>NC_137890.1:139124460-140369822 GCF_963455335.1 Martes martes | reverse complement strand
GGCGCCTGAGTGGCTCAGTGGGTTAAAGCCTCTGCCTTCAGCTCAGGTCATGATCTCAGGGTCCTGGGATCGAGCCCCGCATCGGGCTCTCTGCTCAGCAGAGAGCCTGCTTCCCTTCCTCTCTCTCTCTGCCTGCCTCTCTGCCTACTTGTGATCTCTGTCAAATGAATAAAATCTTTAAAAAAAAAAAAAAAACCAAGAGAAGAATGTGTTAAAAAAAAATGGTAAAGGACTTAAATAGATATTTCTCCAAAGAAGATATAAAATGGCCAATAAGTACCTAAGACACTCAACATCCCAGTCACTAGGGGAATGCAAATCAAAACCGAAATGAGATACCACCTATACCCATCAGGATGACTATTATAAAACAAACAAAAACTAAAAAGCAGTAAGTATGGGCAAGGATGTAGAAAAAGTGGAACCCCCGTGAACTGCTGGTGGGAATGTAAAATGGTACAGCCACTGTGGAGGTCGTAGAGTGGTTCCTCAAGAAAGTAAATACACAATTACTATATGACCAGACAATTCAACTTCTGGGTATATACCCCAAGAGAACTGAAGGCAGGGACTTGAGCAGATATTTGTATACCCATATCCACAGTGGCATTACTCACTATACCCAAAAGGTGGTAAAAAAAAAAAACCAAAAAACAAAAAACAAAAAAAAAACAAACCACCAAAAAACCCCCCACATGTCCATGGTTGGATGTATATACCAAGTATGGTATAAACATACAATGGAATATTTTCGGCCTTAAAAAGGAAAGCAATTGTGACACATGATACAAGACATTATGCTAAGTAAGTCAACAGAAAGGACAAATATTGCATGATTCTCCTTATATGAGCTATCCAGAATAAATTCAATACCATTAAACTATATACTCAAAAATTGTTTAAATGATTTTATATATTTGTATATTACCACAATAAAAAAATCAATGAATGTAATTTTGTTAGGCAGAATAATGACCCACAAACATGTCTACTTCCTAATCATGGAATCTTTAACTATGTTAATATGGCAAAAGAGAATTAAGCTTGCCAAGGAACTGGCAATCAGCTGATTTTAAGACAGGAAAGTATCTTACCATAGTTCTTGAAAGCAGAAGAGGAAGGCAGGAAAGTGGGTCAAAGAGATGCAATGTGATACAAGGAGATATTAGGTTTGAAGCTGGATAAAGGAGTCACTGTATTAGTTTCCTATTGCCTCTGTAACAAATTACTGCAAACTTAGTGACTTAATACAACTTATTATCTTAAAGTTCTGAAGACCAGAAATACGAAATCAGTTTCATTGGGCTAAAAATCTAGGTGTCGGCAGGATGGCATTCTTTCTGAAGGCTCAAAGGGAGAATCTGTTTCCTTGTCTTTATTAGCTTCTAGAGGCTGCCTGAATTCCTTAGCTCATGGTCCTTATCACCTCAACCTCTTCTGTTGTCACCTCTCCTCTGACCAACTCTCCTGCTTCCTTTGTTTCACTTACAAAGATCCTCACGGTTACACTGGGTCTACCTGATAATACAGGGGACTCTTCCATCTCAAGATCCTTAATTGCATCTGCAAAGCCCTTTTGGCCATGTAACAGTGATAGGCTCTGAGGCTCTAGGACACGGACATCCTCAGGGGGCCATCATTCTGCCTACCACAGGTGAGAACAGCCCTCAGCTTATAGCCTTTAGCTCTTATAGATGGGCCTCAGTCCTAAAATCACAAGGCACTGACCTCTACCAACAACCTAAATGAGCAAGAAATGGATTCTTCCCTAGAGCCTCCAGCAAGGAACAGAACCTGCCAATACCTTGACTTTTGCCTGTCAGAATGTACTGGACCTCTGACCTACAGAAACGTTGCTCTACTCATTTTGTGATGATTTGTTATGATAGCAACAGGGAACTAATATAGTAATCTATCATACTACAGGATAAAAGAGAAAAACCATCTGATTTCAGTGGATAAGCATTTTATATATTATCAGCAACGAGACAGAAGAGAACTTCTTTAACTTGATAGAAGGCAGCTTACGTCATACTTAATGGTGAAAGACTGAATTGAACTGCGTTACTTCCCCCTTAAAAGCAGATTAAGGAATTCCCACCACTTCTTTTCAACACTGTATTGCAAATCCTGGCCAACATAACAAGAAACAGGACAAGGGGTAGGGGTGGAGGGAGGCACACAGATTGGAAATACAATTGTCTACTTGCAGATGACATGATCATGTATGAAGAAAATCAAGTAAAAGGATCTATAAAAGAGGTATTAATTACTAATAAACTAAAGCAACGTCACAGAATACAAAGTCAATCTACAGAATCAACTGTGAAATATCAAACAATGAAGAATTAGGAATTGAAATCTTTTTTCTAAAAATACTAAATTCCTAAGGACAGTATTAGCAAAGTGTGTGCAAAACCTATACACTGAAATACAAAGCACTGCTAACAGAATGTAAACAAGACTAAAAAGGAAAAGGGAAAGCTGTGTGATATTCATGAGTTGGAGCTGTCTGTTCTGAATTATCAATAGATTAAACACCATTCTGATGAAAATTCTTTTATACTGAAAACTACAAAACACTGGAAAGAAGTAAAAGAAGATACAAATAAATGGAAAGGCATCCTATTCATGGATCGGAAGAGTTAATATTGTTAAATTGTCCGTACTTAACTAAAGTCATCTACAGTTTCAATATAATCTCCATCAAAATCCCAATGCCACTTTTTACAGGATTAGGAAAACCCATACTGAAAGTCATAAGCAAATCCCAAAGTATCCTAAAGAGCTAAAACAATCCTGAGAAATAACAAATAAAGCTGGAGGCCCTATACTTCCTGATTTCAAAACATATTACACAGCTATAGTAATAAAAAAAGCGTGGTACTGGAGTAAAGACAAACATACAGACCAATGGGACACAATAACCCAGAAATAAACCCTCACGTATGTGGTGAAATGCTCTTCAACAAGGGTGCCAAGACTACACAATGGGGAAAGACCACACTTTTCAAATATCCACTGAATATTCTAATGAAAATGATCAAAACCGCTCTTTTTCATGTTCACAAAATATTCTGATTGGTTAATTCTGCTTTGGGGCACACATGCCATAAAAATAACCCTAAGTAATGGGTAACAGAAAAAAAGAAATACCAAGATATCATTGCAATGCTATTTATAATATAAAGATTTCCACTATCTGGTACACGTATGTCTTTGCAAGAGTCAAAATGTAGCAGAGAGCCACAGTGGAATAAAAACGGAAAATTATGTAGGCTAAATTGGTATTTAGAAATGTATACTGTTTTACAGAAAAATTTTTAAAAACATAATATGGATTCACTGATTACAACTATGTAAAGTATATATGTCTGTGCCTATTGACAAAGGTTAGAAATTAATGTGGATACAATTTATAATCTTTAAATCTTATTCCTAAAAGGTTGTTAAAATTCATGATAGACAAAATAAACAAGAGATCTCAACAGTCTATCTCAAAAACAGTATTTTACCCTGCATTCTTTTTTTTTTTTTTACCTTGCATTCTTGTAACCAAAAACACCTTTCACAAGTTCAAGTAAAGCTTGTTAAACTTATCCCTTTGTCTCTAATCCCATCCAAACCTACTCCATCTAATTTTATTAATATATAATGTTCACTAGTTTACCTCAGATCAAAGGAGTTAAAAAAAAACTACTTATGATCTGTAAGACAGATTTTTAAAATTTTCCATATTTAAACATAATCCTGTGAAATACCTACATTATTTTTTCATTTGCACATATGCCCTGAAACTTAGAAAAGCATCACACATACCTGATGCAATGACAGGATCTTTCATAAGCTCCCTAGTTATTGGACAGAGAAACTCATCAGGAATTCCAGAAGAAAGGGTTTTCACCTTTGTCCTGAGCTCTTCAATTTTCCTTAGAACTTTACTCCGCAGCCCTAGAGATTCTGGGGAAAAAAAAAAAAGATTCTCTTAGGGTGGGAGAAGCATTGGTAACCTCTCTGCAAGTCTCCAGCAAATAGATCTATTACAACCAAAAATCTTCAGACATACTGTTTTACCACACAGAACTGTTTTCTTTATAAAATCTTTAATCTTTGTAGTATAGAATACCGTGTGGCTAGAATAAATCAGCAACTAATGGAGAGTTTATTTTACATAACTTTATTCTGAAGATTGGAGAATTTCAGACTGTTGAATACTAATAAACTATATAAAATCAGAAAAGGTTCGTTATTATTGGTTACTTTGTTTAAACAAAAAATTTCCTAACAGTAATTTTTAAAGATCTTCAGTTTAATAATGTAAAAATTCCATCTTATATTTAAAAAAATTTCTGAAACTAGATATATTTGCTGATCTCATATGAAACACAATCATAAATAAAGCTTATCTGTTTGTCAAAGACTATATACACAGATTTCACTCACTGGTATTTTTACTTTTATCAAGCTTTAAAAATTATTTTAATTTTTAATTTCAGGAAGTTTAGTGCTCGCTTCGGCAGCACATATACTAATTTCAGGAAGTTTAGTATAATTTTAGGAGATTTAATGTTATTAGATGTTTACATTTTTATTGAAATATTTACTTATTTTGAGAGAAAAAGAGAACAGAACACGATCACACATCGGGGGTAGGGGAAGAGGGAGAGAGAGAATCTTAAGCAGACTCCACACCCAGTATGGAGTCCAACATGGGGCTTGATCTCATGACCCTGAGATCATACCTGAGCTAAAATGAACAGTCAGACACTTAACCAACTGAACCACCCAGGTGCCCTAGAACTTTAAAATATTTCAGAATGATGTGGAAAAAATAAATGCCCTAGTCTATTTATTTAATAATTTATTCTGTTTGTCCAATTTACTAACTTTTTAAATCTTAAACATGAAACAAATTCCTTAATTTACTATAGAATGTTAACATTAGTGTCTCCATTCATAATAATGATTTTCCTAATTCTGCTATTAAACTACCACAGAAATTAAATTACATTTCAATTTTGGCTTGGGCTGATAGTTCTGAAACTTATTTCACTGAAGTTTAAAATGATTCTAACTACTAACCCTGAGACTCATCCTTCAAAAACTATTTCAAACCATTAATTAAATCCAAAAATTTTTTATTCTTTATCAGAATATAATTCTATTCCTATTAATTGTTTTTACTATGCTGCTTTTATGTTTTCAAACACTCTGTTGAAATCCAAAATTACCGCTTTATACTGTCAAGTGCTTCTGCATGATAAGGTAAAAGATTTATTATGAGGGAGGAATGAGAAATCAACCAGTGAAGATGCTAAATCCGGCAGACCTTAAAAAAAAACACACACACACAAAAAAACCCCTATACTCTATCACCTACTTTAAGGAGGAAAGAGTAAATTATATAGGAAATAAGTTATTAGAGATACCAAAATGGCTTTCACAGTATGGCCTGAGAACACAACTATCTGACAAACCATCATTCTGTTAACTCTCTTAAAAAGCCATAAGATTCCGGGGTGCCTGGGTGGCTCAGTGGATTAAGCCTCTGCCTTCAGCCCAGGTCATGATCCCAGGGTCCTGGGATCGAGCCCCACATCGGGCTCTCTGCTCAGCAGGGAGCCGCTTCCCCCTCTCTCCCTGTCTGCCTTTCTGTCTACTTGTGATCTCTCTCTCTCTGTCAAACAAATAAACAAAATCTTTAAAAAAAAAAAAAAAGCCATAAGATTCCAAGATATTTAAATACATTCACATGCTATATTTACCATGTAAGGAAAGATAATACTGTACTTTAAAATGGTTTTAATTTTTTTGTTGTTATTTAACTCCTCATTAACAATGAATCTCACTATGGGTGTCCTATTTCCCAAGCTTTCCCATTAAGATTTTATTACAGTATGTTAATAGTAGTTTGTGGTATTATTTTTATTAGAGCATGACACTAAGACTTCAAACTATTTTTGATAAGTTCTAGTAACCAGAATATATCAACATTCCTACAACTCAACAATAAAAAGACAAATCAATTTAAAAAGAGCAAAGCATCTAAACAGATATTTCTGCAAAGAAGATCTATAAATGGCCAATCAGCACTTGAAAAGATGCTCTATATCATTAGGTAAGTACATATCCAAACCACGATCTAGTACCACTTCACATGTTGTCTATAATCAAGACAACAGGTAATAACATGTGTTGAGAAAGAGGTGAAAAAACTGGAAATCTCACACACTGAATTACTTACACATACAAAACATGGATGAACCTTGAAAGCATTATGTTACATAAAAGAAGCCAGATACAAAGGGCACCTACTAATGGTTCCACTTAAAAGAAATGTCCAAAACAAGCCAACCCATAAAGACAAAGTAGATTAGTGGTTGCCAGGGCTAGATAAAGACAACGGCATTCTTTTTTTAAAAATATTTTATTTATTTATTTGACAGAGAGAAAGAGAGCACAAGTAGTGGAGCAGAAGGCAGAGGGAGAGAGAGAAGCAGGCTCCCCACCAAGCAAGGAGACTGACATGGGACTCAATCCCAGGACCCTGGGATCAGGACCCAAGCTGAACGCAGCCACTCAGCCCACTGAGCCACTCAAGTGCCCTGAGAATGAGGTTCTTTTGAGGGGATAAAAATGTTCTGGGGGCGCCTCGGTGGCTCAGTGGGTTAAGCCTCTGCCTTTGGCTCAAGTCATGATCCTAGGGTCCTGGGATTGAGACCCGCATCAGGCTCTCTGCTCCGTGGGAAGCCTGCTTCCCCCTCTCTCTGTGCCTGCCTCTCTGCCTACTTCTGATCTCTGTGAAATAAATAAATAAAATCTTAAAAAAAATGTTCTGAAACTAGATGGCTCTCTGCTCAGCAGGGAGCTGGCTTCTCCCTCTGCCAGTCCCCCTGCTTGTGCTCTCTCTCTGATAAATAAAAAAAAAATCTTAAAAAAAAAAACCTCTCGGGGCGCCTGGGTGGCTCAGTGGGTTGAGCCTCTGCCTTCGGCTCAGGTCATGGTCTCGGGGTCCTGGGATCGAGTCCCGCATGGGGCTCTCTGCTCAGCGGGGAGCCTGTTTCCCATCTCTCTCTGCCTGCTTCTCTGCCTGCTTATGATCTCTCTCTCTGTGTCAAATAAATAAAAGAAAATCTTATAAAAAAAAAATTCTCTCTTCCTCTTCCTCTGCCCCTCCCCTCCCATCACACATGCTCTCTCCCTCTAAAAAAAAAAAAAGGTCCTGTGCTTATGGATTGCAAGACTTAATATGAAGATGACAATAATCACCAAATTAACTCACAAGAGTCAATATAATCCATACCAAAATAGATGGCTCTTTAAGGAGGACACTTGTGATGAGCACCAAGTATTGTATGGGAAGTGCTGAATCACTACACTGTACACCTGAAACTAATATTACACTGCATGCTAGCTGGAATTTAAATTAAAACTTAAAAAAAAATTTATGGGGTGCCTGGGTGGCTCAGTGGGTTAAAGCCTCTGCCTTTGGCTCCAGTCATGATCCCAGGGTGCTGGGATCAAGCCCCACATTGGGCTCTCTGCTCAGTGGGGAGCCTGCTTCTCTCTCTCTCTGCCTGCCTCTCTGCCTACTTGTGATCTCTGTCAAATAAATAAATAAAATCTTTTAAAAAATAACTTTAAAAAATTTAAAAATTTCAAAAGTCAGGTGGCTTTTTTTTTTTTTTTTAAACAGAAACTGACAAGTTGATTCTAAAATTCATATGGAAATGCAAGGAACCCAGAGTAGCAAAATCAATCTTGGAGAGAAAAAAAAGCTGGAGGACACACACTTTTCAATTTTAATACCTACTACAGGGCGCCTCGGTGGCTCAGTAAGTTAAGCATCTGCCTTCAGCTCAGGTCACTATCCCAGGGTCCTGGGATCGAATCCCATTTCAGGCTCCCTGGTCAGGGGGGAGTCTGTTCCTCCCTCTCCCCCTGTGCCTTCCCCAGCTTGTGCTCGCTCTCACTCACTCTTTCTTCTCAAATAAATAAATAAAATCTTAAAGCAAAACCTACTACAAAGCCACAGTAATTAAGACAGTGTGGGGGTGCCTATGTGGCTCCGTCAATTAAGTGTCCAGGAGGAAATATTTACAAATCATATGTCCGTTAAGTCTTATATCCAAATTTACATAAACAATAAAAAAAGAAAATCCAGTTCTTAAAATGGCCAAAGGATCTTGATAGACATTTCTACAAAGATCTACGAATGGCTAACAAGCACATGGAAACATGTTCAACATCACCAGTCACCAGGAAATGAACGTTGAAACCAGAATAAGAAACCACTAGAAAGGCTGTAATTAAAACAAGTGTTGAGGAGGACACAGAGAAACTGAGATCTTCCTATAGAGCTGGTAAAAACGGAAAACAGCCAGCTTTGGAAAGAGCCCAGCAGTCCCTCAAATGTCAGCACCGAGTTACTACATGACCCACCAGTTCCATTCCTAATTATACACCCAAGAAAACTGGAAACATTACCACACAAAAACTTGTACGCAAACGTTCAGAGCAGCATTATTCATAATGGCTAAATTGGAAGCATTCTAAATTCAATCAACTGATAAATGGATAAGCAAAAAGTGATAAATTCATAGAGTTAAAACAGTCATAAAAAGAAATGAAGTATTAACTATATGCTACGGCATGGATGAACCTTGAAAACATGCTAAGCAGGAGGCCAGACAAGGCCACATATTGTATGATCCACTCTATGAAATGTCAAGAGGAGGAAAATCCTTCGAGACAGAATGCAGGTTCATGGCTGCCAGGGGCTAGAGAGAAAGGGAAAGAGGAGTGACTGCTCATGGCCATGAGGTTTCTTTCTGAATGTATTAAAATGTTGTGGAATTAGACAGTGGCGATGGCTGTACAACTCTGTGGATATACTAAAAGTCACTTCACTGTACACTTATAAAAGAGTGAGTTTTATCATGTGAATTTTATCTCGTTTTAAAATATAGACATTTTTAAAATTAGTTACATGGTGGCTTTAATGAAACACTACGTAACGTTTCTTTTCCATAATCTAATAAAAATATACTGTCCTTCCCTACAAAGATATTTACTGGAATAATTACTATGCCAGAATATTAAGAGGACTATTAATATAATTAAAACCAATCTCAGAGTAAATTATTAAAAGTCACTTTTAAGACTGCCTATTTTGGGGCGTCTGGGTGTCTCAGTTGGTTAAGCATCTGCCTTCTGCTCAGGTCACGATCCCAAGGTCCTGGGATTGATGCCCGTATCAGGCTCTCTGCTCAGCGGGGAGCCTGCTTCTCCCTCTCTCTGCCTCTCTGCCTATTTTTGTGCTCTCTCTGTCAAGTAAATAAATAAGATCTTGGGAAAAAGAAAAAGAAAAAAAAAGACTGCCTATCTTCCACTAATCTTACCAATTTTCAAATCATCAGCCAGACTTTCTTTGGTGAGATTCAACAGTTCTCTTCCATCAATGTTATTCATTTTGAAAATACCAACAAGGTCACTTAAACCTTGTGCACAAAGCCACATTGAGACATCTTCCTCTGACCAATCTTCAGTGAACTTCACTTGATCTTCCATGCTCCTTGCTTTTAAAAACAAATCAACAAACAAAAAGGCAGGTAAAATAACAATAAAGAAAAGTACTTCCTTCATAAATATCCCAGGAATTAAAAAGTAAATGAAAAAAGTAAAAAGTAAATGAAAAAGGAATTAAATCTGTGTTTTGCTACTTTAACATTCTTTTAAGAAATTTCAAAAAAAAATCAAATAATACTATGTATAATTATAGTATTATTTAATACTATATTAAATACTATTCTTTTGAAACTTTTTCTTTTCACTCCAGAAAAATAATTCTTTTTTATTATATAAAACTCATGTCTGGGTGCTGGGATGGCTCCATCATTTAAGGGCTGGCTCAGGTCTTGACCTCAGGTCATGAGTTCAAGCCCGTATCAGGCTCCATGCTGCATGCAGAGCCTACTTTAAACAAAACAAAACAAATACCAAAAACCTCCTATCAGCAAGAGTATTCGATGTGCTCTATCATCTGAATATCAGCACCACTATTTCGTAAATTCTGACAGTGATAAAAATAAAACTCCTAAATTATGTATCAACATCATTTGATGAGGCCAAAAATAAAATGAGCAAGTTTAAAACTGTGATTTCTATTTTGTTCCCAGGCTGTATTTTTCTGAAAAAATGGTATGCAGCACAAATGAACAGTTTACAAAACTATGGGAGGTATGATATCCATGAATGTGCACCAAAAAGCACTTAACAGTTTTAACATAGGCCAAATACTTTAAACACTGGCTTCTCTAAAATTATTTCTAAATTATATTAAATTTGGGTGTATACTTTATACTGAGAAAAAGGAGAACAATTTGCCAAAAAATCATGGAATTTAAAATTTTAGTGGTGAGTGGGTTGAAATGGGTTAAATATGATGCCCTTACTAACCTTGGCAAGTTGTCTCCAGATCAAACTGCCAGATGTTCACTGTTTTGTCCATTGAACCAGTAGCAAGTAAAGGAGTATTGGGTGCAAAGGCACAACTTGTGACATACCTAGTTAACAAAAACAACTATTACACATCCTCAGACTAATTTTTTCGTTATATTAATGCAAAATGAGGTTAAGTTCAGACCTGGTGTGCTGAGTCAACGTGTGAAGTATACTCTCAGTATTCTGAAAAACAGTAAAAATAGCTTTATATTTACTCAAGCAAGAGTAGAGTTACTGACATAAATGGTTTATATGCTGTGTTTTAATATTATTATTAGTCACAAATGTAAGCTAACACTTTACCCAATAGAAAGAGGATAGCATCTATAACTAATATTATCAAGTACTTACTTCATTCTTTCTCAATAGTTAGCACTGTTGTCTGCTGACCATCTTCCTAGAAATTTTAGTGTAAAACACTCTCGGCTTTTGCTGACTTACTCGAATTTACTCGTAGTAACCTGAAACATCTGTTACAGGAAATGATCTGTATTTTCACTATGACATTTGACTTGCATCCACTGCAGAACCAGTGAGTAGAAATTAGTCACTTAGATTCTGAGTATACTTAGCTGGCCATCTAGCATCTAGACATATTTATTTCATTAATTTTTAAAAAGTGAAGTATAATTAACATAAAGTATTATATTCATTTCAGGTGTATAATTAGTTGTATTTAACTGAGACTCATACATATTTAATGGAGAAAATTTAATGTTACAGCTATTCTTGTAAAATCTCATGACAATTTCTTGAGAAACATTCAGGATCTACTTCACTCAGTTTGAGGATTCTTGCCCATCTCCTGCCAGAGCGCTCAGTGATTTGAACTTTCATGTGGAGGACTAGCATAGATTCCTTGCTTGACCCACTACACTTGGATGATTTACATCTCTGTTTCATTTGCTGGGACAGCCGCAGCCTGAACTCATCATTATAAGGCTCCATTCAACCTTCTCCATTCTCTCTTGGAGAGTATTTTCATCAACCACATCTTCACTTATAATATAAAACATGCATTTTTCTTCGTACTTGTGCAACTCTGGTCTTTATTCAGATGGGTCTACCAAAACCTCACATTTTACCAAGTCCATTAAATCCTACTCTTCCTTGCACTCTAAACCCACCCAGAACTCTGCCGGTAGTAGGGCACTTTCAGCTTACACTAGTGTACTTCCACAACCCCGGGTACACATTTATCCTTTGCTATTATGGAAACCTGGTATAAAAATTTAAGAATAATCAATTTGAAGTGATTTTTTCTTTTTTTGGATATAGGTGCTCTATAAATCTGTAAATTTTCTTTGTTCAGATTAAACATCTGTCCATCTTAAAATCATTATTGAAATATTTAAGGGCTTGTCCCAGAACCTGTATCTTAACCTATATAACTATCTTAGCATTTCTTAAAATGTATACTCTTAGGCACTCGAAAAAAGGATACATTTTGTTTATCTTGCCTAACTAAATTTTTAGTTCAGTAGCCTAATAAATATATTTTACACAAATCACACACAAGATTCTGAAATACTTACAGTATCATATATTATGACAGACTTATCCACTGATCTTTAAAAGAAAAAGGAAATTATGGGTGAGAAGTTCTATAAAAACAAAGTACAGCATTTATTAATTAGTATTTTTAAATCACTTAAGTAACTTTTTTAGAAAAGGCTGAGATATTGATATGCAAACTTTTTTAAAGATTTTATTTGACAGACAGAGATCACAAGTAGGCAGAGAGAGAGAGAGAGAGAGAGGGAAGCAGGCTCCCTGCTGAGCAGACATGGGGGGCTCGATCCCAGGACCCTGAGATCATGACTTTGAACCGAAGGCAGAGGCTTAACCCACTGAGCCACCCGGGTGCCCCATAAACATTTATTTTTAAGAGATTTTATTTATTTGAGAGAGAGAATGCATGTGCATAAGTTGGGGGGGCAGCAGGTGAAGCAGACTCCCCACTGAGTAGGGAGCCCAATGCGATGGGGGGCTTGATCCCATGACCCAGAGATCATGACCAGAGCTGAAGGCCGACACTTAACTGACTGAGCCACCCAGGTGCCCCTGTTGTGCAAACATTTAGAATGCAGCCTCTTAAAAAAAAAAAAAAAAAGAATGCAGCCTCTTCTTGGTCCTATGTATGACCTTTTATTCAAAAAACTACATGCCATATATGAAATTTATATGAAAATTACAAACTTCAGTAAGCACTCACATATGCTATTTATACCATCTAGCCATAAACAGAGTAAGTATTTATGATGTATAAATAAGACACAATCCCATAGCAGGTTAATATCTCAAAGGGAACACCCACTACAAGGGAAAGCTATTATAGTTGATCCTCCAACAATGCAAGGATTCGGGGCATTGAGCCCCTTCCCCATGTGGTTGAAAATCCATGTATAACTTCTGACTCCCCAAAAACCTGACTACTACTAAGCCTCCTGTTGACTGGAAGCCTTACCAATAACGAGCAATCAATTAACACATATTTTGCACATTATATATATTCGATAGTCTACTTATAATAAAGCTAGAGAAAATCTTAAAATCTTAAGAAAAAATACTGTACTGTATCAAAAAATCTGCATATAAGTAAGCCCACGCAGTTTAAACCTATGTTGTTCAAGGATCAACAGTACTTGTTTCTTGGGTTTGGTTTCAGACAGCACTGTTCTTTATCAATGATATGGCCATGGCTTAATTACTAATCTCTCTCTCTCTACACACACACACACACACACACATCTTGTGACTCCTTTTTTTGAACATTATAATTTTAAATTTGATATGAACTCTACATGATTTCTTTTAATGATATAAAAACCAAAACCCTAACTCATCCTAATACTATAATACTTGAAGAGCTGGACCATCATTAGTAAGCTTTACAAGCACCGTATACTGCGAAGACAGAAATTAGGGCAATAAGCAAGGTCCACTATGGGAACAGCAAGCAATAAGGTCAAAAACAGACTAGAACAAAACAAAACAAAAAAACCCAAAGCACCCAAGAAATTTGGACAGTCTGGTAGGCAACAGAGAGCCAGCTCTGATGGTAATGGAACAGGGCCACTCACTATGGAGGTATAAAAATGAATCTGAGAAACAAAAGGCCAAACATGAAGAATTCCTAAAAGTCTAATGAATCCAGGCAAGAAGAATGGAAATCATAAACAAAGACCTGTGAACTCTGGGAGATAAAAAAAATTTGTCAACTCACCTCCTATAGTCTCTAATTTGGTCATGGGATTCAAAGAAAAGATACAATAGGATTTGATAACGGATTAGATTTGGGGGAAGGAAATTAGGCTTTGAGAAAAATAATAGTTTTTAATATTTGAGATTGAAGTTTGAAAGACTAGAAGAATAACAGAGCCACTGTAAACAGACACAAAATAAAATACTATGAAACCACTCAAACAATATAAAACTTCAAAATATTTCCTAAATTGAACGTGAACCAACACCACACAAGAAGTCCAACTGTTTGGTTATACATTTCCTGCCTACTTTATGTAAATCTTACCCCAACTTTTCAGTATCCACATTCCACCACAGTCTGCCCTGTCGCTCTAAACCCACATTTCCTTATAAAGGAGGCATTAGTATACATGCCTTTTGATACTCCATTTCTTCAGTTCTGTGGCACTCTAAAACCTCAACTCTGCTCACTCAAGACTGTAAGTATGTCAATTATATCTACATGGATACTGGGGGAGAGCAACAACACATATGTTATGTGGCTGATATGGAAGAGCATATAACCATAGACTCTTGGGTGATCCATGATATTACAGTAACATTGGGCAGCCACCTAAAGCATTTTGGTCTAAACTAGCTTTATACAATAGCCAAAAAGCTAATGAGGGTTGCCTGGGTGGCTCAGTTGTTAAGGGTCTGCCCTCAGCTCAGATCCCAGAGTCCTGGGATCCAGCCCCACATCGGGCTCTCTGCTCAGTGGGGACCCTGCTTCTCTCCCTCTCCCACTCCCCCTGCTTGTGCTCCCTCTCTTGCTGTGTCTCTCTGTCAAGAAAATAAATAAAATCTTCAAAAAAAAAAAAAAAAGAGAAGAGGCTAATCAAATGAAATTACCAACATTTCTTTAGGGCAAGTGTATTCCCAAGGTTTAAAGATTTATTTTGCACTTAAGTGTTTTCATTTTAAATATATTTACCTATGTTTCTTCTCATTCAGAAAGTATTTGCAGCCTCTTACAAAGATGTAGCAAAAACAAGGTAAAAATTATGTGAGGAGACTAGAGAGGAAGACAATACAAAGACGAGGTGGGCAAGAGAAATGAAGGTTAAAATTTAGTGTCCAAGGGGTGCCTGAAGAGGCTCAGTCAGTTACATGTCAGACTCTTGATGTTAGCTCAGGTCACAGTCTCAGGGTTCATGGGATTGGGCTCCACACTCAGTGAGAGTCTGCCTGTACCTTTCTCTCTCTTATTCCCCCCCGCCACTTTCACTCACTCTCTCTCAAATAAATAAAATCTTTAAAAAAATGCATTGTCCAGAACACACATCATAAAATCCAGTCCACCCTGCTACAGGAGGGCTGCAATTTTGATTCTGAGCTTCTTCAACAGCAATTCAAAAAAGAAAACATGATCTTTTAACACCATATAAGATAGAAACACAAACCCCAAAGTTTGGAAAAGAGACATCAATTCCTCAAACTGAGACCTGAAAGAACTATTACCCCCAAGGGCTTTATACAGAGGATGCTACAACACAAATTCTTCAACAACTCTTTCTGAATGACCATGGTAAATTTCAAACAGCTGTTTTATAATGTCCCCTTAGGATAGGTCAATGGCTAAAACTCAGAAAAAGCAGAAATCAGAAAATGTCCAATTTTCCAGATTACATAAAAAATAATATATATAACATTTAATAATCATGCATTGAACAATTATTATGCCTCCCAATAATAAGTGCTTTGCCTGCATTTTCTTATTTAAGCTTCAGAACAATCTTATTAGGAATGTATTATTATTTTCCCCATTTTATAAATCAGAGAAGTGAAGCTGAGATAAGATGTGGAATTAGAATTTGCTCAAGGTCACACAGCTAGGAAGTGGAAGGGCTGGGATGAAAACTCAGTTCTATGTGATCCTAAAACACAAATTTTTGGACTTTACACTTCCTAGATCATCATCCCCCATGAATGTATTAAAATTAAAAGTGATTCATAATGGGGACATACCCTGACAGTTTTAGCCTAAGAACGTATAAAGCAGGTGGCACAGCTATTCAAACTTCACTAAAGCTTTCATAAGACATCCAATTTCAAGCAATGAGATATCTAATAACCCTCCATGATAAACAGCATCATGGACTTTTAGGCTACTAAATGAACTGATCTGTTCTATAGGATTATGAACAATGTCATAAAGAGATGGGGGGAAAAGATGATTTGAGATTTGGAAAAATGATCTTAAGCTTCTCATGTTAGTCATTACTGAGCAAGAGAAGGTTGTTTGTAAAGCCACTCCAAGTTCATGACAATAAAACTCTATCCTTCACGTTTATAAAATAGATAAAATATAAACAGACTTCTTAATGGGACGAGAGGGGACACTTCCCATCCTTTCTGGACTAAGGTTTCTGGCCTCTCTTCTCCCTCTCCTGGTTAGCAGAAAAAAGAATGACAAATTACTACAAAGTTTGGGGGAAGATGCTAGGTCATGTGGCCCAGGCCCTTCTATATGTTGCTTTATCTGATCTGCCCCTGATCTGCCTCTGATCTGCAGAGGAGTCTGCAGTGGTCCGAGCTGCCAGAGAGCAGGTGAGCAGTTCAGCTGCAGATCTATTGTCATGTTACTTAGTCTGTCTTCTCTCTCTCTTTTACTGGTTTTTGACTCAAGAAGAAGAAAAGAGGATGTTATTTATAAAACTCTTAAAACTCTAACAATGGGCATTTAAAAACTGGTTTCCAAGAAATCCTAACTACTGAAACTGAGAATTTATGGAAAGAAGCAGTCCTATTTGAATTATGAAGATTCATCTTTCCTGCCTGAATAGAAGCTGATATATATTAATGTTCGTTTCATCTGGCTGATCAAGAGAAGTAGGGTGGAACAAAAGACAAATTCTGCCAAGAGGCTAGAGGGAGGTTATTAGAGGAAAGATGCAGAGAAAGACGGAAGGAAGAATTTCCTGCATGTTTTGCTCCATCATGTATGTGATGCTATCATAGCTCTGAGAGCTAATGGAACGTGTGAAGCAGATATGAGAACCCATCTATGTTTTGCTAGCCCAGATACTGAAGAGATTTTAAAAAATAAAACAATCCGCTCTTCTATTTTTTTATTTTCCCTAAGGAAAAATGTTGCCATGCACTGAATTTTTTTTTCAATTAAAAATATTTTAGAATTATCTCAATTTTATTTTCAGTAAATAGCAATATATATAAATCATAGGCAAAAGCTCCTTGAGGTCCTCAATAACTTCCAACTAGAACTTCAAAGAATGCTAAGCCAAAACATATGAGAACCACTGACCTAAATCATGGTTCCATTTCTGTACTTCACCTTTAGCATGCATCTCCCGTAGCTATGCAATGCATGTTAGAATTGCTTTGAAAGTTTCAATCATTTTCCTAAATCTATACAAAGTTATAACATCCTAGGTCTCTATCAGCTCTACCATCTATTTTTCCTGTCTCAATTCTCCTTACTCCTCTTTAAATTTATCATACACTTTAAGCCACTCAAGAATTTCCTGCCTCTTGGAATCCCCCTTCGGTTTCCCAATCCTCCCATATCTGCATAAATTCCATGATGCCTTTTACATGGTCACCCTATATCTATGCCCCATACAACTTCCTTAGCACATCTGATGTATAATCCCATTCTATTGTCAATTCATTTTTCCTATGTAGCCCCTTGTATTCAAGTATCTTTTAGCCTACTCACTTTTTCCCACTGTCTCCCTCTTTAGCATATGTATCCATTCCACCTCACCAATACCTTTAGTCACAAATGGAATCTATCATTGACCAATGAACCTGTTCTTTACCTACTCATGAAGTGGGATTTAAACATCTCTCCCAATTTCCCTAAAAAACTAAGTGTTTATATTTCACCATCTTACATTTCCAACCCATTCACTTGCCTATATATTTATCCAAATGAATTAAGACTATTCAGAAAAAATATATGTGACCTACAGCGATACCATATACCAAAAGGTATGTAATAATGCAAAATTCCATTTATCCACAATGACTGAAAAAGGTACATTCTAGTTAACATAAAATGTTAATTACAATTGACAGATAAACAAGCTAATAAGGAATTATAATGCTATAAAATAGCATTTTAAAATAACAAATAGTTTTCATAAGACAAAAACTCTACTGAGTTTCACCTAACACTTCTTTTAAGATTTAGAAGGCAAAGGCATGTCAGATCTTCCAGTGAACATCAGGATACAGAATTAAAACATCTCCAAGGAAACACCGTCTTTTACTTCCTTTTATATGCTGTAATGCAACTGGCAGAGACTTGGGCACATAAGACAGTCATAAATACTTGCTGAATTTCCATATTATCATTTTGTCACTTAAACTCTTAAGAGTGAAATGCACAATATATCCCCCAAAACAACAGAAGGAAATCCAACTTTCTTTAAACTTTCACTGACTTCAATTCTAGGTCAAAAGAGAGTTACTATACTTTTTTTTTTTTAATATACTTGGTTTTTGATGATGAACCATTTTCATCTTTTGAAATAAAAGACATATCTAAAATAATGGCAACATAAATAATTTTTTGGCTTATTATTTGGCAAGGATTGGAACATATGAGAAAAGAACAATCAAGCTTAGTCCAGAATATTTTAAATGATTGTTAGGAGTCTAAATATCTTGGCTGGAACAAAAGCTGCTTATGAAGAGACATGAATGTGTGGCCCGTGATATCAAACAGGCAATGGTGAGAAAATCCAATGGCAGCAAGGAGAAAATATACCAAAGTATACAAAGAGAATACAAAGTAATTGAATCATGCTACTGTGTACCAAACCAATTGCTTTACAGAACAAAGTTTTGAAAAATAAAAGCCAATGTTAAGATTTTTAACAGAGAACTAGAAATCATAAAAAGTGACACAGTGGACCTGAAAAAATAGCCAAATAAAAATTCCAGTTCCAAAAAATAAAATAACCCAAATTAAGGATTCATCAATGGACCAGTTTAATATATCAGATAATGCTAAGGAGAGCATCAGCAAAGGGGAAACCACTCAGAATAAAACCAAAGAAATAGGAGAATGAAAATACAGAAGAGAAGAGAAAAGATATAAAGTTTATAGTAAGAAAATATATTTTGCATTTAGTTGGAGTCCCAGATTTAGAGGAGAGAAAGGATAGAGGCAATATTTGAAGAGATTTAAATTTTGAATTTTCATTCTATATATTTAACAAGCTCAGTGAATTTCAAAGCAAACTCAGTAAAAAGATATCCAAATCTCAATACAAAGTAAGTACAAAAACAAACAAACAAACAAACAAACAAACAAAAACCACAAAGAGAAAGTTCTATGGAGTAGCCAGTGAAAAAAATACAAGTTACATCCAGAGAAAAACAACAGTTAGAATCAGGCTTCTCTATAGCAATGCACAAAAACAGTCAAATCCTTTTTAAGCTGTGTTTATTCCAACAAAGGCTGGTTTAACCTTTGAGAAATCAATATAATTTACCACCCTAATAGAATAAAAGAAAAATCATATGATTATTTCAAGAGAATCATAACATGAAGAGAATCTTCATGATAAAAACAAAACAAAACCTCTTACAAACTAGAAGGTATAGAAGAGCTAATAAAGTTTATCTCCCCAAACCTACAGTGATCACACTTAATAATGTAAACTTTCCTTTGCAAAGAGGAATCAGAGGTTGGCTGTTCTCATTATATTCATTATCCTGGTACTGTTAGCTAGTTCAATAAGGCATACATGATGTCAAAGGTATAATGATTAGAATGAAAGAAACAAAAGCCATCAACATGTGGTATGATTTTGTACATAAAAAATGTAAAAATTAAGACCCTTATAGGATCTCAACTTTGTCTTTCCATATATACAACCCTATATCAGACATGTCTTTTATAATAGCAACAAAAAAATTAAGTGCCTAGAAATAAATCAGGTAAAAGACGAGGACCTACATAGAAGACAATTATTGAGAGACGTCAAAACAAAAATGGAGAAATACGCCATATTCATGGATTAAGAGACTCAATATCATAAAGATGTCCATTATCCCCAAATTTATCAGACTCAATAGAACCCCAATCAAAATCCAACAGATCTGTGTGTGTGAAGGGGATAGCTGGAGTTAATCTGACAAGCTCACTCTATATGGAATGTCAAAAATCCAGGAATAGTTAAACTATAAAGCATTGGAAAGAAAAAATGGTTTTAGAGCAAGGATAAATAGAATAAGAGAATGAAATGGGCTGAGAAACAGATCCACACACATATTGTCAGCGATTTCTGATAAGGTAGCAGAACATGAGAAAAGATGATCTTTTCAATGGGTATTACTGGGACAACTGAATATCCACATGGAAAGAAATAAAACTGGACTCCTACTGTACCATGCATGATACACAAATCAAATCTGATAGAGTAAAAACAATGAAGATTTTAGAATATGGGAAAATATCCTCATGACTCAGAACATAAACTGACTATACTAAAATCGACAAATTCACAGAAGGGAAAAGATACTTGCAACACATAAGTGGCTCATACACTGAACTATAGAGACAATAAATACAATTTAAAGAATAGATCAATAAGAAAAATACAGAAGAAAAATGAGCAAGAGACATGAACAGGCACTTCATAAAAGAGGAAACACATGTGGCCAATAAACTTCTGAAAAGATTCTAACTTCACTTTTTCAGGGAAATGCATTTTAAAATGCAGTAAGGTAACACTTCGCATTTATAAGAACGACTAAAAATTTAAAAAACCAAAAATATCAAATATCAAGTATAGGCTAGGCTGTGAAATAACACAGCTACAGAGGAGCTTGGCTACTTGGCAAACAATTTGATGTTATCTGCCAAAGCTGAAAATACAATTATTCTATGGCTCATAAATTCTATTCCTATGTGTTTTTCCTAGAAAAATGCACAAACATGTATTTTAGAAGACACAGACAGCTTCACACATTATTGTAATGCTCCCAAATTGAAAATAATCCATGTTTGTCAACATTAAAATAGATAAGTTATAGTATACACATTCAATGGAATATTATATAGCAATGAAAACCAATAAGCCATAGTTGTATGCATTAATATGAATGGATGTGCCAAGCATCATGTTGACTAAGGGAAGCCAGGCACAAAATAATACACATTATATGATCTGTTATAAATCAGTTTAAAAGAAAAAAGTGATATTGCATATGACTTGAGGTGCTGTCACCCAAAAGGGGCACCTGGAAGGGGAAGACTTTTGGAGCAGAACCACTGACATTCCATTTCTTGACCTGAGTAGTGGTTACACAGGTTTGCATCCATTTATCAAAGTTGTTCTTTTACGTTTTATGCACTTTTCTGTATATCTGTTCCACTTCATATCAAAATGGCTTAAGGAAATTAAACTAAATAGCTTACCCCGAGACTAGCATCTGCCCATTATGAGAAAAAGCACAAGCCAGAACAGGAGCACAGTGCCCACTCAGTGTACTCTTATATTTTAATTCAAAACCTGCAAATAACAAGGCAAGAAAAATTAGCAAGCTGACTGTGCTTAGAATTTATTTTTAAGTCAAAACTATTTCACTCATTTATTTTAATAAATTATCTTTAAGTACCTAAAGAATAAAAAAATGAAAAAAATCTTCATGCAACTCAGGTATAGGAATGCAGTGTGATTAAGTGGTTTCAAATGTTCAGTAATGGGTAAAGAAAATGGTGCATTCAGCAAATGTGGAGGGATTATAATGATCAAGTACTTTTAAAATTTTAAACTCTATAAAATACATGAACATTTAACATTTTAAGCTAATATAAAATTTTAAACTATTGGGGCACCTGGGTGGCTCAGTGGGTTAAGCCTCTGCCTTCAGCTCAGGTCATGATCTCAGGGTTCTGGGATCGAGCCCCGCATCGGGCTCTCTGCTCAGCAGGGAGCCTGCTTCCCCCTCTCTTTCTCTGCCTGCCCCTCCACCTACATGTGATCTCTGTCTGTCAAATAAATAAATAAAATCTTTAAAAAAAAAAATTTTAAACTATTAAGATAATCTTGGCATTTAATTTTTAAAAATATAAAATACATATTGAGGTGCCTGGTTGGCTCAGTGGAGCATGCGACTCCTGAGCTCAGGGGCATGAGTCTGGGCCCCATGCTGGGCATGGAGCCTACTTTAAAATAAAATAAAATAAGTATTAAAAAATATATATACACAGGACGCCTGGGTGGCTCAGTTGGTTGAGCAGCTGCCTTTGGCTCAGGTCATGATCCCAGCGTCCTGGGATCGAGTCCCACATCGGGCTCCTTGCTCCGCGGGGAGCCTGCTTCTCCCTCTGCCTCTGCCTACCACTCTGTCTGCCTGTGCTCGCTCGCTCTCTCTAACAAATAAATAAATTTTAAAAAATTAAAAAAATATATATACACAAGTATATATACACATACACCAATTGCCTGAATACTTAAAAAGAATCAAATTGCCCCAATACCTAAACAAAGATCAGTTTTTATTTTTAAAAATTTTTAAAAGATTTTATTTATTTGACAGAGAGAGAAAGAGAGAGAGCACATGCAGACACAAGCAGGGGGAGCGGGAGAGGGAGAATCAGGCTCCCCACTAAGCAGGGAGCCCAATGCGGGGCTCAGTCCCAGGACTCTGGGATCACAACCTGAGCCGAAAGCAGATGCTTAACCGACTGAGCCACCCAAGTGCCCCACAAGTATCAGTTTTTAAAATCTGATATCAAGAAAATATTTTCTTATTCCATAGATAAAAAATAATCAATGATAATTTATACATCCTATAATTCCAATTATATCTCATAATACTCCAAAGTACGGTAACACTAAACTCCCTTTTGTGCTTTCTGTAATCACTGAAAAGAAATATCACAACTATTTTAAAGCTAAACCGAAGGAATTCAATAGTTTTTCGTGACAACCTATAAAAATTACTATTAAGAAGTTGACCTGAGGAGACAAAATAAGTGAAAGCTATCAATTTTCTCAGAATAAAAACTTTTTTGAAGCATTAATTCCTCTTAAGATAACTGCATTTAATTAAACAAAAAGGTCATTAGAGTAGGTAAAAGCTTCAACAAATAGGAAAAAAACGTATTATTGTTACTAAATATACACACTTTATTTCTATTCATAATAGGAAAAAAACATGTATTTTTATCTGGGAGAGGAGACGTAGTCCATGAAAGCACTATGAACATACAAATCAGGAACTGGCACAATCAATCGAACACAGCAAAAATGTTGAGTTGTAAACCACATGAAGACCAATAAAACTTGTAATCCATAAGTCTATACACTCCTCCCTAACAAATAAGCAATTAAAAAAATTAGATGCAAATGATGATAAACACTTTATAAAAAGGCTTTAACGGTAAACTTAAAAAAGTTTAAACAGCGTTCAAACTTAATGGTTTAACAGCATAAACCGTTAGATTTTTGAACAATTATTAAAGACATATTGAGAACATCCAATATATGACTATATTCATGGATTCTTATTAAGAATTTTACTTTGGCAGGAGTAAAAAGACATAATCGACCAACGAAAGCACCAGGTCCTCACCAGTATGTCATTGAACACATTTAAAAGAATGACTAAATATAACCTAACAGGCAATAAATTAACTGAATTTCCACAAACAGAAATTTATTTTAATAAAATAAATACTTACTTCCTGATAACGGGCCATTCTCTATACACTGGTATAATGACAAAGATTTTCTCCTTGATCAAACTCTAGCTAGGCTCTTCTGAGACCTCTTCTCAACTAAGGCCCTGACTTTAGCTTCATTAGTTTCTGACTAGTTTCTGACAGCTCAAGGCTGCATGCCTAGGATAATCCTAGCCCCCTTAAAGTACCTGCCTGAGAAAACTCAAGGCTGCCAATAGAATTTGTTGTTCTTTCCAGCCAGAACCTGATGATAGGACCCCTGTCTCCCACTCTCTGGGAGGGTAGGAGCCTAATCTCCCTAGGTGCCAGTTAGCAAACCCAGATGAGTTTCGCATGGCCCCTATCCTTCCTGTTTGTAATTTTTCACTTCCCTGACTCTACAGAGCCCCACTGACCTCCCTCCTTATTTCTCATTCTCCCTTCAAAATGCCAAGTCACCTCTGTATAAACTGAAGCTAAGTACCGTTCATGTTTGACTTTCTCCCAATTGCAATAGTATACTACTGGTGAAAATCTGTCCTTATATTTTAGTGTCCAGCTTTGTTTCTCTTTGACAATAACTGTAAACAACAAAATGCAGTTTGTAATTTAACTGAAGCTTATTAGGTAACAATAAAGAATCTTTTTAGGCTTCTGAAGCAAGATGGCCAACTGCCCATGTAATTTTGGAGTTCCCATTAAAATGACAGTGAAAGAATTAATAAACATATAAAAGCACATCAATGAAGAGAATGGAAAGAGAGACGTCAGCAATCCAGAAACTGAAGCCAGTTTTGGGAAGGCAGAAAGCAAAATAACTGGTGAGGAAGTATAGAGGAGTAATAGCTCAGAGTGCAAAGGGAGGGGTGACAGCCCAGAAGAAAGTTAATCTGCCCTAGAATACCCCAAAAGACTTATCAACAGCTGGGGAAAAGGAAAATCAGGATGACACAGGTATCAACCTGAAAACAAAAAAGTTAGCAAAAAGTCTATAGACAGAACACTTGGTGTCCACCTCCAATCCTTCCCTCATCCCACCCACAGCATGTTGCACAAAAGCCAGATGCTTCTCTCTAGGCAAAACATTTCTAGGGGAAAAGAATGGCTTTCTGGGGAGCTCCTTGGCAGCTCCAGGGCAATTCTCTAAGCCCCTGAACCGCTCCAGTCACGGCCAACCAACTGCTTCCTCACCCTAAAGGGAAGCCAGCAATAGCAAACCACTATGTGCACAGAGCTTCTAAACATCTTATTATTGCCTAATTCTTAAATGTCAATGGAATACAAGGATCACCAGAATTTGAAGAATTAGTAACCATATGAAAGAGAAAGATCAGTGTAAACAAATAAAAAAAAAAAAAGACTCAAGAGCAAACAAGGATAATCAGGAAACAGAAGGGAACAGCAAAACAAAAACCTCTAACTGGTATCCTGAGTTTTAAGTTGATCTTGCATTCATAAAATAAAAGGAGGACACGGAGAAAAAAGAAACAGAGAAGAAGATGAACTTATTGAAATTGAAAATATGATGGAATAAAAAACACAAAAGGTTAAAAGATGAAGTTAAGGTGTGTTTCCATAAAGTATGGAAAAGATAAAGAGATAAATGTGGTGGGTGGGTGACACAGAGAAAGAAATCAAGGAGGTCCAACACTCAATTAATGAGAATTATTAAAAAGAGAAGAAACGGGGAAGAAATTATTAAAGAAATAACTTAAAGGTTTTCTGAACCTTTAACTTAAAAGTTTTCCAAAACTGAACAATGGTAAGTTTCTTGACTGAAGGATCACCTGAAGGAACAGTGCATTACATGGAGGAAAGACCTCCCCCACACTACCAAAAAACAGTCACCACAGTGAAAAAATTTTAAATATGGTGGAAAAACAATACTTATACAAACAGAAAACCACCAAGAGTTGCAAACAGATAAAGTGTAAAGTGGTTTTTCTGGTGAGCAGGAATGTGTGTGGTGGTGGCGGCGAGGTCATTATCAGCTGCGAGCATCCAATGATTAAATCATGTATATGTATGTAACTACTCTGATTAAAAATTATTAATACATACTTTATAATCACTTTTAGATATCCAGAGTTTCTTAAGTAAAAAGATTAATTAAAACAGAAATTCTATCTGATTCACAAATAATTTTGGAGAACTACTGGTTGAATATACAAATACATACCTAAGACATGGGTAAAAGAAACTACCCAAATTTTGATCTGGCAATCCTGACCACATGAGGCCAATCGAAAAAACTGAAGACCTTGCTCTCCATCTAAAAATGTAAATTTGTAAAAAATAAATACACAAGAATTGGTAAAATATCTAAAACAAAAAATTTTCAATTTCTTATATCAAGATCTGTTAATTCTATTCACTTAAACCATATTCAAAAGTGATATTAACTAAACATAAACCATAGAATGAAATGCTAATTAAAGAATTTATTTTAAACAAGGTGCATCAAAGGATTATAACCCTGGCCACTGAACTTACTACAACAACTTGCCTTTTTATTTCCTTCCACTAAGAATGTAACTCAAGGGTATGGGCCAATATTGAGCTACTAAGCCTGGGCCATCCTTCAAACCCATTTTAGAGTCTATAAGGCTAGCACTGATGGGAAAAATAAGGAAGAAAAATTATGAGTGTTCAACATTTAATTATTCCCAACTTAACTTTTTTTTTAAAGGATATACCCATTTCTTAAAAGCTTAGTCTATAATTCACATGGAATAATAGAGATTTCTTCCCCCCCATTTGACTGAATCAAGACAAAGGCTGGAATTATATAAATCCAAAATAACATTAATTTGGTCTGTTTTATTTGGTAGAAATTATACAAATCAGGGAAAGTAATCAGCAAATTGGGTGTCACAAAAAATCCACTAGTTTTTAATGCTGAGATAATTTCAGTGTATAATTATATACACACTAGATAAGTTCCTAAATATTTGTAGCTAATGTATATATTGATATCATCAAGTCAATTTTACATGAGTCCCACCTAACTTCACAGATACAGTTCATCAAAGGAAGTTTTGGCACTGATACATACTAAGATACAACTATGTACATAAGCACAGGGGAGGCTTATTTGAAGTGATTTTTACCTGAAATCTAAAGGATAACTAACAGTGAAACAGCTGAAGGGTCCATATGGTAAAATGCTTGGAAACATCTCAAACATTCAAGGAACAAAAGGAGGCCAGTGTGGCAAGAGAATGTCTGAGACCAAGTATGCATTGAGAGGAGGCAGGCAAACAATGTGTCTGGTACTTCCAGGCTTTGTGTTTTGGATCTGGCATTTTGTACCTTACCTTAATCTTATTTTAATCAGCCACTGATGGGTTTGAAATAGAGGAGTGCCAAAATCATCCCGCCCACCTCTAGACTTGAGCTGTCCAATAAGGTAGTCACTAGCCACATGTGGCTACTGGACACTTGAAATATGGCTAGGACAAATTTAAACATGACATAATATACACACCAGATTTCAAAAACCTAGTATCAAAAATAGTAAAATATCTTATGTGTTACTATCAATTATTGAAATATTTTATATATGAGTAAAATTTTATCATGAAAATTAATTTCACCTACGACTAAAAAGTCTTAAATCTACAATGTAGCTCACATTATTCTGCTAATAGGACAGAACTGGTGGTGGAACAGAACTTGAGGCAACAAAAGCTGAACTTCATCCTATCACACAGGGTGAAATAGAAGAGAGCTTCCCAGTTCACTGTTCTCTATTTAAAACAAGAGTCTATCTATATTCAGGAGCTTGTATTTCTTCTTTTAAAAGCTAATCGTGTTGTCAAACATCTTATTTTATAAATTCAGCTTTTGGAAGATAAATTAGTAACCTGAAAATTTAGCTTCTGTTTCCAATTCTTTAATTTCACATTTCTCTTTGAAGATCAGTATACTGTATTTTCAAAATCCACAGCACAACCTATAGGGTGAGGTCCTCTAAATTACCATATTTAAGGAATCCAGATCTACTATACAAAGTTGAGTCATTCCCCAATGTATATTAAAGAACCTGATTTTCCCTTATGATATTTCATGATTTCATTTTGGTCAAATAAAGAACAAGAATGATTCCTTAACAGGAATGAATTAAAAGGGCTTCTCATTTATTGAAGATGAAATGAAAATGAATAAAAGAATTAAAAGTCGTACACAAATTACAAATAGGAACTACTAGCGCTTTAAAGATTAAAATAACTAACCAGTAACTGGCTGTGAAGAAAAATCACAGCAGGTAATTCCAAGATCGTGTGCTTTTTCACTATGTAGACACCTCATTTTATCATCCCACACTGTTAAATCTCCACATGAGGAGCCAGTGACAAAGAGGTTTCCATTCGGAGAAAATGCACAGGCCACCAAGGAGCCATCTTTAACACTACCACATCTGAAATAAAACCAAAAAAAGAGCAGGGGGTTTCATTTCATTTCAGAATATCTCTTACTTTATATTACAATTTCTAACAGCAGCTTGCTATAGTAAAAACAGAAAAAATGGCTAATAGAGAACTAGAAAGGGCAACAGATGTCTATAGAAATATCATATGCTATGAACTAAGATGTGCTTTTCCAAAAAATGGGTTTAAACATTATCTTGAGTAATGTATTCAAGCCTAAGCTATATAGATCCAAACCAAAGTCCATGTAGCTTCATGTTTTTCCATATGGCAAGTCTGTATGAATGCATTAAAATCTACGAAACTTAACAAAAAAAGCTCTGAAACCAAAATATCAACTAAAGTTATACATTTTTTAAAAACCTACTTTTATTGGACAACATGTTATTAGGTCAAAAGTACTTTCAACTTTTGTATTAAAATCACCTCAAATATAAAATACAAATAAATAAAAATAGAAATAGAAATTCTTTATGAAAAGAAAATGCTGTGAACAAGTTAAAATTATCTTGGGAAGATAAGGAGGCAATGCGCTGACAGTATTAATTTTCTCAATTAGGAAAAATAAATCGGTAAAAGCCTAACAATTAGTGCATGGTCCCATCCAGTGCTACTGCAGTGTTATCTTTTTACAGCAGCATACATTAGGGAAGTAATGGCAGAGAGGCAGAATTCATCACCTGATATGTGAAAAAGAAAATTTCTTAGTTGACAGCTATATTTCATTCATATAAAAAAAACTTGAACGATTCCTTCTTTCTGAGCTGTCTCTTTAAATGGTTCATTAATGCCACTTAAAACATATCACCTCCTTCAACCCACAGACCTAATTCTAATGAGCAACAGTTGTGCTCTAAATGATCTAAGGACAGGAGAAAGTATATTGGGCTATTTCACTTGGTAACATTTAAAAGTTTATGGTGTTTAATGTACTTAATGTCACTGAACTGTACACTTAAAAATTATTAAAATGGACAACTTTATGTGATATATATCTCACCATAACAGACATAAAAGTACATAGATTTCATGTTGGCAAGTTGCGATAGAACATTACCAGTCTAAATTAATTGATGTATTTTCATCTAAAAGGAGTTTTTCAGGTGGTTTTTTGCTTTGTTTTGTTTTGTTTTAATGACAACACCACACTAATCACAAGGTTCTTTTTTCTGGGGTTGATCATTTCCCCAGGTAGAATCCTAGTCAGGAAACAGCTGTGTTTCTCAGGTGAGACTTACCTACCATTACTCTATTACTGCAAATGCTTGAGTCACAAGTGACAAAAATAAAGCCTAAAATTACTGAATCTTATTCAAAAGACTGTTTTCTTCATCTAGCTCTTAAAGTAAAAATCCATAAAAGTCTAACAAGATTAACGCTTATTTTACAAGAGAAAGACTGGAGATTTAAAACTCTCAGGGCTAAGCAAATCTACTATAAAAACCATATTAAAATTTGTTTTTATGACCTTCAGAAGACAGGTCAAAATGTCCTTCCTTGCGATATCGGAAAATTATCTGGTCCTTAAAGTCATTAAAATATTCTGCTTGCTTGCTTGCTTTTTCTTTTTCTTGGCAAGCTTGTTAATAGGGTTAAAAACGGAAAGGGTTTAAATATTCATACCTATATAACTTGTATGACTGGGCGTTCCATAAAACAACTGTTCCATCAGCTGCGCCTGATACCAAACAAGTGGAGTCTGGGGAAAACTGGCAAACCCTCACGGGGCTACCAGTGGGCTGTTCCATCACTGCCAAAGTCTCTCCATTCTGAGTATTCCATAGGACAGTGGTACCATCTGTTGAACAGGAAGCCAAAACGTGGCCTGAAGGGGAGAAACAGCAGCAGTGGACAGCATAGGTGTGAAACTTCAATGGCGAGTGGGGCAGCTCGGCAAAGTCACTTAGGGAGTACAGGCGAATTGTTTTGTCCAAAGAGCAAGTAGCCAAGAGGGAAGAGGAGAACGCACAGCAGTTGACATCATCACCGTGATCGGCTAAAGTATGAATTAGTTTCACCATGTTCTTTATTTGAAGTAAAATGCCCTGCAATTTTTAAATAAAGATTACTTCATCCTTAGAGTCAAATAAATGCAACTCAAATCTGCAGAAAAGAGTCAAAATCAATTTAAGGATTTGTTCAGTGAAAGCTCCTACATTCATATTTTTAAAGGACAAACTATTGTACCTAAGAATAATTTGGAGAGAAAACACCGATAAGACCATAAACTCTAATGATGATCACAGTCACACCTGACACACCAATAAATTTCCATTAACTCCTGAAAAAGAACGCTGTCAAATAACGTCAAACTGATTTGACACTGAACATCCAAAACACTGGGTGTTTATTTCACCTCTGAAGCCCTTCCCTTAACTAATTATTTCTCAAAAACGTCTCACTCCAGATCTGCTAATCCCAACTCAAAAAGATTTTCCACTCTTAACAAACTGTCTCAGCGGCTCCTTCCACTGTATGGAGCCAAGGCGACAGCTCTGCCTTTCAGATGCATTAACTGTACCTTTCACTCATAAAAACTAAGAAATGGTTTCATTCAAAATTTCAGTGGCAGTGCTGAAAGCTCCTATGTCATGGTGTGCCACCTTGTTTGATAACGAATAAAATGAAAGAAAAGATTTGAGGTGAAGAACCAATTTAATAAATCCACGGAAACCAAGAGAAGGAAACCAAAGAGAAAGAGTGGCAAAAAAATGAACGTAGCCAAACTAAACTTAAGAACAAATTTACGAATTTAGATTAAAATCCAAACCCTTTCTCAAAGCTTACAAAATATTGTATGTATCTGGCTCTTCACCACCTACTTCTCAGATCTCAAGTCCTGCCCCTTTCCCTTTCCCTCATTTCCCTCCAGTCTGCCTGGTCAAATGGATTCTTAGATCTTCACAAGGCTGTTTCCTCAGGCTGAAATTCTCTTCCCTTTGCTTTTGGGATCCTATTTTTCATTCAGATCTCAACTCCAGTGTCTCTCCTCAGAGAGGGTTTCCCAGTCTAAAACAGCCACCCTCCAGGCTAACATACCACCCTGTTTCAATCCTCAGTGTAGCAATTACCACCAAGGGATATAATTGTTGTCTTTCCACCAGGAAGATGTAAATTCCAAAGGAGTGGAGATCTTGTCCATCTTGCTCATTTCTTTATCCATAGCACATAAAACAATGTCAGAACCTAATATGCTCAAATAAATATTTGTTGATTTTTTTCCAAATCCACTTGAATTCTACCTCTAAATATCATATGAACACAATATAAAATTAGAAAATTTAAAATAAAGCTACCAATACTAAAAATAAAAAATTCAGCAGTGGAAAATAATGCAAAATGAAACAATAATCAGGTCTGAAGGAACAGGTATACCCTTAGATTGTAATCCGCAATCCCTTGTTGCATTATTTGCAGAATTCTTTACAAATACATGGAACACATCTATATTTATTGTATCCCAAAACTTCAGCGTTTTTTCCCCCAAACAAACCTCAACAACGTCTAAAAAACAAGCCAAGATAAAACAACAAAACAAAAAAACCCACGAAATGTCCTCGTGGATTGTCACCTGTATTACCGCACGGAAAACAAGCAAGATCATGAGGTCTTTTTGAAGAACTCCCAAATCCCAACTGTGCAAAGACACTAGGTAATCTTGCAAACAAACTTCGGCTTCCACACCCTTGTGGCACTCAGCTCCCTTTGCAGTTCCAGACCAAACAGATGGCAGAACAGACACATAATCACTTGAATCAAAGTCTGTTTGAAAAGCACTCTCGAGCCTACCACCCCCTGCCTCGTCGGGGTGCGGGCGTCCGTCCACTCAGCGGTCAGGCCGAACGGTCAGTCCCTGGGCTGGTCAACTCGCCAGTATCAACACACGCATCCCTATCTAATCCAAAGCAAACCGGAAATGTGCCCCAAATCTCCCCACATAAAGCTCCGCGACTTACTCCCCCGCACGCAGTGACCCCCCGCATGCAGTGTACCCCACTCTTAGAGTCGGCCGGCCCTCAGCGAACTGAGCCACCCGGGCAGGCGGACTGACAGTTGACAGGGAGCCGGGCCTTCCGGGGCGGCGGCATCCGACTCGGCCCAGCTGGAGTATCCACGCAACGCCCGCAGGCCTGCCCCGGGCTCTGGGCTCCGGCCCTGGGCGCATCACCGCGCCCGGCTCCCGTCCTAGTCCTGGCCGGTCCCCATCGCGCGCTTCGAACCAGACTTCGAGAACCAGACGGTTCAAACACCCCGAGTAGGGAGGCTCCGCGAGCTGATCCTAGCCGTGCTTTCCCACCTGCCGCCGCCGCCGCTGCTCAACCGGCCCACGGACGCGGCCACGTCCACCTCCAAGACCCAAGGCGCGCGGGATCCACCCTCAGGTGCCCCCAGGCGCGCGAGGGCCACGTGACACGCAGGTGAGGCGGGCGGGGCTCGCAACCGCGGAAACCTGGCAAGAAAGAAAGCAGGCTCCGCCCCCCCAACACGCCTCGCGCCAGGGCGCATGCGTGGCCTCCCACCCTCCGCGGCGGGCGTCTGTTAGTACTGGTTTTAGATCGACCTGGGTTCAGTTTTGGAAAGAGCTTTTATTCGCAGTTTTTTCCCAGCTGGGGAAGCTGAAGTCCCAAGGCTTAGCAGGTGCCTGAAATATGGTTTTAAAGGTGACATTGTATCCACTGTCTGGTTACTGCAGCTCGGGGTTTTTTGAATCTCCTTCCTCTCTGGTATTTCTCCCCTGTATTCTGTTTTCCTCTAGCCTCCGTGATTGCCCTTTTCTGTTTAAGCCCCCTCTACCCTCAGCCGTCCATAACCTGGTGTTTTCTGCCATCATCTTTGTGCTAAGGTTTCCCATATCTCTTCAGGACGGTCCGCTCGCCCCTGAGCCCCAGGGCCCCCTTCACTGGACAGAAACCAATTCCCAGGTACAGAAAACAAGCCGGTGGTTGCCAAAGGTGGGGCATGGGCAAAATAGGGGAAGGGGATTAAAAGATACATCTTCCAGCTATGAAATAAGACGCGGGGAGACAATGTACAGCATAGGGAATATAGTTAAAATATGTGACAAGTTTGTATGGTGACAGATGGCAGCTAGATTTATGATCGCTTCAAAATGTATATAAATGTTGAATCACTGTGTGAATAACTGGAACTAATATAATGTTGTATGTCAACTACACTTAAAAAAACGCCCACTCAGAGGTAATATTTCCTTTTAGTCTTTCACTCAAATAGATATCAATAATTTTACAAAGAGCCCTGCGAACTGTCTTTAAACTTACGTGGTGTTTTCCATGTCTAAGATTTCTCCAGTAGCTTCATTATTTCTCTGCATAAATCCACATTTCCAGAATCATACCATAATTTAGTTTGTTTACATATTTTTGTGATTATAAATAATACTGGATTAGATGGCTTTGTACATAAATCTTTATCCACATTCATGAACATTTACTAAGGAAATTGTTAAATAGAAATGGAGGGGCGCCTGGGTGGCTCAGTGTGTTAAGCCTCTACCTTCAGCTCAGGTCATGATCTCAGGGTCCTGTGATTGAGCCCCGCATTGGGCTCTCTGCTCAGCAGGGAGCCTGCTTCCGCCTCTCTCTCTGCCTGCCTCTCTGCCTACTTGTGAAATAAATAAAATCTTTTAAAAATTTTTTAAAAAATAGAAATGGAATTACTGGGCATAAGGGTGTAAAAATTCCTAATAATTACTGCCACATTGCTTTTCAGAGGGGTTGTATGGTTTGCACAACATATGGTTGTGCCTGTCTCTCTTCATTCTTGACAGACTTGATATTTATTTATTCTTCACTAATTTGATGAGCAAATTTGTTATAATATTCTAATAAGTAAACTATGTAAAAGTAACTCCTGCCTACACATGCCAGTCTTTTAGCCCAGAGACCTCCAGGCCCGTATGGTTTCAGGGAAAGGCAAGTTTAGAGAGAAGCCTTCTTGTGGCTGGTCTCTAGTCTATGGATTTGCAATTTATGAGACGTTAATTAAAATATCTTGCCAATATAGTAGAGAAACATTTTAAGAATGTGTAGAGATCTTTGATCATATAAGTGAGCTGGTTATCTTACTTCACACAACAGATAGACTATCAAAATAGTTGGAACTTGAACTTAGAATCTTTAAGATTCATATTTTATGCATTCTTTGCTTTAATTATATAACTGTGAAAAAATTATGTAACTGTGGTCAATAATTAATCCTATTTTATCTTTACTTTCCAGTTTTCTTTTTAATAACATCAGCTGGGGGAGAGGGAGTGGGACAAGGAGACGCAGACTCCCCTCAGAGAAGGGAGCCTGAAGCGGGCCTCCATCCCAGGACCTTGGGATCATGACCTGAGGTGAAGGCAGATGCTTGACTAAGCCACCAAGGCACCCCAAGTTTCATGTTTTTTTAATTACACAAGAAAGTATGACAGACACCGGTCCTTTTTGGACAGTTCTCCTCTGGACAATTCTTCAGAAGCCTTTTTTCTCTCATGTGTCACTGCTCAGAATTATATCACATGCCATATGTTAAGCAATCACTTTCAAGAGGAACGGAATTGCCATTAATTAAGATTTACCCTCCTGAGGCTGGAAAAGGACCCACTTTCCCCTGAAGCATATGGTCAACCAACATCTACTAGAGTAGGTGGAAGGAAATAAGGAGACAAGACAGCTACTACATACGTTAAAGTATCTTCCGTGTGGAAAATATCTATATAATAGAAAGCTATTTAACTTAATAGATGTGAAAGTAAGCCACATCTCAATTGTTATGCCTCAGTCTTTAATCCTTTTTAAACAGCGTTATTCAGTATATTCACCAGTTAATATTTACCAGCTAAATTTACCATACTTGGTTAGGTCTTTTTTTTTTTTTAAGACTTTTTTATTAGAGAGAGAGAGAGAGAGCGCGTGCCTTCACATGATAATTTTGAATGGCTGAATAGAATCTGTTTTTTAAAAGTCATTCTTATATTAAAAAGAATTGAGATTTGCTATAATGAAAATATTCAGAAAAGTGTATAACAAATGCTGAAAGCAATATTTAAAAAGGAGTTGTAAACATATTTTAAGAATTGGAGGAATCCCTAGAATAAGTGTATAGCCTCTCAAAACATTATACTGTCTCCATACAAACCTATATTGTATAAATGCCTCATTATCCTTTGGTGATCTAATGAACGCACTGAGCTTTCTTTTCACTTCAGAACCCAAGATATATTCCCAGTTGGCTCTAAGCCTCTATCTAGACCTCTAGGCCTCTATCACTCACTACCGAATTCTCCCTCAAGATTCACCATATTCTTTGATATCTACTACCATGACTATTAGGGCTGTTTTTTCATTAAAGGACATGGTAAGGATTCTGTTGGGGGAGGATAAGAGTACCCTTAGAAATCGAGCTTGGTACTTAGTTTAAAATTTAATTAAAATCTTTTTTCTAAAGTTAATAATGGGGGCACCTGGGTGGCTCAGTCAGTTAACCCTTGATCTTGTCTCAGGTCATGATCTCAGGGTCATGGGATTGAGCCCACATCAGGCTCATTGCTCAGCAAGGAATCTGCTTAAGGATTCTCTCTCCCTCTGCCCCTTCCACCTGCTCATTTGAGTACGTGCACGCTCTCTCTCTTTCTCAAATAAATAAATCTTAAGAAATAAGAAAAAGTTCAAGAATGAACTACATATAACTTATACCTCACAACACTTTCATTTAGTCATCCAAAGACAACAACCCGCATGATTTTCACATGTATGGTCAAGGTAGAGAAATTACAAAGAGATCTCAGATACTAATTTTGGTATTGCCTCCCCCTTGATTTATCCTTTTTTTAAATATTTACCTATTTATTAGAGAGAGAGTGGGAGGGAAGGGCAAGGGAGAGGGAGAGAGAATCTCAAGCAGACTCCCTGCTGAGTGCAGAGCCCTACCTTGGGGCTCCATCTCACGACCCTGAGATCATGACCTGAGCTGAAATCAAGAGTCAGCCATTTAACCGACTGAGCCACCCAAGTGCTCCTGCCTTCTCCCTTGATTTAAATGCTAAGGTGCAAAATCCTCTTAGAAGGTCCAGAGGATCCAAATTAGCTTTTCCTTTAACCCTGTATTTAGCCAACTCCTTACCCACCACACTTCCAAGCACTACTTTTGCTATAGTAACTCATAAATCTACGCAAGCCCCAGCAATACCTGAGAATTCTCAATATCTTCTATTCACCTGCATATACCTGAGCTTTTTCTTTAGCAGTATCAGTGCTTCCAGCTAACTAGAGCAAACGCAAAGGTTTCATCTCCTGAATATCGCTGGCTGAAAATAAAATTGGGTGCAGTTTTTACAGTCCCTAGAAAGCAGATAGGGTTAGAAATGACATTTACATTTAGAAAACAAACAAACAAACATGAAATGCACATCAAACTTGAAGCTGCTAATATGAGCAGATAAATTGCTTGATAATTTTCAAAACGGTATTCAAATTCTAAAATCTGTAATAAGTTGTTAGTGAAAAATAATACAAATATTGAACGCTCATTGGGAGGTAGGGAAAAAGAATCCTCTTTCACTGCTGGTAGGTGTGTAGACTGGTACAATCATCTGGAGAGCAGTATGGTAACAGCATGGAACGTGTGCATATACCTAACCTGTGTACATCCTAGAGAAACTTTTATCACACAGTTTGTTTTCTACTGCTGTGTAACAAATTACTCAAAACCAAGTGACTTAAAACAACAATATTTATTATATCATAGTTTCTGTGAGTCAATAATTCAGTAACATATAGAAATCAGTTCCATTGCTACATACTAATAATGAGCTATCAAACAAAAATTAAGAAAATAATCCCATTTACAATTGCATCAAAAAGAATAAAATACCTAGGAAGAAATTTGACAAAGGTGAAAAACCTGGAAACCAAATACTACAAATATTGTATTGATGAAAGACACAAATAAATGGAAAGATAAGATATTCCATGATCGTGGATCGGAAGAATTAATATTGTTAAATGTCCATAGTATATAAAGCAATCTACAGGTTCAGTCAATCCTTGTCAAAATACCAATGGCATTTTTCACAGAACTAGAACAAGCTGAAAATGTGTTTGGAAACACAAAGACCTGGAATAGCCAAAACAATCTTGAGAAAGAAGAACAAAGAGCTGAAGGCATCATGCTTCTGGAATTCTGGAATCCAAAGTGATGGTAATCAAAATAGTACAGTACTGGCACAAAAGCAAACACTTAGATCAGTGGAATTGACTGGAGGGCCCAAAAAATAAACCCATGCACATATGGTCAATTAATTTATGACCAAGGAGGAAAGAATACACAATGGGGAAGATAATCTCTTCAATACATGGCTTTGGGAAAACTAGTCAACTACATGCAAAAGAATGAAAGTGACCATTATCTTATGCCATATATAAAAAAAAATTCAAAATGGATTAAAGACTGGAATATAAGACCTGAAACCATAAAAGTTCTAGAAGAAAACACAGCTCTCTGACATTGATCTTGGCAATATTTTATTGGGCCAGTCTCTTCAGGCAAGGGCAACAAAAGTTAAAATAAACAAATAGGGTTCCATCAAATAAAAAGCTTTTGCATAGTGAAGGAAATCACTAACAAAACAAAAAGGCAACCTACTGCATGGGAGAAGATATTCGTAAGTCATACATCCAAAAAGGGGGTTAATATCCAAAATATATGAAGAATTCACACAACAGAACGCAGAAAAAAAAAAAAAGGACATTTTTTCCAAAGAAGACATATAGATGGCCAATAGCCACATGAAAAGTGCTCAACATCACTTATCATCAGGGAAATGCAAATCAAAACAACAATGAGACATTACCTAACAATGGTTAGATCGGCTATTATCAAAAAGACATAACGTATTGGCCAGGATATGGAGAAAAGGGAACCCTTGTATACTGTTGGGAATATAAATTGGTGCAGCCCCTATGGAAAATGGTAGGGAAGTTCTTCAAAAAAGGTTAAAACCACAACACGATCCAGCAATTCTACTTCTGGGTACTTATCTGAAGAAAACAAAAACACCAATTTGAAGAGATATATGCACCCCTATGTTCATTGTAACAATAGCCAAGATAAGGTGGCAACTTAAGTGTCTACCAACAGATGAATGGATAAAACAGATAAGGCACACAAAAGTATTACTTAGCCATAAAAAACAATGAAATCTTGCCATTTGTGACAACACAGATGGACACAGAGAACATTATGCTAAGTGAAATAAGTCAGGCAAAGAAAGACAAATAACCATATGACTTTACTTTCATGTGGAAAATCAAAACAGAAACAGATTCATAGATACAGGAAACACACTGTTACCTGAGGAGAGAGGGGTTGGGGAGGCTGAAATAGGTGAAAGGGGTCAAGAGGTACGAACTTCCAGTTATAAAATAAAGTCATGGGGATGTAGTGTACAGCATAGGGAATATAATAATATTGTAATAACTTTTTATAGTGATTTGTCAACTATCCTTTAATTACAAAACAAAAACAAAAACAAAAACAAAATCCTCAGGTGCGGCTTAGCTGGGTAGTTTTGGCTCAGGGTCTTTCATGAAATTGTAGTTCAGATGTTGGCTGGGCCTCCAGCCAACTGAGTGTTTAACCTGGGCTGTAGGATCCACTTCTAAGATGCAGCAGTCATATGGTTTGCAGGTTGATGCTAGCTATTGGCTGTTCCAGAGTGCCGCTAGAGCGTCCTCATAACACAGTAGCTGGGTTTATCCAGAGCAAGTGTTCCAAGAAAACAAGGTGGAAGCAAAAATGTATTTTATGACCTAATCTGGGAATTCACAGGCTATCACTCTGCCACATGATGTTGGTCACACAGGCTAACCCTGATACAGTGTAGAAAAGGATTATACAAGGGCATGCATACCAGAAACTGAAGGTCATCTGGAAACACCTTGGATATGTATGACAACATTCACTGCAGTATTATTTGCAGTGACAAGAAATTGCAAGCAACTCAGGTTTTCATTCTTTCCTTTTTCCTTTTTTTTTTTTTTTTTAAGGTTTATTTATTTGAGAGAGAGCATGAGTGAGCAGGGGGGTAGGGGCAGAGGGAGAAGCAGCGAATCTCCAAGGAGACTCCCCACTGAACGCAGAGCCTGATCTGGGGCCTAATCCCAGGACCCTGAGATCATGACCTTAGGCAAAATCAAGAGCCAAATGCTTAACTGACTGAGCCACCCCGGTGCCCCTTAGTTTTCATTCTTTTTTTTTTTTTTTTTTTAAGATTTTATTTATTTATTTGGCAGAGAGAGAGATCACAAGTAGGCAGAGAGGCAGGCAGGGAGAGGGGTAAGCAGGCTCCCCGCAGAGCAGAGAGCCTTACGCAGGGCTGGATCCCAGGACCCCGGGATCATGACCTGAGCCGAAAGCAGAGGCCTCAACCTACTGAGCCACCCAGGCACCCCAGGTTTTCTTTCTTAAGAGAAATTTGAAAGTAAAATGTGGTACATGCCTGTAATGGAATGCCTTGTAGCAGCGAAAAGAAACGAACTGGATTTACATAGTATTTTTTCAACTCAAAAGAAATGGAAAAACAAACTTATAGCATAATGCAACTGAGAAAATTAAAAAAAAATTTTTCTCAATATTTGCAAAAATACATATGTTGCTAAATAAATACAAGACGGGTTAACTGGAAAGATATATTAAAAATATTTATATGTGGGGGGAAGGAAATTGAAGAGTTGCTGAGTGAAGAAGTAAAAAAATAAAAAGGGTTTTACAAGAATAATGTGAAGAATGTGACATGAGGAGAGGGGTTACCTCAGTTTTATATAGCTGAGGCTTAAAAATATATATATTTTTTAAAGATTTTATTTATTTATTTGACAGAGAGATCACAAGTAGGCAGAGAGGCAGGCAGAGAGAGAGGAGGAAGCAGGCTCCCTGCTGAGCAGAGAACCTGATGCAGAGATCCCGACCCTGGGACCATGACCTGAGCCAAAGGCAGAGGCTTTAACCCACTGAGCCACCCAGGCGCCTCTTTTTTTTCTTTTTAAGATAGAGTAGTGGTATAGCCCACACAGGTTTAAGAGATCTCACTGAAGCAAATTTCCTAGTAGATAAGGTTCTACTAGTTTCCCGGTGGTGTATTTTTTTGAGTCATATTCCTGTAGAAGGAAAACTTTGATTCTGTAAAAATACTTCCTTTGTCTCCGTATTGGAATGAAATTCTTTTAACGGAACACAAACTTCTTTCATTACTCAAATGGAAATATTTAAGATACAAATAACCTTGAGAGAGGTAGCCCACAAAAATTTACGGAAGGAGTAAATGATTGATACCAGATTTCCTTGAGGGTGTGTTTACTGGGAGGCTAAATGAACAGGACTTTAAATTTCCTTAAAGGGAAATGAGGATAGAAGTGATGGAAAAGAGGAGAACAGAGGGGGTACATAAGGTACCGAGGACAGATTAAGAGCCTTCATAATTTTGATTTAAATTAGTACTTTTAACAAATTTCATTTTTGGGTTGAAACAAGAAAAAGGGATCATCTTGCATTTATGTAAGTTAGTTCTTATGAGTTCAAGGTATACCCATAGATAAGTTTTTACTTGTTTAATTTTCACTATGGTTATCAGTTAAATAAATATTAAGTTACTCTATATACTATTTCAAACTGATGATTATTTTCTGTGTTTAATAGTAGTGCACTGTTTGGTTATTCTGGTTGGTTACTACTTCAGTGATATTCTAAATGTAATCATGAGGGCAAGCTAGTGGTTTATAATTTATAGAGCAATTAAAACTAAAATGGAGAAGGTTCAGGTTAAAACCTAGTTTATCTTAAATTAAAGTATGTTGTGTTTACTTGGGATTGTGTGATAGCAGAGGGTTAGGAAAACTTTTTAAATTTGAAGAGAACAATGATACCGGTTTGTTGAAGAAACAGCCAACCCAGGGCACTGTGACTGCAAGAGTCATTCACATAACAAATGATCCACAAATGTATAGTAACAACTGTTACCTAGACCAATTAGCCTTTTCTGATCATGCCCACTTCTGGAGCAGCTACCCCTGCTGAGTAGCAAGGAAGACATGGGGCTAAGGAGCCCATATTGACCAGACTTTCTTTTTTCAGAGAAATCTTATTGTTAAAAGAAAATTATCACTCTTGAAAAATTGTGCTTTGTGTGTTTAAGTATTTTATTTCTCATTTATGAACTCCTCAGACACCAGACATATTATTATCAAGCTGCTTATATACCATCTAATATAAATTAATGTAAGCATGTATCATCCCTAAGGCACAACACCCCCATGAAGAAGACTCCCCATGGAGCATCTGGCATACCCATAAACACAAAAACCAGACACTTTATTCACAGCACCACCTTGTTCTTTTCTCCACATGGTCTTTTTGATTAAGCACAAGCCCCTTGAGGCATAAGTGCAATATTTGGTTAACAGAAACTGACATATTTACATAATAACAGCTGATTTTCCTATCAGTCTCCACAAACAATCTAGAAATTTTGGAAAATACTTGGTGGCTTCGAAGCATTTTTAAGTTAGGAATATTTCTTTAAAACTTTTCTATTCTCCCTTCACTGTTAAAAGCCATTCTTTAAGGACATCGTCTCAGGACCACTTCTCCACAAGGCTGTAAGCTCCACGAAGGGCCTGTGCCTGTCTTGTTCACCAGTGATTCCTCAGAGCCCAGCAAGGCATCAAATCATATTTCATGAAGGCTTGAACTTGTAGCTCACGACTTACCAGACAAATTTATATGATCAATTTTTCTTATTGACTACTGACAATTGGTTACATGTCTACCAATCGAGACATTTCTCATATCAGAACAAGACTTTTAAAATGTATTCTAATATTTCCATATTGAAAATGTGAAAACAACAACAAAATGTGGTCCAGAGAGGCTCAGGCGCTAATGAAAGGCACAAAACTTGACTTAAAACTGCCCTCCTCCGCCCAGCCCAATGTTCGTTGAACTACACAGTCTGCTGCTCCTCCTTTAGGATTTTGTAAAAATCAAATTTAAATTAACTATCTTTTTGAAAAGAATATATAATCAGGTTCATTAAGAAAAACTAAAAAACTAGTTTGTAAAAGTCTTTTATTGTATCCGTGCCACACATAGTAGTGAAAAATAACACTCCTAAAAAAAAGAATGCTACCTTTTCCACAACATTTGATTTTAAATAAAACTTCAAGTACTCTTACATAGGTACAAAAAAAATTCTGATCTATTTGCCTCCAACAGGCCACCACAACACACAGTAGATAAAACACAGTGGTTACAAATGTTTTTTAAATTTATTTCTGAGGCAAGGCAAATGGGAAGGAAATGTTTCTATGAAAAAATACTGTGTGTGTAGGAAATTGTCACAATTTTATTCCACATGGATACAAATGATTATACTTTAATTTAGGCCCTGGTGGCTTAAAATTATATAACAAAATAGAAAAATGGAAAACTAATATCCCCTACACCCTGTTTCAAAGGCAGGCACTACCAAGATCAAGGAGACGCCACAGTGTTGGTAGAGGATAATTACTGTACAAGCTGTATAGCTATAATTACCTTCAGACTAAAATAAAATGCTACAGTCCTTCTAAGGCATAAACAATAAGTCTCCAAACAATATATACACATAATACATATTTAAAACAAGACTTAATATAAACAATAATGAACAGTATATACATGTCAATTTTTCTTCACTGTCTTGAAATACAATTTAACTACACAAGTGATGCAGCAACATATATATATATATATTTATATATATATAAATGTACTTGTAACTCTACAGTAAAGTTTATTTTTGGTGCTTTTATAGCACATCAGTGTAAACAGTTTAACTTGGCTTTGTTTTATATTTTAAAACATTCCTTGTTGTATTTTCAAGATTTAAAGCAATTTTCTAGTTCTTCCTTTTCACAGAAAACGAAGATTCTGGATGTGGTTTAATCATAAATAATTCATAAAATTAAATACATTCACTAAAAAATAAACTACAAAGTAAAAAAATGAAAAATAGATATTTATTGAGAGGGAAAGGAGAACCATTTCCCACATTAGAGCTCTGGTGTTGAATATTCAGTGCGATTTGATATATTTTAATTGCTATTGCACTATAACACCCTTTCCTTTGAAAATTCTTTGGGTGTGCTTCCCTGTTCTACCTAAATTAGCTGATAAATCACACAAACCAATAACCAAGGGCCTTGGTTGTTGTAGGAGTGAAGCCTTTAAAAATGGTATCATTCTTCTGATACTTTTTTTTTTTTTTTGTGATACTTATTTTAAGGAAAAAAAAGTCATTATGTATGTGCCTTGCACATTTATGTAAATACAGTTCACATTGCTGGTCTCATTTGTCCTTGTTTAAAAGGAAAAAAAAAAAGATTATTATAACTTCAGCTCACTTTGAAAATATCTGTCCACTTTTTTTCAAAATACTTCCTCATACTGTGGCCAGCTCTGCCTATATCAGAATCATCTTCATTAAATGTTTCACAGTTGTCAAAAACAAGCCTGACATCTACAGCAAAGGTTTCAAGGTTTGGATATCTGAAAGAAAACACATGATTTAGAGGTTGTTTTTATAGGGTGGCTTTGTTTTAAAAACAAATGAAGAGGTAATAAAAGGTAAAATGAAAAAATAAAACTGAAAGAAAAAAGATTAAGGTAACTACATTTAAACTAATATAAATCATTATACTCTCTTACAGATGAACAGTAAAAAAAATTGCATGTGTTCTGAACCATGCAGTATTTTAAAAGATTACATGGAAAAAACACATTTCTCTGATGATCAAGATATATTTCAACTAACTAGCATTTTCCCCAAACCCAGTTTCCTGTTGTGTACCTAGTGTGCTGTCCCAGGACTCATTCCACCTGACTGGTTTATTAGTTCCTCTGACCAGTTGTGGTACTCTATCATCCACATTCAAAACTATTTAGTTACAGTGGAAATAATGGGAATGTTTTCTGTCCACCAAAAATGTTACACTTGTCCTGTAGCTTCTACATACATCCCAGGATATACTGCTATATTAATTCCTACCCATTTCCCATTTCTGTTCTTCTCTCTTCACATGTGCTCTTTCTCTCAAGCACTGGAGTATGATAATCCAAAACCAGCTCAAAAGAAAAAAAAAAAACAAACAAAAAAACCCCAAAAAACCTCTATCCCTTTATCAGGGACAACATTATGAAAACCTGCCTTTCCATAAAAAGCATTGTGGCTTCAGTGCTTTTTTGGTGGGATAAGCCCAATCTTTGCCAGTAAAAACAGAGCAAAGAGAACAGAAAGGTGAAAGAATCTGCCTAAACTCATTGGTAAAAGAGGAGTGGTTTCTTTCAAGCCAACCTAAGTGAAAACAATACATTTTGAAAGAGAGCTTTTAGAAATTTAAATATTTTTAAATTAATTCTAATGTATGGTAAGCTAACTACTAAAATAATTTATGTATTAGAAATACGTTTGAAATACACACTGAAACTCTGAGCCTTGGTAAAAGTGGAATTACTTCCTTGATGGGATACCTTGTATAGTCTTCCACTCCTTCTCACTTCCTTCTCCTATGTGCAATAATAAAATAACATTTCTCCATCTGTAATGAGCTCACAGAATTAATTCAGACCTTAGGTAACCTCACCCATTTTCCTGTTCTTCTGGGAATTATTATTATTTTTTAATGAGGGAAAATTCACATAACATAAAGTTACCCATTTTAAGGTGGACAATTCAGTGCCGTTTACTGCATTCACAACATTTACTATTACCACCTCTATCTACTTGCAAAACATTGCCATTGCCCCAAAAGGAAACCCTATATCCATTAAGGAATTGCTTCTCATTCTTCCCTCTTCCATCCCTGGCAACCACTAATCGGTCTTTTCTCTATGGATTTTCCTGTTCTGGAAGTTTGATATAAATGGAATCATACAGCATGTGTGGGAATAAATTTTATAAAATATTTAAAAGTTACTTTGATAAATATTTATCTCTTTAGACTGGCACTTACTATAAGAAAAAGTTAATGATTAATGCTAGGGAGACCAGAATCCAGGACAGAATTCTAGGTGAGATTCTAGGTGAAACAAACACTATTCCCACAGTTGATGGAACCCAGAAAGATTCATTAAAGCAACTACTTCCTCCCCTCTATTTGATAAATTCTAGTTTAGACAGTTGAAATACTGTTTGTGAGTTCTGGTTCTAGCTTATTAGTTTGGGTTAAATCAAACAACTTGAAGTTAGAGGAGCTTGAATCTACTAAATTTTGCTTCCCACAGAGCGGACGTCACAAAAAGATTAAAGAGAACTGCTTCCCTCTCTCTGCTTGCCTCTGCTGTGACTTCCTCCATTCACCGGGACTCACTCTCAAAATGGAACAATGTTTGGTAATGTCTAAGCTCTGTGTTCATGTTTATTTTGGGGATTTTGAGGTTTCGGTTCATCCTCTAGCCAGGAGCTAGAGACATATGTAAAGCCTTTCTGTGTAAATCTTTGTCCTGGCCATGTTGATTATAAAGTCCATTATGCTACCCACCTAAACATCTGATGTTTTGATAGAAAAAGCAAAAGAACTAATTCATATCTAGACAGGAGCTACTGCTTTTTGGATCACATTAGAATCAATAGTTTTAATGGTTTTAAATGTTTTCAAATTTGGGCAGGTCCCTTCTGCAATTAAAAAAAAAACAAACAAAACAAAACAGACATAATCTTTTGAAACATGTGAGACGGACACTGATCGTTATGAGTTAAGTTCTACTCAACTCTAAGAAATTGAATGTAAATAAAGGAGCACAGTGATTTTCACCAAAAGAACATCCAGGAGGAACTAGATAACATACTGCATTATAAGGTAATCACAATAACAACAATAATAATGTAATGAAAATCTCTTTTATAGATATTCTTTCAATGTAAAGTTCCTTCTTTCTCCATATTTTTTTGGGACTTGGCCTGAAGTTATGGTCACAGGCTACCTTAAGCTAAACCAGTAATAAGGAGTAAGAGGAGCTCAGAGAACACATACTGCTCACAGCACGTGGCCATTCCCATGTGGAAAGCTTTTGTGTGAGCTTATTTTGTAAGTGAATGGTCTCATTTTGGGGGCTCCAAAATGGGCCACTGTCCAGAACCAAGTAAACTCCATTAACAGCTGCTACTCTGATAGGAGTTTAATTTTACCTATCAAGTATCAGTAACTGTGGCCAGGAAGTCACTTTGGTCTTCAGGTAGGATCACAAAGAGGATATGGTAGAGAGGAGAAAATAATAGTTTCCTTCCACACTTAATAAATAAATTTTTAGGATTCTCCAGCAACCCATAAAACTTTTAAATTTTAATATTTGAAAAATTAAATTTTAATTTAACATTTCCAATGACCTTTTATCTCTACATTGTAATGATCTGAAAAGATTACAGTAAATTTTTGTTAAATTCACGTGAGATATTGTCAGTATTCCACTGGTACACAATATAAGCTCCAGCTTATGTTATTTACTTACTTGGGGAGGCTTCCCTCTTATTTTTCTTTACCTCTCAGGCTGGGTTTGGTGGCCTTCCAATGTCAAAGCAGCTTTATCATACTGCTTTTTAATTGTTTAAACAATTTTAATGGACTTGTCTTCCATACCAGTCTACCTTAGCTAAACACACATGTACACACACATACCCTCTCCGAAGGCAGGTCCTTTAATTAATATATTTTAATTAATATATTTTTGGCTCACTAGAAGAGTAACCAGCACATATTAGGCATTCAATACTACTGAACTGAAATTATTTACTTACTGTCCACTACTTAATTTCTCTCTAATTGTGGAAAAATCCATAGGCTTCTTAATAACTTTCTTATAACCGGGAACAAGTTTCAAGTTTACAGGAAGTAGAAAAGGCCATGCATCTTCATGAGTTTCCATTTCTGTAAGGATCATACTTAAAAAAAAAAAGTGTTTGAAATCAGTATCTGTGTTTTAGAATTACTTATTTTTACTAAAAACTTAATTTTTATAATCTTTCAGGTAAAAACAATACAAGTTAATTGATTTAAAAAGATGAATACATTTATTTATACTATAGACTTCATATTTTCCTATTTATATAAATTGTCAAAAAGTCACCTTTAATATAGTAGAAAGTTTCTAAACAAATAAAATGTTACAAATATATTGTACATGCAAACTGAAATAATACCTGCAAAGAGCGAGGTCTTTGGAGTCATCTCTTTTAGGTTTCTTAACAGAAGTAAAACTTTCCTGTTTTGACAAGTTAACAGAAGTGTTTTCCTCCATTTTTCTTTTTTTCAGGTCTTTGTTTCCTCTTTTTAGTGAACTATTTGTAGATGCAGAGTCTTCATCTTCAGTATCCCCTGTTAAAGTTACTTTCTTGCCTTTTTTTGACTCATTAGTCTTTTTTCCTTTGACGTGAAGTTTTTTGATTTTTAGAGTTTGACCACTTGCCTTAATTAAAAAAAAAAAAAGGAAATGAGGTATAAGAAAATAACCATCTACAGACTTCCTATTATTCTAAATTATGAAAGTCTGATAGGACAAACAAAAAGAATATTACCTCCGATCTAGAAGGTTGATTATTTAATTTTTAAGAGAGATTAATTTGTTCTCCCATAACATAAGGTTAAAATCTAATAAAGCGTGAAAATCTATCTGAAGAATTCCTGAAACTTGAAGATGCTGATCTCATGGTAATCCATCTTCAATACTACAGAATTTAGCAGTAACCCTTTAGTCACTAACCAAATGGGTTTAAAGGTACAAAAGGACTATCTTTTAGAACACGATTAAGAACAAAGTTGAAAATAAACAAAAATATAGAGCTTATTAATAAGACAATTGAAGAGGTAATTAAAAAACTGTCAAAACATGAAAAATAGCTCACAAAGTGTCAAATAAAGATAAAGTCCTTTTTAAGTGATTAAATCCACTGGATAAAGGAAAAAAAATTTGCTATAAAAAGAGTTCCACTAAATTGTGATTTCCAGGTATGAACAAAGCAATGGTGAAAAATCAGTGAAAGATGTCTGTTTTTGAGGAAAACAAGAAAGACATATTTAAAGGATCTGAATTCTAGCTATGGCTCTGTCAGTAAGTAGCTATAGATTTCATACAAAAATATCTATGAGGCCTTATCTTATCTGTAAAATACGAAAGATAAGCCGCACAACTGGTAGGGTCAGTCTAGCTCTAAAGTTACATGAAAAAAAAACAACAACAACAACAAACACCTCAGTGTAGCCTTACTCAAGGTAACTACAACTTGCAGTCAGCGCACTGAAATAACAATGAGCCCTCCTCCCCCATTCAGAAATAGGGAAATAAGTCTGTATTTTGAGAATTGAATGTTATAATAAATATAACAGATCATAGAAGAGAGATATGCATTTCCAGAATAGTGCTAACCCTCTTTTAAAAAATTTTTCTTCTTGGGGCACCTGGGTCGTGCAGTCAATTAAGCGCCATACTCTTGGTTTCAGTGGTGGTGTGATGGTCTCCGGGTTGTGAGATTGAGCCCTACCACTGGCTCCATGCCCTACCACTGGCGCCATACTCTTGGTTTCAGTGGTGGTATGGTGGTCTCCGGGTTGTGAGATTGAGCCCTACCACTGGCTCCATGCCCTATACTGAGGCTGCAGGCTCAGCGTGGAGTTGGCTTAAGACTCTCTCTGCCCCCCTACCCCCATGTACGCGTGCTTGTGTTGCGCTCTTTCTAAAGTAAATGAATACATCTTTAAAAAAATTATTTCTTCTCTTATGCAGACTGTTAAAAAAAATCAGACTGCAGTGTCAGATATTCAGTCTAGCCACAATCTAAAGTTGGCTGTGCTCTTTTTTATTAATTTTTCATTTTTTTAAAAAAGATTTTATTTATTTATTTATTTATTTGACAGAGATCACAAGTAGGCAGAGAGGCAGACTGAGAGAGAGAGAGGAGGAAGCAGGCTCCCTGCTGAGCAGAGAAGCCGATGTGGGGGCTCAATCCCTGGACCCTGGGATCATGACCTGAGCCGAAGGCAGAGGCTTTAACCCACTGAGCCACCCAGGTGCCCCTAATTTTTCATTTTTTATTAACATATAATGTATTATTAGCCCTAGGGGTACAGGTCTGTGAATCGTCAGGCTTACACACTTCATAGCACTCACCATAGCACATACCCTCCCCAATGTCCATAACCCAACCACACTCTCCCTCCCCCCTCCCCCCACAACCCTCAGTTTGTTTTGTGAGATTAAGAGTCTCTTATGGTAATTAAAAAAAAAAAGTCTCTTATGGTTTGTCTCCCTCCTAATCCCATCTTGTTTCATTTTTTCCTTCCCCACTCCCCAAACTCCCCATGTTGCCTCTCAAATTCCTCGTATCAGGGAGATCATATGATAACTGTCTTTCTCTGATTGACTTATTTTGCTCAGCACAATCCCCTCTAGTTCCATCCACATTGTTGCAAATGGCAAGATTTCATTTCTTTTGATGGCTGCATAGTATCCATTGTATATATATATCACCTCTTCTTTGTCCATTCATTTGTTGATGGACATCTAGGCTCTTTCCACAGTTAGGCTATAGTGGACATTGCTGCTATAAATATTCAGGTGCACATGCCCCTTCAGATCACTACATTTGTATCTTTAGGGTAAATACTCAGTAATGTGGTATTTGGAGGAATATGGAGGAACCTCCATACTGTTTTCCAGAGTGGTTGCACCAGCTTGCATTCCCACCAACAGTGTAGGAGGGTTCCCCTTTCTCTGCATCCTCGCTAGCATCTGTTGTTTCCTGACTTGTTAATGTTAGCCATTCTGACTGGTATGAGGTATCTCATTGTGGTTTTGATTTGTAGTTCACTGATTAAAGCTGGCTGTATTCTTTTTTTTTTTTTTAAGATTTTATTTATTTGACAGAGATCACAAGTAGGCAGAGAGGCAGACAGAGAGAGAGAGAGAGGGAAGCAGGCTCCCCACTGAGCAGAGAGCCCGATGTGGGACTCAATCCCAGGACCCTGAGATCATGACCTGAGCTGAAGGCAGTGGCTTAACCCACTGAGCCACCCAGGCGCCCAAAGCTGGCTGTATTCTTGAAATAAATTTGGCTAAAAACATTTCTTTGGAGTATTTCATAATTTCTTTGAGGATTTCATGAACTTTTCTGGTAATATTTTTAAATAAGTACCCATAAGCAATTAAAATTATTTGTTTTTCTTTTTATTGGGAGGCTAAACATATAGTTAAGGAGGTATTTTAATTGCCTGAAATAATAAGGCAAACTGTAAATCTAATACCTTCCCTATATCATATAAAAGAATCACTCCCCCTTGTCACTAACTAAAATAATTAAAATGTTTTACTAAGTCTCTTTTCCATTTAGCTTATTCATTTTTATTCACTAATATCTGATACTCTGAGTTTTCATATTACACTAAACTTCTATCACTCTGAAATCATAAAAAAAGAGAAAGAGAATGCTTAATATAATGAGGAAAAACTCCATTTAATGAAGATGAAATTAAATTATTTTTTTTTAAAATATTTTATTTATTTATTTGACAGACAGAGATCACAAGTATGCAGAGAGGCAGGCAGAGACAGAGAGGAGGAAACAGGTTCCCTGCTGAGCAGAGAACCCAATGTGGGGCTCGATCCCAGGACCCTGAGATCATGACCTGAGCCGAAGGCAGAGGCTTAACCCACTGAGCCACCCAGGTGCCCCAAGATGAAATTAAGTTAGATTGAATAATTATATTTCTTAAAAAGAATAAAATTTCAGGGGTGCTTGAGTAGGTTAAGTGGGTTAAAGCCTCTGCCTTCAGCTCAGGTCATGATCCCAGGGTCTCTGCGGAGAGCCTGCTTCCTCCTCTCTCTCTGCCTGCCTCTCTGCCTACTTGTGATCTCTGTCTGTCAAGTAAATTAATAAAATCTTAAAAAAAAAAAAGAATAAAATTTCATGAATAAGAGGCCAAAAGTTCTAGTTCCTTATGTGAACTAAATTATTACTTGGGATCATTTTCTAACAAACTTATAACAACAGCAGGAAACATGAAATTTAAATGACAGAATCAAAAGAACTTTTAGTGTTTCAAAAAAACCCGAAGTTTATATATTTCTTTACTAAATAATGTTTATCTGCTTGTCTCATTACACTGTATACATACTCATACTGTTTTTTTTTAAGACTTTATTTTTTAAGTAACCTCTACGTCCACTGTAGGGCTCAAACTCACAAATCCAAGTTCAAGAGTCACATGCTCCACTGACTGAGCCAGCCAGACGCCCCCACATTCACATACTTGTAAAAACAAGCTTTTTTTTTTTTTTTTTAAATATTTTTTATCTGAGAGAGAGAGAGAGAGAAAACACCAGCAGGGGCTAGGGATAGAGGGAGAGAAAGAGAGACTGAAGCAGACTCCCTGCCAAGCAGGGACCTAAATGCAGGGCTTGATCGCAGCACCTAGAGATCATGACCAGAGCTGAAGGCAGATGCTTAACTGCTTAACTTACTGAGCCACCCAGGCACCCCCAAATGCAAGTTTTTATACAGTTACTCTGTTACCTGATTTACTTTGTTCTGGCACAAGAGATACCCCAATCCCTACCCTTCTTCTCTATCCTGTTATAACCAAAATTCTAAAAGAATCTTCAGTATGTCTAAAGCAGAACCAGCAGACTACACATACAAGGGCACATTTCTGTTGTTTATATATTTATATATCAGAAGTTTGTGACTTGGTGGCTTACAGGCTGTAAACAGCCCACAGAATGTGTTGCTGTTTGGCTCATATAATACTTGTAAAAAGTCTTGAGTTTGTTGCCAACACTAAACATTTGGGAGGATATGCATAAAAATCCATAATCTTGAAATACTGGTAGATCCTGGAATGTCGGGCCCACATGTCTACATGACAACAACTGGCTGGAGCTGAGTCATGACTGTTATATTTAAATTCAGGCATAACTTTCCTATTTGCCACAGACCCAACTCTTCTGTGTTATTTGCCTGGCTTTCATAGGTATTAGAGTTTGAAACCTCACGTGCATGTGTCTATGAGGATATATAAATATGTGTATGTGTAGATATATGTATCTACATATATACACACGTCTTTTTGATTCTATGATCCAGTGAGATATATATAAAAACAAATACATCTATACATTTAATAAATATAGATATAATAAAGTGAATGTATATATATTGGCACGCACATACATATACACAGAGTAAAAATACTTACAATGATACTTGCATAAATGGCCATTAGAGAGCAATATAGTATAAATACTTATAAAAACTCAATTAACTGAAAAGACAGTTTAAAAACATTAGCTCTAAATGTTTAATACTTGTTTATTGCTATAAGAAATGTAACATCTAATTCATTACATTTAAAAAACAGAGAGCAGAGGCTTAGAAATCTGCACTACATGAAGCATTTGGATTAGATCATAGATCATACATCTCCTAGTCCACTCCTTGAATGACAGATAGCCAAAATTCTGTTTTAAGCAAATTTACTGAAAATAAAACCTCCTATAGTCTACCATACTTAATTTTTTAGTAATTAATAAAGGATTCGAGGAAATTTCTAAAACTTGACAGTTAAGGAGCTTAAAGATAATTTACGTACAACCAGTGAAAATTATTACTGAATTAGATATGACAAAATAATCGAGTAATGAAAAATTAAAAAGTGATTATTAGTGAATATAATGCAATGTGGGACCCTCTGCTATTTTATAAAATATAAATAGATTATAAAAATAAAAATTATAAAATATATTATAAATCTAAATAAAATATAATAAAGTATTAATATATACATGTCACAGAATTTTGAAGTCATAAAAATTCTCACACACATGACCATATTTAATCTTCAAAAATCTCTACAATTTAGGGGCACCTGGTGACTCAGTCGGTTGAGCGTCCAACTCTTGTTTTCGGCTTAGGTCATGATCTTAGGCTCATGGGATTAAGCCCTGAGTTGGGCTTGGTGCTTTGCCAGGAGCCTGCTGAGATTCTTTCCCTCCTCCCTTGGCCCTTCCTCTTCTTGCATGCACATGAGTGCCCTCTCTCTAATAAATAAATAAATAAATCTTTTAAAAAAAAAAAGATTTATTTATTTATTTATTTGACAGATAGAGATCACAAGTAGGCAGAGAGGCAGGCAGAGAGAAAGGAGGAAGCAGGCTCCCTGCCGGGCAGAGAGCCCAATGCGGGGCTTGATCCCAGGACCCTGAGATCATGACCTGAGCCGAAGGTAGAGGCTTTAACGCACTGAGCCACCCAGACACCCCTAAATAAATAAAATCTTAAAAAACCCCCAAACAAACCCTATGAATTAAACATTATCTCATTTTTACAGATAACCCTGCAGCTAAGGAAGCTGCTCCAATGTTAAGAAATCAGGGAGGTAAGAAAAATCAGCAAAGGGACTGAAAAAGGGCAAAGGCAAGAAGACAAGACAACCAGGTAAGTATGGTATCCTAGAAGTCAAGTGGAAACAAGGTTTCAGGGAGAGGGAGTGTTCCACTCTATCAAATATACCTAATAGGTTAGATGAGGCCTAAGTACTGATCACTGAATTAAGCAATGTGGAAGTCATTTGTGGTCACGATAAGAGCAATTTCGGAGAATCCATGGAGGTGAAAATCTGACTGGAGTGAGTTCAAGAGTGATTTGGAGGAGAAAAATCAGAGAACTAGAACAAAAACTTCCCATGAGTTCTTCTCTAAAGGGAAGGGGAGAAAGGGAGAGGTGAATCAAGGAAGAAGTGAGCCCAGAAGAAGGTTTTTGTTTATTTAGTTCTCTCAAGATGGAAGGAGTAGTGGCATGTTAGTGGGCTGATGATAAGAACCCAGAGGAGAAGGAAACACAGATGGTGCAGAAGAGAGAACTCTTGGAATCACACTCCTAAGAAGGTGAGAGGGGGTGGGTTCTGAGGCATAAGTCTGGGAAATGAGTTTGTCAGAGCCACTAGCAGTTCATAGGAGGGAAGGTCGAGTATGTGAGCACAGACACAGGAAGGATGGTGCATGTGGTGGCAAATTCTTAGAAGATTTTCTTCTGGTGCCTTCTATTTTCACAGGAAAATGTGAGTAAGATCATCGGCTGAGAATAAGGATGGAGACGGAGTTGGAGGTAAATTATCAGGACCATAAAAGACCATCTTAATGCCTCAAATTTAAAGGGCTGGGTATCTTCTCCAACCACATTCATATATAAAAGTATAGGTGTCAGGAAGTCAAGAGTTGGATTAATCAGAATGATGGTTTTCTCAAGTGAGAGAGAGGCAAAGGGGATGAAGGTGAATGCAAGGATTATGACAATGAAATGCTGACACATTACAAGCAAGGTTAGGAGAAAAGAGAGGACATGAAAGGCGAGAGGGACTGTGAGAAGGTCTTCAGATAAATGGACTAGAGTTCAAAGAACTGTTGGAGTTCGAGTGTGAAAGGGGGTAGACCAAAAGAAAAGAGGTAGTGAATAGATGGATGTTTGGAATTTAGTTCATGCAGACATGGCAGTTACTGGTAATAATTAATGGTAGTTATTGGCCAAGAGATGAAACATGAAAGGGAGTGACTAACTTAGGAAACACCTAACAAAGACTCTGGCCCTCAACACATGCTGACCCTTTCACACTTCTTACTCCTTACTTTCTAATGCTATTATCATATTGCTTCTCTTTAATCAATCATTATAAGTGTCCACAGGTTTCTAATTTAAAAGTGACCCAAAAGCAACTTAAAATTACATATGCTTATTACCATTTGTCTAGCAATTTAACTCCTAGGTATATACCCAAGATGAGTGAAAACATTTATTCATACAAAAACTTATGTATGAATGTTTCACAGCAGCATTATTCATAATACCCAAAATATGGAAACAACTCAAATGTCTATCAATGGAAGAACGGATAAACAAAATATGTTATATCAAAAGAATGGAATATCATTTGACTATAAAAAGGAAGGACTAATACATGCTAGAACATGAATGAACCTGGAAATATTGTGCTAGGTGAAAGAAGTCTAACACAAAAGGCAGCATATGTAAAAAGGCAGCATATTGTATGATATGATTTATATGTAACAACTGGAATAGGTAAATCCATCAAGACAGAAAGTAGACTAATGGTTGTCAGAGGCTAAGGGGAGACGGGGATGGGGATGATAGATAATGGTACAAAGACTCTTTGTTGGGGTCATGAAAAATTTGTTGTGGAATTTAATAGTGGTGATGGTTGTACAACTTTGGGAATACTGTAAAACCACTGAGTTGTACACTTTAAAAAGGTGGTTTTTATGGCCTGTGAATTACATCTTTAAAAAAATCCCCATATAGCTCTGCATTTTGATCTGGCAATTAAAAAGTTTAGTGTTAGCTCAGTCTCACCTTAGCAATGCAAGCTGGACAAAACCAGTCCCCATCTGGTATAGTGGTAATCTTGGGTCTATGGCAGTATGTGTGACAGCCTTTGTCACAGCCGTCACAAAGGAGAAGCAGTTCTTCATTATCTCCCTTTCGACAGATCTGGCAGTACTATAATATATGAGAAATCATTTAAAATTAGCTCTCTGCTGTGAAGAATAGTTATTGGGATATTAAACACACCATAATTCCTAATTTATATTAGTAACAAACATTCCGCTTGCTAACAAATATACAGTAGCCATACACATCTATGTATCTCTCATTACACAGATATGGACCACATGACGGGGTGAGCAGTTCAGTTGGGGAAAATGCACATTTCAGGTAGACTGCAAAGAACAAAGCTAGAGGTTGAATGCCTGCACACACTTCAGAAGCATGTACACATTAACATATGAAATCATTAACGTGACATTAGAGCACATAAAGCAATGAGTAGCTTTAATACATGGTGTTTTAATTTTTTAAGGTATTTCATCTTTTGCTTATCTTAGCATCCTCATGATATCCTAAGAAAGAAATAAGTAAGAGTTAGAGTAATTTTTAAGATCAAAATTAGGAAACTTGTGTTAGTACCAAAATTATATATAATAGTAAAAAGATGACACTATATTTTGGCTAAATTATCCATCTATTTTTTGAGATTGATTAAAAGAAGTGTCCAAACCAAAACACTTTGGAATTCAACCTAAATCAAACAGGTGTCACAAGTGCAGAAAATGAATCCTACAAAATGATTTCTAAGGAGAAAAAAACTGGTAATAATAAATTAAAGAATTTAATTAGTCATAACTTATTTTGTAGAACTAAAAATAAAATTATTTATTCTCTGTGAAAAAGTTTCTAATACCATTAAGAACTTTAAAATCTGTAAGGAGATTCCCCTCCCCCCATACATACATACTCTGCATAACCAGTTTCACAAAAGGAAAGAAGCAAAGTTAGAAAAGAAAAACTTTCAAGAAAGCTTTAAAAAATGGTCAATACTAACCCTGTGTTGACATTTAGCTTATACGGCCACAGTAGAAAATGACTTGTAATCAATAATTTGAAAAAGCAAAACATTTAAACTGTAAATCACTTACACTAATTGAAAGTTATATATTTATACACTTAAAAACAAAATAGCTTAACTTTTCAAGCTTAATTGTTAAAACTTTCAATACAACATTAAATCTTAATCTGGGAAAGTCTAAAATAGTCTTATATAACTCAATATGTACATCAATGGCAGCTTAAAAATCTTATCAAAATGGCAGATATACACTATTCAGCTTAAGTACCTATCAAGTGTGTGTAATATACATAATATGAAAACTGTCATGTGTACTCAGAGCAAAAGCAGCAGAGTCTGCCATTCTAACAGTAAGTATTTTCTGATCCTTCCTAATACCACATCACTAAGTACCTTCACATGGTATTATTTCTCCAAATTTAAGTTATATCTTTAAGACTTCTATTGTAAAAATATTGAGAAATAACATTTAGAAGGTTATAATTAAATTCCTATGACAAAAGTTAAAATCAGTTTCATGAACAGTAAGTAAATTCAACTTTTTATAACAGATAACTAGAAATACTATAAAGTCTCTCTGACATCTCACACTTATGATTTAAAAATAAAATTCTTTTCTGATACTTATTTTTTTTTAAAGATTTTATTTATTTATTTGACAGACGGAGATCACAGAGAAGCAGGCAGAGAGAGGAGGAACAGGCTCCCTGCTGAGCAGAGAGACCTATGCGGGGCTTAATCTCGGCACCCCGGGATCATGACTTGAGCCTAAGGCAGAGGCTTTAACCCACTGAGCCACCCAGGCGCCCCTCTTTTCTGATACGTATTAAAAAAGGGTGACAGGTATCAAGGTTATAACACTGTCAAAGAGTCACAGCAATAGCTCGTAACACGTTAGAGCAAGTGTAGAGCATAAAACAGTGGATGTTGCCTATGTTTAACATTAACAAAAATATAAAGCACACTGTGGGCAGAGAATTATCAGGAGGCAAATTATGACAGCTCTTTCTTTCCATAAGCCTGGTCTCTGGCAAAGAGGGTATTTCTAAAAGCATTGAGTACTTTAACATTCTGTTAGGACTTGTTATAAGGATTATTTTAGGCACAATTACATTTCTAGTTAAAGGTTAAAAAGTGTTCATTAATCTTTGATTATGAAACTATGCCTTCTTTTCAAGATAGTTTCATAGCAAATAATGTACTATTAAATATTAAAAAATGAAAATTGTAAGAGATGGAGTTAAATAGTGATAAATGTAGATTAATAACAAGAAAAAACTTATGAATTTGTCATAAATGAAATAAAGTTTTTGACTGCAGAAAGCAAGAATACTAACATAAAGGCAGATTTTGGAACAAATTTTGGGTTTCTATATACAGGTTATAACAAAAGTGACCCTGTCATGACGACTGTTTTGGTGTATATGAGAATAAGAACTGTTCCAATTTCATTTTGATATAGAATTTTGTATCTTATGATCATTACAGTCTAGTAATATCACCAAGTATATTTCTCCAAGGGGACCTTAAAACTGGTTTTAATCATAACTTTCAGAAGAAAAATTCTTTTTACCTGGTAAAAAATGCTACCAGATGAACAGAACATACCTTCAATCTTATGGTAAATTGTCATGTGGATTGGAAAAGACCTAAATTTGAGCAGACTGTGAAAACTGCATGTTCATTATTCCATAGATATTTTATATGAAGAAGGGAAAAACCACAGAAGAAATCAAATTTATTTGTAAGAATGAGTAAGGTATTGAGTAGTCTAAACTTAGAGGTAAAAAATAAAGCAAAGAATGTTAAAATTATTTAAGGATCACTTCTTTTCTTTGGGGAATTACTATTTTAAGGAAAGGAATTTTACTCTTAGTCATTCATAAAAACAAATCTTAAATGTTGGGATTTTACAGCTAATCTGTAACTCAAATGCAAATGTCAAAGTAATTCATAAAGGTTCACATATAATAAATATTTCTATATCTGATATATATGAGGCAAGAGGGACATGAACATGATTTAAAATGAGCATCTCTCTGGAAGATACATGGACTATAGCTTTTATTTTGAATACATAGTATTTGGTGTCTGGTACAAGGTAAAGGTATCTTCTACCTTTATATACATGATGATAACCACTTGAGCTTAAGCAAAGAAGGTGAAAAACCAGTTTTAATGGTTAGAATAAAAAAAAAAAAAAAAAAAAAAAGACCAGGGTGCCTGGGTGGCTCAGTGGGTTAAAGCCTCTGCCTTCAGCTCAGGTCATGATCTCAGGGTCCTGGGATCGAGCCCCATATCGGGCTCTCTGCTCAGCGGGGAGCCTGCCTCTTCCTCCTCTCTCTCTGCCTGCCTCTGCCTGCTTGTGATCTCTCTCTCTGTGTCAAATAAATAAATAAAATATTAAAAAAAAAAGACCTATTCTTCATGTCAGCTACTTCTGATGCCATGCCTGATTATCAAGCACACAAACTAAGAGCTCTCTGCTTATTTTGTATTTACTTATCTAAGTATTTCTTAGCATTAAAAAAAAGAAATCTGAAAGAAATATAAAGACATTTTAAGAATGCAGTGAATGTCTGTAGCAGATAATGTTAGCAACTGGAATGTTTACAGGAGTAAAAGGGTCTTCAAAATATTTAGATGAACAACTATTATGTTAACAGAATATAGAAAACAACTTCAGTCAGAGTTATAAACAATATTCAACGGAATGAGAATCAAGACTTTTAAAAAGAAGAGATAATGTATTTGGTAGGTTCCTTCAAAAAGCTCAAAATAAGGAGAAAAATATCAAACTGAAACAGTATTTAAGAATTAAACTGTCAAGTAAAGCATACATTATTTTGACAATAAGTAATGTATTAATTAAGAAAGATTTAGAGGTTGGGAAAAACAGGACAAAGTAAATTAGTTATAGTATTTCTTAAATGAAAACACTTACAACTTTCATAATTGATTTTTCCCATGCTATTGATTTCTGTAACTGCTGAATGCACAGAGCTACCTGTGCAGCACTGCGAGCTTCTGATAATGCCCTTCTCCATACCCTGAGCCCTGGAGCAATATCCTCTTCAATTCTGCATTGAAATATAGAAAAATTAAGTAGGTCATATCCACATTTATGGTTACCGAATGTGAAACAATCATCACACTGAAAGCCAAGCAATGACAAAAACATGGAACAGCCAATAAGAATAAGGTTTAAGCAACTAAATTTGATGTAGTGCACAGACTGTGGCTACGTGCCTCAAAGCTTAGTCACAACCAGGTAAATGTAAGATCACTTTGCAGGATTATCAACGCACATAACAAAAAAAAAAATGTTTTTACAAAGCACCATGCAAATAGCATGATCCATATGGATCACAGACATACAAGAAGATACATAGATAACAGGCAATAGAAAATAGGCTCCAATTAGCAAAGAAGCACAATAATTTTTCAAGTTAATCTCAATAACCTACCCGTCACCATCACCACTAATGGATGGTGCAGGAGCAGGGACAGTAACTGTGCCCACATTATCCAGTTTGATCTGAATGGTGGTACTTAAGGGGCTCTTCAGATACCTTCTCTCAATGTTCCGCTCCAAATCAGCCAGCCTGGTTACAGCTATATCTAGGGGGTTGTCACTCTTCCGTTCTAGTGCATGTGCACTGCTTTCTTCTTCGCCAGTAAATTCTCCATCGTGCTCCTTGCACAATTTAGAAAATGACTTATGTTCAAAATATACCAAGTCCTCCCTTTCTGATGCAGGCTCTGGACACATCCAACCCTATATATCAAGAGAATAATGTTATTATGGTTTCCCCTTAAATGCCTGATGGGTGAATTACCTGTACTTAAAATACAGCAGCAGACACCAGCAGATCTCAAGGATCTTTACTGAAAGTTTTTACCTTGTGTTTCCTAATGCTAGGTAGAAACAAGAACAGAAAATTAAAAGAAACAGTTAAAAGTTTGAAGAAGAAAATTTAATAACTTTGATATTATGAAAGATATAATGAAAATCAGTAAAGTATTCTGAAGGACTTGATAATGAATAAATACTTATTTCATGGGACCACTTAAATGGAAAATTCTCGGCAGTCTCTGAACTTTGTTCTTCTTTTCCATTTTCACTCCTTCCACCACTCTTCTGTACTTACCATTTTTCCTTCAGCCACAGGAGCTTTGCCTAAGTGGTTACATTTGTCTGTAAGGCTTTTCCCTGTTCCTCTATACTTACTTAACTCTACTCATTCTGTAGCTCTCATATTAAAATTTACTTCCTCAGGAAATCCATCCTTAACAACCTTGTGGAGGTTAAATCTCCCTGTTACAGGTTCTCATAGAACCACATGATACTCCATGTCCTTATGGTAGTCACAATTTTACACTACTATGATCATTTGATGAACATTTTTCTACCTCTAAATTCCAAGAGGGCAGGGGCTGTGTCTGCTTTTAGTCATTTTATCTCCAGCAGAGTAGGGCAAACAGATGTCTCTCTTTCTCTCTCTCTATATATATAAATGTTGATTGAATAAATAAATGATCCTACAACTCAGCTTGTTTATATCAATCCTCTAGCTCTAAACCCTTCCAAGATTCCCTACTCCTTAACAAAGTCCATATATTTATCATGACATTCAAGTAACTGAATCTACTTCTTTCTTGCATATTCCCATTTATGTACCCTACACTGCAGACAAATTCCATGTTCTGAGCTCCCTGTTCCTGGTGCTCCACTCATGCTATTTGCTTTTTCTAGTATGGCATTCTCTGTTCTCTGTCAAAGCCTTCATCATCTTCTCAAATTCCATCTTGACTTCTCCATGAAATCTTCCCTGATCTTTCTTGTATCTCCCCACCAGTATTCTTTTTCATGCATAATTCTGTACTTGTCTGTGATCAGTTACTAGAGTCTACAGAGATGTACACATGTCTTTTCTCCAGATCGTATGACAAGCTTTCTGAGGCAGAAACCACCTTGTATCCAATTTTGTGATGTCCACTGCCTGATATGGAATAGGTACTTAGTAAATAAGTAAATAAGATATGGAATAGGTACTTAGTGAATAAGAAACAAAATTGTGCTTTTTATTAAGTCTCTTTAGTGATAATTATTTTGTCTTATATATGGGATCAATTCTTTCTCATTAATTCAGTAGAACATTTATATTTAGGAAATAAGTATGAAATTATAAGTAGTACGCATAAGTGCATTAGGTATAAGTCATGTCAAATGGCTTCATTCTTACAGTTTGAAGGGATACTACATACCACTTAAAAAAAAATTCCACTTAGCTTCTGAGAACACAGCCAAAAATATCTAAGCAGCTGGTAATATGATAAGGTCATTCACCAAAATTTGAGTATTATCTCCAGGAAAATGTTTCAGGCCCATGCTCTGACTTTATATATAACTTGAAAAGTGTGATGATACGCTTTTCCAACCAATAGCCAATCAGAATTGGCAGATTAGATGGGGGAGAGGAGGAAAGAAGTTGGAGGAAAATAGGGCTAATAGAACCAATCAAATTAAAATCAGCAAATAGTAACAACTGATCATGAAAGAAAACAGACTATAGAAAGCAGATGTCATAGTCTAAAAAGCAAGCACACTAGGATCATTTAACAAAGGGGCAAAATTATTCCCTAAGGGAATCATTATCTAATCATTGGTCTTCATACTGAATATACTGTGTCACCGAGAGAATTTAAATCAAACTCATTATTCTCAATTTTAAGAAGGCAGTGTAATATATAACATAAGTGATCCAACAAACATGTCAAAAAATTGTAGCACTAAACAGAATAATTACTATTTTTCCTGAAAATTAATTTGTGTAGAAGAGTTCACTTGTTGAAGATGCCAGATAAATGAGGCATTTTTATATTGCACCAGGAAAAAGATTTGTATAGTTGCCTAGTACAAAAAAAATGATAAACTTCCCAAGGTTGGTAATTATGTTTGTGGCAAGAAATGGATATTTTATTAGCTCTGGAAAATGATATTTTTGGAGATCCCTAAAAATTTCCAAATGCCAGCACTAAAATAATTTTGAAGAAATATTTTAATCATTGGATAGGATAGTATTATAAGTTTCTCATTCTGGATAAAATGTGAAATATCTAATCAAATTACATTGAAACTACATTTTCTAAACCTTTTCAGGTGTTTGTCTCATGCTTACTCACCATCAATCCATTTATTCTCAGAGAGGTCACCTTATTATCAATTGAGAAGACTTTATACTCCTATTTACAAAACCGAAAAGTCTTGCACAAAGGTAAAGCTTTCCTTTCTTTTGCCTTTCCATTGGAAGCCAGTTCTGATCATTGTTTGTGACAATGGTAATGCCCAGTAGATAAACACATACATTAAAACTTTACATATATATGTAGGGTGTGTGTATGTATCATAATATAACACATATTCAGATATATCTATATTCCCCACTTTTAAATTATATAGAGTAAATATCTGACATACAACATGGCTTATTATAGAGGTGCTTCCCAGACCTACACAAAACATGGTAGTAGGAATTTAACAGAGCATTGTATTATCATGGTGAAACTGTGAAACTCTGCTTGTGGTAAAAACTGCATACCAGAAATGATAGTTTCTATTGTCATTAGGGAGGCAGCAAAATTTAGCAAAAAGAACATGGATAGTGGAGTTAGACTAATTTGATCTGAACCCACATTTGGCCACTCACTATAAGACCACTGACAGGTTACTTACTCTGAGTTTTGTTCCTTACCTGTAAGATGGGGAAAATTAATTCAGGATCATGATAAGGATTAAACGAGATAAAATAAAGACATTTAACATAGGAACTGGCAAATGTCAGGCATGTAATAAATATTAGTTACCTTCCATTATCCTAAAAACAGATTTTATTCCAAGTCAATTTTACCTTCACTTGCAAACTTGCTGATGCAACTCTCCTTTCTAGATCTTCCACCTGTTGAAGAATACTCAAATCCATTTCCATTGCTTGATCTTCTACTGACCAGTTCTCCACAATATCTCGAGTTACCTGGTTTTCTTCGTTCTCATTTAATTCAATAATAGCAACTACATTTGAAAAGAAATTAATTTTAAAATATACTCTATTCCCCAGTGATTTCTTTCAAAAAGTAAATAAAAGTCCAGGGGTAACATGTACATGTAACTTAACAGACACAAGTGCACTTGTGCGTATGCAGGCAGCTTACTTTTAAAAGTAGGAATATTCTTTTTTTTAAGATTTTATTTTTATTTATTTGACAGAGAAAGAGAGAGAGAGAGTGAGCACAAGCATGGGGAGCGGCAGGCAGAGGGAGAGGGAGAAGCAGACTCCCTGCTGAGCAAGGAGCCTGATTGGAGGCTTGATCTATCGTGACCTGAGCCGAAGGCAGTTGCTTAACCAACTTAACCAGGCACCCTAGGAATATTCTTTTTTAAGAACGCAATACATCTGTATGTGTAAAAATAATAAGAAAGTAATGCCAATTTAAGAAATGTAAATAGTTACTATTTTTTGAGCGAAATAGAAAAAAAATGCCTATCAGAAATAAAACATACTAAAATACATTTTAAGGTAAAAGAATTAATTTTCATAAGTAAGAAAGAGAGCAGAAATCTCTTTTAGGTACATACCATCCTTATTCTTGATGCAGGCTTGAGTAATGTAATCCAAATGTTTCTGAATTTGTTTCTGTAATGCCTTTTCTCTTATTCCTCTGAGATGTAGCACTTTAAGCAACGCTTTTAGGTCCTCTGGGTCAATAATTCTCCACCAACCAAATTGCATTTCTAAGTCAAGATAAATATGTACATCTTTTACAAATATCTTGAATATGAATTAATGGCACAAAACAAATCCGCAGATTTGTAACTACATATATAACCATTGAAGACTCAGTTACAAGACTCTACTAACAATGAAATAAAATAAGTGGCTAAAAACTGTCTCAATGTACCTACCTTCTGGAATAGGTTTTGGACTAGGAAAATCTACTGGTTTTGCTACTTCAACAGCCGCAGGCTGAGTTGAGGAGACTTTTTCATTCTGTGGCACCGGAGATTCACTTTTACTTGAAGCAACATTGGGAGTCAAGAATGAATTACCATTTCCTTCAGATAATCCCAATCCTGATCCCAGACTAGGTAAAGGTGATGTAAACGGAATATTAGAAGCAAGCACGCCAGTGGGCCATCCACAGAACTGGAGTCCCATCATAGATACTCCACTTTTCATCTATAAAAAACCAAAATATTTTAAAAGTAGAACAATCTAAAAAGTTAGGAAAAATGTTTAGCATCTTGAAATTTTTTAAATTCTGAAAAAAAAAATAAAAATAAAAAAGGTAATTCAAGAAGCCTTTGCCTTAGACTAGGAAAGGCATAGTAGTTGTAATGAAGCTTGGTAATAGCAATTGTGACTCTTTCCAGTTCTCAAACTGTGGCAGGGGTAATACAAACATCCAGCTGATTCCCCGGAGCGAGAATCTTCATGGGGTCAAAGATTAAATAAGGCAACACAGAAATGAGTTACAATGAGCAATACAAACCTGAAGAGGTGATACAGCAAATGGACTGAGGCCCACGGGATTCTGAGCAGATGATGATCCCAGGAGGGGGGCGGAGGCAGGTGAGGGGGACGTGGAAGGTGGCTGAGACTGAGGAGTCACTACAGAAGCAGCTGGTACGTCAGCATGGGTAAGTGAAGTGTCATCACAAGGGGTTCTTGGCAGAAGGCTGAACCACTGTCTATTCTTCTCCGTCAGTGTTTTTAACAACTGGTCATTGGGTAGAGGACTGTAGAACTTCCCTGGACCACTTGAACCAGGACTGAACAGATTATTAGAGTCTGTCTTTTCCATGTTGCTTTGGGTTCCTGTTGATTGAATGCTGCCCAAGGAATGTTTTCCACTGTTTTGATAAGACAATGTACACCCATTTGCACTATTATTTGGTTTGGGGGTCATCACATCTGACTCAGGAGGCATCTTAGCTACTTCTAAAAGCTTGCTTAATTTTGAAAAAGAGCCAGGTTTCTGAAGAAACAGATTTGTGTTATCTTTTTCTTTAGGATCTTCCTTTTGCTCACAGTGATCTGGATTTGAACAATTTAAAGTATCTTCAGAAGTCTCAAATATTTCTTCTTTGATCTGGATACTTTCTGCCTTTTTCAGTTTTTCTCTTTCTTTTGCAATTTCATCTAGTCCTACAAAAGTGAAAAGCATGAAAAAGATCAGTTTCTTCAGATCCAACCAATACTTTAATTATATTTTATTACTGTTTATCAAGTTATATGCATAAATATATAAAATTTTCTAGATTAGTAATATTCTGCATTTTTTCCTTTTTTATATAAAGGCTAGATTTTTTGCTCATTGGAAAATTAATTTTATAATTAATCATAAAAATTTTTAAAATATCAGAATTTTTTTTTTAAAGATTTATCCATATATCTGACAGAGATCACAAGTAGGCAGAGAGGCAGGCAGAGAGAGAGGGGGAAGCCCGCCAAGCAGAGAGCCCGATGTGGGGCTCAATCCCAGGACCCTGAGATCATGACCCGAGCTAAAGGCAGAGGCCCAACTCATTGAGCCACCCAGGCACCCCAAAATGTCAGAATATTGAAAGCCCTAATGCACAACAGAAATTACTATTAACACTCTTGTGTAAATCCTTCTAGGAGTTCTCTATGTATACACATATACACGTAAGCCTATAGAGTATAAAAAAAGGAAATCCTATTACAATATTCTAACCTACATGTTTTTTAGTAGATGATACTCTGTAAACATCCTGATGCATCAATAAATAGATAACTGCATCATAAATTTTAATGGCTATCTTCAATGGAATATATCATAATTTAAATAATCAATCTTCTACTGATGGTTATTAATAAAGTCTAAATATTCACTATTATAAACAGTGCTGCAAATGACGAATGATATCTGTATCGTTGGACTTTAAAACTTCTTTTCTGATTTACTTCTTGAGGATACATTTTTAGAAGAAAAAACTTACTGAATATTAAGATAGGTACCTTTCAGAGTTTTTGCAATATAATTGTCAAACTGTGCTCTAGAAAGTCTAAATCAAAACACACTAATGCCAGAATTACACAAAAGCATCTATTTCCCTATCTCTCTGTGAAACTGAATACTAACGATATTTTTGTCTTTTCCAATATCTGGAAGGTGAAAATCTGAATTGTATTTTTTTTCTGATCACTAGTAAGGCTGATTATCTTTTCATAGATTTATTGGTATTTCTCCTTTGTGAACCTCTGGTTCATATTTTGTCAAAAATATGACAAACGTTTTAAAAAAATAATTCATAAAAACTCTTAAAAATATAATTCTACTAGTTTATTTGACTTGAAAAGTAATATATGTTCAAGGTAAAATATTCAGTATTGAGAGGTATAAGGTAAAACCTTTTCTGTCCTACTCCCCCAGTCCCTATTTCTACTCTTGAGAGGTAACCATGGTTAACCAATCATGCCTGTAGAGCCTTCTGGAAATCTTATATGATTCCTTGTGAGTATCATTTCACACTATTTCATGAATAGGATACTACTCTTCACTTTTCCGCAACTTAGAACAAAATCCAAATCCCTACACGAGGCCTACCACATTGTATGATCTAGTTCCTGAAAACCTCCACAACCTCTGGCCATTTTTGTCCTTGTTCTTCCTTTCTCCCTTTTACAGGCTTCTCAAATATGCTAAGTTCCTTCCTTTCTTGGGGTCTTTGCACTTGCTATTCCCTCTACCTAGAATACTGTTTTACTGACTGGCTCTGTATCCTCGTGTTTCACATTATGTGTCATTTTGTCACAGAGGTTTTTTCTGATCACTTCATCTAAAGTAGGGTCCCCATCCCATTCACCTTAGAATATCATTCTGTATATTTACTTGGCAGAATTCCCCATTAGACAAAATAATCTGCTTATTTTCTATTCCAATCCCACTCCCACACACTAGAATTAAAATCAATAAGCTTTACTTAAAGGTATAACAATGTCTACCTTACTTATTATTGGGTCCCAAAAGCCTAACATGGTGCCTGCTATAAAATGGGGATTCAGGGGCGCCGGGTGGCTAGTGCGTTATAGCATCTGCCTTTGGCTCAGGTCATGTTCCCAGGGTCCTGGGATTGAGCCCCACATCAGGCTCTCTGCTCAGCAGGGAGCCTGCTTCCTCCTCTCTCTCTCTCTCTCTCTCTCTGCCTGCCTCTCTGCCTACTTGTGATCTCTATCTGTCAAATAAATAAATAAAATCTTTAAAAAAATAAAATAAAATGGGGATTCAATAAATATTTTTAAGTGATGAAATAAAAGAATGTATTTAATATTTTCACTGTTCACCTTCTACAGCTTTCAATGGCAAAATATAGAACTATACTTCATCAGCTGCACAATATTCTATTATATGTATAGATCATGATTTGTTTAACCAATCTTCTACTAATGTTTGAAATAGCTCTTACATCCTTCTCTTGATATTAATTTCTACCCCAAATTAAAAGCTTATTCCTCAGACTTATGATTCTGGGCACTCAGGTGTCACAGGGACTAGATTTACCTTCTTGCATGAAACAACCGAAAAACAGAAAAAAAAATGTATGAAACAATAGTTTGTAAGAAACTGGACATCAGGTAACAATGAGAGAAAACAAATGCAGCAAGCCCTATGATTGCTCCAGCTTAGGGCCTTAGGACAGTTTCCAGGCTACATCACAGGGAGAAATTCAGGCAGAGCTGGCCGACTCCTGAGATGAGGAGATGGAACTGAGAGTCCAAGGGAGACCCAACTAGCTACAATGCTCAGAAGGCAGTACTGGAAAGGAGACAGCTGCCTAGAGAGAGAACTCCACAGACCTATGGAAGGACTCCTCCAGTTTCAGCTGAATACTCATCAGCGCCCACGTGTCAGGAACCCAGCTGAGACCAGGGAAAGAACCACTTGAAAAGGATTAGAGGTGACAGTGCTAGGTGCTCACACAGGCTGGGAATAGTACCCATTCCTACCAACCAGCTTGGGAAACCTCCAAATTCACAGGCGTCAGGTAGAGTACTCGAGGATCTTGCACCAGTAGTTAGGGGATAATTAGCCCTAGACTGAGCGCTATCCTAGTCCTGCCTAACAAGTTTTAAAAACTAAGACCTGAAAGGACCAAACTTCTGAGTACTAGCATCCAACAAGGTAAAATTTACAATGTCAGGCATCCAATCAAAAGTAGAATGCATGCAAAGACACAGGAAAACATGACACATAATTAGAAAAATCAATGAAAACTGACCCCAAACTAACAAGATAGTAGAATTAGCAGACAAGGACATTAAGTTTGAAAAAATAATGGTTGAAAAAGTTTCAAAATTGAAATTTCAAAAATTTGATGAAAACTATAAGGCACAGATCCAAGAAATACAACAAACTCCAAGGAAAAGAAATATGAAGATAACTACACCAAAACATATAGTCAAATTGCTTAAAACCAATGAGATAGAAAAACCTTAAAGGCAGCTAGCAAAAAATCTTAGGCCTTATATAATCTCTATGTACTTCCACACATTTGCTCTGAGAAGAAAACCCTACTTCATCACCTCTAATTAGGCAAACATGAAAAGAGTCACGAATATTCTCTTCATGTACCTGGCTTTATACAAGTTATTGGTTAGTAAAGAAGTACTAAGAGCTGTTCTTGATTTATTCTGAGAACTACTATCTTGAAAAACCTCTGTCATATGTCCAAAAATAAATGGGCTATCCAGTCAACCAATTTTTACTGGTTTGAGACTAGATGACTTCCCATTTATATATAATAATAGCCTACTCATGGTTGTTTTAATGTTTACATTCAAATTGCTTAATTATAAACAGCTAGACCTCTAACTAAAATGTAAAATTATTTTTTTAAAAGATTTATTTATTTATTTGACAGAGATCACAAGTAGGCAGAGAGGCAGGCAGAGAGAAAGAGAGAGGAGGAAGCAGGCTCCCTGCTGAGCAGAGAGCCCGATGTGGGGCTCGATCCCAGGACCCCGGGATCATGACCTGAGCCAAAGGCAGAGGCTTTGCCCCACTGAGCCACCCAGGCGCCCCTGGAAGATTATTTTTAAAAAATTGGAAGGAAGTTTTGTATAAAGAGATTCTTTAATTTTAAATAATTTTCTATCTTCATTTCATACAACGCCCTGGTTCTTTCCAGTCCTCACTTCTCTGACATGTGTCAATGAGTTTTAATAAACATCTTCGGGGCACCTGGGTGGCTCAGTGGGTTAAGCCTCTGCCTTTAGTTCAGGTCATGATCTTGGGGTCCTGGGATCGAGCTCTCTGCTCAGCAGGGAGTCTGCTTCCCCCTCTCTCTCTGCCTGCCTCTCTGCCTACTTGTGATCTCTCTCTCTCTATCGAATAAATAATAAAATCTTAAAAAAAAAAAATCTTCAAAACGGACTGAAGAAGAGGAAGACAAGAGATGAAACAGGGTGTGCTGTTCACTGGATTCATTTCCCTGATAGTAAATGTAAGTGCATAATGACAAAGAAAATACCATTTGTCAGTTGGAGTAAATCCTAAAAAAATACCAGATTATGTCTTCTTCAGTTTTATCAAAATCACTTCAAACCCTCTCAGGTTCACCTAACAGTTGTTGTGGACCCAGGGGTCTACCACTCATTTTGAGTTCAAGTGAAAATTTTTTCCTTTGGCTCTCTTTAGTTGGGCTGAAGCATGCTATAGCTTTCAAATAAATTTGACTACACTGTCAGTAAAACATGGATAAAGAACATAAGAAATGTGAAAACCCTGGTCTAAAATACAGGTCTCTATGCAATGGCTTCTTCACAGGACTCAAAGGCACTTTCCCATTCCATCCAGCAGAACCTCAGGCGTACTCGCACTGCTCCTTAGCTGTTTTCATTTTAGTAGTGTTACCATGACTCAGCTCCTAGGAGATTTCTTGCTATTACTGTGGAGAAGACTAAATGAAGCAGATTCTCAACATTTTCTCTCTCTAGGATTGTTCCTTCCCAGTCTGATTCAGGAATTAAAAAAAAAAAAAAAAGATTGATACTAGAATACCTGCTCCCTTCAGGTAAGAGTCCCCCACATATCCATAACAGGAATTCGTTTTCTACTTTTAGACCTAAAGGTGTAACCACATCCTAATACAAAATGGAAGAGCAACAGTCACATCACTGTGTGTGTGTGTGTGTGTGTGTGTGTGTGTGTTTGTGTGTGTGTGTGTATCAACAAACTTGTTTCATTTTCTTCCACTTTGCTGAGAGCCTTTAGCTAGCTAACAGCAATACAGTTCTCAGACTCCTAGGTATATATACTTTGCTTCTGGGTATGCATACCCTTTAGCACTGTTCCTAGATCTAAAGGTCCCTTGATGGGTTTACTGTTCGAGAAACTAAATGCTTTTTACCCTTTCACACAATAACCCATCAATACAGAGCAAGGTGTAGGGTATAGTGTTTTATCTCCTGGAGTGCTCTTGTCACATGTCCAAGTCCTATGGAACCACAACTGGAGCTGGAAGATCCTGTGTACTATTACTTCTCTGCTTATAAGTTACATTTACTAATAAACTTTCCTGCAATTAGCACTTTGTGTGTCATTAGCGGTTTTTGTAACCATGCATCTTGTACAGCAGTTGGTGTCCAGCAAAGTCCTAATGTCATGGATTTCTGGAAGAGGAGCACACAAGGGTGAAAGATTTTCTCCTTGGGGTCAGCAGTAATTCACTTGGTGGGGTTAGGATGGTCTCAGTAGCTGTGCCCAAGGATGGCAGAAGCTCTAATGTGGACACCAAACAGGGAGACTAGTGGTGATAAAGTGGCTTGAAAGGCAGTCATCCCTTCTTCCTTACCAGCTTACAGACTTTCAAGAGTCTAAAGTTGGAGGGTGAACTAGAAAGGGTGGCAGCCCCCATAGAAGGGAAAGTGAGGCAAACTCCCATGATCCCTCTATTATGATCTATGAGGCAACTAGCCCCTGGGATAGAAAGCCAGTTATTGTGAGGCATGCTCTATAGGAGCCTGAGTGGCAATAAACAGAGTAAGAAGAGCTAGGGTCTCAACAGGAGCACCACCAAAAGCAGCACTTGGAAGGATGCTTAGAGGCTTGGCTTGTTTGTTTGCATGATGAAGGGACAATAGTGGTATTAAAACAAGTGGAGGAGGGGGAAATGCCCTTGTTACAGAATGAGCATGAGCATGGGTTAACTAGTAGTGCTGGGACAGGTACTGCCACATTTTTCAAACTGGATGCTTGGTAGCTTTAGTAAGATCCCTGTTGGGGTGATTTTCTTGAGACTCTTGAATGTGAACTGGACTAGATCCACATAGGACATAGCTGCTCTGAGATACTAGCTATGTTAGCATGATGATAAGAAAACCCAGGGCTTGAGAGGCGGAAGGTCTGATAATATGATCTTCATGCAAAGGATGTTAAATGATAAGAATCAGAACAGGTCTACCTAAGTGGACAATAGTTTTGACTTTCCTCCTTCATCTGAGAGGCAATGTGAGAAAAGATATAGTTCTGGGGTGCCTGGGTGGCTCAGTCGTTTAAGCATCTGCCTTTGGCTCAGGTCGTGATTCCAGGGACCTGGGATTGAGCCCCGCATCGGGCTCCCTGCTCGGCGGGAAGCCCGCTTCTCCCTCTCCTACTCCACCTGCTTGTGTTCCCTCTCTTGCTGTGTCTCTCTCTGTCAAATAGATAAATAAAATCTTTAAAAAAAATAGTTCTTTAAGATCATACGAGCCCCACTTCAGGTGAGGAAATGGAAAGAGAGAGCCTAATTTGTGGCACAGGTTTTTATACAAAATAAAAAGAAAAAAGGAACAAGGAAAGGAGAAGATAGCTAGACTTCTGGCAGAGACTCCTTCACACAAATAAATGTAGTACTGCTTATAGAGAGAAGGATTTATAAGACAGAAGTTGATGTGTTGTATAATTCTAGAGTGTGGAAGTGTCACCTGCCTCAAAAACCTAAAAGACCTAATGAGATGGTGGAAAAGAGACCTGTGAGACGAGACACAGAAGATCCAACACCCACGAGCCTGAAAAGTCTTCCACAGAGGGGGATTCGCCAGAAGATTAGGTGAAGAAGGTACCTGGGGAGGACTGTTCTTCAGAGATTACAGCTGTTAAGTTTCAACCCACCCACCATCTGGTAAGATCTCACAGTCTCCAGACTCTTCAAGAAAGGATTTGGAGAACAGAACCTAGGGAAATAGCCTGTATCATCTCAACTCCTGAAATGGGGTTATGGGTGGAAATACTGTCATTACCTCCACCTTATGAGTTTGATTCAACTCCAGAAGCCAGACTTTCTCTGTTCCTAATCTGGGCTCTTTCAAATGTAAGAAGGACTAGGGCTGGGCTCTGTCCCTGGGTCCCCGTCCAAAGGATTGCTAACCACCCTCACCGTGCTGAAAGAAGAGCCTCAAACATTTATGGGCTTGCTAAATAATGAGGGACCAAGTACCTACGGTTCCAGAATGCAGAAAGGCCTTGGCCAACAAGTTCCTTTATTGGAGCTGGGAGTTGGTTGTTACCTATGGCTCAAAGCCCAGAATCACATTCACTGCAAAGGCTTTTGGGCCTTTTGTGTGAACTCCAGCTGTTCCTTTATCAGACTGCATACTGGCATGGAAATACTGGGGTATTTAAGTCCCGCACAAGCATTTCCACATATCAGTTGGACATATTTGTTGTGGCCTCTATGGAAGCTTTGGTAACTGTTAGCCAGGCATGTTGTCAACACTCAGATGCACTGACCAGGCCTGCCAAGGCTGCACAACACAGTTACATACCTGGAGGAGAAAGACTGCATTTCTTATGCAAGAACAGATTCAGGTAGGGGTACTGAACAATGCCATTTCACTATTTAACAACCCCGTTTCACACTAGCACTACAAGGGCCTATGACTCTGGCAAAGATATTCTGATGGCATTTGTTAGCTTTTGAGTATCTGATATTCTCTAGCCACTAAACAGTATAAACTGTTCCTGGATATGAAGGAATTATCATGTCTCTCTCTATATAGTATTATATAGTCTATACTATATATAGCATTATATACTATATATAATATAGTATAATATATAAAATATATAATATAATACTATATATAGTATTATATATAGTCTCTCTCTATAGTATTATAAGGTCCATGTGTGGACCTTATAATACTATTAAGACTGAGACATATTTATTATATAGTAGGGTTTCCAGAAATGATACAATCATACATTTGGAGTTCCTTTCATAGTTGCTGCCTTTCAACTATGGGCTGGCCAACATAGTACTAAATGGCTGCTCCATGCTCCCTCTTCTCCACGGGCAGTACAGAACGCTGGAATAGTATTCTAAAAGATGGTTGCACGAACTCCTCCACAGTTACCTCCAACGACTGTCTGGTCTGGCTGCCCCCTACTGTTTATACTCTGAACACTCCTCATACCGCATAAAGGTCCCTACACTTTGGTGAAGTTCCCTGACATCTTGAAGTTGAAGAGCAGAGATGAAGAATCTACTTGGTATCCTGGGGACACTGAGTTTTTATACCCCAACATTCCTCTCCTTTTTGGGTACCTTTCAACTGGTGTCTGGGAGGCTCCTGCTGTTCATATTACGGATGAATGGATGGACACAAATGCCGATATTCTCTTGTTTTCCAGATGACACTTGCAAGTAATATCCGTGGGGGGGGGGCAATTTGAATTCTCTCTTTATTCCAAACAGTTCTAAATTTTTGTTGTGCACTCACCCTATAAGCAGGAGATTTTGCTGCAGTCCTTATACCCATACAGTGTACTCTGTCTGCAGGACATCTTTGGTGGGAAAATGGCACCTCCTGATTTCATATGGAACTTACTGTTTCAGAAAAAAAGGACAGACTGTATGGATAGCCCCTGAAGATAATGATGGACCTGGCATGGGGATAAGCATGCCTACCACAGAGGGTGAGAGGGTGGATGTAGTGTGAATAAGTCTCTCGTCGCCTTTCTTACAGATATTAACAAATTGTACTCAATAGTCCTCTACAGCGATCCCACACAATGACACTTATTTCAAAGCTATCAGGATGCTGTATTTGTCATCCTCAACCTACTTAATTATGGAGGACCTTGTGGGCATTCCACTTCCAGACAATGCCACAGGAATTACTCATTACTCCAGACTCCTCATTTACTTGGGCTATCCATAATTCTGTCCTTACTAATTATACTGTGTAAAACTCTATCTTCTTAGAAGCAGAGGGACACTCATATCCTGACAACTCAGCTCCCAGTGACCCATTTCCCACATCAGGGGTGCCTGGTAGCACTTTTCTCCCCTTTAGACCTACAGTTGAGTCTTACTAATGGAACGCTGGCAGTTATCCCCAGGAAGTTTAAATGCCATATGGATACAAAATGCAGCACTGAACCAGACTGGCTGACACTCTGTGATCCAGTAGAACTTATTTTCTTATGTGAACAGCAGGGCCTTCCTGCTTCCTACCTGGACATAACATTGTCTGCACACTTTATGAATAACTATGAGATCTTTTATAATGCCTTTAACTGGCTTGTTAGCTTAGTTGCTTAGAGTGTGGTACTAATAGTGACTCAAAATCTAAAAGGCACTCAAGACTTTCCCAGCTATGATCTCTGGTGTCAGCATCAGAATGTACCTGTAAATTGACAGGTACACAGGGAAACAAGTTTCATTACTTTGCACAAGGGCTCTTCCCTTGATAGGCACCCATGAAGCTAAAGGTATGACCCCAAATCAGCTACCCCGGGGGACAATGCCATTGAGAAGTCTTGGGGTCTTACCACTGAACACTTTAGCATTGATTCCTTGACCTGAATAGTATTATAAATGCATAGTTTCGGACCGTTTGTTGGATATACTATAGAAATATGGCTCAGGGGAAATCTAAATCTACTAGTGTTGTGGATATTGTTTGTTTGGAATTTCTCTGGCTTATCTGAGGCCTCCTTTAGAAGACACCATTTTAAAATACAATTGATAGAACGTTTATATCAGCAGCGTCCACAATATGGAAACTATGGAAAGAACCTAGATGTCCATCAACAGATGAATGGATAAAGAAGATGTGGTATATATATCTACAATGGAATACTATGCAGCCATCAAAAGAAATGAAATCTTGCCATTTGCAACGATGTGGATGGAGCTAGAGGGTATTATGCTGAGCGAAATAAGTCAGTTAGAGAAAGACAACTATCATATGATCTCCCTGACACGAGGAATTTGAGAGGCAAGGCAGGAAGGAGGTTCATGGGGGAGAAGGGGGGGAAATGAAAAAAGATGGGACCAGGGACAAACCATAAGAGACTCTTAATCTCAGGAAACAAACTGAGGGTTGCTGGTGGGGGCGGGATGGGGAGGGTTAGGGTGGCTGAGTGATGGATATTGGAGAGGGTATGTGCTATGGTGAGTGAATTGTGAATTGTGTAAGACTGATGATTCACAGACCTATGCCCCTGGGGCAAATAATACATTATATGTTAATAAAAAATAAATAAAAATAAAATAAAATATAATTGATAGAAGGCATCCATCAAGTGAGCCACACCAAGGGTCAGGGGGTGGACTAAAGGGGAATAAACCCTCAGTTTTAGCTAAATGGCTATAGGGGCTCTCTTCCTTCCCTCTTCCCTGAGGCCCATCAGCAACCCAGATTAGTCACTGAGCTAGTTTGCAAAAGGACAGCAGGGCCTTTAGCTGCTGTCAGCACTGTTACCAAGGCTCTCAGTATGTGGAATCTGCCCTTTGTATTCCCAGGCTCAGAATTCCTTTGATATATATGTTGTTGCTTAGAGAAACAAAGGGTTTTCAACCTCCTCTTGAACTAACCTAAAAATACAGAGTATGGGGGCACCTGGGTGGCTCAGTGGGTTAAGCCTCTGCCTTTGGCTTAGGTCATGATCTCAGGGTCCTGGGATCAAGCCCCGCATCAGGCTCTCTGCTCAGCAGGGAGCCTGCTTCCCCCTCTCTCTCTGCCTGCCTCTCTGCCTACTTGTGATCTCTTTCTCTCTGTCAAATAAATAAATCTTTAAAAAAAAAAAAATACAGGGGCACCTGGGTGGCTCAGTGGGTTAAGCCTCTGCCTTTGGCTCGGGTCGTGATCCCAGGGTCCTGGGATCGAGCCCCACATCGGGCTCTCTGCTCAGTGGGGAGCCTGCTTCTCCCTTCCTATCTGCCTGCCTCTCTGCCTACTTGTGATTTCTGTCAAATAAAAAATTAAATAATTAAAAAAAAATACAGAGTATGAAGGAGGGCACCTCTCTTGGGAGCTCGTTGCTTGTCCAGTCTGCAGTCTGGACAACAGTACTGTGGAACCAATATAGGGGCTCAGCAGATCCTATGTTTTTTGTTATGTCTCTACTCTAGAGTTGCCAGACTGATAAACTTTGTTGTTATTAGCAGCGTCTGTTTCACTTATGGTGTGAGTTATCTTGCATCTTATAAAACATGAATTTAGTTAATAGTTTTCTTTGGAGGTAAGCCAAGATCTGATATCTTCTCTTTGGATAAAGCTATTATAGGGATTTTTAAAAATACTTGGGCATTTATTTTTTTAAAACTTGTGCATTTAAACTTTTAAATAGATGAATGTTAAGTCTAATTTCATTAAGAACAGATTGTGCTTTTAGATAATTTTTTAAAAAGTGATAAATGAAAGGAATAGAATATTGCATATTGTTAATACTGTATTAACTTTTAATATCCACTTATTTTATGGTAGTTTCTACCAGTTAGTACTTACTCATCCTTAACAGCCTTGCCTCTCAGATACACTACTTTTCTATAGTGCACACTAATATGCTCTTGCTTTTTGCCTGGTATATATAATATATCTTTCCAATTAGATTGTGAGCTCTTTCTGGATAGAGACAGGTTAATTGATTCTTTTGTATCTCCATAATGCTTAGTATAAGGCATAATATAAGTGCATATTAAACACTTGATGATTAAAATCATAAAGGTTTTTCATTTTAATGAGCTGTAAGATAAAGAAAAGGGATCTACATCTGTTATTTTATACATCTACATCTGTTTATTTTATAACTTTCATAGCACTTAAAATAATATAGCAGATGCACATTCACCAGTGAATTAATAAAAACTTTATGAGGAAATAACCCCTAAGTGAAAATTTATTCCTACTTTTCCCCTGTACCATGCAATGACCACAAATAGTAGTATAAAGTAAAATTAATGTTTATGTATCACTTTGTAGTTCTCTTAAATCCATTATTTGACATGATAACAACAAAAGAGTTTAGAGAGAGCCTATCAAATTTCTTTTGTAGAGAGAGAGAGCAGGGTCCAAAGAGGCTAAGTGAAAGGGCCCAAATAGAAACTGAGGTCCAATAACTACAAATTCAATAAATGTTATTTAATCTGAGAGGCCTAAAATTAAAAAGAAAAGTTTCCTGTAAGCTTTTCTTATAAACCTTATAAAGACATTCAATTACTTACTTACTTAAAATATTTTTAAAGTGCCTGTGATATATATAGTTCTATCTTTAACACTAAGAAGAATCAAAAAGTACATATGACAATTATCAAACTTAATATGAATAGTTTATCTATCAATTGCCAAGATAATGGTATAATTATTTGGTTTTCTAGAAGTTCACAGATAATAAAAAATAGTTCCACTTACATAAACTGCAGAAGAATTTATAAAAGGGCTAGAACTTGAGCTGTATCAAGAAAGGTGAAATTTAGATGGCGAAGAAAAGGCACGTTAGCATTATATTGAACAGAATTTGACAAAACAAAGCATGCAAAGTATGCAAAGCAGGAGGAATGCACATATGTTAAGCAACGGTGAGTAGACTTGTCTATGTTAATTCATACTGGAGAACAGTATAAAGATATTTTGAAGTCAGATTTATAGAAGGCCTTGAATGCTTGAATGCTAGGTTGTATACAGACTTATTACATCATGTTGTCAGCAATAGGGAGTCATTCAAGGTTTTGGAGAGGAGGCATGACATGATGACAGAATATAATGGAAGGAAGAGAGTGAACATAGAGAAATTGGGGACAGGTGTAATAATCCACATACCTATTAATAAAGAACCAATTTCAGCAGTGTTGAAAAGAGATTACCTTCAGACATTATGAAGGAAAAGTTGATGCCCTAGATAACTCCAAGTTTACATGCCCAAATGATTGAGATTGATGTGCCCCTTAATCAAATTGAAGAATATGTGATTTGTCTTCAGTGGGGCTCGGTTTTTTGTTTTTGTTTTTTTAAGCTTCACAGATGATTCTTATTATAGATAGGAAAAGCCACATGCCTGGGTACTTCTTTACTGCTCTTAAGCTTTACCAAGCCTTGGCATCTAACAAGTGACTCAAAATTTTACAACTTTTTTGTAATTTTATAATTTTAAATTAGATCTCTAAAGATATATGCACTTACGTTTATTGCAGCATTAGCTTTTTAAAAATTCTAGTTAGTTAACATACAGTGTGATATCAGTTTCAGTTGTATAATTTAGTGATTCAATACTTATATACAACACCCAGTGCTCATCACAAGTGCCCTCCTTAATACTCATCACCTGTTTTACCCATCCGCCCCTCACACCTCCCCTCTGGGAACCATCAGTGTGTTCTCTATAGTCAAGAGTCTGTTTCTTGATTTTCCTCTCTCTCTTTTTCCCCTATGTTCATCTGTTTTGTTTCTTAAATTCCACATATGAGTGAAATAATATGGTATTTGTCTTTCTCTGGCTTATTTTGCTTAGCTTAATATCTCTAGCTCCATCCATGTCATTGCAAATGGCAAGATTTCATTCGTTTTAAGGCTGAGTTATATATTCCACTGTGTGTGTGTGTGTGTGTGTGTGTGTGTGTGCGCGCGCGCGCATGCGCGCGCATATGCCACTGCTTCTTTATCCATTCATCAGTCTATGGACATTTGGGCTCTTTCCATAATCAGCTATTATAAATAATCCTGCTATAAACACTGGGGTGCATGTACCCTTCAAATCTGTACTTTTATATTCTCTGTGTAAATACCTAGTAATGCAATTACCAGACTGTAGGGTAGTTCTACTTTTAAATTTTTGAGGAGGTTCCATACTGTTTTCCACAGTGGCTGCACCAGTTTACATTCCCACCAACATTACATGAGGGTTCCCCTTTCTCCATATCCTCACCAACATTTGTTGTTTCTTGTGTTGTTAATTTTACCCATTCTGACAGGTATGAGGTGATATCTCATTGTAGTTTTGATTTGTATTTCTCTGATGATGAGTGATTTGTGCATCTTTGTATGCGTCTATTCGCCATCTGTATGTCTTTTTGGGAGAAATGTCTCTTCATGTCTTCTGTCCATTTTTAAAAATTGGATTGTGATTTTTCAGTATCTGAGTATTAGAAGTTCTTTATATATTTTGGATACTAATCCTGTATCAGGTATGTCATTTCTAAATATCTTCTCCAATTCCATAGGTTGCCTTTTAATTTTATTGATTGTTCCCTTCACTGTGCAAAATTTTTTATTTTGATAAAGTCCTGATAGTTTATTTTTGCCTTTATTTCCCTTGCCTCAGGAGACATGTGTAGTAAGAAGCTGCTATGGTTGTGTCAGAGAGGTTACTACCTGTATTCTCTTTCAGGACTTAAATGGTTTCCTGTCTTATATTTAGGTCCTTAATCCATTTTTAATTTATTTTCACGTATGGTGTAAGAAAATGATCCAGTTTCATTCTTTTGCATGCAGCATTATTTTTAATAGCCAGGATACAGAAGCAACCCAAGTGTCCATCGATAGATGAGTGAGTAAGAAGATGTGGTATACACACACACACACACACACACACACACACACACAGAAATATTACTCATCTATAAAAAAGAATAAAATCTTGCCATTTGGAACAACATGGATAGGCCTCAAAGGTATAATGCTAGGTGAAATAAGTCACTCAAAAAAAAAAAAAAGACAAATACCATAGGATTTGACGCTCATATGTGGAATTTAAGATCAAAACAAATGAACAAGTAAAAAATGAAACAAAAAACCCCCAGACTCTTAAATACGGAGAACAAACTGCTGGTTGCAAGAGTGGAGGTGGGTTGGGGGGTGAATGAAATAAAGGGGGTTAAGAGTACACTTATACTGGGGAATCTGGGTGGTTCAGTCAGTTAAGCCCCTGACTTCAGCTCAGGTCATGATCTTAGAGTGGGAACTGAGCCCCCGGTTGAGCCCTGTGCTCAGCAGGGAGTCTGCTTCTCTGTCTGCCCCTCCCCCTGCACCTGTTCTCTCTCTCTCAAATAAATAAAATCTTTAAAAAAAGAAAAGAGTACACTTATCTTGATGAGCACTGAGTAATGTATAGAATTGTTGAAAATTATATGGTATACCTGAAACTAATATAACACTGTTATTGTACTTAAATAAAAAAATAGATTTCTCTACTAAAACTTTCATTTAATTTCATTCAAACAAACTCCTCCTCTTGGCTTCTCTGATTCGGTTTTAAAAAAATACAATTTTTCTACTGAGGATTGATTCATCAAATTTATCTTTGATTCCACTTATATCATATACAATAATTTCTCATAGGAATTCTGCCTTTAAGATACCATGGTCTTCCCATGTTCCTTGGTTGTATCCAAGATTACAGTCTCCCTACCTTTTATCTAGGCTACTAGAATGATTCCACACTGATTTTTCCACTCCTTTTTTCACCAATCCAAGGTGTACTTAATTCCCAGATTATTTTTGTCTCTGCCTTCAAGAGCTCATAGTCTACTGATAGAGCAGGCCATGTATGCCAAAAATTATGACAAAATATTAAAAATAGGCTATATAACATTTCCCTGTTTTGAGCCTTTTAGGCACTTTGTGTTTATACATTTCATCGCTTCTAACCTCATTCTGATTTGCAAAGTTTTGTGTTTTGTTTTTTTTTTTTTTAAGATTTTATTTTTATTTGAGAGAGACACAGAGAACACAGGAGTGGGATGGGAGGCAGAGAGAGGAACAGACTCCCCGCTGAGGAGGGAGCCCAATGCAAGACTTGATCCTGGGAGTCTGAGATCATGACCTGAGCCAAAGGCAGCCACTTAGCTACTAAGCTACCCAGGTGCCCTGACTTGCAAAATTCTAACTTTTCTTAGAGTTGCCTTTGGGACCACCCCTGGAATGGAAAGCAAGTATACTGGGATAAAGGTCTATCTAGAAAAGCTAGGAGTTTCCTAAATACATAAACCAGAACAATTCTGTTTTTGTTAGGTATTAGGGTTCTGCATAAGATTTTTAAAATTTTAAACAATTTATTTAAACAAAACTAAAGAAACAGTTAACCCATTTAACCCATTTCTTCTACCACCCTCCTCCCTCCAACCTCTGGCAACAACTAATCTGTTCTTTTTATCTATGAGCTTGGTTTTCTTTTCTTTTTCTTTTATTATTTTTTTAGATTACACATATAAGAGAGATCATATGGTATTTGTCTTTCTCTGACTTCACTTAGCATAATGTTCTTGAGGTCCATCCACATTGTGGCAAATAGCAAGATTTCATTCTTTTTTATGGCTGAGTAACATTCCATATGATGTGTGGGTGTGTGTGTGTAGACCACATTGTCTTTATCCATTCATTCACTGATGGACACATAGGTTGTTTCCATAACCTGGAATAATATGTGAATAATATGGAATAATTTGTGAATAATGCTTCAGTGAACATGGGGGTGCATATACCTTTTGAGTTAGTGTTTTCATTTTTCTTTGGATAAATATCCAGAAGTAGAATTGCTGGATTATATGGTAGTTCCATTTTTAATTTTTTGAGGAACACTTATAATCTTTTCCATAGGCTTCACTGATTTACATCTCCACCCATCAGTTTACATCTCCACCAAGAGTTTCCTTTTCTTCTCATTGTCACCAACACTTATTATAATTTCTTGTCTTCTTGATTCTAGCCATTCTAACAGGTGTGAAGTGAGATCTCATTGTGATTTTGATTTGCATTTCCCTGATGATTTGTGATATTGAGCACCTTTCCATATGCCTGTTGTTCAGTTGGCCATGTGTATGTTTGCTTTGGAAAAAAGTCCATTCAGATCTGCCCATTTTTTAATCAGATTGTTTTTTTGCTTTGAGTCACATGAGTTCTTTATATATTTTGGCTATTAGTCCCTTATCAGATATAAGATTTGCAAATATTTTCACTCACTCAGTAGATTGTCTTTTCATTTTGCTGATGGTTTCCTTTGCTGTGCAGAAACTTTTTAGACTCATGGAGTCCTGCTTACTGATTAGTGTTTATTCCATGCTTTAAATATTTTTATTTTAAAATATTTTATGCAAATGGTAAAAAAAGGAACCCACCACAGTCTTTTGTAAAATCAACAGGCTGGCCCACCCACATCAATTTTTAAAAAGAAATAAAAGGCAGCTGAAGCTTCCATGTACCTTCCCTGACTCCATCAACAGCTTCTGCACTGGAAAGGCACAGCATGAATTTCATGTGTCATTCCACTACATGACTTCATACTCTTACTTCATATAATTTGAAGCCATAGGAAATATATTATTGTGTAAAAAATACTGTTTGCTATATGCCAACAATGCTTACATGCCAGCCACTACTCTAAGTACTTTATGTGCATTATTAACTGCCCACTGCCCCCCAACGCCAGCAAAAGATTTTTATTTTAAAAAAGGCTGGTTCCATTGCTAAAAACATCTACCTTATAGAAATTTGGGTCTGGATATCTATGTGATTAATCAATCCACTCTTTCCACTGGACTGTTAAACTACTACAAGGCATGGATTGTGTTTTATAGATCTTTGAACCTCCTGCAGTGCCTAAAAATCCCTGGCATAAAGTATGTATTCAAAGAAAGTGTGTTGGGAGAAGTTTCTGCCTATATACATCACCGTGGAGCCACAGGTACATCCCTGGACTTGGGTGCACTGACTAATACTCTCAGTCCCACCAGAATTTTCACATTTGGAAACACCCAAACACATGGTTCTAAAAAGTTCAATTCCAGATGGCTTATCTAGCACATAAACACACTGTGTACTGAGTTAGTTAATGCAACACAAGTGGAGGCAGCAAGACAACAGTCTAAAGGTAAAACATCAAGGATTCTGTGGTAACCCAAAACTCAAAGAAAAAAGTTTAATGGAGAAGGAGGTGATCATAAATATCAAACATGAATAAGATTTCAAGATGAATGAGGATTATGATAAGGATCTTAGTTTAAACAAGTTATGTCCAGGGAAACTGTCAGGATGGATACTTGTTGCAAAGGTTGAAGAATAAACCACATGTTAAAAAATCTGACAATGGGAAGGGAGAAAAAAAAATAGAGAAGCGGCTATCAAGGATAATACAGGTGGAGATCCTTGTCCACTAAATAAGAAAGGAATAGTTTATGTTTGATGTCAGAAAGAATGGCAGAAGAGAAATCATGGAAGGAATATTTATCAGTGAAAGAGGCATTATGATTTCAAAAGGAATGGGAATCAAGGTTTTACAATGTTTACCCATAAACCAAATTTGATTCTGGAAGCACAAAATATGTTGAAGAAGTAACAGTTTTTAAAAATATGGTTTTTCATATTATTTTGTAACAGATTAATAGTTCCTACCTTCACCACTCTCCATGCCTTCTACAAAAATCCCCCCACACTGGGGAAGAATCCAGTACCGGCGTCTGTAACGATCCTGGCCAAACATCATCGAACGCAAAGAGTGAGAAGCGTCAAAGAGCTTCCTTCTGTACTGACTCTGTTGCTGTTAAAAAATGATGCATATAATTAAAATATGGATGTCAAGTGGTTTAAAAATTAATATATAAGTGACTTTACACTTATTATGCCTTTAATAAGCAGCTAAATTCCACTTCTGGGAACAGACAGCAAAAGAGTTAATATTACATGCCTGACTTCAATTTCAGTAACACTTACAAAGCTGGAAATTATTTTGAAAGTAAGAGGAATATTTTTGTTACCATGGATTAAAACATGCTTTATTTTATCAGTTATCTTATAGTAAAGCTTGTCTTATGCTTGTGATCAAGTATTTTGCTGGCCAGAACTGGCTCAATCCTATTGGTTATATAGTGTATGACAAATAATTCTCACATGTGTAATTGACCATATCTGTATTTGCTTATTTTTATACTCATACTGTAAACCTATGTAACACACAACTAAGTTTTGGGATAAATTTGAGATGAATCTAACATTGATATAATATATAGGTATCTCATAATATTTATTTCATTATACTTCCAAAAATTCATCTTTACAAAAGTTCATTTAAAACTTCAATAATGTTATTGAAATTCAATTTTTAATTGATTATTTTAAATGAGAAGTACACAAATATATAGTTTATAAATCCAATGCAAATAAAATATACAAATATAGTAATGTAAAATGAAACATAAGATGCTGAAACTATTACCATGAAATTTGATTAAACTTGATATTTGATTAAACTTTAAAAGTAATTACCTACAAGAAATAAAACCATGCATTTACTTATATTTTGTATTTAAATGAAGAGCTGCAGAATAAGGCCCTGATTAAGTTTAGGCTTTTAACACTGGTTTGCATTAAACTTTTAAAGTTTAATTGTGAAACTGCTTCTAGAGCTCCTCATTTTAATTACTTATAAGAAAGCTTGTTTTTATTTAGCAGCCAGAAGAACTAATCCCAAATAAGGTGGATCTTTAAAACACTGAAAAAAAGATGTTAACTGTAATCTGAAAAGTGCTTACTTTACTCAGTTTTTCAATCTGTTTTTCTAGCTCTTCAACACTTGCTGCTTGGTCACCTTCATCCTACACATAACAAAATACAGTATCATTTACCTGTTTTTAAGATTTAACTCTTTAATCAATCAGCAAATATTTAATGAAAGTCTCCTATACACAAAGTACCAGGATAGGCACTATGGAAATAGTACACAAAGTACTAGGATAGGCGCTATGGAAATAAGTAAGACTCAGTTGTTGCTCTTTATAAATAATATGGTAGGGAGAGAAAATATTAACACTAAAACACAAAAACCATCAAATAGTAGGAAGCTATAAGGATCTCAAGATAAGTAGAGATCAAGAGTTATGGAGTTCAGGGGAAGGTGAGATTCATTCTAGTGGGAATCTATACTAAGAAATGCTACATGGAAGTAGTTGTGTTTTTATTGTCGCTATTGTTGTTTCTGTTTTAAGAAGTTGTGTTTTACTCAGCTGTTGAAGAATGGTTAGGAATTGATCAATGAGAGAAAAGAAGGCAGGGCATTCCAGGAAGAGTTTGACATATCATGACCTGAAAGGTACATTAAGAGATAATGCGGGAGATGAGGGATGGATGAGTTGAGGGCTAAATTGTCGAGATCTGTGAATGCTTGGCAATGGACGATGATATCCTTTGAGGGAGGTTAAACATCAGAACTATGCTTTACAAAGATTAATCTAGTAACAGTTGTAAGATGGCCTGGAGCAGGGAAAGGACTAGAACTGGCAAATCTTGTTAGTAGATTCCTGCAGTGATTCAAGAGGGAAGGATAATGTGGGTGTCACTGGTGTTAAAGAAATAGAAATGAGAAAAGCAAATGGATGTAAGAGATAATACATAATTAGAACTGCTAAGTCCTGAGAAGTCCAGGATATGAGGCAGGGAAGGGTGAGGGAGAGGAAGGAAAGAGCAAATTATGATGTTAAAGCTTTAAATCTGGGAACTGCTAAAATACCAGTACCTTAATTCAAAAGAGTCATTTTTAGAGCAAAGAAGGTTAAGTTACATTTTGAACACCTAGCTTTTAGAAGAAAAAAATAATCTCTACTATATACAGTATTAATTTCATAAATGGAAAGTACAGATGTGGCTATATGAATTTTTTCATTCTAGAAAATAAATATAGGAAAACTACCCCCAAATTTTATGTTTGAGAAGGAAATCATGAGGTAATAGAAGGTATATGTGCTTCTTTGAATGTCAGCTACACTACTTTCATATAGGCAAATTACTTAACTCTTCTAAGACCGTTTTGTTATCCGTAAATTGGTCATAATATTATCTGTAACATGGGATTTTTGTGAGAACTAAGTAAGAACAGATCTGAAAGCAACTAGCATAGGTCCTGGTATTAAATATATATATATACATATATACACACACACACACACACACACATATGTGTATATATATACATATATATGTATATATATACACATATATGTATATATATACATATATATACATATATATACACATATATACATATATACACATATATGTATATATATACATATATGTGTATATATATACATACATATATATGTAAGATTACTTTCCTTCTTTCTGAAAATTATACTTTAATAAGATGATGTAGGTACACTTAGGATAAAAAAGCCCAGAAATTTATTTTTGATGTTCACTTGTTTTTTTAAAGATTTTATTTATTTATTTGACAGACAGAGATCACAAGTAGTCAGAGAGGCAGGCAGACAGAGAGGAGGAAGCAGGTTCCCCGCTGAGCAGAGAGCCCGATGCGGGGCTCGATCCCAGGATCCTGGGATCATGACCTGAGCCGAAGGCAGAGGCTTTAACCCACTGAGCCACCCAGGCGCCCTTGATGTTCACTTTCTGTAAGTATTTTTACAAAGCCATGTTGCCATCAACCACTCATGAACAGTTATTTCTACACCAGTGTCATTATTGCCCCAATAAAAGGAAGTGCAAGGAAAATCTCAGCAGTTTTACTGTTATCTATCATTATCCACTCCTAATCCAAATTTAGTGAACCAAATTACAAAAGCATTTTGGGCATACTTTTTGTGCTAATGTAATATGATTTCTATTTGGGTTTAAAAAAATCCTAAAATCTTTAAATTTTGACTCTCAAATAGATAATTCATATCTATAGGATTCTGAACAGATCTTCTGACCAAAGGATAAATGTTTGATAATTGGCTTATGTAAAAATAAAATTCAATCAACAAATATTTGAAACAAGACATGGAAGTAGCTATGTATCAGCCAAATTAACTACCTGCCCTTTCTAAGACTCTTCCTATGATGGAAAAGAAGTAAAATGTCAACTAAAGTTCTATTTAAAGGAGCTCTGGCTAATAGTCCCTATAATTTTAAGAGTTATGAAGGAACCTGAAAGACCAGAGTGAAAGGCAACAACAAAATTAAGAACACAGAATCCCTGCCATGGTTCTCCATGGTTTATCATCCCATAGAGAGGGCCATTATATGTCCATATATGCTGGAGTTTAATTGCCCACATAACTTTACATGCCTAGTTGTGAAGTTAAGGCTCACAAAAGTTTCAACATAGATCTAAGCATTAGAGAGACTCCAAGTGTTAAAGGAATGAAAAGTGAGAAGATGGGATCATGTTTGAGACAAAGGGCTATCCATGACTTAGTCAAAGGCAGTACTTTCTAACTGAAAGAGATCATATGGGTCTCTTCAATTAATCCTTTGAGAACTATAACTACTGAGAGGCCAAATCTATTTTTGGAGGAATAAGGTGCCTATCTTACCAGTTAGATTCATTAAATAGTTAAAATTTTATTTAATAGGAAATTGAGAAGTGGCTGCCAGTTCTTCATTATGAAGAAGAGCTCTCAAATCATTTAAAGGAAATGCTAATTTGCCTTCTTAGGTCCTAAAATATTTATTATTTTTAAAAGCTTTTAAACTGTTTTCTCATATTAATAACAAGCTATATACATTTGCCAGAATTTTGATCAATGAAACCCTACAATCTAATTAACTCTATAGTTCAACACTCATAAAAAAAAATAGAGTACCACTTTAAATAATACATCTGGTCTAAGAAACATTAATAATGATTTTTAAATAATTAATAATGATTTTTAATCTCCCTTAAAGAAAAAAAAATGTATGGCTTGTTAATTCTCCATGTGAAAAAAGCAGCCAGGCAAAACAAATAATTTCTGTAAATAAACTCTAATTTAGTAGAATAACTACCCAGGAGAATACATTAAAGTCCCAATAGAGAGTTTTAAAATTTATGAGAGTTAATATTTCAAAACAATTTATAATATTAAGTGCTGAAGAGTGATCCTAATTCTATGAAAAGGTGATTAATATGGTTAGAAAGGTTTAATTCCTGCTACAGAGACAGCTCCACTTGCCAAATGAAGCAGACCAGTTATAAATGGTATCTTTTGAGTAATTACAATTCTGATATCCAAATTATATGGCCTTCACATTATTTATCGCAGCATGAAAATATATGATCAAGAGGTTTCAAAAGTACATTATGAAATAATTAATTTCTGCAAGGAATCACAATGTAGTCTCCTTTTCAGATTGATACTCAAAAGAAGTAAAGCTCATCTAGCAATTTCTATCATTTTGGTTTAAAATATAACATGGGGGGGGTGTCTGGGTGGCTCAGTCAGTTAAGCGACTGCCTTCGGCTCAGGTCATGGTCCCAGGGTCCTGGGATCGAGCCCCGCATCAGGCTCCCTGCTCGGTGGAGAGCCTGCTTCTCCCTATCCCTCTGCGTGCTGCTCTGCCTACTTGTGCTCTCTCTCTCTCTCTGTCAAATAAATAAAATCTTTTAAAAAATAAAATATAACATGGGAAAGAGTATATGAAAACATTTTGCATTTATGCTATTTTCACTTAAGAGAATTATATGACCATGACCTTGTAAGTTCCTCCACATTATCCAGATTCAGTCAAAATTTTGATTCAGTAATTCATCACTGGTTTTGATTAGGTATTATTTTCATACATTCTATCAATGAATTCATTCTTCTAAGTCTTCTTTCCTTATTTATCCAGCAGTACTTAGTTGATGTAGTAAAGGAAAAGAATTCTTTCTTGAGGGATACTTAGGTGGTTTAGTTGGTTGGTCGTCTGCCTTTGGCTCAGGTCATGATCCTGTGGTCCTGGGGTCAAGTCTCTTATCAGGTTCCTTGCTCAGCAGGGACCTGCTTCTCCCTCTGCCTGCCACTCCCCCTGCTTGTGCCCGAGCACTCTCTCTCTATGACAAGTGAATAAATACAATCTTTAAAAAACATTAAAAAAAAAAAGGAGAGAATTATCTCTCAACTTCCTTAGCTAAATACTCCCGGAATTGAGGACAGAGGAATGATTAACAGTATATTGTCTTTTGAGTATCATTCTTCAGGCTTATCAGTATCTTTAGCATTCTTTTCTGGTAAAAAGTGAACTTCAACCTTTATTTCCCTTTTATACATGTCTATTTCTGTGGCTTATGGTAGCTTCCATTAAACACACACACACACACACACACACACACACCTCTATGACCTTGTCTTCTTCCCTGTAGCCTACTCTTCAAAGCTAGCCCCTCTACCTTGATTGAATACCCTCCAAAATCTTTAGGGACCTTATACCATTAATTATTCTCTTCATCTCTTTAATCGTCAACCCCCCCTCTCTTATTTTTTTGACTCCCTTCAACCAAAAATCACCTCATGTCTTTCACAGCTGAAAAATCCTTGGTCTTCGTCTACTTCTAGAAACTAACTGCCCTTTCTTCTGAGGCACCATGCTTAAAGCAGTCATTTTCACTTTCTCACTTCTTATTTTTCTCACTCATAGCCTGCCTTCCACTCCTGCCCCTCTAATGAAACTGTGCTGGCACTGGTTACCAATGAGTCCACATTGCCAAATTCAGCGAACACTTCCAGTCCTCATCACACGAGATTCCCGCTGCCTTGATACTATCATTGTCTCCTTTTTGAAATGTTTGTGTTTTCTTGATTTTTATTACTACACAAGTAGAAAAGAGTTAACATTGTGGGCCTGACTGCTATCCTTTGAAAGCCTTGCTCTTAAGATTGGCCCTTGGTGTCTGGGAACTTGGATTTTAAAGGATTTCCTTCACTATGTAAGACTGGCTCACAAAATTGTGCTATCAATGTGGTTCATTCATACTTTTCTTCTGGGAGTCTGGAATTTTGGCCCATGCTATGCAAGGGGTGCCCATGTGACCGTTCCCCTAGTAAAAACTCTGGGCACCAAGTCTCTAATGGGCTCTCCTAGTACACACCATTTCACCTATGTCACAACTTACTGCTGGAAGAAATAAGCTCATCCTGTGTCACTCCCTAGGAAAAGACTCTTTCTTCTGGATTTTGGCCCATAAGCCTTTTCAGGTTGTGCTCTGTTTCTTTTTGCTGTAAGAATTCATAGACATAGCATAACTAGATTCTGAGTTCTCTGAGTTCTCCTACTAAGTCACTGACTCTAGAGGTGATCTTGGGGATCCCTGACCCACTACAGAAATCTCCTACCGTTCTATTTCTTCTTCAGCAAAAAGCCTTGTGAGCTCTTAAATATCGGTGTTCCCTGGGGTTCCAACTTCAATCCACTACTTTATACATTAAATCAATCCCCCATGTATGTGTTAATAACCTCTATATCTATATTTTCAAGACTGACCTTTCCTTCAGGCTTCAGATTCTTAAATCCAACTGACTGCTGAACTTCTGCATAGGTACTTCAAACTCAACAGGTCTAAAATAAGGCTGCCGTCATTTCCTACCATCCACTATCTGTTTTCTCCCCCATCCTCCCCTACCATCTATTTAATCTGCTCCTCCTGATTTCTCTGTCTCAGTAATGGCAACAATAGCATGCAGTCTCCCAAATCAGATAGTTGGGATTCAATCCTACCCATCCATCAACCTACACAGCACATCTTCAAATGCTACTCATTCTTCCCACTATTTATTGAATCCTTTCCTCCTTCATCCCAACTACCATTAGCCTAGTTTCAGATGCCTCACAACTCATCTAAACCATTGCACTATCTCCTTACTGATCTTCCCACCTCTGATCTTGCCCTACCCAAATCTGTTTCTATCTTCTGCAGAATTGCTATAGTGAGTCACTTAAAACTGAAGTCTGACCATGTGATTACCTTACTTATAATCCTCCAGTAGCTTCCTATCACCAAGAGAGTCTAAAATCCTAATACACAGCTGTGTTGGATATGAGGCTTTCCGGTAACACTGGAGCACCTACTAATTCCCTTAAAGCACATTGCGGTTTCAGGCTTCTATGTCCTCGCTCATGCTGTTCTCTCTGCCTGGAACACTTTTCTGTGGATTCTTCCCCAGGTCAACATGCAGCCCAACTAGTAGCTCAGCTAATGAGTCCAGAAAGACTTTGTGAGAATTTATTCTTCAAAAAGGTCAAATGCCCTTCCTTTGTACTTGACTAGCACGTTATAAATACTGCTATCAAATCAGTGAACACTTAACACATTACATTTTCGTATTTCAAATATTCCTCAGTGAGAGTGTAAATTGAGAGGGGATTTCCACAATGTCTTACTCATCTTTGTTCAAAAGTGCCCAAAGCTAGGCACATAATAAATTGGTATTTAGAAAATCTACCAATCTCACTAAATCTGACAACACTTTTAGGACATGAAGGACCATGCAAATGTAAGACATTATGTTACCAGAATAAAGAGAATACCTGAAGTTAAGACTCTGCATAATTCTCTGGAGAATGCTCAAGTTATTATATAAGAAGAAAAACTTTATTTCTCTTATTCAGTATAAGTGCCTTCTATGTGTAGGCATTATATTCAATATCTACTTAACTATCACAAAAAAACCTTAAGAGGTGAATAACACTGAGTTTTCAGATGAAGAATCTGAAGGAAATAATTGTCCAAATGAAGTTCAAACACAAATTCATTTGACTCCAAATTCTCTATTGTTTTCCAATATGTTATGCAGTCTTAGTTAAGTTTAAAATCAACCTAAATTTGATTACCTCATCTTCACAGATATCAGTCTTCTTTCCTTTTTTGTCTTCTTTATCTTCTTCATCCTCATCATCTTCATCAGCTTGGTCATCACTATCATCATCGTCATCATCATCAAAATCACTGTCTCCTCCCTTCCTTCTTCGTTTGCGTCCTGGTGTGGGTGTGCCCAATGGATGCTGTTCTTCTCCAAGATCAATGCCACCTGAAGTGTCTCTTTTGCCTGTTTTCTTAGCATGAATGATTCTGAGCCTTTAAATATGAAAAGAATGATAATACGGTAAAGTCTTCTCTCTGTACTTTTTTGAAAGTGTAACATTTTTAAAAAAGATTTATTTATTTGAGAGAAAGAGAGAGAAAGCACAAGCAGTGGGAGGGGCAGAGGGAGAAGCAGGCTCCACCCCAGGATCCTGAAGGCAGCCGCCTAACTGACAGAGCCCCTCAGGCATCCCTTGTTTTGTTTTGTTTTGTTTTGTTTTTTTTAGAGAGAGAGAGATGGAGAGAGTGTGCACATAGGGTGGGGGGAAACATAGGGAGAGGGAGAAAGAATCTCAAGCAGGCTCCATATCTAGTGCATAGCCCAACCCAGGGCTTGATCTCATGACCCTGAGATCATGACCTGATCTGAAATCAAGAATCCGATGTTTAACTGATTGAGCCACCCAGGTGCACAACATGAGTTTTAACCAAAAATACCTTATGGTATTTTTGTCAATAAGGAATAAATCAATGATAATAAAAATTAGAATTAAGAAGTTTAACAAACGTGTTTCCAGAAATTATAGAATGTATTAACTTTCAAGAATTATTTAGGATACCTCTTTGGAATTAGAACACATTTAAAAAAGTAAAACTTAGAAGTCTGGAAAGATTAACTCTAGCAATGGCCAAGTGATAATTTCTGATCTTATACTATCAGACTGAATAAATTTCAATTCAAATTACCATAAAGAAATTATCCTCTTAACATAGAAGTTGAATAATTTCAGCATTGTATTTTCTGGCAGGAAGCTAATTAAGTTTTAATGCTGAATACATTTGGATATGTTAGACCCTCTGTAAAAGCAAACTTTAATTAGAAAGCAATTAAAAAAGGTGGTAATTCCAAACAGATTCTGTTTATGACAAAAGTAACCTGATAGCAACAACAATCTTAGAAAATGTGATTACTCGACTTCTTCAAAATAAAGAAGATAAATGGTCTGTTTTCTAAGTTTGAAGAATATGAGCTCAATGAAATCTCAGTATAACTTTTGTCCACTGCAAATTCTGACCCTGAGTTTCATTAATTTCATATCTCATCCTTATTAAGCTTTACTTTTCTAATTCTAAGACAAAATAAGGTTGCAATTTGTATGCTTTATAGGGGAACTTGTACAAAGGAAAAACAGTAAACTGATTTTAATAAAACAAGACTTACTTGCGAAGTTTCCCTTCTACTACCCATTTATCTCTCCTCAAGTTTGACATATAATCAATGTTCTTATCAATTTCACTGTCAATGCAAAAATTGGAAGACATAAGTTAATCCATTATGCAATACATTAGTTTGGTAATAAGCAAATTGATGCAGTTTTAGTAAGTACAAATGATGACTGTTTATGAATAGCAAAAACAATTGAAAATTATATTAATATATTATCATATCTTAGAGATATATAGAAAACTTAAAATGTCCAGTAATGGTAGAAATGCATAGCTCTAAAATATTTGAATCAAACCTTTTCCTACAAAGGTAAAGGGTTAAAAGTAACATATTTAAATCTGTAATATAACAAATAACAAGAACAAGATGGACATGGATTTGTTCATCAAATCTTGAAATACTAGAGTGGAGAACTTACTTTGACTCTTAAATGAGATTAATTTTTTTTAAAAAGTACAAATCAATAAAGTAATAAACTAAAAATATTAATATTACATTAGCACATAATATAATAAAAAGTAGAATTATCCAATTCTAGGAATGGCTACTAAGGAAGATCAGCTAGTTATCTATCATTGAAAGACGTCAAAAAAAGAAAAATTCTGGATTCTTTCAGTTTTGGTACTCTATTGTATAAATAAAACAAGTCACAAAGACTGTATACAGTATGATCCAAATTTTTGTTTCAACAGCCTGCAAAGAAATACATTAAAATATTATTAGCAGTAGTCACCTCTGAATGGTGAAATCAAGTACAATTTTTTTTTTAAGGTTTTTAAAAATTTATTTATTTGACAGAGATCACAAGTAGGCAGAGAGGCAGGCAGAGATAGAGAGGGAAGCAGGCTCCCTGCTGAGCAGAGAGCCCGATGTGGGGCTTGATCCCAGGACCCTGAGATCATGACCTGAGCCGAAGGCAGAGGCTTTAACCCACTGAGCCACCCAGGCGCCCCATCAAGTACAACTTTAATTTTTTTTTGTGATAGTCTGTTACTTCAAAATGTTCTATAAAGAGTCTGTGTTATTTTGTGATTAGACAAATTCAAAGCAGAAAACAATCACCAAAAAGGTCTGGGTATATGCTTACCTCACCACACTCTTACTGCATGCCAGTTCATTGATCAGGAAAGCCAAGACTGAAGCTTTCTGTGCTGGAGTATGAGCCTGAAAAGCTTTGGTTTTCAGGCTTTCAGTAAGTTCAGTTTGTCCACAATGGGCTTCCATAAAAATCTGCAAAATCTCAGAAACATTGTCTCGATTCACGCCAACATTCAGCAAGTGTTCTCCAAGAGCTGTTTTGGCCTATAAAAATTTGACATTTTTATCAGTATTGATCAAAACCATTCACGACATAAAAATAATACGATTTTAAAATATGGATATTAAATAATCTAGATATCACTGGCAAAGACTTTATTCATATTTTTGATGGAGTAGAGGTTAAAAATAGACAACAGATGATAGTCAAGTTTTTAAGTACTTGTAATCCTTCTATTCCTTCTTCAAGCCCCTGGTTAAAAGTTAGGCAGGGAGAATAGTATGTAATTCATGGGTAGAAATAGTCTATCACACCTTCCTTGATTATAGAGACTATCCTAAGCTTTTCCAGGCTTTATCTAGACATTCTATCAGTAGTGGTGGGGCTAGGTTCAAGAGCACTACTACTGTGCTCTGGCTCTCTATGTCATGGTTGCTACTGCCTGCTATAGTGAATGAATAGAGAGATGGAAGAGAAATTAACAGATGCATCTGGAAGCTTCTTACTTTACAATATTATCTACAGCAAAGCTGACCAAAATGTGTAGCTTAGTTGAAATTAAGATAAAGTCGAACTTATTGGGTATCTATATTGAGAGTCTTAATGTGCTGGTCTGTAGATGCTTTGATTAGCCTCGGTTATTCACAGTGATTCAGAGAGAACACAGTATAATTTTAGAAGGCACAGGTAAGTTCTAACTGCTTCATGAATTATGTTAATAATCATCATAATAATCATAATATCACATGGGTAATAATAATCTAATATCATATGGGTATTTCTTTAAATTTGGTTTTTGCTCACAGCTGAGGAAAATAGTAATTTGGGAATGATCTATATTCCTTAGGCTTTATGAAACAGGTTTTTCTAGGTTTGTACCAATTTAAGTACAAACTGAAGCTGATCTACATTTGACTTGGTCAGACATGTAGAAAAAAATTGGATCAGTCTATACAGTCTTCTGCTAATATGCTAAAAGCCAGCTAACAATGCATTGATAGTACAAATTTAAAAAAAAAATTTATAGATATATTTTTTACCTTGTATCCTGTAATTAGACCTGGATCACATACAGCAGCTGAGAGGAGCCTCACAAGCAAGTCTTGTACTTCACCCATGCTGTCCCCTATATTTAGCAATCCCTCTTGAAGAACACTCAGGTTTGGAACATCAATATTCACATCAAAGCCCAAAACTTTACCAAAGTTTCGTAAGAACTGCACCACCATGAGACAGTCTGAAAATGTACTTCCAGAAAGAACAAGTCCTGGAATACGAGGCAACTCTGGCAAAGGCTGCACATAAAACAAAATAATAAATAATTTTAGAGCCATGATTTTTTATCTTCTGAAGTACAAGAAGTTGCTGTCTTTCTTTGTTGTGCATCACAGCAGTGATTTTCCCTCTGGATTATAAATTCCCTGGGGGCATTTCTACAACCCCATGGTATTAAGTACAGACAGCTCTCGAATGCAAGTAACCAACAATAAATTTTGGTTGAACCTAACATGAACTTAGATTTCTGCAAAAGAGAATGCTAATTTTAATTAATTTACATATTGATAAAAATTGGCTTATATGGCTGGAGCAATAATTACATAACATAAGAAACATTTCAAAAATACCATGCCACGGACATACTTAGCAGAGTACTGATTTCTTCTAATGATGGAGACCGATTTATATCACAAACTACTTGGGGAGCTCAGAAACTAACAGTGTGCATCTGTGGGCTGTTTGGTTGGGCACAATGGCATTTTGGCTAATGAATGTGGACAAATTACTAGGTCAACATGATCAGAACCCATGACCCTATCAAGAAGCCAGTTATATTGCAACTAACAGCCTTTAGGTTTCCTGTATGTAGCAAAACATTAATACTAAATACTAAATACTAAATAAATACTAAACATAATACATTAATTAATATTGAGTTTCAATATTAAAATTAGAAAGCTGTCTCTTTTGCTCCTTCTCAAATATGTTTACATATTAACATTTTAATGGCTGAAATATAGTACTAGTTGTCATAAACATTTAAAATATTAAGTAAATAGGTAATCTCAATTAAAAATATTTTTTCTACATGAATGGGATTTAATAATTGTATCTTAAACTTTGTGGAAAGAAATGTGACTTGTAAATATTTCTATTTCTCTGAATTGTCTTGTTCAAAAATGTTCTCCTACCCTTCACTTACTGAAATAACTAATCAAATACTTTCCCTACAATATTGTATGAAAACACAGAACTATGGATAATAGCTGATACCATACAAATCTTTTATGTTCCGTTTGAAAACCATTTAATTCAGAGACTTTTCCTGAACCCTATCATATGCAGACATTTCCATATGACTCTAAAAACAAAGCTAACAAAAATAAGGCTTAAAATGAACATACATTTAATATAGTGCATATGGATTTAAATAAAAATAAAAGATGCAAGGAAATAAAGCTCATTCAGGATTAAAAAGTATTTACTTGGGGGGAGGGGGGACAGGAGAGGGTAGTGGGGATATGGACATTGGGGAGGGTATGTGCTATGATGAGTGCTGTGAAATGTGTAAACCTGGCGATTCACAGACCTATACACCTGGGGATAAAAATACATTATATGTTTATTAAAATAAATAAATTTAAAAAATTTTTTTAAAAAAAGTATTTACTCACTATGAGGCTTTAACAAGTGTGTTAACTAACATATATGCCCTTTCTAGGCTTAGGACATTTTAAACATCCAACTGACTAAAAGTAGCATTATACTTTCATTTGTATTTAAAAGCATTTATGCTAAGTAACTAAGTAGAATATTAATATAATTAAATCCTCACTGGAGTATTAAAAGTTTGCCTTAAGTACTTTAGAAAAGAGCTTACACAGATTAAGAGACACTCATTATTTGTATTTCAGATGAATATGACTTATAAGTAAATATAGATGCTATTTATCAAGTATAATAATATATTGTTGAGATAGTATCATAAAGGTAATATGCAGCATCAATATAACTTTCTGGAAATACCATTTTCTTAGAGTCAAACATAAAAGATTTCTACTTGTAAGTATGTGAAATCATGCCAGATACCAGTATTATTTGGCTCTTTCTGAATTTCTACTTTTATATAATTTAGCCATATTACCTATCTGTGAAGCATGATGGAAGGGAAAACACATATGAAGTACTTTGGTTGGATATACTTCTTGGCTTTCAAGATGATAAACAGTATGGACTCTGGAATTTAACAAACTGGAGACTTAATCCACGTTGCAACTTATTAGCAGTGTAATACTGGGCAAGTTCCTCAACCTTTTGTGTCTCAGTTTTCCCATCTGTAAATGGGCATAAATACCAGTTCCCCAGGACTATGGTGAGGGTTAAATGAAAGAATTCATCGAAAGCACTTAGCATAGTGCCCGGCATGTAGTAAACATACTCAAGAAAAGTTAGCTACAATCACTAAAGCACTGAAGGAAGTTGTAGATTATAAACCTTCACTTATTTAAATACCTACAGGCGTGAGGTGAGGAGTTAGAGCTTTCTGTACCTAAATGCCTGGGAGGAGCCAAATGACATATAGAAATTCTATCTACTTCTCTAATTCATCTTTGCAGATTTCCTCAGTATTTCTACTTCAATTTAAAAAGGTTTACAGTGCTCCACTTATGTATTAAATAGTGCCATTATTGGCATAGGAGCTCTAAAGAGGTTTATTGGTGGCCGTCCAGGAAAGGCAGACAGACCTTGACTTGGAAACCCACCGCTCTGGTTAAAAATGAAAGGCTTTTGTAACGGCAACTCTGGCAAAAGAATCAGGTGAGACACAGGAAAAATTAAAGTTATTAATGAAATGTTTCACATGTAAATTACCTTTTGGTCTGCTAAGCACATATCTTCATTAGGCTTCTTTAGTTCCTTTGCCATTTCTAATTCTAATCTTCTTTGCTCTAGTTTACGTTCTTTATTTAATCTTTTCTCATCACGTTTTTCTTGCTTCAACCGTTCTTTTTCCTTAAAAAGAAAACCAAGTCCAACAGTCTCTTTAATCATTGTATGTGTTTGAAAAACCTCCAGTTAAAATTTTCAAAAGTCATCAAAAGGTTATTATTTCCATGAACAGAATTCTCTTAGGAGATTTAGGAATAGACTTAGAAACATAGAAACATACATAGAAACAATGACTTATTTCCACCCTTTGAATTTTAAAATAATCTTATGACTGTGTGTGTGTGTGTTTGTATTATCAACATTAGATTCAACTCAGATTATTCCATTGTTCAAAATTTATTCAATCCTTCCCCAGGTTACAAGATGAGAATAAACTACTTATTAACAAAAGCAGATATATAAAATGCACATGGGTAATTAAATATTTATAAAATACAGTTAGCTAGTATTAACACAAATTTTTATGTAACTCCATCCAGGAAGCAAGGGAAGATTTACAGCATGAAAGTGGAAACAACATGCTTGAATTTGCAAAAGTAGTTCTTTCAATTAACTAGTCTTAAGATAGCACCTGTGATGAAACCAAAATACTATTTACCATTAAAAACAACATTTTAGAGAATATAAAATGGATTCTGAAGGCAATTCCAAAAGCATTCAAAAAATATTTTCTGTAATGGCAGCAAGATGGAAATAGTTGTCCTGTCTCCCTGTTGAAGGGGACGACATTCTGTTGGAAGAAGTCAAGATTTTCTACGATAATATTAGTGTCAGTACTTTATTGCCAGACCTCAAATACAATTCTTACTCAGATGAGAACTAACAGTGGAATCATCAGCCGTTCTAGCCTACTACCTCACACATTTGACACATTAATGATGGGTTTACTTTTAAAAAAAAATTTTTAAAGATTTTATTTATTGATTGATTTGTCAGAGAGAGAGAGAGAGAGAGAGAGAGCGTGCGCACAAACAGGCAGAGTGGCAGGCAGAGGCAGAGAGAGAAGCAGGCTCCCTGCCCAGCAAGGAGCCCGATGGGGGACTCAATCCCAGGACCCTGGGATCATGACCTGAGCCAAAGGCAGCGGCTTAACTGACTGAGCCACCCAGGCGTCCCAAATGATAGGTTTACTTTTATAAAGCTGGTCATGTCTCTTCATTAACTAAAAATCTTTCAATTTTCTTTATTTTTATCAAAATAAAGTCCAACTCCTTACTTCTGAATTCAAAACTCTCTTTTTTTAATCTTATCTCCCAGTTTTGTATTCTATGTAGATTTAGTCAAGCTATTTGCTACTCCTGATGAACACCTTGTTTCCTCACCTCCTTATATTGGTGCACTCCAAGCAGGAAGGTCAGTACTCCACCTTAATCTTATTTAAACACTACCACTTCCGGGACCCCTGGGTGGCTCAGTTGGTTAAGCAGCTGCCTTCAGCTCAGGTCATGATCCCAGAGTCCTGGGATTGAGTCCCACATTGGGCTCCTTGCTCAGCGGGGAGCCTGCTTCTCCCTCTGCCTCTGCCTGCCTCTCTGTCTGCCTGTGCTCACTCTCTCTGACAAATAAATAAATAAAATCTTTAAAAAAAATTATTTAAACACTACCACTTCCTCCCTAGTACCAATTTCTCTTAATTCTTACAGCTCTAACCTATAATTTTAACATTGCACTCATTGCTTTGTTTTACACACACACACACACACACACACACACACACATATTAGCATTTTTGCCCATATTCTAGCTATCCTTGTTTCAATTACTATGGCTAAGACAGCATCCTAACTGCTGTGGGAGGGCATGCCACAGGGGAGACACAGAGGAGAGGATATTCCAGGCAGAGCAGAGAAAGCACAGTGTATTTGAGAAATTGCTACTAGCGTCAAGAGTGGAATGGAGGTTGCAGGTTGAATAGTTGCTGAATATTATGATACAGAGCCAGAGGTCAGGTCATGAGAGCCTTTTTACATGATATGCTCACATCACTGCTCATTTTTATACAACCTCTAAATTTCTGGGTTACTGATTCATACAGACATTGGGAAGGAAAATGATTCAGAAGCTCTATTGTGAGACTACTGACATCAAGATGTAAAAGTGCTACAATTAATCTTATTGATTATAAACTAAAAGCAGTTTCTGAGGGTCTAATGACATAAAATATACACAATTAACATGCAACATTCCTACAATGCAGTATAGATTTTCAAACAAAATTATCATTGGTAGAACATTTTTTTCCCCAGAATTGGATTTTCAATTTATAAACACATGAATGTTGCTCTAAGAATTTTTCCAAGGAAGAGAAAATATTTTGGTCACTCACCAGAATAATGAATCACAATCACCAACAGAATAAAACAAATGTCTCTTACAGATTTCGAAGTAGCTGGTGTAAATTTTTTTACCATATAGGACTAACTCAGAATTCTTAATGATGTTCATTATAATAATTACAAAAAAAATTGAAACTATTATTCACTAAAAACTGTTGAAAATGGTTACCATTTATTTTCAAAAAGAGAGAAAAGATAATGTGACACTAATGCTCTCTTCACTGTGCCAACTTTGATGGCAATCTGGGGGTACATAATACTTCAACGATATGCAGACAGTGAGTTAGAGTGCATTTAATGTCATGAGGTAAATATGGCTTATATTCTTGGATATCATTTTTAGCTAGTGATAGGCAATATTTTTTCCAGTTAAAAGCAGGGTTATAATATGGCATGGAGAGTAAAATGACATCAATTTTTAGGATTAAATGGAGATTTCCAAGAAATCTTAGAAATTTTTAGGACCTTTATTACTTAAAGACAAGCATCCATTCTTGTCTTGAAATATTAGGTATACTTCGAAGGAAACATGAGGTCTCTAAACGTAGTAAATTTGGTGAATTTACTCACCAATTTATTTAATGAACTGTACAAGACAAGGTAACTCTCAAAGAACGAGAGCTTCTGGGTCCCCTCAACAATCAACTAATATTAAAATGGCACATAAAGACAGTCACAATCTAGCCCCACACAAGATTTTGTCTCATATGTCATGATTATCACGGTATTTCCCATGATCCAGTCACATTTTGTGATACACCTGTGTTGAGAAGACAGTGTAACCAGTTTGAGGCATTGCTTAGATGATGATGAAGATGATGAAAAAGGACAAGGAGGGGGCCGGGGAGGAAGACGGGGAGTACAGACAACAAAGAGGTGAAGGAGAAAAGCAACAAAGCCAAGATAGGGTCATACACATGGCAAAAACTGATTAACCCCCTCTTTGCCCCTTCTTCCTCTCTGCCCACAGGTCATATTGAGTTACAACACTGTACCTTTGTATATGCCATTTCCTCTGCCTGAAATGCAGAACCTCTCTTCCTTAACACAGAAATAAAGCCTGCTTTTATTCTTCTCATAAGTGTTTCAAGCATTTTAATATTTCTCTCTTTTTCTAAGCTTCCATATAACTTGTTATATTATTTATTGTACTGTGGGACAATTATATGTCTAAAGTTGATCTCTTCCACTTTACTGTAATCTTTTAGAGGTCAGAGGAACAAATTTATTCACCTCTTTCTTTATGGACCAAGTTCAATCCCCAGCAGTACAATTTGCCAGACACTTCAAGGAAGTTTTTAATGATCTTATTTTTCTCCCTATCAAGCTTGTATCAGTTCAACTTTCCTCTCCCACTGGTCTCAATGCTGTTCTTATCTCCAACTACAACAGTTGTCATATATCTTTAACAGAAATATTTGGTGTGCCTTAGCATATAAAAATTATTTAAGCATTTATTCATTTGCTTAATGAATAATTCCACAAATGCCATATAAATAACAATAGGTTAACATTTGTACCAGTCATTAAACACATTCAATAGCTGATTTTTTTCTCAACTTTTTATATTTCATTCTGTGGACAGACATAATTGATTTTCAATTATACACAAATCTTGCAGCCAAAAGCAGAGTTTAATACATTTATTAATAATATTCAAGTTATATTTGGGAATTTAAAAATATCTAAAATACATTTCCCACATCTACTCCAACATTGTTAATTTCTTAATCATCTTAATTTCATACACTATGATTTGATGTGCTTACAAATACACTGTCCCCATATTAAAATTAAATAGACTTATTATCTGATAATTTTTTCCAGAAATTCAAGTTTAAAGTGGCAGTGCTATTTTAGGCCAAATTTGAAGATGTTTAAACTTGTGTAGTATTCTCTCTTCTAGACTTGGTATACTGTTTGAAAGAGCAATACTTACCAATTTTCACATAAGCACCTCCCCCCCCCTTTTTAAAAAGATTTTATTTATTTATTTACTTGACAGACAGAGATCACAAGCAGGCAGAGAGTCAGGCAGAGAGAGAGGAAGGGAAGCAGGTTTTCCGCTGAGCAGAGCCCGATGCAGGGCTCCATCCTAGGACCCTGGGATCATGACCCAAGCCGAAGGCAGAGTCTTTAACCCACTGAGCCACCCAGGTGCCCCAACACCCCCCCTTTTTAAAAAAAGATTTTATTTATCATTTGAAAGGGAGAGAGACAGAGTACAAGCATGGGGAGAGGCAGAGGGAGAAGGAGAAGCAGACTCCCGACTGCGCTGGGAGCCTGAGGTGGGGCTCGATCCCAGGACCTGGAAATCATGACCTGAGCCCAAGGCAGATGCTTAACCATCCAAGCCATCCAAGCACCCCATACCTAAGCCTTTTCTTGACAAGTTACAATGCTTCATCCTACACTTAATTTCTGTAATATTATGGCTTCTTAAAGATTTAATTAATTAATTTAGAATGAGAGTGTATGTGTGCACGTACATGAGCTGGAGGAGGGGCAGAAGGAGAGGAAGAGAGCAGACTCCGAGCTCAGTGTGGAGCCAAAACAGGGTTCAATCCCATGATCCCGAGATCATGACCTAAGCTGAAACCAAGAGTGGAAACCCAACTGACTGAGCCACTCAGGCACCCCTATAATACTATGTTTTGTTGCCATGTCAAATACCAGGATTTCATAATGGAACTTTCTGGGTCTGTAAGGTCAATTCACAATAAACCTTTGATGTAACAGAGAGGACTTATGAAACCTATCAAATATGAAAGGAATGTTAAAACATATTTTACACTAACAATGGTTAAATTTCAGGGCAATAACTTACATTGCCTACAAATAACCACAAAATATAGCTCCTGACTATTTTTTAGATTGACTGTCAATAATGACAATCAATTAGTATGCCTCCTCTTAATTTTTTTTGGCCTTCATCCCCCTCATACCTTCCAGTTTTCTAGATGTAGAAATTCTTGAAGTAAGTGAATTCTCAGAAATAAGTCATTTATAATAAAATCATTTTAATCATCTTAATTACAGTAATGGAATTTTCCATATCAAAATATTACTAATATTTTAGTTAAGAAGTCATTTAAATTTTATTTCAAAGTTGAAACACCTTTTTATAACAAATGGATTAAATTTAGATTATCCTAAACAGCCCAAAATACATAGGGCGACAATTTCAAAACCAGTTTTTACTCATACAAAAAGACTACCTTAGGGGCTCTCAAGGCATAAATGACCATATTTCCAGAAATCTATAGCATAATAATAAATGTATGAAATAAATTTACTCTATTTTAGAGCCATAGAAGTTTAAAAACCAAACAATGAATGTGGTAGAATGACCTGTTATTGTAAACTTTTACAACTTATCAGACTGCAAAACAAGACATTTTTTAAGAGACAATGTTGCAAAGATGCCTTATTTTTTTGCTTTTTATGATTCTACTAGGTCTCGTAGGTGTTTGTTTTGGGAATAATTGGGGGAATACATTTCTTTTGACAGCAACTCGTACTTAAATTTCAAAGACATAAATATAATTTAAGAGACACAGGTTTACCTCAGGGTGCAGGAAGACTGCAAATATAAATAAGATTAATAATACAAGCCATTTATAGAAGACAGACATAAAGATTAACAGTTACTGTTTTATGGTAACACTGAATATGTATAGAACAATCAAGGTAATTTTTTTTAAAGGGACTATTTTTTCATTTAAAATATTATGAAAATTAAGTTTAAACAAATTTTAAAATTATGAATCACATGATAGAGACCTTTATGTTTTATATTTTAATAGAAATTTTATTTTATAGGTATAATATTTAAAAAGAATAAAACCTCCCAGTTATTATATTTTCTCAAAATCCACCAAGGTATTACAGAAGTCTGTGCTTACTTTAGATTATGTATCTAATACTCTGTAGAATAGCTACTATAAATGTGTCCTAAATTTAAATTAAAATTGTTAATAATTCCTGAGTCAGACTGAATCAGAGATTTTAATATACCTAAATTAAATTGATAATAATCCTTTAAAATTTGACTTTGTTTATAGGACATTTAACATCTTATCATATAGCTAATATAAAATCATTTTATATTTGTTTTTAGACTATTTAACTTTAAAATTAAAGTACATTATAAGTACATTGTATAAATACAATATACAAGCATGCCACAGAAGTATATTTACCATGTCTTCAACTGAACAATGGGTTTGCTTAAACAAAACCACCTATGTGTGCAACTCTACTTATTTTCATTTTTCACTAACTAGTAACTAATATAAATATAGGATTATAAAATAGTCTCATGACTTGAATCATGGATGGGGAGGGTTACATATTTTTTCTGCTTTCAAATTGTTTATTAGATGGCTTCTGAAACCTGAGCTACTCTCTTCTATTTTATGGTTTTGTCTCCTAAAGTGCTGACACAATCTTCTGCGATAGCTGCATATCTAACAGCCTTTTATAGTTTATTGATCCTTGGAGGGAGACATATAAAAGACTCTTGACGATCACTATGGTTGATTATTCAGTTAATATGAGTAAAGTGGTTATAAATTTGTGACTGGTATGGTTTAAAGTTTTTCTAAATGAAAGAGGAGATTTTGAGCTACTTTGTCACACTGCTTTAACCAACTTGTTTCTAGTGCTTAGTAATAATGAAAGCAGATGTGTCTCATTTTGTACTTGAATTATACTAGGAAATAAGCCTTTTTTATTCACGAGATTAACTATTCTTTCTTATATTTTCTTATGAAAATATTTATGAACTATGATGATATAGTAGTGATCATTTAAAATTACTAAGAGAGTAATAACAAGTAAGGTAATTTATGTAAGTCTGAATATTCTTGCTAATTATAGGGTTTTTAAAAAAGGTTTTTATTTATTTATCGGTGGGGGAGACACCATGAGCAAGGGGGGAAGGGCAGAAGAAGAGGAAGAAGACGACTCCCTGCTGAGTAGGGAATCTGATGCACACCCCCATTCCCTCAATCCCAGGACCCTGGGATCATGACCTGAACTGAACAGATGCTTAACCAACTTAACCAACTTAACCCAGGTGCCCCACTAATTTTAAATTTATATAATGGAAAAACTATAGAAATTGGGATTATTTTAGTAAAAATTTATTGAGTTAATCTAAATCAAAAAGTAAGATCAGTGTAGTGTACAGAGTAACATAAAAGTGATGTTTGTGTTACCATCTTACTTTGATGGTTATGGGGAGGTTCTTGGAATAATTTCAGATGTTATCAGAGATTTTTAATTAACAAGGTGAAAGCAATTTATTTTTTTAACCTCATTAGTTCTTTAAATATTATTCAGAGCATTTTTGTTTATCTTCTCTATTTTTCTTTCTTCACAATCTAATCATAAAATGTTGAAGGTATTGAAAGCTAGAATCAAGGTTTTTATATATTGGCCAGTTCAGAATTTTTAGTTGGCCCTGCCTAGGTATCATATGGCTGTAACTTTACAATAAAGTTTGTGTTTTTAATAGTTAATAAAAGAAAAAAGTATATAGGTAATAGGACATAGAATATGAAGCCAAGATATGCCCATTATTGGCATTACACTAGTTACATCTTTTGCATGTTAAGTAATAATAAGGAAATGGACAAGTACATACAGGAATATTTTGTTAATATTCACAGAGGTGGCACATTGATGTAAAGATCTGGTTAAAATTTTGGGTTGCCAGTAAAAACATATGCCTAATTACTACCTAACTGTTTATACTGTAAATTTTTATCTCTGATATAATTTAAAAAATCATTATTATTATTTTTGTTTTTTCTGTAGTATCTAATCTAATGCTGTGTGCAAAATAGTAGTTTAAGAAGTTAAAAAAATAAGGGACGCCTGGGTGGCTCAGTTGGTTAAGCGGCTGCCTTCGGCTCAGGTCATGATCCCAGCGTCCTGGGATCGAGTCCCGCATCGGGCTCCTTGCTCGGCGGGGAGCCTGCTTCTCCCTCTGCCTCTGCCTACCACTCTGTCTGCCTGTGCTCGCTCGCTCTCTCTCTAACAAATAAATAAATTAAAAAAAAAAAGAAGTTAAAAAAATAAAATACTTAGTCGATCACAGATCTAGAGGTACCATTCAATAGATGAACACAATATAAAATCAGAGTAACTGGTGAAATTATCTAGTCTTGTTCACAAGTCTATAGTTATCAGAGGATAACATTTTAAGAGCTCAGTTTTACCTATGGGGTTCCCTTAAACATTCCAATAAAGGATTATTTGTGACATATTTCATTTTAAATAATAGTTTCTTGAATGTCTAACTCTAAGAAAACCATCTAGAGTAAAATAAAAGATTCTATTATTACATAAAGAAAATTATATAGGTAGAAAACATAATAATGTACTCATTCTTTAATGATATTTTTATCACCAATTTGTTTAACTGCCATTTGCATTTTAACTCATTCAGTCATTCATTCATTCATTCAACTACAATTTTCTAAGGTCCAACTGTATACCTGGCTCTACAGTGATACACAAGACAGACAAGATTCCTGTCCTCAAAGATCTTACATCCTGTGAGGAAGCAGACCATAAACAACTGTAAAATAAATAAGATGATGGAATGGAGTTCCAAAGGTGGGGTATAAAAAAAGGCAAAATTAGGTGTTCTGGGAAGGCCTCTTAGACAAGTTAACATTTGATCTATAAATAAACAACAAATAAGAATCACTTGAATATTTGGTGGAAGAGCAGCAATGGTAAAGACCCTTTGTTTAGGATAATAAAAAAAAAACAAAAATGACTGTAATATAGTACTTAAGAGACAAATCGTATGAGGTAAAGTTGAAGTGAGAGGCAGAGGTCAGTGCATGTGGGACTGCTTTGTGATGGTGAGGCATTTGGACTTTACTACAATTGCAGTAAGAAGCTACTGGCTAGTGTTAAGATGTAACCTGGTTCACTTTCTGAAAAGTGAATCACTCTGGCTGCTCTGTGGAGAACACACAGGGAGTGTTTAGGAAAATAAGAATGCAAACAAGGGAAGGAGGTTCCTTAAATTATTACACTTTATGTTATTGATACATATATAGTATAATAATTATATACTATATATATGTGTATATATATATATATGCACATTTCTCTCTCTCTCTCTCTCTTTTTTTTTTTTTTTGGTTTAATAGTTTGGCATGGTTGCCTTGACATTCCTTTCCCAATTACTTATGCTTAATGTGAGCAGCCCAGTCCAGAATGTGTATTGCCCCAATATAGGTGCTTTCATTTTTAGTTCTTTTTCACTTTATCTGATGCTTACTTTTATTTTAAAACATTTTTTTTAATTTTATTTTTTTTTTCAGTGTTCCAAAGCTCATTGTTTATGCACCACACCCAGTGCTCCATGCAATACGTGCCCTCCATGATACTATTATTTTTCTAAGTACTTCAGATAGAAGTGTGAATACTATGTATGTTACTCATGTTTCTTTTTTCTGAGGATGAATGAGATAGGAGATGGAGAACTGTACTTGCTTTCTCATATTCCTTTCCAAGTTTTACTGGAACCAATGTAACTGATTTGCTTTATCTAGTCAAAGGTAAATCTTTTTTCCATGAAAGGTGCTCTTAGTCTTTCATGGATTCTTAGAATGTTTAATTTTAATTACCTTCATTTATCCTGTGGCTGCTATCTTTCACTCAAACCAGATCTTACTCACCTCACTTTAGCAGTTTTTCCCACTCTCTTCCCAGGCAATGGGAAATATGAAAAACCAATGGAAGAGGTCATGCCTTTTGGGCCTTTTGGGCACCTTTTAATCTGGGCATTCACTCTCTTTGATGATCTTACTCTTACTCTTGGGTTCTCCTCTTCTACTAAATTCTAATATATCTGGAGATAATGTTCTGCATTATTGTCATTATTCTGCCTTTCTTTAGCTTCTCTTCCAAACCAGGAAAAATTGGAATGGCATGGTCCTGTTCTTTTTAGCCCTCTAGAAAGAAGTATACTTGGTAGAGAGGAACTTATCTCTTGAGGAATTTTCTAGGTCCTTTTCCTGAGTTGTTTTTCAGTTTCCATCCTCCAGATTGGAGAAAATTAGGTTGAGCTTTTAATTACTCCCTTTCCTACTCTTTCCACTGCCACACTGCTTTTAGAAAGGAACAGAGATAGCAGCCACTCCAATTCTCAGAATTTGTTGCCTTTCTTTCTCTATTTGTCATTTTTCAGAGATTATCGTTATACACTTGATCTTAGCCAAAAGGCCGAGAAGCGATCAGAGATTATCGTTATAAATTCAAACACAGACTCACTGTTATGTTAGGTGTAAAAGCTGTCAATGGGCCTGGATAACTAACAGGTTTGGAAGAAAAGATAGTAAGAAAAATGTTAAGGCAAAACCTCCATGAAATTTAGGAGAGTCACAAGAAGTGATTGCTGAAGAGGCTAAGTTAGAGGTAATCTATGTTAATAGTTCCCAACCTGGCTATGCATCTTGCTAGGCCCACTCTACACAGCAAACACACGGAGAGTGATAAGGAACTATTAAGCACTGTATGGTGCTACATTTTGTTCCAAAAACTTTACACATACACTCATACAGATGTACACCCATTTAATCATTACTACAAAATGAAATAGGAACTGTTATCATCTCTATTTTACAGATGAAAAATTTGAATCACAGACAGGTGAAATAATTTGCCTAAGGTCACATAGCTGAAGAGCACTGAAACCAGAATTCAAATCCAGGTAACAAGGTTACAATGTCCAAGTTCCTAAACAATATACTTATTGTCTCTCTACATTAGAAATCTATAATGATAGATTTAAGCCAGAGCTGAGACAAAAATACTGAAATTCAGCTCTCTCAAACTTCCAGACCAAACTGTTATTTTTAATTCTCTTACTAAATGTTTATCTCAGTTGATAATCTTACAATCCTAAGAGGTAGGTATCATTATCTCAATTTAAAAGAAGAAATAAACTTTAACCAGAATTTAAATTAAAATTTTGAAACAAAAAAACAGAAGGAGAAGAGGGAAGAAAGGAAGGAAGGGAAGGAAGGAAGGAAGGAAGGAAGAAAAAGAAAGTGAGTTGGGCCTGAAGAGGTAAAGCAAGGAATTCTGAGTCTCTCACACTCCAAAGCCCTGGATATCATGGCCATAACTCTATTCAACTGTTTTAATACAGAATGTATTGCTTTGTAATATATATATTTAACCTTTAATTGCTTTCTATTACATTCCAAATAAGCTCATTTTGACTTATTTCAATAATTTCCTTATTCTGAATTATCTGTTTAAAGTCTATCCTTAGGAAAGAACTTAAGCACAATTTTACACAGAACAGTAAAGAATAATTAATTCTGAAGGCAAAAGTCCATGGTTGGACTGACTGGTGTTTTAGTTAGGACACACAGGACCTGTTTAGGCATGCTGTAATATTAGTTTTGTGAAACTCTGGTTACAGTAATAAATAACTACTTTTATCCAAGCAAATGTCATTCACTACATTAAAAAAAGATAATTAAAATCTCAGCCAAGAAAATTAACACATAGATTGGAATCCTTCTTACATTCTTTTATGTTCTAACCGTTACTATCTTTAATATTTGGCTTGCTTTTGAAAGCCAATAAACCATGACAAACCTACACTCTGAAGAATTTATATTTAGAAAAACCAATGCTTTAGGAAAAAATACTAGTACTTTTCCTAGAAACATGCACTTACTTCTGCTTTTTTACGAGCTTCCATAGCTTTCATAAGCATCATATGTTGTCTCCTTCTCTCTCGTTCCTATTAGGCCAGATAAAATTAGGAAAATAATTATAATTAATAGTTTGATTTTGAAAATGGAAAAAGAAAACAAAACAAAACTCAGTATAGCATGTTTAGCATTTATAGACAAGTCACAGTAAATACTAAATATAAGACAAGAATGGCCAGTCTGTGCATGTTTTAGTTCAGGTTTAGAAAGCAAATACAAGAACAATCAAAAGCAAAAAGGTAAAGCAATGAACATGGAGACAGTGTAAACAGAAGCATACAAGATTTACTTATGGTCAGTTGTGATGCTCCTTCAAAAGCTGGCAGAACAAAAAGCATAATGGTTGGCTGGAACAGGTCAGTTACCTTACATCTGCTATTAGAAAAACCACAAATATGTACTATAGGCCAATTAAACTAAAGGTTTAGTTTAGATCTTAAGGTTTAGTTAGATCTTAAGTTCTTAGACAGAAATTGATTTATAATCACTTTCACTTCATGGTTTTAGAATTAAGTTATTTTTATTTCAAGCACACTATCATTTTGCAAATTCAATAGGCCACCAACAAATTAGATTTTTTTTTTTACGTTTTTATACCAATTTAGTCAAACTAGTCGTGGTTCACATACCAACACCAATGAAATGGGATACTCCTATTTACTGATGTCTGCCACTTGATGTGCTATTTAAGACCGTAAAAGCTGCACCAGTGGCTAATAAATGGAATCTAAAAGGCACAGTATGAAAATAAGGTAAGCACAAGTTTTGATGATTTCATTTTATTTTAAAATTTAAAAATTACAGTTACATCTAATGAATTCTTTTTGTTTAAATGTATTTGGTCCCCCCAAAGGGATATTTCTAAAATTATTTCTCAAATTTTGTCTGTAAAACCAGAATATATTTCTTATTCTCTCATCAACCTAACTCAAAATTCCCATTGTATTCAATGGCAGTTTTGCACCTAGAATGATGGGAGAATATGGGTCATTATCGTATCTAATTGTATAGTGATCCAACTCTCATTGTGACATCAGTAATGTAAATTTTTAGATGGCAGCCTTATATAAGGCTTGCACAATTCAATTAGAAATCTTAGAGATGTATCATACTTCTTTATAGACAGACAAGCAGATGTATGCAATGCACTGTGCTGTAAAGCCATGCAGCAGTATGTAATATGACAGCAGCCAGTGCTACACTTTATGCATTGCTATGACAACCATATCACAACCAAATCACAATGCGGTGTTAGATGTACAAAAATAAACATACCCATACCATATCTAGTCTATGCCTCTCCAACTCCTGGTAGAAAGAGTTGGCACAACATTATGAAACAGAAATCACAGAGTCATGAAACCAATTTTTAACCCCCCAAAAGACACCAATACCAAAGCAAGGCAATAAACCATAAGATGAAGGAAAAACTTAAGCAGGAATTAAATTGGAAACTTTTAAGAAAACATTTTGAAGATTTTCCCCAAAATAGATTTAAGAAAAATTATAAAATATACATTTCAACAATTGTATAACTTTATGTATACAGACCTGATGCTTCAGAAGAACAGCTTGTTGTCTTCTCATTTCTTTTTCCTTAAAAATAAGAAACTTTTAATATATCATTCTTAGGGAAGATTTGGAACATAGTACAAGCATTAAATGTTCCTTTTCTGAGATTCTATAATCTTCCATTAGGTCAAACCACATGGAATTGCAAATATTTGATCATTTTTTACTTACATAGTAGCAATTTCACATGCTTCTACTTAATACAGAAAGATTATATGATAGTAGGAAGGATCCTATTCAGTAGCCATTTAAATTTAAAATTCAATAACCTAATAGCATATTTCAATGGCACATTCACTGAACTGACTAAATGGTCAGAGCATATCAGATACAATTGACACATGTATCTTTAAAATTATTTTAATACATTATATAGAGCAATCCTCAAATCCAGCTGATTAGAACTCTCTCCACTCTGAACATAAATTCCCAAATATACTATATTATACCTTAACAGCATCCATATCATTTCTGTACACTATCTATGAATGAAAATAACAACAGACTGAGATCAGTTTAAGATTTTCATGCTCAGCTATAATCCAGGGCACTACCCCAGTGGGGTCGGGCTTAATGTAAGCAATTCTACAAATGTCATCAATGTAAATATTCTTATAAAGATAAAAATCTAGATGATATTAAGCAATGAAAAGGGGTAGAAATCTAAAGAAAAAGTAAGAAAGTCAATGCAGAAAAGGTAACTAACAGTTCCCTGGCTTTATAGGATATATAATTGTGTCTGTTTCTGAAACCAGCAGGATCACTAAGCTGCCCTCTTTCAGTAATTAATTATGAGAAAAAGTGGAAGGTGAGGAGTTGTGTGTGTGTGTGTGGTTTGGGGGGTCCAATGTTTCATGTCAGAAAGTCAAAACCAAACATTACAATAATTAACAATGGCTAATTTTATTATTGGCAAGTGACAGTTTGTTCAAGTTAGGTTTTTGTTTTGGTAGGCTCTTCACTTTTTAATAGCTCAAACAGTTGCTGGACATTAACCAAGTTATAATCTAAGTAGAGAGTCAGATTTGGGACACAATTTGAAACATAAACATCAACAACACAAAATAGCTTTGGGAAGATTATTTTGATTCAGCAAAACTATATACAGGTATTATGCAATAGTTTGCATTTCTGATTTGATGTTTGCTACTTAAAGAGCTCAAAGCATCACATAAAACCTGTATAATGAAATAAAAAAAAACACAAACATACAATATACAAACAATAAAAGCACACATTATATACATGTTGTATCTGCGCTAAACATTTTTTTAAGATAATCACATTGAGGAGAGCTTTTATTCATATAATTGATATTGGTGTAACATCACATAGTTTTTATTTTTGAAAAATAAAAACTCTGGTTCTCATCTAAACTAACCTTTATTCGTTTCTCGGCCTCCAATAATTTGGCATTTGCTGCTTCTTCCTTCTTTTTCTTTTTAGCCTGTGCATGCAAAACAGGTCTCAAAGTCATGCAACAGCACCACTACAACTTGAAAATAATCTCAGACTTGAAAATGGAGCTACATGTCTCACAAGGTACAAAACAGTATGTAACATATATGTAGACAATTACAAATTTCCCCCAGTTAACATTATATTTTAACATACTAATTTAATTTTTAACATATAGATTAGTGTTACGATATACAAAAAGGTTTTAAACGCATAAGAGTATGTCAGTTTTACTCTTCAATCTCTGTTAAAAGTCTGAAATAACTGAGTGTTGATGTCATTTTGACTTAAAAATCAATCACAAAAAAACCAATTTTGTGGCATGTATTGTCTTTTTTTCTGATTTTTAAAAGTAAAACACGATCAGTGTAGAAAAAATAGGAAACTGGATTTTTATTGGTAAGCAAGTTATTTAATGAATACATCAGTAACACATTAAAATGCACATGTACTCTTTATTTGAAATTTCTTTTTTAACACTTGAAATCTGAGATAAAGAAATCCATTACTCAGATGATTTAAAGGAAACATTACATCTCATTTTCTCTAGCTGTACAAGGTGGTTTAGTTAAAGGCTTTTTTTTTAAGTAAACATATTTCATGAAGTATATTTTGAATACCAAGATCATGTTATCAAATTTGAGCTTTATAATCTTCAAGTCTTTAACTATCAAGCAGTTTTTTAACTATCCAGTAGTTATTGTCAGTTTACTTTAAGATAGGCATATTTTCTATTTGGGGGGTTTTAAAATTAATTTGAAATGGTTAAGGAAATATGTGTATATTTCTACACAGAAAACCTCAGCTAGCTGGAGTCCTCAGGGAATTGTTTTATATGGCAATGGTTTCCTGAATAGCTGAAAGGTTATAATAATTTTTAAACATTAAAAGTTTATTTTCACAGTTTTAGATGAAAATAATTTTGAGACATATGCCTCTTGAAACATAGTACACTTAGCACAATTTGGCTTTTTCCTGATGACTCAGGGCCATTGTTCTGAACATTGTTCTGAACAGTTATTATACTACACAGTTTGATAGAGTAATGTATTTTGGCCATTAAGGTATTGAAAATTGTTTGCTATTCAACTACAAAATTACACACTCTTGCTAGGCTTTTGAATTCCCTTTATATGCAGGTTGGAGTTTTTCTGCATTTTCCCTTGCTGTCTTTTGGCTATTACTTTAGCTGTTGCCAATATATGTCCTCTAGCCCTATTCCAGTAGCTTCAGGGCAAGAGGGATATATTAGAAACTAGAAAACCAAGCTAGTTAAACTGTTTCTACATTTAAAATTTACTTTTACCTTTGTAATGTTTTATTTCTAAATTGAAAGTAAATATCTGACTATAAGTCCTAATGAGTTTTCTTAAAGTAAAGAACATGAGTTTTAGCACAGGAACTTCCTGACAACTATACTGGCTGCTCAGAGGTTTCCTTTTTTTTCCACTTTTGTCTCATTTTCTGCGTTTTTACTGTTGGGATTAGATTAGCTTGCTAAGTAAGGTTCAGATAAGGTCTTATTTTATGTGTTATGTTTAAAGAGAATTTCTGATGAACATATTAATTTGTATGAGTGAGAGATCATATGGGTAAAATTTTTATTTTTGTAGACTTTAAGATATATAACTATATTACTTTAACTATATCAAACTTAAGAGTTCTACCTCTAGAATTTGCTGGGCTCGAAGTTCTTTCTCCATTCTGATTTGTTGTATTCTTTTAATTTTTTCCTGTAGAAAAAATAATGATAATTGAAGACAATAAACTAAATATATAGGTGAAAAGTATTTAAGTGGAATCATATGATTTAAGATATAAGTACACATTTACAAAGGTTGCCCATGCTGGATATAAAACTCAATGAGTTAGCTTAACATCATATATATATTCATGTCTTAAATTAATATGATTTCGTAAAATTTCTCAAAACAATTTGTAAAGTACAAATGCTAAATAAGGATATAGAAACCAGGTAAGCAAGGTAATTAAACTCATTTAACCTGTATGCAAGTATAACTAATATTTAATCTGAGATAAATATAGGTCAGAATAATAGGAAAAAGTAGTACCTCAGGAGTCAGAAAACCTAAGGCTAGTCCTGAGTTACTGACATTCATTGCATGATCTTGAATAAATAACTACTCTTGTATAAAATAGGGACAGGTGTTTGCTCTTTACTCACTATGTTATGATGAAATTAAAATGCTTAAAAAGTATATAGTACTATATAATTGTAATAGATTATTATTAACAATTAACAATATCATAATTTTTTATTTCACATGGTGAATAACATGATAACATGACATTACTTTTAATTACTACAATAAGCCAAATCCAGAAGTAATCTAACATTACTTAAAATGGATTAATTAGGGATGCCTGGGTGGCTCAGTTGGTTAAGCCGCTGCCTTCGGCTCAGGTCATGATCCCGGGGTCCTGGGATCGAGTACCGCATCGGGCTCCTTGCTCAGCAGGGAGCCTGCTTCTCTCGCTGCCTCTGCCTGCCTCTCTGCCTGCTTGTGTGTACTCTCTCTCTCTCTGGCAAATAAATAAAATCTTAAAAAAAAATGGATTAATTATTGGGGCTCCTCTGTGGCTCAGTTGGTTAAGTGTCTGCCTTGTGCTCAGGTAGTGATCCCAGCGTTCTGGGATCATGCCCGAAGACAGGCTCCCTGCTCAGTGGGGAGACTGCTTTTCCCTCTTCCTTTCTCTCTGCCCCTCCCCTCTGCTAGTGCTCTTGTTCTCAAATAAATAAATGAATGAATAAATAAAATAAAATAAAATGGATTAATTATAATTTAACATTCTCAGGAATGATTCATATGACATATTAGTTGTTCACATTGTCTAAATTTAACATACTAGTTATTGTTTCAGAATTTAATGATAATGTAAAGTTTGATAAGAACTTTACATGTGATTTTTTAATTTATGCAATATGCTATTAAGCACACTGTTAACAATTTCATGTTCATAAATCCCTCTGAAGTTCCCAAGTTGGCACTGATGAGAATACATAATTTAATACCCAAATTGTTCTACTTGCAAATTGTACTTGTCCTAGGAATTCTAGAACCAACATATTTTATACTGCTTTCTATTACAATACCTACTCCAATCTCCAGATGCTAGTGTACCTTTTGAAGCTATGCTATAATATTTTTAAACATATTCCTTTTTTCCCTCATGCTGTTATTGATTCCTTGTAGGGTTCTACTGCAGGAAAATGAGATTTCTGAAATTACTATTCTGATTTTAGAAGACTGCACCCATTCTATAATTTTGCTTTTGGTGATCTTACTTGGTACTGAATATTTTTTTTTAATATTTTATTTATTTATTTGACAGACAGAGATCACAAGTAGGCAGAGAGGCAGGCAGAGAGAGAGGAAGGGAAGCAGACTCCCTGCCAAGCAGAGAGCCCGATGCGGAACTCGATCCCAGGACCCTGAGATCATGACCTGAGCTGAAGGCAGAGGCTTAACCCACTGAGCCACCCAGGTGCCCGGTACTGAATATTAATTATAGCTTGCCAAACATAAAAACCCAAGTGTATCTTTTATTTCATTTCTAAATCTTAGAGAAGGCTGTACTTGATCCACATTTTGTATCTTTATTTAGATTAGAACTTGAGACCTAAATAAAGCCTACTTGTGATTTAATTTTTTGCTTTTGTTAATCAGAAGGTTATAAGGTGGTATGTTCTCAAGTCAGCAAAAGTCATTCATTATTCTCTTAAGCACAGAGATAAGTATGGAATCTTGGGTTTAAGTATACTCAGTCAGAACTTCATCTTGGCTGTTCAAGTGATTCATATATAGGTACATATATTTCGTAGTGCTGTCATTAATATCAGCAGAGATAAGCCTTTTTTATAAATTATAATATTGAGACACCTTATAATATTGAGTACCTAAGCACTGAACATAAAATATCTTAATTGATTATTTTTTTTAAAGGAGTTGAATTTATCTTTTTTTTTTTAACCTAAGAGAAAAATTGAAGTTCCTGGATGGTAAATATTTGCCTAAAGTCAAATACTAAATACAGAGAAGAGTTGGTCAGATTTCAATGCTTTTGCTCCTTTACTTCATAATAATGATTCTGCAAGCCTCCAGAAAATTGCTTTGAGGACTATATGGTGATATTTTGGGTCTACTAGGTGGGAAAAAAAAAATCCAGGGGTGCCTGGGTGGCTCAGTGGGTTAAAACCTCTGCCTTCGGCTCAGGTCATGATCTCAGGGTCCTGGAATCGAGCCCCACATCAGGTTCTTTGCTCAGCAGGGAGCCTGCTTCCTCCTCTCTCTCTGCCTGCCTCTCTGTCTACTTGTGATCTCTGACAAATAAATAAATAAATAAAATCTTAAAAAAAAATTCCAGAGGATAAGAAGCACATGCTACTATTTTATCCCAGATCTAGTGCTGACTTTAAAATAGGCATTGTAGGGGGCGCCTGGGTGGCTCAGTGGGTTAAAGCCTCTGCCTTTGGCTCAAGTCATGATCCCAGGGTCCTGGGATCAAGCCCCACATCGGGCTCTCTTCTCCATGCAGAGCCTGCTTTCTCCTCTCTCTCTGCCTGTCTCTCTGCCTACTTGTGATCTCTGTCTGTCAAATAAATAAATAAAATCTTTAAAAAAAAAAATAAAAATAAAATAGGCATTGTAGGGGCACCTGGGTGGCTCAGTGGGTTAAGCCACTGCCTTCGACTCGGGTCATGATCTCAGGGTCCCGGGATCGAGCCCCATATTGGGCTCTCTCCTCAGCGGGGAGCCTGCTTCCCCCTGCCTCTCTGCCTACTTGTGATCTCTCTCTCTCTCTGTGTCAAATAAATAAATAAAATCTTTAAAAAAAAAATAAAATAGGCATTGTATAACTGACTGTGTGAGTAAACCTATGCTAGGGTTGATTCACTTTGTTGGCAACAAGGGATAAGGCAAATGGTATTATGAGACTAGCCTCAGACAAATGTCTTGATGGATATCTAATATCAGTTCATTTGTATTAATGTTGCTGGAAACTTGGGACCCCAGTGCTTTTTTGATGAGCAGCAAAAACTATGCAGGCTTAGGGTGCAGCACTTCAAGAGTTTAGGATCACAAAGCTGAACTTAGTACGGATGGGATTTGACGGGTCTCTAGCCATCAGGAAATAGGATAAGCCATAAAAAAAATAGTATTTCACTTAAAATGAAATATAAACTATTTTTACATATATATGTAATATGTGGTATATAATATTTGAATAAATGTAGTAATGAGACTAGATATTTTTAAGTCAGTCTTACAGTGTCTTTAGCAGTTACAATCAACAAACTAAGGAAAGAATTCAAATTTCCAATTAACCATATTAAATTACAGTAAAGGACTACACCATACAGTTTGGTGTTTTATATCTTTTAAAAAGTGAGCATTTGTTTTGTGCCAGGCATTGTGGTAGACATTTTACATTCATGATCTCATTTAATTATTAGCTAATGCAGTTATTTTCTTTACCATGATGGAAACAGAGACACAGAGGCTAAGTAACTAATCAAAGGTTACAAAAATATTAAGCAGCAGAGACCATATTAAACTCTCAGCTCCCTGACCAGAGACTAAGTTCTGTCTCCTCATTCCATATCAACTCTCCCTAATTCCACTGCCCTAACCAATACTGGGAGGAACCTTGGAGATCATCACATCCAGCCCAACCCATTTATTTAGCAGGTATTTATATAATGACATAATTTACTTTGTTTCATACTCAGAATAAGTACTTGCTGTTAAAAATTTTAAACGAATTGTAGTTTCCCCATTTGCCTTTCTCCTTTAATGGTTATCTGAAGATGTGGAGATGACAGAGTAGTTCACACACTCCCACCTTAAATGAAGTTGAATATCTTGTCATGTAATGCTTTACCTATGAAAATTTAAATATCACTTCATTTAACTATACTTAATCTTGAAAACTACATAGGGGAGAGATATTGTAGACATAAGACAGAATACTGGATATGCTGAAATAGTGCTTTCTTGTTTTCTGCAGTAGTAATTTTTTTAAGTGTTCAGAAGCAATGGGGACAAACCCAATTCTATATAACTTGAGTTTAACTTTTTACTCACATTTTGTTTCATAACAAGCTTTTCTTACTAAAATATGAACATTTAAGCAATAACCTTCATTTACTGGTACGCTACTTTAAAAAGTTTGAAAGCTGTTCAAGATGTCCACTTAAACTCTATCAGGATATTAAAAATACTTAGATTTACTTTTGGTAAACTAGAGATTTGGTAATTTCTAAAAACTTAGAAGTAGAAGACTTTGTTCAAAAATGAGGTGAATTTTAGGGACACCTGGGTGGCTCAGTCAGTTAAGCATCTGCCCTCAGCTCAGGTCATGATCCCAGGGACCTGGGTCCTGCATTGGGCTCCCTGCTCATCAGGGAGCCTGCTTCTCCCTTTCCTTCTGCTTGCACATGCTCTCTCTTTCTCTCCCTCTCTCTCAAATAAATAAAATCTTTAAAAAGATGAGATGTATTATAACTAATGCAAGAGGACAACTTTCTAAGATACATAACATTAATGTTATGTAACATAACATTAATACTGTTATTTCAGAAACAAAATGTACATATATACATATACCAATAGAGCCCCAACATAACACTTGTGTTTTAAAAATCAGTCCCAACTCATAAACATACCTGTTGTTTCATAATCTTTATTTGTTCTTTTTGCTTTCTCTTCTCCTCAGCAGCCATTATTGCTATGGTGAAAAACCAAAGCACAGATATCATCAACAAAGGAATCAAGAGGAGAAACTTCTTATGAATTTCCCAATACTTACTCTTCATGTTTATGTTTTCATTTAAATCACCCACCTTGTTGTTTTTTAGCTTCTTTGGCAACCCGAGCCTGTTCCTGCTTTTGAAGTTTTCTCAAAAGCTTTATTTGCGCTGCTTGTCTGGCTATTTCTGAAACACACAAATTTCAAGGAATATTATTAACAACTTAACATAACTGCTAACCAATAACTGTGTGAAACTGATAGCATCATGAAGGACAAAATTTTTAAGAAAATTGCCCAAGGTTAGATACCAACTGGGAGAATGGTGTGGCAGAAAATTTTATATCCATTTCCCCTAGAAACTGCCAAATTATTTCAACAGATATGATCCCATATACAGAACTACACAAAAATGATACTTCTTTTAATCTTCTTTATAAAGGCCAATCTAAGTATATTTTTTCACATTTCATGTAATCCCCATTTTGTACGAAAATAGCTGCTAATATGCAAAAATAGTGATCTAACTTCAGTCTTAAAAATAACAGAATATATAAAAAGGAAATAGAATTCAAAATAGAATATAAGCCCTCTAAAACTCATTATCTCAATCAGCTATATAAATGGTAACATTTCTGAATCTAGTGACATTTTCATTTATAAAGGAGAGGGTCTAAATCTCCTAAATAAAAAGAGTACAGAATGTCAGTGAGTTTCGAAGACAGCCGAGTCCTCATAAGTTTTAATGCAAACGTATGAAACTGGGATAGACTGACATAATTAAAATGACCCCAACTGTTCATTCTCCCTCTCTCCATGTCATTTGCAATGTGACTTTGCAGTTCCTCTCATCAAAAGGTAAATATATTTTCTTGTCCCTTGATGCTGAATTCAGTCATGTGATCTTCCTTGGCTAACAGGATGTTAGCAATTGTGATGCACACAGAAGTTTGAAAATATACTTGTACTCTATTTTTACTCTTGTGCTTTGCCCTTTACTATAAGGACATGTTTGGGTTAGACTGCTGAAGGTTGGGACACGTGGAGTCAGTTGACTTCCCATATGTGAACAAACCCAGCCAAGATCAGCAGAGCTGCCTAATTTCCCTCCAGCTGCTTCCATCTGTGCAACAATTAATGCCTGTGTTGTGTACATCACTGAAGTTTTGTGGTTGGCTGTTTCCCAGAATTACTCTGGCAGTAGGTAACTGATAGAGAAAGCATGTAATGTCATGCTTTCTTTTGCTGGCAAACTTGGTCAGAATACTTTTAACTATAAAAGTGGGGTATCATAGTATCCCTCATAAAATACCAACTTATATTAGACATTATTTTAAACTTTTTAGCAGATGAGTTTTTAAAAATCTATATATTATATTCAATAATGAATATGACTGGCTGGCTAACACCTGAATTACTTGAGATTTACTAATAATTTCTGCCATTTATTTAACTTCTGTATTAAAACTTCATAACAATCCTATGAGATAGACAACATTGTGCCCAGTTTACAGATGAAATAACTAAGGCTCACAAAGATTAAATAGCAAAGCCAAGATATAAACTTTGATCCTTCTGACTTCCCAGTCTATATGCTACTAGTTCTAAAAAATTTTAAGAAAAGTTGAATGACTTGAGATTTTAGATAAAACCTAACCCTATGTCCTTATAACAGCTGAGGTGACCGTGGTTACTATGGTTGATTTTCTATCAAGTCTTTAAAAAAGAAGATGGGATGTAAAGGGTCCAATTCTATCTAGTAAACTGGAATTATTAATGGAAGATGAAATGGAAGATAATGCTAAAATATATCTCTATTATTATTATCTCTATCTCTATCTCTATATCTATTATCTCTACTATTATTATCTATATATCTCCAATTATTTTCAATACTAGGTCATAAGCATCATCAAAAACTTCTGAGCTACATAAAAAGGATCTTCTGTTCACTAAATACCCTGGGAAATTAAAAAAACTATAAGAGGTTGCAGAATCAGCAAACTCTAATAATAATACACCTGATGGATATTGTTCTCACCTTTGATAGTACTATATGACTATTTTTCTAACATTTAAGAACTGAAAGCTTTCAACTCTACTGTAAAGATCTAAGTCTGCCTTAAAATATAAAGATGTGTCAAGTGATTAAAAAAAAATGTGTCCTAGAAAATGTGGCATAGGTATGATCTTTTATTTCAAGCTTAACTGATAGCCTCAAATAGAAGTCTGGCTTATAATAAACAAATGTTATATTTAAGTGTGTATTTATGTATGAATATATTTGCCAGCTCCAAGCCCCACACAAGTAAACAATAATTTTTATTTTTAAACCCTTAGGACAGAAAACCATTTAAAAGTTTAACCCTTATCTTTTTACTTTAGCAAGGAGGATAAAATTCTTATTCATCATTAAAAATTCACGTAACTTAAACTTTATGAGTAGTTGAAAATGTTTTTAAAAGTTAAACACTATGGAGGAAGGAGAATGAGTTAGAAGACCTAGAAAATTCACTTATGCGCTGAGAAATAAACTTCTCCTAATAGCTTCTCATTTACTTAGTTTATGGTTGCTGAATACATTATCTATTTTAAAGAACTTTTGAGATATCAATTTGGAAAATATCTTTTATGGATTAAGAATTACCCATTTAAATTTCAAAGATGAAAGTTTATTTTTGAAATAGGTTACACACACGATTAGGGATATTTTAGATATACCACATATCTTTGATACTAAGATGCATTTTTAAAATATAGTCTAAAATCAGAATGTGTCTGACAATTGGCAGCACTTTTCTTTCTTCGTGGTACATCCTAAAATAATTGTGCATTGAAATGACTATAGGCATCTCAGATTCTATGATACATGAAATGGAAAGGTACTATCTGATATCTTAGAAAATTTAAGGTATTAATGGCCTTGGCAAGTTTATTTATTAGGTTAAAAATCTTTTTCATATTGAAACCCTCTCATTCTTATTTTTCTTCTCTTGAGAAATTAGAGAGCTCTCATTTCATAATGCTTGGATGTACAAAATTTGCATTTATTTTACTGTTCCGAACTTTTCTTCAAATTAAGTCCAGTTTTACAGTCTAGTTGAGGCCTAGTAGGATAGTAATATATAACAGAAACTTCTAGAATCCCCTCATATAACCCCCTCAAACTGTTACTTTAGAAGCCTTTTAGAAGTGAAAGTGGTGATAAAGTGATTCATTCCTTTCTTCCCAAGAAAAAACATGAATATTTTACCATCTATGCTTCTAAATATTAATAATAATTATTTATTACTGTTAAATATTTAACTGTTATATACATGTTGAGAAGAAACCATGTACATAATCAGGTCAAAGGTAAAGAACTTGCAAAATGCATGACACAACAAGGGAGAGGGATGTAACAGAATACAAACCAATTTGAAATCTAGAGGGAGAAAAAACATTAGGGTAAAAGTTAATAATTAGCTTCTATATGGTTAAATAAAATTCAGCTAATTTTGCAAATATAAAGGTGCCATTTAATTTTATTTTTTTTACTTTTTAAAAAGATTTTATTTATTTATTTGACAGAGACAGAAGCAAGGAGAGAGGGAACACAAGCAGGGGGAGTGGGAGGGGGAGAAGCAGACTTCCTGCTAAGCAGGGAGCCCAATGCGGGGCTCGATCATCATGACCTGGGCCGAAGGCAGACACTCAATGACTGAGCCACCTAGGCACCCCATAAGGGTGCCATTATAGATACTAAATATTAATAGTATTTGTATTAGATATGCAAGATATGCACGAAGAACCCATGCTTTGGGTATCAGTTAACTTTAATTTTTTTTTTTTTTTTAGGCAAACAATACATACTCAACACTTTTATACACTCTCCAGAAGAGTCAGTGGATTATTGGCAATACAAATTTTAAAAACTCATCATTTATGGCTGTATCTGTTAATAACTTTTTTACAGCCTTCACTAGTAACTATTCAGGGGAGATGGAAATCTTAACAGAATCCAAATAAAATAACATAAAAATTGCACAAATGGGGTGCCTGTCTGGCCCAGATAGAAGAGATGCAACTCTTGACCTTGGGGTCATGAGTTTGAGCCCCATGCTGGGTGTAGAGATCATTTAAATTAATAAATAAATAAAGTAAAAAAAAAATTCACTAACATACTAAGGCAGAGAAAAAGTTATACAACGATAAGTGATATGCTGGGCAGTTAATTTATATGCTACTAGTGGAAGTAGGAATTAGTGCAACTTTTTTGGAGACAATATTTGCCTGCTATCTACAAAAACTGAAAATGCACATACCCTTTGATTCAAAGACTCTATCTCTACAATTTTATACATAGATAGCCATACTCATAGAAGGATATGAATAAAATATGTAACATCTGTTTACTGCAGGACTGTTTGTGATAGCAAAGAATGGGGAAACAGCGCAAAGAGTCATCAAAAAAGACTGAATGTAGAGCCGTACACGTTGCATCACTCAGTAGTCAGCTGTTAAATGCATAAGGTTGATTTTTAAGTGCAGATACACTAGGACATTCAAGATAAATTAAGTGGAAAAAAGCAGGCTGAATAGGATGTACAATATAAATCCATTTATTTTAGAAATGAAAAAGGATATATGTAATTCAACATATTACACATGTGTATGAACATATATGTTGTATCATATATGTATATGAGTGTGTGTACACATTTCTGTATTTACAAAAACTGTTAATAATGATGCCACTCATGAGAGTGTTTTATTTTAAAGTGAGTGAGAATGAGTATTTTATTGTAAAGCATTCTGTTCTATGAGTTTTTGTTGTGGGTGTCTGTTTTACAATAAAAACAAAGCAGCAACAAAGAAGTCAATATTATGATGGTATTTACAATAAAGGCAAATAAGTCAAGCTTTTCCTCTAGGAAAAAATATATAAAGGAAGTTAAAATCCCATTAGTTTTTAAGTCTATTTGTATTATTAAACCTTTATTTCATATATATACACTTGTGACCATAAGACACCAACACATGTACTGATGTATATTCAGATAGCCTTAAGAGGATTCACATTTGTAACTAGTAACTCATAACAGAACTATTTTATTTTAGTCAGCTTTCTCTGTGTCTGGCATAGCATGGGAACTTCATGTTGATAATTTATGTGTAGTTTTGAGTTACAATATATTTGAGGTTATTATAAGCACTTTGTGCTTGATAAGTAACACTTTCTAGTGATCTTAAAATAAATATTTTTTGATTTAAATCTATTAGTTGGCCATTTTGAAAATACATGTGATGTATCCAGACTACAGAAGAACCCAAACTAAAAAGACTGGGGTTACTTACCAGTAATTGGAGTTCTCTGACTGAAAATTTACTCCAGAGTTCCACATATTTTGGAGTTATTCCCTTGTACCACCTCAAGGAATCGGGAGCTGTTAAAAGGAGAATTTCCAGAATGTTGGCACAACCTTAAGGCATGTGCCAAGTGCTGGTTGATTCCCTTTCTGTGCAAGCCTTAAAAGCTTATCCCCCACCTTTGTAGTTCTAAACACACAGGGTATGATGTGTTTATGAGTATGGCTCTCGAAAGGAGCTTACCTAATCAAAGAACTCCAGTTACCAGTGGGATTCCTTATTTTCTCATTTTTATTCTAACAGAAATATCTACTTTTTAGAAAGTGAGAGCAGTATCAATCATTCTTAAGTCAAAAACATAAGAGATACACAGACTTTTTTAGTATGATTATTACAGTGTTGTATATATTATATTTCTTACCTTGAGCTTGCAATTTTCTTAGCAATTTGGCATCTGTGTTATCTAGAAACTCAGCACTTCCCACATTTGGAGGTCGACCCTTCCGACGTCTCATCCTAGAATCCTCTCTTGCTCGCTGTCTATCTGGATTTGGTGGTCTTCCTCTACGGCCTTCCATTGCCCTGATACGGGGAATGACATCCTCTTCTTTCAAAAGACACCACTGCATTCCCTTTTAATTAACATTTTATAGAAACAATATATTAAAAACAAAATAAACATAAGAGATCAACAGATCAGAAACTTCTAGGTCAATCTCTGGTATTCTTACTTTAATGACTTCAACTTTAAATACATAGAGAGATCTGTATCTATAAACATATATTTATAAACATATATATCTATAAACACATAGAGATATATCAATCACCATTTCTGAACTATAATGACCATAAAGTTGGCAGATATTTGAAAATATTAGTTTTGTGATGACACCTATATAGATTGTTTTCATGTGTTATCAGTTCAACCAATCATGAAGCTATCCAAGTAACAGAAGGAAGTTTATCTTTATAGAAATAGTATAGCTAATAAATCAAGGAGGAATGTAAAAGTTAGAATATCAACATCGTGCAATACCTGATGAATTCATCGATCTAAGACTTGAACGTGAATGGCTGGCAATCACCAGAAACAGAGACAAATAGACATCAGCCTCCTGATGGAGGTTACTCCATCACCTATAAATTAATATGCCCCCCCCAAATAAATCAAGTCTAGGTTTGATCAAGTCTGGGCCTATTTACTATAACTTTACAGGAAAAATAGAATAAGAAGTGTATGCTAAACCACACAGCAAAATCCAGTCTGTGGGAAATTCTACAAATTACCCAGTTTCTTCAATAAGTAAATTTTAAGAAGTTAAAAAAAAAAAAGCAACTATAAGATTTAAGGAGTCTTAATAGATGTATCAAATACATTTTATCTAGATATTGATTCAAATAAACTTCAGATAATTATGATAATTAAGGAACAATTGAAACTGTGAACAATGCCTAACATTTGATGATATCCAGCAATTATCATTTTGAAGTGTGATAATGGTACTCTTGTAGTAAACAAGAGTCCTTATCTTCTAGAGATACACACTGAAAAACTTACAGATGACATAAAATGTTTAGATTTGCTTCAGCAAATTATGGAAAAGTAGAAGTAGTTGGAGGCATAAAACAATTGGGCACATGATAATTTCTAAAGATGATGATGGGGTACATGGTATATATTAAATATTTCAGATATCTCATTGTAAATCCCCCAAAAGGAACACATACAACAGCATAACACTAGTGCATTATAGGAATAATCCTGGTTGGTGCATAGATACAATCCACATCTGGTTTTTATTATCCACCATATGTCCGTCAAAACAAATACACTGTTATATAACCTTATCTATTGTCCTTAGTAATATGTTCAGATATAAGAAAAGCATCCTTTTAAAATAACCCTTCTAAAATAATTGTTTTATTATTTCTTACTTCCTTTTTTAAGAGATAATTCCTTCAGTGTGAAGGTTAAGGATTTTTAAAATATGCTTTTTTCTCAAAAGAATCTTAAACTAGGAATTTAGCTTGAACTACTCACTGTAGGCAAGTCTGCAACCAAAAACAATAGAAAGCCCTTGAGTTACATTTTATGCCATGATTCCTAATCTGGGGCCAAGAGACTATGAATATCTCATTCAATGGGTAGTAAAAATACAAATACTACTCGTGCTACCGTAATGGATGATAGTTACTTCCCACATTCCAAGCACTGTGTTTGTTCCAGGCATTTTCAATACATTATATACTTTAATCTTCTCAACAGCTCTAACCAGTAAGGTGAGTTTTATTGTTCCTACATGAATTTAGACCCAGTAAGATTAAATAATTTCCTGGAGGTAGAGCGGCAACAAGGAACAGAACTGTATTTCAAAACTGGGACTAACTCTACAACTTGTGCTCTTAACCACTACATGTACTTAATTGATGTTATCAAGATGTTTTTGTACTTCGTAATTGACTGATCACACTATTTCAGCCATGAAAGCATGGCCAAGATTATGTCACAGCAGGACTGTGTCAAAAAACTAGTGCAAATAGTCCATATTTTTGTTTAAAATATCTATATAATTTTTCTCAGTAATTCTCCTGTGAAAATAATTTTAAAAGTTAATTCTGAAGAAAGTAACATTTTTTCCTGAGATTTCAAATGAAGTCAATAGGAACAATGTTTCTAAAAACTGCATTTTTATGCCACAATCTACTAAGAAGGAAGCCATCAAAACAATTTTATGTCCACCAGTATGGGAAGCTTTTGATTAGTTTAGGTTTTCATTTTTTCTATTATGCTCTTAGGCACCACGGCAGCATGCATCACATAAATTGAAAAATATAAAAGTGACATTCGTGACACTTGGAGTAGAAGAGAGAGACTAATAAAAGAGTCTGTAGAGGAATCTGCATTCAGTTTTTAAAGTATCTTATTAATAATAAAGTCAACTGTAGCCAAGATTTAAAGGGCTTTATCAATTTATCTTTTTTATCCAGTTACAATTTTTACATAGTTATGTTTTACTTGGCTAGGTAAATATACCTGTGTCAAAAGAGGAATAGATTATGTTGGTGCCCAAAATTTACCAGACAAATATAGTGACATTATCATTTACATTTTTGCTCTTGGCACTTATAAAGTAAATACTTGCCAAGGGACCTGCATATATTGTGCTACATATATAGTCTTCTGACTCCTGGATTTTAGAAAATGAGAAATGGAACTGTTAGGAAAATCTGAAGCTTAAATTACAGCTTTAATTCACTGAGTACTCAAAATAATTGTGAAGGGGGAAAAAAGGAGTTTTCTCAATAAGATTTTCCTCAGAAAAAGCAAGTACAATTTATATCACCTGATTTATATGCTATAAGCTTTTTTGTCAAGAAATAAGAAATTATGCATCAAAAGAGAATTAGCTTATTATTTTTTCTTAATTTCTAAGACTAAGAGCGTAAACAGTTCCCTGAAAATAATCTTTCTTAACAAAGATTTAAAAGATGTGGTCAAAAAGAAAATAATTATCAACATGATGGACACGGTGACAGATCAGGTCTACTTTATCATTATAACTCTGCTTTCAAGAGTTAATAATTTCAATCTTTAGCAATAACACCTTCATTTCTATATATACTACAGAGACAAGAAAAAAGATTTATGTTTTATTTCAGAAGACTGAACAAAATAATTAAGATGAGTAAATAAGTACACCATACAATATACAGTGCAATGCATTATAAAAGTGCCATGTAAGACTGTCATGTATTATAAAAAGTTTCCACTACTTAAACATTTGTTGAGACACCTACTTTGTACAAGGCACAGAAGTGTCTAAAGGTAAATGAGAATCTTTTCCCCAAAAGGACCAACATTTTTAACTTAGGATCTCACACTACTCCAATGCAAGGACCACATGCTGAGTAGTAAAACATTTGAAAAAGTTTAGAGGTTGGGACAAAAAATTGTCTGAATTGTCCACCTATAAAATAATGATGGTCTGAATTAGGGCTTAAGAATTAGAGCTGGAAAGAAATGTGACTATATTGGCCCTTAGGAGGGAGAAGTACCTGGATGTAAAAGAGAAAAGTCTGAATGGAAACCAGAAAGGTGATTAAAGTAGTGAGGTTTTCTTCTCAACCAAAGCGAAGACACAGGATGGAAAAATACTGAGAAAACCTACAGATAAAATTTATTTCTCTTAGTTATTTTATACCTTAAACACTAAATACAACTTAAAAAACCATTTATCTCAAATGAGTAAGTTTAAAATATTTTCTATATTCAGAAATTAAAAAATGATATGAACTGTAATTTAAATATGACTTTGTATTTCCATATTTCTATTTTTTTAAGGATTTTATTTATTTATTTGGCACAGAGAGAGAGAGAGCGAGAGAGAGCAAGGACAAGCAGGGGGAGTGGTAGGCAGGGGAGAAGCAGGCTCCTTTGTGAGCAAGGAGCCCAGTGTGGGGCTCCATCCCAGGACCCTGTGATCATGACCTGAGCAGAAGGCAGATGCTTAACCAACTGAGAAACCCAGGTGCCCCCCAACATTTCTGTTACTCTTCATAAAAGATACTCTAAAGTACAGTTGGACGTCTCATGAGCAATTGGTCTGTTTTCACTTTATCTTATAGACACTGAATTGTCTACCCAGGATCCTATACTTTCCTGACGGCTAAGTTCATCTGTGGTTTGCCAGCAACATGTTCAGGTTTTAATGAAATGCACTCTCAAGTCTTATTCTTGCTTCAATTGGATATAATAACTTGTCCTTATTTTCCTTTTGTTGATTCCATTTTGTTTGATTTTATATACCTACATGCTAATTAATTTGGGGGGTAAAGAGTGTATAAGTAAAAGAAATAAACCAGTCCACCAAAAGTCAATTCACTGAGTAATCTATTTGTCAAGTTACTGAGTTTTTGTTTTTGTTTTTTAAGTTGAGTATCACCAACACTTTGCTGCAGTAATTTCAGCACGGATTTGCAGTCCTGGGCCATTAAGTGTTCAATTCCCATGTTAACACTTGAGATGTCTAATACTTTTCCAATGCTCAATGTTATATAAGTGAATGGAGCAACTTTACTCGTATTTTTCTGGAATATGACCTGTTTCTCTATCCCAGTCCTTGCCTCTGGTAGTATAATAGCTGAGGTGACTATTTTAAATCTGGATTAAGGTATTTGGTCTGAAAATTTTAGTTGTTTTTTTTTTAATCATTTGGTGAATTATCATTTACCCAACTGATTTCTGGGTAAGTAATTTTCAGTAAATGTAACCACAGCTCAAGTAAACAAAACAGATTTTTTTCACTACCTTTTCTTTGTAAGTATACTTTCTGAATCCTTTACTTCCTAAAAATTAGTTAATTAAAAAGCTTTTCAAATGTCTTACATAAAAGGGAACTGATCTTAAAGACATCCTTTGATTTCTATCCTTCACATTACATTAGGAAATTAAGGCCTAGAAAAGGAGGCCTCAGTTTTTCAAAGTAACATAGGATGCCGAATTACCCTGTTATGAGTCTAACTGTTAGGAGAGGGTAGACTCTAACTGAGTCTACCCTGTTAGGAGACTTAGGGCACAAGCAAATTGAGGGCATCAAATATTTTTGACAGAACTTCCCATTTTAAGAAAAATGCTAATGTTAATATCATGAGAAAAATCAAATTTTGTTGAATTTTCTTACACCTATTTCATAATTTAGCATTCTGTCTACTTTTAGCTACTTTACAGTGCCAGAGATAGGTAGTGGGAGCTTCACGTACCACAAACTTTACAGCATTAGGGATTCTTAATCTACTGTAATCATATAGTTTATTAATATCATTTACTGAATAACATTTCAAAGATATGAAAGAGTAAGATTATCTATGCTGGGGAGATGGGTGTTACCTACTAAAAACCATTGAGAAATATGTGGTTTGATACAATTATTCCACAATGCTGGCCATGCTTTCTAATTACTCACAGTAGGTTACCCTCTAAGAGCAATGATCCTCAAATACCTCTTAAGCTCTACACTTGGGATTCATACAGTTGGCCTCCTTGTAGAGGTCCTTGCCTAGCCATCAAAAATCCTACCTGGTAAATTAGTGACATAAATTTTCAGTATTTTAGATTTCTGGTACTGATCTGTCATGTTCTCAGCGTCCATATATGCCCACAGCTATGTTGCATTAGGTGTGACAGTTAACAGCAGAGTTGAATTAGAACCCTGGTTATTGACTCCCAATCTTTTGTTCTTTACTTATATGAAATAATTAGCAGCATTACAATCTTGCCAGAGACTGAGTGTTGTCTGCTTTGTTGTGAAGTCTCCTTATATTCCTTACTAACAAAATCCTGATTTTTGCTGGACAGCATTGTGCTCAGCGTTTTTATCTTCTCAAAGCCAGTGACCATAACTTCTATGTCTTTTGTACTCTTCAGTTTCTCTACAAACACTAGTTTTGTTTTGTTTCTTCAAAGCCAGGATTTCATTTCTGTAGTTTTTGAAATGTGTTCACAGTTTTCTTTATGGAAAATGCCTTTAGGGAAAATTTATCTGGAAGAAAAATGCCTGGCACATTAAGTATTTGCCACAAATATTTATTGATTAAATGACTAAGAAAAAAGGCTCTTTATAGTAAGAACCTTAAATATTTTTCTTTTCTCCTGCCCTTACACCATTAAAGAGAAAAAAAATCTTTTTAAAAAATACATATCTCGAATAGAAAAGGCAGCATTTCCTAAGTCACTTTTAACTTGTTCCTTCTTTGCTTCTTTCCTTTTCTTTGTTTTTCTATCCTGAATACAGTAAACATTCATTAATCTATGCTAATGAACTTACTGGTTGCAAAAATAAACTTAATTATTACATTTATGCTTAAATGTTTTCTACAATTCACAAAAATACTTTCAAAGTAGACAATCATATATTTCAAAATAATCTGTATCATTAATAATTTGTCTTGAAGCCTTCATATATTCCTAATAAAAGTGTGGAAAACTTTTTACCTAAATACCTTATTTAGGTAAATAAAAATAATCTTATTTTATATTTACCAAAATATGTTGAGCTCATCCTAACTGTCTATTATCCTGATACCCAAAACCAAAATAAAATGAAAACGATAAATATTAGCTTCAGCAAGTTCTTTATAATGTGATAAAGCAGAACTCCGTAAGAAATCTATTTACCTTATCCTCTTTTCAAAGGCGTTTCACTGGCTAAAATAGTTAACAGAATTTCATTACAAGGTAGCCAGCCAGTTAAAGCATGGCCTTATAAGAGGGTTCATTTTGTTCCATGAAGCCTATTATCCCTAAAATCATTGTTTTCACAGAAGCCTGCAGGAAGTGATTGGCATATAAGTATCAGAAGACACTGACAAATAGCTGAGTCTACAAATCTCTTACCACATTTTGTAGCCTGAGATAAATAACACTGATAATGAATAGATCAAAGGTTCCCCCCTCCATTTCTTGTGTCAACTCTATTTACTTTAAGCAAAGGCTTTTCTTTATTACTTTGTAAAAGCAATCATTAGATTGTTGTCCTTTAATGATGAACTTAGTTAAATTTCAATAAACATAAGTGCTCATACTTATTGTATTATGTGCACATTTTCAGATGTTTTCAATATTTTTCAGATGTTTGCTCTTAGCAAATATAGTATGCATATATAGATAGTCTATCTTAGCTCAGAAATACCTTGAGTGCCAAATAACTTAAAATAACCATGGTTCTCCACAGCAGACTAGAATTATCCTCTAGTAGAAATTATCATTTCTTAAATTTTATTTGTAAAATATAGAGCTTTGCAATACCACTGCTGAAATTTTTGAAATACCTTGAACTAAATCAGAACTTACAGAATATTGGTTATTTTTGATAACTTTACAAGAAAAAAGAAAAATATGACAGAGAAAATACATTTTCCAGGGGGCACCTGGGTGGCTCAGTTGTTAAGTGCCTGACTTCAGCTCAGGCTGTGGTCCCAGGGTCCCAGGATCCAGCCCTGCATTGGGTTCCCCGATCAGTGGGAAGCCTGCTCTTCCCTCTCCCATTCTCCCTGCTTGTGTTCCCTCTCTCGCTGTCTCTCTCTCCATCAAATAAATAAATAACATCTTAAAAAGAAAAAAGAAAATTAAAAAAAAAGAAAATATATTTTCCAATGCAAATGGTTTATTAGTAAAGTGACTAAGAATCATAACAAATCTGCAAATATAGCATTGCACTTGCTATCAAACACCCAAAATAGGTAAACGAAGCCTGGAAAATTGTAGCAATAATATTCAAAATCATCATGTAAAACCTCCATGCATTTGGAAAACTGAATGCTTAGCTTATTAGAAAGGGTAGAAGAATATATTTTTTAATAGAAAATTGTTTTTCACATTGTATGTAATACAAGCAAATTTTAGAAAATGTAAAACTTACAAGAAGTAGGAAGAAAAAAAAATGATCTACTATACCACCAACCATTACATCTATCATTTTAAAGTTCCGACACATTTCCTCCGAATCCTTCAATATACAGTTTTGTTTTTCATTATCTACACAGTCATCATTCCCTTTCCACAACTTGTATAAAGGCAGACATATTGTAAAAACACACAGATCACTTCTGCATAGTATCAGTGGCTTAGCCAAACTATATTTCACATCTTCCACAAAATTTAGGGTAATCAAATTATCACACACCATAGTTACTCTAACAAAAATATATAATCTTTGTTCATTTTCATAGAAAATTATCACAAAATTATATACATTTCTAATTAACTATATGCTTATATATATTCATCATACAATATATGGAAATGTATATGGTTTTATAATTATACATACTATATACATTTCTCACTAATTAACTGAACTTTTTTTGGATTACTTACCTTTAATTGTTGTTCTCTCAAAGTATCCTGAAACGAATCCAACTTACTAATTTTTTTAACTGACAGAAGTGCTCTCAAAATTGCTAATATTTTCCCTTAGCAGTCTGCCGAAATGCTGGCAGCTTAACATATTCTGAATTTAGTAATTCATCATATTTCCTTGATGAATTGATCTCTCAACAAAGCAATACACATTTGGAAAACACTGATTATGTTTAATAAAAAGTGAATGGATGTCAAAGAACATTTTAGTCTGCCTAATGAGGCTTTATAGATTAAGTCTAATTATCACTGATATAAAACTAAAAATCCTTTATGTATTGAACAGCAATTAGCTTTCCTCTCAGAACAAAAATCTATTCAACTTAAAAACATAAGGATATCTTTGGCACAAATAAGACAAGTCAGGATTTATACCATGAGCCAAAAGATTAAAAAATGTTGGAATTTTTAAATAAAATTACTATTATCTTCTAACTTTTTTATGTTACAAAACTGATCCAGTATATATGGAAGTGGGTATAATAACAAATTCTGAGGATCTGTTTGACAACAGATTTAGTCTACGTTTAAAAATTTTTTTACAAATAAATCATTAAAAAAATGTTTTTTCAAAGGTTGTATTTATTTATTAAGAGACAGAGACTGAGAGCAAAAGAACATCAATGGGGAGAGAGGCAGATGGAGAGGGAGAAACAAACTCCTTGTTGAGCGGGGAGCCTGATGTGGACTCAATCCCAGGACCCTGGGATCATGACCTGAGCTGAAGGCAGACGCTTAACCGACTGAGCTACCCAGGTGCCTTAAACATTTTTTTAAGTTTAAAAAATAAACAGAGAAAAATCCTAGAAAATATTTTAATAAAGAAACTGAGCCTCCGAGAAATATATTTTAGCATTTTAGAATTACCAGGAAAGAAACAAGTGGAACTGGACATAACTTGTTCCTTAAAAAGTCATGGATAATAATGAAAATGGGTTATATGGTGAAGGTAAAAGAACAATTAGAAACCCAAAATTCTAGTTATGTCTCTGCCTGGTTGAGACTGTGTGATCTTGGAAAATTCCCTTAATGTTGGAGGTCTCAAAAAAAAAACAAACCTCCTGCAGAATTAGGAAGGCCTTTTTTTATTTCTCTAACTATAAAATTAGAGGGTAAGATAAGATGGAAGAACCTGCCGATTCAAACTAGAAAATATTTATTACAGAAAACATTTCTTTCTATGCATTATAATAGGCCAAAAGAAAGAAAGATCCAGTCAAGAAAGAAAATATCAACTTCAGTTGGCTGAGCAATTTAATCTTTTGAAGTATGTTCAAGCATATGATCGCATTTTAACCTTACCATAATCCTATGAGGCAAAAGTAAAATTATTATAGTCTTTACTTTGCGGACAAGGAAACTGAGGAAAAAAGAGGCATTATTTTGATGTGTGAACTCACGAAGTCTATTTCATAGATTAACAACAATCTAGGTCTCCTCACTCCTTAACTAGGTCCTCTTTCAATGGAGCTGATAAAGTTAAAGGGAATAATAAGCATATGCAGCTGAATCCAAGTAAGAAACAAAAGCAAAATCCTATAGGAAACACACAGGAAATCAAATGTCTCTGGTGGGTTCATTGTGCTGATTGGTAAGGTTGTGTACTTAACCCATAGGCAAAAAGGGAGTTGTGGTGATATTTTCAGAAATCTATACAATTAACTCAAAAATTCAATTTCTGTAAAAAGCAGAAATTTCACTCACCTAATATTAAGGAAACTTCCCTCACTCCAAATTACCAAACTTGTGACAATGGATCATGTAGCATGGCATAATCAGATGGACAAGTTCCTTCCATAAAACTAAGGCATATTTATTCCCCTTTGGACTGACTTCTAACAACATATTTTTACTATTCAAATAAATTTACCTTTAAATTAGTTTACCTTTCAGGGAACTAATGTTTTCCTATATTTCACGGGAACATGCAGATACTTTTATACCTGTATAAACTGTAAAATTGTTGACAAAATAAATAAATAGGAAAATATTGACCTTAAAAAACTTGACAAAGACATCTATTATGTCAAAGCTCCTTGTTACTGGAATATAGTAAATTGAGGCCTTGGTGAGTGTTAACCACAAAGTTATATGTATAGCTATACGAATTAACTAACAAAAGGCAATGCTTCAGAGTGTAGTGAAATTTACTTCATTTAGGTTATGGTACTACTTTTTGGTTTAAAGACTATACTTTTTAAAAAGTGGATACCTGCGGTCCATCTCTGGCTTCATAGAAGTCACCCACTCTTATTTTTGCACTGAAGCTGAAATTGTCCCTTGAGATATCCATTATTCCATTTCTGCTGAGATACTGAAAAAATCACATATTTTTCCACTTCAGGTTTTAATAATTACAACCCAGCTTTGATGTAGAGCTTTCTTCAGGACACTAACGTTTTGCATATTCTATCAAGGGGCTATGGATTTAGAGAAGATCAATTTAAGTTAAGTACATTTAGTCCCATACAAGAGAATATTTTGTATCAAGGAACTTTATCTGAGAAAGGAGAGCACCTTTTTTCCACAAACATGCTTAATAGGCACCAAATGTATATTATTTGGTGAAAAGTATGTACCTTTATTACTTCAGGGTATTGCCTAAGTTTCTTTCCACATGGAGCATAATATGCTACTTCTCCTTGAAGGCGCCCTCCAAAGTTTCTTATTCTTGTCTCTCTTTGCCAGCTACACATAACAGAAATAAGGGTTATAACATATTTAGTTTTAAGAAAGCTTTAAAAAAGTTAAGAACACATGCTTTTTAGACAACATAAAAAATACAAGTAAAACAAATATAAATCCCTAATCATACAGCTCAGATACATTTATCATTTAAGTTATTTAGATTTTTAGTTACGTGATTCCACTAAAAATTAATCAGACTAAAGTTACAAATATTAAACTCCGTTACATTTCTTAGAAATCGTTAACTGGTATTACTTTGGGTATTCGGAAAAATTCAGTAGCAGGTGTCAATGTGTAATGATTTTTACATCTGAAAAGCTTTAGGTGAAAAGAGTACCATAAACCTGGCTCTCTGGCCCTTGAGGATTATCTACTTCGAGCGTAAAACTTCTCAGTTCCAATTAGACCATTTTAGCCACACGCTGCTCAAGTCCCCCAGTTTTGCCCACTGTGGCTTTTGCTGTCCTTTAATTCTATCTTTGCAAAAACCTCTCATACTCTTAACTGTGTCTCTGCCCTCCCCTCTGCCAAATGATTTTCTCTTGCTATTTTTTTTTTTCCAGTCGTGGTCCCACTGGTTGCCTGATCCCATCCCAGCTCTGCTATACCTAAACGCTGCAGTTAGCCTTAATTTCAGTTTTCTGATATGTCAACTTCTTTGCCCTTTGCTCTAGCTCTTCTGCTCTAATAAATACTATGCAGTATATTCAATTCTTTCATGAATAGCAGAGTGTGAGATATAGTGAGAAATCAAACATACATAAATATGTGGCAGCAAAGCAAAAAGAGAAGTCTTATTTTGCATACCCATATTCCAAAGGAATACGCAGTTCACGCTCATCTGTTACTCTTCTTCTTTTGGAAGTGCCTTCAAGAAAATTCAGCCAGTTAACATAAAAGATTAGTTTATATAGATGACAATTTTTCGATAGTTTTGAAACTTTTCTTTAACACGTCTTAATAACTTGAATTACTTAAGGTATTTCTGCAATTCATAGGTTACTTTTAGATGATGTGCAACAAAACACACTGTACAGAGGATTTTATTTTTCTCTCTTCTTTGGTCTACATGACAGAATAATTGGTCTTTCTAAAGAAAATACAGTGGAAGGTAAAAATACATAGCTTTCCTCTCAATTTGTATTTAAAGAAATAGTTAAAGAAGGAGGAGGAAAATTGTAGATAGAGGTTTCAGAAAACTAGGTACGGTTGTTTTCTTTGAGAATATGAGTTTTAAGATGCTGAAAAATTTCAACAGCTGGCTCACACACTTAAAAATAATATAACTTCTATGTTCATACAAATCTATAGTCAAAACTACTACTAGATCTTTTAACCGAAAGTACAAAAGAATAGGAATATGATCATACGTAAAATTCTTCGTAGACAACAGCCAAGTTTCACAAATGCAAATGTGTGCTTCTTAAATTAGTAGAATATCATACTGGTCTGTGGCAAATGAAAGCAAAACTAGACATTTCTAAGAAAAGAGTGAAATAAGTAAAGCAACATGATATTGTCCTATATACCTCTATATTTTCTTAGCTATTGAAACAGAAACAAAAAGTCCTTTTGGAATATTAATGTAAAAACTTTTAATGAAGACCTCTAAAAGTTTATAAAAGGTCAAATAGAAAAAAAAAGATGTGGCATGTTAATGAAATAATAATGCTACTCGCTAACTCAAATGACCTTTGGCTATGTGTTGGGCAGATATGCAACTGTATCTTAAGTAACCAAGGGAGCTCACTTTTATAAAGTACAAAAAGCTCAACTGTTAGTCAAATTCTAAATTCTAGAGGCATAAACTGAACACAAAAGGAGGAAAATATTCCAAATCAAGAGCTGTCTGTCACCAACCAGGTTCTTAAACTGAAAGCACAGAATAAAAATGGTAATGGGTCATACCCTTGGAAAATACATGCTGACCTTTCTTAGCCAACCTTGAATCTAGCTGTAACACTTGATTTCAATGAGGTCATCCCCAGAACACTGTATAAATAAGAATTCTTGCTATGGTCTGACTTCTACTTTACAATAATAAAAATAAAGTGTAGGTACCAGAGTGTGGACTTGAAGTAAGTGTGGAAGAAGGTGTGCCAAGAAAAGCAGGTGACTGGGACTCAGAACATAAGGCAGCAGGAGCAGAGCCTGGGGCTTTTGCTATGTGGAGGTTACGAGGTGTTGAGTGAGCTGTGAGACTGATGGAAGGGCTTTTGACAGAGGAAGTTGTTTTATTCAGTTTCATTGAAGTTTTCTCTCCTTCAGTATCACTATCTGATTCATCTTGGTCTTTATCATCATCATCATCTTCTTCTGATCCTTCTGTATCTGATTCTGAATTACTATCTGATTCTGGGAAGTAAAAGAAGCATTTGTATATTATAACTAGATAATCACCAACATTTGCAGTTTGTATCTAAATGGAATAGTTTAGGAATCAGCATCTGTGATTGAACTCAACTGAGCGACTTTCCTGAAGAGTTCATGTAAAAATTACTATCTAACAAGCTATCTGAATACAGTGTATGCAGACTACAAATTCTCAGAATCCTTTGTTAAAAGTATCGGTTTTACTCAACACTTTAATCATAAACCAGTTCTTCTCACATGACACTATTCACATGACGAGTCCTGCTTAGTGGTTTCAAAATCATTCTTAATTTAATAGAGAAACTAAGGTATAGAGGGAATAGAATTGATTCTTCAAATTAATAGATTCCTATAGCTTAAGAAGTATACTAGGTTCAGTATGAGGAAGAAAAGGCTGGAACTACCATCATTCTTTCATGTGGGCTTTGAGGTAAAAGAAAACAATTTTTGGAGAGATTCTTGGCTTTTCTGGCTGTATTTTATTCAGGTGCAAGACCTCATCAGGCTTTTTAGGCTTCACAAAGACCAGGTTGCAGAAATTATTATGTGGGATCATTTACTGTTTTAACAATTTAAGTTTGGTCTAGGAATGTAGTCCTATAAATGCATCTCTTCCTATAGATGGGCATTATTTATTCCTGGATTAAACTCGATAAACACAGGCCTGATACTTGCAATGTATTTTAAAGGTTCTCAGAATAACAATTTTTGTGGAATCACGTTTTGTGTATTATCATCTCCTATGTTGAAATTTGTTACAAAAATTGCCTTTGAAAGTTATTAATAACGATATACATACTTGATCATGCAAAGTTGTATTTTGGGGAATCCCAAGAAAAATATTATCAGGAAAATTTGTTCTTACCCCCCTGAGCAAGTAGGTTGTTTCTACGTTAGACACTTTAAATTGTATAACTGACTGTATTTTCCTATTCATATTGACAGCTAGAAAATTTACCACTGGACTTGTGGCTGACCATAACAAATCCAAATATTTTTATAATATGTATTCACCTTTGTATATAAAATTTAAGTTATCTTATATTTTATGCTTTCAGTCTTCTGTAGAACAATGAGAAGAGTTAAGGGGAAGAAAAACAGAAAGAAATTTAAAAAAACAAGCAAAACAAGAAAGCAAATTGAAATAAAATCAAGGAGCTCTCTACTTGTTATTAAATAAATTCTGTGTTGCTAATGGACATTCATAGCGATTTAGGATTTTGGTGCTTTCTAAATGACTGACTACAAATTTACCTCCTTCATTCAAAACATCTACTGACACATTTAAATAAGTAGCAGAAGAGATGAAAAAGAAAGGACAAATGAATGGTCATGAATTAAATGAAAATTAAGCAAATTTGTGAAGTTCATTATTAATTTATGCATCATCTATATTCATTTAAAGTTTTTATTTGTTTAATGTTAAATGAATAACAAAGCTGAGAATTTAACTCAGGATTTCCAATTTCAATCACTCCAATATTTTACCAGCTCACTATGGACAGGCTCATAGCTGTGTGAAACACAGGGAATGACAATGACTACAAGTCTGTGAACTAAGAACCTCCTTTAACTGTTTTGGTCCACATAGCATTTAGATAAATACTTCAAATTTAAAAATAGAAAATAACCTGATTGGCTGTCATCAGATTCATCATCTTCATCATCTTCCTCATCTTCTTCCTCGTCATCTTCTTCTTCATCCTCGTTTGAATCTTCAGAATCTTTACTACTGGGAATGTCTGAATCTGTTCCCCTAAACTGTTCCACTAGAGATTTTGCAGGGTGAGGGTGAAGCTGTGTTTTTACTGTGTTTACATTATTGCTAACCACTTTTTCCTTCCCTTGAGGATGCACCATGGGAGAGGCGGAGGGTATCACAGTTGTCTGATTGCCAGCGGTCCTTCTCCCGGTTGTGCTCAAATTTACAGGTGAGGAAAAAGGAGAGCTACTTGCAGTAGCAATGTTTTCATTAATCTTACTCTGCATTTTAGTTTTGGTAGTAAGTGCTAGAGGAGCTTCTTGAATGACACTTTGAATAACTCCATTTGGTTGGTGATTACCTAAAAGTGCATTTGTCAAGAATGGATTAGGGTGGTTGTTTTCTACTGTTTGTTTTGGATGTGCTGGTGAACTAGAGGTTGCTTTTGGATTTGACAAAGCTGCAATAACCTTCTTCAAGCTCTTGGATGACTCTTGTTTCTTTAACTGCACTGGGAATGTCTGTTTATATTGTTCCTGTTGAAAGATAAGTTAAAAAACAAAACAACAATGTGCCATAAAAACAAAGACTACTTTTATTTGCATTCTATATCTGACAACAGCTGCTCATATACAAATTTTTTTTTAAGATTTTATTTATTCATTTGACAGATAGAGATCACAAGTAGGCAGAGAGGCAGGCAGAGAGAGAGGAGGAAGCAGACTCCCCGCTGAGCAGAGAGCCCGATGCGGGGCTTGATCCCAGCACCCTGAGATCATGACCAGAGCCGAAGGCAGAGGCTTTAACCACTGAGCCACCCAGGTGCCCCTCATATACAAATTTAAATCACAATATGCACGTGCTTAAAATTAGTGGCAGTAATGACTAGTTGGTTGCTGAATCTTGGCTAGACATATGTTTAAAATTCAATTGGCCTTTCTCCCCTCAGAACATAGGTTTCTTGAGTGCCCCTCTCTCATTATTATTGCTCCCATTGTCTCAATAACCTAAATTTGAAACTCGAAAAACATCTTTTACTTTTCTCTCTTCCAAGTCAGCCATATCCCTATCTCATTAAAACATTATGCAAACTTAAGCCAACCCATCCGTTCTTCCCACATAAATCCCAATATATGCTATATGCCAATGCCAATTTTATCTCAATTTAAAGCCTTTACTTTGTTATATGAGCTCCTTGGTTAAAAGCTTTAGTGTTTCCTCTCTCATTAGCAACTTTATAAAGCCTAAATACTTAATTCTGATACTCAAATGACTTTTCAAGTAGGCACTAATACAACTTTCTAGTCAAACGGGACTATTTTGCCATGCCCTGTGTATGTCATACTTTCACTACCTCCACATTTTGCTATAATAATTTTCTCTGTGTAAAACGTCCTCTTCTTGGGGCGCCTGGGTGGCTCTGTGGGTTAAAGCCTCTGCCTTCGGCTCGGGTCATGATCCCAGGGTCCTGGGATTGAGCCCCACATCGGGCTCTCTGCTCAGCGGGGAGCCTGCTTCCCCCTTCCTTTCTCTGCCTACTTGTGATCTCTCTCAAATAAATAAATAAAATCTTTTTTTTAAAAAAATTACTGATTAAAACGTCCTCCTCTTACAAATCTCAAGCTGATGAAATCTTATTCCTTCTTCAAAATTCCACCCAATAAGCCTTCCATGTTTGTTCCAGCCAGAAGCACTCGTTGTCTCTATCCTTTGAACTCCTTTACCTCCTATTTGTTAGCCGGTATTATCTACAGCATATATGATATAAAGCTGTTGGGACTTCTGGCTCAACATTCTGTGGGACCTACCTTAGAGTGCCTTTAGCACATTAGCAGTGAAAAATGTGTAATAAAACAGTTTAGAAAAATTATTCTTTTTTGGGAAAAAACTGACTTGTAAGCCATTAAGCCATAAAACTTACATCTCTACATAAGAAACAAAAAATTATTTGGTTCTCAGAATATTCTTGAAAAGAATAAAATCATATGAACCTTATTAAATATATATAATTAATATATAAAAACTTGAGCAGAATTATTAAAATATTTTAAGTTACTAGAAATACAACTGAATTTCAGAAGGAAAAATCTGTAATGAAAATGGTTGCCTTAAAATTAAAATCAACAGTGCTATCAGCATGGAGCAGGGCTCTTAACACTCTAGTAGGCAGAAATTTGTGGTAGGCACTTCAGAAGTATACATGCAGATGGAATGCAATATAGAATTATGTATTAAATCTTTTACAGTAGCAGTACTAATAAGCAGTATGCAATTCCTATATAAACTGCTTTATCTTATTTAACATCTTTAGTGTATCACTTCACTTTGTAAACAAAGACTATCACATAATAACTCATACCTAAGGCAATGCTTCACAGAAAGAAAGTGCTTAATTAGTATTTATTCAGTGAATAAAATATGGAAACTGATGCTAAATAATTGTGTTTACCTTTTAAAAAGAATTTTAAGGCAAAATTCTTATATAAAATACATTAACATACTTAATTTTACTTAATATTTATATAACAGAAATATTGTATATTATATATAAGTAAATATATAATGCACTTACTTCATATTTAATATATACTGATTTAAGCTTTCAGCAGAAAAATTTAGCATATTTTCATTTCTTAGAACAAAATTATGACATATAATCATTTTGTACTCTTTTTTTATAGGTAATAAATTTTCCTTCTAAATACATAGGATCTAAACAAGCATGAAAACAAAACCTTGCACTTTAGTTTTATATTTTAATTTTCTGAAATTGTTTCTCACTCCATAATTCTAAAGACTCACTTTCCATATATTGACACCTGAAGATTTTCAAAAATAACCAAAGATCAAGAGTAGTAGTAGTTACTCTTTTAAAGCAAATATGTTGTGCTTTTTGATATTGGGGTGGAACATTAAAAGGAGGAAGGAAGAAAATTGAGAACTGCACAGCAGCAAATGCCTTGCTGTTCTTAGATAGCCCCTTGGATGACAGGAGTATGTGAAGACAGGTTTGAAACAATCCCCTACCTCCAAGTCCTTCTTCCCCCAGCCCTTACCTGAGTCTCTGCAGTCCACAAAAAAAAAAAAATCCTCTAGGTAAAATTTGATAAAGAAAATTCACTACTGGTATATAAATCCAATTAATGTATATTGATTTGAATTAAACGTCTATAGTATAAGTGTATGGAAAAAACCAATGATTAGATAATACTAAAAAAAATCACAGACTAGTTGAGGATGCAGATACATGGAAGGCTAACATGAAATAGAGACTATCATAAGAATAAAGCAAAATTCTATATGTTATCTGTCATATAAAGAAAGCCGATTAAGAAAAATATTTATAAAATACACTTTTAACTCAATACTAGGTACCCTGAAAAGTAGATTAAGTCATTTAGAGTTGAGTCTAATGTGAAGATCCATTCAATAAAATATTTCCCATGAACTACCATCATCACTTCAGAAAAACAAAATTATTTCATCTTAATCATAGGCTTTGATATAAGGATGACCTTTGTTTAAAATCCTTCTGCTCTTTACTTGTTCTGTGATGTTAGCAAGTGACTTAATCTCTCCAAATCTTAGTTTCTTTACCTCGCACAATTTTGGAAGAATTACATAAATTCATATGTGTAGGAAGTCTAGGTTGGTTACATTTATTAAGCAAGTGTTTAATAAGTGACTTTCTAATAGGCAGTCATATAAAATTCTTCATATAAGAAACATTTAAGAAACTCTCTAAAAATTGAGAAACCTTTCAAAATGCAGTAACTCATGATACACTCTATAATTTATCTTAAAATGGGATACGCATTAATAAAAATTTAAAGTAACGCAAACAATGTAATTTTTAGTTTGCATAATTTACTCATGGAGAGTCAATAATAATACCTCCTTATGATTGAGCAGTGCATTATAAGTTATCATATGCATATGCATACTATTGGTCATTCCATTTATTTATTTTTTACCTTATGTTTTTATTAATGTGTATCCCAAATAATGTATATTATTTGTTTCAGGGGTACAGGTCTGTGATTCATCAGCCTTACACAATTCACAGAGCTCACCATAGCACATACCCTCCCCAATGTCCAAGACCCAGCTGGTCATTCCATTTAGATCAGGGATTCTCAAATCTGGCTAAACATTTGGAAGCTTCTGATATATGCAATTACCTAGTCTTAACACAAGATATCCTGATTTCATCGGTTCTGAGGTGTTATTCTTTTTTTTTTAAGTTTTCCAAGTAATTCTAATGTATACTTGGGTTTGAGGACGATTCATTTAGATTCTCAAAAAAGCCATACTTATTCAAGTCTTTTTTACTTTGACCCTGTTCTTAAATTCTTCACAGCAAAATAAGAATTAATAGACAAGGACACTGTAACATTTTTTTAGAAAGAAAGGCAGCATATCATACAAGGATTCTAGTGCTACTCTGCCCAAATGTGAATTCTAACTCTATCACTAACTAGCAGTGTGATCTTGGGGGAATGATTTAAACTATATGAATGTCAATTTGATTGCCTGTAAATGGGCATTATAATATTAGTAGTAGGTACTAAATATTATACCTGGGGGAAAAAATGACATAACTGTGTTGCCAAAAATATAATAAGCAGATATATATGTAAATATAAAATCAGAGAAATCTAGTTTTCTGATGTGCAAATTCTATTCCTGGTAGCTAATGAAGTATGGAAATAAGAGTAGAATTTAATTTAAACTTGTATATTGTAAGACTATATAAGAGCTCTTTCTCTAATAATAAAATTCTTCTATAAATAATCTTTCACTCACCCGTTTGGATCGCATTTCACTGGTCAAAGGACTAGATTCTTCAGAGGTATTTTTATTCCCTGCTTTAAGTGCATCGGGAGAAGGAACTATGAGTTTCATGTAAGTTTCCTTTTTGGCTTGATTTACCAAAGATAAAGGTTTCACATTGGACACCAATCCCGTAGACTGTATTACACTTGTGTGTTTGTTCACAGATTCCTCCTTTGCCTGAGAGCTTTGGAAAATAAATGGAAGCTGCTGTGACAAAACCTGAGGCTGCTTCTGCTGGGATTGGAATGATGAGTGAGTCTGGGATTCAGACACAAGAGGTAATGGCTGGTGTATTCTTTTTTCCTGGGCTTTTTCAGTTGCTTTCTGTCCATCTGCTTTTGGGTCTGAAATACCATGTAATAGCACCTGTAAATAAAAATAAGAAGGCGACTTCTCAATATCTATTAAAACAAAGAATACCAAGCAGTAAAACTTGGGAGAAAAAAGGGTACTCTAAAAAGTGCTAATGATTTATAATAGTTATATAAAGCTCACTAGAAAGTATACCAAATGTCCCTTTAAAAATGTTTCTCCATCTCCTTTCTTGTGCAAATGTTAAGAACTAAAGACATGATTAACTTTAAACTTTATAGACTTTGAGAGTCAAGATAAACCAGTTAATTCCTGAATAGGAAGACTATGTGGATACTGCCAATAAATTTTTTATACCTGGTTGTTACTTTTATGTTGTGCTTCACTCTCTGAATCAGAATCATCATCTTCACTTTCTTCAATACTTTGATCTTCTTCTTCGTCTTCCTCTAGATCATCTGAATCACTACTACTAATGCCTTCACTTGAGGTGTCTGATGACGTGCCCGAATCACTATCACTGTTGCTAGAACTTTCCATAGTTTTCTTCCTTGGTTTCTGGATAAAGACAAGTTTTTAGCAAGACTTTATTTTTGGAAAAATTCAAAGTTCAGTAAGAACTTTAAGATCAAGTAAGTTTTAATTTTCAAGTGATATTTCCATCTCAAAATGTCATTTTAGAAAAAAGAGAAAAGTCACATGTTGTACGGGTAATTATTCAACAAACAGATCCAATTAACTTATATGATAGGAATTCTCCAATAAAAAGTACAGGCTCTGTTATGTACAGAACATTAGAAACATTGATATAGTATATATGTAGATCTATTCATGTAACTTCCATGCTTCAAAATATATGGCAGACTAAAAAGAGCAATTTACGAAATGATAATTCCAGTTATGATAGCAGTTATAGATACTGAAGTTCTATATTTAACTTTAGTCTTCTTTTTTATGTGGATAGTGACTCAATAACCAAATATTTACATATAACATACTAAACACACCTTCTAGGTGCTGAACAACAATGATATCTAAGACAGAGTCCTTGCCTTCAAGAAACTTACACTCTAATGCAGGTGGTGGTAGAGTAGACAAATGACTAATATGAAAGCAAATAATTTCATATGTAATAAGTACTGGAGAGAAGATAAAATAAGTAGCAAAAGACTTAAGGGCTGCTTTAGCAATGAATTTAATTTTTTTATATTTTACTTCAGGAAAGATAGAAAATATGATAAAGAAAGATATTAATTTCTGCAATATTTAAGGCTCTACAGGAAAAAGAAAATCCAAAATTGGTAGAAAGTGACACTGGGTCACATAAAAATAAACTTTTGTGTTTAAAGAACAGACAGTAGTAGCGGTGGCTGTGTGGTTCAGTCAGTCAAGCCTCCAAATCTTGATTTTGGGTCAGGTCATGATCTCGGGGTCATGAGATCAAACCCTGAGCACAGCTCCTCACTTAGTGGAAAGTCTGCTTGAGATTCTTTCTCCCTCTGCCTCCGCTCCCTTCTAACTACATAAATAAATCATAAAAAAAAATTAGACCATGGTAGTGGATAAAAAGGAGGAAAAATCATTAGATGAATTATGACTAAATAAATATATAACAATGGCAAAGTTAAAACTCTGCCAATAGGAAGACTAAAAAGGAGAAATACTGACATGATGGAGCAATAAGATTGAGTATAATCCAAAGTTACATAGGAACATTTCAATAGGATTCACTGAGAGATAAAATAAAGAACAAAATATAGAAAAAGCAGCAATAAATTACAAAATCAATGAGTTACAAAAGTTATGGTCTTAACAGAAATATGGCCTGTCATGACTAATGAGTTGGGGCATGAAAGCCGTTAATACACTTCTACAAAAAGAAGCCAACTTGAAGTGATAGTTATTGATTTCAAATTAGGACTCTTTCCTTTGTGTTTTCTGAAGTTTGATTTAAATGAAATGAAATGCATATGAGTGAAGAGAATCAGTCCTGTTATATTCTCCTTGCAATGGTAACCTGTGTTAACTGTTTCAAACTAGCAACCATAATGTTTCCTCCGGATACACACCCTTCAATAAGCAGGACTAAAAGTAACCATCATTCCTGGAATTGTGTTTTTTTCCCTCACAGTAAAGCAGAGTGATGAGAAATTGACCTGGAATAGTGTGGGTATCACAGGATGAAAAAGACCAAAGTAGAGATTAAAGAGAAACAATAGTAACAATATACTATTACTATAATAACAAAATACTAACAATATAATAACATTAATCCTACCATTTATTTGGCAGAGAAAAATCTCCTTCATTGTAACCAAAATCTGTTGCGGGTTTCTAAGCATGTATAGCAAGATTATGAAAATCATGAAGAGTCTAAATAGAAGTTAGCACTTTGGGTTTTAATAGAGGTTAATAGAGGAGTGGAACTTTTTCAAAGTTGAACAGTTGTGTTTTTTGTTTTTTTTTTTTCCCTTCAACAGGCTGTGTGTGTATTTTTGTCTGTGATGTACTTTAATTTAAATATCTACCTTTATTGTAAATATGCATGCATTGTATATGAGGGAATTCACATTAATCATTGATTTTCAATGTATACTACTAAGATAGCAACCCCCAGGAGGAATTATCAAAACTAAATGAAGAACATTTTTTCAAACTACTCATAAAAAGGGTTACCTAAGCAATCAATGTTTTAATTTAAAAAGATTTTAAGGGGCACCTGAGTGGCTCAATTGGTTAAGCATCTACTTGTGATTTCAGCTCAGGAGGTAATCTCATGGGTCATGGGAATGAGCCCCAAGTCAGGCTCCATGCTCAGTGGTGAGTCTGCTTGAGATTTTCTCTCCCCTTCTCCCTCTGCTCTTCCCTCCACTTGCATGCTCTGTCTCTCTCTAATATAAATAAATCTTTAAAAAAATAAATTAATAAAAATAAAAATGAAAAGCTTTAAAACTGAAAAATACTGGGTAAAAAAAAAAGTATGATTTTTCCCCTTAGTTCCAAGGTCCCTCATCTCCATTTTACTTGACAACCTACTATCACAAATTCATGCCTGATAACGTATTATTCAAAGGTGTTCTTTTTCTGAATATTAAGGTTCTAAAATCTCTTACTTTGATAGCCAGTCTTTTTCTAGTGTCATTTCAACATACATGTCTATAGACACAATCATGGTATCTGAGAATCCACCTCTTACATCATTAAAGAGGTACCTATGTACATTTTTAGTCCCTGTTACATGAAATATTTTTTCCTTTAACAGCACTGATTTTATTTAGAAATGTCAGTGTAGACTTCTTATCAGAACTAAGGACAGGATCTATTTCATATGCATGCCTCTGAAATCTTGTTCAATGCCTAATACACTGTGAAGGCAATGGGGATTTCAGATCTTACTACATTTTAGCACTATTTCTAAGAGGTACATCCATCCCCAAACAGCAGAATACACATTCTTTCAAGTACACATGGAACATTCTCCAGAACAGATAACATGTTAGGCCATAAAATAAGTCTCAATAAATTCAGGAAAACTGAAATTATATCATGCATCTTTTCCAGCCACAACAGTAGGAAATTAGAAATCAAACACAAGGAAAAAATGGGAAAACACATAATTACATGGAGGCTAAATAACACATTAGTAACCAATGAATGGATCAACCAAGAAATAACAAAGGAAATTAAAAAAAATGGAGATAAATGAAACTACAACAATCCCAAATCTTTAAGATGCAGCAAAATCTGTTCAAGAGGAAAGTTTGTAGCAATACAGGTATACCTAAAGAAAGAAGAAAAATCTCATATAAACAACCAAACCTTACACCAAAAGAAACTAGAAGAAGAAGAACCAACAAAGCTCAAAGTCAGTACAAGAATGAAAATACTAAAGATTAGAGCAGAAATAAATGAAATAGCAACTAAAAGAATAATAGATCAGATCAATGAAACCAGGAGCTGGTTCTTTGAAAAGAGAAATAAAACTGATAAAACTTTAAGCCAGACTCATCAAGGGAATAAGGGAGCACTCGGTTAAATAAAATCAGAAATAAAGATGATAAATAAAAAGTAACACCACAGAAATACAAAGATTATAAAAGAATACTATGAAAAATTATATACCAACAAACTGGACAACCTAGAAGAAATGGATAAATTCCCAGACACATATAATCTTACAAAATTGAATCAGGAAGAAATAGAAAATGTGAAGAGACCGAATTAATAGCAATAAAATTGAGTCAATAATCAAAAACTCAAATGGAGTTTCCTCAAAAAGTTGAAAATAGAGCTACCCTACAACCCAGCAACTGCACTACTGGGTATTTACCCTGAAGATACAAATGTCGTGATCTGAAGGGGCATGTGCACCCAACTGTTTACAACAGCAATGTTCACAATAGCCAAACTATGGAAAGAGCCTAGATGTCCATGAAAAGATGAATGGATAAAGAAGTTGTGGTATATATACACAATGGAATACTATGCAGCTGTCAAAACCCCCAAATCTTGCAACTTGCAACAATGTGGATGGAACTAGAGGGTATTATGCTAAGCAAAATAAGTCAATCAGAGAAAGACAATTATCATATGATCTCACTGATATGAGGAATTTGAGAAATAAGGCAGAGGATCATACGGAAAGTGGGGGGAAAAGTGAAACAAGATGGGACCGGGTAGGGAGACAAACCATAAGAGACTGAGGGTTGCTGGAGGGGAGCGGGGTCAGAGGGATGGGGTGACTGGGTGATGGACAATGGGGATGTATGTGCTATAGTGAGTTGTGTAAGACTGATGATTTGTGTAATTGTGTAAGAATTGTGTAAGACTGTGAATTGTGTAAGACTGATGATTCACAGATCTATACCCCTGAAGCAAATAACACGTTATATGTTAATTAAAAAAAAAAATCTCCCAACAAACCAAAGTCCAAGACATGATGGCTTCACAGGTGAATTCTACCGAACATTTAAGAAGAATTAATACCTATTTTTCATGCAACACTACATCAGAAACTAATGATAAACTGTATGATGACTAACATAACATAATAAAAAATAATAAAAATAGAGAAAGAAAGAAAGAAGAGCTAATAAGTGTTCTTTCAGGGCACCTGGGTGGGTCAGTGGGTTAAAGCCTCTGCCTTCAGCTCGGGTCATGGTCCCGGGGTCCTGGGATCAAGCCCCCCATTGGGCTCTCTGCTTGGTGGGGAGCCTGCTTCCCCCTCTCTCTCTGCCTGCCTCTCTGCCTACTTGCGATCTCTCTCTCTGTCAAATAAATAAATCTAAACAAACAAACAAAAAAAGTTCATTTAAAAAAAGAAAAAAATAAGGGTTCTTTCAAATTCTTCCAAAAATTAGAAGAGGAAGTAAAGCTTTGAAATTTATTGTGTGAGACCAACATTACCCTGCTACCAAAGCCAGGTAAAGACACTACAAAACATACACACACACACACACACACACACACACACACACACTGCAGGTCAATATCTCTGATGAACATAGATGCAAAAATCAACAACATATTAGCAAACTGAATAAAAAAAGTCACTCACCACAATCAATTGGGATTTATTCCAGAAATGCAAGGGTAGTACAATGTTCACAAAGCAATCAATGTGCTACATCACATTGATAACAGAAAGGGTAAAAACCATATGATTATCTCAATAGATTTATAAAATTCATACAACATCCATTCATGATAAAAACCTTCAACAAAGTAGGTTTACAGGACCATATCACAACATAATAAATGCCATATATAAAAAATCCACGGCTAGTATCATATTCAATGGTGAAAAAGTAAGAGCTTTTCCTCTAAGATTGGGAACAAGATAAGGCTGTCCACTCTCATCACTTTTATTTAACATTGTATTAGAAGTCCTAGCCACAGCAATCACATAAGAAAAAAAATACATAAGAGGCATCCAAACTGATAAGGAAGAAGTAAAACTTCCACTATTTGCAGATGACATGATATTATACACAGAAAACCCTAAACACTTCACCAAAAAACTACTAGAACTAATTAATGAATTCAGTAAAGTTGCAAGATACAAAACTAATCTACAGAAAACCGCTGTATTTCTACACACTAATAGTGAAGTAGCAGGAAGAGAAGTTAAGAAAACGTCCCCTTTTAGGATTGCACCAAAAATAATAAAATACCCAGAATAAACTAAGGAGGTAAAAGACCTGTACTCTGAAAACTACAAAACAATGATGAAAGAAATTGAAGATGATACAAACAAATGGAAAGATATTCCATGCTCATGTACTGAAAGAACCAATACTGTTAAAATGTCCATACTACCCAAGCTATCTATAGATTTAATGCAATCTCTATCAAAATACCAACAATATTTTTCACAGAACCAGAACAAATAATACTTAAATTTGTATGGAACCACAAGACTCTGAATAGCCAAACCATTCTTGAAAAAGAAGAACACAACTAGAGGTATCACAATTCCAGATCTCAAGATCTACTACAAAGCTGTAATAATCAAAACAGTGTGGTACTGCCACAGAAACAGACACACAGATCAATAGAAAAGAACAGAAAGATCAGAGGGGCGCCTGGGTGGCTCAGTGGGTTGGGCCTCTGCCTTCAGCTCGGGTTGTGATCTCAGGGTCCTGGGATCAAGCCCCACATCGGGCTCTCTGCTCTGCGGGGAGGCTGCTTCCTCCTCTCTCTCTCTCTGCCTGCCTCTCTGCCTACTTGTGATCTCTCTCTGTCAAATAAATAAATAAAATCTTTAAGAAAAAAAAAAGAATAGAAAGATCAGAAATTCTCAGACTTTTAGGGTCAATTGATCTACAACAAAGAAGGCAAGTAAAGGCAATGGGGAAGAGACAGGCCCCTTGATATTATAACTGAGATGGTGAAGAAAATGATGTGCATGGACTCTGCTCCCCCAGAAAACCAGGCCTTCAATGTGGTTTTTATAGAATTTAGAGATGAGAAGATGCTGCCCTAGTTATTATCTTTGTTCCCAAAATGTTTGCAGTTGATACTAGGATTTTAAATCAAAATAAACCAAGACTCCTAGCTCAAGAAGAAATTACAAATGAGAGCAGACCAAATTCGTAAATATGGGTGCACTTACGAGAAAGTCTGGATATAATATATCAGTTCATATAGCTAGAGGTATCTCAGCTTACCTGCTTGTATGCATGAAACCCAGACTCAGTGGAGGCCTACATTTAATAAAACGGAAATGTCACAGCTTCTCTGGCATGATACAGAAGAGGAAATCTAAAGGCTCAGAATGACCAGAATATTGGAGTGAATTTATCATCTGCAATTTGCATATCCACCCTACTCCTGATAATACCTTTTCTATGGCAGACAAATCTAGTCAGAAGGCAGAAAGCACATCAGCTATTTGAACCGGGAGATTTTATGATGTAGAATTATTAAGTACTAGCAGAATATGAATACTACTAAGAGAGATAAAGAGACCTCTAAAGAATACTGAAATAGCAGATGTAGGGAACAGCCACTTCCTGAAGGGCAGAGGTAGAGTAGTAAAATAAAGGTAAACTTGGAAGAGGGCCTCTATCTTCCAACCTCATTCATCCAAGGCTGAACTTCAGACTTTGCAGATGATGTGGCTGTTGCCCACTGGATGGCAGAAAAGCTCACTGAGGTGTCACAGGTCAAGGCTGGCAAATAGGAAACATGCCTGCTGGAGTGCCAGGAAAAGTTTCTGGTAACTTCCTCACTGGGGTGCCACTAAAATTAGCTAGAAAGCCAACCACCGGCATCCCAGCAAAACTTACTACTAAGATGCTGGCTGGGATCCCCATGAGACCCACCAGACGGTGTGTACTACTAGGTCTCCTAAACAGAGACCACAGAGAAGCTGCCAGCTGGGTTGAAAGCTACTCACTGGCAGCCACAGCATGAGAGCGAGAAGAAAACACTGGAACCAGAAACAGCCTTTCTTTTTCCAGGGTTTTTCCAAGACCCTCTGCTGACAAGCTCTAACTGCGCCAATTGGTCAAGCAGAGGAGGGTGAGAGGTATAAACTGATAACCTGCACAGTTGGAGATATAATGAAATAAAACGGGCCAAGAGGTGACAACTCTTAAAAATGAATAATGGGTACACAGGATTATTATGCAATTCTGTCTATTCTACAGATTTCAAATTTCCCATAATAAAATGTTTTCTCATTTTTGTTTTCCTAAAAACAGAGGCTCTGGGGTCAACCCACTTGGACTTCAAATCCTGTCCACTTACTGGCCAACTATTTTGAGGCTCAGTTTCTCCATTTATAATAACAATACCTAGCTAATTAGGGGTATAGAGAGGATTAAAATAGATATTATATGCAAATCAATTAGAGTAGAGCTGTTATGTGTTAAGTTCTCCACAAATCTTAGCTATTATTACTATTTGTATTATTTATACTGGTGCTGACAGTTGTAATTTTTAAGAGTCCTATTATTAGTACCAAACCATAAAAATAAGCATTTGTAAAATAGGAGTGGTGATTCATAAGAAATTGTTCCATAGATTCAGGTAGTTTGAAGCTTGGAATGCTTACATAAAGATCTGTTACATATTTGTTCTGGAAGGAATAACTTACCTTATCTTTTATTTTGTCAGCTCTAGCATCCAAAGGCTGATTTTTGTTTTGTTCCTGATTACATTTTCGATTTCCTCCACCTGAGCTTAGACTTTTAGTTTGTCCCACAGAACTTGAAGCAGTAGTGGATAATACAGGTGTGTTGATACCAGATACAGATGATGTACTGTTTCCATTTATTGACCCATTTACACCTTGAAAATAAAAACAAACATGTTTATCCAAGAGAATATTACTCAGTCATAAAGAAGGTATGAAGTAATGATATATGCTATATGTAATATGAATGACTCTCTAAAACATCATGCTAAGAAAGTCAGTCATCATGAAAGAAGTCAGACACAAAAAGTCATGTATTGTATGAAATATTCACAATAAATCCACTGAGACAGTGCATAAGCTAGTGATGGCCAGAGACTGAGGGAGGAAAGAATGGGGAGAAATTGCTTAAGGGGTATGGAGTTTCCTTTTAGCATGATGAAATGTTTTGTAACTATACAGAGGTGGAAGTTGTTCAACAATTAATGCATTAAATGCCACTGAATTGTTCACTTTAAAATGGTAATTTTATATTTATCTGAATTTTACTTCAGTTAAAATAATGTTTAGAAATATAATTAAATACAAACATTTCCCTTTTCAGAGCAAACTCACCAAAAGCTCTTACCCAAGTGAGAAATGATAATGATAATAATAATAATAAACCATCCAAAATGCTATTATAATTTGCAAATGCTATTCTAACAGGTTATAAACTGCAGAAATATTAATGATCACTTAAAAGAAAAAAGGAGTACTTGGATACTAGTTTTGATGAATTTAGTGCTTAATTACAGAAGTAAATCTTATGCTGGATTATACAAAGGAGGTAATGAGATACAGAGGAAAAAGCAGTGGAGCTGGGAGTTAGAAGGCCAGGTTCAAATCCTGCCTATGCCACACTGACATGCAAGCAGTCCTCAAATCACTTATTTACTCTTGGACGTGAAATGAAGATACTTCCAATCTCTCAGAGTTATTGTTAAGGAGTAAGCAAGCCATTGTGAAAAAGTGTCTAGTACACTGTTACATAAAGTTACTAAACCTAAACTCTACTGAAAATAGGAATTGGAATGGAGGATTTGTAAAACATCACTTAAGTTAACAAGGAATACCTTTTTCAGGACCATTTCTATTACTTTTTCCTGAAGTTCTTGAATGGAATGAAGAATCATGATTCTGGGCTGGAGGAGCAAACAGTGGTGGAATTCCCAGTAATGGTGGAAAGAAGGTTGCCCCTGTACGACTATGGACATCTGTTGTTCGCCACCATTCTGTACCTCAAAACCAAACATCAAACAAACAAGCAAAAAATACTTGAATTAACTTTCTAGTTAATGTAACAATGCTTTTCATATTTTAATCCTGGAAAAAAATACCAAGTTTCATTTTGGAACAGAAGAGCTGAATTATACACAGTTCTGATCGTCTAACTGTAAGATAGCTTATTAGATGTTACATACTCATCACTCCTCTCATTAAGAAAGTATCCAAGGATCTTCACTTGGCAGCTTCCTTGAACTCAAGTTTATGAAGAATAAAGGTAGTCTATGGTTTTAAAAATAAAATGGAAAACTTGGAAAAGTAAAGAACTGTGTGACTTCTTGATAACTTATACCATAATTTTTCTAAATTAGTAAAGAAATAATATTTAAGAATATACTAATGTATTTTAAAACCTTAGAATTTATGGTTGTACTATTTACAACCTATGTTAAGAATTACCTCAAATTATATACAATTTAAATCTGGGTCTGATAAATCATAAATAATAATACCAAGACTGCTACTGTAAACCAGTATACCTCAAGTTCATTTATGAAAGAAGATATTCTATACTTAATTAAAAACATAAAGATAGCAAAAGCAGTGTTTTTTTCTGTCTCAGGTATTCAAAGATTTCCAAAATAAGTCATATTAAAATATAAAAGTGCTACAAAATTCTTCCCCATAAAGTTAATAAGGAAAGCTTGGAGTTTGTTTATATTTTCTTTCATAAATTATAGCTATCAATGATTGTTTTATCAATGTAAAATGAATCAATGGTAGAAAATCATCAAATGCAATTTAGATATTCAAACAGGGCTCTTAGTTGAAACTTTTAGAAAAGGAGAGAAGCCAAATTTTATAGAATACATTTATCAAAAAGGGTGAAGATTAAGAAGCTATTTGAAAATAATCCAAAAGAACGTCTTGTATTGCCCCATTTAAAATCTCGGAAATAATCTTGGCTACTTGGCTAACTTGCCAGATTACCAAATCATTTATGACCTTTCAGGCTAATCTTCCAAGAGATGTGCTATATTTTTCATTGATTGTAACCAACACGAGGAAATTAGAGAAAAGAAACCGAATAATTTAGTATGGGAAAAATTCAATTTTGTCAGTTAATTGTATGATCTTTAAATCTTTTCTAGGAATATCGTTTCATTAAAAACAGAATGTAAAGATATGCACCTTCATTATCTAATGGCAAAATCTGTTTTCTTCAAAAAGTGAAATGTTCATGGGGGCTGCTATTCTAAAAGGTCTAAAACAGTGTAAGCAGAAAACTGCAAAAGCTATTCTTCTGCACTGCAGGAAGGCACTGCTAGTGAAATGACACCAATGCATATTTAGCAGTGCCTGAATGATGGGAACTGAACCAAGAATAACCATACAAAAGCATTAATCATTTATCCCTGTTTAGATGAAAGAAGTGTATTTAGGTGGGAAGGAAAACTGTATATTTTGGACTTGTATCAGCTCAGTTGGAATCTATTCTTATTTATAGGTTTGAAACCTAGGTTCCAAATTGCTAATAAAAAGGGACTGAGGTTTCCTAAAGATATTTACATTATTTAATACAGAGTCTATAATTAAAGCATTACAGCTGAATGTATAGACTTCATAAACAACACACAGGTTGGTAAGGCAATCTAAGTATAATAAGATTCAAATATTTTAGATATAAAATATGCTCAGAAATAATGCTCAGAAAAAAGCATAACCATAACACTATACTTTAGAACATCACTATAAATAAGGACGCGATGGGGATTAGAAAATAAAAAGTTGGAAAATGTGTATGTTATAAACAAGCTGACACCACAGGTTAAAAAAAAAAGGTAAATAAAATCAAAATATAAATATGAAAGTGGTAGAGCTTCTGACTACAAACTTTACAAATGTCTAATATTTCATAAGAAATAATATAATTTTTGTTCAATGACAAGCTTATTTATCTTCCAAGTTTAAGAAAATGAAAACAAACTTAGTCACTCACAAAACAGTTTGTTCATAAACAAAATATACAAAATAAGGATTACATATATCAGCATATGATGAGTTTCTAAAGGTATTCAAAGAAGGTAACAGCATACTGGCAACATTAATTATATTCAACTGGAAGAGTCTAATATTTCAGATGATATTGGGCCTAGAAGATATAGCAGAATTTTTAAATCTTTCATACTTGATGGAGCCAGATGCTTCACAGAAATTCATGGTAATATAATATAAAAATATAATGACCAAAAGTTATAAATATTTTTAAAGAAATTACTGTGAAATACTATTTAAATATAAAATGGAAATAATATTAGACTAATATCCATTAAGTAATTTTGCATCTGTTGATTTTATTATCTGAAATGCAGAAAGTACATAAAATTATATAGTAAGTTATTCTTTATTTAAAATTTCTAGTAATATCTTTCTTGCGTGTCTTCATTTAATTTTTAGGTGATTTCAAAAATTTGGCATTTAGATGACCCTTCTGAATAAAGGCAATTACAGAGAATTTAAATTTAAATTATTATACCCAATCTACAACTTAAACAAATGAGTCTTCTAGGTCTAGGCATAGTGTCTATTTGGTGAAAACAGTGTGCTTACATAGACATACTTTCACCATTAAAGACTGTCTTGTCATTGTTTATCCATCTCCTAAAAACTGTAAATAACACATACTATGTCAGTGTATTCCTCAATGCACAGAACATAGCAGATGTTCAAAGAACTTTGTACAATAAATGAATGAGTGAATAGTTTAGATAGGCTCAAAAGCAGTGGTATAATAAGCTATGACAAAATGATTTTAAAAATTTTAAGACACCCAGTAACTATATTTCTACTATCTATTTTGATTTTTAATCAGAAATCCTGTATTTCAGCAAATATCTATTGGATTGATCATCTTGCTAAGCAACCATGTTAGAAACTAGCCTAAATAAACTCCTATTAGTATTTTTAAAACAAACGTTAAGGCTTAGTTTAAGACTTGATTTTAACTTTCTAGTCATATTAACCCTCCCCACCAGCTACTCTCTTCCAGACAACTGAATTAAAAGAATATGACTCAAGAAACAGTACTTGAAATATACATCTAACCATCTTTCCATTCTGTATGTAGTTAAAATGAGATGTTTGTTTCCTTTTGAAGAAGCACTTGATAGTTTATTACCCATTAAGGTGGGAAAGAGGAAGTAATAATAATAATAACTAATAATTATGTACTCATTATGTATGCTAAACATTGCAATCAGTACTGATATGGCTTATCTCCTTCAATCTTCACAAGAGCCCTAAGAGGCAGGTACCATTACCTATCCTCAATTTTTCAGATGAGAAAAACTGAGGCAGAGTGGTCAGACTACTTGTTCATGATCACGCAGCTAAAATGTAACATAGTCAGATTTAAATTCAGGTCTATTTGTCTCTAGAATTATGCTCTAATTTGTAAACTTTTTTATAAGACCAAACCATGTATCCCTTGCTAAAATTTATTAAAGTAAAATCAATCACTGGAAAGACATGAAAGTTTAGACTTTGAAAATAATATAACAAGGAAAATTATAGCATGCTTATCCAATTTAAGCTTTAATTTGTGCCTTACTGAGCTCCTGAATTCTCATAATCTGTAGAACTGGGGATAATTCTGGTCTTGCTGTAATGCAAGTGGTGCAAATTTATAGTTGTTCTGATCAAATATGGAAAAATATAGAATTTAAGAGCCAAGTTCATCTTCCTCGGAAAGTGCAGAGAAGTGAGAACTCAAAAGTATAGAGATATTCATTATAAGAACTGGAGTTTACTTTCCATTATAAGTTAAATAATTTTTAAAAAAAATCAAATAAAGCTGAGAAAAATTCATCAAGCTCTACACTCACAATATGTACACTTTCCTGCATGTTATATTTCAATAAAAAGCATGAGAAAAACTTGGCCTAACTAATCACTTTTGTGGCAGATGCCCCTTTCTCTAGCTAAACACTTGCATAGCTATAATCAACACTGCCATCTAGCACACATAGTGTGGGGGTTTTTTTTGCACATGATAAACAGGATTGAGTCAATTCTTGTACAAGAGTTTTAATATACCAGGCATTAGACTATTCTTTTTGTTCAGTTTAATAAACAAATTACTGCTTGAACATTTTCAAGCTTTCCTCCTTTCCTTGAACACTGTTTGTAACAGATGTTTACCTGGAAAAGATGCTAGTTGGGGATGTGCGGCTAAGGCTGTGGGTGTACCAAGTGTCCCCAAACCACCAAATTCTGAATGCCCTGAGCTGGCTGAATGTAGACCAAAGACTGGGTGGCTGACCATTGGGAAGGCACTCGACACTGTGGACAGGTTAAACGGTTGATCCCCAGCTGCTCTGAATAAATGTCCTGGGAGGGAAAAAAACACACTTAAAGTTGTACTATAAAAACAGATGAGATTTATCTGATTTCAGAGTTCATAATTAAAATTTATAGTAATTTCTTATCATAAATTTTTATTTTACATTTTTTCTTTTTCTATTTCTGCTCTTCAAACCCTACAGAAATATGAAAGTACTCTAAAAAAAATGAAAATGAGTGGCATAACCTTATTTACTTTGAATTTGAGATTTGAAAAATAATGTTTTAGGTATAATTGTCACTAATTATAATAATTTGACCCACTGATATGAATTGAACTTTCTGTTAATACATGTACATTATTATCATTTTTTTTTACTCATAACAAGGAAAACAAAAGCGTTCTATTAACATAAGGTTGAAAACCAATGAAGTCAGTCCATAATTTGTCACCAAGCCATTACTCAAATTATCACACACTCTGGGCAAAGCATTCCCAGTTCCAAGAGCCAGCAGTGAAGCTATGGTCTCTGTCCAACAGCTCTCAGGTAAGGAGAGTTGACACCAAAAAGGGATTATATTCTAGCCTAATAAAGCAATATACAAGACAGCATAAAGATTTAATGAACAAACTTACTAAGATATTTCTAAATGCATCCAAGTTTGGTTATCAATATAAAAGTCATTTTTAACTTTGTGATGGAAGGATCACATTCAATTCAAATGTGTGACTTTTCAATCTGCATTCTAAAGAGAATCTAGTTCTAAGTGTCATAAACTCCAGGCTGAAATGTTATACAACTAAAAACACAACTCATTTTTCATACTTTGTAAGAGATTTGACAGAAAATTTGTTAATACTTGGAAACCTCCTTTTACTTCCAGGAAATAATTAAGTTCCCCTAGCCTGATACTATTAAAATAGAGTGTCAAACCCCACACTCCAGTCTATTTTAAAAATTTATTGTATGAAAGGTATTATGCTCTGTGTTAAAATAAGGATAGGTCTTCTTTATTATCTTCTGTTTATATCATACTTAACTGTGCACTGCAATTTAATTGTTTTTAACATAATACATTTGAGAAATGTAAATATAAAAGCTAAAAATAGGTATACTCTTTGTTATCAGTTAGTTATCAAAGAGATCTCTCCTCTGCTTTTTTATTCCCTGAGAGCCAAGAGGAATCATCAAAAAGGTTAGCGTGTACCCTCAGAGACTAATATAAACCTTATATTATGTACTGAAATAACATTACATTTTTTTTATTGAAGTAGTAAGATTTAAATAAATTTCACCAAGTATATCTTATATCAACTTATAAGGTAAAAACTTCTGGTCAAGGTCCCATTATAATAACAAAGTAATTGGATCTCACAGGGAAGATCCTCAATGTGTCTTTGCAAGAAGGCCCACAAAGAAACTGTAGGGGAGCACAAGGGAAAGATAGACTTTGGGTTTCTTTTCCAAGTCAGCCAATCTCTGTTTCTGTTCATCACAGACTAAAAAGAAAATTTGTGAATTCGGTACTTCAGTGTTATCAGAGCTCTAGACTACATTAGCACTACGGTTGAGTCAAACAAAACTAGGGTATACTAGAGAAGGTAATTCAAACATCATCAAGCCTAGTAACAGGACACCAGAAGGACTGTGGATTTTTTTTCTTTTTGACAATTCTCTAAAAGCCAGCTAGTTTCTCTAAAAACATGAACCTGTAACATTAAGAACCAGTATTTGTTTATTTTCTCATGTAAAATCCATGGTTCTCAACAATCAATTCAACTTCATGAATGAGATGTCCTTAATCAAATGTTTCATTAATATTCATTTATACTATGATCAGTTACATTTCCTTTTTTATCAGTTTTCTGGATAAGCAAGTTGAAGTGAACATTCTAGTTTGAGGATTTTAGAATCATTTTTCATTTATATTTTACAATATAATAATTCTTAAATTATATTTGTCAACTCCATGTAACAGTTATTTAATATGAAAAAAGTCTGTGGGGTAAACTCAAAACTACACAAATATGAAAATTCAGAACAGATTAAAATTATAAACGATCAGAGATGATAGAAATACTTCTATGATAGCTAATGAACTGGTAGTAAGCATTCTTAGATGCATAGTTAAAACATCAATTTTATTTTTGTGAAGAAGTAAATGAGCTAAACCCTGAAGTCTCATGAAAAGAAAACACAAACAATATCTAAATGAAGCTGTCATTCTCACAGCAGTAATTAAGAACCAATCATATACAATTTGATAACAAAGTTTTTTTACTCTAAAAAGAGTGATATATAAGAGGAAGTGAGTTTAGAATTTTAACAAAATATGAGCTTTACTCACCACAGATTAAAATGGGAAAAAAAAAGTATAGTCCTGTACACAAAGTTACATTTATGCCTGGCAACATTACAAAGAAGCTATCTTATTCTGTTTTCTTATTCCTTCTTGTAAAATTCTTGGTGAAGGTAATTAAAGCATAGAAAACACCCAAGTGACAAAGGAATCTATAGAGTTTATTCCCTGTTGGTCTATTCACGTTTATATTTAGTAAAAAAGACTAAGACCACATTATAATGATTACAGTGATACCATGCATTATCAAAAATACACATTAGAGACTTTCTCTGCTACACAGATATAGTTGTACACAGAAGAGAAATAATTCCATAACACATTTCATATTTTTCACTATGTTTTGCCATTATAGCAAGAACCTATTAGTCAATGATACAATAAGTACCTCTTTCTCATTAAAAAACTCTTAACACTATGATTTAATGCTGTTTTTCTACCACCTTTAAAAAAACACATATACTAATTCCATGTAAAAAAAAAAAAAACAAAAAACTTCCAGAATTATTCTGTTCTTTATTCAAAAGTTTCTGTAATTCAGGCATTTCATGAACATACCTATAGAGTGTCAGGTGCTATGTTTGGAACTTGGCATACAAGGATGAATGACCTCAAGAAATTCATGGTTGAACATAATTTAAATAGTACTAAACTATTTTTTACACCATGATATAATAAAACAAGTTAGTTAATATTTCAATATTATTTAAACTGGTACTGTCATATGTAGAAGTCAATAATAGATCCTAAATACCTAAAACATTGTCTCAAAGTAGAAATACAATAAATATTTGTCGAACAAATTAATTCACTACTCATTAAGAGCAGAAGAGGCCCATCCATGGGACTGATCCTAAGACCTTCAATTAGAACAGGAAGTTCTTTTGAATCTTCATTTAAACTTGCAAATATACTTCCCAGCTTCCTTTGCCTTACTTCACCGAAGCCTGGTTCTTTTTTTTTTTTTTTTAATTACCACTTGGCCAGGGGCGCCTGGGTGGCTCAGAATGTTAAGTGTCTGCCTTTAATTCAGGTCATGATCCCAGGGTCCTGGGATCGAGCCCCACATCGGGCTCCCTGCTCAACAGAGAGCCTGCTTTCCCCCCTCTTCTCTCCCCTCCTCATGCTCTTTGTCTCTCTCTCTCAAATGAACAAAAATCTTAAAAAAAAAAAAAAATTATCACTTGGTCTTTATTCCTCCCTGATTCCATTTAAGTTGATTCCATTTAAGTCACATACTGGATTTGATCACTCAAAATTCTACCACCTCCAAGCTCTTAAACTCTTAAGTTGCACTCTAACCACAATTTCCCATTTCCATTTTCTTAACTTCTTAGCATGACCTCTAGTCACCCCCAATCTTCTACCACTCCCCTGACCCTATCTACTCTTCCTTCTCAATTTCATCAACATCTCTTCTGTGTTAACCTTGAAAGAAGTCTTACCTATATGTCTACTCCCTCCCCTCTTCTCAGAATCTTTAATATTTGTGCCAAACCTCAAACCTCAAGTTACTGAAGTTTTCTTAATTACCAGGTCCCACTGATCTTTACTTGTCTTAATTTTCACCACTCTGTATAAATCTAGCATTGTTGAGTGCCTCTTCCTCATTAAAACCCACATTCAGGGGAGTGAGGAAGGGGAGGAGGACCAAAAAAACCCCAAAACAAACAAACAAACAAACAAAAAAAACCCAAACAAATCACAAACACAAAACCCATGTTCACCCTTAAGCTCCAGGTCATGGAACTGTTCTGATCTTCTTCTTAACTATATCTTTTTTTTTTTTTAAGATTTTATTTATTTATTTGACAGACAGAGATCACAAGTAGGCAGAGAGGCAGGCAGAAAGAGAGGGAGAAGCAGGCTCCCCCCCCCCCCAGCAGACAGCCAGGTGTGGGGCTTGATCCCACGACCCTGGGATCATGACCTGAGCCCAAGGCAGAGGCTTTAACCCACTGAGCCACCCAGGTGCCCCTTAACTATATCTTTTAATAAAATTCCTGGTCTGGTTTATTGGATTTTCTTTTCTAAAAGTAAACATTCTTAAGGATTTTGTCCAGCTACGTTTATTTCTTTCTTTATGCTTTCTCAGTTATTTCATGTGCTTCCACTGTTTTAACCATTACTTCTATGCAATTAATTGGTAAACTAGGATTTAAGCTCTTTGAGGACAAAAACTGAATCTCATTTATCTTAGTATCCCCAATACCTGCAAAGTATGAAACACAACTGGTACTTAACGAATGTTTTCCACTGTTGTATTTTGGTCACATTATTTCCTCTACTTCACACCTCTCCCATCCCTCGCCTATGTAACATGCATTTTGATTTCTTTTGCCTCATAATCCTATCTATCCTAACCATCTCAAAAACATATTGCCTAAGAAGTATCCCTGAATTTCCCAGACATGTTTTGCGGTTTCTTTGAACTTTCATGATTACTTGCTATCTTTTACTGTACCATTACTAGGATTTAAAGTTACAAAGGAAAAGGCCATCTCTTAATCATTTTTACTCTCTACAAAACACTGCATTAAAAAACTTATCAGTTGCAAGGGCAACACTTCCTAATACCTGCTACAGACAACTAAAATGATAGTTTTCTTTGTTTCCTTCTTCTTTTAAAAGGATATTGTAATTATTAGTGATTAGATTAACTTGATTAGATGGAATGATTAGAATCATTCTATCATTGAATGATTAGAATAACTTAATCGTTCTTAAATGATTAAGAATACAGTTGATCCTTACACAACAAGAGGTAAGGGCACCAACTCTCCCTCCCCCCACTGCAGTTGAAAACCCACCAGTAACTTCTGACTCCTCCTAAAACTTAACTACTAACAGCCTACTGTTGACTGGAAGACTTACTGACAATTCAACAATCATTTAACACATATTTTGTATGTTATCTATATTCTATGCCATATTCTTACAATAAAGTAAGCTAGAGAAAATGTTAAGAAAACCATAATGAAGAGAAAGTACATTTATAGTACTATACTGTATTTATTTAAAAAAAAGTATGTATAAGGGGACTACACAGTTCAAACCTGTGTTGTTCAAAGGTCAACTGCATATCTCACTTTTTCTCTGCTCCAATTATAAAAAGCAATGTTTTTGCTTTACAATATTACTCAAAGGTCTTTGGGAAATTAGAAGCTGATTTAATGAATTCTTTGTTGTGCTTTTTAAAAAAATTTTTATTTTATTTTTTTTCAGTGTTCCAAAATTCATTGGTTATGTACCCCACTCAGTGCTCCATGCAATATGTCCCCTCCATAATACCCACCACCAGGGTCATCCAATCCCCCAGCCCCCTTCCCTCCAAAACCTCAGTTTGTTTCTCAGAGACCACAGTCTCTTGTGGTTTGCCTCCCCTTCCAATGTGGCTTGTGGCTTTTATCTTCTTATACAGCAGGGGGTGCTGTTTAGATTAAACCCTCATTCCATTATCAGAACAATGTCAGCCTTCAGCTGTATTAAAATTTTAAGCTACTGTTCACAAGGTGATTTTTGATCATGGACTGGTAGTGGTTCAGTGAATGCTATAACTACATTTAAAACAAAGCATATTCTGTATTAATAAAAAAGCAGAATGATACTGTTTTACATGAAACAAAATACAACATGAGTCAAAGAGGCTCTATTAATCTTACGACTACAAAATAAAATTATTTGGATATTAGAATGTTCCACATTTGTAGAAGCAATTTTTTCTACATTTATATATCTAATATCAGAAGATGCTCCCAAATAATAACTTATGATTAAAACTCTTAAATTTTAGTGCTGTGAAATGTGTAAACCAGACGATTCACAGACCTGTACCCCTGGGGATAAAAATACATTATATGTTTATTAAAATAAAAAAAAAAAAAAAGTACATGCCTTAAAAAAAAAAAAAAAAACTCTTAAATTTTGTTCAGAGAAAATATCTGCAACGTGATAAATATATCATAAAATGAAAATACTTTTAGGAGATTACACTTATTCTTTTTAACAGATATTAATATTCAACTGTAATTTCAATATTATGAACTTTTTAGTTTCTATTTTAATGGGTAGGTAACAAATGTGCACATTTTGCACAATAAAAATTAATATCCATCTGTAATACCTAACTTCTGACTTTCATTATAAGAAGCTGAACACTTTTGAGCACAGCTTTTCAAATTCTGCTAGCCAATCTAGGTATAAGTGATTTAAAGCAGCTACATAAAATGTCAGTGTCTCAGTAACAAGGCATGGTAACTGCAAATATCTTTATTAATGCTAGTGCATTTCATGCCACAACACAAAAAGTATTCCCCCCCCCAAGAACAGAATAGTATAAATACTGTACTAATGTCTTGAACCTGAACTACCAGTGAACAAAATCTCCTAACAGTCAGAAAAAGTCCAGATAGCCAATTAAAGCAAAATAATTATATGAAGTACGCTAAAGCATCTGATCTTTGTAAAAATCAAGGAGACGGATTACTATGATAGCACTCCACAAATGTTGCTTTTTGTATGCTAGAAATAAAAATGTCTTTAATCTTTTCATTGCTTCTCAAACTTGTTGCAACATGTCTTCAAACTCTTGTCTCTAGTTCTTTAAAATTATAAGCATAATTTTATGGCATTGCAAAATCAGCCTCTAGTGTACAAACTGCAAAGTATGGTAATCATAAAAAATGGCAGCACATTCAAGTAAAAGCTATGTGCATACTTCAACACTAGTAATGAATAAGTGTAATAACCAAATAGAACATCATCAAAATTATTGTAAATTAAAGAAATGCTCAAATTACTGGTTCATATTAAAATTCTTAAATATATTAAATCTTCAAATATTCTGGAATTCAAAATGTACAAACTATAATCTTGAACTTTGATTAGAGAACAGAAAGGATTCTATAGTTAATGGTGACATTTCCTGCAAATAATCTTCATTTCATTCCTGCACTGTCAAAAATTTCTCAGCCAGTTAACTCCTACATTTTAGTATTTAAAAATATGCATGGCATAGAAAGAAAGTCTTCACTTAAAGCATTTATTTTGAGATTTTAGGACTCACAAGAGTTTCAAAATTAGTAGAGTCCCAACCACCCCTATGTTAACATCTTACAGACATAAAATAATTTTCAAAACCAGGAAATTAATCTTGATGAATTAAAATTAACAATTTATTCAGATCTTATCAGTTTTAGTTGCTATATCTCCTTAATTTTCTCTTATTTGTGACAGTTCCTCAGTCTTGTCTCTCATGATCTTGATACATTGAAGAGTACTGGTCTGGTATTTTTTTTTTTTTTTAAAGATTTTATTTATTTATCTGACAGGGAGAGATCACAAGCAGGCAGAGAGGCAGGCAGAGAGAGAGAGAGGAGGAAGCAGGCTCCCCGCTGAGCGGAGAGCCCGATGCGGGGCTCGATCCCAGGACCCTGAGATCATGACCTGAGCCGAAGGCAGAGGCTTTAACCCACTGAGCCACCCAGGCGCCCCTGGTCTGGTATTTTGTAGAACATTTCTCAATGTGGGTTTGTCTGATGCTTTCTCATGATTAGAAGAGGTTATGCATCATTGGGAAGGAGAAGCAGTACATCCTTCTCAGCGCAACATATCTGAGGTCCAAGATGTTGCTATGTGTACTGGTGATACTAACTTGGAACATTTGATTATGTAGTGATTTGCCTGGATTCTATGTAAAGTTACTATTTTCCTTTCAAACATTTTTTTTTTTAATTAGAAAGCAAGTCATTAAAAGTCTAGGTAACAAAAGCTGCCACTCTCTAACACTGAACATGGTAAACAGTTCTTGATTCAGTTTAGCAAATGATTGTTGCTAAAGATAGGAGCAGTTCCTCTTTTGTAATAAGCATTTCTGTTAGACCAATGAAAGGATTTAGAGTTCATGGATTAAAACGCTAAAAATATATAATATTTTATATATAGCTTCATCTTCAAGTCCAGCTATACTTTAATAATGAAATAGAGAAAAGGTAACTAAAATTAATTGAATTCCAAAATCTTATTTTACCTATGTTTCAATAAATAAAAAATTCTTATAATGAGCAAAAATTATTAAAATCAGCTTTGGAAAACATACGGGGTATATTAATTTGCTGGAGATGCCATACTGAAGTACCACAAACAAAGTGGCGTATAACACAAGCCACATCTCACAGTTCCAGAGGGCAGAAGTCTGAAATCAAAGAGATGACAGGGTCATGCTACCTCTGAAAGAACTAAGGAAGGATCTGTTCTATGCTTCTTTCTTAGCTTTTGGGAACCTCAGACATTCTTTTTATATCCTCACATGGGCTTCTCTGTGCATGTCTCTGTGTCCAAATTTCCCCCTTTTATAAGGAAACCAGTCATATTGGTTTAAAACCTACCCTAATAACTTCCTTTTAACTTGATCCTCTGTAACGACCCTATTTCCAAATGGGTCACATTCTGAAATACTGGGGGTTAGAATTCCAATATATCCTTTTTTGGGAGGAAATAAAATTTAATCTATAACACTGGGTTTATTTTTATGAGTACTTAATTAATTTGAAGTACCTTTCTATAGTAATTTACTGTTAAAATTCTAAACTAAAACTACAAATAAAAGTTAAAGTAAAATAATATTTCAAAAATAAACCCACTGAGGAAGGCTATATAGCTGAACATTTGAGAGGCTTTTTAAATGAAATTTATAGATATCTACACTATCGACAAAGCAACTAAAAATGTTATAATAGTTATTCATATCATAACATAAATACTAAAAGAAACTGGAATGAAACCTTGGGTTTATTCTTAAACCCACAAGAATAGGCTACCTCTTTTTTCTTTCTTTCTTTTTTTTTTTTTTTAACGATTCTCTAGTGACTATAAACTTAAGCCCTGGTTATTTTTTAAATGAGAAGTTCTAATAAAATAATAATCTTGGACTTGCAGGGTTTTATTTATTCATACCCTGTTCAGTAAGGTCAACTGATCCTTTAAGATTCCTCACCATGTGGCTTATAATGCCCATCCCCAGCTAAAACCTGCATAGCCATTTGGTACTACCAGAACAAAATACAGCATGGCCTAGAAAAATTACTAATTAAAGTCAATTTATCATCTAATTTTCAAGTCCAAGTCCTGCAAGTTCATCTCCTTCCTTTTGTCAAAAATTGCTTCTTAAGCATGTATTTTGTGCCAGGCACTGACTGGATACATGCTGATAAAAGAAAGCAGATATAGTTCCTGCCCTTCAATGTAGAGAAAGGGACAAATAAGTAAAATAACACCAAATGTACAATTATATATTGTGAAGAGTATAATGGAGGAAATTATTGAGGACTAAAAATATATGATAGTGGAACAATTACTTTTCACTATGAAAAAAGGAGAATTCTCCAATTAATGTCTCCGGACATTTAACCTGAGAAAAAGCGTAAGAAAGAACCAGCCACATGAAGGTTTTCCAGACAGAGGGAGAGCATGTTTGACATCCTGGTTTGGAAAGAATGTTTTGTAACTGAAGAAGTAAAAGGCCAAGGACTCTGAAAGATAATGGGAACAGAGTGACAATAATACCAGGTAAGTTTTAATTAGGCAGAAATTAGATCTTAGAGGGTATATCAGTTAGGTCAAAAAGTACCAAACACCCAATTCAAAATGGCTAAGTGAAAAGGTGAATGTATTAACTCATATAATGTAAAAACTTTTGAAAACAGCTCCCTTTAGACAAGGAAGATTGATTGAAACTTTACCAGTGTCTAATTTCTCTTTCTTCTCTTGGCTCTATGTCCTCAAATGGGCCCTTTCTCCTATATTTGTGGGACAAATAAAAATCCCAGAATGGGATCTCTTCGTCTTTGATTAGTCTGACTTACATTATGTGCCCATTATTCCTTACTCCTTACTACTCTGTGGGAAATAAGATATTTGGACTGACTAGACTGAGTCACATACCATTCCTGGGGTCTTAAGTGAAAAAAAAATTTTTTTTAATATAATTTAAAATTTTTTTTCAGTGTTCCAAGGTTCATTGTTTATGTACCACACCCAGTGTTCCATGCAATACTTGCCCTCCTTAATACCTAGGACCTGGCTCACTCAACCCCCCACCCTCCTCCCCTCCAAAGCCCTCAGTTTGTTTCTCAGAGTCCATAGTCTCTCATGGTTGGTCTCTCCCTCTGATTTCCCCCAACTCACTTCTCCTCTCCATCTCCCAATGTCCTCTGTGTTATTCCTTATGCTCCACAAGTAAGTGAAACCATATAATTGACTCTCTCTGCTTGACTTATTTCACTCAGCATAAACTCCTCCAGTCCCACCCATGTTCATATAAAAGTTGGGAATTCATCCTTTCTGATGGAGGCATAATATTCCATTGTATATATGAACCATATCTTCTTTATCCATTCATCTTTTGAAGGGCATCTTGGTTCTTTCCAGTTTGGCGATTGTGGTCATTGCTGCTCTGAACATTGGGGTACAGATGGCCCTTTTTTAAGTGAAAAAAATTTTTAAGTGATTTGTTTTGGGGGGACACTTTAAGTAATATTGTAGTAGTAGTGCAGAGGTCACATGAACCATCCACAGAAAATGATAATAAAAACTAGATTTAAAAAAAAAAAAACAAGAAATTTAAGGGGGAAATTCTGGCAATGAGAAAACCACAGAAAGACTGATGCTCAAATTCAGAGCTTAAACTACCCAAATACCTAGCTACAAGTATACTGTGCATGAATGGGGAAGGACCCCAGGGGCACAGCAAAATAGTTAGCAGAGAATATACAGAAATCTACTCTTGAAAGACAGAAGTACACACGTCAGGTCAATTGAGTTTAATGTATTTCTTAACTGAGTACATTCCTTCACCATGATTAGCTTAGATAGCAGAAATCCTGAAGTGTCAGAATACAGAGTTCAGAGTCCAAATCTGGCAGAGCCGCTGCAAAGTAGTGGGTAATCTTAGAAGCAAGGAAATCAGAGAGAAAGAGACTCATCTTTGCTTAAGTACTTGGCTAACCTGACCATTTTCACAGACCCACAGGGTGCCAGTCTAAAAAAGCAACAGTGGAGAGCCAGAAAACAGGGCACAGATCATCATCAGTATATTTTTTACAACAATGACATTAAAATGGACATCAATTAAAAAAATCGAAATGTCAAATTATTGACTTCTAAATAACCCATCGGTCAAAGAATTCATAAAGGAAAACAAAGTATTTTCACTAGAATAATAATGAAAATAAATCAAAGTTTGTAGGATACAGCTATTGCAGAACTTAACAGGGAAATTTATAGCCTTAAATGCATATATAAGAAAAAGAAAGGTCTTAAATAAACGAGCTAAGCCTTCCCTTTATGAAGTTACCAAAAACAAAACAAAACAAAACAAAACAACAACAACAACAGAAAATCACACTCACAGAAATACAGAAGGAGATAATAAAGGACAGAAATCAATAAATCTCAGAAATCTGAGAAAAACCAATGAAACCAAAAGCTAGTTTGTCAAAAAGATCAATAATATTGATAAATCTCTAGTCACAAAGGAAAAAGGGCACTAATTATTAATATGAATAATGAAAGAGAAGACATTCAAAGGATAAGGCACTATTTGGACCAACAATGTGCCCATAAATTCAATGATTTAGATGAAATGGACAGCTTCTTGAAAGACATCAACAATCAAGGCTCACTAAAGAAGAAAAAGATAACCTGAATAGTTCTGCATTAATATTTAAAAAGTAGAACTCCTGTTTTAACGTCTTCCAAAAACAAATAAAGCAACAACTACAAGAAAACCTTGAAAACCCAGATGACTTCACTGGTGGATTCTACCAAAAATTTAAGGAAGAAATAATATCAATTTGATACAAACATTCCCCCCAAAACAGGTTTTCAAGAAGGAGGGAGAGGTCAACTATATCATTTCTCACGCATCTCAAAAGAGATTTCTTTTGCTTTTTTAAAGATTTTATTTATTTATTTGAGAGAAAGAGACAGAGACAGTGCAAGCATGAGTAGGGGGAAGGGCAGAGGAAGCAAGAGAAGCAGACTCCCCACTGAGCCCAGAGCCTGACGTGGGGCTTGATCTCAGGACCCTGAGATCATGACCTAAGCGGAAGTCAGAGGCTTAACTGACTGAGCCACCCAGGCGCCCCTCAAAAGAGATTTGTACTACATATACATGAGCTATTAAATATTCTGAATTAAAAAAAACTGCTGAAACTGGAATAAAGCTCATCTATGTGTATTAGGAGCTTATTACACTTCACAGGTTGGGAGATACGACAGGGGGCATCACTAGATGAGCTCAAGTGAAGAGGTAATTTGCTCATTTAACATTTGTTCTAAATTCCTTTCACTATATCTTCCTGAGATGCAGAAGCTGGGCAGCTAAAAACTACATTTACTAGTCTCTCTTACAGCCAGGATTCTGGTCATTATTTAGATTCTGCCAAGCAGTGCTCGCTTCGGCAGCACATATACTAGATTCTGCCAAGCAGATGTGTTTGGAAAGAATTAAAAATGGAGTTAAGCTGGCAGATTAGCAGTGCATGAGGCATCCTTTTGGCTGGTATAGATCTAGCAGGCAACACAGATCAACCTTGGAGGCAGTTATATCTGTGGTTCCTGATTACTGGATTGCAGCTAAGTTGGTGTGATCCATGGAGTCTTCAGTTAGAACAGTGGTGTCCTGATTGAACCAATGGTAGTTTCCTTAAGCAGGCCAATTCAACATTAATGCCCTGAAATCATTTGTGGGAATGAGGGAGCTAGCTCTTCAATAATTTCATAAGTACCCAGAAACCTCTTTCTGCTTAAATAGCATTAGTGGTTTGTGTTATCATGAACTGAACTGACTGATGTATCAACTAACAGCCCCAAATGGTCACAGTTGCAAAACCAAAAAGCCAATTCAGTCTCTCACAACTGGCTTGATATCTGATAGCCATAGACATTTCAAAGTTAATACTGAAGGAGAGATAAGTGAAATCTTTAAAAATACATATGTATGACCTTGAAGGGAAAAGAGGAATTCTTAAGACAAAAAGAATAAGTGTAAATAAAAATACTGATAAATCTGACTACATTAAAATTGGAAGTTCTATTAATCAAAAGGCAATTTAGAATTAAAAAAGACACCAAGACTGGGAAAAGATATCTCCCACAAATATAACTGACAAAAGGACCAGCAACCAAAATCTAAAACACTCAAAAATTTATAAGAAAAATATACATAATCCAATAGAAACATGTATCAAAGCCCTAAAATATCACTTTAAAAAAGAAGAAATCCAAAAGGCTAAAAACATAAAAGGGCACCTTAATGAGACACTATTTCATATTCAGCACTGACAAAAATCAAAAAGGCTGTCAATGAGAAGTGTTAGCATGGGTGACACGCATCAGGAATTCTAATATACAGCTGGTGGGAAAATAAATTAGTACTACTGGTAAAGTTGAAGACATTTTCAGAAATGTATGCTTACATGCATTGGAATCTATATTTAATGGTCATAACATTGTAATTGGCAAAAACAACTCAAATATCCACCAACAGTTGTGTGCATATATAAATGGATATACATTCCATTAAATGCAACATGCAAAAAGATAACTAAGCCTTTTATCCTTTAAACTTATTCCTCCTCCACATTTCTCATTACATCACTCCTGACCCAGTTCTTCAAGTCATGTTAGGGCTTCTCCCTCTCTCTAAACATTGCCTTGCCAAATTTGAGTAGTCATTATATTCCAAAAGAATCTACTCCCTAAATATCTCTGCAACCGTCTTTCTCCACCTCCAATAACTCCTTAATTTGGGCCCATATCATTTTTCACCCAGATAAATATAAGTAACTCCTAAAAGTCTTCTTTGCCTCTGGTCTCATTCTCGTTGCAAACTGATGTTCAACATGATGCTAAAGCTTTCATTTTCAAAGCCATGTGATGATTAAAACCCTCCCACTTGGATGAAGTATGAATAAAAATAATGGCTATAATTTACTAAGATCCTACTGTATGGCAGGCATTATTTCATTTTCCTTATAATGCTGCAAAATGGCTGGTGTTATATCTATTTTATAGATGAGGTAACTACAGCTTAGAGAGGAGTAAGTAATTTGCCCAAATTTACATAGCTAATATGTGGATAAGCCAAGATTCAATTTCAAGATATTTCAATTGCAAAATCTTTGCTTTTAATCAATACATTATTCTGCCTAAATTCTAAGCATCACACATGAAATTCTAAATGATCTGACATGAGCCTATTCCCCAGCCTGACCTCCTGTCCCTCTGGTTCCACTCAGCCATTGTAGATACTGCCTCTCCATTTGCTCCTTCCTTACTAATAACCTCTATTTTCTTTAGGACGGTACTACGCTCAGCTAAAAACTAGTTTCCCTGACCTTCCTTGAAGCTGAGATTACCATTCTGATGAAAGAGATATAAGTGGAAATCTCTGGATGGGGTTTCTGGGAAAGCTCTTTAATAAGGCTCAAAGTAACCTGGCATGCAATTTTTGCTCCACTCCTACCCCACCTTCTTCTTTCCTGGAAAATAGTGCTATATGTGGATCAGCTCTCTTACAGCCATGGGATATACATGTAAGAATGAAAGTCGCATGGTCTGGAATACGGAATATAAAATTAGTAGCCCAGGGCTGTAATGGCATTACCCACTCCACGACTGCCTTTCTATGGGCTTGTGTGTTTAATTGCCATGTTTTCCTATTCATAGTTAAGCATTGTCAGAACTGACACATACCCTAAATTGAGGCCTTTACTGGTCAACTTGCAATTTCCTCAATATACTACGATTTGGCACACTTCTGTAGAGGGAGGTGGCCTGCTATTAAGATACATATGTAAATCAGTCTCTAATTTTTCAAAGAAAAGTCGGCATACTTAGGCTATAGCCAGAGAAGTTGTTTTTTTTTTCTTTTCTTTTTTTTTTTTAAAGGTTTTATTTATTTATTTGACAGACAGAGATCACAATTATTCAGAGAGGCAGGCAGAGAGAGAGGAAGGGAAGCAGGCTCCCCGCTGAGCAGAGAGCCCGATGCGGGGCTCGATCCCAGGACCCTAGGATCATGACCTGAGCCGAAGGCAGAGGCTTCAACCCACTGAGCCACCCAGGCGCCCCAGCCAGAGAAGTTTTAAATGGCTTATTTGTTTTATATATTCAGTATTTTTATAAGCTTTTGTTTGAAAGTTCTACCCTTAAAAATGGGTTGAAAATCACTGGTCTTTGACACAGTTTAAACTATCACCGAAATGTATTAAAGTTCTATCTTTGCATTGGGTCAATGACCACACATCTCAAATAAATTTGATAAAATTTAATTGTGGAACTATTATTCTCTTGGCTTTCACTCAGAGCCAATTACGTGGAACAGTCTGAATATCTGTGAAAGTGGCACATGGGATACTTTGCATCATTTGGCTTTTGATACAAATGTTCTAGTGATATATTTCCTATACCACACAGGGCTAGAAAAAAAAAGTCTGGTTTTCTTCTGAGGAACTGATATGCTTACTAACAATGGTATATGAGTCATGTAAGCCATTATGTTTTCCTTCTATTTTTAGCAGCTAATTCGGTAAGTTTTTGTTCGCTAAGAGTGGCTTTCTTCAGCTAAAACCTTTTCAGTTTTTAGAGCCTATGTTTTGATATTTTATTTACTTTTTGTTTATTGTGCCAATACATTTACTGAAAGCTGTCCCAAATTGTTTTTTAGAAACAGACAGGTTATTTTTTAAAAAATCATACCTTAAAGGGTAAGGAATATTACTCTTCTGGCAAGACCAACAAAACCCATATGCAAATAGCCTTAGATTAATCAATCACTATTGTGATATTGTTTTCTATCCTAGCTAACTATAATTAAAGGTGTGTTGTGTTGTGAGATGTAATCTTCCCCTTCCAGGTCCCTGCATGTTATTGCTGGGTATGCTAAGAATGCAAAGCCTAGACCACTCCTTAAGCAGGCCATTTCTCAGGACTGCATTTGCAAGGAGCAACCCTAAAGGATAAAGCAACATCTTCTTTAAGACAAGGAATGGGTTTGCTTTCATTTTCTCAAAATGAAAGCAACGGATTCCCCAAGGTCAGTATTCTTAAGCTGCGACACAAACCCACTGCATTTAAAAGATTCATTTGGGCCATCACGTAGCCTCTGTGGGACTTGGGAGACCTGGGGAACCAATCCAACATGATATTCGTGTTAACTATTGTGACAATAAGTAATAAAATTTCTGACCCAGGAGTTTCATGTCTTCTGCTAACATCCATAATAGTGACAGACTAACTTGCAGGTAGGCTTAATCCCAAATCCTGACAAGGATTCTCAAAAAAATTAGTTGGGTCATTCAAAGTTTTAAAGCAGGTTTGAATTATATCCTTTGTAACTCAGAAGAATTCCTATAGACATATCATTAATGAAGATGACAGAGAAAGGCCAATTAAAATAACTTTCAAACAACAGACTGTCCTCAAAGGAGCCATTAAAGAACTGTTGAGGTTCTGACATTTTAAAGATGAAAATCGTTTTGTGTCTTTATACATCAAACAAATTGAGGAGATTTAAGTTGTTTATTAAGACAAAAAGCCCAGGCCCATTAACACTTGATGATCTTGTTTAAAATGAAGAGAATTATCCCAATGAATGGGCCAAAAAGAATGAATCAAATAAGAGAAGACAAGAAAATATGATAAATAGAGCTATGTGGGACAACCGTGCATTCTTTTAAGCAACTTATGGGCTGAAAGTTAATATAAGGCTTTACTTGAAAATAAAACATAACACTGTGAAAGCTAAGAACAAACAAAAAAGTATTTTCTTAGAAAGTGAAAAACTCATGCGCTACATATGAAAAATATGTGTTAAGAACTGATTTATTTCTGAATAAATACAGAAATAAAATATGCTTCCATTCAAATAAGCAACTCAACATAAAAAAGCCTACAACCTTTTAAGTTGGTAAATAAATGATAAAAGTGAATTCCTTTCTAGACCAGGAATTTCTGATGCCACTCAGCAACTCAGCATACCCCACCCCTTTTGCAACTCCCAATGATTGTTAACAAAAAATAGTGCCCAGCATGTTACTAATTCAGAAAACTGAGAAACTGGTAACAACAAAGTGTCCAGAAAACTCATGATTCTGTACTCAAGAATGCTATTAAAACCTTCAACGTTAAAAAAAAATCTTTAGAAACATTATATAAAGACTAATTCAGAGGTAAATACAAAGCTAGACTGCAGGTTGGAAGATACACTGAAATGAGTTGACAACAAAGGAAAGAAGACTTATAAAAAGTAGGGAAGAGTAATTATAAAGGTACAATTGCGTGCAATCATTTAGACAAACTAATTTAAGATAAAACTTGCATCACTATTTTTGAACACAGCATATCATCAAAAGCATTCATTATTTCATACATAAGGGGAGTGTGCATGAACTTGTGAAAGGACTTAAAACCAAGACTGCACAGGATGCAGGAGAACAGGTATTTTATTTACTTATTTATTTTTAACAAAAGACTATTGTATCTAAGTTATTTCATAATCATCAAAAAAAGTTATAGAAAATTGCTCTGATAAATTGATGACAAAATGACATCCTTTTTGTCATTCCATTGATTAAAAAATTATTGAACAAATATATATTCAACAGTTTACTAAGGGATTTAGTTGGCAAACATTCCATATTTATGCATTTTATTTATTCAAAATTATAAATCTAATTTTTAAAAAGTAAGGTATCATTTAGTTCTACTGCTTATAAACATATGAAATAATCTTTAAGATAAAAACTGTTTAAGGTTAAAAAGCTTCTTAGTGATAAAGGAATGAGTTAATCATACTTAATACATTTTTTTTTTTTTTAAAGGGATGTATTCCACCAAATCTGTGTTTGGGCAAAGAGTGATTTTGGGCAATACTTAAAAATACCTTCTACATAATTAATCAAAATGTGTGCTATTTTCATTTCTGAAGCAAAGCTCTTTATTATTGTCTTTTTAGCAATTTAAACTTTGTTCATGTTTAAGAGAAACTTGTCATGCTGTTAATTTTTAAAATATTTTCCATTGAGTAAATGATCTCCCTTAGAACACATCCGTGAAGTGGGGTAAAGCTGGAGTTTGGTGAAGGATATTTCAAATATCAGAAGCAAATTTAGAATAAAAGGTCCATAGCACTGGTACCTAATCTTACCACCAAAAACTCCTTCGTATTTCTTTACTCCCTCATGGGCCTATTGTTTCAAAACATTTTGCGTGTACTCATTTATTAATTGAAATGTTCAGATTAAGACATTATGATGAGACTCTCAAAGAATGCTGCTAATAAACATGAAAAGTGCAATCTCAGTGTGCTGGTAAAATACAGAAAAATACAAGCTAGATATCTAACCTAGTTATTTTTCAACAGGTCAACAGAGGTAATGAAATCATTTTATTCATTTCAACAAAACACTATGAATGCAAATTAGTAAACAGATGGCATTCTAAAACTGAGTTAATAAAGGGTATTCACCACATGGGTTGATTGTAGAGCTAAGTGAAGCAGCTCCCGTGGAAAGGCCGCCTTTTGAAACTGATGAAGCCACAGAAGGTAGAGAAGATGAAGGTGTAGTAGTGGAGGCTGTTGAGGATGGTAACCGTTCGCCAGATTCCATATCTATGAGAGGGAGAAGAATGTTAATTCTCAGTGTTAGTGGAATTATTCAAAGAATTAAACCTATCTTATTATCAAAGTAAGTCATTTAGGCATACTTTTATAAAATATGAAATAATTTCAAAAAACATGTTTTTCAGAAAGATAAAATATGGAATAAAAACATAAGTAAAATTTAAAGTATCAATTTATGAAGTAAGTTTAATGTTAAGTATACCAAAACTTCTTTTAATAGATTTGCATATAACATATTAACTTCTTATTCTTCCTAAATCACCTCATCATCTATTCATTTACAATATAATACCCATATTATCTTAACAAATTAAGAAAATAACACCACACTGGAATGGACTATCTTCTAAATCCAAGTCTTGAAAGTCTTAAACATCCAACAATCTGCCTGGGTAACTTGTATCAGACCAAGTGCTTTTCGCCCACCAAAAAGACGAATACATTTTAGAGTTGTTACTGTCAGGTTTGAACTATAGTTAAAATGGCCTTAGTATGACCCCTTTGTAATAAGTGAGCACTTACACATATCTTCATTTATTTGCTTAGCTATTTCAGGTGCAATCTTACATTGGTCTTGTTGTTAAGTTTATATTGATATTAAAAATCTAGAGTAGAAATGAGTAAAAGGGGATCAAAATGTTTTAACTTCCAGTTTTAAAATTAAGTCATGAGGGGCGCCTGGGTGGCTCAGTGGGTTAAAGCCTCTGCTTTCGGCTCTGGTCATGATCCCAGGGTCGTGGGATCGAGCCCCGCATCGGGCTCTCTGCTCGGCGGGGAGCCTGCTTCCTCCTCTCTCTCTGCCTGCCTCTCTGCCTACTTGTGATCTCTGTCTGTCAAATAAATAAATAAAATCTTTAAAAAAATAAATAAATAAATAAAATTAAGTCATGGGATATAATGTACAGCATGCTGACTATTGTTAGTAATACTACAGTGTATATTTGTAAGTTGCTAAGAAAGTAGATCTTAAAAGTTCTCATCACAAGAAAAAATTTTTAACTGTGTAGTGATGAATGTTAAGTAGGCTTATTGTGATGATCATTTTCCAATATATATAAATATCCATCACTATTTATACACATGAAACTAATTTCAAATGTTATATATCAATTATATCCCAATAAATTTTAAAATCTAGAATAGGTTACAGTTATTTTAGTACTCTCTGCAAACACTGATCCTACAAGTAAGAAAGAAAGTCATGAAGTTCACAATTGCATTAATAAGTACACAATTTATAGGAAGAAACAAAACAAAAGATACTGCTCATTTATAACTGAACTTATGATCAACCACAAGTAAACTTTCACCATGAAATCTAACCATGAAAAGATTTCTGTATGGAATTCTATAAGCAATTCACATAATTATTATATATTTTCTTTTTTTATATAATTTAAAAAATTATATTAGTCACCATACAGTACATCATTAGTTTTTGATGTAGTATTCCATGCTTCATTGTTTGAATGTAATACCCAGTGCTCAATGCAATACAGGCTCTCCTTAGCACCCATCACTGGCCTAACCCATCCCCCACACCCTCCTCTCTAAAACCCTCAGTTTGATTCCCAGAGTCCATAGTCTCTCATGGTTCGTCTCCCTGTCTGATTTCCCTGTCTTCATTTTTATATTTTCTAAGAAAAATAGTCTGATTTAAAAATACTGACCAATTAAAATAAGACAGGGCTAATGTATAAAAGTTGGTTTAATCCATAGGGTATCTAGGTGATTTTACTCATAAGATCGATAGATATAGTAAAGGTTATCTCAGGTTAACATATAGCATTATTAGTAACCATTTCAGTAAGCTTTCCAATCATATACAATTCAAAATTTCTCTTCATATTCTGGCACTGCTGTCAGTCACCTCTACAGATGATAATACTGCTATAATGAGTTTGTATTCTTAAGGAAATTTTCTTTCTCTGTATCAGCAGTCATCATGGAAAAGAGCAGTTGTTACTGATAGTTACATGAAACTAACGCTTGAAAGGCAGGTTTGGGGTCATCAAATGGTCATCAAGGAGCTTGAAGACGTGTGGTTGGTCTGATAGAAAGGCCCATACTAATATTTTCTCCACAATTTTCACCCATAAGCCTCATTTCTCTACCTACAAAAATTATGCATCCTTTGTTAGAGTTTACAGAAAAAGGCTATTTTTAAAAACGTATAGCTGGTAACCTCATTGTCTTAATAAATTCTAAAATGTGCTATTTAAATGTGTTTATTTTTAAAAAATAATGTAAAGTTTTTTTTTTTTTAATTTGCCTTTGTTCTCTACTGCAAAAGTACTGTGGTGATATAACATAGGTTAAGTACTTTAGCTGAGTACTTGGCATAAAAGTATTCAATAAATAATAGTCATTACTTTTTTTAAGATAATAAATTATGAACCCTAGGTATATTTCTTTCAGGTGTTATTACTTCATTCAGGACTAAAGCAAGTAAAACGCAGAAAACAAAATGAGCAGTCTCTACATATTGCTTATTGAAGATCTTTTCCTGGAAATGGTCATTAAAATTAAAAATATACATATACTTGGATCTTACAATCTACTTTTGAGAATCTATTCTGTAGAAATAAAATACTAGTAGGTTCTTTATTATAACATTTTAAGAAATAAAGTTTAAACCTGGAAATAACAAAGTAGAACTATGGCTAGTGGTATGATGTTAAGGGCCTTTTTTAGTTTTAATAAAGTGGAATTTTCTGTTTTATTTTTGGTTCCTTTTGTTCATTTAAGTGGAAAGGGGCTTAACTTTTTTTTTTAAATATGGTTATGCAGCCATTTTCCTTAGAAGCTCTGTTTATATACATTATTCATGTATTATTTTATTTCAACTGTTTTGATCTTAGTACTGCAGAGATAAGAGTCCAGGCATGCTGCTAAACTCCTACAATACAGGGGACATCCCCCATACAGAGAGTTACCTGGCCCAAAATGTCAGGAGCACTAAGGTTGAGAAATCCTGATCTAAAGTATCAAAAATTGTATTACTTAGAATTCAATTAACTAAAACTTTCTAGTAAATAGTAATTCTATATAATTGTTATAATAAGATGATTTGAGCGGATTTATTGACATTGTGATAAATGGTAACATTATCATTATATTCAACCTATCATTTGTGTCAGTCTAACTCATCTATTATTTTACATTTTGTCCTAATTGTTTAAAACTGATAATGTATGATAGGTCATTAACATATATCAGAACATTTGCTCATACTGGATAACATGAATTTACTATATTTTACTAGGATGATATTTGCCAATAGCAATTCTGACAATAGACAAATAGACACATAGTCACAAACAACTTTTCTGTGTAATGATTTTCTATACTCATTCCAAAAAGACTCAATGATCAGTTGTTAATGATAACACTTCAAATTCAGGCACAGCAGACTTCCCTTTTGTGTAATCACAGAGTTATGAATGCTGACAGCTGCTAGGTGTAAACCTGAACAGGTGCTATTAAGGAAAAGCAAGATACGTGGGCTAAGAAATACAAACATGATCAGCTGCCCTTTGTGTTATTTGCAGGAAACATAATAACAGACTTAGATAATTTCTCCTAGAAGGTGTTCTGTCTTTATCTTTGCCAACAATACCAAAAGTTCTCTGGGAATTCAAAGCACAAGGGTAGATTTGGTGAAACCTGATTTATCCTTGCAAGGTAAACTCAAGTGAAAAACAGTAATCAAGAATAATAAAGATCATGAAGTAGTCACTCTGCTGCTGCTTTTGGTTTAGTAGTGCCACTAACAGTAGATTTACAAGTCCACTATTCTCTAAAAGGTCTGACAATGACTTTTATAAAACCATTTCTTTAGATAACTTCCAGGCAAGTGAACACTTGGACAAATAATATTTCAAGATTTTAAGTAGCTAAACAAAAACAAAAGCCAAGAAGATACAAACACTTTTCTGGTAAAGGATTTTGTGAAATAGGAGATAAGGCAGAAACACCTTATATAATATGTTTGAAGGAAAGTAATTCTATTTACAAAACTTTTATTTACCTACATTTTCAAAAATAGTTATTTTGAGTCTTAAGCATAGTATCTTGTGATTTAAAATATGAATATATAAAATGAATCAATTTCCTTTGAAGCATCACACATTTTAACTATCACCGTAAAGAGTAACGATTATATCCCCAAACAAAAATGGGCTGGCATGGGGCACCTGGGTGGCTCAGTGGGTTAATCCTCTGCCTTAGGTCATGGTCTCAGGGTCCTGGGATGGAACCCTGCATCAGCTCTCCGCTCAGCGGGGAGCCTGCTTCCCCCTCTCTCGCTGCCTGCCTCTCTGCCTGCTTGTGATCTCTCTCTCTCTCTCTCTCTCTGTCAAATAAATAAAATCTTAAAAAAAAAAAGGGGGGCTGGCAATCAGGTGCTCTGTACTGCAGTCTGTGATCTGGAGCAAGTCACAGACACTCTAAATACTAGTTTTCTTATCTAAAAAAATGATAGGTTTGAACTAAACTAACCCTCAAGTCACTATCAGAGTTTTACCAACTTGACGGTAAAAAACAAAACAAAACAAAACCTTCACATTGTATTAAAATATTTAACAATTTGGGGTGGCTGGGTGACTCTGTTGGTTAAGAGTCCGACTCTTGATTTCAGCTCAGCTCATGATCTTAGGGTCATGAGATGAAGCCCTGGCACTCAGTGGGAAGTCTGCTCGAGATTCTCTCTCTCCTCTGCACCCCCCCCCACTTCTCTCTCTAAAATGAACAAATAAATCTTCAAAATATTTAACAATTTAATTCCCCCTTTTCCTTATCTTTCCTTTCATTGCCCTGGTTCTATCTCCAAATGTGTATCATGATAAATTATAAATTTCTGCTAAATCTTTTAAAGATTTACTTGTCTTATTTATACCTCAAGAGACTTGATAAGAAAATTATACAAGGGGCGCCTGGGTGGCTCAGTGGGTTAAAGCCTCTACCTTTGGCTCGGGTCATGGTCTCAGGGTCCTGGGATCGAGCCCCGCATTGGGCTCTCTGCTCGGCAGGGAGCCTGCTTCCTCCTCTCTCTCCACCTGTTTCTCTGCCTTCTCCTCTCTCCCCACCTGTTTCTCTGCCTACTTGTGATCTCTGTCTGTCAAATAAATAAATAAAATCTTAAAAAAAAAAAAAGAAAATTATACAAGAGTAGAGCACTGATTTTCATACTCTTCAGTAAATATCTATCCATAAGGATTAAATATTCCTTTGCAATGAGACATCTGTGAGAAAGAGGCTATCCTAAGATCTAGAAGAATATTATAGAAAATTTGAACAAAATTTAACATGTATGGATCAACTAAACTGTAAGTGGAGTATATGAATTTAAATATTGACAATGATTAGGCATTTCTAACAAGGATACAAAAGTCAGAAGAATAAAAAGAGAGACAATATCTAGTTAATTGTTCCTTTAATCTACGAAGTCCCAAAATACAACCAAAAAGACTACAGCTTTGCTTAACTAGGAAATACAACTAAAATTAACTGGAATTTCTAAGATATTTCTGGAAAGTGAGGCTGATGAATAAGAGATTGGGAAAAATAAAGCAGGGTAACAAACAGAGGTCATGTTACTTTATGCAAGATATCCACATATACTCAGAAGTTGAAGAAAGAAAGATGCAAAGTACTACAGTCTGATGAACTAGAATAAAAACTCCCTTTCAGTGGGGAAGAAACAGAGCTAACCTAACAGGAAAAACACACTTCTTAAAGAGCAAAATGAATTTAAGAGTTTGTGAATATCATGCAAAAATATTTTTGTCCTGGTTATCCTGACATTAGGTTTGTCTTTCTAATATTACCACTCTCATTCAAAATCTTCAATTTATCCAAGAAGTATATTCACATATATGGGTAAAGATATATGTAAAGGATATTTATCACAACATATTAATTATAAATGACTTAAAAAAAAAAAGGATTTATTTGAGAGAGAGAGAGAGAGCATTGGGGAGGGGCAGAGGAAGAGGGAGAGAGGAGATCCCAAGTAGACTTCCCAACGACCATGGAGTCTGACATGGGGATTGATCCCATGACACTGAGATCATGACCCAAGATGAAATCAAGAGTCAGATGCTCAACAAGCTGAACTACCCAGGCACTCTGGTAAATGACATTTAAAAACAAAAATTCCACCAATTAGGAATTGTTAAATTAAGGTACATCCCTTTAATAGAATACCATGCACAAAAGAATGAGGAACACCTCTACTAGATTATTTTATTAAATGAGAAAAGTAAACTGGGGAGGAATAAAAATAGCATGATCTCATGTGTGACGAAGAGAAAAGGGAGAATATTCTTATGCCTGTATATGAAGAATACTTCTAGAAATTTTTTAAGAAACTGGTAACTGGGGGCACCTGGGTGGGTTAGTCAGTTGAGCATTGGACTCTTGGTTTCAGCTCAAGTCATGACATCAGGATTCTATAATTGAGTCCCACATGGGGCTCTGGCTCAGCATGGAGTCCGTTGGATTTCCATCCCTCTCCCTCTCTCTCTGCCCCTCCCTTCACTCAGTGACCTGTTGCGCACACTTTCTCTCTTGAGAGAGAGAGAGAGAAACAAACAAACAAACAAACAAAAACAAAGAAAAGAAAGAAACGGGTAACTCTTTACTCCCAGCTAAAGGGACTAGGGAATTGGCATCTAGGATAGGTGAATTATTTTTCACTATATATCTTTTCGACCACTTGCTACCATGTGCTAGTATTAATGACAGTTAAACTAATAAAAAAAAAAAAGGAAGAACTTCTAAAGATTTGTTATTGCTGAAAATTACCCTTCAGTATGTTCTATAGGGAGTTCCAGTTCAAGATTGTGATGCAAAAGGATCCCAAATCCACCTCCTCGCACAGACACACTGAGTCTACAGTGACCCATGAAACAAATTCCTCTTAAAACAAACAAAAACAAACAAACAAACAAAAAACAAAACAAAAAAAACCCCTAAAGTCTGGCTCGGTGATGACTAGATATCAGGCAAACAAGAGAACCACATTAAAGCAGGTAAGAAGCTGAGACAAAATATTGCTATAAAACCCCACTCCTGGCACGGGGGACCCACAACCAGGAAGGAACTCAAAACACAGAAGTTCTCCCTGAGGAGCAAGTGGTTTGAGCCCCACACTGGGCACCCCAACTTTTATGACACACACTTGAGAAATAAGCCTCCAAAACAACTAACTTTGAGAACCAACAAAGCTTGATTCTCAAGACCTACAAGACTATGTGATCTGAGAAACTGCTTTTAAAGGACTCACACTCAGATTCACCCACCCCAAGACCCAGCTCAGAGGGAGCCAATCACACCCAGAACCACTTGGGTTAAAGCACTGGCATAAGGGAGCAACATCTAATTTAACACACACATCCAGGAGCCTGCTGGAACATTCCCCCGGGATGGAGACAGGCAGATGCCATCTTCACACTTTCCTCTTTACTGTGCTCCAGAGCACCAGTATCTTCCAGAAGGAAGCTTTTACATGCAACGAGTGCCCCAATTTAGAGGGCTACTGCCTAGGGAACACCTCTTGACTGCCTACTTGTGGAGGTCAGGGGAGATTGTTTTCCTGGTCCCACACCATAATACCCCTATCTAGAACACCAATTTTTATGACTGCTTCCAAGGAATAGCTCTACATCACCTGTCTCTGGTGGGCAGTGGGGCTTACACTCATGGATCCACAGGATTGCACCAAGCAGAGAAAGGGTTCTTAAGTAGCTACCATCTCCAGCAAGAGGAAGAGGCAACAGATGCACAGCTTGATCTTTCTGTGATGGAGGTTTATTAGCTAACCATCATGAATTCAACCTGAGGGGTCAGCTTCTAATTAAACTTACATTGAAGGGCTGACTGTAATGTAATCTTTTCCAGAGAACTTGGGAGGCTGGGTACTGTCTTAGAGCTCACTATTTGTCACATTCCAGAGTCCTAGTGTCTCCTAGAGAGTTTTATACACATCTGTTATCCTAGTTTTTATGTCTGGTAGCCTGGTTTTTGTAGCTGTCATTCAGGGAACATCCCTTCATCACCTGGCTCTGGTGGTACATGAAAAGATGTCCAATATCATTAATCATCAGGGTGATGCAAATTAACCACAACTCACACGTGTTAGAATGGCTATTCTCCAAAAGACAAGAACTAACAAGTATTAGCAAGGGAATGGAGAAAAGGGAACAGTTGTGCACAGTTGGTGGGGATGTAAACTGGTGCAGCTCCAGTATAGAAGTTCCTCAAAAAATTAAAAATACAATGATCTAATAATTCCATTTCTGGGTATTTATCAAAATGAAAACACTAACTCAAAAAGATAATAGGCAGCCCCATGTTCACAACAATATTATTTACAATAGCCAAGGTATGGAAACAACTTCAGTATCCCTCAATGGATGAATGGATAAAGAAATTGTGGCATATACATATAATGGAATATTCCTCAGCCATAAAAAAAAAAAAGAATGACATCTTACTCTTTGTGAGAACATGAATGGACCTTGAGGGTATTAAGCGAAGTGAAGTAAGTCAGAGAAAAATAAACACCATATGATCTCTCCTATGTGTGTATATAAAAAAAATTTAGAAATAAAAATAAGAAAAAAGCAAGCACATAGATACAGAGAACAGACTGGTGGTTGCCAGAGATTGGGGTGTGGAGAGCTGAAAGAAAAGGGTGAACAGTTTTTGTCTTCTTTTGAGTGTGGTGCATAAACAATGAATCTTGGAACACTGAAAAACTAAAATTAAATTTTAAAAAATGTTCTGCAGAGTCTCAGTTATTTTTAAGTACCTTGGAAGAAGGTAAGGAGAGGAAGAAGTAGAGGGTATGGCTTTAGCCCACATGCTACTAGCTTCCATCAAAGGTCCTCTTTTATCTGTTTTGTATATTGAGAGTCCATATGAGATTTTATTTGAAAAAAGGGTCCCACTGCCTTAAAAAAGGTTTTCAAACCGCTGATCTAACGAATCTCTGTCTCATACCACTTCTCAATAACATGACCATCTGTCCAATCCTATTTGTTGTGACTTCAAAATCTAAGTTCCCAACTGGAAGTTGGAAGTGTTTTCACTTTTGATTGGTCTTTAAATACTAATTTCAAGCCATTGCATAATGTGTCTTCAAATTAGGTCTTACTCCCCTATGAAGAACATCCTTCTAATTCTGCACCCCAAATACCCTGACCCTGCTGATCTGAGTCAATCACCTACTTGGCGAAGTTGTAAGTGACACATCTTATTATCTACTATCTCTGTTTCAGTATCCCCCTGGATACTCAGTTTTCTCTTCTCTCTTTACTATCTTCACTTGTTTTAAAAAGAAAAGCAAAAAGAATAAGAACAAAATAAGATACCTGTTGAATAGAATGTTTGGCTCTATTGGCATTAATTAGTAACCCATCAGGTGGAGGTTGGGGAGAACTAAGTGATGGATTTACAATATTATAGTAAAACAACTCTTCCTCTTAGAAAATTTAAAACCTAATGACTCATCCTTTCCTTCCCATCTGTTAAAATGGGGGAGGTGGACTTACTCCATTCTCTTAAACTAATTATCACCTTTTTGCAGCTTGTCAGGAACTTTACCCCACTGATCATTCTCTCTTGTCCATATCTCTACTCTACTGGATTGTTCCCAGTTATCTTCCATCTTTAAAAACAAGAAAAACTCTCCTTTGACCACACATCCCTATTTTGCCACTTCATATTTTTTACTCTCATTTTCAACTAAGATTATTAAAATAAAATTGTCTACTTTTATGGTTTCTATTTTTTTAACCTGTCCTTCGAACATCACTCAGTCAGTCTGGCCCATCATTGATATGACTTTTAGTGATGGGATCCCACTACCAAAACAATGCATGAAAGTTAAGCAAAATCTAACCAGGTGAACAGATAGACTATAAAAAGAATATAAAAATCAACCAGGAGGTAAAGGGAATTTTAGAATAAAAGTTGGCAGCAATCTGACTGGTGGAATGCAAAGAAATTAGATGGAAAAATTTAGACAATGGTATCTTTAATGCATGAGGCAAGTCATGATAGAAAACCTGTATGCAAAGTATGGAATTCACATCCCATATAGGGGGATAAGCATGTACATGTTTATCCTCCGACCCCCTAATCCAGTCCATTGCCAAGTCTTCTCTACTTTTACCATAATTTTAAATTGATCTACATTTTTCCATTTCCATAGTACAACCCTGATCCATGACACTAACAGTTTTCCTATAGAAACAAACTTGTCACAGTACCCCAATTCTTGCTGCTAAAATCCATTTTTCATAGAGTAAACTTTGTTAAAAATATAAATTAGATGATGGCACTTCCTTGCTTAAATTTTTCAATAAACATCGCAATTATATTTAAGATAAACTATTACATCATTGAAAGGCTCCACAAAGTTCCTCCACCTATATTCCTAAGCCTCATACATAATATGTGCTCAATATTTTTTGGCTGAATGAGCTAAATATGAAAAAAAGGGGAAATTATAGAGACATTTTTCATTGTCATGATTGTTTTCCTTGATGTTCTTATCATTAAACTCTAGAAAGAATTAGTTAAGTGAAAAACTAATTTGAAGTGAAAAATAGGATGAGGGAGAAATTTAAATGCTGATCCTGTTATTTACCCTTTTGAATTTTTGTTTATACATTTAATAATCTGAAATACTTAAAAACACATTCACCAAATTTTCAGTGAAACAATTTTAGCGAATTGTTTAATTCTATGGTAGGCAGAATAAAATTGATAATAGATATGTTGGAAAACACACAATTCAAACAGAATAGGTTCAAAGTTGTATAAAGGACCAAAAGCACCATGAAAACAAGATTAGAAAAACAGTAAAAAGAAATAGAGTTTAAAAAAATTAGTGGGTCAGATTACATAACAAGTAAATTAACTTAAAACAGAACATCAATGTGGAAAAACTGAGACATGTATCAAATACATTTCTACTACTACTGATATTATCATCACCATTTATATCCCTATTTAAAACTCCATCCACCATACTACTTATTAAGAGCCTAATATTTATATCAGGTACTATGTTAAGTATTTTCTCTTCATGATTTTAATTATGCCAAGTAAACTCCAAATTTTTGTCATCATTAATAATAATTTTTAGATAAGGAAACACAGACATAGAAAAATTAACTTGCCATAAACAAAGGTAGTAAGTGTTACAAACAAAAGTCTGACCTCACACTTTAATAAATTTTTATTATATTTAAGAAATTTTATTATAATCTCAATTACTAAGGAACATGTTAAATATGGAAACTATTATTTTATTTTATTTTTTAAGATTTTTATTTACTTGACTGAGAGAGACACAGTGAAAGAGGGAACACAAGTAGGAAGAGTGGGAGAGGGAGAAGCAGGCTTCCCGGCAAGCTGGGAGCCCAATGCAGACTTGATCCCAGGACCCTGGGATCATGACCTGAGCTGAAGGCAGATGCTTAACAACTGAGTCACCCAGGCACCCCTAATACTTTAAGAAATAAGGGAAGAAACAGATAAGGCACTGTAAACAATTAAAATGTAACAAAAAATAAGTCATATTGGGGCGCCTGGGTGGCTTAGTCGTTAAACGTCTGCCTTCAGCTCAGTCATGAGCCCCTGGATCCTGGGATCAAGTCCTGCATCAGGCTCCCAGCTCACCAGGAAGCCTGCTTCTTCCTCTCCCACTCCTCTTGCTTGTGTTCCCTCTCTCACTGTGTCTCCCTCGGTCAAATCAATAAAAATCTTAAAAAAGAAAAAAAAAAGTTATATTTTAAAAATGGAAAAAAAAAAACCCAGAAAATTTTAGGTAAAAAATAAGAAGACCAAAGAATGATAATTGTGGTCTTAAGAACTCCTGGCTTTAGGGGCGCCTGGGTGTCTCAGTGGGTTGGGCCTCTGCCTTCGGCTCGGGTTGTGATCTCGGGGTCCTGGGATCGGGCCCCGCGTGGGGCTCTCTGCTTGGTAGGGAGCCTGCTTCCCCCTCTCTCTCTGCCTGCCTCTCTGCCTACTTGTGATCTCTCTCGCTGTCAAATAAATAAATAAAACCTTAAAAAACAAACAAACAAACAAAAAACCTCCTGGTTTCAAAAAAAGAACTTGTAAGGCCACCTGGCTGGCTCAGTCAGAAAAGCCTGTGACTTGTGATCTCAAGGTCAGGAGTTGGAGCCTCATGTTGGGTATAGAGATTACTAAGGAAAATAAAGTTTAAAAACAAAAACAAAACAACCCTTAAAAGTAAAGAAATAAAAACTTTAAAAGGCATCTAAAAAATAGTCTCTGCTCACTTTGGCAGCACATATACTAACAAATAGTCTCTTATTCAGCCTTTTTCTTTTTCTTTTCCCTCTAAAATACCTACAAAAACCCAGGAAAAGAAAATGTAATAACATAAAAAAATTAAGAGGGCTGACAAACCATCAAAATCTGGGAAGAACTTCCCTACTCCCAGCAAAACAAACTGAAATGTTTATTAAAGTGGATAACATATAACCATTAAAAATCTCATTTTCTAATACTATTTAACACAAGAAAACATTCATGGTATAATGTTAAATGAAAAAGGCAACATATAAAACATAAAGTATGATCTAATTTTGTTTTTAAAAAGTACGGGTGTGCCTGGGTGGCTCAGTCAGTTAAGGGTCTCTGACTCTTGATTTTAGCTCAGGTCATGATCTCAGGGTGATACTGAGCCCCGCATTGAGGGGTACAGGGGAGGGAGAAAGAATATGATGCAGACGCAGCACTGAGCATGGAACCGGATGCAGGGTGTGATCCCATGACATCGAGATCATGCCCTGAGCTGAAACCAAGAGTAAGTCCCTTAACTAACTGAGCCACTCAGGCACCCTTGGATATAGTACATTACTTTAAATGTATTTTCTCTTCCTTATGATTTTCTTGATAATATTTTCTTTTCTCTTACTGTAAAAATACAGTACATTATACAAACAAAAGATATGTGTTAATCAACTGTTTATATTCTTAGTAAGTCTTCTAGTCAATGGTAGGCTATTAGTTAAGTTTCTAGGGAATCAAAACTCATACACAGATTTTCAACTGTATAGGAGGGTTGGTCCCCTAACTCTCACATATTTTAAGTGTCAAGTATAATCTTAAATTTTATTTCCAGTGTAGAAAAAATTCTTGATCAAGAACATATTAAGCGATTTTACAGATGCAAAATTTGTCGTTCAGGATACTCTAGGAAGAGGACTTACAGTCATTCGTCCTGGATGATTCAAAAGAGATGATTAGTCACAAACTCAACAGTTCAGTTACCATTAACCAAGAACCCAAAATTACAAAGTATGCTAAAAAAAAATTATTCCATAAAGAACCACATGTATTTTGAAAACTGCTATATTAATGTCACTGGCTTAGACCAGCTAATTGTTCACTAACCCAAATGCAAGATTCAAGATCAAGTCATAAAACCAATTTCCTCTCAGCTATATTATTAATAATAATACTTTACTTAACCATAGACAAATTCTTATTTCTAGATGCCTGTTACATAGTGTAAATGAGTTGTTGATTATTGGACAAGTTATAATGAACATGCCTGAAACAAGTGGAAAAACAGACTCAACATTGAAAGAGAAGATACAAAGAACCAATGGAAATTTTAAGATTAAAAAAAATGCAATAACAAAAGTTAAAAACTCACCAGATGGACACAGTAGAATGCAGATGATATAGAAAAGAATTAATGAAATTCAAGATAGATCAACAGAAATTATCTAATCTGAACAACAGAGAATAACCATTAAAAACAAATAATGATACCTCAGGGACATGTGGGACAGCAACAAAAGGTCTAATTATTGTGTCACTGGAGCCATGGAAGGAGACAGAAGATGTGGTGCTGAAAAATTACTTGGAAGAAATAATAATATCTGAAAACTTACCCCCCCTTTTAAATTTTTTAAATTTAATTTTATTTTTTCAGTGTTCCAAGATTCATTGTTTATGCACCACACCCAGTGCTTCACGCAATATGTGCCCTCCTTAATAATCATCACCAAGCTTACCCATCCCCCTACCCCCTCCCTTCCAAAACCCTCAGTCTGTTTCTCAGAGTCCACAGTCTCTCATGCTTCGTCTTCCCCTCTAAGTTCCCCCAATTATTCCCCCCCTTTTTAAAAGATTTTATCTATTTATATGAGAGAGAGACCGTGCGCACATGAGTTGGGGGGGCAGTGAAAGGGAGAGGGAAAAGCAGACTCCCCACTGAGCAGGGAGCCTGACATAGAGCTTGATCCCAGGACCCTGAGATCATGACCTGAGCTAAAGACAGACACTTAACTGACTGAGTCATTCAGGTACCCTGAAAACTTCCCATTTTTGATGAAAGACATAACTCATTAGATTCAAGAAACTGAGCAAACTCCAACCTGGATAAACTCAAAGAAAAATTAAGATCTAGATAAAAATGGACAATATTTCAACTAAGCATACTGCTTTTTACCAAATAAATTCAAGTTTTAAGAATTCCCTATTGGGAAAACACCACAAAGACATTTTTCCAGAAAGTTGAAATTTGTAATTATACTACATGTATTTTTTCCTATTCCCTCTTTTTGGTCTATGTCAAAAGCTTTTAGTTCTTGGAAAGATACATCTTACTTCTGACCATATTTTATTATATTGTTAATTTTTTTCCAAATTTATGACACAATTTTATTAATGCTAGGGTCCAATAGAACATAGCAAAATGCATGCTTTGATTTCTTGTGTGAACATCGATTTTACATAATTAAGAATCTTTAATTGAAAAAATCTAGATCAAACATGCATACCTGAAGCATGTCAGTTAACCAGATCTCCCCTTATTATACTTTTCAATCCAAGACTTAGAGAATATCCATTTATTTTACATAAAATTTTATACTACACAAGTCCAAAATACAAACAAACCTGCCCAACATCCTAGGAATTTACCAGGATGGGTGTGACCCATCTAACCTAAACCAAATTTTAGTATTATAGTCTTATTTCAGGTTAATTCCTGCAAGACTGGTAAGGTCAGAAATATACCTTTAGGAATTTTAAGTTAATATTGATAAACCTTGTCACAGAGGCTATAACAGACAAATGAAGCAATTCACATTTATCACACTAAACAGAACTTTGGCTACCCAATGTTAGCCTCTAGAGCTCTGCTATGCATGCCTGATGAGATTCCACTTTCTCAGAGGTTTATTATAAATGAAGGCATGATCAGGAAAAAAAATGTACCTATGCTTTCTGAAATTATTGCCCTTCCTCAGAATGCATGAAAAGTTTTCAAAAAATAGCTTTTCCATGACTTGTTATAAAGATCTATTAAAAAGCCACAAGTTTGCAGGAATCTATTTATGGCTACTATTAAGTTTATACAACTTATGGCTGTGTAACATGTCTCAGGATCATATTAACCCTAAAAATAATTTTAAAAACAAGCTCACAAAAATATAGCCTAGTCCTACCAACACTCACTAATACCATGTCTTCCTCTTCTTTAGTTGGGTATGGTCTCAATAACTAGGCTTAAAATATATACTCTAGCCATTATGCTTACAAAACCTATTTATAGACAGGTTTAAAAGGTGATTTCAAAAATCCCAAATGTAAACAAACAAATGAATCCCAAAAGTAAGCAATCATGTGTATTTTGATGTTTAATGCTTTCTAAAACTTGAACATGTCCCTATCTTCTAGAAAGCAAGTATGTAAGTAAGGTTGACCCTTGAACAATGCAGTGTTTGGAGCGCTAACCCCCTCCAACCTAGTGCAGTCAAAAAACCTGCTTCAATTTTGACTTCCGAAAAATTTAACTACTAAAATCCTACTGTTAACTGAAAGTCTTTGATAACATACAGTTAACACCCATCTTGTATATGTATTATATACTGTATTCTGACAATCAAGTAAGCTAGAGAAAAGAAAATGTTATAAAAATCATATATGATAAAAAAAAGTATAGATGTTATATGTATTGTTAACAAATACTGGACATCAAAAGTATAAAGATAATGCAAAAAAATTCATGTTTACTTACAGGTATTCATGCATTGATAATGAAAATGAAGCAATATAATTGTTTTATGATAGCCTAGTATAATGGTTGCAATTGCTTCACAGTAACCAAGCCTGTACACTAATGAATAAATTGTTATAGGCTGATACATAGTTTCCCCAATTATGAGAGGCATACTGTATGGTAACATAATTCTTCAAAAGCAAAGTTATGAAACAGTAAGTAAACTCATACACTGAGGTTTTTTAAATATTTAATTTATATTAAATATCATTCATCTTATGCCCATGTTAAGTATAGGCTATCCACTTCCACACACATCTATTTATATACTCTGTTCTACAGGATGAAAACTTAGGGGGTGATGATGATAATGACACAAAAACATCTTATTCAGTTCTTGCCGTACAGTTAATTAGATTTTCACATGACACCCACAACAGATAAGTTTATTAAATGTAAGCATGATGATTATTTACTATTCATTAAATGGAAGTGGATCACCATAAAGTTCTCCATCCTTGTCTTCACATTGTAGGCTGAGAAGGAGGAGGAAGGGGGAGGGCTTGGTCTTGCTGTCTCATGGGTGGCAAAGGTGGAAGAGACAGAGAAGGTGGAAAGGGAGGCAGGAAAGGCAGGCAAACTGGTGTAACTTTATAGATACTGTATTTTGTACTGTACAAAATTTCTGACTTTTTTGCTTCTAATTTCTCTATAAACATTTCTGTAAGTATCAATCCTTCCACTATTTGCTTTAGTTTCAGTGCCCATATCATAGAAGGGTCTATATTATAAAGGAAGTAAAAAGCAGTCTTAAGTAATTAGAACACTAATGCCAGATTATCTAATGATTTTGCTTTTTCTCAAATCCTATTGGAGTCCATAGATATGTAGGTACGCCTTATGCCTTTCTTATAGCAATCCTGCATGCACATAAAAGCTGTATTTTCAGTACAAGATAAAAAGATATTTCACAAAAGGCACAAGGTTTTCATGCCTGCAAGTGTAGCTGCAGTGACCACTTACTTCATGAATTTCTTTTTCTTTCTTTTACAATGGTCCTTACGTTAGATTCATTTATCTTGAAATTGCGGTCAACTATTGCTGCAGACCTCAACCTACAATACATATCAAGCAGTTCAATTTTTTCTTGTAATAGGACTTTTCTCTGCTTCTTGGAAGCACTTCCACCACCCAATAGGGGCACTTTGTATGGGTCCCAAGGTGTTATTTACGATTTACGGTATTGCATTAAACAATATGAAAAGTATACAAGAACCAGGAGAGATCACTTTTTTATAGCAATATGCAATTTACTAGAGAGATGAACTGCTCATGCAGAGATGATTAGCATCACTCAGCATTTTAAGCAGATACTTGCAAAACTTGAGCTCACTGTGATAGCAGTAGGAGGTGTGTACAAAATCATTACAGTAGTACAATATGTACCATAGTTAATTTTACAGTTATAATTTAATACTATATCTTTATGTTTATTTACATTTCTCTTAGCTGTGAATGGTGCCACGAATAGTCTGTGTGTAAGTTATGATAAACTTTAACTCTTTATAGCAGATTTGTGTGTATTTCGTGCTAGTAAGTGATGAAATAGACTAGTATTTACTTACATTTTATGCATTCACGACATATTTTTTCTTTTTTTTTAAACCAGAACTTGCCCCTCTACAAGTTATTTTTTTCCTTTTTTTTTTTTTTTAAAGATTTTATTCCTTTATTTGACAGAGAGACAGAGAGAGAGGGAGCACAAGCAGGAGGAGTGGGAGACAGAGAAGCAGGTTTCCCACAGAGCAGGGAGCCCAATGCAGAGCTCGATCCCAGGACCCTGGAATCATGACCTGAGACAAAGGCAGATGCTTAACGATTGAGCCACCCAGGCACCCCCGACATATATTTTTCTTAATTTTTTTGATATTTCTAAGCTATACAGTTCATCTATGAATTCTTCAAATTGTTGTAAATCTCAAAAAATTTTCCCAATATATTAACTGGAAAAAAAAATCTGCAAGTAAATGGAACTATGCAGTTTGAACCTGTGTTGTTCAAGGATCACCTGTATACTAGTGGTTGGGAGAAAATTAACTCTACAGTTGGTGACTGAATATATTCTGTTAAAGTTTAAAGCATTTAGAGACCTGAAATTATATTTATTACTATTTTTTAATTTATTATTACTTTTTTAAAAGTAGGCTCCACACCCAGCATGGAGCCCAATGTGGGGCTCAATCTCACAACCCTGAAATTAAGACCTGAGCTGATCAAGAGCTGAACACTTAACTGACTGAGCTAGCGGGTGCCCCACTGAAATTATATTTAAATTTCCAGTTACCACATTACCATAAGACTTCTCACACATCATAATAGAATTTAAAAATCTCTATTATCTAATATTATAGCCATCTGATGCTAGAGGTAACTACTATCACTATCCTAATTCTTTTCATCATTTTTCCTCTTACCTGAACTGTCATCTAAGTGGCTCACTCTTCTCTCCCTACAAAACAATCTTCTGATTAAAAAAAAAAAAAAAAGCATTGTGATGGCACAGCACATGACATACCCACTGTCCACCCTTTTCCCATACTAACAAAAAAAAACTGAACCCAAACTACTTAGGCTTACCTTCTAAACTTTTTCACTTTCAAAATTTCCCTCCTAATAGTACCCAATCAAACCCAGATGTTATTATCACCTGATTCTTGCACCACACTTTCCCAAATCCTTATCTTAGTTCAAGTTGTGTTCTCCTCTCTACAGTATTTTTCACCGCTTGCTCAATACCCACATATCATATTCTTCCTGTTCTTCAAGTCCCAGGTGAAAATGACACTCCATGGAGGTTTACCTAATTACCCAAGCTGGAAGCCAATCATCCCAAATCCTTAGTACTGTAACTATTGACAATTTTGAGAAGTCAACACTCTGAAATTTACAATCCTTAAAAAGCATTTTATCACAGCCTATTTTATTGTGCTTATCATATTTTATCCTGTATTACAATTATGAACTTGCAATCTGTAAGTTCATGGGAGCAGAATCTGTAAGATTATGGGAGCAGAAATCAGGTTTACAATATCTTACAGTTCCCATAGAGTCTTAGTAGGGTACTTTGCCCCAAACATTTGCTTATTAAATATTTGTTGAATAAATGAAAATGTCTATTCATTATTTATGTGCCTTAAATTAGTGGGTCACATTCAAAAGGAATACAAAGATATAGCAAGAAAAATACCAATGCTATAACCACTAAATTATAAAATCCCCATATTAGAGTCAGTATTCTATCAAATTTGTTTCAAAATGATCACAGGGAATATTAAAAACAATATTTTAAAACTCCAGCATAGAAATCATAAGTACTCCTGGAAACACTGGGGAAGATATAAGTTTAAATGGTACTAAAATATCTCAATATTCTTAATATTATAAACAAATGGTCATTCATATTTGTAAAAATATATTTCTTTATTAATCTAAGAGTAACTTGTTTAGAGGGTGAAGATAATCCAGCTAAATAGTATTAATTCTATCTTATCACAATGTTACCCCAAAAGAAAAATAGGTGGTCACATTTTAGATTCTACAATTCAAAGAAAATAATTCATTAAAAATAATTGTATTTCATTATGTGGCTAAATGGGTAAATAAAACAGGACCTAATTTGTACGCTGCTTATTAGAGACTCATTTTAGATGTGAGGAAACATGAACTGAAAGTTAGGGGATGGAAAAAGATATTCCACACAAATGGAAACCAAAAGAAAGCTGAGGTAACTATATTTGTATCAGTCAAAACTGACTTTAAAATAAGGACTGTAATAAGAGACGAAGAAGGGCATTACATAATGATAAAGAGGACAATCCACAGGGTGGCTGGGTGGCTCAGTTTGTTAAGCGATTGTCTTCAGCTCAGGTCATGATCCCGGAGTCTCAGGATCGAGTTCCACATCGGGCTCCCAGCTCTATTGTGAGTCTGCTTCTCCCTCTGACTTTCTCCCCTTTTATGCACTCTCTCTCTCTCTCTTAAATAAATAAACAAAATCTTTAAAAAAAAAAAAAAGGTCAATCTACAATAAGATATAACTCTTACATTGTGCATCCAACATAGAAGGGCCTAAATATATAAGCAAATATTAACAGACCTAAAGAGTAAATAGAGAGCAATACAATAATTGTTAGGACTTTAATATTCCACTTATATCAAAGGATAAAACATCTGGACAGAAAATCAATAAGGAAACATCAACCTTAAGCAACAAGTTAAATCAGACAGACTTAACGTATTTATACAAAACATTCCTACCCAAACCAATAGAATATACATTCTTCTCAAGTGCACACAGATCATTCTCCAGAATTCATACACTAGGGCACAAACAAGACTTAATAAACTTAAGAGGACTAAAATCATACCAAGCATCTTTCCTAACTACAATGATATAAAACTAGATATCAATTATATGAAGAAAACTAGAAAATTCACAAATATATGGAGATTAAACAACATGCTTCTGACAACCAATGGCTCAAAAGTGAAAAGAGAAACCAAAACAAAACAAAAAATCCCCTAAAACAAATGAAAATGGAAAAAAATATCAAAATTTACAGGATGCAGAAAAAGCAGTTCTAAGAGGAAATTTCATAGTGATAAATGCCTACCCCAAGAAATAGGAAGTCTCAAATAAACAATGTAACTTTGCACATGAAGTAACTAGAAAAACAAGAACAAACAAAGCCCAAAGTAGAAGTAAGGAAGTAATGAAAACTAAAGCAGAAATAGAGACTAAGAAGACAATAGAAAAGATCAATGAAAGTAAGAGCTGGTTCTTTGAAAAGATAAACAAGACTGACAAACCTTTAGATGGACTCACTAAGAAAAAAAGGGAAAATACCAAAAAACTAAAATCAGAAATGAAACAGCTGTTACAATTTATACCACAGAAACACGAAGGATCATAAGAAACTATTAGGAACAATTATATGCCAACAAATTGGACAACTTAGAAGAAATGCCCTGAATCATGATGAAACAGAAAATACAAACAGATCAATTACTAGTAAGGAAATTGAATCCATATTCAAAAACTTTTTAAAACATAGAAGTCCAGGACCAGATAATTTCACCGATGATCAAACATTCAAAGAAGAATTAATACCAATCCTTCTCAAAGTTTTCCACAAAGACGAATAGGAAGAAACTCTTCCAAACTCACTTTAGGAGGCCAGCATTACCCTGATATAAAACCAGACAAAGATGCCACAAGAAAAGAAAACCACTGGCCAATATCCCTTGATGAGCACAGATGCAAAAATCCTCAACCAAATATTAGCAAACCAAATCCAACAGTACATTAAAAGGATGATACACCATGATCAAATGTGTTTTATTCCAGAGATGCAAGGCTGGTTCAACATCTACAAATCAGTAAATGCAATATACCTACTAACAAAACGAAGGATACAAATCATATGATCATCTCAACAGATGTGGAAAAAGCATCTGACAAAATTCAAAACCCATTTATAATAAAAACTAACAAAGTATAGAGGTAATGTACTTCAACATAATAAAGATCATATATGACAAGCCCACAGCTTATATCATATTCAACAATAAAGAGCTAAAAGCTTTTCCTCTAGGATCAGGAACAAGGCAAGGATGCCTACTCTCCCCACTTTTATTCAGCAGACTATTGAAAGTTCCAGCCATGTCAATTAGGCAAAAAAAAAGAGAAAGAAATAAAAGACCTCCAAATTGAAAAGGATAAAGTAAAATTATCTGTTTGCATATGACATGATTTTATATATAGAAAACTCTAAACTTCATCAAAAACTATTAGAACTAATAAATTATGTAAACTTGCAGGATACAAAAATGAATACATAAAAATCTGTTGTGTTGATAATACTAATAATGAACTATTAGAAAGAGAAATTAAGAAAATAATCCCATTTACAACTACATCAAAAAGAATAAAATACCTAGGCATAAATTTAATCAAGAAGGTGGGAGTCAAGATGGCGGAGAAGTAGCAGGCTGAGACGACATCGGGTAGCAGGAGATCAGCTAGATAGCTTATCTAACCATTGTGAACACCTACAAATCCAACGGGAAATCAAAGAGAAGAAGAGCAACAATCCCAGAAACAGAAAATCGATCACTTTCTGAAAGGTAGGACCTGCGGAGAAGTGAATCCAAAGCGACGGGAAGATAGACCCCGGGGGGAGGGGCCGGCACCCGGCAAGCGGCGGAGCGACGGAGCACAAAATCGGGACTTTTAAAAGTCGGCTCCACTGGGAGACATCGCTCCAGAGGCTAAACTGGGGGGAAACCCAGGCGGGGTCAGCATAACCCCAGGACCCGCAGGGTCACAGAAGGACTGGGGGTGTCTGAGTGCCACAGAGCTCGCAGGTATTGGAGCGGGGAAGCCGGCTATAGCGACAAAGCCGAGGAGTGCGCTCTAAGCCCAGGGTTACCTTGTGCCGGTCGCAGGCTGGGTGGGCTCGGAGCGCGGCCGGAGGCCACAGAGACAAAAGCGACCCGGCGCTTTTCTCCAGCTCCAACAATTGACTGCTTTCCTCGAGGCGCGACCGCAAGCCAGGGAGGCGGGACTGTTGGGCGCTTTGCTCTGAGAGCGCACTGAGGAGCGGAACCCCAAGCTCTCGGCTCCTCCGGGCCGAGAGATTGGGAGGCCGCCATCTTCATTCCCGTCCTCCGGAACTCTACGGAAAGCGCTCAGGGAACAAAAGCTCCCGAAAGCAAACCCGAGCGGATTCCTTAGCCCGGCCCCTGGCAAGGGCGGTGCAATTCCGCCTGCGGCAAGGACACTTGAAAATCACTACAACAGGCCCCTCCCCCAGAAGATCAACAAGAAACCGATCCAAAACCAACTTCAGTCACCAAGAACAGCGGAATTCCACAGCAGGAGAAAGCAAATCCTACCTGGACAAAATGACAAGGCGGAAAAACTCACCTCAAAAAAAAGAACAAGAGGCCGTACCGAAGGCTGGAGACCTAATCAATACAGACATAGGTAGCATGACAGATCTAGAGTTCAGAATGACAATTCTCAAGGTTCTAGCCAGGCTCGAAAAAGGCATAGAAGATATTAGAGAAACCCTCTCCGGAGAGATAAAAGCCCTTTCTGGAGAAATAAAAGAACTAAAATCTAACCAAGTTGAAATCAAAAAAGCTATTCATGAGGTGCAATCAAAAATGGAAGCTCTCACTGCCAGGATAAATGAGGCAGAAGAAAGAATTAGTGACATAGAAGACCAAATGACAGAGAATAAAGAAGCTGAGCAAAAGAGAGACAAACAACTACTGGAACACGAGGAGAGGATTCGAGAGATAAGTGACACCATAAGACGACACAACATTAGAATAATTGGGATTCCAGAAGAAGAAGAAAGAGAGAGGGGAGCAGAAGGTATATTGGAGACAATTATTGGAGAGAATTTCCCTAATATGGCAAAGGGAACAAACATCAAAATCCAGGAGATGCTAAGAACGCCCCTCAAAATCAATAAAAATAGGTCCACACCTCGTCACCTGATAGTAAAATTTACAAGTCTTAGCGACAAAGAGAAAATCCTGAAAGCAGCCCGGGAAAAGAAGTCTGTAACATACAAGGGTAAAAACATTAGATTGGCAGCGGACCTATCCACAGAGACCTGGCAGGCCAGAAAGAACTGGCATGATATATTCAGAGCACTAAACGAGAAAAACATGCAGCCAAGAATACTATATCCGGCTAGGCTATCATTGAAAATAGAAGGAGAGATAAAGAGCTTCCAGGACAAACAAAAGCTGAAAGAATTTGCAAACACCAAACCAGCTCTACAGGAAATATTGAAAGGGGTCCTCTAAGCAAAGAGAGACCCTAAAAGTAGTAGATCAGAAAGAAACAGAAACAATATACAGTAACAATCATCTTACAGGCAATACAATGGCACTAAATTCATATCTCTCAATAGTTACCCTGAATGTTAATGGGCTAAATGCCCCAATCAAAAGACACAGGGTATCAGAATGGATAAAAAAACAAAACCCATCCATATGCTGCCTACAAGAAACTCATTTTAGACCCGAAGACACCTCCAGATTTAAAGTGAGGGGGTGGAAAACAATGTACCATGCTAATGGACATCAGAAGAAAGCTGGGGTGGCAATCCTTATATCAGATCAATTAGATTTTAAGCCAAAGACTATAATAAGAGATGAGGAAGGACACTATATCATACTCAAAGGGTCTGTCCAACAAGAAGATCTAACAATCTTAAATATCTATGCCCCTAACATGGGAGCAGCCAACTATATAAACCAATTAATAACAAAATCAAAGAAATACATCGACAGTAATACAATAATAGCAGGGGACTTTAACACTCCCCTCACTGAAATGGACAGATCATCTAAGCAAAAGATCAACAAGTAAATAAAGGCCTTAAATGACACACTGGACCAGATGGACATCACAGATATATTCAGAACATTCCATCCCAAAGCAACAGAATATACATTCTTCTCTAGTGCACATGGAACATTCTCCAGAATAGACCACATCCTGGGTCATAAATCAGGTCTCAATCGGTACCAAAAGATCGAGATCATTCCCTGCATATTTTCAGACCACAATGCTCTGAAGCTCGAACTCAATCACAAGAGGAAATTTGGAAAGAACGCAAATACATGGAGACTAAACAGCATCCTTCTAAAAAATGAATGGGTCAACCAGGAAATTAAAGAAGAATTGAAAAAATTCATGGAAACAAATGATAATGAAAACACAACAGTTCAAAATCTGTGGGACACAACAAAGGCAGTCCTGAGAGGAAAATATATAGCAGTGCAAGCCTTTCTCAAGAAACAAGAAAGGTCTCAAATACACAACCTAACCCTACACCTAAAGGAGCTGGAGAAAGAACAACAAAGAAAGCCTAAACCCAGCAGGAGAAGAGAAATCATAAAGATCAGAGCAGAAATCAATGAAATAGAAACTAAAAAAACAATAGAACAAATCAACAAAACTAGGAGCTGGTTCTTTGAAAGAATTAATAAGATTGATAAGCCCCTGGCCAGACTTATCAAAAAGAAAAGAGAAAGGACGCAAATAAATAAAATCATGAATGAAAGAGGAGAGATCACAACCAACACCAAAGAAATACAAACAATTATAAGAACATACTACGAGCAACTCTATGGCAACAAATTTGACAACCTGGAAGAAATGGATACATTTCTAGAGATGTATAAACTACCACAACTGAACCAGGAAGAAATAGATAACCTGAACAGACCCATAACCAGTAAGGAGATTGAAACAGTCATCAAAAATCTCCAAACAAACAAAAGTCCAGGACCAGACGGCTTCCCAGGGGAATTCTACCAAACATTTAAAGAAGAATTAATTCCTATTCTCCTGAAACTGTTCCAAAAAATAGAAATGGAAGGAAAACTTCCAAACTCATTCTATGAGGCCAGCATCACCTTGATCCCAAAACCAGACAAGGATCCCACCAAAAAAGAGAATTACAGACCAATATCCTTGATGAACACAGATGCGAAAATTCTCACCAAAATACTGGCCAATAGGATCCAACAGTACATTAAAAGGATTATTCACCACGACCAAGTGGGATTTATTCCAGGGCTGCAAGGTTGGTTCAACATCCGCAAATCCATCAATGTGATACAATACATTAATAAAAGAAAGAGTAAGAACCATATGATACTCTCAATAGATGCTGAAAAAGCGTTTGACAAAGTGCAGCATCCCTTCCTGATTAAAACTCTTCAAAGTGTAGGGATAGAAGGCACATACCTCAATATTATCAAAGCCATCTATGAAAAACCCACCGCAAATATCATTCTCAATGGAGAAAAACTGAAAGCTTTTCCGCTAAGGTCAGGAACACGGCAGGGATGTCCGTTATCACCACTGCTGTTCAATATAGTACTAGAAGTCCTAGCCTCAGCAATCAGACAACAAAAAGAAATTAAAGGCATCCAAATCGGCAAAGAAGAAGTCAAACTATCACTCTTTGCAGATGATATGATACTATATGTGGAAAACCCAAAAGGTTCCACTCCAAAACTGCTAGAACTTATACAGGAATTCAGTAAAGTGTCAGGATATAAAGTCAATGCACAGAAATCAGTCGCATTTCTTTACACTAACAACAAGACAGAAGAAAGAGAAATTGAGGAGTCAGTCCCATTTACAATCGTACCCAAAACCATAAGATACCTAGGAATAAATCTAACCAAAGAGGCAAAGAATCTATACTCAGAAAACTATAAAGTACTCATGAAAGAAATTGAGGAAGACACAAAGAAATGGAAAAATATTCCATGCTCATGGATTGGAAGAACAAATATTGTGAAAATGTCTATTCTACCTAAAGCAATCTACACATTTAATGCAATCCCTATCAAAATCCCATCCATTTTTTTTAAAGAAATAGAACAAATAATCCTAAAATTTATATGGAACCAGAAAAGACCTCGAATAGCCAAAGGAATATTGAAAAAGAAAGCCAAAGTCGGTGGCATCACAATTCCAGACTTCAAGCTCTATTACAAAGCTGTCATCATCAAGACAGTATGGTACTGGCACAAAAACAGACATATAGATCAATGGAACAGAATAGAGAGCCCAGAAATAGACCCTCAACTCTATGGTCAACTAATCTTCGACAAAGCAGGAAAGAATATCCAATGGAAAAAAGACAGCCTCTTCAACAAATGGTGCTGGGAAAATTGGACAGCCACATGCAGAAAAATGAAATTGGACTATTTCCTTACACCACACACGAAAATAGACTCAAAGTGGATGAAGGACCTCAATGTGCGAAAGGAATCTATCAAAATCCTTGAGGACAATGCAGGCAGCAACCTCTTTGACCTCAACCGCAGCAACTTCTTCCTAGGAACATCGCCAAAGGCAACAGAAGCAAGGGCAAAAATGAACTATTGGGATTTCATCAAGATTAAAAGCTTTTGCACAGCAAAGGAAACAGTAAACAAAACCAAAAGACAACTGACAGAATGGGAGAAGATATTTGCAAACGACATATCAGATAAAGGGCTCATATCCAAAATCTATAAAGAGCTTATCAAACTCAATACCCAAAGAACAAATAATCCAGTCAAGAAATGGGCAGAGGACATGAACAGACATTTCTGCAAGGAAGACATCCAGATGGCCAACAGACACATGAAAAAATGCTCCACATCACTCGGCATCAGGGAAATACAAATCAAAACCACAATGAGATACCACCTCACACCAGTCAGAATGGCTAAAATTAACAAGTCAAGAAATGACAGATGCTGGCGAGGATGCGGAGAGAGGGGAACCCTCCTACACTGTTGGTGGGAATGCAAGCTGGTGCAACCACTCTGGAAAACAGTGTGGAGGTTCCTCAAAAAACTGAAAATAGAGCTACCCTACGACCCAGCAATTGCACTACTGGGTATATATCCTAAAGATACAAACGTGGTGCTCCGAAGGGGCATGTGCACCCGAATGTTTATAGCAGCAATGTCCACAATAGCCAAACTGTGGAAAGCGCCTAGATGTCCATCAACAGATGAATGGATAAAGAAGATGTGGTATATATACACAATGGAATACTATGCAGCCATCAAAAGACATGAAATCTTGCCATTTGCGACGACGTGGATGGAACTAGAGGGTATCATGCTTAGCGAAATAAGTCAATCGGAGAAATATAACTATCATATGATCTCTTTGATATGAGGAAGGGGAGATGCAAGGTGGGGGGGTTTGGGGGGAGGTAGGAAAAGAAAAAATGAAAAGATGGGATTGGGAGGGAGACAAACCATAAAAGACTCAATCTCAAGAAACAGACTGAGGGTTGCAGGGGGGAAGGGGGACGGGAGAGGGTGGTGGGGAAATGGACATTGGGGAGGGTATGGGCTATGATGAGTGCTGTGAAATGTGTAAACCAGATGATTCACAGACCTGTACCCCTGGGGATAAAAATACATTATATGTTTATTAAAATAAAAAATTAAAAAAAAAAAAAAAAGAAGGTGAAAAATCGGTATACTGAAAACCACAGGACATTAATGAAAGAAACTGAAGAAGACAATAAATGGAAAAATATTCTGTGCTAACAGATTGGAAGAGTTAATATTGTTAACATGTTCAATACTATACCTATCAAAATTCTAATGGCATTTTTAAAACAAACAGTCCTAAAATTTAGATAGAATCACAATAGACCCTGAATAGCCAAAGCAACCTTGAAAAAGAAAAACAACGCTGGAGGAATCATGCTCTCTGACTTCAAACTCTATTACAAAGCCAAAATACTTAAAACAGTATGGTATTTGCATAAAAACAGACATACAGATCAGAAGAACAGAACAAAAAGCTCAGAAACAAATCCATGCATACATGGTTAAATAATTTATGATAAAGGAGGCAAGAATACACAATGGTGAAAGGGCAGTCTCTTCAATAAATGGTGTCAGGAAAATAAGAGCCACATGCAAAAGAGTGAAACTGGACCACTATCTTACCATACATAAAATTACATACAAAAAATTTACTCATAATGGATTAAAAACTTGAACTTAAGACCTGAATCCATAAAACTCCTAGAAGAAAATATAGATAAGCCCCTTGACATAGGTCTTGGCAATGATTTTTTTAATCTGACATCAAAAGTAAAAGCAACAAAAACAAAAATAAACAAGTGGGACCACATCAAACTAAAAAACTTCCAAACAGCAAAGGAAATCATCAATAAAATAAAAAGGCAACCTACTGAATGGAAGAAAATATCTGCAAATCATATATCTGATAAAGGACTAATATCCAAAATATATTAAAAATTCATATGACTCAATAACAAAACAAAAACAAAAGAATACCCAAAACAATCCAATTAAAAACTGGCAGAAAATCTGAACACGCATACTCCCAGAGAAAACATACAGATGGCCAACGAGTACATGAAAAGATACTCAACATCATTAATCATCAGGTCAATGCAAATCAAAATCACAATGACATTATCACCTCACACCTGTTAGAATAGCTACCATCAAAAAGACAAGAAATAACAAGTATTGGTGAAGATGTGGAGAAAAGAGAACCCTTTGTGCACTATTGGTGAGCATATAAATCAGTGTGAAACAGTATGAAGTTTCCTTGAAAACATTTAAAATGTAACTACAGTATGATCCATCAATTCCACTTCTGGATATTTATCGAAAGGAAACAGTAATAGCAACTTGAAAGGCTATCTGCACCACCATGCTCAGTGCATCATTATTTACAATAGCCAACATATGGAAACAACCTAAGTGTCCATTGTTGATGAATGGATAAAGAGATTGTGGTATACATTAAAAAAATAAAATAAAATGTTGCCATTTACAATTACATGAATTGACCTTAAGGGCATTATGCTAAGTGCAGTAATTCAGAAAGAAAAAGACAAATACTGTATGATCTCTATTATATGTGGAATCTAAAAAAAAAAAAAAAAAAAAAGGAAAGAAAAAAAAAACCAAGCTCATAGATACAGAGAACAGTTGATGGTTGCCAGCAGAAGGAGGTAGAGGGTGGGAAAAATAGGTGAAGGAGGTCAAAAGGTTTAAAAAAAGGGGGGTGTGGGGGTCAGACATAATAAGGGGTCAAGAACATATAATAGTGAGGAGTGAGAATGGAGACTCTGGCCTCATGAGGACAGTGCAAGCCTCAGCAGAGTTCTGCACTTGTGAGTATATGAGGTTAGGTTGTAGGTCCCTGGAATATAGAAAAAATTTATTTTAAAAAAATTGTATTTCATCCTTTAAAGACAAAGGTCATGTCAATGCTTTCAACTTAAATTTAGGATTATAGGATTTTTATTGTACCATATCAATTTTTACATCTGCAGTTCTTGTTTTTTTGCCCAAAAAAATCTCAGTTCTTATACCAAATATCAGTTCTTGACACGTTCAGTCCTAGACACAGAATTACTCATTTGATTTATGACACAATACACAACCAATAGAACAATAGTCTCAGAATAACAATGCCAACACCAACACAAGAATATAGTTACTGAAAACAATTCTTTTGGTCTTTAGCATGTAGTCCATTAGGGATATACAGTCAAATTATAACATTTAAAGTGAAAATTAGTTCTTCTCTGTGTGGTTACACCTTCAGCTAGATTTTAAAAATATCAAGTCTTTTCATTACATATCATTTCAATTTTTAAGGATAGCACCCAAGTAGACAGCAAGCAATTTTGATGAACCAAAGACCATGTATCAAAAGCAAAGTCTAGGGGTGCCTGGGTGGCTCAGTGGGTTAAAGCCTCTGCCTTCAGCTCAGGTCATGGTCCCAGGGTCCTGGGATCGAGCCCCACATCGGGCTCTCTGCTTGGCAGGGAGCCTGCTTCCTCCTCTCACTCTGCCTGCCTCTCTGCCTACTTGTGATCTTTGTCTGTCAAATAAATAAATAAAATCTTAAAAAAAAAAAAAAAGGGCAATGTCTAAATCAACACAGTCTGATAGAGTAGCTATTAACCAACAACATGAGGATAATTACATTTAATTAAAACTAAATTAAATTAAAAAGTCACACTAGCCATGTTTCAAGTCAGTATCAATAATGTGATAGCTGCTGACCATTTGAAACATGGCTAGTGTGACTTTTAAATTTTATTTTGGTTCATCAAAATTGCTTGCAGTCTAGCTGGATGATATCCTTAAAAATTGGAATGAAATGTAATAATACTCTTCCCTCAGACATTGAAATTTTCTTGTTTAGCAAGGTAGTTTGCTTCATATTGAGCAACTTCAGCTGTTGAAACTGTTAACATGAGTTGGCAGGTTTAGGGCAGATACTACCCTATTAAAGCTTTTTGAGGAAGCTGACATGCAAGAAGTTATCAGGGACAGCAGCTACCTTCACAAAGAAATTGAAACTATTATCATGTTATCATGATTGCTTTACAGAGTGTATTTGCCATTACCAAAATACTGGAGATATCTTTAAAATCACTTGTAGATTATTTAAGGTAGTTAGCCATTTGGAAACTTCACTTAAAAGTTGGCACCCATTCATTTAGGAGATAATCTCAAATAACTCTATAGTTATAACTTGCATTTCTTCTTAACATTTCCAACAAAATATTCCTAGTACAAATCAAAAGTTTTGTTTTATTTGCAATACTGTAGGTTCAGTTACTATTGGCAGAAGAGGCCATATACATATACTTATTATATGTTCTCAATGCATTTAGTTAGAGACAGAATTTAACAGAAAAAATAAAGGTGGCTTCACAGATACATGATTTCTTTGCACAGGTTTTTCCTTGCACCTCTACTGATGCTAACAACACTCTCTATATAAGTAGGGTCTTTCAAGAGTTGAAAAAGAAGCTAAAGCCTTGTATCCCAATGCCCTTTTATACTAGAACTTAAAATAGAATTCCAGAAGAACCCACTACTCTACTGAGAGAATCAAAGATAAATAACACACAGAAAACACTGGCTTTGAACCCTAAAATTTTAGGCATTTTCTAAGATTTTGAATTCTTTAGTCCCAGTTGCAGAAAAGTTTTCAAAACTGTGACCATTTATTAGAAGGTCATGGAATCCATATATCAAGGTCATAAAAAATGAAATATTCTAGGAATTTTTGCATTCATGTTCATCAGAGATATTGGCCTATAATTCTCTTTTTTTAGTGGGGTCTTTGTCTGGTTTTGGAAAAATGAAATATTCTGGGTCATTATAAAAGAAGCTTGAGAAACATTGATCTATTTGGTTTCCCAGTAATGTCTGTCTTTTATGGTGAAGCACAGAAGGATTTTATAATCCTTAATCATACTACCTGCTATACCGGAATGATTACTATGACAAATAGTACTACTAGTACTACTACTAATACTAATACTCTGTGTGTGTGTGTGTGTGTGTGTGTGTACTACCACACTAGCAGAATCCATGCTTTTTGTACACAGTCCAGTAAAGTAAGAGTGGTCATGCAAAATTCCTAGAGTCAGGGACTTATAGTTGTAACTTTCCAGTCTATGACAAAGTAATATGGGACATTATATTAGCTGGACACCTGGGATGCTGCCTAAATGCTAGAGTCTTCTACTCCTTCTAACTTCAGCAAATTAAAGATAGATCAAAGTTCTTTCACTCAGATGCTAAAATGACACAAATTACACAAAGTTTAACCATGTATGGAAACATGTTCAACCCTTTAGAAGACATTTGTTTATCTTTTAAAAATATTTCTTATTTTATTTATTTGAGAAAAAGAGAGGGAACAGGGAAAGGGGCAGAGAGGGAGGGAGAGAAACAAGCAGACTCCATGCTGAGCAGAGTCCCACGCAGGGCTTGATCTCATGACCCTGAGATCATGACCTGAGATGAAATCAAGAGTCAGACGCTTAACCAACTGCACCACCCAAGCACCCAGAAGACATTTATTAAACCATGAAGCAAGCTAGGTGTTTGGGATATAATGAATAAGCCAATAAAGTTAAATAGTCTACCTCAAGGGTTTATAGTCTAGTAGATTGGAGTAATGGTGAAAACCTGATCAAAGCTGAGTTAAACAGGTTTTTCCTTGCAAAAAATTGAGCTAACTGACAGTGATGGTGATATCAGGTATTAGAAGATGGTACAGATTCAGGATATGGGTAGTCTTTGGGGAGCCAGATATGTAAATGAGCAAACAGAAAAGTAGGAAAATAAATTGGATCTGCATTGGAAAGATATACTTATTCTTTATTTTGTTAATGATTAGGGATATCTGTAGTAAAGGTTATACATTTTCTCAGAGTCAAAAAATATAAAAACATTTAGTATAAAAGAAAAAAAAAACATTTAGTATGAAAAAGTAAAATGCTTCTGAAAATAAATTCGCATCTTAGAATCTAAGTATGGATTTATAATTGTTTTATAATATATAAGATATTGCATAATTTTAATTATTCTGTAATGATTATATTTATGATTCATTTATAGTTGTAAATTGTAGTATTTATAGAGACCACATTATAGTATCTTATATTACAGCAAAGTGGGAGAAAGTGTCCAAAACCACTTCAAATTAAAAAATTTTAACTGAAGAAGAAATACATCTTAAAAATTAATACTACTGAAGTCAAAGAGAATGAGAAATTTGAGAATTCTGATATAATTTCAAGGAAAAATTATCACACATTAAAGACTTACTCTCTCTGCCTCCTGTATTGAAATAGCTTGTCTATTGCTAATTCATTTAACAATTATTTTTTATTATCTACAACAAAATTATATGTTTACTTGTTAGAATATATAGATAAGTTCCAATCTTTGCCTTATAGAAGTTTATCATCTAATAATTTTCATTTTAAATTTTCTTTCAATTTTTTTCATTTCATACTATTCTCACCATAATTTAGCCGAAATCTAAATTACTATAAATTTTTGAAATTTTGTCTAATAAGTAAAAATGTATATGCTTATTTTACTAAATTTCAAAATATTTTTAGAACACAGTAGAAATTTTTTTTAAAAATCCCTCTCCTTACATATGACATATAATGTCTAAGTCTTGAACCTGTATTGGGCACTAGGGTGTGACTTATAATTCTTGTTCTCTTTTAACCCTGAAATAATTGAAGATTTTTATTGAATCTCTCTTTGTCTTTAGTACCAGAGAGAGTAGTGTGAAAGAAGACCTAAGTGGTTGAGGTGTGAAGAAGTGGGGAGGGCGATTTTGAAGAGATGCAGCATCACTGGTAGAGTAGGCTGCCAGAAAGAAAAAAGATTTTGCCTTGAACTGATTTTTAAATCGTGATAGTTTTCATGAAAGTAAAATTGCAATCTTCACCTCCATCCAGGAAGTAGGAGGTCTCTGCTCCACTGTGCTTTTCCTGTGCTTCACCTATTCTTCCTCTATATAAACCATTTAATTCACCAGATAGGACTTCTTGGTACTGATGTAATCCTCGATCCTTGACAGTGGGCCTCATAACCCCACTTCCATGGTCAAGGCTGTCTGAACCAGAAATGACCTTGAGGAGACAACGGCTAGGCAGAAATCTAAGACATGTGTTAGCTGCTTAAAGGATGCTACGATTTAATCAGATTATCTCTGATACAGATATTTTAACTAATCAAAACAGAGGAAGTTGTTACTGAGTGGGAGATCATAAAGGCCTAAGAATATACAAGCTAAAGAAAAGTGGGTTGGAAAAAATGACGGAACAGCAGATGTACAGAGAAGGCGAGTGGTCCTGACAGAGAAAAAAGAACGAAAGTATTACCAGTCTCAGGTTCTTTTCTTTAGACCTGCCTTTTACATTTTTTCTGTATTCCCTAAAACTTCTCTCTAGCCTTCCAAATACCCATTCTTCTAATGAGTTTTAGTGAGTTACTATTACTTGTAACCAAAACACAATGGTAGAAAACTTCCTAACAAATGTCATATTTAGTCTTGTCTTTTCTTATCCTTGCTCATGCTATGTATAGTACTGAGACATATTCTGTTTTTCCCTTCCAACAGTCCATATATTATCTTCCTCCAAATACAGGTCCAAGAGTCACTTTATCCATAAAGCTGTCTCTGACTAACCCTAGGCCACAACTTCCCATCTTTGAACTATGGAGCACTTTAGCTTCTACCCAGGAGGCTGCTAATTATATTGACTTTTTACTGCTCTGTATTTATTTTATAAATTCACTGTATCACTCAAAACATAGCCAGTATGTCTGTTGAGTCTTAGTTTGTGAACCAGTAAAATGGGATTAATTATACCTACTTCAAAGAGATATTATAAAGAGAGTACCTAGCATACTTCCTGCTAGGTCTGTAGTCCTTATGTGTCTGGCCAAAATTCAGAAGAAAATATCTTTACTTTCTTCAAACTAAATATGTAAGAATGAGAAAATAGCTCATTAAAAATTAATGCCATTCCTTTCATAAATTAAATTTGAACAAAACTAAGTGACAAATGTCAAGAGCATTTTCACTTCTAAGCAGATTTCTTTCACAGGTAAACATGAAGAGATATTGAAATATATTAGGCAATCCCGTGTCAACATACCCCTCAAAACAGTGTAATCACTACTTTAGCTATGGATAATAGTATAATTTAAGGTTTTGTTTTTAAGTAACAGTAACATTTTCAGCTTGTTTTTTTTTAAAATATTTTTAAGTAGTTGCCTATGCCTAGCGTGGGGCTCCAACTCACAACCCCTAGATCAAGAGTCGCATGCTCTACCAACTGAGGTGGCCAGGTATCCCTCAGTTTAGTTTTTAGATAACCAAAATAAAACTGCTTTTTCCTGAGAATACATAATTTTATAATTTTCATTATTCAAAAAATCTATTTTGTTCATACTATCACTCCCTTTCTCAGTAATTTAGGGATTAAGTTTTTTTCCTTTATGATATTGATAACCTCCACAGAGTCACAAGTAGTTATAATAATTTCCTTTACCATTCTCTTAACTGTAAAATTTAGTCAAATTATGTACTTACATCCTTTCAGATAAGTCTCTTCCATTTTTTTCTTAATTTTTTATTATTTTCTGAGTTGCATATAATTTGTCCATTTTCTACTATGCCAACAGCCCCAAGTATTAATAGTACTCCTAGTTTTTATTTGGAAAAATCAAGACCCTCCATAACACTGCTCAAAGAGAATTTAATTGCCTACCTTTATAATAGAAGGCCCTAAGTATATATCCCAGACATGTCTCAACATGCCCTGCACTAAGTACATGAAAATATTTAACAGTTAAATATAGTGATATAATTAATATAACTACAAGCCAATTTTTTTTTAGTATTTCTACAGAGTAAAACCACGTGTCAACTCAATGACAAAATCATTCTAAGAATGAGCAATGAAATGATAAAAATAAGTATCCATTTGAAATAGCTTATTGATTACTAAAGTAAATACAGTCTAATGATAGAACCATAGGTACTTACTTGGACTACAAAACTACGCTTGAAGTGGTTATCTAAATATTCCACTTCAAATGTTCAAAAGTTAAGAATACCTGGGTTTCCACAAAAGACCCTGAGTAGCCAAAGCAACTCAAAAAGAAAAACAGAACTGGACACAAAGGATTCCAGATTTCAAGCTGTATTACAAAGCTGTAGTCATCAAGATAATAATGGTACTGGCACAAAAATAGACACAAAGATGATTGGAACAGAATAGGGAACCCAGAAATGGACCCACAACTCTAAGTTCAACTGATCTTCAACAAAGCAGGAAAGACTATCCAATGGAAAAAAGACAGTCTCTTAAATAAATTGTTTTGGGAAAATTGGAAAGCTATATGCAGAAGAATGAAACTGGGCCATACACAGAAAATAATTCAAAATGGATGAAAGACCTAAATGTGGGACAGGAAACCCACCAAAATCCTAGAGGAAAACACAGGCAGAAATCTTTTTGACCTCAGTTGTAGCCAATTCTTACTAGACATGTTGCCAGAGGCAAGGGAAACAAAAGCAAACATGAACTGTTGGGGCTTCATCAAGATTAAAAAGCTTTTGCACAGCGAGGGAAACAATCAATAAAACTAAAAGGCAGCCTACAGAATGGAAGAAGGTATTTGCAAATGACATATCTGATAAAGTATTAGTATCCAAAATCTATAAAGAACTTATCAAAGTCAAAACCCAAAAAACAAATAATCTGGTTAAGAAATGGACAGAAGAGATGAATAGATATTTTTTCAGAAAAGACATTTAGATGGCTAACACACATGAAAAGATGCTCAATATCACTTATGATCAGGGAAATACAAATCAAAACCATGAGAAGGTAACACATCACTCCTATCAGAATGGCTAAAATTAACAACATTAGAAACTACAGGTGTTGGTGAGGATGCGGAGAAAAGGGAATCCTCTTACACTGTTGGTGGGAATGTAAACTGGGGCAACCACTCTAGAGAACAGTAATGAAGGTTCCTCAAGAGTTAAAAACAGAACTACTTTATAATCCAGCAATTGAACAAATAGATATTTACCCAAAGGATACGAAATTACAGATCTGAAGGGGTATATGCACCCTGATATTTATAGCAGCATTATCAACAATAGCCAAACTATGGAGAGAGCCCATATGTCCATTGACTGATGAATGGATAAAGAAGATGTGATATATATATATATACAATGGAGTATTACCCAGACATCAAAAAACGAAATCTTGCCACTTGCAACAATGTAGATGGAGCTAGAATATATTATTCTAAGTGAAATAAGTCAGTCACAGAAAGAAAAATACCGTATGATCTTACTCATATGTGGAATTCAAGAAAGAAAACAGAGGAACACATGGAAGAGGGAAAAGAAAAAAAAGGAGAGGGAAACAAATCATAAGAAATCCTCAACTATAGAGAACAAACTAAGGGTTGATGGAGGGAGGCTGGTGGGGTGATGGGTATTAAAGAGGGCACGTGTGATGAGCACTGGGTGTGGTATGTAAGTGACAAATCACTGAATTCTACTCCAAAAAACCAATATTTCATTACGTATTAGCTAAAATTTAAATTTAAAAAAGAATACTTCTTCCTCAAAAGACTAAACAGAGTTACCATATGACTCAGCAATTCTTTTCCTAAGTATATGCCCAAGAAAAATGAAAACATATGTCCACATAAAAACTTCTGTATGAATGTGGAAATAACCCAAATGACTGTCAAATGATTAATAGATAAATAAAATATAATATATCCACAAAATGAAATATTAATCATCAATAGAAAGGAATGAAGTATTGATACATGCTGTAACATGGAAGAAATTTGAAAGCATCATGCTAAGTGAAAGAAGCCAGTCACAAATGACTACATATTGAATGATTCTGTTTATATGAAATGTTCAAAAAGGCAAATCTGTAGAGACAGAAAGTAGATTAGCGGTTGCCTTGGGCTGTGGGAAGGCTGGGGGAGAATGGAAAGTTACTGCTAATGAGTACTGAGTTTCTTTTCTGGATGATAAAAATGTTTTAGTGGATTGTGATAATGGTTGCACGACTGTGAATATAGTAAAAACTCAATTGTATACTTTAAATGGGGAATTGAATGGTATGTGAATTATATGTCCATAAAGCTGGTATTAAATTTTAAAAAAGACTCTCTGAATCTTAAATTGATAAGATGCTATTTGACTTAACGCATTCTCTACCGAAATTTTAAAGTGAGTATTTTCAATTTCAGCCTCTGTATCTAAGACTGAATGTAGAATGTTCCTAGAATGACCTTTCACGTGTCAGTTATCAAAGTCTCTCAAGAATTCACCTGTGTAGTTAATTTTGCATCTCTGTGTATGTGTGCGTGTGTATACTCATTTATATAAACTTGCTAACGCTCTATTAATTCAGTTGGAACTGAACAGGTTAATCCAAGATTTTAAGTTCCTAAGTACTTATCAGACTTGTTCCACAACTTCATTCCAATGGTCATGTGACTAGCTAGATTTTTATAATAGAGGGATTTAATAAAGAAAAATAAGCCTGAGATTCTAAGCCATGTAAACTGTTCACTCTCATCTGCTGATTCTGCTTCCTACATATCTTCTTTCTCTTCCCACTATCATCTTAGTACAATCCTAAATAAATTCCTATTGAAAATACTGCAATAGCCTTCTCTAGAAGGTCTGTTTCTTTTTTCCCCAATCTTCTCCAACCATAGTAATCCTACTATAAAAATAGTAACCATTTTAATATAAAAATCTGATCCTGCCACTTCCCTACTTAAAATTCTTTCAGTATCTCTGCATCATATATGTGGTAATACTTATCACCAACTGTCAGTTTAAAAAATGAGGCAGAAACTTAAGGCATAGGAAAAAACTACTTCTTTTAAAATTTTTAATGTAGAATTAACTTTAAGTCTTCATAAATATGCTTGTCAATAACTAAACAAACTGCTTGTTCATTTTTAATTTCTGAAGTGAAAAAATTAGCCAGCAAGGTCTACACATTTCCTTTAATCTACCCCCCAAACTCAATAACAATATTAAGAACCTATAAGGGGGATAGTTGGACATATACTTGTCAATCATGATCCTAATTTTGAACCTACTCTCCTGTTTCTATTTGATTCTTCTCTGGTTCTGTCACTTCTATCAACTTTTCATTCTTCCTCATTCTTTTGATTTGATGGTTCCATTTATTGTTTGTGTAAGACCTTGGATTCCTTTGATAACTATTTTAATGCCCTAGACTAAAATTTCTGGCGGCTCTGTTGGACAGTCCCCATATCCTTGTTAAAGTTTATACAAAATAGTCTTTATCCTGCATTCCAAGTCTTTGATCAGTTAACTCAATCCCCCTACCATTATAGTAGGAAAAATTTCCTTTATCCTCAAGTAGAAGCAGCCCCTGTTTTAAGTATGAATATCAACTTGCTGTAAATATGAATATCTGTTTCAAGTATGAGTATCAACTTGTTCAATATGATCCTTCTTGGTCTTCTGTAATTCTATAGTCAGAAGCAAAAGTTTTATCATTGTTTATGCTTTCTTATCCACCTAAAAAACTGTAATTATTTTAGCTGATTATAGATTTTCTAAATAAATAGCAGAAAGGTGTAACAATAATATATATAATAACCACATCTCATCTTCACATCCCCAAATAAAAGAGCAAAATAACAAGGAGGAAGACTTAGAGTAAGAAGGCCAGGATTCTACTTCTAGCTATGGTACTAATTAATAGCATCTGACACTGGGCAATTTAATTTAATGTCTCTAACTATAGTTTTCCCATATGCTTGGGACTCTACTTTTGAAAATACATTAGGAAAGCTGTTTTTTAAACCTTCTCCTACAAATTGAGTTCAGAATGTCAAATGTCTTAACACTGCCTTCTTCAGGAGGCCCTTCCTGGCCACTTTATTTAAAAATCACCACCATGTCACCAATACCACTTCTCCTTAGCACGTATTACAATCTAAAATATATTTTATCCATCTAAAATATACCACCTAAAATTTATCATCTACTGTATATTTTATTTTTCTATTTATTGTCTGACTTCCCCACAAGACCGTTGACTATATAATGTTTGCTGCTGTATCTTCAGTGTCCTAGAACAGTCCTAGTATTTAGAATATGCTCAATGAATATTTGTTGAATGAATAAATGAACAGATATTCAAAAAGAGTGACAAATTGGGGACCTCTTTAATTTCAAAAAGTCATGAACCTAAAAAAGTAAATCAGAAAATCTCTTCAAAAACTTTTTACAAACTAGGTAAATAAATTGAATAAAATAAACCAAAGTTTTATACGTTACCTTAACTTCTTCTAAATATACTATGAACTTGATAATTAAAGCAAAAGCATTATTCTTGATTAGATTAGTACATTTATCCTATCATTCAAAGAACCTAACTTGTAAAGTTCAAGGTACAGATTCTTCTGTTGGTACTTTGGCCTCTTCATTTTATTTCTTTTTTTTTTTCCTTAAGATTTTATTTATTCATTTGGCAGACGGAGATCACAACTAGGCAGGGAGGCAGGCAGAGAGAGAGAGAGAGAGAGGAGGAAGCAGGCTCCCTGCCGAGCAGAGAGCCGGATGCGGGGCTCGATCCCAGGACCCTGAGATCAGGACCCGAGCCAAAGGCAGAGGCTTAACCCACTGAGCCACCCAGATGCCCCCTCTTCTTTTCATTTCTTAAAAAAAAAAAAAAAAGACTTTATTCATTAGAGAAAGAGACATACACACACAGAGAGAGCACAAGCAGGGGGAGAGGGAGAGGGAGAAACAGCATCCTGCTGGGCTGGGAGTCCAACAATCCTCAATCCCAGGACCTGGAGATCATGACCTGAGCCAAAGGCAGAAGCTTAACCACATGAGCCACGCAGGCATCCCTTCTTTTCATTTTAATAAACTGTTGAAACCTAAAAATTTAACTTGCCATTCTAGTGATATATTTTTTGCCAATCAACTCTATTCCAGTATTTATATCAAACTTCCTAAATTCATTACAGGAAAGGAGTTAGGGTTACTAGTTCCCTTGTGTTAGCTAATTTTATTTTACTTAAAACATAGCAAGACCTGAGGTCAGTTCAGTCACACTTGGTTTAAGAGTCTCAAACTAAACATCTCTCTTAAGACATACGTTAGAGTCCCACTGAAGACAGATAAATGAGATTCCACTCTGCTTATACAGCAGAATAATTTTATATAAATATAAAATATTATCCACAAATACATTAAAGTGCAAATCCAGAACATTCTTCTAACAAAATTTCACGTGAATTAATTTGGTTCTGCTACTCACTCTGTATATGTAGCATATATTTTAAACAAAGATGCAGAAAACAATTATGTTTCAAAATCTGCCTTAGTAAATAGAATTTGATTTATAAAGCTACATGTTTTGTATATAATCACAATCAATTTACTTTGAATATTGATGGACAGGAGTAACATTATGAAAATGATTTAGACAATATCAGGTAAAAGTAGTAAGCCCACTATAAAAGGAAGTTCTCATCCCCTTTGAGAAAATCTGACTAATAAAAATCTTAACTTAGAATCTAGTGAAACAAACAAGTGTATAATTTGTTTCACAGTAGAAGAGAATTTCAGCACAGTGCCTTCATTTACTAGGTTTTCAAGTATTTACTATTAAATGAATTCTTTGCTACTTAAGAATTTTACCTAGACTTCCTTTAATGCAATGGTTCTCACCCTGGCTGTGTATTAGAAAGACCTGGGGATCTTAAAAATACGTGTACTTATGTCAAGGCCCAACTTCAGACCAGTTATATCAGAGTCTCCAGGGATGAGGGCTATATATTAACAGTTTTGGAAAGCTTTCTGGGAGATTTTAATGCGCAACCAGAATTGAAATCCATTGTCATAATGCTTTAAAAAGCTTCAGTTCAACATTGCTAAATTCTATCTATTTTGAGGTTCAAATGAAAATAATAATCAACTAGTGCTCACTGCACTGTTGGCCTGGTATATAATATTAAGGATGCTATAAGAGTAATTAAAATGAAAAGAAAAAAAAAAGATCTGTTAGACTGAGGTGGTAGGAGGGATTAAGACAAGTACAAGAAAAGTAGGAAAATCCATAGACAACTTGGATGAGAAGATCCCATGAGAGAATGGGAAGAAAAGGTCCAAAAGCTAGATGGGAAAATTAATAAACCACAGAGACAAATTCATACAAGTAATAAACAGCTAAATGTAAAGAGAGCTTCTATACACTGGAACAGACAACCAGCAACTTGAAAAACAATTGATAATGAAGGATCTGAATAGGTTATACATGCATATACATACATACAGACTGTCTGCCTTGTGTCCAAGTGAGCATTCAAGGTGGTTGTTAACAAGGACAGGTGTGAGAACTTACAGTCATCCTCCTGTCATAACAGGGACAGAGAAATCTGAACCAAAGATCTTTACTTTTTAAGAGACTTCTGTCTCTTCCCAAAGAACTCTTATAAGGGCTGCTGTAGGTAGATTGTTAAAACCAAGGTTTACATATACAGCAGGCATACTAAAAGGAAGGAGGGATTATAAGACTGTCACACCTCCAAAAAAGTTTCTATGAGGACATGTGACTACTTGGGTAAGGCTCTCCAGGCAGCCATGAATCCCTTACCGGGTAACCCTTATCAAGATCTATCACTTCTTGAGGCTCTACATTACTGAGGGTAGAAACGGACTCAATACTCTCAGTTATTTATCTTTGGCCCCAAAAGGAGGGAGCTAGCATGATGAGAGCAGAAGTAGACACAGCAATGGAACCTATCATCCCAGCTATTCAGGATATTCGAATTGTAATATGCCGCACTGGATGACCAAATATCCAGAGTTCAGCTTCCATACCATGTCTAAGGAATAGTTAATAAAATAAACAGATTAGAACAACTGATCCTACTTAGGAAATAAAGACTTCAAAAAAGCTTTCAGAGAGGAATAATGAAGATTTCTATTAGCTATTATTAGATGAAATCTTCTGGAACTTGGGCAATAATTCCACAAAAATACCCAAGCAGGCCTGGTTGAAGAAACACCCCAAACCTTGAAGAATACTTTTAATACTTAGGCTGCAGCTCAGAAAAGAGGGCCTGACTTTCAGAAACTGTATATCTATTATAACATAGGACCAGCAAGGAAAACATCATTACCACCAATATCTTGGTCTCCTTTTTTCTAATTTTTGATCCCCTTAATATTTTCCTTTTGGTGTCAAAGATAAATAACTGAGAGTACTGAGTCCATCTCCACCCTCACTAAGTTGTATTCTAGGGAATAAGGAGGATAAGAAAAGGAAAAGCAAAAAATAATGAAGGGAAAGAATTTAACAATTAAGATAAAATACCAAAGAGCAAGGAGTCCAACAATGGCACTATTAGTAGGAATGATAAATAATCCATCACTCACACACAAGTCACCTGCTCGATATCAGGTATAATACCCTGCAGGACAACCCAACAGAGAAGTAGTGGTGTCCATAATAATGTAACTAAATTATGGTAATAAAAATTAAAGATTCATGAGGCCCTCAAATAGAGTCTGGAACAATAAGAAAAGAAGACCTTCTGAAAAATGGTAGATGGCCATCAAAGAAAGTCTCGATGGCAGCAAAGGAGATCTCAATGTTACCAAGGACAAAAAAAAAAAGAGGTTCGCTTCCAAAATGCTGCCTGACATACTGAAGAAATCTAAAACCTGGAGAAATCTAGAGAAAATTTATTAGGCAACAGATCAATGCTGAATCAGTAATGAAATTCACTACAATAGAGTAAGGAGATAAAAGAAATTCTAGACAATCTTAGAAGATAAAAAGGAAGACCTGGGAAGAACAGGCAAACAAAGACACCCCCAGCTGTCAAGTTCGTCCACATCTGGCAATATACTGGAAAAGGCCAGTGTTGGCACAAACATACCTTAAACACCACTTTATCCAGTAGATCGGTAGATCAGTATACTAAGATACTGGCAATCAAATTAGATCTAGGATTCACTTATGCTTCCTACCATGTGATAAGTAATCTTCTAAATTGAATAATAAAATAATTGAAGAAAAATGAGAACAGATGAAAGATAATTAGTTATACTAAAGGTACAAATACTTTTATTGATTTAAAAAAATTTTTTTTAAGATTCTATTTACTTGTCGAGAGAAAGAGACAGAATGAATATGAGCACAAGCAGGGGGAGTGACAGGCAGAGGGAGAAGCCAGCTCTCCCCTAAGCAGAGATCCTGATGCGGCACTCGATCCCGGCACCCTGGAATCATGACCTGAGCCGAAGACAGGTACTTAACTGATGGAGCCACCCAGGCGTCCCTAAAGGCACAAATACTTTTAAAAGAAACTTAAGGGGCACCTGGGTGGCTCCGTCAGTTAAGCGTCTGCCTTCAGCTCAGGTCATGATCCCAGGGTCTTGAGATCCAGCCCCATGTCTAGGAGTTCCTGCTCAGGGGGGAATCTGCTTCTCTCTTTCCCTCTGTTCCTCCCCATGGTTCAGGCTCTCTCTTTCTCTCATTCCCTTTCTGTCGCTCTCAAAGAAAATCTTAAAAAAAAAAAACAAAAAAAACTTAAAACTTTGAAAAAGTGAGGTTAAAAGGGGTCACATTGTTTCTAACTGGAAGTAGAGATATTTTGAAATAGAAATAAAGCAAGATACATTTGATTTCTATGGATGATTATACAACCTAAAAAAAATACATTCTAATCACTAGTTTCAGCAGATACCTTGAAAGAAAAGCTGACTTTGGTATTTTTTCCTATCCTCTTTAAATTTAATTTTTATTTTATGGTCATAAGAATACTTAATATGAAATCCACCTTCCTTTTTCTTTTTTTTTTTAAATTAAGGAGGCTCCACACCCAACATGAGGCTTGAACTCATGACCCTGAGATCAATAGTTGCCTATTCTACAGACTGAGTCAGGCAGGCACCTGAAATCTGCCTTCTTAACAATTTTTGTAAGTGTACACTACATTATTGTTGACTATCGGCACGATGCCATAGAGCCGACCTCTAGAGCTTATTCATATTGCTTAACTGATGCTTTACACCCATTGATTAGTAGTTTCCCATTTCTTCTTCCTTTCACTTCCTGGCAACAATCATTACACTCTTTGATTCTATAAATTTGACTATTTGAGATACCTTACTTAAGTGGGATCATGCAGCATTTGTTTGCAACTGACATATTTGACTTAGCATAATGTTCTCAAGTTTCATCTATGTTGTCATATACTGCAGAATTTCCATCTTTTTAAGGCTGAACCACATCCCATTATATTCATATAACTATTTTCTTTATCCATTTACCTGTTGATGAATATTTAGGAAGTTTCCACATCTTGGCTATCGTGAATAGTGTCTAATGAACCATAGGAGCAGTAATATTTCTTCAAGACCCCGATTTGAATTTTTTTGGATAAATACCCAGAAGTGGGATTGCTAGAACATATGGTATTTCTATTTTTAACTTCTTGAGGAATGTCTATACTATTTTCCATAGTGGCTGCATCATTTAATATTCCTACAGTGTGCAAGGGTTCCAAATTCCTCACATCTTAGCAAACACCTGTCTTTTGTTTTTTGATAGTAGCCATCCTGAAAGGTGTAGAGTGATATGATTTATATTTCTCTGATTAGTGATGCTGAGCATCTTTTCATATAAATGTTGGCTGTTTGCATGTCTTGTTTGGAGTGATGTCTATGCAAGTCCTTAGTCCCTTTTTAAAATCAGGTTATTAGTTTCTTGCTATTGAATTGTAAGTGTTCCTTATAGAGTTGACCTTTGAACAACATGGAAGTAAGGGCCACTGACCCTCCATGCAGTAAAAAATCTGCATATAACTTTTGACTCCCCAAAAACTTAACTACTAATAGCCTACTGTTGGTCAAAAGCCTAACCAATAACACAGTTGATTAACAAACATTTTGTATATTATATGTATTATATACTGTAGTCTTAAAGCAAGAGAGAAGAAAACATACATTTACAATGCTGCACTGTATTTATTGAAAAAAAAATCCATGTGTAAATGGACCCACCCACCTCAAACCTATGTTGTTCAAGGGTCACCTATATGTTTTAAAGATTAACCCGTTATTAGATATGTGGTTTGTAAGTATTTTCTCCCATTCCATATATTGCCTTTTCACTTTACTGTTTCCTTTGCTGTGCAGAAGATTCTTTTTTTTTATAGATTTTATTTATTTATTTGATAGAGATCATAAGTAGGCAGAGAGGCAGGCAGAGAGAGAGAGAGAGAGGAGGAAGCAGGCTCCCTGCAGAGCAGAGAGCCCGACGCGGGACTCGATCCCAGGACCCTGAGATCACGACCTGAGCCGAAGGCAGAGGCTTAACCCACTGAGCCACCCAGGCGCCCTGTGCAGAAGATTCTTAACATGATATAGTCTTACTATACATACTATAGTCGTACTCACTTATTTTTGTTTATGTTGCCTATACTTTGGGTGACATATTTGTAATAATCATTGCCAAGATCAATGTCATGAAGTCTTTCCCCTAGGTTTTATTCTGGGAGTTTTACAGCCTCAGGTCTTACATTTAAGTCTTTAATCCATTTTGGTTGATTTTTGTGTATAGTGTAAAATAAGGGTCTGATTTCATTCTTTTGCATATGGATATGCAGTTTTCCCATTACCACTTATTGAACAGACTAGCTTTACGTTATTGTGTATTCTTGGCACCCATTTCAAAGATCAGTTGACTATATATGTATGGATTTATTTCTGGGCTCTCTGTTCTGTTTCACTGGTCTATATGCTTGTCTTTATTCCAGTACTATACTGTTTTGATTACTATGGCTTTATCCATTCATCTGATACTTTGAAATCAGGAAATGTGACACCTCCAGCTTTGTTGTTCTTTCTACAGACTTATTTGGATATTTGTGATCTTTTATGGTTCCATATGAATTTTAGAATTGTTTTTTTCTATTTCTGTAAAAAGTACCATTGAGATTTTAATAGCAATTACACTGAATCTATAGACCACTTTGAATACTATGGACATTTTAACAATATCTCCTTCTAATCCTCCACTTTAAATTTTCTGCTTCACTTAGTTTTTGATCTTTTAAATTCTTTACTTCCTTACCAGCTTAGCAATATCACATTTAAAATATTTTATCTAATTATTTAATTTTCAGTAGCTTATCAAAGTATTTAAATCAACCACAGTTCTATGCTCAATTAAGTATTGTCTTTTTGGTTTTAACCAAGTGGAAACTTTTTTACCTAAAAGCTTTCTCCAGGCTTAACCTTTGTTGAAATCTTAGAGACCCTGTAATCTCATCCTCAGTTCCTACTTATGTGTGGGAAGACTCAGTAAGCAGGGATGGAGGGGTAGATTCTCAAGCAGACTCCCTGCTGAGCGTAGAGCCTACCTTGGGGCTTGCTTTCATGACCCTGAGATCACAACCTGAGCCAAAGTCAAGAGTTGGACACAACAGACTGAGCCACCCAGGTGGTCCCCCACCTTTGATGAGAAATTTAAAGAAAGCTTCTGATTAGTTTTCTTTTTATTTTCAGAAATTACTTCTCCAGTGTCCTAAAACAATATTCTTATTAAGGCGACCAATTATATCTGTTATTACTATTGCCATATTGAATCCACAAGTGCAATTCATTATTTCTTTTTAAAGATTTTATTTATTTATTTGACAGACAGAAATCACAAGTAGGCAGAGAGGCAGGCAGAGAGACAGGAGGAAGCAGGCTCCCCGCCAAGCAGAGAGCCCAAATGCAGGGCTCGATCCCAGGACCCTGGGATCATGACCTGAGCCGAAGGCAGAGGCTTTAACACTGAGCCACCCAGGCACCCCAATGCAAGTGTAATTCATTATTGTTTATGTACTTGTTATATTATATATACTTCCTAGGGACATTTGTAATTAGGTCAAGAAGTTTCCCTATTCCAATAATGCTTCCCATTTCCTGGGTTATATGACCTTATCCAGCCAGGGAAAGAAATAAGCCTATCTTTTGGCTTAATGGTCCCTCATTGATCTAAGAAATATAGGTAAACACTGTTCTGCTAACTCACACTGAATTCCAGAATTTATACTTTAAAGAGTCATCTCAAAAATGTCTGCTGGGGTGTCTGAGTGGCTCAGTGGGTTAAGACTCTGCCTCCGGCTCAGGTCATGATCCCAGAGTCCTGGGATCGAGCCCCGCATTGGGCTCTCTGCTTGGCGGGGAGCCTGCTTCCTCCTGTCTCTCTGCCTGCCTCTCTGCCTACTTGTGATCGCTCTCTGTCAAATAAATAAATAAAATCTTAAAAAAATATATTAAAAAAAAGTCTACTGAAATGCCATTAGTCTTCTCTCTCAAGACTTAAAATATAAAATATTAACATAAATGAAATAAGTTAATATAAAATGACTAAAAAAGGTGTACTGGGAGTATTTTCCAGTTAGATATAAAAGAGTGATTTTACTTTATAATGTGAAAAAGGCAACTAAAAAAAAATCTGAACATTGGACAGAATTACACTAAAGTTATACTAATTACTTGTGGAAATGTCCATACTTATCCTTTCACAATAGATTCTTAGGAACTGAGAAACAAATTTAATGACCATGTTCTATAAAATATTACAGCAAAATCGGAATTACATGCAACCAGAAGACTTAATTATTTTATTAAAGTTAACTTTAAGAGGTGGCTTTTTACGCATAAATGTTTCCCTTCTCTTTTTTCCTTTTAAGAAAGTATATGTGGAGTGCCTGGGTGGCTCAGTCCATTAAGCATCTATCTCAGTCCATGATCTCAGGGTCCTGGGATCGAGACCTACATCGGGCTCACTGCTCAGCGGGAAGTCAGCTTCTTCTCTTCCTTTGCAGCTCCCCGTGCTTGTGCTTTCTCATGCTCTCTCTCACAAATAAATAAATTAAGTCTTTAAAGTGTCTGTTATGTGCTGAAGCCAGTATTCATTCAGTGTAATCTTTTACATACTCTACAATATGATAGAGTAAAAGTTAATGCTTGATGTAGTCACTATGGAAAACAGATTGGCAGTTCCTCAAAAAGCTAAACATAAAATTACCACATGACCTAGCAAATTTCACTCCAAGGCGCATATATACACTGAAAAGAATTGAAAGCACTGTTTTGAACAGATATCTGTACATTTAAAAATCCATCAAGAAATGAGATATATACATACCTACATATATTTGTCATATTTGTGATAGATAGATAATGGGATATTAGTCCTAAAGAGCAATGAAATTCCGATACATGCTATAACATATATGAAACTTGAAACATATTAAGTGAAATAAACCTGACACAAAAGGACAATTATTATATGATTTCACTTACAGGGGATATCTAGAGTAGACAAACTGATGTGGAAAGAGAACAAATTCAAGTTAACCAGGAGCTGGGGAAAAAAGAGAATGTAGAATTAGTGCTTAATGGTTAGAAAGTTCTGTTTTGGGTGATGAAAAGTTTTGGAAATAGAGAGTAGTGACTGTTGCACAACATTGTAAATGTAATTAATGCCAATGAATGGTTAAAATGAAGTGGTGCCTTCATTTTAAGTTAAGTTAAGCAACTCACTCTTGATTTCCACTCAGGTCATGATCTCAGGGTTGCAGAAGGCTCTGCACTCAGCAGGGAGTCTGCTTGAGATTCTCTCCCTTCCTTTGCCCCTCCCCCTGTTCATGCCTCAGCGAATGCTCTATCTTAAATAATCTTTTAAAAGAAAACAGTTAAGGGGCGCCTGGGTGACTCAGTCCATTAAGCTTCTGCCTTCGGCTCAGGTCATGATCCTAGGGTCCTGGGATCAAGTCCCACGTCAGGCTCCCTGCTCAGAGGGGAGCCTGCTTTTCCCTCTCCTTCTTCTGCTCCCCGAGCTTGTGCTCGCTCTCCCTCGCTCGCTCTCTCTGTCAAATAAATAAATAAGAGCTTTAAAAATAAAGAAAAAAAAGTTAAAATGGCAAGTTCTCTGTAATACATTCTTCCACAACTTAAAAAAACTTAATAATGTAGAATACATTGGATTATATACTTTAAGTGGGTGAATTATAACTTGTAGTCTGTGAAATATGTCAGTAAACATGTTATAAAAATTAATATTTGAAGTCTTTCTTCAATGCTTGAAGTTCAAGTCTTTTGTTCCTTCTTTCCAGCTTTCCCTGGTCATCCTAGTGACTCTTCTCTTATTCTTAAATCATAATACTGTACTTGTTTGTATTACTCCACAATTAATCCTACCCTCTTTTTGGCATTGTTAGTTGTTTTTTAATTACTGCTACACATTTCATATTTGATTATGCTTTGTTGATAAAACAAGATTAGTTGCTCATATTATCAACTAAAGCTCTATATTTAATATTTGTTTGTACTTTGTTTACCACACAAGATGAGTAGCAGCTCAAATTGTCAAGAAGACCCAGTAGCTTCCTGCCATCTTCAAATGTTCCAAAAATAATTCAATATTACACTTGAACAAATACATAGAGTAAAAACTTCAGTAACAAATGTTAAGAGAAAGCAGTCTCAAAAAAATAATCAGGGGCGCCTGGGTGGCTCAGTGGGTTAATCCTCTGCCTCCAGCTCAGGTCATGATCTCGGGGTCCTGGATCAAGCCCCATATTGGGCTCTCTGCTCAGCAGGGAGCTGAGAGGGAGCTGCTTCCCCCTCCCCCTCTGCCTGCCTCTCTGCCTACTTGTGCTGTCTCTCTCTCTGTCAAATAAATAAATAAAATCTTAAAAAAAAAAATCAGCATACTCATTCCCTGGGCAATCTACAATTACTCAAGGATGTAATAGATTTAATTCAGTATAATTATTAAACAAAGTAGGATATTTTCAGAGAAAAATTTCTGACTGACCATTTTTCTTTTTTCCCCAAAATGAATTAAAGACACTGTCCAAAAACAAAAACAAAATAGGCAAAGAATATATAAATATTTAACATATACACTAGTATTTTTTATGCCTAAGTAGATATGTTTAGGATAGATACTTCTAATCTTGAATAGAATTAACTAAAATATGAGATTATACAAATAATAAAGTTACAACAGCCAACCAAAATTTTTGTTTATTGAAAAATCTCATTTAATAATTACAGTGGTCTTAAAATAAATTTTACGTAAGTATTTGGGGGTATAAAATGAAAGAAAAGGAAGGTGGTAGAAAAAGAAATAGGAAAAATAAACATTTATTTATTTTTGTTCCTTTGAAAAAAATAGCCTGAAAAACTGGGGAATGTATAAAACAGTGCACTTGGAAAAAAGCCATATAGTTACAGAACAGAAATAAAAGACTAGGTAAATACTTAGGGCCTTAATATATGCTCAAAATAACCTGTTAGGTTTATAGTCTATTTTAATCCACAGTGGAGTTTTGTTTCGTTTTGTTTTGCTTTTAATTGGTACTTTTAAAAATGTGCAAAATGCTTTTGTTAAAATATTTCTTTCCTGCAGAATGTCTGAATGACCTTCTCTTCAGTGTGTTTTTAAAAACATATCATAAATTATATAAATTGATCTAAAGGCAAATGTTTAAGTTTTTAAAATATAGCATCATTACCTCAAAAGTAAATCTGTTTCAATGAACAACTATGTTTCAATTCCCTACTGAAGTAGAATGACTTATATTCACTTTTACAGTGAAAATATCCACTGACATCTCAGAGAAGATTGCTTTTCTAGTCAGAAACACAGCTATTTATCAAATGCACTTCCCCAGAAAACAGCCAATAAAGGGAAAGAAACAAAAATGGGTTTCCATCAGATAAATACATGAGTTAAACTCATTCTTTATTAATTAAAAAGTCCTCATGCCCTTAATCTCTGAGGTTTTATAATTTACACATGACTCCAACAACCTTGGACTGTGATTCCCAAGGTCACAGCATATTAGAAAGAGGGATAAACATGATGATGATAGCAGCTGTAATTTTCTAAGCACGTATTAAGCACTAGGCATGGGGATAGGGCTAAGAGTGGAGGGGCTGTCTGTGATAGGTAACTGTACAAAAGTTGTACAGACATTAAAATAAAAACCTGGCAAATGGCTTAACTCCATGATGTAGAATCTACAGCCTTATGTCCCAAGGGTATCACTGTATTACTACAAGGATAACAAAAAAAGACAATTCCCTGAGACCTTAAACAGAAGATTAAGGTTTTACAAAGTTTAATATATCATATACTTTTAAAAAATGAGAATACGCAATTGAATCTAAAGATTTAGATTTGAATACAGACCCATCACTAAATATATCAATGACCTTGGGCAATTTTTATCTGCCTAAGACTCAGTTTCTCCAAGTGTAAAATGGGAATATTTATCTTATGTCACTATGGTGAGAATCAACATCTGTAATGGCACCCATACAACTCATTAATATAGTAGCCATTGACATATTCTGAAAATTTAACTATCTAGAATAAATTGTTCTTTGAAATAAATGATTTCATTACTTTTAAGAATATTATAACTTTTTGGGTGTTTAGCTGTTACTCTTTAGTTTGTAAATACGTAAAGTAGAAAATGAATGCTCATGAATCTCATCATAAGGCACCTCTTGGACCAGGTAAATCCAATTCATTTTTCAGCCTCAATTTAGATGGCATCTCCCCTGGAAAGCCTTCTCCCAATCTCTTGTACTTAATATGTCTCTACCAGACACTTAAAAGTCTACCACATCCAAAACCAAAGTCCTGACTGTCCATTTCTATCCCGAAGTTTCTCCATCTAAATAGCTTCCCATCTCACAGCCAAAGGCAAAACCACTGTTCCCAGTTTCTCAGCCAAAACCTTAGAGTCATTTTGTCTTCTCTTTCTCTCATAACCCACATCTAATCCATCAAAAGACTTTTTTGGTTCTACCTTAAAAATAGAATCCAGAATTTGACTGCTATCAAACATCAGTCACTTAGCTCGTTCTATAAGCCTTCTAACGGTCAATGCCTCCCTATGTAGTCTATTCTCAACACAGCAACTGGAGTGATCCTTTAAAAGCATACAAACCAGATTTACTGATAACCCTGCAATGGCTCCTTGAAGCCACAATAAAGGTCTGTAAAGCCCTACATGATGTGACTCTTCTACCCATTACCTCTGTCAATACCTTCTCTAGCCTCCCATCTCTCTCACTCTGTTTCATTCATACTGGTCTCTCTCCACTACTCTGAACATGCCAGGTATGCTCCTGCCTCAAGACCTCTGCCTGGAAGTCTCTTCCCCAAAATTTTCACATAGCTAACCAATTTCTTGGTCTTTTCCTCAAATATCACCTTCTCTGTATCCCTTCCGCAACCTCTGCAACCCACCACCACCATAGCCTTCTTATTCTGCTCTACTTTTTCTATCCTTCATAAAATTTGCCAACTTCAAATGTGCCATATACTTTATCATGCTTATCTGCATCCCCAACATACATTCCACAAGAGTAGAGAGCTTTAAAAGTTTTATTTACTGATATATCCCATGTATCTACAATAGCACCAAAAATGCAAATAAATATGTGAATAAAAGAATACATTAGATACTTCCTGTGTTGCCTTCAGCATCCTGCACTGACCACTACTATATCAGTTATCAACTGTACTAAATAGCCTCTTAATTTTCTGTCTTTTCAACTAAATTTTAAGTTTCTTGAAACAAGGAATTTTATTTTACTTTCCATTAGTAGTGCTGGTACTTCCTTACAGGGCCTGACACCTAGTGAGTACTCTGCATTATTTAATAAATTGATGAAAAAAATAAAACTATCTAAATCAAGGTGTAAGCACCTTTATTATCTCCAAGATATAAATACAATGCTTAAAGGCATGACACTGAAGACTGAGTTCTGGATTCTGGATTCTGTTAGTGTATTTAGTCTGGGTCTGGCACTTATAAGAACACCGTTGAAATTATTTAAGTTCCTTACAACTATTTCCTTATCAGTAAAAATAGAGGAGTAATGATGGTATCTGAACCACATTTGATTATCACAAAAATAAAATGCAGGTAACAGTGAAGGATTCAGAATGTGCCACTCTAGCATACTATTTTGAGTTAAAGGCACTTGAAAAACAGCAAATACAAGCAAAACATTCTGACCTTCCTTCTTGTTCTTAAAAGCAAAAAATGTAATTCCTGTATGAAAGATGTCCTCCTATACCAGAAGAAAAGTAACATTCTTATCACCAAGGACAAAAGTTGAGACTGAGATAATTCTAGACAGACTTTGTTAAAAATAATTCTCTCCTTTTAGCCTCTGCACATAGTTACTTTCCCACAATTGCCTCTCTTTGTTCAACTTAATATAAAACAACTAGGTTTTGCCATTTCTTTGGGTCTTCCTTCCTTATGCAGACTCCTATGTCACACAAAACTTCTTTAAATAAATTTGTATGCTTTCTCCTGTTGATCTACCTTTTTTTATATAATTCTCAGGCCCAGCCACAAAGAACTATAAAAGGGTAAAAGTAAAAGTTTGTATCTCCTACAAGAGAATTAGCCCAGTGATTGTTATATATTGAGCAATCAATAATTGACATCTATTATTTGTTATTACAAATTAAATAGGACCAGTACTATAAGTCTTTACTTCAATAACTTGACTAAGCTAAAATATTCACTAAATATAATCTTTAAAATCTCCTAAAAAGCACCAAGGATTTATATTAAAAATTGTTACCAAAAATAATTTTTTTTTAAAGATTTTTATTTATTTGACAGAGATCACAAGTAGGCAGAGAGGCAGGCAGAGAGAGAGGAGGAAGCAAGCTCTCCGCGGAGGAGAGCCGGATGCGGGGCTCGATCCCAGGACCCCGGGATCATGACCTGAGCTGAAGGCAGAGGCTTCAACCCACTGAGCCACCCAGGCGCCCCACCAAAAATAATTTTGATAATCATTTTGCAGAAGGAGGTACCTTAACTCTCTCAATAAAAGGAAAATTATATTTACATTATTCCAGAATATTTTTAAATATTTCTGGATGTTAGGTTCTAAAACTGTCTTTGGTAACTGCCTCCAATGTTTAATAATTTCATAATATGTTTTCTTTTATATTGCCAGGATACCTCATATTAGAGTTTAAAGATCAAACATCTTACTGTTTAGATGAACTACACCTACAGGTCTTCAATATACACACACATTCTTCCCTCTGCTCTGAATAATCTTACATCCAGAAATAAGACTTTTGAGAAAAAGATTTTAGTACATGTGTGACTCTTTGCTAAATCACCTCCAAGCTTTTCACTTTTAATTTCAGTCATGTATCCAACAAAAAGTATAATCTTTTGGTAATGTTATATTAAGAACTGAGCAAAACTAACAGTTCTGTCCCAATTAAAAGGCCAATTATATAGGGTTTATTTTAAATCCTGTTTTCTCTTATTTTATAATAAAAATATTTTTTCTATTGTAATAAAAAGAATTTTTCTATCATTTTCCTGCCTACTGTGACTCCTGAATGTTTTCTTCCTCCATCTCCAGAGACAGTTCTCCATTTTATAAAATACTTGTGAAAACTAATTTTCTTTATAGTTTGTACTAACATAAAGGAATTAACAAACATACACATTTTACTTAACACTCATTTGGACAGCAGACAAGAAAACTGAGGTAAGCAGTTTAAATGATTGTCCCAAGACCACAGATGGAGTGACTGCCAGCTTTAGGATTAAAACTAAGAAGCTCATTATTCCTTTCTTATATTCCAAGTACTTAATGCTGTTTGTACATCACAAGGATCTCTTAACTAATTTAAGAACAATAATTTAATTTAATAATTAAAACAACTAGCAACAATAATTATGACAAACCTAAATAGATTTGTGAAATTTATTAAACAAAACCAAAATTACTTTACCCAAATAAATTACTTTATTCCCTGAAAAAATTAACCTGATTTACCACATAAGTTATTTTTTAAAATTTTTCCTTACAGTGCCAAGAAAGTGACAGTTTAATATAATTTATCATTTCAATGTCTTTTTTAAAAGCCAATTTCTTTAACCAAAATCTACAATGAGTATACGAGATGGTTACTACCAAACAGAAATACTTTGCATTAAAAAAAATTCTCCAAACTTAAAACAGTAGTTTCTACTCTAATTGTAAACTTAAACTTCAGGATATATTTAGAACACAATTATCTATGAAAAGACAATGATAAAAAGTAAAGAAAACACCAAATACTATTGCATTTACAAGAGAAAAAGACATACAGTATAACATTAACAGCTTACTGTGGAGAGTGGGTTTAATCAGGAAGTAGCCATTATCCTTTCGATTCAGAGCAGTGACAGCACTCCAAAACAACAAGCCGTGATATTTTTCAGTTAAAAGGAATGAAAGAATACCTACTATTGTGTCCTAGCTTTGCTGACCCCAAAGGTCACCACATGTCTTTTATCAAAAGCTATCATGAAAACATAATCCAAGTAAGAATTTACAAAGCTCTATTTGTTGAAACACCTAAAATCTACCTAACACAACCTCTCTCTCTCAGTTACTCACAAAACATGGCTGTCTTATTCAGAGATTAGCAATTATTGTAATGAGATACTGTCGGAGAGGGTCAAATAGTACTTCCTGCAGTTTACACATCTTGATTTCCTGGTAAACAAACTGAAAGGCAGGTGGAGCACTTAGATCACCAGTAAACGTGAATGCTCACGTGACAAAACTAAGCCAGGTAAGGTTGATGTCTCAAGTAATCGTTCTTCGTGTTATTAACGTCAAAACAGACAATAAAGAGTTCTGTCTTTCTTTCCTTTTTTAAGGAGGGTTTATTCCTGACATGCATAGGCACACAGTTTATAATGAGGAATGCTTGAAAAACGAATCTGTTTAAGTAGGTTTTAAAAATTACTTCTGGCAAGTAAATTGTAAAAAAGAGGCAATGCTAATAAGATACATATTTTAAAAAAAAACAACTAAAAATAACTGTTCAAAAACCTGCTAAATATAAGGAAAAGTGTTTAAATTTCAACTGCTTCAAGAAAGTATATAGAAGTTTCTGAGTTATAATTAAAGGCCAAAACTGAATTTTAGTCAAAGCATAAGCCTATTTTTATCAGAGCAAGCGCCTGCAAAACTATTGCTTTATAATTTATGTGGCAGTCTTCAAAAAAACAATCTCAGTTATATGAATCAAAAAGTTTACAAAACTTTAAACAATTCCCAGCATTCTTTAAAATTTGTATTTCAAAAAAGAAAAATAAACAACATATTTACTTGTGAACATCTTTTTTAAAATATTGTTAGTTTGAAGACTAAGTTTTCTTGTCCTTAGGTTTTTCCCCCCCAAATTGCTGTTTTTTTCTTCTCTGAAATGTGTCATATACTTGAATGAGAGTTTGTTTAAATTAACTAAGGTATAAGACAAACACACATACTCTGTCGAGATGATAAACTAATTCACGACTTTAAAAATATTTAGGAGATTTTTTTCTTAATCTACAAAGCTGCATTTATCTTAATTCTATACATACTAACGCCATGTATCTATGTCTTATTAGGAACATTGTATGCTTTAATTTTAAGAGCTTTTAATGACCCTTTTACAATATAATCATATCAAGGCATTAAATTACATTACTTAAATCATATTTACTCTATTTGTGAAATAAAATTCTAATGTACTGAAATAGAAAACAAAACGAAGTGACAGTAAAATTAATAACAACAAGAACACCCAAGGAGAGAAAACTGTGCCAAGAGAACAGAATCTCAGAGAACAGGTCTCATTACAAACAGTATGTGTGTCATTTGAAAGGAGTGTGTATTCAGTATCAAACATTAACACAAGTTGCTAATCACCATCTTCATTACAATGACATGAAATAGATAGGAAATTTTCAGAAAACAATGACTATGGACTTCCAGTTCCAGTTCAGTTCCAGCTGAATTTGTTGGTGAAATGAAATAATTCAAATATTCTATAGTTAACTGGAATGCAAAACAAAGCCCTTATTTCCTTTAAAGAAAATTTAAGATATAATTCGTACTAAATATGTAGCTTTGACTGTGATTCATATACTAAAACGAAACTAAATTATAAATTAAAGACCCATGGGGCACCTGGGTGGCTCAGTGGATTAAAGCCTCTGCCTTCAGCTTAGGTCATGATGGCAGGGTCCTGGGATCCAGCCCCATAGGGGAATCTCTCCTCGGCAGGGAGCCTGCTTCCCTTTCTCTCTCCCTACCTGCCTCTCTGTCTACTTGTGATCTCTGTCAAATAAATAAACAAAATCTTTAAAATATAAAAAAATTAAAAATTAAAGATCCATGACTAACTTTGTTTCCTATAGTACGTCAAATTTAGAGGATAATGAAATAAAAATATAAAGGTAAAGAAAATAAATTTGAAATTTTGTTTCATTCAAAGTGGCTTTTATCAACAATCAGCAACTTTTGGTATTAAGAGTTTATAATTCAGCTGAAAGGGCTGGGACAAAAATCAGGGTAATATATATGGTACCCTGTGAGTTAGAAAAAGACACCCTCCTCTCTGCTCAGCGGGGAGCCTGCTTCCTCCTCTCCTCTCTGCCTGCCTCTCTGCTTGCTTGTGATCTCTGTCTGTCAAATAAATAAATAAAAATCTTAAAAAAAAAAAAAAAGACACGCTCTGAGCTGGCATATGAGAAAAAGACACCTTTTCTTCCTCTAGGATGTATTTCAGCCCTACTTGTTCTCTCAAGTCTGGCATTCTTATATTGGGCACACCCAGGACAATGACCTGTACCTGGTACCTCTGTACTGGCAAAAAGCTTCAGAAGGGATTCCCCTGCCCCTGGCAAGTCTAGGAAACCACAGAGGAGATTAGTCATCCATGACTTAAGAAATTCATAAAAAAGAAGGGGGGGGGCTGGGGAGGGGACACAAAGAGGAAGAAAGGTTCCTGCTTTTATTGTTTGCTTCTGCTGGCAATAAATAAGCTTTACATGGTTATTTACAGCTCATTTTGTTCCAAAATATTTTAATGTGACTTACAGAAATATGAATAGCAGAATAGATGCTTTCAAAATATAAACTAATATGAATAAAGGGAAAATAAGGGGAAGCAAGAAAGATGAAACACAAGGTAAACTTGAAACACAGAAATATCTATCATAAGGCCTTGCCTTAGATGTAGGTGGTTCAGCTGTGAGCTTCCTAGCAATAACAGTAAAGCAGAAAACAGAACCAAATTACAAAAATTTAATCTAGCAGTTAAGAAACTGCCTTCAGCTCAGGTCATGATCCCAGGACTGAGTCCCTGCTCAGTGGAGAGCCTACTTCTCCCTCTCCCTCTGCCCCTACCCACTGCCCCCCCCCCCGCCGACACTTGTGCTCCTCTTGCTCACTCTCGCTCTAGCTCAAATAATTAAAAATCTTTTTTAAAAAATCAAATTACAGAATTTTAATTCTCTGTAAGATGTGTTACAAACAAGCACCAAAGTTTTCCTACTACTCAGAATTGAGAGAAGTTTCTTTTAGACTTGGCAATGATGTAACACTGGACAATACAATGGTTTTTTCAACAGCATCTTTACAGAAATTAAATAAGAAATTTCATATGAAAGATTCTTTTAGGGCACCTGGGTGGCTCAGTCAATTAAGCGGCTGCCTTCGTCGGCTCAGGTCATGATCCCAGAGTCCTATAGGATCGAATCCCGAATCGGGCTCCCTGCTCCACAGAGAGCCTGCTTCTCCCTCTCCCTCTGCCTGCCACTCTGACTACTTGTGCTCTCTATCTCTCTGTCAAATAAATAAATAAATAAATAAATAAAATCTTTAAAAAATAAAAAAAAGGAACAAAGATTCTTTTGACATTTCCTCGGCGCAAGCTGAGGTCATAACAAATGAAAAGTTACTCAGAAAATAAGCTATCTTGCTAGGAAAGCTGTAATTTATCTAATCTGGGTTTTTAAACAAACACTAACAATCCCCAGGATCTTTTATTAAATTCACAGTCCACTTTCATATTCCAAATTCATCCTTCATTCTCTAAATTCAGATTCTTCTGCTGGATGAGTAAGTAGAAATGGGCATGCAAGCTATAACTGTGTTCCCAGAACGGATGAAAGAGAAGACACTGGTAGTTAGTGAAGTCTAGACACTTCAAGGGGAACTTTTTTTTTTACTTAAAACAGTTCCTCTCTTCTTTCTTACTGACTATCTATAATCCTGCCTGGTTCAACAGCTTGAAAATCCGATCTATGATTACTTTTATTCCTCTTCAGTTTGGTATTTCTAAATATGGTAAAGAAATCTGACTTTAGGGTTTCTATATTCCTATGTTCTCATTCAGTCCGCACCAATGTAGATTCATTTTAGAGCATGAATATTTGCATATTTTCATAGCATTTGCTTTTTATGTTATGGGGGGGTTGTAAAATTACTATAAACAGAATCCCTCTCATTTTGTTATATAAGAAAAACAAGGTTGTCAATGGTCACATCTCAATATACCATATATGTGGACTGAATACTACTAATAAAATTTAACAATGCTACAACCTGATTTTCACATGTGGCACATAAGTAGGAACAAATCCTATCTCCCACTGTAACTGGGTGCATCACTTCTCTGTCTCCCAAAGATGCCAGGTTGATGTTCTGTTTTCCATTCCTTCTCCATCTCATTATCAGTTTAGATCTTATCACTTTCAGAATGCTCCCCTCTCAGAGTCTGACTGTCTGGGCCCATAAAACCTTCTTTCTCTACCTGATTTAGCTCTGTATTATTCTCTAATTATTTTAGGGATCTCCCTTACTAGATTTTGAAATTCCTCAATTTGTATTACTTACCGTGAGTCATTAAATGCAAACACCATAAGTACAAATTAACTTATGCATTAATAAACTGCTGTACATATTTATTACAGCTCATGATTGTTCAACAAGACCAGGATATTTATTAGGATTGCATCGAGTGAGCCAGATGCTGAGTTTTTACCATACAGGTAATTTCTTTTTTCTTTTGAGAGAGAGAGAGAGAGAACGGCGGGGTGGGTTGGTACAGAGGGGCAGAGGGAGAGGGAGAGAGAGAATCTTAAGCAGGCTCCATGTCCAGGACAGAGCTCATTGTGGGGCTTGACCTCACAACCCTGAGATCATGACTTGAGCCAAAATACAGAGTCAGATGCCTAGCTGACCGAGCCACCCAGGTCTTCCTATACAGCTAATTTCTAAGTGGTATATAGAATCAACTCATATTGAACCAAACCTTGGGCTTTTCTACTTTCAAGCTGGTCAAAAGAATTTTAATTGTAAGAACAACTTTTGAGAGCACTACCAAAAATCAAACAGATGTTATATAATTGTCAGACCTTAAAATGACCAAAATCAAATAACGATTGTGGCTAACACAGTTTGACCTTTACTTGAAATCATGTATGTAATCCAAAGAGTCATGTAGCTTACTCCCTTATTAAATGAATTTTTCCAACGTGTAGCCACCAAAATTTGTTATTTCTTAATTTCCTATATTATGAAAATTCAGTCTTAGCATAGTAATCTCAATGTACAATTTTTGCCGTTGTAAAAGGTAGCAGTATTTGCATTTGGCATAATATGTACACTTGCTTAACATTTTTCTTGCAATAAGAAAAAGCACATTTAAAAATATGTTAGATAGCATATGCTTAAGAAACTCATATAAGCATCTTAAATAAATCAAGATTATATTCTAGTCATTTAAAAAGTCATATTATAATTAAAATGGTTACATTATTAACCACCTTATAATTGTTTACCTCAAAGAACAAAAGTAGGAAACATATCTATCATATAAATTAAAAAGCTTTTGAACAAATTTAACAACAAAAGAAAGAATATAATTTAATTTTCTTTCTTTTCCTAAAAAGCTAACTGGAAAGAGTAAACCAAAGGAAGCTACAAATATATATATTTTCATTTATTGCAACATAATAGATACACAGAGAGCCTGTGAGAATACAATATTCATTTTGCTGCAGAAGAACAGACATTGCATAACAATGAGATTTGCTAATGAAATCAACCATCAACCTGGAATACATATGTATTAAACCAAGACCTCAGTGTCATTTTCTTTTTGCATCGTTTGTTCTTTCTTTCATTTTTTTCTTGACCTTGTCAGTATTTTTGTCCTTTAGATTTCAGAACTTTGGTAAAGCAAAATCAAGACTATAATATTATAATGTAATGCTTTTTATTCATCGCATTTATTTTTAATGTAAATTCCAATTGTTCTGCTTCTATCAGCACTATTAATGTACCTCTGGAAAAAAAAAAAAATCAATGGATGCTACAAGAAGAAACAAAGGAGGTTTATCTCTATACAAAATAATTGGACCAGTCTAAAAAAAACTTTTTTCAACATTTGCCATAAATTCCAGATGATAACTTTTATAGCAATGTTAGTGATTACTTATTTAATAAGAAATTTAAAAAAACTATATATATATACATATATATATACACACATACATATTTTAAAGATTTTATTTATTTGACAAAGAGAGAGAGCAAGAGCGCACAAGCAGGGGGAGCAGCAGGCAGAGGGAGAAGCAGGTTCCCCGCTGAGCAGGGAGCCCAATGCAGGGCTTGATCCCAGGACCCTGGGATCATGAACTAAGCTGACGGCAGACGTAACTGACTGAGCTACCCAGGCATCCCCCCAAAATTATATATTTGAAAGTCACTTTTGTAATAATGTAAATCCCCCAGCAATTTCTCCTACTGACAGTTATTAAGTGAAATAATATAAGGCTAATACAATAACTATCAACACGCAAATTATTCTAATGGTTTTAGAGTAAAATCATAATTTTTCTCCCCCAAATACTCAGCTATCTTGGTCTAAAAAGTTAATCACCAATTTCCATTTATCAAAAATAAATAATTCTGGGGCACCTGGGTGGCTCAGTGGGTTAAGCCTCTGCCTTCGGCTCAGGTCATGCTCTCAGGATCCTGGGATCGAGCCCCGCATTGGGCTCTCTGCTCAGCAGCGAGCCTGCTTCCCCTTCTCTCTCTCTGCCTGCCTCTGCCTACTTGTGATCTCTCTCTCTGTCAAATAAATAAATAAAATATTTTTTAAAAAAGTAAATAATTCTGATAATTTTCTTAAAATTTAATTATTTTAATTGATGATTTAGTTATTAAAATTTCCTATAAAAGTCCAAAAGACTATGAACGCACTTGATATTATATATCTTAAAAAAAAAGCATTGATGTCCCTCAGAATTGATTTATATCTTTTTGAGTATAAGCTATTTAATTAAGTGACTATCCTATTGGTTGACTGTTTACACAATTAGGTTTTCACTTCATGTGTGGAACCGATAAAATTAACAGCCTAACCTGCTGTGGTATATAATTGCTACTAATTCATGATAGTAACAACTTTTAAAAATAACAATACTTATACAAACTAAAACAGCCTCAAACAAAATTAGGTTTTCTATTTTTATTTTTGCAATACCTTAATACCTAACCTCAAACAATATCCTGCAAAATAACAAAAGTCAGTAAGTATTACAGTTATGTTGAAAAGTAAACTGAATGTTCCTTATTAAATTTAAACTCTCTGAAAGTAGCCACTGGCAGTCTAATCGTTTTCCAGACTACTTTAAAAACCGTGAAGGATGATTTTAAGTGAAGAACCACATAATCGTAGAGCAATGATTAATCCACACACAACATATTTCCCTAAAAAAAACGTAAATTTCTATTAAAATGGCAAAATATAAATCAGGCTGTAGAGAAATAGTCAATTTAAACGAATGTCTATGGCAATACTGAAAACCTACTTTCACTAGGGCAAAGAATCCTAAAATGCAGTGATAGGCTTTGGAAGGTCATTTAGCTCCCTGCAACTCAAGTGTGGTCCAGAGACCAACACTGCAATTGCTTCTTAGAAATAAAGACTTTCAAGGGGAGCCTGGGTGGCTCATTGGGTTAAGCCGCTGCCTTCGGCTCAGGTCATGATCTCAGGGTCCTGGGATCGAGTCCCACATCGGGCTCTCTGCTCAGCGGGGAGCCTGCTTCCCTCCCTCTCTCTGCCTGCCTCTCTGTCTACTTGTGATCTCTGTCAAATAAATAAATAAAAATCTTAAAAAAAAAAAAAAAAAGACTTTCAAGCCCCAGCCCAAACCTACTGAATCAGAATCTTAAGTACCTTAGAATTTAAGAAGGCATGATCTAGTAAATTCTTCAGCCTGTCTAAAAATTTGTATACCAATTCCAGTGACTTCTGATATTCTAACAACTCATCAAACATCCATATTAAGATGCAGAATATTCAAATAATAAACAATTTACTTGTCATACTCAAAGCCCGTTACCTACTAATTGCTTAATTACTTGAAGTCTCATATTCATATGGACACTGATTTGAAATTTGTGGGTAATAAAAGAAAAAGGGGGCAGGAATAATATCTTCTTTGTAAGATCTCGGAAAGTATTAAGTAAATGGATAAAATGGAAGTATTTACACTTTCTTAGAAATTATTTAAAATTTTTCAGCTGAAGCATTCTTTCTTAAATAGAACTCTTGTGAGGAAGCCCAGTATAGTAAAAAAATAAAACAAAGACCTGTTCGTTGGCGCAGGGGAGGCACCCAACAGTAGCCAAGGCACCTCAACAGAACTACCTCAGAGTATAATTTGAAAAACTTTGCTTTAAGGAAACTATTAAGAGTCTAAAAACAAGCCGAACAACCCTTATACTTATCACTAATAAAGTCTGCCATTCACCAAAGTCAGTTACAAAGATTACTATACGGAGACCTACTGTTTAAATTATTCTTTGGTGGGGGCGCCTGGGTGGCTCAGTGGGTTAAAGCCTCTGCCTTCAGCTCAGGTCATGATCCCAGGGTCCTCGGATCAAGACCCGCATCAGGCTCTCTGCTCAGCAGGGAGCCTGCTTCCCTTCCTCTCTATCTGCCTCTCTGTCTACTTGTGGTCTCTGTCTATCATATAAATAAATAAAATAAAATAAAATTTTATTCTTTGGTGTTTAAAATCAAGAACACTAGATAAAATTACATAATTAAGCATTTTTTTCTCACTCAAATTGATTTTCCCCCAAATTGTTCTAATTGGTGAAACTAGATTTAATTAATATGTGATCTTTAATTTAATTATTTTAGTTAATACTATGCCTACTATATACAAACACTGGTAAATGCTACAAGGGCAATATAAATGAATGGACAAAATATTCTACTCATCAAACCCTAGAAGGGTTTTTTGCTTTTGTTTTTGTTTTGTTGTTTTGTTTTGTTTTTAAGGATTTTATTTATTTATTTGACAGAGAGAGAGATCACAAGTAGGCAGAGAGGCAAGCAGAGAGAGGGAGGGAAGCAGGCTCCCTCCTGAGCAGAAAGCCCAATGCGGGGTTCAATCCCAGGACCCTGAGTTCATGGCCCAAGCGGAAGGTAGAGGCTTAACCCACTGAGCCACCCAGGCACCCCAAACCCTAGAAGGGTTAAGACAAATATATGGAATATAATAAGTACCATAAAGCAACATAAGTATAGAAGCATAATTAACTGAGAACTTCAGAAAAGGCTTCATGAGAGGTGACATCTAAAGTAGACTCTGAAAAGTATGTAAGATTTTGAAAGGCCAACATGGGCAGGTGGAGGAACTGGAAAAAATGGCATCATAAGTGGAAGGAAGACATTTGCTGAGAGAAGCAGAAGCTGAAAAGCACTGTGTATATTTGAAGAATAGTTTGAGGCAGCTTGCAAGCTCCCTAACAAAAATCACGAGTTGTTCATTTATAGGAGTACCACCTACAGAACTCAAGTATTAACATACCTGGATAGCATTGTAAGAGCATTAAATATGTTTGAATGTATTAATAAATGAATGTAATCTACTGTGGCTAGTATATAAGGCATTTATAGAAAATAGTGGAAGATATGGCTGAAAAGGTAGTTTAGGACCTTATTGGAGACAACATTAAATACCATATTAAGTATTTAAATTTAACACTGCGGGGGCACCTGGGTGGCTCAGTGGGTTAAAGCCTCTGCCTTTGGCTCGGGTCATGTTCCCAGGGTCCTGGGATCGAGCCCCAAGTCAGGCTCTCTGCTCAGTAGGGAGCCTGCTCCCCCCTCCCCCCGCCTTCTCTCTGCCTGCCTCTCTGCCTACTTGTGATCTCTACCTGTCAAATAAATAAATAAAATATTTAATAAATAATAAATAAATAAATAAAAATAAATTTAACACTGCGAATAATAGTATTCTATTTTATTCTATAACTACTTGCATTAGAAATATTGATGTAAGAGGGCGCCTGGCTGGCTCAATTGGTGGAGTATATGACTCCTGATCTTGGGATTGTGAGTTTGAGCCCCACACTGGGTGTAGAGATAACTTAAAAATGAGGGGTGCCTGGGTGGCTCAGTGGGTTAAAGCCTCTGCCTTCGGCTCAGGTCATGATCCCAGGGTCCTGGGATCAAGCCCTGCAACGGACTCTCTGCTCAGCAGGGAGCCTGCTTCCCTTCCTCTCTCTCTGCCTGCTGCTCTGCCTGCTTGTGATCTCTGTCTGTCAAATAAATAAATAAAATCTTTAAAAAAATAAATAAATAAAAACTTAAAAATAAAAATCTTAAAAATACAAAAAAAGAAATGTTGATTTAATAGCAGGAAGAGAGCTCCAATAGGGATACTACAATATTCAGTCTGTTGGAATAGTTTAGCCAAGAGGTAAGGGACCAAAGTTGTGGCAGTAGAGTCAAATACAAAGATGAATATGAAAGATGAAAAGAATCATTTTTTTTTTACCTTTGGTGGTCAAAGTAGAGCAAGAAATTTAAAAAATTATATTATAGAAGTAAAATCTATTGGAGTTCATAACAGGTTCTTTACAGAGGGAGTGGGAAGGCAAAAGTTAAGGAAATCCAGAGGTTGGCAAGAATGTAGAGCAGGAAATCCCTTATGCACTGCTTGTGTAAACTGGTATGACCACTGTGGAAAACATGAAGCAATATATAGTAAAATCAAAGCTGTATATAGTCTATGTCACAACAATTCCACTGTACATACAGAACCCAGAAAAATTCTCATACATATGAGTAAGGAGACATATACAAAAACATAAAATTATACTGCTATTTTCATAATGAAATATGGGAAAATGAATAAATTAAAAGGTTGTGGAATGTTTACATAATAAAATCGTATACAGCAGTTAAAACAAATGACCTGGATCTACACATATTAACATAGATATCTCTAGTATACAAACATTACCACTTGAGGGAAGCAAAGGTTTTGTTTACTTACTTCTATTTATCATTTTATAAAGACAGGACAATCCTAAATAAACGAGTTAAGAGAGGAGAAGATGGATATGTTTTATGAATGATTAATGAAACAAGTCTCTAGAGAACAAAGAAAAGGAAAAAAAGTTAAAAAAAAACATGAATAAACTCTAAGGTTTAATGTGGAGATGAAATAGTTGTTTTTTTTACTAGGACTTATTATATAACTGGAAGTTTGTACTTTTTGACCGCCTTCACTCATTCTGCCCACTCCCCACCTCTGGCAAATACCTCTGCCTAAACTACTGCAACAGGGTGAATATTAGAGTATCCCTATTGGAACTATCTTCCTGCTCCAATCCATCCTATTAGATCAAAATTTTTTTAAAGATTTTTATTTTTAAGTAATCTCTCCACCCATTGTGGGGTTCGAACTCACAATCCCAAGATCAAGAGTCATATACACTACCAACTAAGCCAAATACTTCTAGTATCTATGAGTTCGATTTTTTGTTTTTTTGTGTTTTGGGGTTTTGTTTTGTTTTGTTTTTGTCTTTTGTTTTAGATTCCATATATAAATGAGATCATACAGTGTTGCGTTTTTTTGTCTCACTTACTTCACTTAGCACAATACTCTCAAGGTCTATCCATGTTCTTATAAATGACAGGATTTCCTTTTATGGCTGAATAATAGTTCATTTTATAAAAATACTACATTTTCTTTCCCATTCATCAATTGATGGACACTTAGGTTATTTCCATGCCTTGGCTATTGTAAGTAATGCTGCAAGGAACATGAGGCTGTGAAGTAAAGTTTTTCTTCAGAGATTAAAAACTTTAAATTTTGAAATAACTATATATTTATAGAAGGTTGCAAAAATAGTACAGTGAAGTCCCATTTATTCATCACCAAGTCTCTACCAATGGTTATACTTTACATAACTATAGTGCAATATCAAAACCAGTAAACTACCTACAATGTGTAAGTATGGTTCTCTCACTTCATCATATGTGTAGATTCATGTAAGCAGCACTGCAATCAAGGTACAGAACGATTCTATCACCACAAAGACGTCTCTCATGCTGCTCCTTTATAGTCACACCCAAACTCCTCTCCTCCACCATCCCTAAACCCTGGTAACCACTAATTTTGTCTTTATATAAATGGAATATTGAGATTGGCTTTTTTTTCACTCAACTAAAGACCCTTGAGGTCTATCCAACTGTTACATGTATCAATAATTGAAACCTTTTGTTGCTGAGTAGCATTGCACAAAATGGACACACCATAGTGTATTTAGCTATTCACTTACTGCAAGACATTTTGGTTGTTTTCAATTTTGGCTGTTACAAATAAAGCTGCTATGAACAAATATGTACATTTTGCTGGGATGAATGCTCAGGAGTGTGGTAGTTTGGTCAGGTAGTAAGGGTGTGTTTAGTTTTTGTTGTTGTTTTGGTTTTGCTTTTTGGTTTGTTTTTTGTTTTTCTGCCCCCCCCCCTTTTTTTTTGAGAAACTGCCAAACTCTTTCCCAGAATGGTTGTACTATTTTACACTCCCAGAAGCAATATATAAAAGTTCCATTTATCCACATCCTTGCCAGCATTTGATATATGTCCCTATCCTTTATTTTGGCTGTTCTGATGCATAACTAGTGATAGCTCATTTTTGTGTTTCTTTGATTGCTAGTGATGTTGAACGTCTCAACATGTATTCAACTGATATCTATACATTCTCTTTGGTGAATGTTTCTTCATCTCCTTGCCCATTTTCTTAACAGACTGTTGGCATTCTTAGTTGCATTTGAGAGTTTTTATATAACCAAGATATGAATATTTTGTCAGATATGTGGCTTTCAAATATTTTCTCCTCCTATACAGCTTGTATTTTCATCACCTTCACAGGGTCATTTGCAAAATGATAGGTTTTAATTTTTATAAAGTATAATTTACTCATATTCACTGATTTTTTCTTTTATGGATTATGCTTTTTGTGTCATGTTTAAGAACCCTTCACCAAATTATGTCCCACATATTTTCCCTTATGTTTCCTTCTGAAAGTTTTATGTATTATATTTAATTTTACAATCAAAACAGATTTTGAACTAAGAAAAGGGGAAATTGATAAATCTCATAAATCAAAAGGTCTTCAATTAGTAGAGTTAATTTCAACATTTATTTAGTATCCACTTATAAGTATGAAGCACTTAAGATAGATACAAGGTATAGAATCTAGAAAGTGAAAAAAACACATATTTTTATTTTATTCTTTTCAGTGCTTTGACAGAACTATACTTCAGTGCACCTGACTCAGCCAGCAAGAACTTAGGAGTGTTCTTGGGGAAAATTACATCTGTTCTAAAACCTAAGAGTAGAATTAGGCTAGTCACAGGAGGAAGGCTGTGCAAGGAAAAATTAATAGAGTAAAGAAGGCAAAAGAACATAACCACTGCGTGCTTAAGCTAGTATACATGGTCTTACAGTTGGAGAGTACTAAGTATGAGAGATTTAGGCCAAATTCTGGGTGTAGGCAGGAGACAGATTATGGAACATTTCATATGCCATGCAAATGAGATTAAATTTTATTCTGTGTAATGGCAAGCTAGTAAATTATTTTAAGTAGATGAATAATCTAGTTAGATTTGTGATGTCAATTAAATTGTCACTGAGAGGATGATGAATTTGGACACAGCAAAACTAAGGGCAGAGCCACCAGTTGGGAGGCTACAGTGACAGCCCAAGTAAGGCATGATGCAAACCTACATAAAAATTTAGGCATGGGGTGCCTGGGTGGCTCAGTGGGTTAAAGCCTCTGCCTTTGGCTCAGGTCATGGTCTCAGGGTTCTGGGATAGAGCCCCACATCGGGCTCTCTGCTCAGCAGGGAGCCTGCTTCCTCCTCTCTCCCTGCCTGCCTCTCTGCCTACTTGTAATCTGTCTGTCAATTAAATTGAAAAAAAAAAAAAAAAAACACAAAAACCTTAGGCATTTATGAATAGAGAAGAAAGGATGGATTTGAGAAATATTTAAAGAAAAAAAAAAAGAAATGTAGTCTTTGCTGAAAAAGCAGGCAAGGAAAGGTGTTGGCTTAAGGTGAATAGAGAAGTTATAAAATAGCATTTGTAGAAAATCCTTTTATAACCTTTAGCTAACCTGTAGTATTGGATAACAGAGTACTTACCAGAGCAATGAAAAACACAAGTCCCATAAGATGCTCTTTGAAGAAAGAGTCAAACAAGTTAGAGATCCACAAAACTTATTAGCACATTAAAAGATGCACAGAAACAGTAGGTAAACAAATTTTGTCATTCTGTTCAACATTAACCCTGTGTTTCCTAAACTTATTTGACCATGGAATTTTTTTTGTTTTTCATTCAATACTCACTCCATACAACCAATGCTCTACTAAGACTACTTTGGGGACTCCTGGTTTAGCAAAAATGCGGGCTTTGGTTAAGCTTAGAACATAATTTTCTTAAATTGTCTCTTAAAAAAAATTAAATCTTAAACGTAGGTTTATGTGAAATTTCTACAACTTCACTTATCACTCTCCATTGCTCATTCCACTTCAGTCATGCTGGTTTCCTTATTGTTCTTCGATAATGTCAAGCACAGTCTTTATTAATGTCTTTACTCTTACTTCTTTCCTTGGGATAGTCCTCACCCAGATGTAAGTGTGACTTGTTTTAACTTGTTTTCTTAAGATCTCTCTTAAACTGTCATCTTATTAAACAGGCCTCCACTGACCACCTGTAACAAATACTAATTCCACAGTCCTTTCACTCATAACCCTTAATTGGCTCGATCTCTCTTCAGTATTGGTTGCCATCTAACATACTGAATATCAATTTATTAAGTATTATTCCTTTTGCTCACAGACTGTAAGCCCCATGAGTATAGAGTCTGTTTTGTTTACTGCCTTATCCCCAGCACTTGCATGTACTAAGCAGTCAATAAGTAATTATTGAATAATTTAGTAATCATCACTTAACTTCTATCTGAGGTTATAAAGTAAATAATGGAGGCACCTGGCTGGCTCAGTCTGTAGAGCAGACAACTCTTGATCTCAGGGCTGTGAGTTCGAGTTCCACATTACTTAAAAAAATAGTAATAAAATAATATAAAATAATAAAGTAGATAATTGGTGACATGGCTACATATCAACATGTCCATTAAGAGGAATAGTATTCTCCTTTATGATATTAACAATTAATATTTTTATGCCCACATTCTATCTATTAAGGTCTGATCAGTTTTATCCAAACAAAACTTATACACAAAACCAAAAATTTCTTCAAGATTCTGGAAGGTTTCAACACTAACTTTTAAAATCTGTCTCCTAATCAAAAACATTTGTAAAGTTGTTGTATAATTTCATCTTTAGAAAATGCACAGGTATCACTCTGTATAATTATTATCAAATTTCTCTTGAACTGTGCTTCTTTAGATACTGGCTTACAAACGACTCCAACTGGAAGCACTTGAATGTAGCAACCTTGACCCTCTAAAGCAAAGGGTCCTCTTCTTCTGTGATGGACAATGATTCCTTTCTATAACTTCAACAGTTGTCAAATGCTTTAGTAGATTTAGTTGTGTAATGCCTCCACTTTCAGTTTGAGTCATGATGTACTCTTTAACATAGGTCAGCTGTTCAGCTGAACACACTCTGGATGATAATATACTCTTATGATGGAGACCTATATTCCACTAAAAATTAGAAGAAATTCTCACTGATACATATAGCATTTTTTCAAAATATCTCACTATAGGAGCGCCTGGGTGGCTCAGTCGTTACGTGTTTGCCTTTGGCTCAGGTCATGATCCCAGAGTCCTGGGATCAAGCCCTACATTGGGCTCCCTGCTCCACAGGAAGCCTGCTTCTCTCTCTCCCACTCCCCCTGCTTGTGTTCCTCTCTAGCTATGTCTCTCTCTGTCAAATAAATAAATAAGATCTTAAAAAAATAATAAATAAATAAATAAAAAATAAAGAGCCTGGAATGACAATTTCCTTTAAATCAAAACAAAACATCTCACTATAAAACCCTTAAATATTTTAATATTTAATGTAATATTCATATTTTAATATGAAATGCAATATTTCTAAAAGAGCAGACTTTTAGAAATACTCAAATAAGTCAACACAATATATATATATTTGAATTGCTTCTGATTTAAACAAAATATTATTTAAGTATATTCTTATTAAGGACTAAGAAGAAAGTTCATGCAAATATAACTTTATAACCCAGGTATAAACTCTCCATTCAACAAAAATTTTTCTATAGTGTAATCTAGTGATGACAGACTAAAATAAAAAAACTTGAATTCTTTTAAATAAAAGTATGTGCAATCAAATAGTAAATAAAAGTCTCTAAAATTATATACTCTTATGCTGTAAGTAGGTATACGTTGTGAAATTCTAAGTTTTCTTCAAAGACAATAGTTTCTTTTACCTTTATAACAAAAGATATTTTATATGTATAACAAGATATTTTATATGTATCACAATTACCTAGTGTTTTTCATGAACTAATTTGGTTACCTTGGTTAAATCAGTCTCTGGGACTTGGTCTCTTCATCTGTAAAATAAGGGAGTTTGTCTAGGATTTCTCATATACTTTCTAGCTTTAATATTCTGTGATTCCAAAAAATTAATTTTTCCCTGTTAAACTCTACTGTTTTTCCTCTGGTAAACTAACTGAGAAATGCTTCTGATACCAAGAAATGCACATTCCCTTAAAAGCTTATTTCTTTAAAAACTAGATAATAAAACATATTTATGTCTCCCTATAATTAAACACCTCAATTTGTACTGAAATATGATAAGTACTGTTTATCTACTTTAGGTGAATAAAAGCTGAGGACAATTTATTAGAGCATAAGAAAGACTCCTGAATACTAGAAGGTCACAGCCTGTGTGCTGAGCTGCTAGCAAAATATCTATGATGCTCCAAAGCTGCCATTTTTCTTCCTTGACAAAGACTCCATCTGCCACTGAGCCATTTACAGCCTCCAAGTCAGAATATCAATGATTTCCAACCATTCTGCAAGCCTGCTTTCACCTTGACATCACCTCTGTAAGCCATCTAAAGCAGCTGATACATATATCCCCAACTATAAGCACGAAGCCCATGCTTTATTCACCTGATAGATATTTAAGCTTCCCTCTCAGGTACCGTTTTTATTCATGCTGAGTTGAAAAGAATTTTAAAATGTATATATTTGCTGTAATTCTTATTGCTTTACTTACATGCTCTAAATCAAATATATAGATAAAACTTCAAAACCTGAAAAGACTGTACCACATAGTGTTCAGTAATGGCTTAATAACTAAGACAACAAAACTACATCATATTTATACATAATGTAATCTGCTAGAAAATTATTTCATATAAAATACTTCCTTAGAAATTGGAAACATTAAAGCAATGAAGAAATGTTGGTAAAATTTCTAGGTTTGTACTTAAATCAATGTTCTTAATATTGTAACAAGTGAAACCCATCTACCTTGCCATAAAAGAGAGCCAGAGAAATTTTCAATTATATTTTTGTTATTTCCTACTATTTTTTGTTTGTTAAAGTATTAGAAATAGATCCAAACTTCCAAGAACTAGTAAAAACTCTTCTTTCATCTCTTTTAAATAAAAGCAGTACAATCCTTGGTCATTAGTATTTATAAAAACAGAAATTACCTTATTTAAAATACTAATTTTATCTGAAAGCAATTCTCTATAAAATAAAACATCCAGTCAAGGCCTGTTATATGCAAAACATTAAGGGGACTACAAAAAATTTTAAAACAAGATTCTTGGCTTCAGGTAGCAGAAATTATACATGAACTCATGAAAAAGCACCAAAAAGACAAGGCACTTTACAGTGAAAGGAAGAGAGTTACACAGGAAGGAATTCTGGATTACAGGTTAGGAGACTGGAATCTAAATATATCTCTACTCTGAACCTCCCAAGGGCTTATGTTAGCCATTAAACTCTAGGAAAACTATTCACCCAATTATAAAGTGAGGTGACTAGAATAGGTGACATCTAAAGTCTCTTCTTGCTGTAGCACTCTATTATAGGATACCAGGAGTCTAGATGCCAAATGATTACAGACACTAACTGACCCTAGATTTTAAGTGGCACCTCATTTAGGTAGATGTAGCCTGTATTAAAAAGGAAATGAGATTTGGGCTTGTTTTGAAGGATATCTAACATTTGAATATATATGTAGAGGTAGAAAAAGAATATTCCCAAAAGAGGGAATAGCATAAATAAAAGTGTGGAAAAAGGAATCATGATTTTGTATGTGTTTCTGTGGCAATGTTATCCACAATGTGTGAGAAGAGGAAACATGATACTGGAGACAGAGAAACTAGAGAAACATCTAAACATGACCTAATAGGGTAGTGGTGGGAATGAAAGGGAAAACAAAGAAGGCAAAAGGATGCAAAAGATAATGAAGCCTGAGCCCAGGCACTTTTAAGTTTTGATCTAGAGCCAGAGGAAGGAGAGCAATCCAACATGATACCAGGATTCATATACTGATGTGGGAAATGGTGATACTATTAACAGAAAGAGGCCTGAAATGTGATCCTCTTTCTAAAATAACATGAAAAAAAAAAAAGAGAATACATTAAAAAGAAATAAAGTCATCTAATTTAAAGAAAAAGAACACTGAACTGGAAATTAGACACTGATGCTGGACTCTGCCATGAACTGGCTGTGTAACATAGAGCCGGTCGCTCTAAAGTTTGGTTTTACAAAATGTAAGTATTAGACTTAATATGATTTGAAGATTCTTTTCAGTTTTATATATCACATGCAATTTAATTTCTGAACAAATCTGAAGTTGTAGAGGTAAGTGATCTCTTGAAGTAGTCTTAATCCGGACTGATTGAAGATTTAGCACTTTTTGTACATATGAAAAGTTAAGAAACACAAAGTACTTCATCCAAAAATAATAAGTATAGTTATTTTCGCCTAATGGGTACAACCCCAAACTGCCAAAAAACTAAAGACAGAAGATGCAATTTCAGAATTAACCCTGCATTGCTGATCCTGCATTAATCATTGGCTAATTCATTAAATACCTGTTACTAGGAACTAAGGGAAAGGCAAAAGAAGATACAGTTTCCATGTTTAAGCATATAATAACTTTATTAGTGAGATAAAATGAACGTAGGTGAAACAATTAAAAAATTGCCTTTTGATATAGACTAATACACCAAAAAATTCATTCCTTACTATCAGTTCAAAGGGGAGATGAATCCTGAGGCATAAACTGAAAAACGTAATGGATATGAAATTTGGTTAAAGGAGAAAATACTTTTAGAGTGTTTCCTTCAACAAGAAAGGCCATAATCAAATTAAAATTTTATTCATATTTCAGTTTTTCCACAATGATTATTTTTAATTTCAAGAAAAACTTCCTATTTATTATGATATAATGATTCAAAATATATGGAGAATTTATAAAGTGTGTCCTAGAAGGATGTGTCAAACAAAAAAAGACAAATTTTTTCCCAAGGATTAAACTATAATCTAAATCATATTCTAAAATACTCTGTATTCCACAACTAATTTTAAAATTAACTTACAAATTTAAATTCCTTTAGGAAAATAGTTAAATTTAACAAACATACAAAAGAGGGAAGTTAACTTCTAGTAACTCGACTTGTTTTTACCATTAAGTATGCTTACAATAAATAATTAAAACAACATATCAGAACTTATTACTCATTTTTTTAAGTTTCATTTAAGTAATCTCTACAGCCAACTTGGGTTTCAAAAGCATGACCCTAAGATCAAAAGTCCCATGCTCCTCTAACTGAGCCAGCCAGATGCCCCAAAGCTTATCACTCTTAATTCTCAATACTTAACACTATAATCAGTTGCACTACAATATAATTGCAGGTACTGCACACATTAGAATATGGTAAATTTTTCTTCTTTGGCAAAAATACTTCCATGTACTCACAGACTTTGATCTCCAAAATGAATTCTTTCTTTTAAAATATAGCTTTTTTTTTTACTTGAAGAGTATGAGGACTAAAAGGCAACTTTCTTTCAATTTGCCTAATAAGTCCAATATTCAGTATACAAAAATGACAAGAGTAGAATGCTTAAAATAAGACAAAGAATACGGGTTAAAAATAATTTGAGTGTTTCCTCTAAAAATCCAAGTACAACTTCAGATAATAATGAGCCAAGTTCGGGGTGCCTGGGTGGCTCAGTCAGTTAAGTGGCTGACTCCTGATTTCGGCTCTGGTCACGGTCTCAGGGTAGTGAGATTGAGCCCTGCATCAGGCTCCATGCGCAGCATGGAGTCAGCTTCTCCCTTTCCCTCTTCTCATCCCTCTGCTTGTGCTCGCTTTCTCTCTCTATCTCAAATAAATAAAGTCTTTTAAAAAATAAAATAAAAATAAGAAAATAATAAACCCAGCTCTCTTCAAAGATATGAACATTCTCTTTTCATTATTAACATTTAACTAAAATAAATCAATTATTTTTCCACCTCTCCAAGTAAAAGTCATAGTAAGAAGTGGCCTAGAGTTAGTGCAATTGTCCAGTAGATTCTTTAGTAAATGCTGATCATATCTTTGTGGCAAAGGAATAAATGAGTTACTGATGCTATAGTGATTTGATAATTGCTTTGGTCTCCAAGTCTTTATATATTAATCCTTCTTTAAATAGCGCGGTAGAGGGGCGCCTGGGTGGCTCCGTGGGTTAAAGCCTCTGCCTTCGGCTCAGGTCATGATCCCAGGGTCCAGGGACTGAGCCCCGCACCAGGCTCTCTGCTCGGCGGGGAGCCTGCTTCCCTTCCTCTCTCTCTGCCTGCCTCTGACTACTTGTGATCTCCGTCTGTCAAATCAATAAATTAAATCTTTAAAAAAAATAAATAAAATAAATAGCATGGTAGAATTAATAGAAAGTAACTGGCTCACCATGTAGGTAAAATCATATACAAATTTGCTGGCCACATAAGCAAATATCTACACAAAGACATTAAAAATCCACTTAATCCAACAAATTGAAACTAGAAACAAGTCTGAGGGCTTAATTTCGAATACTGTAAACAGACATATGTGAATAAGGCAGTTATGTCCACAAAGGGCTTGCAATTGAATACTATAAGTTGAAACTTCTCAAGGAGTTTCACAAACTGTTTCAAATTGTATTTTTAAATGAGGTGATAGCATGTTTAAATTTCTTTATAATAACAAATAAGATAATAAATAAAGTAACAAAATAACAAAGATAAATAAAATAATAATATAATAATAAAATAACATAATAACATAACATAGTAAGCAAACACAAATAGGCTGAGAACCTTAAATTGTATATCATGTGTGGTGTTAAGTGACAATCCGATGAGTGCTCATGATATTCAATCCCTATATCACACAGCTGAACACTGATACAGCTCCTATGATGGTTCTGATACTTCTTTTTAAATTTCTTTTGTTAAAAAACAGAAGCACGAGGTGCATTAGTAGGGAAATGAGCTAATGAGGACATAAAGTGACAATTCAGCAAAAAGAAAAGATAATTCCACTTATATTAGGTATTTGGAGTAGTCAAATTCACAAAAACAGCAAGTAGAATGGATGGTGGTTGCCAAGGAATGGAGGGAGGTGGGAAATGGAAGCTTGTTTAATGGGTATAGAGTTTCAGTTCTGCAAAATGAAAAAGTTCTGGAAACTGTTTGCACAACAATGTGAATATATTTAACACTACTAAACTGTACAATTAGAAATGTTAGCATGGCAAATTTTGTGTTAAAAAAGATGCCTTAATATAAAGATGCCTAGACTTGAAAGTTGATAAAGTATGCCTTACATAATGAAAAATATAATAAGATTGTGTCCCTTGCAAAACTGAAAAAAATAATTGTCTTTATATACTGAAAGATTATCAAAGATTAAATTCAAGTGAGGATATTGTATTTGTTAATGTACCCATCAAATATATAAAATTTTTACTGAAAATCAACTTATTAAAAGTTATGCAAAACTGACTACAGATTATATTTCCTGAAGAGCTCCATAAGATTATACGTTATTAGAAAAAGGTTTAGGATTTTAAAAATCTTAGAAATGATGTAAGCAAGCAAATTAAAACAACTAGATGGAATAATAAAAGTGTAATCAGGTTTTCCATTCTAGAGAGTAGCACAGTGAAAGAACTGATGTTTTTTTTTTTTTTTTTTTTTTTTGAAAGAACTGATGTTTTAATCAATTTGGAAATGTAAGAAAAATCTTACTGGAGAAGGAACTTAAATTTTAAGAATAAATAGTTCAACATAAGAAAATCAATTGAGGGGCGCCTGGGTGGCTCAGTGGGTTAAAGCCTCTGCTTTCAGCTCAGGTCATGATCCTGGGGTCCTGGGATCGAGCCCCACATTGGGCTCTCTGCTCGGTAGAGAGCCTGCTTCCTCCTCTCTCTCCCTGCCTGCCTCTCTTGCCTACTTGTAATCTCTGTCTGTCAAATAAATAGATAAAATCTTAAAAAAGAAAAAAAGGAAGAAAATCAATTGATATAACATACTACATTGGTAGAATGAACGGGGGGGGGGAAATCACGTGAATATTTCAATTGACCCAGAAGTAAAGTTTGAGAAAATCCATCACTCTTTCATGATAAAAAAAATTTCAAAAACTAAAAAAATAGAGGAACTTCCTCAACATGAAAATGGAATTCTGAAAAACCTACAGCCAATATCAAACTAAATGGTGAAAGACTAAAAGCCTTCCTCCTAAGATCAGGAAGAAGACAAGAATGACTGTTTTCACCACTGGTAGTTCTAGCCACAGTAATCAGGCAAAAAAAGAAAGAAAGAGACAGAGAAAGGGAGGGAAGGAGGGAAAGGGAGGGAGGAAGAAAGGAAGGAAGGGACATCCAAATTGGAAAGTAAAACTATCTCTATTTGTAGATGACATGATCCCAAAGATCAAAAAACCCTGTCCAGCACTAATAAACAAATTCAGCAAAGCTGCAGAGTACAAGGTGAATACACATGCATACACACATGAATACACATGCATGCACACACACACACACACACACAAAATCAGCCGTGTTCTATACCAACAATGAACAATCCAAGAAAGAAATTAAGAAAACAATTTCATTTACAATAGCAGCCAAAAGAACAAAATACCTAGGAATAAATTTAACAAAGGAGGTGAAAGATCTACACACTGAAAACAACAAAGCACTGCTAAAAAAAATTAAAGATGACCTGAATAAATGTAAAGACATCCAATGCTCATGGATTTTAAAACCACTATTTTAAAGATGGCAACACTACCTGAGATGGTGTACAGATTCAATGCAGTTACTATCAGAATTCCAACAGCTTTTTTTCTTTATAGAAATAGAAAAGTTAATCCTCAAATTTATGTGGAATTGCAAGTGGCCCCAAATAACCAAAATAATATTAAAAAAGAAGAACAAAGTTAGAGGACCCACACTTCCCAATTTCAAAACTTACTACAACGTTACTGCAATCAAAACAGTGTGGCACTGGTGTGAGGGCAAACATATACAACCAATGACACAGAACTGATAGTACAACAATTAAATACAGACATCTACGGCCAACTGAGTTTTGATAAGAACACCAAGACCATTTGGTGGAAGAAAGAAGAGTGTCTTCAATAAATGGTGCTGGGAAAAGTGGATATCTACATGCAAAAGAACTAAGTTGGACTTCTACCTCACAATATACATGGAAATTTACTCAAAAAGGATTGGGGCGCCTGGCTGGTTCAGTTGGTAGAGCACAGGAGTCTTGATCTCAGGGTTGTTAAGTTTGAGCCCCATGTTGGTTGTAGATTCCTCAAAAATAAAATCTTAAGAAAATGGATCAACAACCTAAACTAAGTGAAATAATAAAACTCTTAGAAGAAACAGAGTGGTAAATCTTCATGAACTTGGTTTGGCAATGGGTGCTTAAATATGATACCAAAAGCACAAGCAACAAAGAAAAAAAAAAAACAGATCAACTGGATTTCAAAGAATTAAAATTAGGGGATCAAAAGTATTATTAAGAAAGTGAAAAGACAGGGCGCCCGGGTGGCTCAGTGGGTTAAAGCCTCTGCCTTCAGCTCAGGTCATGATCCCAGGGTCCTGGGATCAAGCCCCGCATCGGGCTCTCTGCTCAGCGGGGAGCCTGCTTCCCTTCCTCTCTCTCTCTGCCTGCCTACTTGTGATCTCTGTCAAATAAATAAATAAAATCTTAAAAAAAAAAATAGTGAAAAGACGGGACGCCTGGGTGGCTCAGTAGGTTAAAGCCTCTGCCTTCAGTTCAGGTCATGATCCCAGGGTCCTGGGATTGAGTCCTGCATCTGGCTCCCAGCTCCACGGGAGTCTGTTTCTTCCTCTGACCTTCCCCCTCTCATGCTCTCTCTCACTCTCTCTCTCAAATAAATAAATAGAATCTTAAAAAAAAAAAAAAAAAGAAAGAAAGAAAGTGAAAAGACAATCTACAGAATAGGAGAAAATATTTGCAAATCATCTATCTGGTAAAGGTCTAATATCCAAAATATATAAAGAAGTCTTACAACTCAGCAACACAAAGACAACAAACCAATTTAAAAATGAGCAAAAGATTTGAATATACATCCAAAGAAGATATATAAATGGCCAATAACCACTTGAAAAGGCACCCAAAATCATTAGCAAAGTATGAAATGCAAATCATAGGAACAATGAAGTACCACTTCATGCCCACTAGTATAGCTATAATACTAAAAAAAAATAAATAAACAAATAAAAATAATAAATATTAACAAAGGAAATGAAGAATTTGGAAATATTATACATTGCTGGTGGGAAAGCAAAATGATTCAGCCGCTGGGGAAAATAGTTTGGTGGTTTCTCCAACAGTTAAACATAGAATTAACATCTAACCCAGCAATTCCATTCCTAGGTACATAATCAAAGGTAGTCAAACAAGTACAAGTACACATATGTTCATAGCAGCGTGACTCACAATGTCAAAAATTGGAACAACTCAAATGTCCATCAATGGATGGATAGATAAACAAACTGTGGTATACACATACAATGAGATACTATTCTGATAGAAATAGGAATGAAATACTGATACCCGTTACAAGTAGATGAACCTCCAAAACAAGTGAATGAAGGCAGAAACATATATGAAGTTTTCATATATGTGCTATTCCAGCTATATTAAATCGTCAAAATAGGTAAATTCATAGAGACAGGATTCAACATGATGAATGTACTAGATTTTTCACTTTTAAATGGTAAATTTTATGTCATATGAATTTCACCTCAATAAAAAGAAAGCTTAAAAAAAATCAAATAGGACTTGATCAAGTTCTTTTCCAATGAGAAAAGAGAGGTACACCAGGGTTAAGAACATTTAAAAACTGCAAAATGTCTTTTGTATGAGGGAAAAAAATTTGTAATTACTTATTACAGAGATCCTCCCTCAACTTTTTTCTTCTCTTCTCTTACTCCCTTCCCCCATCTCTTCCTCCCTCCCTCTCTCTCTCTATATATATAAATAATGTATATTATATATAATTATTAGAGAAATACATATTTTTCTCCTATCATCAGAATATGCCTTCTGTTTTGGTCCTATATGATTTCCCTCCTGTTTTCTACTTCCTCTTATTGTTTTTTATGAAATGGCCTCAATGTTATCTTCTAATCCTTCTAAGTAAGCTTTTCATTTGATATTTTAATTTCTAAGAGCTTTCTGGGTTTTGCCCACTCGTTTTTTATAGCAAAATCTTGCGACATTGACACATTACATCGTCTTCTCCTACTTCTCTAAAGATATTAATCTTACTAATTATTTAAGTTTCTTCCTCTTGTAGAGCCTCTGTTTCCTCTATTCTTTTTTTTTCTATGTATCTGTTTAGGTCTTTGTTATTTCTAATACAGGCTTTCCTCAAATGTCTGATGACCCTTGCATATCCACTCATATTATAGAATGGAAGATTAAAAACTCAACTGGAAATTTTGTCAACTTGTATGAGGCTTGTTAACCTTGGATTTCACCTAAGCCATTTCACTTGGGAATCTCTTTGATGTTTTTATCATTAGGTTTTTCTTCAAGAGCCAAGTTACCAAAGGCGACTGGGAGATCACAATATTCAGTACACAACAAGTCTTCACTCAAACCCCATCTTCCTTTGATGTCCTTGCCCACAGAGGTGTTTCATTTACGTAAAGTCCAAAGACCCTCAATTTTATCCACTCCAGAGGATAAAATTATTCATTCTACTGAATGAAGGAGTTATCCAACTGTGTTAAGTACAGGAGATCTGAGGAATACAACTGGTTAAACAGACTTTTTATGTTTATTACTTTTTTATTTATTTATTTGACACAGAGAGAGAAGGAGAGAGCAAGCACAGCAGAGGGAGGAGCAGGCAGAGGGAGATGCAGGCTCCCTGCTGAGCCAGAAGCCCAATGTGGGGCTCCATCCCAGGACCCTGGAATCATGACCTGGTCCAAGGCAGACATTTAAGTGCTTAACTGACTGAGCCACACAGGCGCCCTGGACTTTTATGTTTAATGAATGTTTAATAAACATTTTACATTTTTCATACAGTCTTTGCCTCTAAAGATTCACCTGTACCTATGAATGGCCTCCCACCACTGTTGCTGCCTCTTCCAGAGATACCTGGAATTGATCATTCCTGAGTCCTCAAGGGTTTCAAAGGTATAAACTGCATTTCTTCCTACCTCTCCTCATTGTCAACTAATTATTCAGTTCTCTCGTTCTTCTAAATTGGTTACTACTCATCTGTCTACTCTCCAGCTTCCAGAATTTTGTTGCTATTCATCCCTCTCCTAATTCTTTGCTTGTTTTCTTAAAATGCATTTTTCTATCAAATTAGTGGGCCTTCAGCAAATAGCCAAAACTAAATATATATGTTCAAGCTACCTACTGTCTTCTTCCCTCAGTCTCAGGAATTTTTTTCTACATTAAAAATCATCTTTGGGGCGCCTGGGTGGCTCAATGGGTTAAAGCCTCTGCCTTCGGCTCAGGTCATGATCCCAGGGTCCTGGGATTGAGCCCCACATCAGGCTCTCTGCTCAGCAGGGAGCCTGCCCACCTACCCCCCACCGTTGCCTGCCTCTCTGCCTACTTGTGATCTCTGTCAAATAAATAAATAAAATCTTTTTTAAAAAATCATCTTCTATTGGAAGAGGCTAGTTTCAGGGGTACTCTGGTGTAATTAGCTTTAAAGGTCATTTTTTATTATATAAAGGCTGGCTACCCTTTCTTGACATTCTGCTGTATTTTTCTTTTACCTTTTCTTTTTATATTCACTCTGTACAACACCACACTCTTTTGGCTGAATACTTAGCTGCTAAGGAGGAAATAACACCCCCTCCTTCAGTTCCTTCAATTCTCTCAGCATACTTATGTTCTAAATTATACTGTGCTGCTTTCATTTCTCTCCATATCCCGACATGAGGGTACTCTGCATTTGCTTGTAAGTTGGTACTTTCTCTTTGGGCATCTGCCTAGGTTTCACACAATTTTATTTTCTAAGAATCCTTCCTCTGATTCTTGACCAACAGACTTACAAAGCACATAGTTTTCTTCACTAGCGTCATGTTGCTTATTCCAGTTATACTGCCATTAATCTCATATCACTCTCACATGTTTATTTCTGAGAGTGCCCACTTAATATTATGATAGGAAACATTATATATTTAGCTGGGATATTGAGTGGGGGGAAAGATCTAAGGTCCCAGTTGAAGATCATCAGAAGAGACTATCACCAGCTCAAAATAAATTCCCTTTTTATAATCATACCTCCTCTCCCAAATACCCCCCTCAAATTTGCTAAGACGCCTTCCTTCAAAACTTATAACATTTCATCTTCTTCCCACCTCATGTACACTTAAAAAATGGAGGATCAAGGGTGAGAGAAAACAGGAGAGGGAAAGGGCAGCAGTAAGAAAGAGCACCCTTAATGCTTTTTCACCCTCTACTGAGAAAAGAAATTTGACTTTCTCATATATACCAAATCAGGTACCACTTATTTATATTGCTATATGGCTGGAAGTCATAAACTCTTTCTAAAGATTTTTTTGTAGCATTAAGCATCACTGTTCAAATAGGGATACCTAGTCCCTACTATGCTTCAAAAAGCATAATGGGAAATCTCGGTAGAATGAAAATTTTTGATGAGGCCTTTCCATCCCTCAGCGATCACACCATTCTTTCCATATTCCAAAAACATGATATATATATATATATCTATGATGGAATCAACCACATCTACAATGATGGGTTTGCATGTCTGTTTTCTGTTTTTTCACTAGACCTTAAAATCCTAAAGAAAAAAACTAGAAACAGTATATTTTCCATCTCTGGAATTACTAAGTAATTCAAAAGGCACAATGTAATATTTAGAGTCAAGGAATAATGTATATCCATGAATTTCTCTTTAAGATGATGGAAACTTCTTAATTCTGATAGCAATGGTATGTATAATTTAAGAATAAGAAAACAGAATACCTCCAAAAATATAAATCACAAAGAATTTATAATATTGTTTTAAAACCATCAATGTACTAGACATGGCTTCCTCCTTAAAAGCCTCCAACAAGAGAAAAGTTGAATATGGAACATTTTCAAATTAAACATGAGATGAAGGAAAATAAAATAAACTAACAACCATAAAAACTTCCAGGGACTTCTTTTCACATTAGAAAAAAGTTCTAACCAGATTTAATGACATCTGCCTACCTCTACTCCCCAGTTTACAATATCCTAGCCTCAGCACTATGATTCCTATTTCCTCAGATCCTTACATGGCTGGCTCCTTCTGGTGATGGTTTCTCAATATGAGTGTTGCCCCTCACAGAGGTCTTCCCCAACTTTTATATGTATACTGCCCTCAATTCTACCCTGCCTCATATGTGCTATCATATTTTCCTTAGTTTTCCCCCTCCTTAGGAGATTTATCAGCTATTAAAAAATATTTTATATACTTATTTACTTCTGCTCTCTTACTAGAAAGTAAACTTGATCAAAGTAAACAGAAGGAAATCTGTCATACTGACCACAATGTCTACAATAGCTAGACAGTAGAAGCATATAAGTCAGTGTTTCATAAATATTTGTTAAATAGATGAATAAATGAATAAATGTGAAGCATATAATATACTGATTGAATGAATGAATGGCTCATAATTCCTTTCTAGGGAATAGTTTCTCAGGGAGAATCTTTTTTTTTTTTTAAAGATTTTATTTATTTATTTGACAGAGAGAGAGATCACAAGTAGGCAGAGAGGCAGGCAGAGAGAGAGGGGGAAGCAGGCTCCCTGCTGAGCAGAGAGCCCGATGTGGGGCTCCATCCCAGGACCCTGAGATCATGACCTGAGCCGAAGGCAGAGGCTTTAACCCACTGAGCCACCCAGGCGCCCTCTCAGGGAGAATCTGGAGTACATCATTGACTTTAGAGAAGTATGAATTTGAATCGCAGTTACACCAATTACTAATTATGTCAACTTGGAACAGTTAATATCAGTAAGTTTAAGATGAAATGATACTTGGAAACTGGCACACAATTAGCCTTCATTGTTGATTCTTCCTTAGAGGACAGGAGTTGAAAGTGGAAGAAATCATAGGAAGAGATCAAATATATTTTTATTCTAATGGTCACTATTGAGCATCATGGGTTTACCTGTTTACTGAGGAGCAGTAAGTCACAAGCAGAGCTAAAAAAATTTAATTTGACCATGACTGCACTTGGAATAAGTAAAATCACACCCCTCAAACATAGTTGGCATTTGTTATCATCAGCTGAAATAATAATGAACAATTTTAGGTCACAGAAATTTCAAGCTTATAATTGCTTGACTATTTCTTAAACTTGTATTTATAAGAAATGTAGTAGTCAGGATATTAGATCAAGACATTCCTGAATTATGATCCTAATTCTACCTCTTGATCACTGTATGACCTTAGGTGAGTTGCTCAACCTTGGTAAGCTTCTTGATCACTGTATGACCTTAGGTGAGTTGCTCAACCTCGGTAAGCCTCAATTGAAATTGGGTTGTTGACAATTCAAACTTTAATTTATACTTCAAACATTTCTCATTGCTCTTAAGATAAAGGGGTGGGGAGACACCTTATCTTATTCTACAATGCCCTTTATCTATTGGTTGTTAATCTCAAACCAAAATCCTTGTTTTCTGTACTCTCTAGCTACACTGACCTTTTATTTTTTTTTCCTTCAAAGCACTATGTTCCCTATCTATTTACCTATGTAGTTATCTTTATCAGAGTTTTTCTATTTCTTCATATGGCTCTCATTACTGTCTATGTCTTTTCATTTCAGCATTAAGAACTCCTTTAATCATTTCTTGTAAGGCAGGTCTACTAGCAACAAATTCCCAGTCTTAAATATGCTCAAAGAGCTAACAAAGACCATGGACATATAACAAAAGGAAACCAGGAAAATAATATATCAACAAAATGAGAATGTCAATAAAGACAAAGAAATTATAAAGAGGAACTAAATAAAAATGCTGGAGTTAAAAGGTGCAAAAAGTGAAATGAAAAAGTCACTAGATGGGTTCAAAGCAGATTAAATACATCAGAAAGAACCAACAGACTTGAAAATGGGTCAATTCCCATTATCTAGGCTAAGGAACAGAAAGAAAAAAGTATGGAGAAGTGAACAGATGTATTGGGGTGTCTCAAAAGGAGAAGAGAAAAAGGGGCAGAAAAATATTCGAAGAAATAATGGCTGAAAACTTCCCAAATTTGGGAAAAAACATGAATCCACACATCCAAAGAAATCAATGCATTCCAAAAGGATAAACACAGAGAGAATCACACTGAGATACAGTCAAGCAGTTGAAAGACAAAGACAAAAATAAAACCTTGAAAGCACCAAGAGAGAAGCAACTCATCATTTGCAAGGACTCCTCAATAAAATTAATAGCCAATTTCTCATCAGAAAGCATGGAAGTCAGAGGCAGTGAGGTGACGTGTTTAAAGTGCTAAAAGAAAAACAACTATCAACCAAGGATTCTATACCTGGCAAAACTCTATGTTGAAAATGAGGGAGAAATTAAGACATTCCCAAATAAATGAAGTAAATGAGATAAATATTAATAGCACCATAACAAAAAAGTAGTATAGTAAAGACACAAGTCAAACTGAATGGGCTTTAACTCTGAACTTCATTTATTAATAACAATGTAACTCTGAGTAAATCGTTTAACCTCTCTATAGCTTGTTTCCTCTCTATAAAATGAGGATAATAACAATACTGCCCTGAAGTTAGAAGGATGAAAGAAGTTAAAATAATAAACTCATAAAAGGGTGCCTGCCACATAATTAAGCACTCAAATGCTGACTATCATCATCATCATCATAGAAGTTCTAGAAATATCATTATAGAAGTTCTAGAAATATTAGTTTTTATTCTCTTCAACTATCCATACTTCTGTAAAAGAAACACTGAATATTGAGAAAATATGACAAAATAGTGAATTTTTTATAGAATTGTGTATTCGTAAAATCACAAATTATATTTTATGTCTAATAAATGGTACTGAACTAAAAGTTTTGTCACCCCTTTAAGCAGAGACCAAGTTTTTAAAAAGTGATAGGTGAACGCAGTTTTTTTCTCAAGCCTCTGACATAGATGCTTATGCCTTTAGGTATAGACCTGTGCTTTTAACCTTAAACAACTCAACACTTCTATCATAGCTACAATGCTTTCTAACATAATTCCTTAATATTAAATATTGAATCAGTATACACATTTCTTTGTCTTGTAATATTTTTAAACTATTTGAGTTTAGACTCAAATATGACATAGACATTAGAATAGACTGATATGTCCCTTAAGTCTCTTTTAATCTGTAACTGCTCTGACCACATCCCCATGCCATTAACATTTTTAGTTGAAGAAAATAGGTCTTCTGTCTTTTAGAATTTCCCAGGATGGACCTTCCTAATTTTATCCCCTGGTATCATTTAATATGTCCCTCTATCCTTATTATTTCTTCTAAACTAGTCTTGACCATGTTTAATAATTTTTCTTTTGTTTTCATTTGGATGGACAGCTTCGTAATGGTGGTGTGTACTTGTGTTAGCAAATGCATGTCTTTCTTACATAAAACAGGAGTGATAAGTAAAGTTGTTAGGAAGAGTGAATGAATTTACAAATCAAATTCTTAGATTAGTACCTGGCACACAGCAAGCACCCCATAAACATTGGCTCTTTTATTACACAGCATGCAGTGATTTGATATCAGACCAGATGAGAACTTTTGAAGAAGAAGTTAAAGATAACCAATATTTCTGGCTTCGGTGGCTGAGTGGATATTGATATCATTGACCAATACAGGAAATATAGAAAGAGGAAAAGGTTTCTGAGAAATGGGAAGAGAATGTGTTCAAATTTAGATATGCTAAGTATAGTGCTGTGGGATAGCAATGTCACATCTAGAACTGTAAACAAGGATTCTAAAATTTAAAAGACTGTGGACAGGAAAAAAGATAAAATGTTGAGAGGAAAGGGAGCTCAGTGAAGGTCACAGTTGTCACAGAAGACTACAAGACCACTCTTAGAATGAATTGGCACTGGATAAAGAGGTAACAACATTTCAAGCAAAAGAAATGATGCATGGAAAAAGATACAGAATCATCACTCTATGTTCTGGTTGTAAGAATGTTCTAACTAGGGGCCTTTGGGTGGCTTAGTAGGTTGAGCATCTGACTCTGCTCAGATCATGATCTCAGGGTCATGGGATTGAGCCCTGTGTCGGGCTCTGTGCTGAGCGGGAAGCCTGCTTGAGATTCTCTATCCATCTCCCTCTGCCCCTCCTTCCCTGAACTCTCTTTCTTCTTTCTCTGTCTCTCTCTCCCTAAAATAAATAAATAAATCTCTCTTTTAAAAAAAGAATGTTCTAGGGAAAAAAAAAGAATGTTCTGACTAGAAAAAAGTCTGTGTGTTGGAAAGTTACATATATAGGACAAAGCTAACTTTGAATGGTTTTGAAATTTAGGAATAGGTAATTCAATCTGAGTAGGAAACTTCTTAACATATTTAGTAAGATAACTAAACTCTACGGTGTGGCAACATCATGCAAAAATCTATTATAACAGAATTCGAAAGTAGAAGACATGGACTTACAATATTACTCTAGAGGATTTAAAATTATGCCAGTTTTAATTCCACCTAAGCTAAAGAGAACACTCTCTAGGCCCTGTGGCTCCAGGCAGTACCCCAAAAGTGGAGACGGTATCTTTAGTGACTTCCCATATTCCTTTCCATTCAATTCTTTTTTTTTTAATTTTATTTTAACTTTTCTTTTCAGTGTCTCCTTTTTCTTGAGAAACCAATGCTCTCAAGCTGCCCTAACTATATAAAAATAAAACTACATTTTTGCAACAATGCACCATCTTGCTCCCTAAAGCCCTCCAGTTACATCTCCATATTCAGTTCTAGCCTGCCATGTAATCTTTCATTTTCCCCCTACGAACCTATAGATCCTTTACCAATTTCAAGAAATTCATACAATATGGTAGGTGGTCAAAATCCTAGGGGATATTTAATTTAAAAAGAATTTCCTAACCTATATGAATTTCAAATTGTTAAAGTGTATATTCTCTTTATGTTTTCTATGTATTTACCCATTCTGTTCATTATCACACTAAGACACACCAGCACATGACAGTTTATTGAATAAATTTCTGCTGTGCCACTATTGGATACAAAGCATTCAAACAGACTCTAAGAGAACTGTAAGAATGAATAAAATATAATCTATGCCTTTACTAGATGGTAAAGACTTTATAGTCTAACAGGTGAAGTAGCCAAACACACAACTCATCTCATAAGGCAGATAAGAGCTTTATAAGAATGTTTCTGAAACTTATGTATAGACCCTTACAAATGGAGAAAAAATGTCTTGTGAACACATGGGTAGACTGAAATTAATTAAATTATTATATTACTGAAATACATAGAAAAAGTAAAACTATGGATAAGGATAAACTCTTCCTGCTATTAGATCTAATTCAACATACTACCAAAACATATTTACAAAGTTTGCACATAAAAGCTACAAAACTAGGAGTGCCTGGGTGGCCCAGTTGGTTAAGCATTCAACTCTTGATTTTGGCTCATGTCATGATCTTAGGGTTGTGAGACTTAGCACCCAGTCAGGCTCCACACTGGGCATGGAGCCTACTTAAGATTCTCTCTCTCTCTTTCCCTCTGCCTGTACCCCCATCCCACCTGCACATGCTGTCCCCATCTCTCCCTGCCCCACAAAAAGCCACAAAACTAACAGATTTCAAACTGGTACCATATGACGTTTTTGCTAAAATGAAAGCTTCCTACTTCCCCATTATTTTCCAGTTACATTTGAGTTTGGTATGCCTATCTTATAATCTAGTGTTCCCTGGACAATTTAATATTGCCACCATTTCTTTCCACTCAAACTACTACACAGCTTTAATTTAGTTCACTCTGATGTCATCTGGCCTTCACTTGGTACAAATTAACTACTTGGACATGTCAAATCTATTTTTGTTCTTTTCTTATTAGACTGACATAATTAAATACAATCATAGTCCTGAAAGTTCATGGCAGTAATTGGTTATAAGGTAAGCATTCCAGGTGATAAAAGAATATGCTTATAAATTATTGTAGCAAAACCTCTCTCAACAGAGAATGTACTCAGGTCCAAGGTAGTGTTGGAGAACACTGCTATGACAGAAATAACAAATACTTGAAAGGTAGAAATGATGGTGATATTAATTCCAGCTGCAAGGGGGATCCAGAGGTTTTATGGAAGAGGTAACATTTGAGGGGAACTGTGACATTTGAGTTTACTGTCAAGTGTGAAAGTTTTCTAAAGTTTCCTTTCTATAAGCTCAACACTAAAAATATGAAAGGACAAGGTAAATATTTTCTGAATTAAAGTGACTTGAAATTTAATTTTGTTGAACATCATTCTCTTCTCTCACTGTTTCTAGAACACCAATGCAGACTTCCAAATGCTAGTCAAGGAGCAAATAAAATACAACTGCAATCAGCAAAAACTGTTTCAGAGATGAGACGAAGGTTGATATAGACTGAGTTATGGAATTATGAACTTTGATGAAAGGACTAGAATTAAAAAAACAAACAAACCCTGAAGTATTCAGTAATGAGGCAATAAAGAGACAAAAAACATGAATTTTGTGAATAAAAGTTAAATAGTTTTTCCTGAGATGAAAGCAAATTGGAGAATAAAATTATAAATAAATAGATGGTACAATTTGCATGTGGAAAAGTTTACTTGCACTATCTTATATTATGATGGAAATATAGCTACTGATGTAATGCTTTTAAAATGCACTTGAGGGGCCCCTGGGTGGCTCAGTGGGTTGGGGCCGCTGCCTTCGGCTCAGGTCATGATCCCAGCATCCTGGGATCGAGCCCCGCATCGGGCTCTCTGCTCAGCAGGAAGCCTGCTTCCTCCCTTCTCTCTCTGCCTGCCTCTCTGCCTACTTGTGATCTGTTTGTCAAATAAATAAATAAAATCTTAAAAAAAAAAAAAATAAAATGCACTTGAAAAAAATGCATTCACATAAGGACAGCATCAGGAATATTTGTATTAAACTTAAAAATTTTTTTTATTTATTTGAGAGTGAGAGCACGTGAGGAGAGGGAAACAAATGGAGAGACTCCCCAGCAGACTCTGTGCTGTACTAGACTCACTACTAATTACAGAAAAAAACCAACAAAACCCCAAAATGAAACAAAAGCAAAAACCACCAAAGTAGAAAACTTTCTTTTCTATTCTCTCATGCTTCTATAATTATTCCTAGACTATGTTAATATTACTGCCTTTTTCTTTTCTCAAGCATATTTATTAAACAGTAGCTCATTTAGAATTTTTAGGTAAGAACTGATTTTGAAACCAAATGAGCCTGTTACATTGTATACTTCCAATTGTTCAAAGAAGTTTAGTTGGGTCTCTGCAGCACAGTATCATTTACATCTGCAGTCTCTCACTGAGAACACCATGCATGCTTTTAGCTCCATTAATGGTATAATGGTGCAACTTTTGCTGGAGAAGCTTTGGCGGGGTGGGGGGAGTCTTTTTTTAAAGATTTTATTTATTTATTTGACAGAGAGAGAGATCACAAATAGGCAGAGAGGCAGGAAGAGAGAGGGGGAAGTCGACTCCCCGCTGAGCAGAGAGCCCAATGCGGGGCTCCATCCCAGGACCCTGAGACCATGACCTGAGCTGAAGGCAGAGGCTTAACCCACTGAGCCACCCAGGCACCTCGGGGTGGGGGGGGTGTCTTTTATCCAAATATACACATCTGCTTTTGGTATTAAAAAAAAGTAGAAAAAAAAAAGTCAGTGAATACATGGCAGACTTCTTCCGGAAATGGCTGATTTCTCTACTTTGCAAATAATGACTTATCTATCAGTAGAATACACTGGGAAAGATACTTTAACTTTTTTGAGTCTCAGTTTAGTCATCTGTAAACTGTAATAATAAAGGCTCAAATAGAAAGCACCTACCATTTTTAAAAAAATGAATAAAGAAATATTAGTTTTATTCTTCCTTTCTCAACACTTATAGAAAATACATTTATTTTTAAAATATTAAATGGAAGACCATGAAAAAATAAGAATAAAAATAAAGAAAAATATATATACATTATTAAATTAAATTTATGTATAATATTAAAGAACTCTTTGCTAGGTACCTTTGTTAGGGTACTTACCAAACTTCTTGGTAAGTAAACTCCTACAAGATCTAAACCTTAGGCTCATTTATTTCCTCAAATTTTATATTTCAACAGCACTGGACCAAAATATTTTCATGTCCTGGAACATACGTTCTTTCCAAATCTATATGCCTATTTCCTCTTTCTGGATTCTCTTCCTTTAAAAAACAAACAAAACTATTTTTATTTGAGCATAGTTGACACAAAATATTACATTAGTTTCAGGTGTACAACATAGTATAGCTACCATCTGTCACCATCAACACTATTATAACATCATTGTCTATATTTCTTATGCTGTGCCTTTCATTCCTGTGACTTATTCATTCCATAACTGGAAGCCTATGGCTCCCACTCCACTTCACACATTTTTCCCATCCCTCCACCTCTCTCCCCTCTGGCAACCATCAGTTTGTTCTCTGTATTTATAGGTATGACATAGCTTTTTCTTTGTTTATTCATTTGTTTTGTTTTTTCACATAAGTGTTTTAAACATGAGTGAAATCATATGGTATTTGTCTTTCTCAATCTGACTTATTTCATTTAGAATAATACCCTCTAGGTCTATCTATGTTGTCACAAATGGCATGATTACATCCTTTTTATAGTGGCATAATATTCGTGTGTGTGTGTGTGTGTGTGTGTGTGTGTGTGTGTGTATTTACTCCTTTTGGAAATGGCTGATTTCTCTAATTTGTGTACATACACACACACAGACACACACACACACACATTTACCACATCTTCCTTACCATTCATCTATCAATGGACACTTAGGTTGCTTCCATATCTTGGCTATTGTTAATAATGCTGCATTAACAAAGGGGTGCACGTATCTTTTGGAATTAGTGTTTTCTTCCGATTCATACTTCAAAAATCTAGCCCAGATGTCATCCTTCTCTGTTAAGGTTTATTTAGTCTCCTTCCCTAGACACAGTGAATCATTCCCTTTCCTGTTTTTCTCCTAAAATCCAATCTATGAAAGTTACAGCAGAGTTCAGTAAAAGTAAATGAAATATAAACAAACCAAAGACATTTTAACAATGGCATATAATTTGTCAAATTATTTTGGTGTGTCAGGATTAGTTTTAGGCACAAGAGACAGAAAACCTGAAACCAGTGGCTTACAAAAAAATTAATTTATCTCTTGTGAAAATGTCTATGCTACCTAAAGCAATCTACACATTTAATGCAATCCCTATCAAAATCCCATCCATTTTTTTCAAAGAAATGGAACAAATAATCCTAAAGCTTTTATGGAACCAGAAAAGACCTCGAATAGCCAAAGGAATATTGAAAAAGATGGGGGTCTGGGTGGCTCTGTGGGTTAAAGCCTCTGCCTTCGGCTCAGGTCATGATCTCAGGGTTCTGGGATCGAGCCCCGAGCTGGGCTCTCTGCTCCGCAGGGAGCCTGCTTCCTCCCCTCTCTCTCTCTGCCTGCCTCTCTGCTTACTTGTGATCTCTGTCTGTCAAACAAATAAAATCTTTAAAAAAGAAAAAGAAAGCCATAGCATCACAATTCCAGACTTCAAGCTCTATTACAAAGCTGTCATCATCAAGACAGTATGGTACTGCCACAAAAACAGACACAAAGATCAACGGAACAGAATAGAGAGCCCAGAAATAGACCCTCAACTCTATGGTCAACTAATCTTCGACAAAACAAGAATGTCCAATGAATAAAAGACAGCCTCTTCAACAAATGGTGTTGGGAAAATTGGACAGACACATGCAGAAAAATGAAATTGGACCATTTCCTTACACCACACATGTAAATAGTCTCAAAATGGATGAAGGACCTCAATGTGAGAAAGGAATCCATCAAAATCCTTGAGGAGAACACAGGCAGCAACCTCTTCAGGCTCAGCCACAGCAACTTTTTCCTAGAAACATCGCCAAAGGCAAGGGAAGCAAGGCCAAAAATGAACTATCGGGACTTCATCAAGATCAAAAGCTTTTGCACAGCAAAGGAAACAGTTAACAAAACCAAAAGACAACTGACAGAATGGAAGAAGATATTTGCAAATGACGTATCAGATAAAGGGCTAGTGTCCAAAATCTATAAAGAACTTAGCAAACTCAACACCCAAAGAAAAATAATCCAATCAAGAAATGGGCAGAGGACATGAACAGACATTTCTTCAAAGAAGACATCCAGATGGCCAACAGACACATGAAAAAATGCTCCACATCACTCGGCATCAGGGAAATACAAATCAAAACCACAATGAGATATCACCTCACACCAGTCAGAATGGCTAAAATTAACAAGTCAGGAAATGACAGATGCTGGCGAGGATGCGGAGAAAGGGGAACCCTCCTACACTGTTGGTGGGAATGCAAGCTGGTGCAGCCACTCTGGAAAATAGTATGGACATTCCTCAAAAAGTTGAAAATAGAGCTACCCTACAATCCAGCAATTACACTACTGGGTATTTACCCTAAAGATACAAACATAGTGATCCGAAGGGGCACATGCACCCAAATGTTTATAGCAGCAATGTCCAAAATAGCCAAGCTATGGAAAGAATCTAGATGTCCATCAACAGATGAATGGATAAAGAAGATGCGGTATATATATATATACAATAGAATACTATGCAGCCATCAAAAGAAATGAAATCTTGCTATTTGTGACGATGTGGATGGAACTAGAGGGTATTATGCTTAGCGAAATAAGTCAATCAGAGAAAGACAACTATCATATGACCTCCCTGATATGAGGAAGTAGAGATGCAATGTGGGGACTTTGGGGGGTAGGAAAAGAATAAATGAAACAAGATGTGATCGGGAGGGAGACAAACCATAAGAGACTCTTAATCTCACAAAGCAAACTAAGGGTTGCCAGGGGGAGGGGGGTAGAGAGGGGGTGGGGGGGTTACAGACATTTGGGAGGGTATGTGTTATGGTGAGTGCTGTGAAGTCTGTAAACCTGGTGATTCACAGACCTGTGCCCCTGGGGCTAATAATACATTGTATGTTTATAAAAAAAATTTAAAAATTATTAAAAAAAAAGAAAAATGAAAAAAAAACTAAACAAATAGAACATTTATGTAATCATTGTAAATAACTGACAAAACTAAGGGGCTTGGTTTTCTTTGTTTTTGTTTTTGTTTCATGCAGAAGTGTAAAAAGAACAAACTGGCAAAGCAGAAATAATAAAATTGGTTATTAAATTCACACACTATTGCATCCATTTCATTCAACGAACCCATTATTTGTGTTAGTGATACATCATAGATATTGTAAAAGATGCATAAAACAATAAATGCTTCTTTTGAGTTATACTCCTATAGAGAGTATTTAAATCAATAAATATGTTTGTTTCTGGAAAAAAAAAAATAAGTTTATCTCTGTCATATCAAGGAAGTCCAGATGGAGGCACCAGTGCGGATATGGACAAGGTAACATCTTGAAGATATTAGAGACTTTCTCTTTTATTTCTTGCCCATTCTTGGTTTGGGGTTTCCACTCATTTCCAGTTACCATGTCCACATTTCAGCCAGTAAGGAAGAAGTGGGGAGAAAGAGGGAATGCAACCTTTCCCTTAAGTTGTATATAGTACTTCTACTTATTTATCTCTAGCCAGACCTTAGTCCCATGATCACATCTAGATGCAAGGGAAGCTGGGAAATATTTTTACTTCAGGTATTAATATGCTAGGAAAGAATTAGTAGATGGGAAAAATCAACATTAAGGGACAACCATCAGTCACTATGACACTTGGTTACATCTTATCTGTGGTAGGCAGCCAACATTTTAAATTTGCTATCTACTTCCAATATTTCTAGTACTGTGTACATTGTAAAATTGTCTAATAATTCCTTCTAAATTTCAATTCTTAATCGCTTTAAAGATTTATTTATTTATTTATTTATTTGATCCAGAGAGAATGATAGAGTGAGAGAGCACAAGCAGGGGGAGAGGCAGAGGGAAAGGGAGAAGCAGGCTCCCCATGGAGCAGGGAACCAGATGCAGGGCTCAATCCCAGGACCCTGAGATCATGATCTGAGCTGATGGCAGAGGTTTTAACCCACTGAGCCACCCAGGCGCCCCTTCTCTGTCTTTAAAACAAACAAACTAACAAACAAAACTTTATTTATTTGCTTTTAAGTGACCTCTGTGTCCAACGTGGCGATTGAACTCAAGACCCCAAGATCAAAAGTTGCACACTCTACTGACTGAGCCACTCAGGGAACCCTAAATTTGAATTTTTAAAAGAAATATTTCTGTCGGTAGAGATGAGTCCCTATAAAATATAAGTAATATTTACAATAAAATCACAAAGGATAAAAGGAATATTAATAAAACCAGAAAAGGCTTGGGGCACCTGGGTGGCTTGGTCATTAAGCATCCAATTCTTGATTTCAGCTCAGGTCATAGGGTTGTAAGATTGGCCCCCATCAGGCTCCACACTGGGCATGGAGCCTGCTTAAGATTCTCTCTCCCTGTCCCTCTGCCCATACCCCTGCTTGTGCACATATGTAAGTGCTCTCTCTCTCTCTCTTTTAAAAACAAAAACAGAATAAAGCAAAACAAAATGAGAAAAGGCCATTTTATTTTAAAACTTGCTCTGTAACATTATTAAAATATATAATAAAAAGTTAAATCATAATATTTAAAAGTATAGCTAGTATAGTAATGAAATTACACACTAATAAACTGCATGTAAGTGAAACTGCTTAAATATTCTCAGAGAAGACAAAGAATCTGGAAAGATTTGAGAAGAAAAAATCTATGAGTTATTTTATAATACTTCCTATAAATGCTATTTAGAGATTTTTATTTACTTAATTAATTTATTTAATTTCCTAAAGGTTTTATTTATTTGAGAGAAAGAACAAGCAAGAAAGCACAAGCAGGGGGAGAGGAAGATAGAGAGGGAGAGCAAAGCAACCCACTAAGCAGGGAGCCTGACATGGGACTTGACCCCAGGACCCAATCCCAGGACCCAGGGATCATGGCCTAAGCCAAAGGCAGATAATTTGACTGAGCCACCCAGACACCCCAATGCTGTTTAGAGATTTTTAATCAAGTAGATGCGATCACAAAAGCATACTAAAAATTATGGTGGAATAAAGCAAAATCAGATTAGGTTAAGATCTCACCCTATGTGACTTGAGAAAAGTAACTTTACAAGTGATGATATGACTACGATGAGTGGTCAAAAGAATTTAGTACGTATCAGCCTCTGTGCTGTGCTTTATAAGCATGATGTCATTTAACATTCACAGCACTCCTAGAGATATAAATATTATCTCTCTGCTTTAGAGAGGAAAAAAATGGATCTTAGACTATGTAATGGACTCAAGATCACAACCCTTAAAAGTTTTTCTGACCTCAGTTCATGTTCTTAACACATATTTACCTCCCTTTAAACTCTCTGGACCTTGATTTTCTCATCTGTTGTATAAGGGGAATGTAGCACAATCTGAACCATTCTAAAGTTCATTCTAGCCTTTTAGGATCTTAATATTCTACTGAGGTCTGACTCTTTCCCTAAATAAAAGCACATTGTATCAAAAGACCTAATCAGCCTCTTTGCTGGAATTCATAAGTTGATTAAGTTATCATAAATATATGTAATGTAGGGGTGCCTGGGTGGCTCAGTGGGTTAAGCCTCTGTCTTCAGCTCAGGTCATGATCCCAGGGTCCTGGGATCGAGCCCTGCATTGGGCTCTCTGCTCAGCAAGGAGCCTGCTTCCCCCACTCTCTCTGCCTGCCTCTCTGCCTACTTGTGATCTCTGTCTGTCAAATAAATAAATAAAAATCTTAAATATATATATATACGTAATGTAGAAAGTAGAAATTTATTTACTGAAACTTCTAGACAAAAGGGCCACAATGTGTGAGTAAGGTAAATTTGGATGTTTGGGGTATATCCCTGACATTTACACCTGATTTCATCCCCCTTCATGTACGTGTGAAGGAGCCATATATAAAGTTATATACTTATACCTGGTATAAGTGGCATCAATACTTGAACTCTTTCTAGTTCTTTTTAAAATAATGGCGTGGGGGTGGGCAGGGAACACCTCGGTGGCTCAGGTGGTTAAGTATCTGCCTTCAGCTCAGGTCCTGATCCCAGGGTCCTGGGATCCAGCCCCACATTGGGTTCTCTGCTCAGCAGGGAGCCTGCATCTCCCCCTACCCCTGCATCTCCCCCTGCTGTCTCTCTCTCTCTCTCTTTCCCTGTCTGTCAAATAAATAAATAAAATCTTTAAAAAATAACAAAAAATAAAAATTTTAAAAGGTTTATTTATTTGTTTTAGAGAAAGAGTGAGGAGGGGAAGGGTAGAGGTAGAGAGACAGAATCTTGAGCTGACTCCCTGCTGAGCATGGAGCCCAACAAGGGGCTGGACCCTGAGATCATGACCAGAACTAAAATCAAGAGACAGATGCTTAACCGACTGAGACACCCAGAAGCCCCAAGCTCTCTATAGTTCTAAAACATACATTCTTTCCCATCCACCTTGCTTCCCATGGTTCACCTTTTGGATATTCATGCATTAATATCCTTATTTCAATTTTTATATAGAAAAACTAAAGATGCTAATTAATTGAGCTCTTTCTGGGGTATTTATGATTACCAGCAAACATTGGTTGAATGCTCATTTGCTTAGCACAGTGAAAAATAAATATTAAAACACATAAAATATAAGAAAATATATGTTACCAGTAACATAGGAATAATAAAAATTAAGCATTAACAAACTACTAGGGAAAGAGGATCACTTTCCATTAGGATGCTTAGGGAAGGCCTCAAAGAATGATTACATGTTGACAGGGTATTAGAGGAGAGTTCTGAGTTCATCAGAAAAAACTAAAAGCCTAAAATAGAAAAACGATATTCTACAGAAAGGAGCCTAATTAGCTAAGCTGGTAGAGCATTTACCTCTTGATCTTGGGGTTGTGAGTTTGATCCCCATGTTGGGTGTAGAGATTACTTAAAAATAAAATCTTAAAAAAAAAAAAAAAAAGAAAGGAATATTCTAGGGAAAGGCAATGACATGAAGGTAAGTATGGAACCAAGATGAATTTTTTATGTGGAGTATGTAGTCCATGTTGGGTAGAATGTAGGATTCTTGGGCGCCTGGGTGGCTCAGTGGGTTAAGCCTCTGCCTTCGGCTCGGGTCATGATCTCAGGGTCCTGGGATCGAGTCCCGCATCGGGCTCTCTGCTCCGCAGGGAGCCTGCTTCCTCCTCTCTCTATCTGCCTGCCTCTCTGCCTACTTGTGATCTCTCTCTGTCAAATAAATAAATAAAAATCTTTAAAAAAAAAAAATGTAGGATTCTTGAACAATAGAATACTCAGCTGGGAAATATGTTACAGCAAAATTGAGGAGGAGCTTGAATACCACGTTAGAATATCTAGATTTGATCTTGGAGGAAATGGGAAGTCACTAAACATCTTCAAGTAAAAAAGTGAAAGAATCAGAGCAATGCTTTGATAAGATTAAACCGAAGATGCATAGACTTCAAGAGAATTGATGATGGCCAGGAAGATGGGAGAGCAGTTAGAAGATTTGAACACTTCTGTGGATTATAACTTGGGAAAAATAGCAATCCTCCTGAGTTCTGAAAATTTCTGGGGCAAAACTATAAAAAATGTATATCATATAATACACAAAAATTCATTACAGCTTCAGCTCTGAAACAATCTATAGTATCCTCCCCCTTGGGGCGCCTGGGTGGCTCAGTGGGTTAAGGCCTCTGCCTTCGGCTCAGGTCATGATCCCGGGGTCCTGGGATCGAGCCCCGCATCGGGCTCTCTGCTCCGTGGAGAGCCTGCTTTCTCCTCTCTCTCTGCCTGCCTCTCTGCCTACTTGTGATCTCTGTCTGTCAAATAAATAAATAAAATCTTAAAAAAAAAAAAAAAATCCTCCCCCTGCCCAGCCACAATATTCTACTCTTTTAGCTATTACTTTATCATCTCAATTTATCAGCTTATCTACTTCTGACTAGTCCCTTAACCTCCATTTCCTCTGAACATCTCAGCCCTTTCCTGGCCTCAGTTTATTTCTGCCCCATGGTCAACGCTTGACCTACTCTCTCCACAGTCCCCTCAATGGGAAACAGTGTTGAAATCTACCCTCTTCTCTTGGCTCAAGGGGCTGGAGAAGGCCTCACAGCCCTGATATTATTACAAATTAAGGGTTTTTACTATCAGTCACTTATGAATATCTCAAATGACTACTTCTTAGTCTTTACCTTATATTATATCAGATAATATTGGATACTACCTCTCTTACTGAAATTCTTGAATTTAGAACACTTGCAATTACATACTCTCTTAATGTTACCCTAAAAATGTACAGCGAGAGTCAGCATTTTCAAATTAAAAATCATTTTTATCCAATGCCAATGTTAACCTCCTTGATTGTAAAGTACTCAATACTAAACAGAAGGTTACTACAGAAATATGTTAATATTTTGTTGTAAAATATTCAGTTAGGGCAATAAAGTTCTGATTAAGAAAAAAAAAACAAGCAAAGAGCTGCATATCAGAGATAGCTAATGTGATGCCTTAGGAAAATGAATGAATATGCAATAAACATCTGAGCATATGTATACTTGACAATAAAGCCCTTAAAAATACAATAAAAGTTCTCTCCAGCCTCTAAAAATGTTAAGCTTAAAAAAGTAAACCAGGTTTTTTTAAAAGTATTTTAGAAAAATGTTGAAACATAAATATAAATATTATCTACACATGAACTTATATTTCTGATAATTACTGTTTATATAATTAATGAACAATTAGAACAGGATTAAAGATGAGATTGAGTAAATAATTTAAATTTATTTCTGTGTTATTTAAAAGAATTTTCCAAAAATGCTATTTTTTTACCATTTAGTAATTTTATAAGAATGTGGATCAAGGCCTTGGATACAGTTTTTTCTTTAAGAAATGTTATTTCCTTATCCTTGTATATAGTAGAAATTAATACTTTAAAATAAAGAGAAGTATCAGTTACTTATGAGAACTATCTCTTTTCAACAATTCTCCATATTTGGAAGACTCTCTATAAATCATTTAAATATCAATGAAAAATTTAAGCAAGCTTAAGAATCCTTTCAAGGCTGTTTACAGTCTTTTCTTAATAAGTGATTACAATCTCAAGTAATTTTATCTTTGTAAATTTTTTCCTAATATGGAGTTACCTTAAATATTCTGTTATTTTTTAGTAAAGACAAAAATTTTAAAAATAGGATGTTCAGGGGCGCCTGGGTGGCTCAGTGGGTTAAGCCGCTGCCTTCGGCTCAGGTCATAATCTCAGGGTCCTGGGATCCAGTCCCGCATCGGGCTCTCTGCTCAGCAGGGAGTCTGCTTCCCTCTCTCCCTCTCTCTCTGCCTGCCTCTCTGTCTACTGTGATCTCTCTCTGTCAAATAAATAAATAAAATCTTTAAAAAAAAAAAAAAGGATGTTCAGATGATTCACACTGAAATACATTAATATAATTAAGCATACAATTTCAGTTATATATTAAAAGTAATTTTCATTTTAAATGTTTTTAAATCATTTAAAGCAATATTTTTAGTACTTAAAATACTAACTAGAAGTATGAGATGTGGTTCATTGAAAATATAAACATTTAATAGCCCGTTGAAAGAAGGAATAACAGTTTAAAATTATAAATATTTTCCAACCCTATACTCATTCTGGAGAAAACATCCTTAAAAGATTATCTTTTTGTTCTTACTGTGATCAATGTGGTCAATCTTGTGACATCACTGTTGAGAAATCTGCAATAGGAAAACAGAAATAGCATTTAGCTGAATCATATTTGCGTAAGTAATTTCAGAAACTAAAATATTTGTTTAGAATTTTTGTCTTTCTTGATGCCATAAGTCAATCTAAAGTTGTCAGGAAAGTTACAACTGGTGTGACACAAATAAAGCATGAGGCACTGCAGGTTGTTGATGAGTCATTATTTATTATAGCATGACAGATTATGTTTTGTTTATAATCAGCAACACCCCATGATTAACATAACATAACATAACATATTAGCAAATAAGCTATAGGACTTTTGGGTTGCTTTTTTATTTCAAATATCCACTAAGAAGAGAATCACAGTGTCTCAAATATACTACAAACAAGAGACAGGTTCTTTTTATAGATGACTTTTTCTCTGTGATCAGATTAGTAGTTCATCTTAAGGCTAGAATGTGATCAATTTATTATCAATTAATAGGAGAAATGGCCTTAGGCTCATCCTTATGAAGAGATACAAAACTAGTAAAGATTGAAAATATCACTGGGAAGGAACTATACACGATAAGCCCAAGGGAAGTTATAAGTTAAACTACTTCCTGAACTATGGAGAGCTTAGAGTTCTTACCCCTATAAAATCTAAGCTTTTTTTGAAATTTCTCAATTAACAAGGCATGACTTAAGGTAAGCTTTTAAATGTTTTATGTTAAAGGGACGCCTGGGTGGCTCAGTTGGTTAAGTGGCTGCCTTCGGCTCAGGTCATGATCCCAGCGTCCTGGGATCGAGTCCCACATCGGGCTCCTTGCTCGGCGGGGAGCCTGCTTCTCCCTCTGCCTCTGCCTGCCACTCTGTCTGCCTGTGCTCGCTCGCTCTCTCTCTAACAAATAAATAAATTAAAAAAAATAAAATAAATGTTTTATGTTAAAAACTGTCACAATATTATGGTGTTTTAATATTCACAATGGGCCTTCGTATATTATTTCATCAAATCCTCGTAACAATTCATGGAAATAGATGTTGGAGAGCTTACATGACTTGTCCAAGCATAGAGAACTGAGTTTTCCTTGGTTCCTTTTTTATCTCACAACTTTCAGCCATTCCATTCTGACAACACACATTTTACCCTGTATTTCCAAAGACCTGCCTTCAAGTAGTTACCTTCTAGCATTCTGTTCTCAACTTAAATCAATATAAAAAAAGTATTGTAGGGCACCTGGCTGGCTTGGTCAGTAGAGCATTTGACTCTTAGTTTCATGTGACTCTTAATTTCAGGATTGTGAGTCCAAGCCCCAGGCTGGGTGTGGACTCTACTTTAAACACACACACACACACACACACACACACTAAAAAGCCCTGTGATGATAAAATGTCAATACAAAAAGTCTTATGAAAGAAGCAATTATACTTTTTATAAAACTGTGTAATTCAAAAAGGTATTAAAGTTTTTTAAAATAGTTACATTTCAAACAATATTTGTGACTGAATAAAAAAATAAAAATAAATGTTCCATTTTATTTTTTATTTTTTGAAAAAAATACAAGGTAATTAAGACTATATGTATAGTTAAAACTGCACACTATTTTTAAAGCTCTAAAGCTAATAGCATAAAAAACTAGTAAAGGCATTCCTTCATCATGGTAACAATTTTTACACATGGCTTACTGGGTACGTGCAAATGCATAAGAAAAAAACACATGAAATTAAAATGACATTAGATAAAGCCAGACAAATCTTAAAGCTTCTCATAAAAATCTTAAGTGGCTTTTACAAGGAAAGGTAATTCTTTAAAATCATCTTGAAACTGGGAAATATATTCAAATTACACATATAAAAAGTAATATTACCTTTTATGAAAACATAATTCAACTAATATATTGGCTATGTGCTATTTCTCTACAAGTTACCATTTCAGTAAATATGCACAGGGAAAATCTCAACTATATTTATAATTAGAAAACACCTACCAGTGTTAAACTGTGAGATAAATCAAGACATACAATTACATAAGCAATCTTTCAGTAATTAACATATAACTATCTTTATTTTTCCTCTTCTTCTGAACCAAAACAGAAAGTCTTTCCTTATGTAACTGGTTTTACCATACACCATAAAAGTCTCAACACACAAAGTAAGGATACCTATCCCTACCTGGCTTATTGAAAAGAGTCATAGGAATAAATGAATAAAATACCTACTTTTTCTCACCTCACTCAATTTGAACATAGAAATATATGTTGCTTGGGGCAACTGGGTGGCTCAGTGGGTTAAGCCTCTGCCTTTGGTTCAGGTCATGGTCTCAGGGTCCTGGGATTGAGCCTCGCATCAGGCTCTTTTCTCAGCAGGGAGCCTGCTTCCCCCTCTCCCTCTGCCTGCCTCTCTGCCTACTTTTAATCTCCATCTCTCTGTCAAATAAATAAATAAAAAACCTTAAAAAAAAAAAAAGAAATATATGCTACTTAACTCTAAAATTCATTTAAATAGTCATTAAATATTTAATCATTCATTTATATATCAGTTTAATGTTTTTGCTGTACTTGTACTTTCCAAGGTGTAGTTATACAATAAAAAAATTTCCATTAAAAAATCTATTTCTATTACATAAGAAAAATAATCTCACAGGGGCACCCGGGTGGTATGGTTGGTTGAGCAACTGACTTTTGGTTTCAGCTCAGGTTGTGGTCTCAGGATGGTGGGATAGAGCCATGTAAAAGGACTGCAGAGTCTGTTGAAGTTTCTCACTCACCCTTTGCCCCTCCCACCCCTCACTCCACACAAACATGTGATTGAGCTCTCTGTCTCCCTCTCTCTCGCAAATAAATAGATAAATCTTAAAAAAAAAAAAAAAAAAAGGAAAGAAAAATAACCTCACAAATCATATGCGACTTTAGGCTGTTTCGGTATTGGCAGTCTTAGACTGCAGACATTCCATCATTCTCTCTTTAAAGATTCACAACTAGGGATCCTTAGGTGACTTAGTCAGTTAAGCATCCGCCTTCCACTCAGGTCATGATCCCAGGATCGGGGAATCGAGTCCCAAATTTGGCTCCTTGCTCAGCAGGGAGCCTATTTCTCCCTCTGCCTGCTGTTCCCCTGCTTGTGCGCGCTCTCCCTCTCTCAATAAATAAATAAAGTCTTTTTTTAAAAATGATTTTATTTATTTATTTGACAGACAGAGATCACAAGTAGGCAGAGAGGCAGGCAGAGAGAGAGGAAGGGAAGCAGGCTCCCTCATGAGAAGAGAGCTCGATGCGGGGCTTGATCTTAGGACCCTGGGATCATGACCTGAGCCGAAGGCAGAGGCTTTAACCCACTGAGCTACCCAGGCACCCCAATAAAGTCTTTTTTTAAAAAAAGAAAAAAATAAAGATATTTTGGCATAGATTTTTAAGGTTTAATAAAGACTTTTTAAAACTTTAAACATGCTTCTATCCTCACCTAGTTATTTCAAATCCTGACCATTAATATTTTTAATTAAGAGAAATTATTTGATAGAAAAAAATTACTGAGTCTGATAAGCAATATTTCTTTTTTATAGGAGGGAAGTAGAAAATACCTGTAAATATGAGGAAACTACTGGGGAAACTGCTAAAATTGTGATCTACCACCAATGGAATGCCTTACCCAGTGCCATGCAATGGAACTTTCGGCAATAATGGGAATGTTCAGTCTCATCTGTCCAATACCTAGCCCACAGCCAAATGTTGCTTTGAGCACTTGTAATATGGTTTCTGTGACTAAGCAACTGACTTTTATTTATTTATTTTTAAAGATTTTAATTATTTATTGACAGAGAGAGATCACAATTAGGCAGAGAGGCAGGCGGGGGTTGGGGGGTGGGGGGGGGAAGCAGCCTCCCTGCTGAGCAGAGAGCCAGATGGGGGGCTCAATCCCAGGACCCTGGGATCATGACCTGAACTGAAGGCAGAGGCTGTAACCCACTGAGCCATCCAGGCGCCCCGCAACTGACTTTTAAATGTTAATTAATTTTAGTTATTTTAATTTTGATTTAAATAGCCAGTGGTAAGTAGTGGCTACCATATTAGAACAACTAGGCAATTCTGACACCATACCAGGATTGAACTGTAAATGATTCTCCTAAAAATTTGAAAATGTTTTTCTCTAATTTTTAGAAGTGGAAATAAAAAACAAAACACCTCAACTGTGTTGGATAGGCTATGTTCATTTCAGAAAAATTGCTCCAAATTTGGAAAGGAATTATTTTATCTTTGAATAACTTTCAAGTTAATGTTCGGTAGGAAAAAGAGATTTACTTTACCATGCTTAATGTATCACAGGGTTTATATGGAAATAGTCGTGGGTTTTAGAGAACTGAGATCTAAACCTTTTGAGATTGCATTTACATTGTCTGCTATTTAAAAGTTTCAGTTTGGGGCGCCTGGTCATGATCCCAGGGTCCTGGGATCGAGCCCCACATCAGGTTCCCTGCTCAGCAGGGAGCCTGCTTCTCCCTCTCCCATTCACCCTAATTGTGTTCCCTCTCTTGTTTTCCCTCTCTCACTGTATCTCTCTCTGTCAAATAAATAAATAAATAAATAAAATCTTTAAAAAACAAATAAGCAAAAATAAATAAATAAATAAAAGTTTCAGTTTGCCTTAGGGGGCACCTGAGTGGCTCAGCCAGTTGAGTGTTGGACTCTTGGTTTCAGCTCATGGGTCATGAGACGGAGCCCTGCATCAGTCTCCATGCTCAGCAGAAGTCAGCTTGAAGAATCTCTCCCTCTGCACCTCCCTCCACTCATGCACACTTTGTCTCTCTCTCAAATAATTAAATAAATCTTAAAAAATGTAAAAGTTTCAATTTGCTTTACTTCGTGAGGCTAGATAGAACATATACTATTATGACTAAAACATCAATAGAACATAGGGAAAAAAGAAGAAATTTATTTTATTAACAACTTCAATAGTCCTGATCCTTACAAGTCTCTTGCTATCAACTGTTTTCTCTTTCTTATTATGTTTTAAGAAAAAAAGATGAGCAAGCTTTAATAGCAAGACAAAAGTCCTAACTAAGCATGTAATATGGTATATATGAAAAAACCCTGCTATTTCAGTCTTAAGTGGGTATAGAAATAGAAGACATTATACCCAATTAATACAAGCTTTGTTAAGCAGCTTTCTCAAGTTGGATAGGCACCGATCAATTTTGATACTTACTTTACATGCAAATAAAGCAATAGAAATCATTTCCCGACCCGTACAAACACTGGGATCCAGGCTAAAAGTTGTTTTTCTGATTTCATGGGGGAAGATATCCAAGGTACAAAAAAAAAGGAAAACAGGCAGTGTTAATACATATGGGTTCCAATTCCAAGCAGTATTTTTGGTGCATCATACTCACTGAATGCCTCCTGTCCTCAGTTTCAACTGTGTCTAAGCAGGGTGTGTAGTAAAATACATGATGTGCTTCTTCCCTTAATGTTCACAGAGAACGTGAAGGTAGTAGTTTTCAATTATTCCAGCAACTGCACATTAAATCATGCTAGCAGACGCTGAAATTAATAAAAAGGATGGAACCTCTTACCTCCTACCTTTAAATTTGACAACTGACTCACTGAAGGTGTTCATACAAGTTACAGAAATGAAAGAAACAAAGAGTCCTACAGATTCACCAATTCAAAGCCATCAATCTTTATTTTGACTGTTTATAATTTTTTATCAAAAAAAAAAAAAGCAAGCTCATCAATGCCTAAGTTTCACACGCTGCCACTATTTGTCTTTGAAGATCTCATCAGGCTTTCTAGTAGGGTAAGTAGGCCTCTAATTCAAAACCTGCTATTGATTAATTCAGTATCTCCTGTTAGAAATAATTAGAAACCCACTACTTACACTAGAGAAACTCAGAGAGTTAAAAAGTGATGACTCTATAGCCTACTGACAGAAGTCTAGGAAAAAGCAAGTAACAGTTTCTCATTTTAAAACATCTAACTTGGGGTGCCTGGGTAGCTCAATCGTTTAAGTATCCAACTCTTGATTTCAGCTCAGGTCATGATCTCAGGGTCCTGGGATTGAGTCCCAGGTCAGGCTCCATGCTCAGCCGGGAGTCGGTTTTAGATTCTTTCTCTCTGCCCCTCTTCCTTCTTGCTCTCTTTCTCCCAAATAAATAAATCTTTTAAAAATAATAAAAAATTAAAAATTGGGGCGCCTGGGTGGCTCAGTGGGTTAATAAGCCTCTGCCTTTGGCTCAGGTCATGATTCCAGGGTCCTGGGATCGAGCCCCACATCAGGCTCTCTGCTCAGCAGGGAGCATGCTTCCCTCCACGTCTTTCTGCCTGCTTCTCTTCCTACTTGTGATCTTTCTCTCTGTCAAATAAATAAAATCTTTAAAAAAAAATTAAAAATTAAATAGAACCTCTAACTTTGTTATATTGCAACCTAGAGCAAAGTGAGATTTCCCTTAGGAGAGCTTCCTTAAGTGCTACACAAAACCAAAAGGAAAAACAATAAAAGCATGTATAATCTCTTTAAAGCCTTAAAAAATGAATTTTTTAAGGCTTTTTTTTTTTAAGGATTTTTTTTTTAAGGATTTTTTTTTTTAAGGATTTTTTTTTTAAGGATTCTAACTTTTTGTCACCCCCTCCAAGCTTCTTACTACTCTCTTCAACTAAACAACTCACACTGTCCATGCTACTACTTCAATAAGACCAAATATAAACAAAGATCATTTAAAAAGCACTTCTTCTACGGTCAATGATTTCAAATTTCTTATAAAACAAATTACATTTCCATAAATTACTAAAATGTATCAATAATTTCAGTATTCTTACTGTAAAAAAAAAAACAAACATCTTCTCCTTAAGACAAAGCATAGTCCTCATTTAAATGCTTGTCCTTATTGTTATGTATGATTGAAACTTCTCTAGAAAATTTATAATTCCCAAAGGTTAACTCACAAAATTTTTAAACAACTAACAGTCTTATTACATGAAGTGTAGCTACAGGTCAAATGGTAACTTTGAAATTTTGCTGATAATAAAAACCATGCAAAAAAGCACAACTGGCTATTAGACTTGGTGGGCCATCTTTAAAAAATTTAAGTATATATAAGCTGCATGCTTTCCCCAACTTTACCACCCTATTCTTTGAACACTAATTAGCACTTCTCAAAATCTTTACTCACTGGTTCATAAGTTTCTGCTTTAAAGCCATAAATGGTCATCCAGTAGAGGAAGAAAGTGGGTAGTATTGCTAACCAGTGTTGAAACATTCTTGAGGTTAATACATACACAATATCTAAAAATGAACTAATCACTTGGGGGAAGTAACATAATGAAGAGCTTCATTTGAGAAAAATTATATGCTGTTTTGGCTATACTTTTACTTTTCTAAATTCTTTAGGGAATTCAACTCAAATTGTAGCAACACAAAGAGGTAAAACCTTCAGGAATTACTATTAACTAAGTTAAACACATTATCTGAATACAATTATGGGGAAATTTTAGTTTTTATCAAAATCAGAGTCCATCTTAGTCCTACCAATAATTTGCCACTTACAAGACTGCCTTAAAAAAACAACAACAAAAAAATCCTCACCTGAACAAGCCAACAATTAAGACAAACACATAAGCTCATAGTTTTAAGGGCTTCATGTCCCATAGTGAAGAGACTGAAATGAAACTATTCCAGTCCAAACCTTCAAATATCCAATTCACACTATGGCTATGAAGACTCATGAGGCAGTTAAGCAATGTAACAAGATAAAGGTAAAAAAAAAAAAAAAAAATTAGTTAGATCCAATAGCTAAACTTGCCATCACTAAAAAAACAAAAGAAAACAAAACTAGGTTTCAGATAATATATATTTTCTTTTCTTCTAATAAAAGAACTTTATAATGAATATTCAATGAATATTAAGGGGCTTTATAATTATTACTGGTATTTTTCCTTAGAGCCCTGGCATGATTTCATCATAAACAAGAAATCTGGTCTAACACTTACAATAATAAGTTGCATAACTCTGGTCCTCATTCAGAACTTTGGCATATATTCATTATATACCTTAGGCAATCTCTTAGAACTTCAGTTTGCCATACCGTAATTATCTACTTTACACGGAGGTTATGAAGTTTAGTTAATTATGCTTATAAAATTTTAGTGGTACACAGATGAAAGAGAGGTATAAGGCATCGATATAATTAATTGCTTCATACTTAGTGAAAAAAATGCAACTTACAAACATTTAACAGCAACAATCTGGATGAATCTTAAAGACACTACACTAAATGAAATAAACAGGCACTACAGACTGAATGGTTGTGTCTGTCCCGCTGCCCATAATTCCAATGTTGAAATCCGCAGTGTGATGACACCTGAAGGTGGGGATTTGGGGGGTGATTGGATCATGAGAGCAGAACCCTCCTGAATAGATTTAGTGCCGTTATAAAATAAGAGACCGCCCAAAAAAATAAGAGACCCCAGAAAACTTTCTTGTCCTTTCCACCATGTGAAGTTACAGCAAGAAGACAGCCATATGTGAATCAGGAAGTAGGGCCTAACTATATACCAAATCTGTCCATACCTTATCTTGGACCTCCCAGCCTCCGAAACTGTGAGAAATAAACTTCTACTCTTTATAAGCCACCAGATCTATGGTATTTTGTTACAGTAGTCCAAACGGGACTAAGACAGCCAGTACAATAGGACAAACGCAATATGATCCTTAACATGCTGTGATGTGAGGTACTTATATGAGAGTTACATGAATAGTCAAATTCATAACACAGTAAGTACAATGATGATTTGCCAGGGGCTGGAGAAGGAGAGAATGGGAATTTATTATTTAATGGGTACAGAGTTTCAATTTTGGAAGATGAAAAAGTTCTGAAGTTGGCTACACAACAATGTAAACATATTTTTAATACCACAGAACTGTAATACTCAAAAGTGGTTAAAATGTTAAATTTAATGTTATGTATATTTTACCACAATAATAAAAAATTAGCAAATGAAAATCTTATATAAATCACAAACCAATCTTAAGTTTTCCTTCACTAATACACACATTAAAACATTAATCAAATCGGGGCACCTGGGTGGCTCAGTGGGTTAAGCCCCTGCCTTCGGCTCATGTCATGATCTCAGGGTCCTGGGATCGAGCCCCGCATCGTACTCTCTGCTCGGCAGGGAGCCTGCTTCCCCTCTCTCTCTGCCTGTCTTTCTGCCTACTTGTGATCTCTCTCTCTGTGTCAAATAAATAAATGAAATCTTTAAAAAAAAATTAATCAAATCAAGTGATTCATTTGTTCATTCATTCAGCAACTATCAAGAGTATTCTATATGGCAGGCACTGTGCTAGACCTGGAAATATGGCAGCGAAAAATAAAAAGTCTCTGTTTTCACAGAACCTATGCAGAAATCATGGAGACATATAAAACAACAAAAAAGTACAAAAATTATATCCTTTCTCATAGTGACTGGTACTACAATGAAGGGTAAGGAGATGGGAGTGATGGCAAGAAAGCCCTCTCTGAGAAGATTACTGCCCAGAGATCAGAAAGAAGTGAGAACAAATGCTTCACATAGAACAGCAAGTACCAAGGTCCTGAGGCAGAATGGCTTAGGTGTTTTTAAAAAATGACAAGAAGGCACAGTGCTGGTGCACAGTAAGTTAGAAGTCAGTAGTAGGAGAACTAGGCACAGATCATGGAGAACCTGGAAAGCAGCAGTAATAGTTTGGATATTATTCCAGGTGTGCTGAAAGCCATTTGGGATGCTTTCACTAAAGCAGTGATGTGATCTGATTAAAAAACAAAAAACAAACACCCTAATTGCTGTATACAGATTAGTTTTGGGAATAGGAGAGGAAGAGATTAAACAACAGAGAGACTGGTTTAGAGAACTGTAGTAATTCAGGTGGAAATGAGGGGACTATCATGATAGCCATGTCGATGGTGGAAGTGGCTGGATATTTGCTTGCTGATGGACTAAGAGAAAAAGCATCAGAGTCCAGAATGACTCCAAAGTTTGGGTCAGATCAGTTGGGTGAATAGTGCTGCCAAACACTGAGATGGAGGATACCGAGGTAGGAACAGCTTTGGTGGTGGTGGTAGTGATAGTATTAAGAAATCAAGAATTTGGCTTTGGCAAAGTTAAGTACCCAAGTAAAAAGCTTCAGGGGAGATGACACGATCAACTGTGACAAATGCCGCTGGACAACACTTAACCTGAGGGCTAAGAAATGGCCATTGGATTTAATGAGGTAAATTCACTGGTGCCCATGACAAGACAGTTCTCAGTGGAATGGTGAAGACAAAGGCATGAATAGGATCAGTAAAGCAGAGAAAGTGCCATGAGGACACAGAAATGGCATATATGGACAACTCTTTGAAGGAGTTTTGTTATAAAGGACTGTACAGAAATGGTACGGTAGTTAAAAGGGGATATGGGGTCTTGAAATATTTTTGCATTAAAATGAGAGAAGAGTACAGCATGCATATATGCTGATGAGATGATCTAGAGGAAAAAAAGAATGATGATGGGGAAAATTACAGAAGCAAAATCAATGCATAATCTGTCCTTGCAGCTAGAAATGCAAAGATAATAAATATAAGACATGTAATTAATTTAAGGGTTATATGGAAACTATATTGAAAATCATAGGGGGAAAATATTATATACAGAATTAAGTTAAAAATCTCTTGGAAACAATATTATTTTATAATAGAGGCTGTCATGTTAAAAAGATTATGCAAAGCAATGTTCACGTATTTTATGATGTGACAGCAATGTCCTTCTAAGCTGTATACATGCAGCCGCACAGTGTAAAAATAATGCCATACACAGCTTTTATTTGATTAAGCACACTGGGGCTTAAATAGGATCAACATTAGATAAAGAGTAAAGCCAGCAATTTTTTAAAACATCTCCATTGTACTTTCCCCTTTCTCTCCTCTGTATTGACCCATTTCCACTTTTGGATTTCCAGCATCACCTCTTTTGTAACTCATCACTCTACTCAAAACAGAAAGCAATTCATATATCAATTGTTCACACAAATCTTCAACATTTCCAGAGCTCCCTTCTCTCTGCTTATTAATTACTTTCTGCAATGTTCCCTAGACTCCTTAAAAAAGTTAAGTATTAGATAGTTATAACAGGTGATGGGGATTAAGGAGTGCACTCGTTATGATGAACACCGGGTGTTGCACAGAAGTGCTGAATCACTATATCATACACCTGAAACTAATATAACACTGTATGTTAACCAGCTGGAATTTAAATAATAACTTAAAATAAAAAGAATTAAAGTTATAAAAAAATCTGTAGGCTATAAAGACAGGTAAATAATTACATATTAGTGTAAATTAATTTGGATATGTTACTCAAACACATTTGCATTTTAAGCTTTTTTCCAAGACTCTTTATTCCTTGTGTATTTTTTTAGATTTATTTATTTATTTGAGAGAGAGAGAGAGAGTGTGTGTTCATGCTTGCACATGCACACAGTGGGGAGGGCCAGAGAGAGTCCCAAACAGACTGCGTGGTGCCCTGGCGCAGGGCTCCATCTCACAACCCAGAGATCACGACCTGAGCCAAAACCAAGAGTGTTGTGTTCAACCGACTGTGCCACCCAGATGCCCCAATTCCTTGAGTATTTTTATACTCAGTCCTGTTCAAAAATAAGATATGAGGTAATACACTTAGGTACATAATATACAAATTAAAATTAGAAATTGAGAGTGAGAAAAATAGCATTAGGCCAAGAATAAGGTTAGTTTCAAAATGCATGCCACACGGCCCTGTACCCTTCGTAATGGGGGCAACCAAAGATAGGGAGCTCTGAGGTTCCTGATAATCAATGGGAAGAAGTGACTGGCATATGCAGGTTTTGTTGATTTATATTATTCACAGTACTCATAAAGTTAAATCTTTTTTCCGAAGGAAGAAAGCTGACTGAGATCTGAGGAAAGTCATTCTATTGAGTTGTCAAAAAGATTCCAGCAAAAAACAATGTAATCAGTTTTGAACAACAATTTCTTTAACATTCCTCAGAGATTGGCCAATGGCATAGTGCTTAAGAGCATTTCAGCAGCTAAACAGGATTCAAGAATGTCACACATAACTTTACTTCAAGGAAAAGATGTGGAATATCCAAAGCAGTACTCTACCTATTTCAGGTATTCCTCCCCAAAATATAATGTTAGAAATCACAATGAATTTCTGATTGAGATAAAATATACATAACATAAAACTCACCATTTTAAAGTGTACAATTCAGTGGTTTTAGTATAGTCACAATATTGAGAAACTATTTAATTCCAGAACATTTGTCATCATCCCAAAGAGAAACACCATACCAATTAAGCAGTCATTGCCCATTCTCCTCCAGACTCTCCCTTCCAGCCCTTGGCAATCCCTAATCTATTTCCTGTCTCCATGAATTTGCCTATTCTGGACATTCACTTAAATGGAATCACAATATGTGACCTTTTCTGTGTGGCTTCTTTCACTGAGCATACTGTTTTCAAGGCTCATCAATACCACAGCATATATCAGCACTTCATTCTTTTTTACAGATGAGTAATATTCATTTGTATGCACATTTTATTTATCCATCCATTGGTTAATAGACATCTAGGTTGTTTCCACCTTTTGGCTATTATGAATAACACTATAAACGTTCATGTACAAATTTTTGTGTTGATGTAATGTTTCAGTTCTCTTAAATATATACCTAAGGACAGGAATTTGGGGTCATATGGTAATTCTATATATAACTTATTGAGTAATTGCCAGACTGTTTTCCAAAATGGCTGCAACATTTTACATTCCCACAAGCAGTATATGAGATTCCCAAGTTTTCACATCTTTGCCAACACTTGTTATTTTCCATTTTTTTTTACACTCATCCTAGTGGATATGAAGTATTATCTCATCATGGTTTTGATCTGCATTTCCTGGTGGCTAATGATGTTGAGCACTTTCTCATGTCCTTATTGCCATTTGTATATCTTTCTTGGAGAAATGTTTGAATCCTTTGCCCCTTCTTTAATTGGGTTATTTGTCATTTTGTTGTACAACTTTGTTCACAGTGAATTATTAAACATTTTTATCTAGGACCAGTTCTCAGATTAGCAGTGACAAAATAAAATAAATTATAATTTGTGCAAATGATAGAATATCAAAACTAAGGCAAAAAATACATCTCCATATTATTTGGATCTATCATATAATGCGAACTAATATCAACACAAATCCTTGCACTGCCTATGAATTTTCTTCTTCCTCACTGTCAAATGTGTTGCCTAGTTAATGAACAGTTGGTATCCATAAAGAAGCATATTGTTTAATATTTCAGCAAAAACTGGCAATTGTCAAATAATCAGGGGAAAAGGTGCATATTAAAACAGCATGAAGCATTTCAAAAGAAACTCAGAAATGGAATACAGCTTGAGGAATTAAAGCATAATATTTGCATGCTCACTTAGTTCTTCATGCAGACTGAAAAGCTTTAAAAAAATTTTTTTTAACTCTCATATGGAGCTTTAAAGGCAATGCTAGTTTGACTCTTTCAACAGTGGCCAAAGATATGCCAGTGCCTGGATTACTCTGATCTGAAGAGGCAACAATTTTCTTTAAAGTTCTGGGAATACAAGATACTGATCATCTAGCTAGTTAACCAGACACAATCAGCAACTTAAATTTGAGGTAAAAAAGATGGTGAAAAGAATACTTGTGTGTTTCTGAAGAATGTGATTCTTAAGAGACAGAATTTGAAACAAAGATAATACTGAATTTGCTGGGAGAAAAGGATAAGATCATGAAGAGTTGTAAACAAATTTAATCACTTTAATATCTAAGTTTTATTAGATATAATTTTTATTCACTACTGCCATAGTAAATGAATTTCATTATACCATTTACTATTCTTTTTCCTATATTAGGATTTCCATGGCCTATCCCCTAACATTACTTGGCATGATGTCTTGTTCTACCTAGTGATGCACAGGCAGCATTTATCAAGCAACAATTAACATATGTCATCTAGTCCATAACAAATTATGTCTTGATTAATAATTTCAATCTATATTTCTGATATTATCAGTGATACACAGCATTACATATTAATGCCACCCAGCCTGTTCTCAAAATAATGGATATTTAAATTTAAAAAATGATTCTTATTCTCAAATTGCTAGTGAATTAAACAAGCATAAAAGTTGGAATATTTCAAAGAGAATAGCTGCTGCTTTTAGTGTCTAAAAAAATTGTGAAGTGAGCTATTCAGGATGAAACAATGATTGTTTTGCAGCAACCCAAAGAATAATCAACATACAGCAAAATGTGCAGACTATGTTCTTCCTTTTCTTACCATATACCTAAACAAAATATGCAAAGAAGTTTCATTACACAAAAACAGATTTAATGCTGAACTTCAGTAATTATTCACTTGATCAGCAAGTTTTCGAATATTAGGCAGAAATAGTATAAAAAGATGCAAATGTTTGCTTCTTTTTTGAAGTTGGTAGATTTAGTATTTTTTAAAACAAAAATATATAAAAAGAAACCTAAAATTTTTCATGATAAAAAAATATATTTTGGAGGGCATCAGAGTGACTCATTCAGTTGGTTAAGCATCTGCCTTCACCTCAGGTCATGATCCCAGGATCCTGGGATTGAGCCCTGCATCAAGTGCTCTGTTCAACAGGAAGTCTGCCTCTTCTCCGTCAGTTCTCCCTGAGCCCTAACCCCCCCATGCTTGTGCACATGCACGTGCACCTGCTCTCTCTCTCTCTGAAATAAACAAAATCTTATAAAATGTATATATAATATATATGTACATTTTGACTCAATATTTTAAAAATGATTTCACTTTTCTAATTATTGTTATAGTATTTTGAAATGTATATAAAATAAAATTTCAACATTTTCAGCTATTCATCTGGTAGATAATTTTGTTTGTTTGTTTTCTACCTTAAGCCAACGAAACTAGGTCAGTACATTAAGATCCAAAAATGTTCCATGAGGGGCAACTGGGTGGCTCAGGCAGTTGAGTGTTGCACTCTTGATTTCCACTCAGGTCATGGTCTTTGGGTTGTGGGGTCTGGATTGTCCCTCTTCCTCTGTTCCTCCCCCTGCTCTGTCTCTCTCTCTCGCAAACAGATAAATAAAAATCTTAAAAAAGAAAACAATGTTCCATGATAGGGATTCCTGGCAGGCTCAGTCAATAGAGCATGTGATCCAATCTAGGGGTTGTCAGTTTGAGCCCCATGTTGGGTGTAAAGATTACTTTTAAAAAAATCTTGAGGGGGACACCTGGGTGGCTCGGTTGGTTGGACGACTGCCTTCGGCTCAGGTCATGATCCCGGAGTCCAGCGATCGAGTCCCGCATCGGGCTCCCAACTCCACGGGGAGTCTGCTTCTCCCTCTGACCTTCTCCTCGGTCATGCTCTCTCTCACTGCCTCTCTCTCAAATAAATAAATTAAAAAAAAAAAAAAAAATCTTGAGGGAGCCTGGGTGGCTCAGTGGGTTAAAGCCTCTGCCTTCAGCTCAGGTCATGATCCCAGGGTCCTGGGATCGAGTCCCACATCGGGCTCTCTACTTAGCAGGAAGCCTGCTTCCTCCTCTCTCTCTCTCTGCCTGCCTCTCTGCCTACTTGTGATCTCCATCTGTCAAATAAATAAATAAAATCTTTAAAAAAAAAATCTTGACAAAAAAAATGTTCCATAACACAGTAAGCCTTGTGCAGTGTCTGATACATAGTAGGTTTTCAATACACATCTGTTAAACTAAGTTGTGTATTTTATCTGTCCTTCAACTTCCTGTGATGCACAATACCAGAATACGGAGAATAAAGATTCTTTTTTTTTTTTTAAGATTTATTTATTTATTTATTTGACAGAGAGAGAGATCACAAGTAGGGAGAGAGGCAGGCAAAGAGAGAGAGAGAGAAGCAGGCTCCCTGCTGAGCAGAGAGCCAGATGCAGGACCCGATCCCAGGACCCCGAGATCATGACCTGAGCAGAAGGCAGTGGCTTAATCCACTGAGCCACCCAGGCGCCCCGAGAATAAAGATTCTCATCTTTGGTTTAAACTTTAAAACTTAAATTGCTCTTACTTAGAAATCAATTTCACTTTAGAATATGGACAATTTCAGGGGCACCTGGGTGGCTCAGTGGGTTAAGCCACTGCCTTCGGCTCAGGTCATGATCCCAGCGTCCTGGGATCGAGCCCCGCATCGGGCTCTCTGCTCAGCAGGGAGCCTGCTTCCTCCTCTCTCTGCCTGCCTCTCTGCCTACTTGTGATCTCTGTCTGTCAAATAAATAAATAAAAAAAAATTAAAAAAAAAAAAAAGAATATGGACAATTTCATCTCAATATTTTAAATGTGATTTCACTGTAGAGATGAGGGCAAGAGAAAAAAAAGTAGATTAATACTCATTTTGAAAGTTCTCCAATTTATCACCCTGGAGGAAAAGTGATCCCACTTTAAATGAACTTTTCCTGTCATTTCTAGCTCCAGGACACTTTTTACCCCTTCTCTCTCTGTCTTCTCTCCTTTTGTGTAGAGAAGAGCAACTTCTACCAGAAACCTTTTTCTAAACTCTGCCATCTGCCTTCCAACCCCAATGTCAACTTTCAACATCCCTCACAGCCTGGGTAAGTGTGGTGATCGTAATACCTCATCAGATGCTGTGCATATCTCTTTCACTAATTAACTTATCTCATATTGTTAGGATCTTCTTTTTACTAATTTGTTTCCTTTACCAGACACCAAGTTTCATAAAAGCAATGGTTATATCTAACATATAGCAGATGCTCGTGGTATAATAAAAAATACTTAGTCTTTATCCCTGATTTTTTTTTTTTTTTAGATTTTATTTATTTATTTGACACAGAGAGAGAGCACGAAAGAGGGAATACAAATAGGGGGAATGGGAGAGGGAGAAGCAGGCTTGCCGCTGAGCAGGGAGCCCAATGTGAGGCTTGATCCCAGGACTCTGGGATCATGAACTGAGCCAAAGGCAGACACTTAACGACTGAGCCACCCATTCATGCCTATCCCTGGTTCTTGACACAGAGCTTCAAAAAGTTCTGGGATCTAAGGATTTTATTTATTTTATTTGGGAGGGAAAGAGAAAGAGAGAGCGAGTAGGAGGAGGGGCAAGAGGAGAGGGAGAAGGAGAAAATACCAAGCACACTCCGTGTCCAGCACAGAGTCCAGACATAGGGCTCAATCCCACAACCTGAGGTCCAATGGGACAAGGTTTTAACCAATCATACCTATGTAATCTTCATAAAAACCCTTAAATGATAGGATTTAGAGATCTTCCAAGTTAGTGAATATTGGAAATTGGAAGAGAAGAGGGGAAAGATATTCCTAGAAAACTGGAAATAGGAAAATCATAAAAGGTTAACAAGACCTCACAGAGGTAGGACATGAAACTTGTAAGAACTTGTAAGGAATTTGGTAATATAGGACCCAGAACTGCCAAAACAATCTTGAAAAAGAAGAACAAAGTTGGAAAGTTTACACTTTTTTTTTTCAAGATTTACTACAAAGCTATAGCAATTAAAGGCAGTGTGATATTGGCTTAATGCTAGGTGTTTAGATAAACAAAATGAAATTAAGAATCAAGAAGTAAACCTTTACTTTTGTAGTCAATTGATATATATTTTTTAAGATTTTATTTTTACTTATTTGACAGAGAAAGAGAGAGAGAGAGCACAAGCCTGGGGAGTGGCAGGAAGAGGGAGAGGGAGAAGCAGACTCCCCAGGGAATAGGGAGCCTGATGTGGGGCTCTATCCCAGGACCCTGGGATCATGACCTGAGCTGAAGGCAGATGCTTAACCGACTGAGTCACCTAGGTGTCCCCTGGTCAACTGATATTTGACAAGAGTGCCAAAACACTACAACAGGGAAAGGCTCTCTTTTCAACAAAAGTGCTGGAACAATAGGATATCCAAATGCAAAAGAATGAAGTTGGACCGCTCCACTCCACTCCATACACAAAAACTCAAAATGGATCAACAACCCCATCCAAAGAGCTAAAATTATACAACTCTAAGAAAAAAATATAGGTGTAAACTTTCTTGGCCTTGGATTAGACAACAATTTCTTACATATGATATCAAAAGCAAAAGCAACTCAAGTCAAAAGCACAAGCAATCAAAGAAAAAATAAATAAATTGAACTGTATCCAAATGTAAAATTCTTGTGCCTCAAAAGACACTGCCAAGAAAGTAGAAAGACAACAGAATGAAAGAAAATACTTGCAAAGTATTTATCTAATAAAGAAATTGTATGGGGGTGCCTGGGTGGTGGAATCGATTAAGTGTCAGACTCTTGGTTTTGGTTCAGGTCACAATTTCAGGTTGTGAGATCAAGCCCTGTTACGGGCTCTGCCCTCAGTATGGAATCTGCTTAAGAGTCTCACTCTCCTTCTGCCTCCCCCTCCCCCACCCACTGGCTCACTCTCTCTCTCTAACATAAATAAAATCTTAAAAAAAAATAAATTATATGGAAAAAACATATATTAAAAGCTCTTAAAACTCAATTTGTTAAAAAAACCAATAACATTTTAAAACAGGGGAAAGGTTTACGGGATGCCTGGTGGCTCAGTTGGTTAAATGTCTGCCTTCGGCCCAGGTCATGATCCTTGGGTCCTTGGATCAAGCCCGACATTGAGCTCCTTGCTCAGCAGGAACCTGCTTCTCCCTCTGCCTCTTTCTGCCACTTCTGCTTGTGCTTTCTCTCACTCTCTCTTTCTGTCAAATAAATAAAATCTTTTAAAAAATGGGAAAAGGTTTCTAATAAAAATTTATCTAAAGATATACAAATGAATAATAAGGACATTAAAAGATGCTCATCATCGGCCATCGGGGAAATGCAAATCCAAAACACAATGAGATACACTTTCACCTCTAGAATGGCTAAAATGAAAAAGAGCAAAAATAGTAAGTGTTGGTAAAGATACAGAGAAAGTGGAGCCTTTGAACATTGTTAGTGCAATTACATAATTTTGCAGCCACTTAGAGAAATATGTAATAGTTCTAAGTTAAACTGAGTTACCATGTCACCCAGCAATTCCCTTCCTAGGTATATACCCAAGAGAACTGAAAACATATATCACACAAAAATCTGTATGTGTGTAGGTTTTGTATATGAATGTTCATAGCAGCATTTTTCATAACAGTTTAGTATTCGTAATTACTCAAGTGTCCATCACTGATAAATGGATAAGCAAAATGTGGTGTATCTCAGCAATGAAAGATAACTGAGTAATAACATTAAAGGAAGTATTGATACATACTTCAAAATGAGTGAACCTAAAAAAAAAATTATGTTATGTGAAAGAAGCCAATCACAAAGACCACATATTTTAAAGTTCCATTTATATGAAATTTCCAGAATAGGAAATTACTGGTTTGGAGGGCCCATGGGAGTGGGAAACGTATAAATTATTGGTTTCTAGAGCTCAGAGGAGTGGGGAAGTAGAGAGTGACTTCAAGTTTATATAAGAGATTTCTTCAAGAGGCGCTAAAAGGTCATAAAATTACATAGTGATGATGGTTACACAACTCTGTAAATATATACTTAAAAACCATTGAATTATGGGGCACCTGGGTGGCTCAGTGGGTTAAATCCTCTGCCTTCGGCTGAGGTCATGATCCCAGGGTCCTGGGACCAAGCCCCGCATTGGGCTCTCTGCTCAGCAGGGAGCCTGCTTCCTCCTCTCTCTCTCTGCCTGCCTCGCTGCCTATTTGTGATGTCTGTCAAATAAATAAATTTAAAAATAATAATTATTATTTTTAATAATTTTAATTATTTAATAATTAAATTAATTAAAATTTTATTTAATAATTAATTAAAAATTTTAGTAATTTTAATAATATTTTTAATAATAAAAAATAATTATTATTATAATTATTCCAGGGTCCTGGGATCAAGCCCCTCATTGGACTTCCTATTCAGTGGGAAATCTGCTTCTCCCTCTCCCACTCCCCCTGCTTGTGTTCCCTCTCTCGCTGAGTCACTCTCTCTGTCAAATAAATAAATAAAATCTTAAAAAAATCTTAAAATCTTAAAAAATCTTAAAAAATAAAATCTTAAAAAAAAACAGTTAAAAGACAAGTAAGAGATATTAAGAAGCTTCAACATATAATAGGAAGGTCTTAAAAGAATTGGAGAAAATGATAAAGAAGCAATATTTGAAGTGTTAAATAAGTGTTAAAATTGAAGAAGGAATTCATTTCTCAGATTCAAAGTATATTTTGTGTCCCAAGAAGGATAAACAAAAATATACCCACATCTAGACACATCATCAAAATAAATTGTGGAACATTAGGTAGGATAAACAAGAAATCACAAAAAAAAAGTCAAAGAGAAAAAGACATATTACCTCATAAGGAATACTGACAGACTATTCCTCAGCAATAAGCGAAACCAAAACACTATGAAGTAATAGCTTCAAAACTGAGAAATTCTATATAAAATACAATCATTCCTTAAATACTATTTTTTCTTATTTAGGGGATGGTAAGTTTAATTGTAGATGCTGTTTTTTTCTTGATTACTCATTTACTCAGGTTTATAAAATTCTTGAAGCAATTTTGATAGTTAATGTTTCTCTGGGAAATTATCTATTTTATATAAGATTTTAAATTTCACATAAAGTTTTTCATTTTATTTTGTCACTTTTTAGGTGCCTGTGATTTTAGTATTTTTTGTTTTGATAATTCTTCGTGAAAGCAACCTCTTATTATTTATTTCTGTAGTCCTTGATAATATATATTGATTTGATATCTACTTAGTCTGAAACTAATATAATCAATCCACTTTCTTTTGATTATCTGTAGAAAGCATCTTTTGTACTCTTTTACTTTTAACCTACCTATGTCTTTATTTTTAAAATGAGTTTTTCTTCAATAACATATAGTCGTTTCTTTTTTTTTTTTTAAGATTTATTTATTTGACAGAGAGAAAGATCACAAGTAGGCAGAGAGGCAGGCAGAGAAAGGGAGAAGCAGGCTTCCTGCTGAGCAGAAAACCTGATGTGGGCCTCAATCCCAGGACCCTGAGATCAAGACCTGAGCTGAAGGCAGAGGCTTAACCCACTGAGCCACCCAGGCGCCCCATATAGTTGGTTCTTATATTTATATCCAATCTGACAATCTTTTTCTCTTAATTGAGGTATTTAGATCATTTACATTAAATATAATTATTGGTATGACTGAATTTAAATCTACCATCATGCTACTTGTTTTCTATTAGTATTTTTTTTTTTTACTTTTCCCTCTTTACCTGTTTTCTTATAGATTAAATATTTATTTATTTATTATGGAAAAGAGAAAAGATAAAGAGGAAAAGACTCATTTTATGAAGGTAGATTAATTTTGAAAGTAAAACCAAACCAATTTCAGTTGTAAAATCCAAAATAAACAGGTAAATCAAATCCAGAATACTAAAATACTATTAATAAATCATGACTAAGCAGTTTTTCTAAAGATTTAGTTAGTTATTTAAGAAAGAGAGAAAGCGTGTACAAGAGAGAGCATGCACATGCATGCAGATGGTGGGGACCACGAAGGGGCAGAATGAGAGGGAGAAAGAGTATTGGAAGAGAGAATCTTAAGCAGACTCTATGCCTAGCACAGAGCCTGATGAAGGGCTTGATCCCCGGTCCTGAGATCATGACCTGAGCCGAAATCAAGAGTCGGACCTTTACCAGACAGAACCACCCAGGTGCCCCTAAGCAGTTTTTATTCAGAGAATACAAAGACATGTTTATTTCTGAAGAGCCATTCATGTTAGTCACAGTATTAATGAACTAAAAGGAGAAAATTACAGTATCTTTTAAAGAATGCAAAAAAAGTATTCAGTAAAATTCAAATATGTGATTAAAAACTCTTATCCAACTTTGTTGAACAGTAAAAAATTTCTTTAACACGACAACGTATTATTAATAGTAACAAATAATAATTAAAATGAAGATGCATTCCCAAAAGGATCAAGAAAAAAACCGAAATGTTTGTTGTCACCATTTCTATTTAATATGGTACTTTATTTCCTAAATCAACGAAAAAAAAAATTAAGCATATAGGCTTTCTGGCTGGCAGCCATGCTGAGATCCCAGCCAACAACCAGTATCAACCATAAGACATGAGCAAAGATTATTAAAAATAATCTCCAGATTATTCCAGCCCATGGCTGTTAGACTTCCAGTCTCTCCATCTGAGGCATATGGAAGAAGAAACAAGGAAATCCTGCTAATCACTGTCTGAATTCCTAACACACAGAAATCATAAAACATAATCATTGTTGTTATTAAGACACCAAATTTTGGGTTATTCACTGGAACAACAGAAGATTTTTAAGTAAGAAAAGCATGATCATAAAGGAAAAACTGGCTAAATTAACAATTTTTAAATTTCTATACAATAAAGACATTTTAATCAAAGTGGAAAGACAAGGCACTGAGAGAAGATAGCTCTACTTCCTCTAATTGTAGAATAACAAATAGAAAACCAAAGTTCTGGAAAAATTGCTTAAGAACATGAACAGGCAAATCACAAAAGAAGAATCTTAGATGACTAGTAAGCATATGAAAGATACTCAACCAGGCAATGGGAGAAATAAAAATAACAATCAGGATTCACTTAATAACCAGTCAGCTTGATAAAAATTTTAAGTCTAATAATATCAAATTCATTAAGGATCAAAAGATACAGAAACTTGCACACATTTTGTTACAGCAACTGCCCCCTCCATAATGATGTTATCCAGAAAAGCCAATGACCTGTGGCAGGGACAGCAGCTCCCAGAACTCAGTCTCCAGATGTACAGACATCTGGGGCCCAGGAGCCACTTGGGAGCAGTGAAGGGGATACACTGAGGGACAGGTGGGTGTGATCCGTTGGTTAGAGCTGTCCCAAGTTACAATGCAGTCCTGAGGACTGTGGAATGTTAATGTACAACCATCAGAGAGCAATTTGTGATTAGATAATCATTTCAAGGTATAAATTCAATACTAGATATATACTCTTTATAACTCCCACAACTATACATAAAAAGACAAGTAAAGAATGTTCTTTTTGACACTCAGTGAAAAATTATAAACACTCTATATCTCCATTATTAGAACAGATAATTTAACTGTATTATATTCATACAATGAAATACTGCTCAGCAATAAAGATGAATGACTTACAGTACATGAACAAACACAGATAAACCTGAAAACAAAGATTAGTGATAAAAGCAGGTTGGAAAATGACACATATAGTATGTTATGTAAGGTTTTAAAACATGCCAAACAATGCTGCATATCATATACATGAATGATACAAAAATGTACACTTTCTTAGGAGTGATTAACATAAATCTCTCTTCTATAGAGAGAAGAAAGAGAAAGAATGGGGTTGGGTAAGTGTATATGAGGTTTCAAGTGTATCTATTTTGATATGTGTAAAGTAAGTTGAAACATATGTGGCAAAAAGTTAACATTTATTAAAGCAAGGTGGTAGGTACAGTGTAAACATTTTCATCGTATTATTTTATAGTCTGTATGTCTGCAATATTTTAAACATTTTTTTAAAGTTTTAAAAAACATTGCAAGGGACGGAGGAGAAGTCGGAGGCTTAAGAAAGTGAAAAGATTTGGAATCTTAATTGTGGAGAATGTACTAAATTCAGTTTATTAGAAATGAGTGACACAATTGCCAGTAAAAAATACAGTAATTGAATGGCATGGAAGCAATTTATAGAAAGATTCAAAACAGTGCCATTTTAGACAGATGTTCCCTTAACACATTTAATAATGTCTATTTACAAAACATTCTCCTTGAATTTCTCTACCTTACAAAATAAAAATTAGACAATTGTATAATAATAAAAAACAAATGTCTGGGTGAGCCTGGCTGCCTCAGTCAATGAAGCATGTTACTCTTGATCTTATTATGGTTATGGGTTTGTGCCCCACATTGGCTGTAGAAATTACTTAAAAAATAAAATTGTTAAAAAAATTTGTAAAACACAAATCTCTGAAACCATAATAATTTTATACAAAAGAATATTTTGTTTCTATTAGCAACTTTTAAAGTTATCTCTATACTAGAAGACACCTCTTTGCAAAGATACTGTAATTAAAATGTGGAGGACTCAAAACCAATATTTGAATAGGAAAATCCTTTGATTTTATTAACTAACTGACACAGCTTAAAGGAGATCTTTAAAACCCACTTAGGTCTTCCAAACTCTAAACTTCAAAATTATTACGTAACTTCAGGGTTTATTGAAAATGGTTAGAATTTATTAAAAAACAAAAATCCACTTTTTGTAATAGCCCTATACTTAAATAACAGAACTAGAACCTCTACTGGATCTCTCTGATTTTTGGAGTCTAAGCTTTACAAAAATCACCTGATCTTTCAAGTGAGTATTTAGAGTGAGTAATTATTCCCTACTTTTTGAGAGCAGGAAATGGGTTCTATGCATCACTGTTTTCCCAATGCTTAATCCATAATAGGTGTTCAATAAATAATTATTTGTTTAATTAACAACCTGAATCTAGCCCCTAGCACAGATACAGCCTCAAATCTCTGCAACAGATTGTACAGCCAACGCAACGATCATGGATCAGACCCACTGGTTCTTTCAGCTTCAGATTCTGGAAATTATTCAGAGACATTACTACCCTCAGGAGTCCTACCCTTTTTTTTTTTTTTTTTTAAGAATTTATTTATTTATTTTAGAGAGAGAGTGAGCACATGCAAGAAGGAGGAGGAGAGAGAGAGGGACAAGTAGACTCTCTTGAGCACGGAGCCAGACACAGAGATGAATCCCATGACCCTGAAATCATGACCTGAGAAGAAACCAAGAGTCCCATGCTTAACCGACTGAGTCACCCAGGCGTCCCAGGAGCTCTACTTTTCTTCTTTCCTAGATTTTATTTATTTATTTATTTGATAGAGAGAGAGCACAAGTAGGCAGAGGGACAGGCAGAGGGAGATGGAGAAGCAGGCTCCCTGCTGAGCAGAGAGCCCAGCGGGGCTCCATCCCAGAATCCTGGGATCACGACCGGAACCAAAAGGCAGATGCTTAACCAGCTGAGCCACCCAGGAGCCCCTGGGAGCTCTACTCTTAATACTACCCCTCTAAAATCAGAGGCAGTAAGCAGCAAATCACTTGGATCTAAAAATCTCTCAATCTCAAAGATAGAGAACCAATAGACAGCACTTTAAAATGTAATAAAAATATTTTATATATAGGATTTCATAATTCATAGACTAATTTTGACTCAAAAAGCCAAGATTCATTGCTAATACCATAGGTAATGAGATGACAAAGACTAAGACAAGGTCACTGGATTTAAAAAGGAGAATATAACTCATGATGTACAAAGGAACTATTTCAATAGAGTGGTAGGACAAGATGGCAAATTACTTTTTATAAATATAGTAATAATTATCTAGTTTAGATTTCTTATATTTAGGACTATGTGGATGATTCTATTAAGGGTTAATACCACAATAAAGGAGTAATCATAATAGAAAAGAAAATTCCATATATCTGTATAATATAGGCCAAGCTAAAAGGTAAGTTATCAACTATTAGAGTTTATTATATTTCATATGCATTTTAATAAGACAGGAACATTAAGAGCAGGACAACTTTTTCTTTTTTAAGATTTTATTTTTAGGGGACGCCTGCGTGTCTCAGTTGGTTAAGCGGCTGCCTTCGGCTCAGGTCATGATCCCAGCGTCCTGGGATCGAGTCCCACATCGGGCTCCTTGCTCGGCAGGGAGCCTGCTTCTCCCTCTGCCTCTGCCTACCACTCTGTCTGCCTGTGCTCGCTCGCTCTCTCTCTAACAAATAAATAAATTTAAAAAAAAAAAAGATTTTATTTTTAGGTAATCTCTACAGCTAATGTGGGTTTTGAACTTAAAACCTTGAGATCAAGAGTCACATGCTCTAGTCAGGAGCCCCAGATTACTTCTTTTAAAGTACAGCAATTTATTAAACAAATAACTTTTCTTTTGCTGACTTTTATCCTGTTACATGAGAAGATATCAAAACATTTTAAGAATGCTAAAACACCAAATTACAAGGTGTGAGGTTGTAGGTGAGAAGCAAAAGAAACAATACACCATGATAGGAAAAGTGAGTCATACACAGAATAAAATTTATTCCTGTAATACAGTATCTACTAATTAAAATAATGATGTTAATAATTATAAAACAATTACTAAGCATTTTTAAAGGATGTATTATATGTATAGGACTTTTTCCAGGCAACTAGTCCCTAATTGTGTTCACAAGAAATATAAAACTTAGGTCTACCATATGTTCTTTTCTTTCCCATTTTTAAATTGTGTTAAAATAAACATAAAATTTACCATCCTAGTCCATTTTAAGTGTACAGTTCAGTGGTACTTAGTACATTCACATTTTTGTGCAACCACCACCACCATCCATCCCCATAACACCGTATGTTCTTTTAAAAACACTGTTAACTAACATTCTGATTGTGTGCAATACAACTAGTGAGTAAAAGAGGAAAGCAGAAAGAAAGTTCAATGAGTTAATTGCAATGAATGGAACATAAAGGTGGTCACTTACAATGCAAGTATTCTGTGGTATCCTGGCCTGGAATGCATAACCTGAATCTAACCACGATTAGATTTACAAACCCAAATTAGGGGCATTCAATTAAAAAGAAGTGGGGGAGGATATTTTCTTTAAAAACATCAGTGTTAAAGATAACAAAGAAAAGCTATAGATTAAAGGAAACCAAAGAGAAATGACAATTAATTGCAAAGCTTGATCCTGGACTGGAGTCTGGATTGAATGGAGGAAAAACCACAAAGGACAATATCTGGTCAACCAGTAAAAATTAATATATGCACAGGAGATTAAAGTTTTGTAAACTTTAAATTTTTCTGAAGATGATAACTATGTCCTTTATTCTTAAGAAATAGAAACCAAAACATTTAGGGGTAAAGGGTCATACTCTCAAATGGTTCAAAACGGAAAAGAAAAAGGTGAATTTCGAAAAAGGGATAAAAGCTATACTGGGTGTCCTACATTATTCTTATTTTTGCAGCTTTTTTGCATCTTGAAATTATATGTAAATAAAGAGTTAAAAATTGTGCCTAATAGGTAGAAGCTAAATATGGAATTCTAATTCATAACACTAAGGAATACAAGAAATTATTAACATGTAACTTATAAAAGTAAAATACAAAAATACATGTAATTTCAAAACACTGTCAGTTTATCACACCTAAATTGTGAACAATGCCAGATCTGTGCCTTTCGTGAAACTGGATAAATATAATGGGGTCAGTTACATCAGGATGTTCTGTGACCGGTCAGTAATTTTGAATACGATTCAGAACTTGGGGGAAATTGCCTCTAGCAATGTTTGTTTATTAATATTATAAATGCTTAAAACATTCTTCTTGCATCATTGAATTCAGTTCTTGCTGACTAACATTTCATGGGTCAAGATGAATGGTTTTTCTGTTGACTCAGCCAGTGTGGTGATTGACAAATATATTCAATAGCAGAATGAATAAAATGTCAACATCTGTGTCTGATACTTGCCAGAGTCCATCAGTGCTTTATTTTTATTCCATCATTTAAAATTATTTTATCTTACTTTTGATTTACTTTCTTCTTCGCTGCTTGATTGTTTTTTCAGTAGCCTTTTTGTTGTTTCATCTTTTTTTTTTTTTTTTTTTTTTTAAGTAGGGTCCATACACAGTACAGAACCTAATGAGGGGCGTGATCCCACCACTCTGGAGATCAAGACCTGAGCTCAGGTCAAAAATTGGACGGTCAGGGGTGCCTCGGTGGCTCAGTGGGTTAAGCCTCTGCCTTCGGCTTAGGTCATGATCTCAGGGTCCTGGGATCTAGCCCCACATCTGGAATCTCTGCTCAGTGGGGAGCCTGCTTCCCCCTCCCCCTCTGCCTACCTTTCTGCCTACTTGTGATCTCTCTCTCTCTCTGTTAAATAAATAAAATAAAATCTTAAAAAAAAAAATTGGACAGTCAACTGATAAGAGCACCCCAGGTACCCCTCATTATTTTTTAATCTTAATTTCCTTTTAGTTACAATTTTTATCTTATTTATTATTATTATTATTATTATTATTATATTAGTCTTACTTTGTAATGATGAGAAGGAAGTATGGTAGTATGGTTAATACAAATTATGAACATAAGGATTGGAATCCTTTTCTTCATTCAGTTCTATATTAAGTCTGGACAAAATCTAAGTTTTAGTATATTAGAAGTTACACATTCAGACAAAAACTCATTTCCACAATATTAATGTACTTGAGCTAAATCATATTTAGACTGCTGAAATAGTGTTACTTTCTCACATTATATACCATCCTTGGTTTTTGTGTTATATAATCATTAATAAACTATAAGCAATATAATATATATTACAAGAAGGTAAATTAGACTTTATATTTATGTAAGGGCTTAATGCAGGTAGGAAAAGACTCTTCTGATAGAACTCCATATTGTCTCCTATAATTACTTTATAGTATCCTAGCACAAATCTTGTTTATCTGTACGAAATTTTATAATCTATAAAGACAATTTATATTTTTTATATTACTTCTTAATATATCAATGAAGTACATGGAGCAAGTATCATCACTGAAAAGGAAATTGAAACTTATAGACAGATGAGATTTATAAACATTATATAGACAGCAAAGTGGCAGACTACAAAGGACTTAAACACCAACATGTCCCAAACCTAAACAATGAGAAGGACTTCTCTTGGTCATGTCACAGGAGCAAGCGAGAAGAAATATGAAATATGAAAATTTGTTATGTAGAACCCAAAGCAGCACTGTGTGACTACATCTAAATCAACAAGATTCATAATATCTGCTGGATACCTCATAGGGCCATAGGCACCATTGGCACTTCATTCTGTCTGCTCCCCAATGAGCAAACATGTTCTACTTCTAAAATTTCCACTAACCAAAAATACCTAATCAGACAATGATTTTAAAAGCTTTTGGTTTTGAGCTGTTTATTACCAGAGGGGAGGTGGGGGTTGAGGGGGTGGGAGGGAGAAATACATGATGGAGATTAAGGAGTGCATTTGTTGTGATGAGCACGGGATGATATTTGGAAGTGTTGAATCACTGTATTGTACACCTAAAACTAACATAACACTGTATGTTAACTATCCTGGAATTAAAATTTTAAGAAGATAAAGGATTTCAAAAAATTAAAGCTTTTTATTTGGGGCAGGTATAGAAGAACAAGCAGGAGAGCAAATAGTAAATAATACTATAATATTTTATTTATTTATTTATGTATTCAAAATTTTATTTATTTATTTGACAGACAGAGATCACAAGTAGGCAGAGAGGGGGAAGCAGGCTCCCTGCTGAGCAGAGAGCTGGATGTGGGGCTCGATCCCAAGACCCTGAGATCATGACCTGAGCCGAAGGCAGAGGCTTCAATCCACGGAGCCACCCAGGCGCCCCAATAATACTATAATATACATCAGTTCTGACTCTTTGAAGATAAGTTCTTCACTGAGAAGTTTTTTAGCCTGAATCATTTTAATTATGATCTGGAACCAATAAAGTAAAGGATCAAATGTGTTAAGAATAAGGAATGAAAACCGAAGAGAGCCATGGAAAATATTGGTCCACTACACGGGGATATTCTTATCCTTGCCATGGATCAAAAACATTCATTGCTGCAGACCGCAGCTAAAAGAGACTGTGCATAGCCACTCCTCAGCATTCACCTCTGACCCAGATTCTAAAGAGTGATCAGGGCTTGCTCTGATTTTGGGGTGTGGCTCCGGGGAGAATCTCTCAAGTTGGCAATATATAAGGAGAAACATTATGGGTAAGATAAACACCAATCTCCTTAGGGATTTTTCAGAGCTATAAAATAATAGCAATAGGGACACCTGGGTGGCCCAGTTGGTTAAAGTGTCTGCCTTCGGCTTGGGTCATGATCCCAGGATCCTGAGATTGAGCCCCACATTGGGGGTCCCTGCTAGACAGGGAGGCTGCTTCTTCCTCTCCCACTCCCCCTGCTTGTGCCCTCTCTCTGTCAAATAAATAAAATAAAATCTTTAATAATGATAATAATAATAATAGCAATAGAGGCCACAATTGTTTGCAGGGTTGGTAAGGAGCATATACATATACAAAGTCTTATCAGAAGAAATGCTCTTAGGCAGAGGAGCAAATTTTGAAAACTATCTTTCACTAAGTAGGCACTCTAAAGTGGAAGTAAAGGAGCACCTGGCTGGCTCGTGGAGCATGCAACTCTTGATCTTGGGGTTGTGAGTCCCATGTTGGGCATAGAGATTACTTAAAACTAAACTAAACTAAAATATAAAGTGGGAGTCAAAACAGAATTGGGGCCTGCGCAGGCAGTTTTTCCAAAGGTATGAGTCTACATATGAATACAATGGTCACAAAGCAAATAAAATAATCAATAATAAAGATCCAGTTCCCTCCCTAACCTCTTAGGCTGTTGAATGAGAACTAAATGATTGAATAAGCCTATATTATCAAAGTCTTCAGGGTACAAAATAGTACCCAGATAAGGAAAGAAGTTAAGAAGAATCTACCTGTATGGTTTTTGGTTTTTTTAAGATTTTTTTTCATTTATTAGACAGAGAGAGATCACAAGTAGGCAGAGCAGCAGGCAGAGAGAAAGGAGGAAGCTGGCTCCCTGCTGAGCAGAGAGCCCGATGCAGGGCTAGATTGATCCCAGGACCCTGGGACCATGACCTGAGCCGAAGGCAGAGGCCTAACCCACTGAGCCACCCAGGCGCCCCTACCTGTATATTCTTAAGCAAATAGTAGATCTTTATAAATGTGCCCTTATATGAAGATGACTTAGCAAGAAGAAAAGCTGGATAAAAATTTTGTCATTAAAAGTCATGAAATAAACCCAATTTGTGAGATTAATGAAGAAAAGATACACCAGGAAAAAAGAATGAATGTCTACTTTCAACTCCCAGAAAAATTTCACTCTATAAGTTATAAAATGAAATAAAAATAAAATTTGTGAATTTAGTCCAACTCCAGTCAAAACTCAAAGGATTAATTTCTGGGACTTGACAAAAGTGGTCAAGATATACCTGAGAAAACAACTAACAGAATTCTGAAATAAGTGAACAAAGATGAGAGGTCTGTCCTAAGAAATACCTAAACTTATACAATTAGCAATTAAAACTGAAGTACTGAGGAAGAAATAATAATATGAAAGAAACCCTTTTGGCTCCCTGAACAATACAATGACAGTCAGCAAGAACAAGAGCCTTACAAAAGGTGGCAGAAAGGGAGCCAAGAAGAAAGTGGTTGATTTATTTTCTAAGAAAGATTGGTATGATACGAAAGCAACAGCTACATTCAATATAAGAAATATTGGAAAAACACTAGTCACAAGAACTCAAGGCACCAAAATCACATCTGATGGCCTCTCATGTTTTTGAAGTGAGCCTTGCTGATCTGCAGAATGATGAAGTTGCATTTAGAACTGAGGATGATTGGGGCAAATACTAATTTCCTTGGCATGGTTTTTACCTGTGACAAAATGTGCTCTATGGTCAAAAAATGGCAGACTATGACTGAAGTTCATGTTAATGTCAAGACTAACAAGGGTTATTTTGTCCATTTTGTGTTGGTTTTACTAAAAAATAGGAGGTCTGCCAAATTTGTAAAAGGGTGATGGAAATCATGACCCAAGAGGTGCACACAAATAACTGAAAGAAGCAGTCAATAAATTGATTCCAGACACCACTGGAAAAGAGAGAAAAGGCTTGCCAGTCTATTTATCCACTCCATGATGTCTTTGTTAGAAAAGTAAAAATGCTGAAGAAGCCCAAGTTTGAATTAGGAAAGCTCATGAAGCTTCATGGTGAAGGTAGTAGTCCTGGAAAAGCTATTGGGGGGTGAGACCACTGCTAAAGTTGAACGAGCCGATGGATATGAGCCACCAATCCAAGAATTTGGCAGACCTGCCGGTACTAAGCATAAGAGGTCTTCCTCAACTATGTAACAGATACAAAACCTATCTCAAAGGATTCTTGTGAGCACAAAATAAATATATGCCAAACCCTGAGAGCATAATACCAATATGAGAAAAAAAGATGGTAACAGAAAATTTACAGGAAAAAAAAATAAAAGTAGCCATTAGATGAGTCACCTGGCCGGCTCAGTCAGTGGAGCAGGCGATGCTTGATCTTTGTTATCTGTTGTTAGTTTCAGCCCCATGTTGGGCATAGAGTTCACGTATTAAAAAGTGGCCATTGGGGCGCCTGGGTGGCTCAGTGGGTTAAAGCCTCTGCCTTCGGCTCAGGTCATGATCCCAGGGTCCTGGGATCGAGCCCCGCATCGGGCTCTCTGCTCAGCAGGGAGCCTGCTTCCTCCTCTCTCTCTGTCTGCCTCTCTGCCTACTTGTGATCTCTGTCTCTGTCGAATAAATAAATAAAATCTTTAAAAAAAAATAAAAAATAAAAAAATAAAAAGTGACCATTACCTAGAAATATATTAAATCTGACTAATAATCAAAGACATACAAATTTGAACAATCTTAAGTCATCATTATGCACCAAATTATCGAAGGTTTAAAAAAAAAAAGTACCCAGAACTGAGTAAGATTTGGCAGCAAGTACACTCTCATATAATTTTAGAGAGCATAAATTGTTACCATTGTTTGGAAAGCCGTTCAGCTACAAGTACCAAAATTCTGATCCGGCAATTTCTCTTTTAGGAATTACATTACAAAAATAATCATAAGAGCGTAAAGCCAAATCTACAAAAATGTTCATGTGGGAGCTATTCGTAATTCGGAAAACTTTGAGCCTATCCAAAATGTCTATTAATGAGCATCAGTTAAATTATGGTATATCCATAAAATGACTTTGTAGTCATTAAGAAGTGATTTATATTCTCTATATTCATGAGAAGAAAAGTGCTCCACAACATACTTTCTTGAGTAAAAGGGAAAATTACAAGTCAATAGAGTATGACCTTGAATTTATAAATGTATGTGTATACTTACAGAGTATGTGTTTATACTTACAGAGAAGAAAGTTCAATATTAGTAAAATGTTAAAGTGCTTACCTCCAGACTTACCTTTCTTACATAAATTCTTTATGTATTACTTAAACTATCCATAGGACTGTGTATTACCTTTATAATCAGAAAAAAATCTATTTTCATTTATTAAATAAATTCTAAAAAGAACTACAGAACTAAAAGAGGAATATCAATCCTCCTCCAATGATTGTTTTCACTGCACAAAATAACTGATGCAACCAAACATTACATGAGCAAAAGAAAACATACTCTGAATTGTACCCTAAGATTAAAAGAACTTGACAACTCAGGGAAAGGCAAAAGTAAGACCAGTTATGGCAAAAGGATTCAACAGTATCTCTATTATAAAACATATCTAAAATTACAACTAGAGTCCTCCTAAATACTTCAAAAAATAAAACTAATAACCTGAATGAGGAAGAGAAAGGCAAAAGAAATAGCTAAGAAATTTGCTATACATGATGAAACTTAAAACTGCTTTTCAAGCCACTCTTTTTTTTAAATTTAATTTTATTTTCTTTCAGTGTTCCAAAATTCATTGTTTATGCACCATACCCAGTGCTCCATGCAATACGTGCCCTCCTTAATACCCACCACCAGGCTCACACAACCCCTACTCCCCTCCCCTCCAAAACCTTCAGTTTGTTCCTCAGAGTCCACACTCTCATGGTTTGTCTCCCCCTCCGATTTCCCCCAACACACAAATGACTGTTACTCTTAAAGTAACTCAAAGAACTATTCAAACATGATAAAGGACCTAGTTCATTTATCTCAGAGAACTTTAAGTTATTTAAGAAAAGCTATATCCAGGGGGGTCTTGATGGCTCAGTTGGTTAAGTGTCAGACTCCTGATTCTAACTCAGGTCATGATTCTTAGGGTTGTGAGATGAGCCCCACACTGGGCAACACACTCAGTGTAGAGTCGGCCTGAGGTGCTCTCTCCTTCACTCTCTCTACCCCTCCCCCAGTTCTCTCTCTACATAAAAAAAGAAAGAAAAGCTGTATCAAACTGATTAAAACCTTATCTTAACTTGTCACTAATTACCTATCAAGATATCTCATGCTGATATAAAGAAAAACCTAAAAACAGACACTTGTTAACTTTTCCTAGTATCAACACATGAAAACTAATTTTTCCCTTATAAAAAAATCCTAGTGCATAACGTTCCTATTTGAATTCAGGAATAAGTACTAAATGAAGATTAAATTCAAAGCATTTGGAGCAACACAGAAAAATATTCAAGAAACTGAGAGTATGGTTCCAATTTTCCATTTAGTCAGTCTTAATTTCATTATAAATAAAATAAGAAGATTGACTAGAACTCCAAATATATTTAATGGAGCATCAGTGATATGACATGCTCTTTGAAAGAATTATATGCTCCAGGAAAATAAAGGTTCTACTTGCAAAACAAGTTCAGGAAATTCTGCACACCATTTAAGTTCTCTGAAGAAACATAATGCACTGTACTGCAGAAAAGAAAATATTTAACTTTGTATAGCCCACCATTTCTCATAATTAGACAAACTAAATGTCTGTCAATTGAGGAATAATTAAAAGATCATACATCATAGTGTGATTCTTACAAAGAAGACATTTTATATACTAATATGGTAGAGTTCTGGAACACAAGATAAAAATGATAAACTACAGAATAATACATATATCAACTAGCTTTTGTTAATTTAGTTTTTGTATATACACACACACATATATATGTAATCATATGCATATAAAAAAGTCTAAAAGAAAAGAAAAAAAACAAAAAAAAATAAAAAAAATTAAAAAGTCTAAAAGAATACAGAACAAACTTTTTTTTTTTTTTAAAGATTTTATTATTTGACAGAGAGAGGTCACAAGCAGGCAGAGGAAGGCAGAGAGAGAGGAGGAAGCAGGCTCCCCACTGAGCAGAGAGCCTGATGCAGGGCTCGATCCCAGGACCCTGAGACCATGACCTAAGCCGAAGGCAGAAGCTTAACCCACTGAGCCACCCAGGCGCCCCCAGAGCAAACTTTTTAAGAGTGTTTCTGGAAATGGTAATTGGCAGAGTCAAAGGGGAACACATTTAACTGATAGACTTAACTGTATCTTTAAATGATCTTGAATGTATCTTTCTGGGGAAACTTGGTGGCTCAGTCTATTAAGCACCTGACTCTTGGTTTTGGGAATGGTCACAGTCTCAGGATCCTGGGATGGAAGTGGGAAGCCTGCTTCTCCCTCTCTCTCTGCCGCTCCCCCTGCTTGTACTCTCTCTCTTGCTCACTCTCAAATAAATAAATAAAATCTTTAAAATATATATACAAGTTAGAAAACTTAAATGCTTATAATAACCAATAGTTAAATCAATGACTAAATATTAACTAAATTAAATGTTTCAATGTTACTTATTTTATGAATTGCCTACATTTCATAAGAATTTTCAAAGTTAACAAAATGTGTATAATTATGTAGAATACATAGCAATCAAAAATACCTATAAATATAAGGGAAAAAATTCCAATGTGTAATTCTGTTATGTTTATACCTGTATAAAATGAAAAGTATATTCTTTTATAAATTGAACAAATGGTTATACAACCATGTGTGCTAAATACTGAAGAAACAGACACAGAAGTTGCAGCACTTGTCTCTCAAGAAGCTTAGAGTCAAGTGGAGTACAGACAAGTAAATCAATTGTAATAGTACAATGAGATTCATTTATTCCACCCACACAAAAAACGTATTCGGGGTCTACTATGTGCCAAGTGCTGTCTAGATGTTATTCATCGGTAAAAAGAAAAACAAAAAAATAATTCTTGCCTTCTTTAGGAGAGAAAACCACAATAAAAATATTTGAAGGCCGTAAGTGCCAAGGGAAAAAATGCAACAAAAAAAGGGATAGGGAGTGCAGGGTGGAGGGTTTGCAATTTGGTTAGGTTGTGAAAGGAAAGTCATGCAAAAGAATACTTTGGAGCAATGGTTTGAAAGAGCTGAGAACAATCCATAGGTTATGTGAAGGAAAAGCAAATGCAAATGTTATAAGGCAAGAGTTTATCTGTTATGTATACAAGACACACCAAGGAGTCTAATGTAGCTGGCCCAGAGTAAACTACAGGAAATGTAGTAAGAACTGACATGAGACTGGTTAGGGGCTATAAGAAAGATCGTGTGGGGCCTTGTAAGCCACTGCAAAGACTGAATCATATGAGTTGGTTGGTTGCTTGCTTACTTGCTTTCATAGATTTTATTTTTTAGAGCAGTTTTAGGTACACAGAAAAACTGATAGGATGCATAGAGATATCCTTGGCCCCACACATGCATACCTGTTATCAACATTCTTCATCAAAGTGGCACATTAGTTAAAATTTATGAACTGACACTACCACATCACTATCATGCAAAGTCCATACTTTACATTAGGGTTCACTCTTGATATTATACATTCTATGGGATTGGACAAATATACAATGACATGCATTTACCAATATAATATCATACAGAGTAATTTTACTGCCCTAAAAATCCTTTGCGTTGCACCTAATTCGTCCCTCCTACTCCTCAAACCTCTCGCAAACACTGATCTTTTTACTTTCTCCAGGTTTGTCTTTTCCAAAATGTCATATACTTGGAATCATACAGTCTGCAGCCTTATCAGATTAGTTTCTTTCACTCATTTAAGTTTCCTCATAGGTCTTTCCATAGCCTGATAACTTATTTCTTTGTAATAACTGACTAACAGTCCATTTCCAGATTATTTATCTATTCACCTACTAAAGGAGATCTGGGTTGCTTCCAGGTTTTGGTAATTATGAATGAAACTTTAACTTTTTTTGTGGACATTAAGTTTTCAACCAATTTGAGTAAATGCCAAAGAGCATGGTTGCTAAAATATATAGTAAGAATATGGTTAATTTTGTTAGAAACTACGAAATTGTATTCCAAAGTGGCTGTACCATTTTGCATTCCCACCAGCAATGAATGAGAGTTTCTGTTGCTCCATATCCTCTCCAGCATTTGATGATGTCAGTGTTTCACATTTTGGACAGTCTAATAGGTGTGTAGTAGTAGTATCTTGTTGTTTTAGTTTTAATTTCCCTGATGACATATGACGTAGAGCATTTTCACATGTTTATTTGCCATTATGATTTCTCTGGTGAGCTGTCAAGATCTTTGGCTCCTTTTAATATTAGGTTGTTTGTTTTCTTATTGAGTTCTTTGTACACTTTGGATAACGGTCCTTTATCAGATGTGTCCTTTGCAAATATATTCTCTCATTCTGGGTCATGTCTTCTCATTCTCTTATAATTGTCTTTTGTAGGCAGAGTTTTGAATTTTAATGAAGTTGAGCATAACAATTACTTTTTTCATGAATCACGGCTTTAGTTTTTTTTTGTTTTTTTTTTCACAGCTTTAGTATTATATCTAAAAAAGCACAACTGTACTCATGGGCATCTACGTTTTATCCTACATTATCTTCTGGAAGTTTTATAGTTTTGCTTTTCTTTTTTAGGTCTGTGGTTCATTTTAGGTCAATTTTTATAAAGAATGTAAAGTCTGTGTCTAGATTCATTTTTGCATGTGAATGTCCAGTAATACAGCACCATTTTCTGAAAAGACTATCTTTGCCTTATTTTATTATTGTTTTGCTTTGTCAAAGATCAACTGATTATATTGATGTAGATCTATTTCTGTTTTCCAATCTGTTCCACAGACCTATTTGTCTATTCTTGTGCCAATACCACATTGTCCTGATTACTGTAGGTTTATCTTTAAGTTGGGGAATGTGAGTTCTCCAACTTTAACACTGAAAATATTAAATTTTGAGATGCCTAATAAACTGTAGGTATAAGTGCCAAAAAAGCAGTTGGTATGAGAGCTTGAGTTCAAGGGGGGAAAACTCCAGGCTTATAAATTTATTCCATTAAAAAAAAAAGTTCCTTCTCCAAGTCTTCCAAAAAATTGAAGAGGAGGAGGGAACACTCCCAAATTCATTTTATGAGGCTAGCATTACCCTGATAACAAAATCAGACAAGGACCCTTCAACAAAATTATAGACCAATGTATCTGATGAACAGAAATTCAAAAATCCTCAAAAAAATATTAACAAACCAAAATCAACTAAATATTAAAAGGATCATACATCATGATCACGTGGGATTTATCCGTGGGATACATGGATACTTCAACATCCATATATCAGTCATCTTATACACATTAATAAAATAAAGGATAGAAATCATATGATTATCTCAATAAATGTAGTAAAAGCATTTCACAAAATTCAGCAACAATTTATGATTAAAAACTCTCACCAAAATGGGTATAAAGGAATGTGCCTCAACATAATAAAGGTCAAATATGACAATCCCACACCAAACATCATTCTCAAAAGCTAGAAGTTTTTCCCCTAAGATCAGGAAAAAGACAAGAGAGAGACAAGTATGACAATTCTCCCCACTTTATTCAGTATAGTTTTAGAAGGTCCAGCCAGACCAGTTAGGCAAGAAAAAAAAATAAAAGGCATCCAAATCAGAAATGAAGGGGCACCTTGGTGGCTAAGTCATTAAGCATCTGCCTTCGGCTCAGGTCATGATCCCAGGGTCCTTGGACTGAGCCCCACATCAGGCTCCCTGCTCAGTGGGAAGCCTGCTTCTCCCTCTCCCACTCACCCTAATTGTGTTCCCTCTCTTGCTGTGTCTCTCTCTGTCAAATAAATAAATAAAATCATTAAAAAAGAAAAAAATGAAGAAAACCGTATCTGTTTACAGATGACAAGATACTAAAAAAAGAAAATCCTAAAAACTCCACCAAAAAATGACTAGAAGCAATAAATAATAAATTCAGTAAAGTTGTAGTATACAAAATCAATATACAAAAAGCTGTTTAATTTCTATACAAAAATAACAAACTATCACAAAGAGAGATTTAAAAAACACCTCCGTTTATACAAACCTCAAAAAGGACACAAACAAACCTAGGAATTAATTTAATAAGGGAGGTGAAAGACCTGTACACTGAAAACTATAAGACAGTGAAGAAGATAGAAATAAATGGAAAAAATATTCCATGCTTACAGATTGGAGGAATTAACATTGTTAAAATGTCCATAGCACTTAAAGCAACTTCAATGCAATCCCTACTGTGTTTTCAATCCCTATTGAAATTCCAGGGTGGAGAAGTAGCAGGCTGAGATGACTTCAGGTAGCAGGAGGTCAGTTAGATAGCTTATCAAACCTTTCAAACACCTACAAATCCAACAGGAGATCGAAGAGAAGAAGAGCAACAATTCTAGAAACAGAAAATCGACCACTTTCTGAAAGGTAGGACTGGCGGAGAAGTGAATCCAAAGCGGCAGGAAGATAGATCGTGGGGGGAGGGGCCAGCTCCCGGCAAGTGGCAGAACAATGGAGCACAAAATCAGGACTTTCAAAAGTGTGCTGCACTGAAGGACATCATCACTCCAGAGGCTAAACAGGGGTGAAGACCACTCGGGGTCAGCATGGCCCTGGGTCCCGTGGGGTCACAGAAGGATCGGGGGTGTCTGAGTGTCACAGAGCTCGCAAGTATTAGAGCAGGGAAGCCGGCCACAGAGACAGAGCCGAGGAGTGAGCTCTCAACTCGGGGTTACCTTGAACCGTAATCTGTGGCACAGGCCACTGCTCTGTGAGTGAGGTCCCCACAAGATCCGGGGAGACACCCCCTGGGAGAGCTCAAGGATCCACCGGGTTCGGAGACTCCAGGCGGAGCTGTATGCCAGAGAGAGAGACCCGTGGTCACAGGCTGGGGGAGCTCGGACTGTGGCCGGAGGCCAGGGAGACGGGAGTTTTTGAGCGCTTTTCTCTAAGGACACACTGAGGAGTGGGACCCTGAGCTCTCGGCTCCTCTGGGCTGGAGACTGGGAGGCCGCCATTTCCATTCCCGTCCTCCGGAACTTTATGGAAAGTGCTCAGGGAACAAAAGCTCCTGAAAGCGAACCGGAGCAGATTACTTAGCCTGGCCCCTGCTAAGGGTGGTGCAATTCCACCTCAGGCAAAGACACTTGAGAATCACTACAACAGGCCCCTCCCTGAGAAGATCAACAAAAAAATCCAGCGAAGACCAAGTTCACTTACCAAGAAGAACAGCAGAATTCCAGAGGAGGAGAAAACAAAGCATGGAATTCATGGCTTTCTCCCCATGATTCTTTAGTCTTACAGTTAATTAACTTTTTTTAATTTTATTTTTTTTCTTCTGCTAAATTTTAACTTTTATCCTTTCCTCTTTTAATGCTTTTTAACTAGTTTATCTTAACAATACCTTTCATAAAATAATAATAATAATAATCTTTTTTTAACCTTCATTATTATAGTCATATTTTATCCTTCATTGTATCTAACGTTATTTTTTGTATACACAAAGGGTTTTTTATTCTAAAAAATTTGGGGTACAACTTATTCTAACAGATCAAAATATACCCTAAATCTAGCTCCAGGCTTGTTCTACTCTCCAGCCCGAGCAGATTCTCTCCACTTTCCTTTTCTTTATTCTCCCAACCAACTTACTGTATCAACTCTTTAGAAATTTAAAAATAAAAAAAAATTTTTTCATCTTTATAGGCATATTCATCCCTTCATTGTCTTTACCCTTATATATCTTCTTCATTCTTTAAAATGTTGGGAGGTACTTTCTTCTAAGAGACCAAAATACTCTCGAAATTAAGCGGGTGACCCTGTTCTAGTCACCAGTCTAATATATATATTTTTTCTTTTTTATATTTTTTATTTGTTTTCTTTTTAAAATTTTTTTCCCTGAACTTTTTTATCCCCTTTCTCCCTTCCACAATTTGGGGTCTCTTCTGATTTGGCTAAAGCACATTTTCCTGGGGTCTCTGCCACCCTTTTAGTATTTTATTTGCTCCTTCATATATTCTTATCTAGACAAAATGACAAGGCAGACAAACTCACCACAAAAAAAAAGAACAAGAGGCAGTCCCGAAGGCTAGGGACCCAATCAGTACGGACGTTGGTAATATATCAGATCTAGAGTTCAGAATGACGATTCTCAAGATTCTAGCCGGGCTTGAAAAAGGCATGGAAGATATTAAAGACACCCTTTCTGGAGAGATAAAAGCCCTTTCTGGGGAAATAAAAGAACTAAAATCTAACCAAGTTGAAATCAAAAAAGCTATTAATGAGGTGCAATCAAAAATGGAGGCTCTGGGGCGCGTGGGTGGCTCAGTGGGTTAAGGCCTCTGCCTTCGGCTCAGGTCATGATTTCAGGGTCCTGGGATCAAGTCCCGCATCAGGCTCTCTGCTCGGCAGGGAGCTTGCTTCCTCCTCTCTCTGCCTGCCTCTCTGCCTACTTGTAATCTCTGTCTGTGAAATAAATAAATAAAATATTAAAAAAAAAAATGGAGGCTCTTACTGCTAGGATAAATGAGGCAGAAGAAAGAATTAGTGATATAGAAGACCAAATGACAGAGAATAAAGAAGTTGAGCAAAAGAGAGACAAATACTGGACCATTAGGGGAGAATTCAAGAGATAAGTGACACCATAAGACAAAACAACATTAGAATAATTGGGATTCCAGAAGAAGAAGAGAGAGAGGGGTGGGACGCCTGGGTGGCTCAGTTGGTTAAGCAGCTGCCTTCGGCTCAGGTCATGATCCCAGCGTCCTGGGATCGAGTCCCACATCGGGCTCCTTGCTCGGCGGGGAGCCTGCTTCTCCCTCTGCCTCTGCCTGCCACTCTGTCTGCCTGTGCTCACTCGCTCTCTCTCTAACAAATAAATAAATTTAAAAAAATTTAAAAAAAAAAAAAGAAGAGAGAGAGAGGGGAGCAGAAGGTATACTGGAGAGAATTATTGTAGAGAATTTCCCTAATATGGCAAAGGGAACAAGGATCAAAATCCAGAAGGTGCAGAGAACCCCCCTCAAAATCAATAAGAATAGGTCCACACCCCTGTCACCTAATAGTAAAATCTACAAGTCTTAGCGACAAAGAGAAAATCCTGAAAGCAGCCCGCGAAAAGATGTCTGTAACATACAACGGTAAAAATATTAGATTGGCATCAGACTTATCCACAGAGACCTGGCAGGCCAGAAAGAATTGGCATGATATATTCAGAGCACTAAACGAGAAAAACATGCAGCCAAGAATACTATATCCAGCTAGGCTATCATTGAAAATAGAAGGAGAGATAAAAAGCTCCCAGGACAAACAAAAACTGAAAGAATTTGCAAACACCAAACCAGCTCTACAGGAAATACTGGAAAGGGTCCTCTAAGCAAAGAGAGACCCTAAAAGTAGTAGATCAGCAAGGAACAGAGACAATATACAGTAACAGTCACCTTACAGGCAATACAATGACACTAAATTCATATCTCTTGATAGTTACCCTGAATGTAAATGGGCTAAATGCCCCAACCAAAAGACACAGGGTATCAGAATGGATAAAAAAAACAAAACCCATCAATATGCTGCCTACAAGAAACTCATTTTAGAACCGAAGATACCTCCAGATTTAAAGTGAGGGGGTGGAAAACAATGTACCATGCTAATGGACATCAGAAGAAAGCTGGGGTGGCAATCCTTATATCAGATCAATTAGATTTTAAGCCAAAGACTATAATAAGAGATGAGGAAGGACACTATATCATACTCAAAGGGTCTGTCCAACAAGAAGACCTAAAAATCTTAAATATCTATGCCCCTAACATGGGAGCAGCCAACTATATAAACAATTAATAACAAAATCAAAGAAACACATTCACAATAATACAATAATAGTAGGGGACTTTAACACTCCCCTCACTGAAATGGACAGATCATCCAAGCAAAAGATCAACAAGAAAATAAAGGCCTTAAATGAAACACTGGACCAGATGGATATCACAGATATATTCAGAACATTCCATCCCAAAGCAACAGAATACACATTCTTCTCTAGTGCACATGGAACATTCTCCAGAATAGATCACATCCTGGGTCTCAACTGGTATCAACCAGTTTGATACCTGGTCTCAACCGGTATCAAAAGATTGGGATCATTCCCTGCATATTTTCAGACCACAATGCTCTGAAGCTAGAACTCAATCACAAGAGGAAATTTGGAAAGAACCCAAATACATGGAGACTAAACAGCATCCTTCTAAAGAATGAATGGGTCAACCAGGAAATTAAAGAAGAATTGAAAAAATTCATGGAAACAAATGATAATGAAAACAAAATGGTTCAAAATCTGTGGGACACAGCAAAGGCAGTCCTGGGGAAAATATATAGTGATACAAGCCTTTCTCAAGAAACAAGAAAGGTCTCAAATACACAACCTAACCCTACACCTAAAGGAGCTGGAGAGAGAACAACAAAGAAAGCCTAAACCCAGCAGGAGAAGAGAAATCATAAAGATCAGAGAAGAAATCAATGAAATAAAAACCAAAAAAACAACAGAACAAATCAACAAAACCAGGAGCTGGATCTTTGAAATAATTAATAAGATTGATAAACCCCTGGCCAGACTTATCAAAAAGAAAAGAGAAAGGACCCAAATAAATAAAATCATGAATGAAAGAGGACAGATCACAACCAACACCAAAGAAATACAAACAATTATAAGAACATACTATGAGCAACTCTATGCCAACAAATTTGACAATCTGGAAGAAACGGATGCATTCCTAGAGACGTATAAACTACCACAACTGAACCAGGAAGAAATAGAAAACCTGAACAGACCCATAACCAGTAAGGAGATTGAACCAGTCATCAAAAATCTCCAGACAAACAAAAGCCCAGGGCCAGATGTCTTCCCAGGGGAATTCTACCACACATTTAAAGAAGAATTAATTCCTATTCTCCTGAAACTGTTCCAAAAAATAGAAATGGAAGGAAAACTTCCAAACTCATTCTATGAGGCCAGCATCACCTTGATCCCAAAACCAGACAAGGATCCCATCGAAAAAGAGAATTACAGACCAATATCCTTGATGAACACAGATGGGAAAATTCTCACCAAAATACTAGCCAACGGGATCCAACAACATTAAAAGGATTATTCACCACGACCAAGTGGGATTTATTCCAGGGCTGCAAGGTTGGTTCAACATCCGCAAAACAATCAATGCGATACAATAAATTAATAAAAGAAAGAACAAGAACCATATGATACTCTCAATAGATGATGAAAAAGAATTTGACAAAGTAGAGCATCCCTTCCTGATCAAAACTCTTCAAAGTGTAAGGATAGAGGGCACATACCTCAATATTATCAAACCCATCTATGAAAAACCCATCATTCTCAATGGAGAAAAACTGAAAGCTTTTCCACTAAGGTCAGGAACACGGCAGGGATGTCCATTATCATGACTGCTATTCAACATAGTACTAGAAGTCCTAGCCTCAGCAATCAGACAACAAAAAGAAATTAAAGGAACCCAAATCGGCAAAGAAGAAGTCAAACTATCACTCTTTGCAGATGATATGATACTATATGTGAAAAACCTAAAAGACTCTACCCCAAAACTGCTAGAACTCGTACAGGAATTCAGAAAAGTGTAAGGATATAAAATCAATGCACAGAAATCAGTTGCATTTCTCTACACAAACAACAAGACAGAAGAAAGAGAAATTAAGGAGTCAATCCCATTTACAATCGCACCCAAAACCATAAGATACCTAGGAATAAACCTAACCAAAGAGGCTAAGAATCTATACTCAGAAAACTATAAAGTACTATGAAAGAAATTGAGGAAGACACAAAGAAATGGAAAAATGTTCTATGGTCCTGGATTGGAAGAACAAATATTGTGAAAATGTCTATGTTACCTAAAGCAATCTACACATTTAATGTAATCCTTATCAAAATCCCATCCATTTTTTTCAAAGAAGTGGAAGAAATAATCCTAAAATTTATATGGAACCAAAAAAGACCTCGAATAGCCAAAGGAATATTGAAAAAGAAAGCCAAAGTTGGTGCCATCACAATTCCAGACTTCAAGCTCTATTACAAAGCTGTCATCATCAAGACAGTTTGGTACTGGCACAAAAACAGACACATAGATCAATGGAACAGAATAGAGAGCCCAGAAATAGACCCTCAACTCTATGGTCAACTAATCTTCGACAAAGCAGGAAAGAATGTCCAATGGAAAAAAGACAGCTTCTTCAAAAAATGGTGTTGGGAAAATTGGACAGACACATGCAGAAAAATGAAACTGGACCATTTCCCTACACCACACACGAAAATAGACTCAAAATGGATGAAGGACCTCAATGTGAGAAAGGAATCCATCAAAATCCTTGAGGAGAACACAGGCAGCAACCTCTTCGACCTCAGCCACAGCAACTTCTTCCTAGGAACATCGCCAAAGGCAAGGGAAGCAAGGCCAAAAATGAACTACTGGGATTTCATCAAGATCAAAAGCTATTGCACAGCAAAGGAAGCAGTTAACAAAACCAAAAGACAACTGACAGAATGGAAGAAGATATTTGCAAACGACGTATCAGATAAAGGGCTAGTATCCGAAATCTATAAAGATCTTAGTATACTCAACACCCAAAGAACAAATAATCCAATCAAGAAATGGACAGAGGACATGAACAGACATTTCTTCAAAGAAGACATCCAGATGGCCAACAGACACATGAAAAAGTGCTCCACATCACTCGGCATCAGGGAAATACAAATCAAAACCACAATGAGATATCACCTCACACCAGTCAGAATGGCTAAAATTAACAAGTTAAGAAATGACAGATGTTGGCGAGGATGCGGAGAAAGAGGAACCCTCCTACACTGTTGGTGGGAATGCAAGCTGGTGCAGCCACTCTGGAAAATAGTATGGACATTCCTCAAAAAGTTGAAAATAAAGCTACCCTACAATCCAGCAATTACACTACTGGGTATTTACCCTAAAGATACAAACGTAGGGATCCGAAGGGGCACGTGCACCCAAATGTTTATAGCAGCAATGTCTACAATAGCCAAACTATGGAAAGAACTTAGATGTCCATCAACGGATGAATGGATAAAGAAAATGTCTTCACACACACACACACACACACACATACACACACACTAGAATACTATGCAGCCATCAAAAGAAATGAAATCTTGCTATTTGCGATGACATCGATGGAACTAGAGGGTATTATGCTTAGCGAAATAAGTCAATTGGAGAAAGACAAATATCATATGATCTCCCTGATATGAGGAAGTAGAGATGCAACGTAGGGGGTTTGGAGGGTAGGAAAAGAATAAATGAAACAAAATGGGATTGGGAGGGAGACAAACCATAAGAGACTCAATCTCACAGAACAAACTGAGGGTTGCTGAGGGGAGGGGGGTTAGGAGAGGGTGGTGGGCTTATGGACATTGCGGGGGAGGTGTGCTGTGGTGAGTGCTGTGAAGTGTGTAAACCTGGCAATTCACAGACCTGTACCCGTGGGGTTAAAAATACATTATATGTTTATAAAAAATTTTTTAGAAATTAAAAAAAAAAAGAAATTCCAATAGCATTTTTCACAGAAATGGAACAAACAAATCCTAAAATTTGTATGTAACTACAAAAGACTCCAAATAGCCAAAACAATCTTGAGAAAAATGAACAAAGCTGGAGGCATCACATTTCCTGATTTCAAACTATAATACAAAACTATAGTAATCAAAACAATATGGTATTGCCATAAAAACAAATCAACACACAAAGATCAATAGAACAAAATAGAAAGCCTGGAAATAAACCCATGCATATACAATCAACTAATTTGTAACAAAGAAGGCAAGAATAAACAATGGGGAAAGGACAAGCTCTTTAATAAATGGTATTGGGAAAACTAGATGGCTACATGCAAAATAAAGAAACTGGATCACTATCTTATACCATACACAAAAATCAACTCAAAATGGATTAAAGACTTGAACATAAAGCCTGAAACCACAAAACACCTGGAATAAAACATAGGCGGATAAGTTGCTTGCAATTGGTTTTAGCAATCATTTTTTTGGATTTGACACCAAAATCAAACGCAACAAATGTAAAAGTAAACATGTGGGACTAAATCCAACTAAAAAGTTTCTATACAGCAAAGGAAACCATAATTAAAAAATAAAATGAAGGAGCGCCTGGGTGGCTCAGTGGGTTAAAGCCTCTGCCTTCGGCTCAGGTCATGGTCCCAGGGTCCTGGGATCTAGCCCCACATCCGGCTCTCTGCTCAGCAGGGAGCCTGCTTCCCTCCCTCTCTCTCTGCATGCCTCTCTGCCTACTTGTGATCTCTGTCTGTCAAATAATAAATAAATAATCTTTTTAAAAAAATAAATAAATAAGATAAAATGAAAAGGCAACCTACTGTGTGGAGAAAATATTTGCAAATCATGTATCTGATGGGAAGTTAACATCCAAAATATAGAAAGAACTCCTATAACTCAGTAGCAAAATAAGAAACAATATGATTTTAAAATGAGCAGAGGATCTGAATAAACATTTTTTTTCAAGAAGACATGCAGATGGTCCACAGGAGCTCAACATCAGTGATTGTCAAGATGACACAAATCAAAACCACAATGAGGTATCACCTTACAACTCTTAGAATGGCTGTGATCAATAAAAACAAGAAATTCCAAGTACTGGCAAGGATGTACAGAAAAGGGAACCCTCATGCACTGTTGGTTAAGAATGCAAATTAGTGCAGCCACTACGGAAAATAGTACAGAAGTTCCTCAAAAAATAAAAAATAGAACTACTTTATGATCTAGCAATTCCAATTCTGGGTATTTATTAGAAGAAAGTAAAAACTACTAACACTTACCCGCAGATATATATGTTCACTGCAGCGTTAAGGAAGCAACGAAAGTATGCATTGATGGATGAATGGATAAGGAAAATGTATATATTTACAATGAAGTATTACTCAGCCATAAAACATAAATGTTTCCATTTGTGACAAAATGGATAGACCTTAAGGGCATTATACTAACTGAAATAAGTCAGAGAAATAAAAATACCATACGATCAATCTCACTTATATGTAGAATCTAAAAAAAGCAAGAAAAAGAAAAAAAGAAATACAGTCATACATACTGAGAACAGATTGAAGGTTACCAGCCCAGAAGTAGGTGAATAGGTGAAATGGGTCAAAAGGTCAAAAGTTACAAACTTCCAGCTATAAAATAAATAAATCATGAGATGTAATGTATAGCATGGTAACATGGATTGTAAAATATATTGCATATTTCAAAGCTGCTAAGGGAATATATCTTAAAAGTTCTCAACGCAAGAAAAAAAATTTATAACTATGAGTGGTGATAGATGTTAACCAGACTTAATGGGGTGATTATTTCATATCATATATAAATATCATTAAACTGATATAATGTTATACATCGATTATACTGAAATAGAAAAAAATCTGCTTAAAAAATGGAATAAGCAACTTGGGGAGTCATTAGCATTTCAATGCTATCTAAATCCAGGGGATGAAATTATTTCACTAAGACAGTTGTAGTTAAAGAACAGAAGCTGTGCAACGAGTGAAGCCTGGGGTATGGGTGGAGACATGAAGAGAAACCAGCAAAGAAAAGAGAAAATAGAAAACTAGGAGGAAAAACAAAATATGAAATTGTGGAAGGGAAAGGAAAAGAAAGTTTAGAGGAGGATAGAGTGATAAACTTTGTTAAATGTTACAGGTTTAATCAAGAAAATGAGAACTGAGAATTGACTGAAGTCACAGAGGTCATCAGCGACACTGACAAGAACAGTTTTCTGGAGCTGATGTGAAGCAAAAGCACGACTAAAGCCAGATCAAGGAAGAATGGCAGGAGAGCAGCGCCTGAGTGGCTCAGTTGGTTAAATGTCCGACTCTTGGTTTCAGCTCCGTTTGTGATCTCAGGGTCTGAAGATGGAGCCCAGCAGTTGGGGGAGGGGAAGGGGAGGTCCCTGCTCAGCCGGGAGTCTTCTTGGATTCTCTCTGCCCCTCCTGAGGACGAGCTCCCTCTCTTTCAAATAAATAAATCTTTGGAAAAAAAAAAAAAAAAGAATGGTAACAGAGTATTATAGGTAGCAAATAAAATTCTGCTAAGTGAAAAGCAGAGAATTTATGGCAATAATGAGGGGAATGAAAAGAAGAATCTTTTTTCCGAGTATGTTGTGGTAATAATCCAAGAAAGGAAAACATGATGATGCAAAAGGGAAATGTGAGTAATATGAAGCAACTATAGGAAAACAAAAGGAATTATATCCATCTAATGAAACCCCAGGCTGGAGTATGAGAGAGCAGAAAGGTGAGTGTCCTAGAATTGACCCCCAGAACTACCTCTGCCCAGATCTCTTTGAGATATCTCTCAAATATGATTTGATTTGGTGATAGGTTGGGTAATAAATACTAGGCACATGGAACAAAGAAGTTTTGCAAAGGCAAAAATCTTACTGTCAATTATTTCTTTCTCTTTCCAGTTGGCCATCATATTTCTGCTCCCAATATTTGATTTGTATACCTAGGAAATCTTGTGTTTTCTGAAATGTATTAGGGCTAGTAATATCTGGGGCACCTGAGTGGCTCAATCTGCCTTCGGCTCAGGTCCTGACCCTAGGGTCCCAGGACTGATCCAAACATCGGGCTCCCTGCTCAGTGGGAGCTTGCTTCTCCTTCTCCCTCTGCCCCTTCTGATGCCCATGCTCTCTCTCTGTCTCTCTCTCAAACAAATAAAAAAACTTTTTTAAAAAAAGGCTAGTAATATTTGATACAGTTTTTAATGTAATTTCATCAACTATAATATAAAACAATGAAATGAGTACAAAAAGAAAGGTTACTTCAAGTTACTGTTAATTAGGTAAGACAAGAAGACAAGCATACATATTGACAGAAGACATCATAACAATATACTCTGCACCCAGAAGGCTTTGTAAGAATCTGATATGAAACTTCTATTTCAGAAGTGTGGGTTCAGTAAAGATACAATGATTTCCACTTAGAGATCCATCCCCAAATAAAAAGTACAAATTCCCCCTCCCCATAAACGGATTTTTTTTTTTAAGTCACAAAATGTGAAGCTTTGGGGTTATTAAATATTTACACTTATATGTAATGTGTGTATATATACCTTTGTAATGATTTCCCATTTTAACTATCTTGACTAAATGAATTATCTGTCACCTCCAACTACATTGGGTAAGAAGTTTCTGTTACTGTAAATTTGGCAAACAGTAGCTAGAAGTCATTTTCAAAAATTTAAGTATCCATACTAGAAATATAGTTAAGATGGTTAACATATTTTTCCTTCTTCCTTAAATAAGAGTCTTTTTCCTGACACTTAGAATCATCTAACAAAATCAGTTAGGTATTTCCTACATATTAGTTTTATAACTGTAACATAGTTGTTTATTCCATTTTTAAGCAGATTTTTTTTCTCTCTTTAAAATGAATAAATACATATTTTAAAAAATAATAAATGACAAGGACATTTTTGTCAGTTGTGACTTGTTTCCTGCCTCAGTGCATACTTAAAAATAATCTTTTCAGGGACGTCTGGGTGGCTCAGTGGGTTAAAGCCTCTGCCTTCGGCTCAGGTCATGATCCCAGGGTCCTGGGATCGAGCCCCGCATCGGGCTCTCTGCTCCGTGGAGAGCCTGCTTTCTCCTCTCTCTCTCTGCCTGCCTCTCTGCCTACTTGTGATCTCTGTCTGTCAAATAAATAAATAAAATCTTTTTAAAAAAAATCTTTTCAGGGTATCTAGGTGGCTCCATCAAGTAAGCATCTGCCTTTGGCTCAGGTCATGAGCTCTTGGTCCTGGGATGGAGCTCTGAGTTGGGCTATCTGCTCAGCAGGTAGCCTGCTTCTCCTTCTCACTCTCTCTCTGTGCTCTCTCTCAAATAAATAAATAAAAAAAACTTTAAAAAAATAATCTTTTCAACATTATTGCCCTAAATAAGTGACTTTCTTCCTTACATGCCTACTTATTCCATATTTTCAGCAAAAGTCACTTTTATATTGTTCACTCAGAAACTTCTGAAGTATTAGTAAATACGTTAAATGTATTTAGTAGGTTATTTTATGTGTGGTAAAGATGCAGATTATTGTTTTTATGATAATATATTTATTTCACAATTACAGCTTTAATATTAGAATATCATATTAATGTTAAAAACCCATTGTCAATTATTAATTAATCGATAACCTAGAGTTTGTGATAATTATAATATGATTAGAAGTTTACATCTGGCACTGTAAAAAAGGATTTATTAAGATGAAGACTAACAGTTATTACTACCTTGAAAATATCTGCTTTCATTTTGTGACCCAGATGATTTTGTTTTGTTTGTGTGTGAAAGGTTCTGGGAGATACACACACACACACACACACATATCCATATGTACATATGTGTGTACATATACACACACACATATATATGTATATATGTATATATATGTGTATCTGCTGAGTGGAAGTAATCAAATCACCTAATTCTACAATAACCCAGAAGTTTTCTTGCAAATTGTTGCTAAGTTTGTTATAAAGCTACTTAAAACCATTAACTAAGGGTGCCTGAGTGGCTCAGTGGGTTAAGTGTTGGACTCTTGATTTCACCTCAGGTCATGATTTCAGGTTTGTGAGATAGCCCAAGATGGGCTCTACACTGGGTGTGTAGCCTGCTTAAGAACCCCTCTGCTCCTCCCTGCTTGTGCACTCTCTCTTTCTATTAAAAAAAAAAAAGTGTTAGCTAATCTTTAGTTGAACTAGTTCATCAACTTCAAGCTTATAAATTTTTCTTACTTAAAAAAAAATTAAGTGAGATCACTAATTACTCTCCCTGTTATATATCCAAATATGACTGGTATATATGAATTGGTCATTTTGAACATTAAAAACTTAATCACATATCATAAGGATAATGAAAGATATATTGAAAAACTGAAATTATTCCACGTAAAATAGACTGGCATCATATAAACTCTAAAACTAAATAATACAAATTAATGTATAAAAGCTTTAGTTTAGAGGGGATGTGCTAAATGGGTGGTGGATGTTAAGGATGGCACTTGTGATGAGCACTGGGTGTTAAATACATGTGATGAATCACTAAATTCCATTCTGGAAATTAATATTAGATTATGTGTTAACTAAAATTTAAATAGAACTTGAAATAGTAGCGGAAAAAAGCTTGATTATAGATGTTCAGTTAAAATTTTGATCCTACAATGTTTTACATGTTGAAGTTCATTACTAAGAAAAGATAGCATCCCTCTTCTCCTTCAACTGCATTATCCACAATGCCAGCAGGGATACCTTTTTAAAACTGAAATCTGACTAAATCTTATCATGTTCCTCTCTTCCTTTCAAAAACATAACTTTAAAAAAGCCCACATTAGTGATGTCCCATCATCTGCAAGTATCTTCATCACTTGTTAGCCTGATCTTCCAACATTATTTGCTAGCCTATATTTTACCATTTTGCCCACGTGAACATACTTCAATTCTTCAAAAATTTGCTAAGATTTCAACTTGTTTAATCACTAATATTTATTGACTATGATTATATTGCCAATTTTAAGGTCCAGTGCTGTGTTGTAAACATGTAACTTTTAGATGATAAAATGCAGTCCTTGCCCTCAGGGTATAACAATATGCTGACTTTCTCCCTAAAATACTACTCATCTCCTCAGAGCTACCTCTTTACATTAAATCTGTTTCTTCTGATATACTTCCCATACTTTATTGTAATTATTTACATGACTGTTTCCCCCTGCTAGCCTAAGAACAGAGAGAAAAGTGTTATGCATCTCTACACCCTCAGCACCCAAATGAATTACCAACAGTAGTTGTTCAATGCTGCAGTGAATGGTATGCAGTATAGAATGATCCAAAAAAAAAAAAAATTCCAGTAAAAGAAAAATATTTCTGATAACTACAGCTTGTCATTATATAAACATACTTAAATAAGCTTTAATTTTAATCTACAGTATAAAAATTATTAGATATAGCTCTGAATTAATTATGAGTAATCTTAAGAAATAACAACTCCAAAACAGAGACAATACTAAAAAAGACGGCTGGCAAAAAATAGCTACCACTATAATACCACTCAAAAAGAAAACAAGTAAAAGTTCCTTGAAAACAGGGGCACCTGGGTGGCTCAGTCAGTTGAATATCCGACTCTTGATTTTTGGCTCAGGTTGTGAGATCAAGCCCTAAATCAGGGTCCACGCTCAGCGTGGAGTCTGCTTGAGGATTCCCTCTCTGACCCTCCCTCTGCCCCACTCTTACGTTCATTCTATCTCTTGCTCTCAAATACACACATACATACATACATACATACATACATACATAATAAAACCTTAAAAAAAAAAGTTCTTCAACAACAACAACAACAACAAAAACCACTGCCTTTTTGGAAACATAGACATACTTTGGTGCTCCACTGTATTCACAGAGTGTGCTTTTACATATTGAAAGTTTGTGGCAACCCTGCCTTGAGCAAGCTATTGGTACCATTTTTCCAACAACATTTGCTCACTTTGTGTCTCTGTGTCACATTTTGGTAATTCTTCGAATATTTCAATTTTTCTTTTTGAGGAAGGACATAAACCAATTTTATTGTTCCCCATTATGTTATACAAAAATATAGGAATAACAGATTTGTAGAGAATAAATGAATAGTAAATAAGAGGGCAACGGTAGTAATTTAAATGTGAATAATTTTCCATGCTATTACAATGAAAACCATGCCAAAACATGTGTGTGTGTGGCTTCAGAGTAGGTGTGTTCCATGGCCAAAGCAAAACCTGCCATAAATTTAAAATGTTCGATGTCTTGTATGCTCTACTGGCTCTTGACAAAACCCTTTGAGATCTTCAAGAAAAGTAGTATCCTTCCCCTCAGGCTCGCCAATGGACTAAAAGGTCATTTCCCTGGAGAAAGTATCACTCTTGTCCTCCTCTTCTTGCCCAACCTCATCTTCTAGACAGTAGTGACAGTCTAGCAAAAGGCCCTCTTGCCATCATTCTTTATAACTTCAACCATGAAACTGGGCGTGGACGTCAATTCAGGCTCCTATTCTTCAACCCTCTGCCCTTGGGAGGGCTCCTCCTCCCCATCAAATGTTGCCAGGATGTTATTGTTAATGTTGAGAGTGACAATGAATGATCTTTTCTCTAGGAACTTTCCCCATTACTTTGGTTCTGTCCCATTCACTTCCAGCTCCCAACTCCCAAATATCTTGGAGAGGGACTTATGCTTCTTCTTCTTCTCTTCCTCCTTAATTTCATCACTCAGTAATTCAACAAAAGCTCTGTCCCCTGGGTGTATAGCATGCTGCAGCTGCAGCCCCAGGATGCTTGAGAGCACAAGCAGCTCAGCTGATCCACCCCATTTGCAGGCAAAGAAGCCCCAAGTGCCCCACAAAAGGCCCACTCCCACTTTGGGCTGCTGCAGAGGCTGAGGCAGCAGTTTGGACTGGCTGCAGAATCCCCCAACAGGGAAGCCCAGTGCATGGGGCACTGGGCACAGTAGAGACAGCACTGGGTCTGCAGGCATGTGTAAGCATGAAAGTTGACCTAGGTGGAAGATCCTAACTAGTGCCCCACTGGAAGTCTTCTATTTCAAACTTTTTCATTATTATTGTATTTATTATGGTGATCTGTGTGATCAGTGATCTTTGATATTACTATTTAAATTGTTTTGGGGTGCCATGAACCATGCCTATAAAAGATGATGAACTTAATAAAGTTACAGGATAATAACATTGGGTGGTATTCTGAGTGCGCCACTGATGGATCTCTCTCCCTTATCTTGGCCCTCCCTATTCCCCAAGAGCTCTGATGAAGATGTCCAAGGAGATAAATGTTGTTTTCATGTCTGGTAATACAACATCCATTCTGTAGCCCATGGATCGAGGAGTAATTCTGATTCCAGTCTTATTATATAAGAAATACATTTTGTAAGGTTATCACTGCCAGATAGTGATTCCTCTGATGGATCTGGGCAAAGGAAATAGAAAACCTCGGGACATGACTCACCATTCTAGAACCCATTAAGAACATCTGTGATTCATGGAAAGAGGTCAAAATATCAACATTAACAGGAGTCTGGAAGAAGCTGATTCCAACACTCATGGATGAACTTTGAAGGGTTGGTTCAAGACTTTAGTAAAGGAAGGAAATGCAGATGTGGTAGAAATAGCAAGAGAACTGCAATTAGCAGTGGAGTCTTGAATATGTTACTGAATTACTGCAATCTCATGATAAAACCTTAATGGATAAGGAGTTATTTCTTACAGCTATACAAAGAAAGTGGTTTCTTGAGATGGAATATTCTTCTGGTGAAGATGTTGTGAAGAGTACTGAAATGACAACAAAAGGCTCAGAATATTACATAAACATAGTTGATAAAGCAGTGGCAGGGTTTTGGTTTTTTTTAAGATTTTTATTTATTTATTTGGCAGAGAGAGAGGAACAGAAAGCAGCAGGAAGAGGGAAAAGCAGGCTCTCTGCCAAGCACGGAGCCCGATGTGGGTCTTGATCCCAGGACCCAGGGATCATGATCTGAGCCAAAGGCAGCCGTTTAACCAACTGAGCCACTCATGCACCCCAAGCAGTGGCAGGATTTGAGAGGACTGACTCCAGCTTTGAAAGCAGTTCCACTGTGGAGACTATTATGCAACCATAAAAAATGCTGAGATGATGCCATTTGAGACAACATGGATAAACCAAAAGTGTTATGCTAAGTGAAATAAGTCAGACTATGGAAGACAAATGTCATATGATTTCACTCATAAGTAGAATCTAAAAACAAAAACAAAACAAATGAAGAAATGAAGAACACAACTGGACCTATAAATACAGAGAACAAACTGATGGTTGCCATAGAGGAGGGGGGGGTTTTGAGCAAATCAGGTGAAGGGGAATGGGAGATACAGGCTTCCAGTTATGGAATGAATAAGTCACAGGAATAAAAGGCACAACATAATGACCATAGTCAATGATACTGTAATAGCATAATATGTAAACTTATCGAACACTAAGTTGTATACCTGAAACTAACATAATATTGTATATCAACTATAGTCAAAATAAAAAAGATATGTACATTGTTTTTAGACATAATGGTATTATTGCTCACTAAATAGACTATGGTATAGGGTAAACATAACTTTTATATACATTGGGAAACCAAAAAATTCACTTGGCTCACTTTATTGCAATATTCACGTTATTGTTGTGGTCCTGAACAGAACCCACAATATCTTTGACGTATGCCTGTAGATTTAATATAGGTATTAAAAATTTTTAAGGAAGCAACCAGAGGAAAGCAGCTTAGATTTAGGTTTCTAAGGCAAAAAAATACTTAAAAATGTGCTATTTCTTAATTGTAAAAAAGGGGGGAAAACATTGAAGGAAGCAAACTTCTAGCAATGTCGAATAGTTCATCTATTTACAATGTGAACTTTGTCAGATTTACCTACATTTCAAGAAAAAATTAAAAATGCAAAGAGGGGCATCTGGCTTGCTCAGTTGGTAGAGCATGTGACTCTTGATCTCAGGGTTATGAGTTCAAGCCCCACAACAGGCAAAGAAATTACTTAACAAAAAAAAAATTTTTTTTAATTAGTCTAATATTTTTTAAATGCAAAGAGGTACCTTTTGGAAGTTTCTAAATATCTTTAAAAGTAACATTTTACATTTTACAACTTTATTTTAAAACATTTATTTCTTGACAAGATAAACGAGTAATAGTCTGATTACATATAATATTTTTAATACCTTCTTGGGATTTAAGATCCATATCTATTTTTCCAGATTCACTTAAATAGTATGTGTGGAAACATACTGACTACAGTAGGCTTGCATCGCATAATATCACATCTTATTCTCCAGAAAACCTATGGTTTTGTTATTTTAAAACCTATGACTGAAAAGTATATTATAAACATCTAAAGGTATAACATCACAGAAAAGCATATTATAGACATCTAAAGGTATAACATCACAGAATAAATAGTAGTCTAACCATTCACAAGAATGAAAAGCTCTTTTCCGAGCTGTTAGAAAGGTTCTTTTCTAACAGTTTTCTAGGCAAAAGAACAAGTCTGAAGCAAATGAGAGTAAAGTTTCAGGTTTTTTTCTCCTACTCAACAGTCCTTACATTGCTTATATTTAAAACAGGAGTTGTAAATGAAATACAACTACAGGTGAAGAGTTAGAATCCTCATTAATTTCAGTTGCTGGTTGTCTTGCCAATTTCCCTAGTCCACTTCTGTTTCTATGGTAACCAAGGTAGAATCAGGAAGCAGAAGCAAATATTTTAAGATAACAGTTATATAGGAATAGTCAAGTACTGAATGGTAAAATATGAAAAGGAAGAATGGAATCACAATTCATATGATTTTAAAGATACTTCCAGTGCATTATTTTTTCCTTGTTTTCATGGAAAAGTACTTACATTTTCATTATAACTTCTAAAAATTTTGATTCCATTCCCACTTGGGTGGCCAAAAAACAAAACTAAGCAAAACTCTAAAATCACCAAATGTACAGATTTACCTTCCATCACAAAATTCACAGTACTAGAATTAAGGCTTTAAAATATGACAGCATATCTTGTGATTCATTTTAATTTTGATTTTATTTGAAACAGTGGATTCTAATGGGACTTTTTTATTTTCAAGCAAAGCAGCTACCTTTAAGAATGAAAATAAACCTTCTATTAATACTGGTATTAACCTTTCATTTGTGTATATATATATATACACACACACATATATATACACACACACATACATATACATATATATATGTGTATATATATACATATATATACACACACACAATACCAATGAAACACTATGTGTCTGGAATACAAATTTCTTCAGCAAAGTTTCTAAATATTTCTGGGGTCATCTTCAGTTTGTTAGTATCCAAAATCATTACTTTGTTAGATTGTCTGAACTGTTTATTCTTTGCCAAGTTGCTTTATATTCAAAATATTCGTCTTCCTCTCTCAAAACATTGTAACTTCAAAGAGTCTATGTTTCTGTCTTTGCTTTCTGTGTCTGTCTCTGTCTCTCTCATTACTCTGGGGGAAGGAAGCTGCCATGTCAGGAAGGAGCACTGTGGAAACGACCACATGACAAAGAACTGAGGCCTCCTACCAATAGCCAATAAGGAACTGTCAATAATAACCTGAGCTTGGCATCAGATCCTCCAGCCCCAGCTGATTTTGAGATGACTGCTGTCCCAATTGGAAGCTTGATAAGCACCTCAAGAGAGACCGTGAGTTAAAACCACCTAAGCCAATCCCAGTTTCCTGACCCACAGAAACTAAAACACAAAGATTAATGGAAAATCACGTCAGAAAATGATACGTACAGTACAATGCTATATAAGGATTTAAAACATGCTAAATAATGCTGATAAACTTGACTATTTTTGCTAAATTAGATAATCAATAAGGTATCTTATTCACCTTTTTATTTCTTCCTACCTTAACTTGAAGAGTTCCTTGCCTAGAACAAACACTTAAGAAGTAAATGATGAAGTAAAGCATTAAGATGTAATGTAGTTTGGACAAAACTCATACCTAATGTGCTTGCTCTTACTGCTAAGGGAAACAAAAATTTAAGCCCCTACCTCTATGTGACAACTGAAATAATAAAATGAAAATAAATTTTCATTTATAAAATACATGATGTGCTAACCTGTAAACATCAGAAAACAAAGAGTATGCCCAAAATCTACATTTCAACCACTATTTTCCACAGTGAATATACAAACTTTGGCCAAATTTTTCCATCTTTATCTACGGACAATCTGGAACGTATGTCTGTTTAGTTCTATGCATCCAAATATTAATCCTCTTATAAAAACATTCCTGAAGGGTGTCTGGGTGGCTCAGTCAGTTGAACGTCCCAGACTCTTGATTTCAGCTTGGGTTGTGATCTCAGGGTCATGACATCCAGCCCCAAGTTGAGCTATACGCTCAGCAGGAGAATACTTCTCTCCCTCCCTCTCTCTCCATCTCTGTCCCTTCTTCCACCATGTATGTGTACTCTCTCTCTAAAATAAATAAATCTTTTTTAAAAATACAATAAAATGAAAAGTAAATAAATAAATAGAACTCCTAGCTGAGACTCCTTACTAAAAGTTAAAAGGTTTATTTTGTAATCATAGCAGTTGTACAATAGTGTATAGGCTTTACTAAGACATGCAAAAGCAAACTCAAGGAGGCTGGTTAACATTCTTGCTTGCGCCTATGAAAATAATCACCCATAAACCTCACAATAAGACCAGGTTTTTGTGGGGGAGGGGATCAAGAAAAATCTTTAAAATTACTATGAGCATATCCCTCCAAAAATCTTAGTAAAAACAATTTCTTTTAAACAATTCAAATACAAATATAATTCCCCAGTAAAAAGAAACATATGATTATCTGTAATAATTAAGAATATACAAATTAGGGGTTCCTGGGTGGCTCAGTTGGTTAAACGTCTGCCTTTGGCTCAGGTCATGATCCTGGGGTCTTGGGATCAAACCCTGCGTCGGGAATCCCTGCTCAGTGGGGAGCCTGCTTCTCCCTCTGCCCCTCCCCTCACTCGCTCTCTCTCTCTCTCTCACTCCCTCTTGAATAAATAAATAAAATCTTAAATATATATATACATATTAAAATAAAAGTATTCCCATTAAGAATACAATAAAAAAGGGGCACCTGGGTGGCTCAGTGGGTTAAAGCCTCTGCCTTCGGCTCAGGTCATGATTCCAGGGTTCTGGGATTGAGCCCCGCGATGGGCTCTTTGTTCAGTGGGGGAGCCTGCTTCCCTTCCTCTCTCTCTGCCTGCCTCTCTGCCTGTCTGTGATCTCTGTCTGTCAAATAAATAAATAAAATCTTTAAAAAAAAAAAAACATTAAAAAATTCTCAAAGTCCACGGGATGGAGTATAAGATAGTACAACTTCTCCTGAGGAACATTTCATGAATATATGAAAAGAGCCTTAAACAAAAATAAAACAGCATTCATTCACATAATCCCTCCCAAAAAATCCACCCAAAAGGCCCAAAACTGGTATAAGAACGCCATCATCAAAAAAGTGAGGGAAAATACCAACACTATAACAAGACTCTGACTCTATACATATATGTACAAGAGCATAAGGGGCAGATTTTAAGAAATAAGAATATTCTGAAATGTCCCAACCCACAACTTGTAGAATTGAAGTTTAGGAACATGGAAGGCCTATAAGAGAAGTGGGAATCAGAGCTTGGCTCTTATGTTCACACTGCAGAAAGACCTCAAGGGGCCTTTAGGCCTCATTGTTTTAATTTTCCTCAACCTGTCATTAGGGTTGAAAAGGAGCCAGCTTTATAAGTGATGATCAAATTTGACTAAGCAGACACAAGTACTGATTCACCATACCAAACTCATAATCCACAGTATTACAGAGTAGCAATTCTCCCCCTACTAATATCCCCCATCCACAGGTATGTCAGGCTCTCGCTGAAACAGGGGAACTGCTAAAATCAAAGGTTGACCCTCAAATATAGGATTACAGGTACACCCACAACACAAATCTCAAGAGATTCACCAAAAAATTTATAGGAGAAAACAAACTGTATTTCCTGTTGCCTAGTTCATCTTGTTGCTTATCCCAAATATTGAAAACCATCAACATCTAAACCTTTGTCTAGCACAAATTGTAAAATGAAAAGTAGTCGTGCCTGGGTGGCTAAGTCAGTTAAGCATTTGCCTTTGGCTCAGGTCATGATCCCAAGGTCTTGGGATCAAGCCCCACATTGGGCTCCCTGCTCAGCGAGGAGTCTGCTTCTCCCTCTGCCTGCTACTCCCCCTGCTTGGGCTCTCTCTGTCAAATAAATAAATAAAATCTTTAAAAGACAAAACAAAACACTAAGGTAAATAGAGAAAGCCATCAAGAATTACCAAGTTGCCCATGTATTTAAGTAAATTTCAAACTCCTTTCCGAATATTGTTAAAGTCTTAATAGAAATAGATGAATACTTGCTTAACCTGATTCCCAAAAACACATCTAACGAACCAAAAGTGAGTATCACAGACAATGATGAAGTATTTGAAGCATTTCAAAAATCAGAAAAAAAATAACGGTATGCTCAGTGTTAATACTAGTCAACTTAATTCTTTACGCCAAAGAATAAAGTTGTAAATATCAGAAGCGTGGCAGCAAAATTATCTCACGATTACATATACAGAAAATCCTAGAGAATCAACTGATAAATTATTAGAAAAAAATAAGAAAGTTGAGTAATTCAATCAATAGCCAGTAAGAATTATGCCACAATGTTTTGGGAGAAACTGAATGTCTTGTGGGGCAAAAAAATAAAGCTGAGAGTTCACACTTCACCTCTCACTTAAGTAGATTCCATCTACGATAAAAATTCAAGAGTAAAGCAAAGTAAACCTTAGAGCCATATACAAAAAGAATGCAACACTGGTCTTCTAAATACTTGTATTTTTTCCTATTTTGAAAATAACAATATGGGGGTAGGATTCCAAAATAAATATCAGAAAAGGGAAGAAGGAAGGGAAAGAGAGAAGGAAAAAAAAGAAAATAGTGATTTGCTAGATCTTGCTCATAGAAGTTCACAAGAATCAAATGTTAAAATTTTTAGGAATTTTGCAACCCGGTTGTTAAACACAGTCATCTCTAAAAATTAAATTATATAGGGGCGACTGTGTGGCTCAGTCAGTTGAGTGTCTGACTCTTGGTTTCAGCTCAGGTCATGATCTCAGGGTTGTGGGATGGAGCCAGCATAGGGCTCCATGCTCAGCAGGGAGTCTGTTTGGGATTCTCTCTCTTCCTCTCCATCAGTCCCTCTCCCACTCCCACTCCCTCTTTAAAATAAACACATAGGGTCACCTGTGTGGCTCAGTCGGTTAAGCATCTGCCTTCAGCTTAGGTCATGACCTCAGGGTCCTGGGATCAAGCCCCGCCTTGGGCTCCCTGCTCAACAGGGAGCCTTCTTCTCCCTCTCCCTTTGTGGCTCCCCCTGCTTGTGCTCTCTTGCTCTCTGTTAAATAAATTGAATAAAATCTTTAAAAAAAAATAAAATACACAAATCTTTTAAAAAATTAATTGTATAAACTTACCAATCAATAAATTATATTAAAAATAAGGCAATAAACACTCAAAATTTATCACTTCCTAATTATTTTACCACATTTTGTTATTCTCTGAGCTGTTGAGGTTATTTACATCTATTGTATCAACTTGGTACAGATACTGTATAATAATTGTGTGTCTGCACATCCAATTCTGTTCAGTGGTATTAAATTGTTGGAATGAAATAGGCCGTGTCAGGAGTATTTACACCAGGGAAAAGAGCACACACTATAAATCAAGACTCCCTCCACCAACACACAAACCAGTTGTTAATATTTACCAGAATACCACTGCATAAATGTAAACCATTCATTATGGTTTGACCCAGCAATTCAATCTCCTGGAATGTTTCCTAATGAAATAAATTACAATATGCACAAAGGCTTAGTGATGTTTGATGTTATATTATTTCATTATATATTATATGTAATCAAACAGTTTAAATGCCCCAAACTTAGGTAGTTGAATAAATTATTACATACTGTTTGAAAATATTTAATGACATGAGAAAATGCCTCCTGATATAGTCCAAAAAAGAACTAATAAAGTAAAAAAGAATGAAAAACTACAAGTACCTATTTTGTAAAAAAAGAAACAAAACACATAAATACTTACATAGAAAAAAAGATCAGAAATTAAAACTTTGTTTTATGAAAAACCAGCAAAGAGGCTATTGAAGAAATTTTTTTAAAAGGTTTATTTATTTATTTGAGAGAGAGACCCTGCATGAGTTGAGGGAGGGGCAGAAAGAGAGGGAGGGGGAGAACCTCAATCAGACACCTCACTGAGCACAGAGCCTGACAGGGGCTCGATCTCATGACCATAAAATCATGACCTGAGCCAAAATCAAGAGTTAAATCAGACATTTAACCAACTAAGCCACCCAGATACCCCTCTACTTGAAGAATTTCTGGTATTTGAAACTTGAATTCTGAAATTTCTTTCCACCAAAGGTCCAATATGACTGCTATACACATCCACATCCTCCTATTCCCTCTAATTATAGAGGTAACCCTCCTTCTAGCTGATGTCAATCAATCTAACATGGGTCTGAAACCCATGTCTTCCCACTTCTCAAAGAATTTCTGAGTTATATCCCCTGCCCCTATATCGTCATTCTCATCATCAAGAAAGTCATCTTCAAGCCCATATTTTCTTCCTAGAAACTTGCCAATTTCTTTTCATTTCCCTTAAAAACAAAAATAACAACTACCCAAACTCCATGTTCCTATCTCTTTAGCTTTAGTCTAAACCACTCCACTAAAACTATTATTGCCAAGGTCACCAATGTGCTTTTTTGCTTAATTTAATAGGATTTTTGATTTGTTCTTACTTGATATCACAAAACCATTTCACTCTATGCCAGCTCCCCTCATTTTTTTTTTAGAGAGGAGGTTTATGAAACTAACTTGCTGTTTTTTTCAATTATGAAGACTTTCATTTCATTAAATAAACTTCAATATAAAATAAAACAAAAATGCAAGTAATAAAATTTTGGACATTTGACATTTTTATCTTAATATTTTCTGTACTTTTCAAAATGTTTGATAATTTTTTAGTCAAAAATACACCTTTAATTTTAAAACAAATCTTGTACATCTAAAACTAACATAATGTTTTATGTCATTTGTACCCTGTTTTCTTAAATGTTAGAAAACAAACAACAAAATTAATATAAAGAAAAAAGGAAAGGACAATGAATATGATCAGCTATAAGAAGGAATAACTGGCAAGTTGTAGAGTAACATGTACAATTTACTTTTATCATAAACAAACATATGGCACAAATATAAGATAATATGAGAATTTATTCTTTAAAGGTTCAAGTTGTATTCTCAAATAGTGATAATTCAGGCAGCTAATGAGTATAACAGAATTACTTACGAGGATGATAATCCTACCTTATCAAGGAAAATTTATTTTTAATATGCTGAGTATTATCCAATAAAATTAGTATTTTAATAAAGAATTCTTATTACAAGAGATAGAAACAAAATAAAAATTTGACAATGCCTTAAAAAGTTGACATTTAGTGGTCTAATTCAACATTCCCTATAATACAGATTTTTTAGAGTATACAGCAGAAATGTGGTACAGATACCAAGTGTTGATGGGAAGTTGGGCCTTAATATGAGCATTAAAGTGTAGTTTTACTAGCAAAAAGGAATGGGAAAGGGGATGCCTAGCAGAACATACAACTCTTGATCTTGGGGTCAGGAGTTCGAGCACCACCTGGGGCACAGAGTTTACTTTAAAAAAAAAAAAAAGGAAAGGAAAGAATTCTATGTCAAAGAATAAAATATATGAGAAGTGACTATAAGGGGAGGAGGACATTGGCTTTTTTTTTAAATTTTAGAGAGAAAGAGAGTGTGAGTATGAGCAGGCAGGGGGGCCGAGGGAGAAGGAGAAAATCCCAAGCAGAGTCCATGTGGAGCGCAAAGCCTAAAGTGGGGCTCGATCCCATGATCTCAAGATCATGACTTAAGCCAAAATCATGAGTCAGTTGCTCAACCCACTGGGCCACCGAGGTGCCCCAGCAAGAGGACATTTTTTAAGCTTAAAAATGGAAAGAAAGCTTAAAAAAACCTAGAAAGGACAAGTTAGTATTTCACATTTCTGTAAATTAAAAACTATTAAAAAGTTAAAGAATTATAATAAATATATTAATAGCATATCATTAATACTTAGAATTTATAAATAATTTATAATAAATATACTAAGACCTCTGTCCAGTAACAGGCAATGTCAAAGACAAATCACAAAAGAGAAACAGGTTAACTGAAAGATGCTCATTCTAATTAGTTACAGAAATGCAGATTAAATAAGGTATAATTTTTTTGCAATGCAACTGGCAATGGCTAAAAATGATGAGTATAACCCAATCCAACGAAGGTGTAGTGAAATAGGCATGACTACCTACTACTATTGAAATACCATAAACTCATAAATCCTTTCAAAAGCCAAGTTTACAAGACATGTATTAGGAGCCATAAAGTATTCCCAGCCTTTAACACAATAATTACTTTTTTGGAAATTTATCCTATGAAATGATGCCAAACAGTAACAAAAAAGCACTATGCATAAAAATGTGCATTGAAGCATTAACCTTAAAGGTCAGAAGTAATGGGGCACCTGGGTGGCTCAGTGGGTTAAGCCTCTGCCTTTGGCTCAGGTCATGATCTCAGGATCCTGGGATCGAGCCCCGCATTGGGCTCTCTGCTCAGCGGGAAGCCTGCTTCCCCTTCTCTCTCTGTCTACTTGTGATCTCTGTCTGTCAAATAAGTAAATAAAATCTTTAAAAAAAAGGTCAGAAGTAAGGAATCAATCTATCTGTATGAACAACCATGTGTTCCACTATTAGCGTTCCATTGTAGCACAAGGAAAAATTTCAAAAAAATAACTCTCCAAAAGTCTCAGAAAACAAGCAGATTTTAGCAAGTAGAAAGAGAGGGAATAAGAATTGCATACAGGGAACATCATGTGTATAGTCACGGATTCATGAAAGTCTGTCCTCAGGGATCCATAAAAAGTATGGTATGTTTGTAGTATGTTTAGAACATGCTGCCTCCTATCTCCCAGTGGTTTTCAGAAAGTGATGTTTAGCAGCGGTTTAAACACATGCAGAGCAATAAATGCAAACAAAAATGAAAAATATGAGGCTAACTGGATGTGAGTATACATCTTCATACAAATGTGATCCATCAGGAGTAAAGTAGAAGGGTTTTAAAGAAATTGATCAGAGTTTATCTTAAGCTAAACTCATCATGAGACTGATATGATGTATTAGAAATGATATCTAGCCACTAGGAAGTGATAAGCCACAGCCAATCTCTCTTGTTCTTATTTATTTATTTACTTACTTACTTACTTGAGAGAGACAGAGAGCGCACACAAGCAAGGGGAGGGACAGAGGGACAAGCAGATTCCCCACTGAGAGGGGAGCCCAATGCAGGATTCAATCCCAGTACCCTGAGATCATGACCTGGGTGGAAGTCAGATGCTTAAGTAACTGAGCCGCCTAGGTGCCCCCAATCTCTCTTGTTCTTACTTTCAGTATCTAGAAAGGAGGAAATAGGTGTTCAGCTACATCAGAATATTGTTATAGTCATAAGAAATAAATGTGTATGCAAGGTATTACAATCTCCAACCTCCCCAAACTAGCTCAACCCCATTCCTTTAAATTATCAGGTACCTCATATTTATCCTCCTACCCATTCTATTGCTATTAGTCCAGTCATTACCACCTGACACTGGAATTTCTGCAATGTCACTGATCTTTCTTTTAATAGTGTCTACTTCTATACATTTAACAGATTTCCTCCAAATCTATCTTTCTAAATTTTTAATCATATCACATCTTTGCTTAAAAATATATTAGCTAACTCAAACCCCTTTCTAACTTTATCTCCTACTACAAACAAATTTTAGTTAGGTAGGTTTCCCTCCATTCTCTGCTTTGTTCAGGTTGTTGTTCTGAAATATCTACTACTATAGGGGCACCTGGGTGGCTCAATCATTAAGCATCTGCCTTCAGCTCAGGTCATGATCCCAGGGGTCCTGGGATTGAGACCCTCATCGGGCTCCCTGCTCAGTAGGGAGCCTGCTTCTCCCTCTCCCACACCCCCTGCTTGTGTTACCTCTCTCACTGTTTCTCTGTCAAATAAATAAAATCTTAAAAAAAAAAAAAAACACCTACTACAATAAATAAAATAAAATATCCAGTACTTCCTTCAAAAGCTAACTGAAGTTCCACCATCTCCTTGAACACTTTTAATTCCAAGCCAATTTTTTTCTTTCTTTACGTTCTGGGGTATCAACAGCAATACTTTAGCATATAAACTATCCTGAACCATGCTACTTTCATATACAATAGACATCTTTTCATTCTTTTCTTTTTTTTTTTTTTTTTAATTAGGCAGGGAGCCTGGTTCTCCCTCTTCCGTTGCCCTTCCCCCCACTTGTGTTCTTTCTCTCTCCCTCACTCAAATAAATAAAATCTTAAAAAAAATAATAAAATAAAATAAAGTAGGCTCCATGCCTACTCACATTCTTGAAATCACAACCCTGAGATCAAGACATGAGCTGAAATCAAGAGTTGGATGCTGGAGTTGGGGGATAGGTTCTAGTCAGTAGGACATATCAAAATACAGTAAATATTATCTTTGACATGAACCATACTGGAGACAGATACATGATCTCTCACTAAGTCTAACATAGCCCATTTGCCAGCATTAAAGTAGATGCCATTTACATAGTTGAGTTCCAGATATTCATAGCTGGCATGCATTTAGGAGCTATGATATACAAAAAAAATACTTATATTAAGACATAAGAGCCTATGAGAATACTATGAAAACTACCCAGAGAGCACCTGACTCCTGTATCCTGCCTGTATATAACGTCACTGAATGAATGATGGTTACTGAAATTGTTTCTCCTTTCCCACCCCCAATTTTCTACCCCCATAAATAACTGAATTTCAGTGGGTTAAAATCACAAAAGATGAGATTATACTCTATATACAACCTTTCTCTCTAAGTAAACTATGACCTCCTTAAGCATATTATGGGCTAGGCACTTTATTTCTGAGCACCTTGAATTGTTTCTAGTTACTAAGTAATAGATGTCAGCCTGATTCTTGTTCTCAATTTAATGATCAATGTATTTAACTAATCACTACTGCCTAACATGTGACTATTTTCATGAAACATGAAAAATAAGTAATTTTTACTTGTTTCCATGGGTAACCACAGGATTACTTTCAAGTCTCTTGTGAAGTCATGAGATTACCAAATACAAATTAAACATGCATTTTTACCCAGGTAGATGTAATTAATTTAGATGGTAGCTCAGGACTTAAGCTGAAATATATCAAATGCTACCTACTAAGAATGAAATGTTTGCAATAAATTGCAAAAAAGAGATCTATTTCACAAAAAGTGCTTCACATTAAAGCAAAAAAGGTCAAATCAAGATACTGTGTCAATAGAACACTTCATTAAAAACAATAACCCCAGAAAACCAAATAGTGGAAATTCTGGTCACAGTATATCTAGCTCTACCACCATCACCACCACCCCCCACCTCTGGCATGCCTTGTTCCTATCCTCCCATTTTACACATGGTACAAAAGCACTTACAAATTCTTTAAACCATTTCTTTGCCTTTTTGAATTTTGGCAGTACATCTATGAACAGTTTTTCTGGAAAGGGAAGGGAAAGAAAGCTTTCCCTTAACTGGCCAAAGTATTACATGTTCTCTTCCTGGACCAGCTGTTTACTGTTTGCACAGCCCTTCCCTAACCCTTCAACTTCCTACTTCAAATCCCCAAGGTATGATTATAGATAAGAGTTATTTTCTCTAAGTTGCTGAAAATATTAATGACAGTGCATAAGAAGTTAATGCTAAGGTACTTAGGCCACAATGGAGAAAATCTTGAGACTTTCCAAGAGGACTCAATTATGCAACAGTGTTCCATTTCTCTTAACCTCCTTTAAAACTGTCTCCTTTTTTGGTGTTGTTACTACCCACCCCCTAACAACACTTTCTTTAGCTCTGCAGTAACACCTCTTTTAAAATAAAGAGATTAGACCCACAACATCTGTCTGTTACGGTTGCCTGGCAGACCCTATTTCTTCCAATATGCTACACTAACCCTAAAAGGAGAAACACATTATTCTGTGACTTACAGGCTGTTCCCTATTTTTTTAGATGCTCAAGATGGGCTTTGCTGTTTCATATGTTGCCATAATGGTTCATGTCAACAGTATCCTTTTTCCAAGGAAGTCCAGAAGTAATGTTTCAATAACAATGTCATCATGAAACCAGAGAAAGTATGGCTTGTCTCTAAACTCAGACATTAGATAGCCCTTTATTTCTACTCATTTCCAACTTTAATTTATCTCAAAATACATCATCATATAAGAAATAATTATGTAAAAGCTTTAAGGTTTTCTTCTGACACATCTCTTGAAAATGATTAATCATCACAACATTGTAAATAAGGAAATTGAAATAAATTTCATTATCTTAGTGTGCCAATAATGAAGATAGGAAAAGTCTAACCACTGAAAATTAAGACCTTATACATTGGTGTGTTAGTTTTTTTTTTTTTATCTTTCCTTTTCATATTCTATTTTTTTAAGTAGGCTCCTCACCCAGCATGGAGCCCAGCGAGGGGCTTGAACTCATGACCCCAAGATTAAGCTCTGAGCTAATATTAAGAGTCAGATGTTTAATGGACTGAGCCACCCAGGTGCCCCATACTCTCTATATTAAATAGTATTTCTATTATTAGTGAAATTCAGTACAAATGTAATAAAAAATTGGGGCTATAAATTGTTTCTTTTTGTCCTTATGGATATTCCTATTATTGGCAGTTCAGCCAGTCTATTGTCTTTATTTATCCAAAGTAACTAAAAGATAAAACCACTTTTTGAGTAAGTCACTGAATTCCCTTGGAAAGCTAGTTCTTCACCAAGAAACTGAGAAAAGGGAAACAGATGTCCTCTCTTGCTCGGTGCTCTTAGCATGTATGACCATGCATTACATTTCAAAACAAAAACCAAAACCATTTATAAAGCATTGTAAGAGAATGAAGGAGAAAGGAGTGATTCTGATTAATCTTACAAGAAACAAAATATTTCAATAACTCTGATCAGAAAGGGTAGTTCTGTCAATTTTAAACTGGCCTCCACAAACAACAAGCCTATCACTGAAACAGATGATTTGAAACTGATTAACCCACTTTCTCCAGAAAAAGCCAAGAAGTCATTCTTGAAAGCAGTGGAGGAAAAGGAGGATCCCATAACATTCTTTTTATTCTGAGAGAAGAGGTATGGGTTGGGGTAACTTCAAAATGTTGCCCAACCACGCCATATAACTAACAGAACTAGCTTTTATTTATTTGTTCTATGAGGGGCTCATAATGCCCTTCTTTTATTGGATCCTTTCTTCCTGATCTCTAAGTATTCAGTTTACTCCTTTTCCTCAGTCTAATTTAAAGCTACCTAAACCAAAAGAGCCTTTTTTAATGATTCGAACCAGAAGTCATCTCTTCCTTATTCTGAGCTTTCACAAACTTTCAACCATAGGTCTCTAAGAATACTTAACACAGCGTTCAGTATAAACTTGATTAAAGAGGGTAGCTGTCCCCTTTTTCCCTATTATTGGTACTAGAACAATAAAAGTGTATCAAATACCAGTGATTCTCCTGTGATTGTCATTACTGAATCAATTCATTTTTCAAATAATGGCTACAATTTCTACTGTTTTGTTGGGTTACTAATATTTTATTTATTTATTTTTAAATAAATAATCTCTACACCCCATGTGGGGTTCAAACTTATGACCCTGAAATCAAGAGTCACATATTCCTCTGACTGAGCCAACCAGACACTCGAAGGTTACTAATATTTTAAGAACTGAGTTCATTATCTCATCTTTCTTTTTATCTAAATATAATTAACTATTGTAATGAGAACCAAAAAAGGCAGACAAGTAAAATCTGAAACCTTCATTTTGGTGGAAACCTAAGAACTTCTCTTTTTCTGATCTATCAAGAAGTGGGAGAGGAAGGAAACAAAACTTATTTGAATTTCACTTCCTTTTATTTCCTCACTTTATTCTGTGATGAGATTCCCAAAGAGCAGGAAAATAACTGAAAGGACAACAGTCAAAAAACAAAGAAAAGGAGAATATGATAATTTACAAAATGACCCACGTAACCTCAAATAATAGCTAATTAGCTGTGTAATAAAGTTGTTATCATAGGCAATTCAAAACTAAAACATAACACATCGTCCTTTAATGACCTCTGAATTTATTATTTAGAAAAAAGTACAGCCCACTATCAGCTAGATTAAATTTGGCCATATATTCTATTATATTACCAACATCTCCAGCCATTTGTGAAGCCAAGAAAGAATAAAAGGCACTCTTAGGAATGGTACTCAACCTTGAAGTGCTGAAAGCTACTTCATCATCTAGTGTGGGGACAAACACATGCATGCACATGTGAACAGAACACTATGTTGTGTAGAAGGCTCAGTATAATCACCATCCTTATAAATCACTCAGGTATCCACTTATTTTAACATACACAAATCAAGGCAGAGCTCCCTGTGATTCCTACAAGGGTATCTGAAATCATATTTAACATTTCACCTCCCACTCTTCTCACTGAATGCTTGAGATGCAAAGGTTCTCTCCTCTTCTTTCAGTCACTACTAGGCAGCACAACATGCACGAAAATATTACAGGTGGACTTGAGCATAGCTACGCTTAATATTCCAGAAGGGACTGAAAAAGCAGAAGAGACTCCTCATTAGATTTCTTCTAAAAAAAATTAAAGTAGCTTTCTGGTTTTAGGATTAGCATGATTCTAATCAAATTATAATGTCCTGTTGCTCTTCCTATCTTGTCTTACACCACTCATAAACTAAAAGTACAGTCACATTTCTATATATTATGTGAAATTGTTTTACAGGCTAATTAATCACAATCTATTGCATTACTTAGTTACAACTATAGGTAACTAGCAAAATATAATTAACAACATTTTCAAATCAAAGATAATTCAGTTACCTACCTAAAGATAAAATTATAAAACATATTTTCCAAAAATTACAATGGTTGTGTAATCTAGGTTTGTTTGTTTCTGGCCAAGATGAAATAGATATAGGTAATACATTATTGACCTTCTACACTTGGTTCTTTCAAAGCTTCTTCATTTTATTCAGCATTTAGTTTAAATTAAATATTTAAAATTGAAGCTGTTCTATGTTGCAAACACAGCTAAAATGAAGAGCTTCTGTAGCAGCAGTGACCAGATTTTAAATGCAGGTAGATCAATAAAAAAATAAATAAATAAATAAATAAATCACCAAGCACAGGCTCCATGTGTGAGTGGAATGGTTTATAATAGCTTGCAAATGACTATGTGCTTGCTGTAACCAGCTGTTCTTAAATTATGAATATGCAACCAATTCATGTTAAAGCCAAATCCCAGCACTATTTCTACAGAGAAATCCCAGTAGTTTTGCTTGTTCTACATGTTAGCTCTGTTAAGGATACAAATAGCAGTAAGCTTCCGAACAAATAGGACCAAACTATTGGCATTTCATGCACTGGGTCCATTATCACAGTGGGGGATGTCAATCATTGGTACATTCCTATAACAGCTCAGGCAATATGACAATGATCTCGTAAGAAAAAAAATCAAAATCTCTGCAGCAGACTCAAAGTCCTTCTGACAACCTAATGCTTTCTTATTTCAGCCAATCAGAATGTCAGACCTGACCTACTAGAAGACTTGCATCGAGCCTGAAACATTTAAAAACATCAATCATAAAAACAAAGACAGGACATTGAATTATACAGTATTAACCTCCAGGGTTTGCATACAAAGACCTTAGATTTATTTATGTCCCAGTGAGTTAAGAGCTTCAGTACACTGTTCTTTACACCAAACTGACTGCCAATTTGATGAACCTCTCTGCCCTCAGCAGGAGTGCACCGTCTTTGATTAATGAGTGCATGCTTGTGGAAAAGTGTTAAGAGGAGAAAACAGTGGAAAAACACACAATTACGTCTACACATAGCTGAAGTACCAATGCAATAATTATCTTCAAACCAAATGCTTCTTTTTCCTTAAATACACTTCACACATATACACCCACAAAATTAAAGTAAAGTTTAAAATTAAAGTAAAGTAAAGTAAAGGTTCTTATCTACATATTACTACATTATTATTATCTCTAATACTTATTTTTTGAATGAAAGGCATTCAAAAACCAAAATACAAATTTCATAAATTATAAAAACAACTATTTTAAAAGCATCAATTAAAAAAAGAGAGAAAACACCCCACCTTATAGAGTAAATTTTCAAATATAGGGGATAAAAACTGTATTTTTACCTCACACTCCTATAAAACCCTATTCATTTTTTTAAAAAACCTGTTTAAACAATAAATATCAAGTCTATTAAATATTTTACATCTCAAACTGTATTATGAATTGCCACAGTTCACATAACATTCAATGTAGATTTAAAAGTCATGTAAATTTGTTTTTCTTTCAGCAAAGATGTTGCCAATATTTTCTAATTCCACGGGTAACTGCAAATTAATTATACTTATTGTCCATAATTTCAAAGCTAATAGGGTCAACAGAAAAATTTGTGAAAGTTTAAACTTTTTATGACTCTTCAGTTTAGAATGACCAAATGTGGAAAAATTCCTACTTACATGATGGGATGCGGATCTGCACTACAATTCAGACTATATTACCTATAAAAATTAGCTAAGAATTGAGATTCCTTTAAAGTAAAAGTTTACGTTCAATATACAATTTACCATAATTTAGTTTATATGAACATTTGCCTTGACACAAATGTTATGAGTTTCTTAAAAAGTAAATCATAGGCTAAGGTAACAGAATGATTTTCTTTTTAAGGAACTGTATGGCTATTATATAAAAAAGAGTTGAGAAAGTGTATTACCTGAAAGAAGTCTTAGTAATACGTGGTCTATTTAAAAGGAAAACATCTCTATAAACTTATAATTGCGGGAAATCATAATTCTGGATTCACTTAGCAGTGTATTAGAAATGTTTACAATTTGTTTATATTGTATAGGAAATCCTTTTAATGGTATTTAACTCAGCAAACCATATATTCTGATCACCAATTTAACATTTTAAGTATTTATTATAGGCAAACTATTTTAAATACATTATAAATTTTATGCTCTTCAAAAAATTGTTTAAATGCTTATGGTACATAAAGATTTAAAAAGTAAAAATGAGTAAACACTAAAACTAGAAAAGATCTCCTGATATAGTGGTAAACTACATTATATATGCTTAAACTTATTATCCTAAGATTTTTTACACATTTTTTTAAAAAAATGTGTTTTCTCTGTTGGAATGGTCATTCTTTATTCCTCTTCCTTTCTATTTCCTCTCCTATCAAATAAATAAATAAATAAATAAAGTAAGTAGAAAACATTTAGGTATCAATGGGATGATCTGACACCTTTTAGTACCATAGTCTGATAGGTGAAACTATCACTAAAAGTTAGTAGGTATAATAAAAATATTTCAATTTTTTAAATTATTAAATGGCCACTAGTCAATTATTTCATATCTTCACCTCCTTATAAAGAAAATTAAATATAAACTTGCCCACTTCCTCAATAATTCTTTTCTCTTCTGATTACCTTCTGCAACAAAAGTTTAAAGAAATATTTAATCAAACTAGTCAACATTTATTAAATAAAGAACAATTTTTTTAAAACCTTATGGTATGAAATACTTAATTTTATATATTCAAAATCTTCTTAAAATACCTAACTAGGTAATTTAATTAATCCCTCAGGATATCAAGTATATTAAAAATCATTAAGACATTATTTCAACTAGGGGTCAAAGTCACACATTACATTGTGTTAAATCATTTCTTTTGGTAGTCTTAGCTAAGATTAGGTCAGAAACTCAGAAACTACAATTTGAAATCCTTTGAGAAATCTTTAAATCTAAAAGTAATCAAGTTTAACACATTCTTTCACTAATTCAAGGAGATAAGACAGAAAACTGGAACTTTCATGCAACTGTGATATCCTACATCTTGTATAGTAACACAAAAGTAGCAACAAAGACATTAACAATTGCAGTTCAAGCTGGGAGTGACTGTTCTGTTTCAATTCAATGACACCACTAATGGCTTCTTAGCAGCTCCATGAAATCAACCAGCTGTCAAGTTGATGCATCAGAAGGAACAGTTATGCACTCCCATAAGAAAAAGCAACACATCAGGATGTTTGGCAAAACATCTGCTCCTTTACACTGCAGTTCTATAATAAACATGCAAACAAAGAAATGAGAGAAAGGGCAACAGAATTAAAATTCCAAGGTTTCCATTACAGTCTTAAACGCATTTTAAATAAATGACATAAAAATAAAAACAAATTTCTGCCAACTTGAATACTTTGTTATTTTAAATCTTGAAAAATGCTAAATATAATTACTCAGATTCTTCTAGAAAGGCAAAGGCTACATAAAAATCGTTATATTTTAAAAATTGAGAGTAAACTATATTCACCCAGAAAAATTATCATAATGTACAAAACTCAAAAAATATCAAAATACATCCTTCATTTGATAAGTACTTAGCAAATTATGCCAACAGCATTCTAATAAATGCATTTCCAAGACTGAACACTCTAAAAATATTTTAAGTAGTGTTTGAAAGTAAATGCTACTATAGTTAAGCAATAGTTTAACATACAGGAACAGTAAAGATACTATTCTCTGGATTTTAAAACATCTGCCTACTCCTACTTTTCTCCAAACCATTATATGAATACAATATTAAGTCCTAATAAATAACTTTCTTTTTACAGCATGCAGTTTGATCACCTCCCCTGAAAGACTCTTATTTGTCATCACAGACTTAAAATAATTTTACATTCAGCCATTCATTTCAAACATTTGTAAAATTTGACTTTTTTCTATCTGAAACTTACAAGTGCCTCAATGTTGTCTAAATTATTGATTATGCAGCAGTGACAATATGTACAGTGTTTACAATAGGTGTGAGACATCAAATGTACTTAACTACCATTTTCTTAAACTGCTTATCCTCTGTTGCTTGCCATTTATAATCTGCCAAATCTTCTAGTCCTTTGTTGCATGTATAATTTAAAACCATCTGTTCTATGTGCTTTTAACTATTTAAACATTTTTCACCTACCTACAATTCACATAAATGGCAGACATTCAATTCAGTCAAGCTTTCTATATAGCGTTTTACATAAAGCAAATTCCAATATAAATAACATAGCAAATAATACCAAAGAAGACTGCTCAAGAGATAAAAACGTACTACATACAATGTAAATTTTTATGTTAGACAAACCTTTTCAGAATTGTTTCTATTAGTTTTTTTTTTTTTAGTTAATTATAACCAGTGTTTTTCCCCAACCCAGAAGACAAAGAGAATGCAAATTAAATACAGACAGTTTCATGTCCTTGTTAGAAGAGAAGTAAATATGCTGACTGAAAATGACTACAGGAGACAGAATTCCACTTTCCCATTCAATTTACAGTGCCTCTTATTTATATACCAGTCAGTGTATCATTAAGTTTGGTCATGTGACCAACCGAACTTCTGTGAGATAAAAAACTATTTTAGACAAGCAAATTAACGCAACACTAATTTTTAATGTATATTTTTTCATAATGGCTGACAAAGAGCTTACAGCTTGAAGTTATAAAATATATTTTAAAATAAATTTTGCTTTTTAAATACTAATGATATTTTTGCCAATCGTTTAATATGTGCTACTAAATTTTAAAAGTATCCAGTAGCTCCAGCTATTTTAATAGTTGTATCTTTCCAAAATGTAAGTAAATATGCAAAAAAAAAATTTAATTACAAAAGAGGACCTAGGTAATCTAAAATAATTATATGTAAAATATTAACCAAGCTGATTAAAGAAACATCTACAGCAGAGTAAATGAGAAAGGAATATACTCTTTAAAAATAACAGTTGAAACCTTTTAAGAAAAAACACGTAGACAAAAAGCTAGGTGAATACCAATGACATTATAAAAGTTTATACCATCTTTTTGCACATAATTTTCCACCTGTTACCAAAACGTAAAACGTGTAGACGCTGAGGGTTCATTTTGAGAACGCGACCCAAAAATAAGCAATACAACTTATCTTTAACCAGTAAGTTACCCGGTCCTTTAAAACCGGGAAAAAAATTAGGTGAAAAATTTACTCTTGGGAAAATTTCTCGATAAAGTTTACATGACGTCACTGGGCCCCCTGAACATTCCCTAAACTTTGAGTCTTATCCAGACACACTTTTTGCCTTTCTAAGGCTTCTTTCCCTTTCTCAAAAATGAAAAAAGGGAGACTTGGGAATAAAAATTGCCCAAGATGGCGAAACGCTTGTTGTTTAGAGGGCAGGGGAAAAAAATGGAGGATATTGTAATATACACAAAGGGATAAATTTCAACAACTCGGCCAAGGACTGCAGCTGCTTCTCTCTTTATAAGGAAGCAACACACAAAAGATAAATACAGAGGGAGAGAAAAGAAGAGAAAAATCTCCCAAACAGCAGGGCCAGCTCTTACTCTCCAACAAACACTTCCTCCCTTTCCCAAGTCCTAATTCTGGGGTTCATGGAACTACTTTAACAGGAGGAAAGCCGCGAAAAAGAAAGGGGGGAGGGGAGCGACAAGAAGATTAAAAGAGCGAAGAAGAGTTGAGGGCTGGCGGTTGTTCCCGGGGAAGAACTGCTAGGAGACAGACATTACTGTAGGAAAAGCTATGCCCCTCTAACCCTCTGTGTACAGGCATAAATCTTCCCATATCCAGATCTTCTCCCCGTCTCACCTGCCCCCATTACAACACCCGCTCCCCCACCCAGCCCATTTTCTATAAACTCTGGAGCTCCAAGCTACACAGAGAAAGCAAAAGAGGCCCGGACTTGGGGGTTGGGGAGGGGGGTGCCAGGAGCTGATCATCAGTCCTAAGGGGAAGAGGGGGCGGAGGCAAAAAAGGGCAGCAGTAGGCGGACTGGGGGGTGGGGGGGTATCTGGAAACTACCCCGGCAGGGATTGGGGGAGCAGTGTATATTCCCGGCGAGGAACGGCGATCGCAACAGTGCCAGAGGTTATCGTTAAAGAAGCAAAACTGTTGGCGGCAACCCGAGCGCTGGGAGCCGAAGGAAGGAGGAGGCGCGCAGCCCGGGCGGCCGAGCAGGGCGACCGGCACAAAGGAGGCGGACTGGCGGCGGCGGCGTCTGCCCGCGGCCCTGCTGCACCGAAGTCCCGCACCGGCAGCTAGGAATAAAGTTTACATTCTCCTGAGACCGCACCCCCCACCTCCCACCCAGGACCGCGTCCTCCTCCCCCAAACTCCGCTCGGGACCCCGAGCACCGCCCCAGCCTTCCAGCCAGCACAACAAAGAGACACACCGACCGGCGAGGGTAAACAGCCGCGGAGGGCGAGCAGGGCGGGCAGGGCGAGCGCCTCGAGAGAAGCAACTCCGGAGTCCCCGCTCGCGGGAGCGTAGTTTCTCCTGTTCTGCTAACAACCGGCTTTGTAACATTTGGAATTTCCATCTTCACCCGCACCCCTCACACCCGAAGATTTTTAACTCACCTTTACTTTCGAACTGAGAGTTGCGGTGGATGAGATTTTTGCCTTCCCCAGATGGCTGAAGGTTACGATTTTTGTTTTTGGAAACCCTACCACCTCCTTGTCTCGATTATTATTTTTGCAAGGAAAGTATAAAGAGAGTTGGAGTGGAGGTGAGATTTGTGATCGCGAAAGCCCTTGACTCCCTCCTTCTCCGCCTTCCGCCTCTCTCTGATTAGTTCCTATCCAGCAGCAGATTGAAGCAGGAGATGATTCTTCTCAAGGTTTGTTCAGCAGCTTCACTTCTAGGCGAAGGCTTCATGAACCAAGTGACGTCAACCAACAAGGCTTCTCTCTCTCTCCTCTCTCTAACAATGAAAGTTGCTGTTAACAAGGGAAAAAAGAGAGAGAATTGTTTATACCATTTCAGTTCCAATAATAAATGACCTATCAGCTCCTAAAGGAGCCAAGGGAGGGAGGGGGGTTCCTTCTTCCTCCCAAGAATACTGTAGCTTTGAGTTTGCAACCGTTCCTTGTCCCAAGAAAAAGTTAAGAAACTTAATATTTTTTTTTTCTTTCCAAAGTAGGACAGAAAATAGGATTGGAAACCCAATTTAAAACTGGACAATAGGGAGACTAGATTAACCATTTCCACCTAAACTTTTTTGTCTGTAAATTCAGAATTCGGTTGAAGTCTATAAACCATCTAAATTTATATGCCAGGAATTCGTGGATGTTTGGAACTCAAAATAAAAAGCAGGACGCAAGATGGTCCCGGGATAAAACTCTGCTGCCCAAACACGGGCAAGTTAAACTAGCTGTCGTGTTAATGCACTGAATTAAAATTTAAATAAAACACGTTAAAACAGCAAATCGTTTTAAAGTTAGAAGTTAAAACTGAGAAAGGTAATCTCAATTGTAGTTTTTCCCTCCAATTTCTGAAGTCAAAAGGAGTGGGGTTAGGTAATTGCAGGAATTGAACACTTTTTTAAAAAATCAAGTTAAGCCTGGTAGCTCATTTCTCCATCTTTAAACTACACAAGAGGTATGCTTTTTGTTTACCCCCAGAATCTCCCAACTTTCTGTTGTTTACCCTTACATTTCTCCCTCACTCCCCAATCCCAAAATCCTAAAACCAATAAAGTTAAAATAAAGGTGAAGTACACCTTATTCCTTCCTGGGTACACCACCCCATAACTTCCTAAAAATGATTTTTAAAAAGCTGTAACTTTGGTTAATGTTTTATTACACAAGAATATATATACTTTTTTTCATTGAGGTAGTGTTTTTTCTCCCAGAACACATGGAAGTCTCCAAGTTTATATAATTAAAAATTGCATGATTTCATTTTCAGGATGAAGAGCAAGTGAAAAGCAAGCCACAGAAGAATAATTTGACCATATATGTATATTTTGTACATACATTTGTGAATAAATGTATCTTAAAAGATGCTATTGTTTTATGTTTCCTCTTCAGCCACTGGCTGTGATTTTAATTGTGCTGGAGGATCTTCATTAGTATTAACACATGGGGAGATTTCACAAAGCTGCTTCATTAGGGGGGAAAAAAAAGCTTGGCAGACTAGGTCTTTTTGCATGCACTGAGAATGTCAGCCTTACCTCGGTCATTTGTAACATAATAAGTGCAAGTACAATGATTGCAATGCAGGAGCACTGGGGGAAGGGCAGAAATACTGCCTGTCTAATAGGGATATCTGAAAAAAAAAGGCTGCTCATTACACAGTAAAATGTATGCTAAAAATTAGTGAAGATGATGTCTCAGGAGACTGATGCTAAATAAATTAATGTGCTGATATGTTTTTAATTATTATTTTTGTAGTAGTTTATTTCGTTCTCAGGATTCACATTGAGCAGCAAAGCTGCGCTAGCACTTATTGATTTTTTTTCCCTGCCACATTCCCGGAATACAGATTTTAATCATTTCACTACACCACACTCTAATTTCATTAAAAACTGGAACCTTCTATCCCCAGAAAAGCATTTAATTTCAATGACATACAATTTCTCTCTTAGCAGAAAACTGTCTCTACAGTAAAAGCTGGCCTAAGGTTCAAATGCATAATTTAATCCTGAGTTTTCCATGCTCTGCATTCCTTTGAAGCTATAATTTGAGTAACTACCTAATAACTGTAATAAGGACAATAATTTCCTTATAATATATTATTAACTCATATTTAATTAACTCAGAGGCCAAGCTCTATACATGTATGACTGGGTCAAGAGTTCTACCATCTCAAAATTTACCAATTATGTTCCAGAAGAAAAATATAGATTAAAACATAAGTGTGAATGCTAGCATTTAGATATTCCAGCCAAAATAATTAACAAAAAAAGTTCATGAATTTTAAATAATAGTGGTCACTATTCAAACAGTATTTTAAAACATTTGGAAGTAAATAAGGCAACTCACTGATATTTCTATATATAAATAATTATAATATTAATATTTCAACTATCCATTTCTGAAAGTTTAATCGCTAGCATTACTTTTGAGAAAGTGTTCAATTTTGAAAAGATTTTTTTAAAAAGGGCTAGATTCAAGTTCCTCAATTTTTATACAGAATTCTCTCTTGAAATAAAGTTAAGTGGCACACTTGAGTAATTTGAATAACCAAATGATATACAGCAAAAAAAGGCTCAATTTTAGGTTCCAGTAATATTTTGAAATGATACTCAATTTAAGATGGTACTTTGTTTTTCCAAACACTAGCTTTCATAAGGATATGTAATCTATATTGCCTGTTTTTAGAGAAGAAACTTGTGGGAAAAAAAATTTGACATAATAAAATTCATTTATTAAATTCAGAATATATGCCTAATCAACAGAAAACACTTGTACATTGGTAATAAAGTGATTAACTTATATAAAAATAAAAACTCATGTTAAAAATTCCTATCATTCCTCTGGTTAATTTTAAAATCATAATCCAAAAAATATTTTGAAGACTATGTATATGTAATTTCAAGTTGTAGCCATAAACAACACAAAAGTTGTATTTTCCTTGTTTGAGTGATGAAGTAACTTGTACAAAAGAAGACTCAGTGTTGTCAGAATGTTGGAATAAATGATAAAAGTCGTGATAATAAAGAACTTGATTTTACTGTCTTTAAAATATTTAAAAACTATATTTTATTAAAACTATATATATCTATTACTCCAATACTTCGAAAAATATTTTTGCAACACCTTCAGGTTGTAATGCAGTAAAATGGTAATCAATAATTAACAAAATAGTGGATAAATGAAAAACTCAGATCAATAGCTAATATTCACAAGATGAATTTCTACGTTTCAATAAAAAAAGCTTAATTTGTGTATTTAAGTATATATTTAAAATAATTTGGTGTTATTGGTAGTTCAAATATGTTAATTATTCAATTTATACCTTTAAAACTGATTTTTTTTAAAAAGTTCACTAGAAATTTAAAACTGGATTGTTCCAGTATTTGCTACCCTCTATGAAATTGTGCTTAAATTATTTTTAAATATGATTCCTTCCCTTCTTTATGTTTTCATATTTGATTGTTTCAAAGATCACAAATAGTCATACAACTGGAGGGTGGGGGAATAATTACTACAATTATAAAATAATTTCGCTCTGGTAGCACTTAGTCTGTACCTAGAATCATCATCTAAATTCATTTTCAGAATTGCAAAAGAATTTAACAATCAAACATCTTTCTATTATTACTGATAATTATTTCTGAAATCCTATATAAGATATATACCTATCCCATGCTAATCATGCCATCACTATATGTAAATTGTTGCATTTTCTTCTGTAAAGAAGTATCTATTTTTAGGACCAAGATAGAACTTCTCAAATAAGGAGATAAAGAGATAAAGATGGTTAAGTACCTAATTTATTACTATAGGTATTATACATGGATCTTCAAAGGATAAGGAATTGACATGTATGTACAGAGATCAAAGTCTAGGAAGGCTGATACAAAAAGCCAATATGAGAGATTTCAATAGTAGAACAAGCTGGCCACTGTCATGTCTTGTTTCAGTTTCAATCAGTACAAACTAATGAAGAGTTATTTGTTTTCATTCATCAAACAACATTTGAGTGCTCGCTATCTGCTATGCACTATGCTAGAGACTGAGGAAACATGAAAAGCTCACATTCTGGTTGATGTTGAAAGTGTGAAATTCCTAGGAGATTAGAGAATCACATAAATCACATTATAAAGATACAAATAATAAAGTTTTGCTAGAATAAAGAGGATGTGGCAAATAATTCTGTGAGCCTAAAAAAAAAAGCTTTATTAAAGGGATGCCATTTGAACTGCATCTCAAATACTGACAGCCTACCAGGCAACAGTTAGGAAGGACAGATCCTAAGTAAAAGAAACCATAAGTTTAAATACAAAGAGCTACTAAGTCTGGTGTCTATCCATTAGGGAGAAGTTCACCAAAACAGGAATATTCGTTGTGAGGTATGGAATACCTGGGATGAAGAAGGAAAAGGAGGGTAGGACCTGAGAGTGAAAGGCCTAAGATACCACAGTAATGTGACTGAATTTATCCTGAGAGCCAACAAAAGTCAGTAAAGGAGTGACATGATCAACCTTGTTTTTAGGGAGCAAAAACTACGTAGGCAGTGCAAATGATAGACCATAGTATGACCAAAGTGCTTAACAGTTCATGAGAAAGATAATGAAGGACAGTGGTACTGTCGTGGAGATTTAAAGCCAGATGTTTTTGAGGTAAAATGTGGATTTGGTGATCAACTGAAAACAGAGGGAGTTAAGGGAGAGGAAGGACTGAAAGAAGACTATAAGGATTTCTGGCTTAAGAAACCAGGTAAGTGGAGCGCCTGGGTGGCTCAGTGGGTTAAAGCCTCTGCCTTCAGCTCAGGTCATGATCCCAGGGTCCTAGGACTGAGCCCAGCATCAGGCTCTCTGCTCAGTAGGGAGTCTGCTTCCTCCTCTCTCTCTGCCTGCCTATCTGCCTACTTGTGATCTGTCTGTCAAATAAATAAATAAAATCTTAAAAAACAACAACAACAAACAACTGGATAAGTGCTGAAGTCATTAGGTAAGATCCAGAATATATAAGAGAATACAAATCACTAAATATTCATGAATTAGAACTTAAATTTATGCTTTATAAGAATCTACTGGAAAGTTTTTTTAAAATATACATACCCAGGCCCACTACCCAGAGATTCAGTAGGTCTGGACGGAAAGCAAGAATCTCTTCTCCTTTTAAAAAAAAAAATTCTGACAGTGCTTCCGATAAACATTCCTGATTAAGAACAGTGTCATAAGCATAAAATTGATTATAAAATTCTTTTGGAATAAAAAAAAAAAACCCAAAAAACAAGAAAAGCCCTGAAAAAGAAGAGCACTGAAAGTGTGTGGGGTGAACTCATATCAGACATTAAAATACACTATATATGTAGCCTTTATCATTTACAGTTTGCATTGGCATCTGAGAAAGAGATCAATGAAACACAACAGAAAATTGAGAAATTTACTGAAGTGCATATGAAAATTTAACATAGATAAAAGCTGTATCTCAAAGCAGTGAGGAAAAAAAATGGACTTTTTATTTTTTATTTTTTTATTTTTTAAAAAATGGACTTTTTAATAAGTGGTTTGGGGATCTGGGTAGTCAAGAGAGGTAAATTTGGATCTGTTCTATGGACAAATTTTAAAAACATATTTAAATGTAAAAATTTGAACCACACAAATAGTAGTAGAACTTATAGGTCAATTCCTTTATAACTGGAGAACAGGGAAAACATTCTTTGCAATGGTCAAAACTAGATGCAATAATGCATCTAGTTTTATATATATTGGCAATATTTATATATTGGCAATATATAAAATTTTGTATTGTATATAAAATTATGTATTCAAATACATAGAGCTAAAAAGGTTTTATATGGCACTTAAAAAAAAGGTTTCATATGACAAAAAAGAAAAGAAAAAATACCACAAGATAAGTACAATGACAAATGAGAAACTCAAAAAATAACTTACATGAGACAATTCAATAACCCTATATAGAGAGTATCTAAAAATGAATAAAAGACCAACCCCTGAACAGACATTTAACAAAAAAAATAAAGGCAAATGCCCCTTAAATAGAAATATTCTCAACCCTGCCCATAAGAGAAATGCAAATTAAGAATCACTGAGATACCTTTTCTCACCCAACAAACTGGCAAAAATCCAAAAGTTTAACAACATAGCCTGTTAGTAAGATACTTATGGGAAAAGGACCACTCTCAGATATTGCTTGTTGGAGTGAAAAATGGAAAAACCTCAACAACAGAGAATTTGACAGTATCTAGCAAAGTTACATATGTAGGTTTTTTTTGTTTTTGTTTTTGTTTTTTTGACTAGCAAAATACATTTCTAGGTCTGACCAACACGGATGAAAATCTAAAATAATATATATAAGAAGATACTCACTAAAGCATTGTTTATTATAGCTAAGGTTTGGAAATAACCCAAATGTTCATCCTAGGGAAATGGTTGAATTGATTAGGGTCCACAGAGTGGAGTATTATGCAATTTTTAAAAATGAATGAGAAATGTATATAGTATGAAGCATTTCACAACCGCAGTATAATAATAATATATTAATATAATAATAATATCATATCATATGTTACCTTTCATCCATATATTTACTTAATTTTTTTAAATGAAAGGAAAAATCAAAACCTTAAAAAAACATGGTTACCTATAAGGAGAAAGTGAACAAGGTAGAAAAGATAGACTAGTAGGAAGTTTTCTCATAAAACTTGTTTTATAGGTGTGATTTTGGAATCATATAAAGTAATTTACATAATTATAAAACAAAAACAAATTAAATTTTAAAACACTCCCATCAAAATGAAAGCTAAATGAAATAAACTTAATTGTATATGGAGTTTCATACAGAGACTATTCCAAGTGACTTTACATGTAATAATTTTTAAAAACCACACACAAACACAGTAATTTAACAATATGTCTCTCATAGGATATAAAGTAAGAAAAATAACTTTAAAGCAGGAACAAAACAGGAACTTAAATTATTATCACTAACCATATTCTTGTGGTATAAAGTGGTGCTGTTATTTTAATATTGTTGCATGCATAGCCTGAGAAAAAGCAAATGGATGTTTTGCAAAAAACAAAGTTGGTATATTTAAAAATTAATTTTTGCTATGGGGCAAAAAAGAACCATATAAAATGAATGAGTTACATAAAAACTCTCTGATACTTAATGAAATATATGAAGAACTCATTACATATCTTATATTTAAAAGTATACACTTCTTAATTCTGCCCACTGTAACCTGGAGTTAGCCTGGGACAAATGGTGTTTAGAGACCATAAAATGGGTACACAGGTGTGTGCTTGTGGCTACTGCAATAGTCTATTTCTTAGGCTTTTACAATGGGCATCTCAGGATGGTGAGTTAGAGCCCCACATTGGACAAGAAAGTTACTTCAAAAAAACAAATAAAAATAAGAACTAAATCAGATCAGTCCATGTTATTTACAGATAATTGTGCCCTAGGAATAATGCAATATGAGAAATAATATTCAGATGTCTACTCTTTAACTAGTAATGTTGTTCTTTTCCAATAGTTTTTATTCCATCAATACAGATTCCAGCACATCTTTTCCAGAAAAATGTTTGGCTCACAAAATAATTATGATCTAAATTTTTAAATTTTCTTCCCCTTTAGCATGGTTTTCCAGCAGTTAAAAAAAAAAAAAAAAAGAAGTTGTCAAGCACTTCACCCTCATAAATGAACTGCACATAAAGTAAAAAGTTTATTCATACTCTTCACGTAAAAGGTTTCATCCAACTGTAAAGCCTAGTATCTATTAGCATGCACATGTTAGAGTAACTGTGCTTTCATACTGTATATCATTGATATTATAGTGTCCAAATGTATCACATTAAAGGAATTTTGCCAATAGTTGATTCTGACTTATTGCCAGACATAATATTTATTATTTGCTGCTGGTTTAATAAACTTGGCAACTGTATGGTTTATAACTGCTTTTGCTCTGAGGAGTGCAGCAGTGAATTAATACTTTCTTAGCTTTGGTGTCTTCTCTACTTTTAAAGACAAAAATACTGGAAAGCAATATTTTGTGTTTATTCTGGAAAGCTTCTACTATTTTACCAGAATTTTTTACCAAAACATGTCATTTTTTTTAAAGAGAGCCAATGACATTAAAATATCCCTAGCCCGAATGAATTCAAATTATTTTTTTACTCTTTCCCCCTACATATTTATAAACTTTCTCCCTCTCCCCCATTCTTCACTGAAGAGAGGCAATCCAAAAGGAGAAAGATCCTACAAGAAGCAAAACAAATGACTGAAATCCCCTGGAAACAAGATAAGATAAGCTGGATCTTTAAAAATGGCAAAAATTATATTTATGAACTGTGAGCTACTTAGCATGGCTAAACTATGAGGAGAGGGAGACAATTCAGATGGAGATTTTTATTGTTGTTAAGTAATCTCTACACCCAATGTGGGGCTCAAACTCATGACCACAAGATCAAGAGTCATGTGCTCTACTAACTGAGCCAGCCAGGTGTCCCTCAGCTGGAGCTTTTGTTGCAGATTTTACGTGCAGCTTTTGTTGGAGGAATTAAGTTAATTGAGATTTTCTTGGAGGTCCACCTTAACTACTTAGGGGAGGAAACTTATCTTTTTTTTTCATAGGGAGACAGCACTTGGGATTCAGATCATTCCCTTAGTTCAGGAATCTTGAAGCCTCTGTTTCTGCCAAGAAACCAACCCTATCCTTTACTGTTCAACTTTCAGTCATCTCTTCCCAGCAGCTGTTTGTATTTCCACATAGTAAGAAAGAGAAAAATGTATGGAGACACTATTCATCTATTCTTCTACTATTACAGGCATATTAATGATGAATCTTAAGATCATCATTAATCTTGAGATTAAGACAGCTTTTAGGGAGTAGATGTAAGGTTGGGCAACACACTATGCTTCAGCAAATCTTCTGCTTCTTTCCTTCTTTTGAAATGTATTATATAGTATTCTATCCTGTTTCTCATTTCTGGTTACTGCTGGTGAACATTTTATTTTGTTTTAGGTTTTCCTTCTGGTTCTTACATTTCTTTAACTGTTTTAGCTCATATCATTGTCAGAAGAGTGAAATTCTGTAGCTTCTTTCTACTGTCTTTACACAAAAGTCTCTTAATTGAAAACATACTTAATTGAAAGTATATTCATTTTAAAATATAATTAAGCATATTAACTGAAAGTATATTAATTACATTAATATTATATTAATAATATACATAAACAATAACAAAAGTTAAATCTAGAGGAATTTTTGTTTCTACTGAAATCCTTTCATATATCCTTTAATTACTAAACTATGCCATGTTTTTTCTTTCATTCAGTCATTTAATTGTTACAGAGATATTTATTGAACATCTCTTCTACCTCAGGTCCTAGTATAAATGCTATACATTTGTAGGGATACAGCACTGAAAACAGTAAACCGGCCCTCATAGGGCTACTTTCTTGCAGGGAGAGATAGACTATAAACACACAAGCAAACACACAGTATATACCAGGGTCAGCAAACTTCTATCAAGGCCAAACAGTGAATTTTTTGGCTGTATGAGCCATATGTCTCTGTTGCAATCTCTCAACTCTGCTATTGTAGTGAAAAAACTAGCCACAGACGAAATGTGTAAAAAAAAGTGGGCATAGCTACCTTCTGAGAAAACTTTATATATAAAATAAGTGGTTTGTAAAGGGCCTCACTAGTAAGATGTTTAAGTAAAAACCTAAAAAGAAGTGAGTGAATAAGTCAGGTAGACATATAGGGGAAGAGCTTTCCAGGCAGAGGGAATAAGATTTGCAGACACTCAATTGGTTCAAGAACATTAAATAGGCTAATGAGGTCAAGAAGAGCAACAAAAGATAAGGTCACAGAGTGCCGTTAATGGTGCCATACTTTGTAGGGCTTTTAAGCCATTATAGTAAGACTTTGGATTTTTAACCTAACTAGAAAACCACTGACTGGTTTTGAGCAAAGAAATGACTCAGTCTGACTTACATTTGCAAAAGATCTCTCTTGCTTCAGGGTCAGAACAGACTGTAGCAGAATAAGAATAGAAGTTAGCAGACCATATAGAAGACTGCTAAAAAATCCAACTAGGGGAGGATAATACTAAGCTTAAAATTGAAAGTAGTGATTGAAATAGGAGAAAGTGCTTAGATTCTGAATATATTTTGAAGGTAGATAAAAAGCATCTGTTGGTGGATTGGATATGTGCTATAAGAGAGGAATGAATAATGACTCTATAGATTTTTGTCTTCAGGAACTAAAAGACTAAAGTTAGCATTATTTAAAAACAGACTGCAAAAGTGCTGCTTTGGGTAAAGGGTTTGTCTGGTATAAATCAATAGAATGGTTTTGTACTTGTTAGTTGTAGATGCTAACTAAACACTCAGGTAAAGATGTTAAGTACAAAGATGGCTGTATAAGTTTGGAGTTTAGGGAAAATATCTAAGGCTGGCGATACAAATTTGGAAGTTATTTCCTTATAGTACATAAAGTGTTGACAGTAGGGGGTGCTGAGTTGGTAAAGCATGGCTGGTTCAGTCGGTAAAGCATGTGACTACTGATCTCAGGATCATGAGTCCAAGGCCCATGTGGGGATAGACCCTACCTAAAAATAAATAAATAAACAAATAAACGAATGAATGAATGTTGATAGTATTTAAAATATGAAATGACTGAGATCACCAAAGACTAACTGCAGAAAAGCTAAAGCCCTATGGTACTGCAATACTTAGAAGTTGGATATAAGAAGAAAAACTAATGAAGGAAATTAAGAAGGAGTGGCCCAAAAAATGAATGAAAAATCAAGAGTAATGTTCTAAACGTCAAGTTAAAAAAAACACGTTCAAGGAGGTCATAATCATGAATTCTTTCAACTGCCACTGACAAGTTGAGTAAAATAAAGACTACAAATTAACAATTGGGGTTTGCAACAAAGACATCACAGCTGTTTTACTGAAGCGGTTAGAAAGATTTTTAAAAATCATCTTTCAGTTAAGGAGTATGTCTTTATAAAGTTTTGTTTGTTTGTTTTCTACAGGGGTCTGGGAAGTATTTATTTTCTATGAATTTGGAAATGTGAAAATTTCTTTATACCTCCTTCAGAAATGAAAGACAAAGCAGATGAACACAAAATTCTTAAATCAATCTTTTTCCTAAATGTTTCTATTTCTTATAGAATTTACATATAGAAAGTTGAGCCCACTCAAATGAGCCTGAAACATGTAAAGACTTTTAAAAAAGATTTTATTTTAAGTAATCTCTACGCCCAGCATGGGGCTCAAACTCAGGACTCTAAGTTTAAGAGTCACATGCTCTACTGACGGAACCAGCCAGGTGCCCCAAGATTTCTCAATAATTAATGTATATTACATTTTATTTCCTTATAAGAAACTCTTCTGAATGTTTATTCTTCTTACAATTCAAAAATACTGTCAGGTAGATTTAAGAATGGTTCTCTTCTTTGTTGATTCTTTTTAGATTAGGCTAAATTATTTAACTGGAATTGTTAGATTAAAAAAATCTTATTAGGGGCACCTGGGTGGCTCAGTGGGTTAAAGCCTCTGCCTTCGGCTCCAGTCATGATCCCAGGGTCCTGAGATCGAGCTCCGCATCAGGCTCTCTGCTCAGCTCTCTGCCTGCCTCTCTGCCTACTTGTGATCTCTGTCTGTCAAATAAATAAATAAAGTCTTTTAAAAAAAAAAAAATCTTATTAGGGACGCCTGGGTGGCTCAGTTGGTTAAGCAGCTGCCTTCGGCTCGGGTCATGATCCCGGCGTCCTGGGATCGAGTCCCGCATCAGGCTCCTTGCTTGGCGGGGAGCCTGCTTCTCCCTCTGCCTCTACCTGTGCTCGCTCGCTCTCTCTCCCTCTCTCTCTGACAAATAAATAAATAAAATCTTAAAAAAAAAAATTATAAAAAAAAAATCTTATTAAATATTTTTGATTTTTCCCCATTTGCCAGTTGCTTATTCTGTAACTTATTTAAGTTAGGTATGATTAAAAATACTATTTGTATATGTTCTTCTTTTTCTCTGCTTACAGGGTAAACTCAAGATCACACCAATGATTTGTCTACATGATAATTTGGTTACATACTGCCACTAATATAGATTTAAATTCCATCAGCAAAATTTTAATTTCCTTGAAATCTTTCCTGATATCACTCAAAACTCTTTTTATCCAATTTTAACATTTTTCTATTGTACTTTGGGTTTTCTGCTCAACTTTTATCAAAATCGTACTTACTATCTAACCTTATAGCAAAAATTAAAAATGTTCATAAAATTTTCTTCGAATTTTTAGTTTTATATTCTTTCTTTGCTTTGGGGGATAATGTTCATTTCTTCTTCTGTGATGCTTTCCATAGATTACTTAATGACTATTTTCTATTTTCTTTCACCTTAATGAGGTAATATCTATAACAATTTAGTGCTTGGCATAGGCTATTGTAGACTTTCCTTGTGCACACTTAAGTCAAAGACAGGTTCTCAGATTTGTAGCTGGATCTAGATATATATATATCACACCTGTTTATGTATATATGAGTTTATGAATGTGTATAGCTTATCATTTAAATCCCATTATCAAATAGGACTTAAGCAAGTGGTTGGAATCGTCTAGAGATCAGGTCAAGTCACCAAAAATCTATTTACTAAAAGCAAACATTCTATTTACTGAATGATTGATTTGTTAACTATATCAAAGTCATTCATAAGTAACAACAGTTCAAGGCTTTACCATATAAATATATAAAATATATATATAAATATATAAATATATAATATATATAAATATATATATAAATATATAAAAATACAATGAAACTTCAGAAAACAAAATACCAGGGTTCCATATAAATTTTTTTATATATTTAAAAACTTTTAACATAAAATTTTGTAAGATTTCATTTTTAAGTAACCTCTACACCCAATATAGGGCTTGAATTTACAACCCTAAGATCAAGAGTCATATGATCCACTGACGTAATCACCCAGGAACTCCTTTTAACATCTTTTTATTTGGGGGTTGTTTGTACTAATTTTTACATTTTTCAAGTTTTGTTTTTATTTTTTAATGTTTTAAATTTATTTTATTTAAAAAAATTTTAATTCCAATATAGTAAACCTACAGTGTTATATTAGTTTCTGGTCAATAATACAATGATTCAAAAATTTTACACATTACTCAGTGCTCATCAAGATAAGTGTACTCTTAATACCCTTCACCTATTTCACCCATCCCCCCACACATCACCCCTCTGGTAACCATAAGATTGTTCTCTATAGTTAAGAGTCTATTATTTGGTTTCTCTTCTTTTTTATACTTTTTGTTTCTTAAATTCTTCATGAGTGAAACCATGTGGTATTTGTCTCTCTCTGACTTATTTTCCTTTGCATTATATTCTCTAGATCCAACCATGTTGTGGCAAATGGCAAAATTCCATTCTATTTTATGACTGAGAAATATTTCATTATATATATAATGGGTATATATTTGTATATATATGAAAAATATATGGATATATTAGATGTGGATATAATGGATATATACATGTGGATATATGGGTATGGATATAATGAATATATATATATATTATTCACCACATATATATATATATCACTTCGTTATCATTCCTCTACTGATGGACATGTGGGATGTTTCTATATTTGGCTATTGTAAATAATGATACAATAAATATAGGTTTGCATATACCTTGTTGATGAGTGTTTTCATATTTGGGGGTAAATCTCTGGGAATGGAATTACTGGATAATATGGTAGTTCTGTTTTTAAGTTTTTGAGGAATCTTATATAGTTTTCCCACAGTGGCCACACCACTTTGCATTCCCACCAAAAGTGTACTGTCCAAAACCTATTATTTCTTGTGTTTTGGATTTTAGCCATTCTGATGGGTGTGACATGATATCTCATTGTAGTTTATTGATTTGCATTTCCCTGATGATGAGGGATGTTGAGCATCTTTTCATGAGTCTGCGGCATGTCTTCTTTGGAGACATGTCTCTTCATGTCTTCTGTCCATTTTTTAATTTGATTATTTGTGGTTTTTTGGTGTTAAGTTCTTTATATATTTTGGATACCAAGATATGTTATTTGCACAAATCTTCTCCCATTCTGAAGGCTTTTAGTTTTGTTGGTTGTTTCCTTTGACGTGCAGAAACTTTTTATTTTGATGTAATCCCAATAGTTTATTTTTGCTTTTGTCTCCCTTGCCTCAGGAGACATACCTAGAAAGATGCTGCTATGGCCGAGGCCAGAGACGTTACTGCCTGTGTTCTCTTCTAGGATGTTTATAGTTTCAGGTCTCACATTTAGGTCCTTAATCCATTTTAAATTTATTTTCGTGTATGATGTGAGAAAGTACAGTTTCATTCTTTTGCATGTAGCTGCTCAGTTTTTCCAACACCATTTGTTGAAGAGATAGTCTTCTTCCCATTGCGCAGTATCATCTCCTTTGTCCAAGATTAATTGACCATATATTTTTGGGTTTATTTCTGGGCTCTCTGTTCTGTTCTTTTGATCTATGTGTCTATTTCTCTGACAGTACCATAGTGTTTTGATTACTACAGGTTTGTAGTAGATCTTGATATCCGGGATTGTGATACCTCCAGTTGTGTTCTTTTTTCAAGACTGCTTAGGCTTTTCGAGGTCTCTTGTGGTTCCATACAAATTTTAAGATTATTTGGTCTAGTTCTGTGAAAACTGTTGCTGGTATTTTGACAGGGATTGCATTAAATCTGTAGATTGCTTTGGGAAGTATGGACATTTTAACAATATTTATGCCTCCAATCCATGAGCATGGAATACCTTTCCATTTGTTTGTGTTGTCTTCAGTTTCTTTCATCAGTGGTTTACACTTTTCAGAGTATAGGTCTTTCATCTCCTTGTTTAAGTTTATTCCTAGGCATTTTATTATTTTTGGTGCAGTTGCACATGGGATCATTTTCTTAATTTCTCTTTCTGCTGCTTCATTATTAGTGTATAGAAATGCAATGGATTTCTGTATATTGATTTTACTAAATTCATTAATCAGTTCTAGTATTTTTTTTGGTGGAGTCTTTAGGGTTTTCTATATATAGTATCATGCCATCTGCAAATAGTGAAAGTTTTCCTTCCTTACCAGTTTGGATGCCTTTTATTTTTGTTTCTCTTTGCGTGTATAATTGCCGTGGCTAGGACTTCCAGTACTATATTGAATAAAAGTGGTGAGAGTGGATGTAATTGTCTTGTTCCCAATCTTCGAGGAAAAGCTCAGTTTTTCACTACTGAGTGTGATGTTAGCTGCAGGTTTTTCTTATATGGCCCTTTTAATGTAAGATATGTTCCCTGTAAACCTACTTTGTTGAGGGTTTTCATCATGAACAGATGTTGGACTTTGTCAGACGCTTGTTTTGTATCTATTGAAATGATCTTATGGTTTTTATATTTTATCTTTTTGCTGTGATGTTTTTCAAAACTTTTGAATTTAATTGAATGAAATCTTTTAGTTGAATTTTTACTTAATATTCCTACTTCTTCTCATGCCTTTGAATATAATTAAATTTAAAATCAAAATTTTAAATTATTACTAGTTTATTTTTGGCAGTTTTAATTGAGATATACAAGTAACTTACACTTTGCACAATAATATAGGACAATAAAAATGACTGTTCAACCAGAAACATATAAAAATTTTTAAATAATTATTGGAAAATTAATGATTTTTCCATAACCTTTACAAAATTTGTCAAAATACAGAAAACTCTTTTACTATTGCCTACAAATTAACAGAGAAATGAAAAAATATTAAAACCAGTATTTATTAGAGGGCCTGGGTGGCTCAATCGGTTAAGCATTTGACTTCGGCTCAGGTCATGATCTCAGGGTTTTGGGATTGGCTTGCACATTGGGTCGGATTCCACACTCACTGCGAGTCTACTTCAGGATACTAGCTATCCCTCTGCCCCTGTGCAACAGCAGTCCCTCCACTCCCTGCCCCTCTGCAGACTGCTTGTTTGAGCATACACTCTCCCTCTCTCTCTCAAATAAATAAATCTTTAAAAAAAGAAAAAGAATAGTTTGAACAGTACTTGCTTTCTCTTCCTTGCATAACTTAAGGTTATGGTGGGGAGTGAGCAGCTTTTTCTATTACTTGAATTCCATACAGCATTTTTTAAAATTTAAATCAATTAATTAACATATAGCATATTATTACTATCAGAGGTAGATTTCAGTGATTCATTAATCTTATATAATACCCAGTGCTCATTACATCAGGTGCCCTCTTTTTTTTTTAAATTTTTATTATTATTACTTTTTTATAAACATATAATGTATTTTTATCCCCAGGGGTACAGGTCTGTGAATCGTCAGGTTTACACACTTCACAGCACTCACCATAGCACATACCCTCCCCAATGTCCATAACCCCACCCTCCCTCCCCCCAGCACATCAGGTGCCCTTCTTAATGTCCATCACCCAGTTACCCCATGCACCCACCCCACCTCCCCTCCAGCAACCTCAGTTCATTTCCAATGACTAATAGTCTCCTGGGATACCTGGGTGGCTCAATCGGTTAAGTGTCTGCCTTCGGCTCAGGTAATGAAACTGGGGTCCTGGGATTGAGCCCCAGGACCTGCTTTCTGCTCAGCGAGAAGTCTGCTTCTCCCTCTGCCCCTTCTGCCCCATTTGTGCTCTCTCTCCATCTAGATGAATAAATAAAATCTTTTTTTAAAAAAGTCTTTTATGTTGGTCTCCCTCTCTGATTTCATCTTATTTTTCCCTCCCTTACCCTGTGATCCTCTGTTTTGTTTCTTAAATCCCACATATGAGTGAGATCATATGGTAATTATCTTTCTCTGATTGACTTATTTCGCTAAGCATAATACCCTCTAGTTCCATCCACGTCATCACAAATGGCAAGATTTCATTTCTTTTAATGGCTGCTTAGTATTCCATTGTGTATATATACGCCACATCTTCTTTATCCATTCATCTGTTGATGGACATCTGGACTCTTTCCATAGTTTGGCTATTGTGGACATGTTGCTATAAACATTGGGGTGCAGGTGCCCCTTTGGATCACTACATTTATATCTTGGGGGTAAGTACCTAGTAGTGCAATTGCTGGGTAGTAGGATAGCTCCGTTTTCAACTTTTTGAGGAACTGCCATACTGTTTTCCAGAGTGGCTGCACCAGCTTGCATTCCCAACAATGGTACATAGGATTTGCCTTTCTCTGCATCCTTACCAATATCTGCCCTTTCCTGACTTGTTAATTTTAGCCATTTTGACTGGTGTAAAGTGGTATCTCATTGTGGTTTTAAATTTGTATTTCTCTGATGCCAAGTGATGTGAAGCATTTTTTGATGTGTCTGTTGGCCTTTTGGAGGTCTTCTTTGGAAAAATATCTGTTCATGTCTTCTGTCCATTTTTTTAAAAAGACTTTATTTATTTATTTGACAGACAGAGATCACAAGCAGGCAGAGAGGCAGGTGGGAGGGTGGGGGAAGTAGTCTCCCCACCAAGCAGAGAGCCTGATGTGGGGATCGATCCCCAGACCCTGGGATCATGACCTGAGCTGAAGGCAGAGGCTCTAACCCACTGAGCCACCCAGGCACCCCTTCTGTCCATTTCTTGATTGGATTATTTGTTCTTTGGGTGCTGAATTTGATAAGTTCTTTATAGATTTTGCATAGTAGTCCTTTATCTGATATGTCATTTGCAAAGATCTTCTCCCATTCTGTCGGTCGTCTTCTGGTCTTGTCAACTGTTTCCTTTGCTGTGCAAAAGCTTTTTATCTTTTTTTTTTTTTTTTTTAAAGATTTTATTTATTTGACAGACAGAGATCACAAGTACGCAGAAAGGTAGGCAGAGAGAGAAGCAGGGGCAGGCAGGGGGAGCAGGCTCCCTGCTGAGCAGAGAGCCCGATGAGGGGCTTGATCCCAGGACCCTGGGATCATGACCTGAGCTGAAGGCAGAGGCTTTAACCCACTGAGCCACCCAGGCACCCCAAGCTTTTTATCTAGATGAAGTCCCCATAGTTCATTTTTGCCTTCGTTTCCCTTGCCTTTGGAGACATGTCTAGCAAGAAGTTGCTGCAGCCAAGGTCAGAAATTGCTGCCTGTGTTCTCCTCTAGGATTCTGAAGGATTTTTGTCTCACATTTAGATCTTTCACCCATTTTGAGTCTATTTTTGTGGATGGTGTAAGGAAATGGTCCAGTTTCGTCTGTATGTGGCTGTCCAATTTTCTTAACACTATTTGTTGAAGAGACAGTCTTTGTTCTATTGGACATTCTTTCCTGCTTTGTTGGACATTAGTTGACCATAGAGTTGAGGGTCCATTTCTGGGTTCCCTACTCTGTTCCACTGCTCTATGTATCTGTTTTTGTGCCAGTACCAAACTGTCTTAATGATTACAGCTTTATAATAGAGCTTAAAGTCTGGCATTGTGATGCCATTAGTTTTGGTCTTCTTTTTCAACATTCCTTTGGCTATTTGGGGTCTTTTCTGATTTCATACAGATTTTAGGATTATTTGTTCCAGCTCTGTGAAAAAAGTGGATGGTATTTTGACAGGGATTGTATTGAATGTGTATACTGCTGTAGGTAGCATAGACATTTTAACAATATTTGTTCTTCCAATGCATGAGCATGGAACGTTTTTTCATTTTGTGTGTGTGTATGTGTCTTCCTCAAAGAACCAGTTCCTAGTTTTGTCGATCTGTTCTTTTGGTTTCTATTTCACTGATTTCTGCTCTAATCTTTACTAATTTCTCTTCTGCTGGGCTTAGGCTTTATTTGCTGTTCTTTCTCCAGCTCCTTTTGGTGTAAGGTTGGGTTGTTTATTTGAGACCTTTCTTGTTTCTTGAGAAAGGCTTGTAGTGCTATATTCTTCCCTCTTAGAACCACCTCTGCTGCATCCCAGAGGTTTTGAATAGTTGTTTTTTCATTTTCTTTTGATTCCATGAGGTTTTTTTAAAATTCTTCTTTTATTTCCTGGTTGACCCAAACATTCTTTAGTAGGATGTTCTTTAGCCTCCCTGTATTTGAGTTCTTTCCAAATTTGCTCTTGTGATTGAGTTCAAGCTTCAAAGCATAGTGGTCTGAAAATACACAGGGAATGATCCCAATCATTTGGTACCAGTTGAGACCTGATTTGTGACCCAGGATATCATCTATTCTAGAGCATGCTCCATGTGTACTTGAGAAATATTATGTATTTTGTTGCTTTAGGATGGAATGTTCTGAATATATCTGTGAAGTCCACCTGGTCCAGTGGGTCATTCAAATCCTTGTTTCCTTGATCTTCTGCTTAGATGATCTGTCCATCACAATACTATCATTGTATTATTATCAAGGTGTTTATTTTTGTTATTAATTGATGTATATAATTGGCTGATCTCATGTTAGGGGCATAGATATTTAGAATTGTTAGATCTTGTTGGATAGACCCTTTAATTATAATACAGTGTCCTTCGTCATTTCTTATTAAAGTCCTTGGTTTAAAATCCAATTTGTTTGATATAACGATTGCTACCCCAGCTTTCTTCTGATGTCCATTATCAAGATAAATGGTTTTCCACCCCCTTACTTTCAATCTGGAGGTGTCATCGGGTCTATAATGAGTATCTTGCAGACAGCATATTGATGGGTCTTGGTTTTTTATCTAATCTGATACCTTGTGTCTTTTGATTGGGGCATTTAGCCCATTTACGTTCAGAGTAACTACTGAAAGATATGAATTTAGTGCCATTGTATTACTTGTAAAGTCTCTCTTTTTGTATATTGTCTCTGTTCCTTTCTGGTCTATGTTACTTTTGGGCTCTCATTTTGCCTAAAGGATCCCCTTTAATATTTTTTGCAGGGCTGGTTTAGTGATCACAAATTCTTTTACATTCTGCTTATACTGGAAGCTTTTTATTTCTCCTTCTATCTTGAATGACAGCCTTGCTGGGTAAATTATTCTTGGGTGTGTATTTTTTATCATTTAGCACCCTGCATATATCATGTCAGTCCTTTATGACCTACCAGGTCTCTGTATCTGCGGGTAGGTCTGCTGCCAGTCTAATGTTCCTACCTACACTTGTAGGTTAAGGACCTCTTGTCCTGAACTGCTTTCAGGATTTTCTCTTTGTCACTGAACTTTGCAAACTTCACTAATATATGTTGAGGTGTTGACCTATTTTTATTGATTTTGAAGGGGGTTCTCTTTGTCTTCTGGACTTGAATGCCTGTTTCCTGTTCCAGCTTAGGGAAATTTTCAGCCACAATTTGCCAATATACCTTCTGCCCCCCTCTTTCTGTCTTCCCTCTTTTTCTGGGATCCCAATTATTCTAATATTGTTTCTTTTTATTGTATCACTTATTTCTCGAATTTTCCCCTCGTGATCTAGTAGTTGTCACTTTTTTCTCAGCTTCTTTATTTTCCCTCATTTTGTCTTCTATATCACTAATTCTCTCTTCTTCCTCATTTATCCTAGCAGTCAGAGTCTTCATTTTTTATTGCATCACATTGATAACACTTTTGATTCTGACTTGATTAGATTTAGGTCCTTTATTTCTCCAAAAAGGGCTTCGCTAGTGTCTTCTATGCTTTTTTCCAAGCCCAGCTAGGATCTACATTCATTATTCTGAACTCTAGTTCTGACATCTTACTTAATATCCATACTGATTAAGTCTCTGGCATTCAGTACTGACTCTTCTCTTTTTGGAGGTGAGTTTTTCTGTCTTGTCATTCTTCCAAAAAGTGGTCATTTTTCTATTTGTAGTATTGTGGCAGTTCTTTTCTTAGTGCTCTGGTTGAGTTCACAGGTGTTCAGAATGATTTGATAGCTATCTAGCTGAATTCCTGTGACCAGGCAAAAAACCCAAGATCTCCTAGTCCTTCACCATCTTGGAACTAAACCTCCTTTCATACTGCATTTTAATTCTGAATTAGCTCCCAACATTCCAACCCAGTGCTTTCAATGTTATGAAATATCACTAATAGTTATTTTGGAAATATTTTACTGGATGACTTCTCCTAGGACATCTTAATCCTTTTTGTCACAACTACTTTCCTCCTTTATGTTGATAACTTCATTTTCACTAAATTCCTCTGACTTAATATCTAGAGTCTTTTGAATGATGATAGTATCAACATTTCCATGATCTGGTATTTCATCTACAACTCCATTTAAGATAGATTTGGGTTTCACTCACAGAATTATCAGTTTGGGTTTTTTGCTGCACTTTCATCTTTGTCCATGTTAGCATGTTCAGCAATAACAAAATATCACATTCTGGATGATTTAAACAACAGAAATTTATTTCTCACAGTTTTGTAGGCTAGAAAGTCCAGTCCTTGTCAAAGTGCTGATGAGGTAGGCTTCATTCTGAATTCTCTTCTCTTGGCTTGTTCGTGGCTACTATCTGCTTATGCCTTCATATGATGGAGAAAGAGAAAATAAGCCTTCTGGTATTCTTTTTTTAAAGTTTATTTATTTAGTAACCTCTACACCGAACATGGGGCTTAATTTTATGACCCTGAGATAAGAGTCACATGCTCCACTGACTGAGCCAGCTAGGCATCCCCCACCTTTTTTTCCCTTTAAGGCCCCCCACCCCCACAACTGTAGTATTGCTCCTTTTTTTTTTTTTATGATTTATTTATTTGATGTGGGAGGGGCAGAGGGAGACAGAGAATCCCCATCAGACTCCCAGCTGAGCAAGCACAGAGCTGACTCAGGGCTTGATCCCACAACCCTGAGATTATGACCTGAGCCAAAACCAAGAGTTAGACTCCCGACCAACTGAGCCACCCAGGCATCCCTTTGGTATCTCTTCTTGAAAGGACACTAATCCAATTCGGTCATGGCCTACACTTATGACTTCATTCAATCCTAATTACTTAGAGGACCCATCTCTAAATAAGGTCACATTGGGTGTTAAGGTTTCAACATAAGAAATTTGGTAGGGGGACGCCTGGGTGGCTCAGTTGGTTAAGCAGCTGCCTTCGGCTCAGGTCATGATCCCAGCGTCCTGGGATCGAGTCCCACATCGGGCTCCTTGCTCGGCAGGGAGCCTGCTTCTCCCTCTCCCTCTGCCTGCCACTCTGTCTACTTGTGCTCACTCTCGCTCCTCTCTCTCTCTCTGACAAATTTAAAAAAAAAAAAAAAAAGCACCTTAAAATAATAAAAAAAAAAAAAAGAAAGAAATTTGGTAGGACATAGGCATCCAATTGATAACATTCTATCCCTAGCACTCCAATATTCATACCCTTTCCACATGCAAAATACATTCATTTTTATCCCAACCACCCCCAACTCTTAATTTATCCCAGCATCAACTTTAAAGTCCAAAGTCTCATCCAAATACTATCTAAATTAGATATGGGTGAGATTCAAGGTACAATTCATTATGAAAGAAAATTCTTCTTCAGCTGTAAACCTGTGAAACCAGACAAGTTCCAAAATACAGTGGTGGGACAGGCAGAGAATAAACATTCCCATTTCAAAAGAGATAAACAGGAAAGAAAGGAAAGATGAAAGGTCACAATCAAGTCCAAAATCTGCTTGATTTTATTACATCTTCAGGTTTGAGAATAACCATCTTTGGCTCAATATCCCACATTTTAGGCCCACTGGAATGGAAGAATCACTGCTATAGCTCTGCAGGGCAGCCCTAATCTTGTGATTCTCTTCAAGGGCTCCTGGAAAACAGCCTTGCTCCCCAGGTCTGTAGTGAGAGTAGAAGCCTTAAAGAGTTCTGAATCTCGGGGCGCCTGGGTGGCTCAGTGAGTTAAGCCTCTGCCTTCAGTTCGGGTCATGATCTCAGGGTCCTGGGATCGAGACTTGCATCGTGCTCTCCGCTCAGTGGGGAGCCTGCTTCCTCCTCTCTCTCTACGTGCCTCTCTGCCTACTTGTGATCTCTCCCTCTCTGTCAGTCAAATAAATAAAATCTTTTTTAAAAAAAAGAGTTCTGAATCTCCTTTGGGGTCTTTCTTCATTTTTCTTTAAGAATAGCACACATGGGGTGCCTGGGTGGCTCAGTTCGTTAAGCATCCTACTCTTGATTTCCACTCAGGTCATGATCTCAGGGTTGTGAGATCAAGCCCTGCATTGGATTCATGCAGGGTGTGGAGCCTTCTTAAGATTCTCTCTCTCCCTCTGCCCCTCCCAGCCCTCTCTCTTAAGGAAAAGAAAAACAAATAAAAATAATCCCATCTCTAGTCCAGGCTTCTGCTTAAATGGCAGATTATATCCATGAATTGCACTCATGATCTCTTTATCAAATGGTTGTTTAGCCACACCTTTAGCATTCTCTTTATGAGTATAAGCTTTTCAGTTTTGTAATATGGATAGGCTGAAAATTTACCAAATGTCCAAATTGTGGTTCCTTTTTGCTTAACAATACCGTCTTCAATTTATCTCAATTCTCACATTTTATTATAAGCAATAAAGATTCAAGCCACACCTGTAATGCTTTGCTTAGAAATCTTCTTTGCCAAATATTCAATTTCATCACTCAGAAGCTCTATCTTTCACAAAACACAAGAACAAATTTAGCTGCTTTCATCCACTTTATAACAAAGGTTGCCTTTCCTCCAGTTCCTAATAATCTGTTCCTCATTTCTGTCAGAGACAGAATTACCTTTAATGTTCTTACTGTAGCATACACTTCATTACTCTTCTAGCCTCTACCCATTATCCTGTACCAAGGCCACTTCAATATTTATGTATTTAATACAGCAGCATTCCTCTTCTTGATACCAAAATCTGTATTAGTCAGGGATCTCCAGAGAAATACAACTAACACTATAAAAAGATTTATTATTAAGAATTGACTTATGCAATAATGGAGGTTAAGTAGTCCCATGATCTAAAGTAGATAAGCTGGAGATCCAGGCGAGCCAATGGTATGGTTCCATACTGATTCTGAAGTCCTAAGTACCAGGAGAATCTATGTTGTAAGTTTCAGTACAAGAGTTGGCAGGATCAAGACTCAAGAAGGGCCAAAAGCATGAGAAGACTCATGTCATAGTGCATCAGCCAGGCAGGAGGAGCTTCTTCTTATTCAAAGGTCAGCCATTTGATTTTATTTATTAGGCTTTCAGTTGATTGGATGAGGGCCACACACATCACAAAGGCAATCTGCTTTACTCAGTCTACTGGTTCGATTCTTGATTTCATCCAAAAACACCCTCACAGATATACGCAGAATAATGTTTAACCAAATATCTGGGTACTCTATGGCCCTGTGAAGTTGACACATAAAATTAACTATATTAGTCAGCCAATTCCCTCTTTTCATTATCTGTTTTGGCAAAAGGTAATGTGGATTGATCACTGGGAGGCAATGAGGCAACATAACTATGTGCTTTGCTGTTTGTACATGAACTAATATCAGATATGCAGTGGAAAATCATCAACAAATTTTTTTTTAAAGTACTATGACTTGTCACTATCATGGCATGCATCTGTTATTTAAAAAGTGATGTAGAGACTGAGGGGCTAGGAGCAAAGTTTGTAATCCATGCAATTATTTAGAAGGAATATTCTGTGGTAGATTAAATATGAACCATGTTTTTAGGGGGTGGGTATAGTTTAGTTAAATATACTAAAACTTGTACATATTAGAGATGTGTAAAGTGAGGACCTCACGTAATGTGTATACAATAAATTGTACATATTTAATATTTATAGATGGATTATTTTGTTTTATGTATATACCTTTCAACACACTCAAGATTATGAACATATCCATTACCCTCAGAAGATACCTCATGCTCCTTTACTTTTTTAGATAGCTGACGATTCAATTTAGATTTGTTATCAGTTACCTTTGATTTTAATAGCATATGCCCAAGTGTTAGACCAGCTGGGATTAAATCTGCCTCTCTATATACCAGGTCCTTATGCTCCTTTATAGTACCTCCCTCCCACTCTTTCACTCTGTGATGCCAGGCAACCACTGATTTGCTTTCATTCACAATGGATACAGTTTGCGTTTTTGAGAATTTTAGATAAATGAAATCATATGGTATGTATTCTTTTTGGTCTGGCTTCTTCCATTCAGTATACTTCTTTTGATATTTATCAGTTTTTTTGCATGTACCACCTATTCAATCCCTTTTATTGCTAAGTTGTATTCCATTGCATGGATACCAGATTTTATTTACTATTCATCAGTTGATTATTATTTGGATTGCAACAGCCACTTTTTAGCTATTACAAATAATGTTGCTATAAAGTTTCACGTACAAAATTGTATGGCGATGTATGTTACCGCCTTTTTAAAAAACCACTTCTTTTGAATATATACCAAGGAGTGGAATGACTGGGTCATATGATAGGTATATATTTAATTTTTTTAAGAAATCACTAAACTGTTTTCCAAAGTGACTGTATCAGTCTACTTTCCCACCAGAAGTGAGTGAATTCTCCAGATCTTTTACATTCTAACCAAAGCGTGGGGGTGGTATATCTTTATAATTTTGGTCATTCTATTAGGTGTCTGGTATTATCTGATTTGTGTGTTAATTTGAATTTCCCTATAACTAATAATGTTGAGTAACTCTTCATATGCTTATTTACCATCCTTATATCTTCTTTGATGAAGTGTCTGTTCAAATCATTTGCCCTTTTTTAAACTGGGTTGTAAATTTTCTAATTCCTGAGTATTGAGAGTTCTTTATACATTCTGCATACAAGTCTTTTTATCAAATTTGTAAATTTATCACCCCAGACTGTGGTCTGTCTTTTCATTCCCTTACTTGTATATTTCAAAGAGCACAGTTTTTCTTCTTGATAAAAAAACAACTGATCAATTTTTATTTTTACAGATACAGCTTTTGAAAAACCTCATGGAAAATCATGATGATTTTCTCTTTTTCTTATGTTCTTCTAGAATCTTTTTTTTTTTCTTCTAGAATCTTTATAATTGAGATTTTAGATATAGGCCTATGATCCATTTTGAATTAGTTTTTAGGTATCATGCAAAGTATGGATGAAAATCCATTTTTGGCACATGGATATCCAATTTTCCCAGTTCTATCTATTGAAAACACTAGCCTTTCTCCTTTAAATTGATCTTGCACCTTTATCAAAAATCACTTATCTTTCAGCTTCTCCAAGTCTAAAAAAGACTTCATTTCCAAGTTTGAAAGATTTTTGCTGGGCATAGAATTCTATACTATTCTATAATAAAAAACTATAGAACACTATTTTTCTTTAGTATTTTTTTTAAAATTTACTTATTTATTTGAGAGAGAGAGTGGAGCATCCTGAAAGTACAGAGGGGGGTAATATCCAAGCAGACTCCTTCCAAATGTGGAGTCCAATGCAGAACTCAATCCCATAAGCTATGAGATCACGACCTGAGCCAAATCCAAGAGTCAGACACTTAACTGACTGAGCTACTCAGGCACCCCTTCTTTAAGTATTTTTAAGATATTTGTGTGTAGTTTTTTTGCTTACATTGTTTCTGATAATCTCCTAAAATTCTTCTGTCTAATGTCCTTTAGGTCATGTGTCTCTTTTCCTCAGACTGCTTTTAAGATTTTCTCACTTTCACTGGTTTTGAACAATTTCATGATGACCTAGTCTGATGTGGTTTTCTTCATGTTTCTCAGTTTTGGACTTCATTCATTGACCTTCGTGAATCTTTGAGCTTTCATCAAATTCAGAAAATTTTCAGCCATTATTTCTTCTGTGTGGAGAGGTCCAATTACAATTATTTTAGGCTACCTGAAGTTGTCTCATAGGTCACTGATGTTCTGTTCATTTTTTTTTTTTTAGATTTTTTTTTTTATTTATTTATTTGACAGACAGAGATCACAAGTAGGCAGAGAGGTAGGCAAAGAGAGAGAGGGAGAAGCAGGCTCCCCGCTGAGCAGAGAGCCCGATGCGGGGCTCGATCCCAGGACCCTGGGATCATGACCTGAGCCGAAGGCAGAGGCTTAACCCACTGAGCCACCCAGGTGCCCCGTTCTGTTCATTTTTAAAAAAATTATTTTGCTTTGTGATTCATTTTGAGTAGTTTCTAATGTTGCCACTTCATATTCATTAATCTTTTCTTCTACAACATAAAATCTGCTGTTAATTCCATCCAGTGTATTTTTTCATCTCAGGTAATATTTATCAGCACTAGAAGTTCATTTTTTTAAAAAAATATTTTATTTATTTGAGAGAGAGAGATAGGAAGACGAGAGCATGAGCAGCCAGGATGGGGAGAAGCAGGCTTCCCACTGACCAGGAAGCCGGATGTGTGTCTTGACTCCAGGGTCCTGGGATCATGACCTGAGCTGAAGGCAGATGCTTAACCAACAGAGCCACCCAGGTGCCCCCATTTTGGACCTTTCCTGTATCTTCATTATTCTTGGGAAAAATACTCATTTTCACATTCAATGTTTTCTCTAGCTTTGTTTTACAAATGGAATACACTTTAATAACTTTTGATCTTTTTATTTCTACCATCTGTGTTAATTCTCAATTAGTTGCAATTAATTGGTTTATTTCCTTAGTATTCATCATATTTTTCTTGTGTCTTTGCATGCCTAGTAATTTTCTTTAAAGCAAACTATTTATTTATTTATTTATTTGTTAGGTAATCTCTACCTCCAGTGTGGGGTTCAAACTTACTACCCTAAGATCAAGAGTTGCACACTCTACCAACTGAGCCACCCAGGTGCCCCCTGCCTCATAATATTCTATTGTGTGTCAGAAACTGTGAATTTTACTTTGTTAGGTGCTGGACATTTTCATAATCCCGTAAGTATTCTTGAGCTTTTTTTCTGGGATGCAGTTAAGTTACTTGGAAACTATTTGATCTTTTCAGGCCTTGCTTTTAAGATTTGTTAGGCAGGAACCAAACAGCATTCAAGTTTAAGCTAAGTATTGTGCACTCCTAAGACAAGATTTTTTTAAACACTGTACCCAGCTTTATGAACTGTGAGATGTTCTAGGCTGGAATATAGGAACAAACACTGTTCCTATCCCTGTGAGAACTCCATATACTTTTCCCTCTTCTATCCCTTTTCAGTGGTTCTTTCCTCAGCCTCAAGTCGTTTCTTCATATGAATATATTCATCAATACTCTGTTGAAAACTTAAGGGGGATCCCCTGCAAATCTCTTGCTGTGATTCTCTCCACTCCAGATGTCACCCTGTGAATTCCAGAGCTCTCTGCTGTCATAGATTCTCAGCAATGTCTCTTCAACACTCTGAACTCTATATCAATTTACCTGCCTTGTGACAGGGCCAGATAGTCCTTCAATGCAGTGAGAGACAGTAGGGCTCACCTTGTCTGATTCTTGTCTTTCAGGGAACAATGTCCTTTGTTAACTTCATGTCCCATGTCTTGAAAACCATTTGTTTCATAAATTCATTCTTTTTCCATTTATTTCAGGTAGGAGGGTAAATCTTCTGTTACTCCATCTCGTTCAGAAACAAGATTTATTTTCTTTTTTTTTCTTTTTTTTTTTAAAAGATTTTATTTATTTATTTGACAGACAGAGATCACAAGTAGGCAGAGAGGCAGGCAGAGAGAGAGAGGGGGAGAGCAGGCTCCCTGCTGAACAGAGAGCCTGATGTGGGGCTCGATCCCAGGACCCTGAGATCATGACCTGAGCCGAAGGCAGCAGCTTAACCCACTGAGCCACCCAGGCGCCCCACAAGATTTATTTTCAATTGTTAAAACATTCCTGCTAAAAACCATAGAAATTTTAATCCTTAGCACATAATGCTATCAAGGTAGTACTACCTTTCTTCATATCTGTGGAGAACCATATATCCAAGAATTTAATCCATTTATTCTAGCGGTCACCTACTTGTGAATATAGAAAAAAAAATGGGAAAGGGCTGGTGCTTTATAACTCCATCTCAGAAAACAGTAATGGAATGGTTGTATAACTTTCTGATTAACAGAAACCTCACTGCAATTAGGGGAACTAATAGTAGAGAGAAAAAGTTCTACATATTTTTCCCAATGACTACAACTGTTTTTATTATTTTTTTAAAATGATTTCAGTAGGCTTTCTTTTTTTTTTTTTTTAAGATTTTATTTATTTATTTGACAGAGAGAGATCTCAAGTAGGCAGAGAGGCAGGCAGAGAGAGAGGGGGAAGCAGGCTTCCCCCTGAGCGGAGAGCCCGACGTGGGGCTCGATCCCAGGACCCTGGGATCATGACCTGAGCCAAAGGCAGAGGCTTAACCCACTGAGCCACCCAGGTGCCCCCAACTGTTTTTATTTTATGAAAGAATGCATCTAAGTTGTTCCTCCCATTCTAGCGCTCTCTTTAGATTTAGTGAACACGCCTTGTACATTCTCATAATTACTCTACAGACAATTTTAATTTTTGGCAGTAGTGTACGTTTTCACTTATTGCTATTTCTACAATTAGACTTCTGGGATCAGCTATGACAGAGTATGCTTCCAAGATGTCATTTTTAAGATGTTTTTTATACTGAAATATAATTCACTTAACCAAAATATTTACATTTTTATTTATTTATTTTTTGAAAGAGAGAGCCACGAGCATGTGCTAGGGAGGAGGGGCAGAGGCAAAGGGAAAGAGGGAATCCCAAGCAGGATCCAAGCCCAACACAGGGCCTACAAGGGGCTAGATCTCAAAACCTTAAGATCATGACCAGAGCTGAAATTAAGAGTCAGATGTTAAATCGACTGAGCCACCCAGGAACCCTAAAATTTACCCTTTTAAAGTGTGCAATTTAGTGTTTCTTAGTATATTCCCAAATTTGTGGAATCACTACTACTAATTCCAGATTTTCATTACCCTAAAAAGATACCCCATAACCATTAACAGCCATTACCAATCCCCACTTCCCCCAGTGCCTGGAAACCACTAATTGACTTTCTCTCTCTATGGATATGTGTATTCTGGACATTACATAGAAAAAGATACATACAATAATGTGGTCTTTTGTGACTGGCTTCTTTCACATAGCATAATCTTTTTAAGATTCACCCATATTGCATCATGTATCAGTACTTCATTCCATTTTATTTCTGAGTAATAATTCATAGTATGGATATACCACATTTTCTTTTTTCCATTTGTCTGTTAATGGACATTTGGAGTATTTCCACCTTTTGGCTATTTTAAAAAATACTGCTATGAACATTTGCATAAGGTTTTTGTCAGTAATCTTTTAAGTTCTCTTGGGTGTTTATACCTAGGAGTAAAATTTCCAAGTCATGTGGTAACTATGTTTAACTTTTTAAGGAACTACCAAACTATTGTCCAAAGTGGCTGTACAATTTTACTTTTCCAGGATCCATGTATGAAGGTTACAATTTCTCCATATCCTCACCATCACTTCCTGGTCTCTGCCTCTTTTATCATAGCCATCCCTATAGGTATAAAGGGTGCAAGCAGTATCTCATTGTAGTTTCGATTTACATTTCCCCACGACTAATGAAGTTAAATATGCAAGATGTCTTTTTAAAATAACCTCCTACAGTACCCCTTACGAAAAATTCAATAAGAATTTCAACAAATACCTGATAAGCATTTGATACTTTTAAAAATGTCATTTCTGTAAGATTTCTATTAGAGTATTTTTTAAATTTTTTCTAATGTGTACATAACTTCAGCTATGCACAGTTGAGATAGATCTTCTTTATTTCCTTTAAAGAACATATAAAACAGTTGGAAATAATCATAGCTTACAGGTTTTGTATCATCTAGTTCCTCCTATCAAAACATAAACTAGTCTTTGCTTATTGTCTTATGAATCAAAACCATTTGGAGTTGAAATTTAAAATGTAAAGAAGGGGGCGCCTGGGTGGCTCAGTGGGTTAAAGCCTCTGCCTTTGGCTTGGGTCATGATCCTAGGGTCCTAGGATCGAGCCCCGTGTCAGGCTCTCTTTTTTTTTTTTTAAAGATTTTATTTATTTACGTGTGAGAGAGAGAGAGAGAGCATGAGAGGGGAGAAGGTTGGGGGAGAATCAGACTCCTTGCTGAGCAGGCAGCCCAATGTGGGACTCCATTCTGGGACTCCAGGATCATGACCTGAGCTGAAGGCAGTTGCTCAACCAACTAAGCCACCCAGGCACCCAAGTTCAGTGACTTCTCAAATCATTTAGCTAATTAGTGATATATCTGTTATTAAAATCTAGATATACTGACCACTATACTAGTACTCCTTCTGATGGGGATTCATTGACAAATAAGCTCAAATAATAAATGATCTAGCATGAAATAAAAGCAAAGGCAATGGACTAGTAATCAGAAGACCTGTATATATTTTATTACATTTGGTTTTTCATGGGGGAATCCTACTTTAATTTCTGGACCATATCTTTCCCAAATATAAAATTCCAAAGATAATCTCTAACAAGTTCCTCCACATATGAAATTCTTTGGGAGTCAGTGGAGTACAAAAAAGCATTAACAGTCACTGGATTTGGGAGTTAACCTAAAAAAAGAGTACAGGAAATTTAAACAATAAAAGCCAAAATCTCTGATGATCTTTCACTGTTATAACAATGGAATGGAATCAGAAATACATTTCTTGAACAAGAATAGCACAGACTAACACAGATGGGAAAATAACTCAACTCCCATTCTGTTGTAATGTGTACTATTTCCCAGGTGCACAAAGGCAACCAGAATTAGAAGGATACCTAAGGTTTCACCCTAGTTTCTTTTCTCTGTTTCTTCAGAGTCTATAACTGCTAGAATAAAATATAAACAAGCAGGGCACAGGGTGGGAACTTATGAAATAATGCATACTGGGAGCAGAAAAAGGGAAGAAAGATACCTTAAATATAGCACATATATTTAAAGCATTGTAAAATGAGGTTGAGACAGAAAATTCAAGACAGACAGAAACAAACCATAGGACACCCTAAATAGCTAAAGCAACCTTAAAAAAAAAGCAAAGCAAAGCTGAAGGCATCACAATTCTAGACTTCAAGTTATATTACAAAGCTGTAGTAATCAAAACAATATGGTACTAGCACAGAAATACACATAGATCAATAGAATGGAATAGAAAACCCAGAAATAAAACAACAATTACATGGTCAATTAATCTTCAACAAAGCAGGGAAGAATATCTAATAGGAAAAAGTCTCTTCAACAAATGGTATCATAGTTGACTAGAAGATTGAGCAGGGCAACCAGCACCATAATGGACTTTGTATGAGCAAGAAAGAAACATTTAAGCTCATTAAAAAAACAGTATTCCATTGTCAAAAAAAAATGGTGTTATGAAAACTGGACAGCTATGTACAAAAAAATGAAACTGGACCACTTTCTAACACTGTACACAAAAATACATTCAAAATGGATTAAAGATGGGGCAACTGGATGGCTCAGTCAGTTGAGCATCTGACTCTTGGTTGTGGCTCAGGTCATAATCTCATGGGTCCTGGGTTTGGGCCATGTTGGGCTCCACACTCAGTGGGGAGTCTTCTTGAGATTTCTCTCTCTCCTTCTCCCTCTGCCCCTTCTCTCCCCCTACCTCTCTAAAACAGATAAATAAATCTTAAAAACAAAACAAAACAAAACAAAAATGGGTTAAAGACCTAAATGTGAGACAAGGAACTATAAAATTCCTAGAAGAGAACATAGGCAGTAACTTCGCTGACATTGGCCATAGCAACATTTTTGTTGCTATGAGGTAAGGGATACGAAAGCAAAAATAAACTTTGGGACGACATCAAAATAAAAACCTTCTGCTGGGGTGCCTGGGTGGCTCAGTGGGTTAAAGCCTCTGCCTTCAGCTCAGGTCATGATCCTGGGGTCCTGGGATCGAGTTCCGCATCGGGCTCTCTGCTCAGCAGGGAGCCTGCTTCCTCCTCTCTCTCTCTGCCTGCCTCTCTGCCTGCTTGTGATCTGTCTGTCAAATAAATAAATAAAATCTTAAAAACAAAACAAAACAAAACAACAAACCTTCTGCTCAGTGAAGGAAACAATCAATGAAAGCAAAAGGCAACCTACAGAATGGGAAAAGATATTTGCAAATAACATATCTGATAATGGGTTAGTATCCAAAATATACAAAGAACTGATATAGCTCAACACACAAAAAACAAATCAACTAAAAATGGGTAGAAGGCATGAAGAGATATTTCTGTAAAAAAGACATACAGATGGCTAACAGACACATGAAAAGATTCTCATCATCATTTATCATTAGGGAAATACAAATCAAAATTATAATGAGATATCACCTCGCACTGATCAGAATGGGTAAAATCAAAAATGCAAGAAACAGATGTTGGTGAGAATGTGGAGAAAAAGGGACCCCTGTGCATTGTTTGTGGGAAAATCAACTGGTGCAGCCACTAGAAAACAGTACAGAAAGTCCTTAGTTAAAGTTAAAAATAGAAATGCCCTATGATTCAGCAATTACACTACTGGGTATTTACCCAAAGAATACAAAAACACTAATTGATAATTTTTAAAGAAGATTTTATTTATTTATTTGAGAGAGGGATGGAGCACAAGTGGGCAGAGGGGCAGAACAGGGAGGTGGATGCAGGGCTCCATCCCAGGACCTGAGCTGGAATCATGACCTGAACTGAACACAGACACTCAACCAACTGAGCCAGCCAGATGCCCTAATTCATTTTTTATTTTAGTACTTAAAAAAAAAAAAGATTTTATTTGTTTATTTGGCAGAGAGAGATTACAAGTAGGCAGATAGGTAGGCAGAGAGTGAAGGGGAAGCAGACTCCCTGCCAAGCAGAGAGCTTGATGCAGGGCTCAATCTCAGGACCCTGAGATCGTGACCTGAGCCAAAGGCAGAGGCTTAACCCACTGAGCCACCCAGGAGCCCCTCATTGTTTTTTTTGAAGTAAATTCTATGTCCAATACGGGGCTTGAACTCATGACCCTGAGATCAAGAGTCACATACTCTACTACACATACTCTACTGACTGACCCCATACTCTACTGATGTCCCCAAAAAACACTAATTCAAAGAGATACATGCACCTCTATATTTATAGCAGCATATTTACAATAGCCAAATTATGGAAGCAGACCAAGTGTCTATCGATAAATGGATGGATAAAGATGTAGTACGTGTGCGTGCGCGTACACACACACACACACACACACACACACAGGAATATTATTCAGCCATGAAAAAGAATGAAATCTTGCCATTCCATTTGCAATGACATGTATAGAGCTAGAGAGTATAAGGCTAAACAAATAAGTTAGTTAGAGAAACACAAATATGATTTCAGTCATATGGGGGAATTTAAGAAACAAATGAGCAAAGGGAAAAAAAAAGAAATTGCAAGAGAATGCAGCAATGAAGGAAACAGATTTCTTAAAGAAAGATTTTTATTTATTTATGAGACAGATAGAGTGAGAGAGACCTGGGCAAGGGGGAAGGGTAGAGGGAGAAGCAGACTTCCTCACTGAGCAGAGAGCCCAATACGGGATTTGAATCCAGGACCCTGGGATCATGACCTGAGCTGAAGGCAGATGCCCAACCGACTGAGCCACCCAGGTGCCCAAAACAGACTCTTTAACTATAGAAAACAGATTGATGGTTAACAGAGGGGAGATGGGTTGGGGGGGCTGGTTTAAATACGTGATGACAATTAAGGAGTGCACTTGTGATAGGCACTGGGTGATGTATGGAGTGTTTCAATCACTATATTGTACACCTGAAACTAACGTAACACCGTATGGTAACTAACTGGGATTAAAATAAAAACTTAAAAAATATAATATAAAAAATTTAAAAATTTATGGAAAAAATCACAATACAAGCCAACTGATCCATATAAGGTAAATATCAGTAGATACTGCAAACTGAAGTAGACACTTGACTTTAAAGTCAATGCTTTAAAAGGATACTTGCCAGAAGTTGTTTTAAAGTGAGGGTCTACAGGGGTCTTTCTTTAGTGCTATCTATTGAAAACAATGCCAGAGAGACTTACATGACTATGTGGGGGGAAAAAAAGAAAGAAAAGAGAAAGAATGAAAGAAAGAAAGAAAAAAGAAAGAAGGAAAGAGAGAAAAGCAAAGAAAGAAAAAGAGAAAAGGAAAAGGAAAGAAAATATTGCTTTGAATAAATATTGTAGAGGGGCACCTGGCTGGCTAAGTCCGTGCAGCACCGGACTGTGAGTTTGGGTCTGTGAGTTTGAGCCCTATGTTGGGTGTAGAGATCACTTAAAAATATCATCTTTAAAAAAGAAAAGGAAAAAACACTACAGCAATAGTAAAACACATGTAAAATAGTATACATTCTAAAAATAGTTTCCTCTGAACAAAATATAAACATTTAGTTTTCATTTGCTTGGTTACTGCAAAGAAGATGCAGCAGGAGAGACAGAGAAAATAAAGAGACAACATGGGACGGGCAGAGGAGGGGGGGAAAAAAAAGACTACAAGGATTCAAAAGCAATTAGTCCAGGGCACCTGGGTGGCTCAGTGGGTTAAAGCCTCTGCCTTCGGCTCAGGTCATGATCTCAGGGTCCTGGGATCGAGTCCTGCATCGGGCTCTCTGCTTGGCAGGGAGCCTGCTTCTCTGTCTCTCTCTGCCTGCCTCTCTGCCTACTTGTGATCTCTGTCAAATAAATAAATAAAATCTTTAAAAAGAACAAAAGCAATTAATCCATATGAGGAATTACCTAATGCAAAACAACAAATTAAAATAATTAAAATACGCATTACCGGTAGACTAAATCTGAATAAAGACGTGAAAGACATAGTTTTGAATATTTTTTAGAATGAGAAAAAGTATAAATATGCAAAAATCCTTGAAAGAGAAAATGGCTAATATGGAGGAAAGAGAATGAATAGCCCACCTAAAAATCATAGCTATATATATCAACCAACATTCTTCTCTTAGCACACGGATAGCACAATTTGGGATAATTCAAAGAAACTTGATGTACAAAGATACTATTCATAAAAGTGAGGGTGAAGGGGTGCCCTGTTGGTTAAGTGTCTGCCTTCAGCTCAGCCACTGAGCCCTACACTGGGCTCCCTACTCAGCAGGGAGTCTGCTTCTTCCTTTCCCTCTGCTGCTCCCCCCTGCTCCTTCTCTCTCTCCCTCTCTTGCTCACATTCTCTCTCTCAAATAAATAAATCAAATCTTTTTTTTTTTTTTTTTTTTAAGTGAGGGTGAAGAGAAAACACAAGGAACAAGACAATAACCCAGGGCTAATAGCAGTAGAGCTTTCATTGTCCCTATAGTCATAGGTTTTCGTAGGCAGTGATTACCGTAATATCAGAAGGGAGTAGTGTAGAAAACGTCATCTTCAGCATAGAGACATAGGTAGTCTAAGGAGCCCTAACAGGGAGGGAACCACAGGGATAAATACATACTACATACTCCACTCCTCTGATATTTTTGAAGAGTTCTCTTCATTGGTAGAAATTGACCAGGTGCCAGAGGATTTTTTTTTTTTTTTACTCATATAATCCATAAAAATCAGCTTCCTAGGGTAAGAAGCAAAGTAGACTAAAAAGAAGAGTGGATTTGGAAGTAGTGTTCTACAGGAATAAAAAAAAATGTGAATATTGCTTTTCAACTGAAGTCCATTCACAATTATTGTAATCATTGACACAGCTGTATTTTTTTCATCATTATATTTGTTTTCTAACTGTCCTTCTTGGTCTTCGATTACTCCTTTGAGGTTTTACATGTTAAATAAATGATTTCAATGCAACATTATAATTCCACTTTTGATTAGGTTATTAATTTTTTTTAAGATTTTATTTATTTATTTGACAGACAGAGATCACAAGTAGGCAGAGAGGCAGGCAGAGAGAGAGGAAGAAGCAGGCTCTCCACGAAGCAGAGAACCCGATGTGGGGCTCGATTCCAGGACCCTGGGATCATGACCTGAGCCGAAGGCAGAGGCTTTAACCCACTGAGCCACCCAGGTGCCCCTAGGTTATTAAATTTTGTTTAAAGTTCCTTTTTGGTCATTGCTTTAAGGGTTACGAAATTAATCTTTATGATAACCTACTTCAGATAAATACTGACTTAATTCTATTACAGCAAATTCCTCCTATACATTCCATTTCTTCCATTATTAGTAGTACCAGTAATGTCTATGTATGTTATACACTTGACAACAAAATACCATAATTATTGCTTTAAACTACTTTTTTAGTGCTTTTCGAAGAAATTAAGAAAACTAAGAAAAATATCAGTTGTTTATGTTTACCCACATATATACACCATTTCTAATGCTCTTCATTCCTTCATGTGGCTCTGAGTTACTGTTAACTATTATTTCTTTTCAGCCTGAGGAACTTTGTTAAGGCTTATAGTACCTGTTAGCAACAAACTCTTAGTTTTTGTTTTCTTAGGAATGTCTTTATTTTACTTTCATTTCTGAAATATGATTTTATTGGATATAGAATTCTATAGTTGTCAGTGCCTCTCCCAAACTCAACCCCAAGGCTCTGAATACATTATTACATTGTCTTCTCATTGCCACAACTTCTGATTAGAAAAATTAGCTATTGGTAGTATTGTTCCTCCCTTGTTCATGGGTTGTTTTTCTCTTACTTCATTCAAGAGTTCTTTTTGTCTTTGACTTTCAACAGTTTCATTATAATATATCCAATTGTGGTCCCTTGTCTTTTTCACACTTGGGATTTGTTGAGCTTCTCCAACCTACAGATTAAATATTCTTGTCAAATTGGGAGGTTTTCATTAATAATTTCTTTAATTTTTCCTGCCTCCCTCACCTGTCCTCTTTTTCTATGATGCCCATTTACATGTATGTAGGGATACTTCACACTGTTCAACAGTTCTTTGAGATTCTGTTCATTTTTCCTCAATCATTGTCTCTCTATAGGGTGATTTCAAATGATTTTCAAGTTCACTGATTCTATCTGCTGCTGAGCCCATCTAAAGAATTTTTCATTTCAGTTATGATAAACTGAAGCGCTAGAATTTCTATTTGTTCTTTTACTATACACTGCATTTCTCTATTTAGATTCCTTTTTTATTGAGTCCTTTTACTATGGTTTCCATTAGTTCTTTAGTTTTTTTTTTTTTAAGAATTTTTTTTCTTTTTATTTGATGGAGAAATCAAAAGTAGGCAGAGAGGCAGGCAGAAAAAGACGAGGAAACAGGCTCCCTGCTGAGCAGGGAGCCCAATGTGCACCTCGATCACAGGACCCCGAGATCATGACCTGAGCTGAAGGCAGAGGCTTAACCCATTGAGCCACCCAGGCGCCCTCCATTAGTTCTTTAAACATAACTTTTAAATTATTAAAAAGCTGTTTCTAATAGTTGCTTTGAGATCTTTGTTAAATCTAACATTTGTGTCCACCCAGAGTCAGTTTCTATGGACTGCCTTCTTTTCTAGTACTATCATTCTTTATTTCTTTGCAAGAAGAAATTAGTTTTTGAAAACGTTTTAGAGAGCATATGTCAATTCTGGATTCTGTTTTATTTATTATAAAGTTTTGTTAAAGCAACTTGCGTGGACTTAAACTGCAGAATCAGTCTCTGCAGCAGTGCATTACATTGATGACTCTGCTCAAATTTAAAACAAAATTAACACACTTTTGGGGGGAGCAGCTTTATTTTTTAATTTTTTTAAAATTTATTAAAAAGATATTTTATTTATTTTTTTTGACAGAGAGAGACACAGTGAGAGAAGGAACACAAGCGCGGGAGTAGGAGAGGGAGAACAGACTTCCCTCAGAGGAGGGAGTCTGATGCAGAGCTAGATCCCAAGACCCTGGGAAGATGACCTGAGCGGAAGGCAGACGCTTAATGACTGAGCCACCCAGGTGCTCCTGGGGTGCAGTTTTAAAGAAAAATAAGGGAAAGTATAGAGAGTTCCCATATATGCCCTCATAACCTTCTCTAATTTCCCCTATTATTAATATTTTGGATTACTATGGTATATTTGTTAAAACTGATGAGTCATATTGATACATTATTTTTAACTACAGTCATAGAGTATATTAGTGTTCACTATTTCTGTTATTCATTCTATAGGTTTTGGGTTTACAGTTTCTCAAATGTTAGCAACAAAATAAAAATAGGTCAACTGGACTGAATCAGTAGTAAAAACTTTTGTACTTCAAAGGACTATCAAGAAGGTAAAAAGCTAGCCCACAGAATAGGAAAAACATTTTCAAATCAAGTATCTATTAAGGGACTTGTATCTTGAATATGTAAAAACCTCTTATAACTCAATTAGCAAGACAAAAAACTCAAATTGAAAAATGGAAAGGGATCTGAATAGACTTGTAGTGTAGCAATGGCTAATAAGCATACAAAAAGATGTTTGGCATCCATAGTCGTTAAGAAAATGCAAATCAAAACCACAGTGAGACACTTATTCACTCCCACTAGGTTGGCCACTAAACAAAAAATTAAGAAAAAAGTGTTGGTGAGAATGTGGAGAACTTGGAACCTTTCATACATATGTTGCTGTTGGAAATATAAAATAGTTCAGCAACTATGAAAAACAGTTTGGCAGTTTCTAAAAAAGTTAAACATAGAATTACCATATGACATAGTAATTTCACTCTTAGGTACAAACTCTGAAGAACTTAAGCTAGATACTCAAATACTTGTACACAAATGTTTATAGCAGCAGTATTCATAATAGCCAAAATGCAGAAACAACCTAAGTGTCCATCAGTGGATAAATAGATAAACCAATTGGCATATAGTCATATAATAGAATATTATTCAGCTAATAAAAAGGAATGAAGTAGTTATACATGCTACAGTGTCGATGAGACTCAATAACATTATGCTGGTGAAAGAACGCAAACACAAAAGGCCATACATTTATTTATGATTCTAATTATGTGGAATATCCACAATGGATTAAATCCAGAGACAGAAAGTAGATTGATAGTCACAACTGGTTCGGAGGAGGGAATATATAAAAACCACTTTGTATGAGATTTTATTTTGGGGTGATGTCAATGTTTTCCAATTAAATAATGTGATGATTATACAATATTCTAAATGTACTAAATGCCACTGAATTATTCCCCTCAAAATAGTTAATTTCATGTTCTGTGAATTACCACAGTAACACACACACACACACACACACATATATACACATCAAGATACCTCTACACAACAATTAGAATGGATAAAATTTGAACATAGTTTTGACATGATTGTAGAGGACTTGGGACATTCATTCACTGCTGATGAGAATATAAAATTGTAAGACCACTTTGGAATAGTTTGACAGTTGTTTAAAAAGTTAAACATACACCTACCACATTATTTAACCATTCTACTTTAAGAATTTACCCAAGTAAACGGGCGCCTGGGTGGCTCAGTGGGTTAAGCCTCTGCCTTCGGCTCAGGTCATGATCCTGGGGTCCTGGGATCGAGCCCCGCATCGGGCTCTCTGCTCAGTGGGGAGCCTGCTTCCCCCCCCCCTCTGCCTGCCTTGCTGCCTACTTACGATCTCTGTCTGTCAAATAAACAAATAAAATCTTAAAAAAAAAAAAAAAGAATTTACCCAAGTAAAAAGAGTATATATCCACATAAACTCTGGTACTGGAATGCTCCCACCAGTTTTATTTGTAATAGTTCCAAACTGGAAACATCTGAAATATTTGTGGATAATAGGCTAGTGGATGACCCAATTGTTATGTATTTATAAAATGGAATACTCCTCAGCAATATTTAAGGATGAAATATCAACACACACATGACAATATGAATGAATCTCAAAATCATTTTGCTAAATGTAGGAAGCCAAGAGGTGAGGGGAGGATACGTATGATGTCATTTATATAAAACCCTAAAAAATACAACCAAATCTATAGTGACGGTGAACAAATAGTTGTCTGGTGTCAGAGCTGCAGGCATAGGGAGAGAGAAAGGGTTTCAAAGGCGATGAAAACATAATGGAGTGATGGATATATTCACTCTATTGATTGTGATGATGGTTTCACAGGTGTATTCATATGTCAAGACTTACCAAATGGCACACCTTAAATATAAGATATATATCAGTTATACCTCAATAATGCTGTTTTTATAATAACAAATATTGAGAAGGATATGGAGAAATTAGAACCCTTCTACACTGCTAGAGGGGATGAAAAATGGTGTAACCACTTTAGAAAAGTTTGTCAGTTCCTCAAAAGATTAAACACAGATCGATCAATTCTACAACAAAGTATATGCTCATGAGAAATGAAAACACGTGCCCACAAAAGATATTTCAAATATTCATAGCAACATTATTAATAATAGACAAAAGGTGTAAACAAGCAATTCTATCACATAATGAATGGATAAATGAATGTGGTATGTCCATAGGATAGAATATTATTTGGTCACAAAAATGAATGACGTAAGATATGTGGTTCAGCATGGTTGACCCTTGAAAATATTATACTAGGTAAAATAAACTCAAACACAAAAGAACCAATATTTCATTATTCCACTATATGAGGAATCTAGAATAGGCAATTTCATATCATCAGAAAGTAAATAGAGGTTGCCAGGCGCTGGGAAGAAGAGATTAGGACTTAATTTTTAATGGGTACAGAGTTTGTGATAATGAAAATGTTCTGGAAATAGAAAGTGATAATAGTTACACAATAATGTGAATATGCTCAATGCCACTGAATTGTATACTTAAAATACTTTAACAAGATAAATTTATGTTTGTTTTACCACAATAAAAAAGTAACGCATGAAACTATTATAGCCTAATTAATAGAGGACTTTCAGTTATGATTGATGCTTCCTCTCCACAAAAGAATAAGTACAAAAGTGGAAAAATTACAGATACTCTCACCAGAATAAATAAATAAATATGTGAGGTGATGGAAGTGTTAATTAACTAGATGGGGAAATCCATGTATACTTTAAATATATTATAACTTTATGTGTCAATTATATCTCAATAAAGGGGAATTTTTTTTAAGAGTAAAATTTAGACAAAAATCAACTTCAAGGCACTGGAAATCAACCAAAAGCAGATAAAATATGAGAAACATTTATTCCTGAAAAACTAATGCAATTTTAGATATTAATACTGGAAGGCTATGGCCTTCTTATGTGGAGAGGTTTCTATTACCATTCCCCAACTTGTACAAGAATGGTAGTTTTACCGCTACCTATTGATCAGTCATAGAAACTACCACATTTGATGTCAGAGTAGTCCTCAGTTACAGATGAGGAGTGAAAACTGTGTCTTTGCCTGCCAAGATTATCAAATAAGATCGGAAATAATGGGGAGAATCCTTCATTTTGCTACCCAGAAGTTGTACATCCAGTTAGGGTGAAAGGTGGACCAGCCAGAAATTTGATGGGCTTCCCTAGAAATAAGATAGGTATATAGAGGCTCTGCACAGTTCTTTGGTTAGCTCTACACACATGCAAGATAATTCCAGGAGCACCCGGTGAAAGGTGAAAAGATAAAGGAAACTAGAGAGTTAGGTCAAACATTAAAAGTGTTCTGCAACCCATAAACAGATTAATGGGCAAAACATACAGTTCTTATCAAGTCAAGATACCTGAACATAACCTCTGGCCAAATCATTAGCTGACCACTAAGTTATGCCACAACAGAGGCAACTTCTAGTAAGCCACATTACAAAATAATAATAGGAATTTAAAAAAATAATAGCATCATTCAAGGAAAAAATTATACCAATTCTATCCTCTCTTCCAAAAGATAGAAAAAAAGTTAATATTGACCAACTCATTCTGTGAGCCCGGCATTACCCAAATAACAAAACCAGAAATACAAGTTGTAAGAAAGGAAAGCTTCAGGTAAGTATCTTTGAGGAATATAGATGCAAAATCCTCATCAAAATTTTAGCAAATTGAATCCAGCAATGTGTAAAAAGAATTATATATGATGACTAAGTGGGATTTATTTCAGATATGTAAGGGTAGGATTGACATTCAGAAATCAACTAATGTAATTCATCACATCAACAAGTGAAAGAAGAAAAATCATATGATCATATCAATAGATGCAAGAAAGGAATTTGAGACAATCCTGCACCCATTCATAATAAAAATTCATGAAACTAAAAATAGAAGGAAATTTGGGGCGCCTGGGTGGCTCAGTGGGTTAAGCCTCTGCCTTCGGCTTAGGTCATGATCTCAGGGTCCTGGGATCGAGCTCTGCATCGGGCTCTCTGCTCAGCGGAGAACCTGCTTCCCTTCCTCTCTCTCTGCCTGCCTCTCTGCCTGCTTGTGATCTCTGTCTGTCAAATAAATAAATAAAATCCTAAAAAAAAAAAAAAAGAAAGAAATTTACTCAACTAGATAAAGAACATCTATTAAAAAGAAAAGAAAAGAAAAACCTACAGCTAACATCATACTTGATGGTGAGACATTACATGATTTCCCATGAAGATCAGGAACAAGGCAAGTATATCCATTCTCACTACTCCAATTCATCATCATACTGGCGGTCCTAGCTAATACAATAAGACAATAAAGGAAATTAAATGTATAGATTGGGAATGAAGAAATAAAACTTTTTCTTCTCAGATCCAAAAAGCAACCAAAAGCCTTTTGAAACTAATAACCAATTGTAGCAAGGTTGTAGAATACAACCCTAATATACAAAAGCCAGTTGCCTTCTTATACAAGCAATGGATGCGTGGAACTTGAAATTAAAAACACAATACCTTTTACATTGCCATCAAAAAACCATGAAATATTTAGATATAAATATAACAAAATATGTGAAAGATCTATATGAGAAAAAACTATTAAACTCTGATAAAAAAATAAAGATCTAACTAAATTGAAAACTAGTTTATGTACATAGATATGAAGACTCAATATTGTCAAGATGTCATTTCTCCTTAACTTGATCTATGGATTGAATGCAGTCCCATTCAAAATTCTAGCCAGTTATTTTCTGCATACTGACAAAATGATTTTCAAGTTTATATGGAAAGGCAAAGACTCAGAATAGTGAACACAATACTGAAGGAGAAAAAAGTTAAAGAACTGACACTGCATGATTTAAAGATTTACTGTAAAGTTACAGTATTCAAAACAGTGTGGTACTGATGAAAGAAATGATAAATTGAGGGGAACTTGGCTGGTTCAGGTGGTAGAACATGTAACTCTTGGTCTTGGGGTTGACTTTTGATCTCAGGGCAGCTGGTTCAAGTGCCACATTGGGCATAGAGCTTAAAAAAAAAATAGATTGATAAATGGAACAGAATAAAGAACCTGGAAATAGGGGGTGCCTGGGTGGCTCAGTGGGTTGAGGCCTCTGCCTTCGGCTCAGGCTCAGGTCATGATCCGGGGGTCCTGGGATCGGGCCCCGCATCGGCAGGGAGGGCAGAGAGAGAGCCTGCTTCCTCCTCCCTCTCTCTCTGCCTGCCTCTCTACCTACTTGTGATCTCTGTCTGTCAAATAAGTAAATAAATAATCTTTAAAAAAAAAACTGAAAAAAAAAAAAGAACCTGGAAATAGTCCCACAAAAAATTATTTAACTGAATTTTGAAAAAGGAGCAAAGATGAAGCACCTCAATGGCTCAGTCTTTAAGTATCTGCCTTCAGCTCAGGTGATGATCCCAGGATGCTGGGATCAAGCACTGCATTGGGCTTTCTGCTCAGCAAGAAATCTGCTTCTCCCTCTCCCACTCCCTCTACTTGTATTCCCTCTCTTGTTGTCTTGTTGTCTCTCTCTGTGTCAAATAAATAAATAAAATCTCAAAAAAAAAAAAAGGAAGAAAGACAAGTCAGTGGAGGATAGTCTTTCAAAGGGTGCTGGGACAACTGGACATATACATGCACAAAATTGAATCTAGACACAAACCTTATAACTTTCACAAAAATTAACTCAAGATGAAAAAACTCAAAATGGATCACAAACCTACATGTAAGATTCAAAACTATAAAATTCCAAGAAGATAACATGGTAGAAAATCTACATAACCTTGGGTTTTCAGTAAATTTTTAGGTACAGTAACAAAAGCATAATCCATGAAACAAAAAATTGGTAAGTTAGACCATATTAAAATCTATGTTTGCTCTGAAAAATACACTGTGTTAAGAGTATGAAAAGACAAGGGGTATCTGTGTGGCTCAGTGTGGGTTAAGTGTCTGCCTTTGGCTCAGGTCATGATCCCAGGGTCCTGGGATCTAGCCCCACATTGGGCTCCCTGCTGAGCAGGGAGTCTGCTTCTCCTCTCTGCCAGCTTCTCCCACTTGTGCTCTCTTTCTCTCTGTCAAATAAATAAAATCTTAAAAAAAAAAAAAAGGTATGAAAAGATGAGCCATAGACTGGAAAAGATATTTAAGAAACACGTATCTGATAACGTACTGGTATTCAAAGTGTACAAAGAACTTAAAAAAAAAATAAGAAAACAACGCAATTCATAAATGGGCAAAATACCTGAACCAACACCTTATCAAAGAAGGTTTATAGATGGCAAATAAGAATATAAAAAGGTGCTCAATATCATACCATTTAGGGGTTGTAAATTAAAGCAATAAGATACTACTGCACACCTAATATAATGGTCAAAATCCAAAACACTACACCAAATGCTGACAAATAAGTGGAGCAATAGTAGCTCTCACTCATTGCTGTTGGGAATACAAATGGTAGAGCCACTTTGGAAAATAAGTTTGGCAGTTTCTTAAAACTAAACATACTTTTACTGTATGATTCAGCAGTCACACTCCTTGATATTTACCCAAATTAGTTGAAAACTTATGTCTACACAAAAACCTGCTTTCAGATCAACCAAGATATCTGTTGTTCAGTAGATGAATGGATCAACAAACTGTGGTATATTCATACAATGTGATATTATTCAACATTAAATGGAAATGAGCTGTCAAAGTAGTAAAAGACATGGAAGACACTTAAACACATATTGTTAAGTGAAAACAATCTGAAAAGACTACTTACTGTATAAGAACAAAATATGTGACACTCCGAAAAAGGCAAAACCATGAAGACATAAAAAAAAAAAAAAAAAAATCAATGGCTGCCAGGGTTTGGAGGCAGGAAGGCAGGGATGAATGAAAAGGTGGAGCATAAGGGATTTTTAGGGCAGTGAAAATATTTTGTGTAATACTCTAATGGTGGATACATGTCATTATACATTTACCAACCATTTTCAGATGTGACTAAGCTACAACATTTTATGTGTCCACCAGAATTTGAGAGTTTTAGTTGCTGCAAATTCTAACCAATATTTAATTTTGATGCCCTTTAAACCTGAACAATATTAATGAGTATAAGAGGGGTCTCATTTTGATTTAAATTTACATTTCTCTGTTGACTAATGATTTGAGCATATTTTCTTATGATTATTTACCAATTCACATATCTTTATGATGATGTGACTGTACAAAACCTTTGCCCATTTTTATTTATTTATTTTTAAAGATTTTATTTATTTATTTGACAGAGATCACAAGTAGGCAGAGAGACAGGCAGAGAGAGAGGAAGGGAAGCAGGCTCCCTGCTGAGCAGAGAGCCCGATGTGGGGCTCGATCCCAGGACCCTGAGATTATGAACTGAGCCGAAGGCAGAGGCTTAACCCACTGAGCCACCCAGGTAGCCCCCCTTTGCCCATTTTTAAACTAGATCATTTTTTTTATTGATAGGATATAAGTGCTCTTTTTATATCCTGTAAGCAAGTCCTCTAATACACGTTTGTATATATTTCCCTTCATACATGCACGGCCTTTTCATTTTCTTAAAAGTGTTTTCAAAGAGCAAAATTTTAAATTTTGATTTTAAAAAGGAACTTATTATATTTTCTATTATAGGTCATGTTTTTTGAGTCCTCACTAAAAATCATTTTCCCACCCCAAGGTAGCAAAATTGTTTCCCCCAATATTTAGAGTGCTAAGTTTACATTTAAGTCTATGGTACATTTTCAGTTAATTTCTCCTCATGATATGGAGTGGATAGCCATATGGATGGCTAGTTAACCACATCATTTATTAAAAGTATTCTCCATTTCCTCACTGGTACTCTTGATGAAAATTAGATAATTATGTATGTTTGGGTTTACTTTAAGATTCATTTCAGTTCCACTCATCCTTAGGCTGAGCATTTTACCAATAACAGGTGGTCTTTTTAGTTTTTCAAAGATTTTATTTATTTTAGAGAGAGAGATACAGAGAGTGCAAGTGGGGCAGAGGCAGAGGGAGAGGGTGACGCTGGGAGTGTAGCTTGACATAGGGCTTTATCTCACAACCCTGAGATCATGACTTAAGCCAAAATCGAGTTGGACTCAGAAGCCCCATGCTTAGTGAAATAAGTCAATCGGAGAAAGACAACTATCATATGATCTCCCTGATATGAGGAAGTGGAGATGCAACATGGGGGGTTAGGAGGGTAGGAGAAAAATAAATGAAACAAGATGGGATCAGGAGGGAGATAAACCATAAGTGACTCTTAATCTCACAAAACAAACTGAGGATTGCTGGGGGGAGGGGGGTTGGGAGAGGGGGGTAGGGTTATGGACATTGGGGAGGGTATGTGCTATGGTGAGTGCTGTGAAGTGTGTAAACCTGGTGATTCACAGACCTGTACCCCTGGGGATAAAAATATATTATATGTTTATAAAAAAATAATAAATTAAAAAAAAAAAAAAAGAAGAAGCCCCAGAAGTGGTCTTGCTTACGGAAACTTTATCTGAAGTTCTGAAATCATTAGGGTTAAGTCATCCTAATTTGTTTACCATTTAAAAATTGCTTTGCTGGGGTGCTGGGGTGGCTCAGTCATTAACCATCTGTCTTCAGCTTAGGTCATATTCCCAGTTTCCTGGGGTCGAGCCCCACATAAGGCTCCCTGCTCAGCAGGAAGCCTGCTTCTTCCTCTCCTACTCCCCCTGCTTGTGTTCCCTCTCTGTCAAATAAATAAATAAAATCTTTTTTAAAAAATTGCTTTGCCTACTCATGTTTTCTTCTCTTGCATTTCCATATAAATTTTAGAATCAGCTTCTCATGTTCTACCAAAATAGTTGGGAATTTTAATTGAAATTGTTTTGATATACTGATAAATTTGGTTAGAAGTGTCATGTGAATAATCTTGAATGTTCCAATCCATGAAGACTGTATAGCTCTCTATTAATCTTTAAATTCTCTCATCAATGTTTTGTAGTTTTTAGGGTAGAAGTTGTAAATGTCTTTTGTTCTATTTATTCCTAAGAATTGTTTTTTTTGGTGTAACTATAAATGGAATTTATTTATTTATTTATTTATTTGTTTCCCTTAAGTAATCTCTATGCCCAATGTGGGGTTTGAACTCACAACTCTGAGGTCAAGAGTCACAGGCTCTATAAGCAGAGCCAGCCAGGCACCCCCTATAAATGGAATTTTAAAAAATTCTAATTGTTTGCTATTAGTATATTAAAATACAACCAATTTTTTATCTTAACTCTGTACTCTGTAACATTCTTTTTTCTTTTTGTTCTTTTAGATTTTTTTTTTTTTTTTTTTACAGATTTTATTTATTTAACAGAGAGATCACAAGTAGGCAGAGAGGCAGGCAGAGAGAGAGGAAGGGAAGCAGGCTCCCCGCTGAGCAGAGAGCCTGATGCAGGACTCGATCCCAGGACCCTGGGATCATGACCTGAGCCGAAGGCAGAGGCTTTAACCCACTGAGCCACCCAGGCACCCCTAGATGTTTTTCTTTTTTTTTTTTTTGTTTTTCTTTTTTTTAAATTTAGTTGAGTTAGCTCACATATAGCACATCATTAGCTTTTGATGTAATGTTCAATGATTCATTACATGTAACATTATTAAATTCACTTGTTTGTTCTAGTTGCTATGCAGATTCCTTAGTTTTCCAGGAAACAATCTTATCATTTGAAAAAATGTACAGTTTTACATCTTTCTTTATGAAATTTATACACTTGGGAGCTGCCCAAAGATATAATCATGCTGTCAGACTTCAGAGTGATCTGAAAATTCTTCACCTCATGTTTATCCCAGGAATCCTTTGCCTTATGTTTTTGTATATAGTGTTATTATGTTAGAGTCAACTATTTCATATTACTATTTCATTTCCCATTTAAAAAATTTTTTTTAACTTCTGTATATTAGAAGGTTTTTAGTGGCAGGATGCCTGGGTGGCTAAGTCAGTTAAGCATCTGCTTTCAGCTCAGGTCATGATCCCAGAGTCCTGGGATAAAGTCCCACATCCGGCTCCCTGCTCAGCGGGGAGTCTGATTCTCCCTTTCCCTTTGCCCCTCCCCGGGTCATACTCTCTCTCAATCTCTCCCAAATAAATAAAATCTTTAAAAATTTTTTAAAAAAATCAAGACTTATGGGGTGCCTGGGTGGCTCGGTGGGTTAAAGCCTCTGCCTTCAGCTCAGGTCATGATCCCAGGGTCCTGGGATCGAGCCTCACATCGGGCTCTCTGCTCTGCGGGGAGCCTGCTTTCCCCTCCCCTGCGCCTCTGCCTGCCTCTCTGCCTACTTGTGATCTCTGTCTGTCAAATAAATGAATAAAATCTTAAAAAAAAAAAAATCAAGACTTATGATTTTGAAGATAATGATTTTGAACTTCCAAAAACATTGAAGATAAAATAGTACAACCATGAATATATTTCAGAATTATGACCTAGTTAACTTATACTACCCTATTAGTTAAACACACAGATTGTAAGCTTCTAATCCAAAGGAGCTCATTCTAATTCCAAAGGAGCTCATTCTACTTAAATAATCTTCAACATCTGTCACTCATTTTCTACTTTTCTTTTATTATAAATCTTTCAGTTGGAAAGATAATCACAGAAAGATAGAATAGTACAGTTTTCATTAAAATAAAAAAGAGGTAGATATTACACAACACTACATCTAGTACAGCATGTTGTGTCCTTAGAATCTTGGAGGAAATACACAAGTGCCAAACAGAGTGACGGTTTTTCCAGGAATAAGCAGCATTTATTTTTGAGGAGGAAGGGGAGTGTTATAGCTTCCTAAGTTTTCCCACTACTTCAGATTCTGGGGTATTTGCCAGTTAAGTAGGTATAAGTATATGCCATACACCTAGCATATTTCTGAGAGTTTACTGGGAGGCAGGTGAATTTCAGGTCACATCTCAAGCTCCCCAGACAATTTTTTTAAAGCTTCCCTGAAAATTTGTCCAGAACAGGCCCCAGATTCCTTGAAAGATCTCTCAATATACCTGCAACCACACTTGTATTTGGGAGGTTCTTATATTAAGCATTGTCTAAGAACCACAGACACAAATTCATTACTCCACAGTCAACTCCTTGATTCTTGGTGAGTTATCAGTTAGCTGGTAATTGTAAGATATATATTTTTCTATATTTTGTAACTGGAGATCATAGATCCCCATACAAATACATGTATGATTTACTGAATACAGTTTGTTCCTTTTGAACATAATCATGGACTTCTTACAGATTCAACTGGCTCATGAGTTTATTTTCTTTGTTTGAATGATCAAAATTTGGCATCTTTGTCAGTACTTCCAGACATTTTAGAAAGTATTTTTTCTCACAATAATAATATATTTCAGACTTGGATTATTTTTTTCAGACTCCATACATGAAAGCAGAATTCCCTAAAGAATTCTGGCTCCTTTTAGTGCACAATACTATTTGTAGAAGGCCAAATATTAATTCTACAAATATTATTCTACAAAATATTAGAACTCAGTGGGCCTTAGAACACACACTGAAACACAGATAATGTTTCTTAAATACAATTACCCATTAAAATAACCAAGGCTTCTTGGAGAAATGGCTCATTCTAAGGCTAGGGTGAAAAATGTACAAAACAGATGTAGAATATCTTAAACAGAAAGAAAATAAGTACTCAAAAAATGAGATGCCGAAGAACAAATTTAACAAAAGAAGAGGAAGATGTGTACACTTGAGTCTACAAAATATTGTTTTAAGAGATTTACAAATAAATGGAAAGACATCTCATTTTCTTGGAATGAAATACTTGACATTTTAATAGTAGCAATATTCCCCAAATTGATGAACAGATTCAGCACAATCTCCACCCAAATCCACGCTTTCTCTTCACCCCCCTGCAGAGGTCAACAAGTTGATCCTAGTTTTCTATGGAAAACAAGGAACCCAGGAAAACCAAAGCAATCTTGTAAAGAAAGAGTAAGGTTAGAGAACCTATACGTCTCATTTTTGAAGCTTACTACAAAGCAACAGTAATCAAGACAGTGTGGCACTGGCCTAATAACAGACATATATATCAATGGAAAAGAATTCAAATTAAATTAAAAAGAAACCTTTACAACAATGTTAAATGGATTTTCAACAAGATTATCAAAAGAATTCAGTAGGGGAAGGAAGAGTATTTTTAAGAAATGGTACTAAGAAAACTGGATATCCAAATGCAAAAATTAACTCAGAGTGGATCACAGACCTAAATATAATAGGTAAAAGTATAAAACTCCTAGAAGAAAACAAGGTCATAAACATTTATGACCTTATGTTCTGCAACAGGATCTTAGATACAACACTGAAAAAGCATAAGCAACAAAATAAAAGGTAGATAAATTGTACTTTTTTAAAGTTTTGTTTATTTATTTAGACAGAAAGCATACAAGCTGGGGGGAGGGGGAGGGGGAGAGGGAGAGAGGGAATTTCAAGCAGACTCCCTGCTGAGCATGGAGCCTTAAATGGGGCTTGACATGGGGCTCTATCTCATGACCCTGAGTCATGACCTGAATCAAAACCAAGAGTCAGATGCTTAACTGATTGACCACCCAGGCCCTCCTAGACTATTTTAAAATCAAACTTTTGTGTTTCAAAAAATACAAATAAGAAAGTGAAAAAATAACTCACAGAATGCAATAAAACATTCACAAATCACATAATAAGCAAAGGACTTTTATCTAGAAAATACAAAAAACTTACCAGTCATGCTCCCACAGAAAAATGAGCAAAAGATCTAAACAAACATTTCTCCAAAGACATGCAAATGTCAATAAGCACATGAAAAAATGGTCAATATCCTAGGGTATTAGAGAAATGCAAATCAAAACTAGTAAGATATCACTTCACACCTACCAGGCTGTCCCTTTGCCTCTCTTTATAGTTAATATAAAAACAGCAGACAATAACAAATGTCAATGAAGATACTAAGAAACTGAAACACTTATACATTGCTTGCTGGTGGGAAGAGGAAATAATGTAGCAGCTTCAGAGAACAGTTTGACAGTTTCTCAAAATGCTAAAGGTAGCATTACCATGTGACACAGAAATTACACATACTCAGGAGAATTACAAACATATGCTCATACAAAATCTTTTCCACAGAAATATTATTCACAATAGCTAAGAAGCAGAAAAACCTAAATGTTCATCAACTGATACACTGATCCTCAAAATATGGTATATCCATACAACAGCATATTAGTGGTAATAAAAAGGATGTCATATCAATACACGCTTTGACAAGTCTGAACACTGAAAACACTGTTAAGTGAGTGAAACCAGTAAAAAAAAAAAAAAGAAAGAAAGAAAAAGAAAAAGAAATAAAAAAAGAAAACCCCCACATATTTATGATTCCATTGTCTAGAACATGAAAATAGACAGAAACAGAAGTAAATTAGAAGTTGCCTAGGGCTTGGATGTACAGGATGGGGAGATGAGCAGGAATGACTGACAATGCCATTCAGGGGGTTAAAAATGTTTTCAAATTAGGGGCACCTGTGTGGCTCAAATGGTTAAGCATCTGCCTTAGGCTCAGGTCATGATCATCAGGTCCTGGGATCAAGCCCCATGTCGGGTTCCCAGCTCAGCAGGGAGTCTGCTTCTCCCTCTCCCTTTTCCTTCCCTCTACTTGTGCTCGTTCCCTCTCTCTTTATTAAATGAATAAAATCTTTTTTTAAAAGTTTCAAATTAGCTAGTAGTAACGGTTGTACAAGTCTATATAGTAAAAACCACTAAACCTTACATGTTAAAGAGGGTCAATTTTATGGTATGTGAAATATATATATTTTAAATTTTCTATTATTTAAAGATTTTATTTATTTGTGTGTGAGAGAGAGATAGTGAGCGCAAGCAGGGGTAGTGGCATGCAGAGGGAGAAGCAGGGTCCTGGTTGAGCAAGGAGTCCAAAGTGGGACTCGATCCCAGGACCCTGGGATCATGACCTGAGCCAAAGGCAAATGCTTAACTGACTGAGCCACCCAGGTATCCCTGTGAAATACATTTTAATAAAGATATGAAAAAAATGTATAACCTGAATTTAGTAAGGAAACAAGATAAATCTAATTTTAAATAAATTCTATAAATCGACTCAATTAAACACTTCAAAATTGTCCCTTCCATAAACATCAAAGAAAGACTAGGGAAGTATTCCACATTTTAAAAGACTAAGACATGACAATTAATGTAATGTGTGACTATACATGAGCAGACAATTGTTATAAAGAACTGGGACAAAAGTGACAGGGACTGCATGTTACTAAATACTAATATTGTGTCAATGGTGAACTCCTTGACTTTCATAATTATACTGTAACAATGTAAGAAAATACCCTTGTTTTTATGACATGAACATTGGAGTAAAGGAAAGGGGTCATAGTCTAGCAAAATCAATAATAACAGTAATAATGTATGTGTACAGAAAAAGAGATAAAGCAAGTGCAGAAGCTGCTAATCCTTACGAATTGAGGTGAAAGGTATAGAAAAGAAAACTCCACAAATTTGAAAGTTGAACTTTTTCTTTTTCAACTATTTACTATTTGCTATTGAAAATTAAGTCTTCTTCTACATTTTATCTTCTATTTACCATTTACTATTTGTGTCTATGTGAAAGTGTTAAAAAATTTTTTTTAATTTTTAAAAATTTAATTAACATTTAATGTATTATTTGTTTCAGGGGTGCAGGTCTGTGATTCATCAGTCTTATACAATGTCCAGTGCTCATTATTAAACATACCCTCCCCAATGCCCATCACCCAATTACCCCATCTCTCCACTCCTCTCCCCTCCAACAACCCTCAGTTTCTATCCTTTGATTAAGAGTCTCTTATGGTTTGTTGCCCTCTCTTGTTTCACTTTTTCCTCTCTTTCCCTATGATCCCCTGCCTTGTTTCTTAAATTCAACATATCAGTGAGATCATATGATAATTGTCTTTCTCTGATTAACTCATTTAGCTTAGCATAGTATCCTCTAGTTCCATTCACATCACTGTAAATGGCAAAACTTCATTTTCTAATGGCTGCATAATATTCCATTGTATATATACACTACATTTTTATCCATTCATCTGTTGATGGACATCTGAGCTCTTTCCATAGTTTGGCTATTGTGGACATGCTTTCTGCTGTAAAAACTGGGATGCAGGTGCCCCTTTGGGTCACTACATTTCTAACTTTGGGATAGACATGCAGTAGTGTGATTGCTGGGTAGTAGGATAGCTCTATTTTCAACTTTTGAGGAACCGCCATACTATTTTCCAGAGTGGCTGCACCAGCTTGCATTCTAAACAGCAGTATATAGGATTCACCTTTCTCTGCATCCTTGCCAATATCTACCCTTTCCTGACTTGTTAATTTTAGCCATTCTGACTGGCATAAGGTGGTATCTCATTGTGGTTTTGAATTTGTATTTCCCTGATGCCAAGTGATTAAAGCATATTTTGATGTGTCTGTTAGCCTTTTGGAGGTCTTCTTTGGAAAAATATCTGTTCATGTCTTCTGTCCATTTCTTGATTGGATTATTTGTTCTTTGGGTGCTGAGTTTGGTAAGTTCTTTATAGATTTTGCATACTAGTCCTTTATCTGATATGTCATTTGCAAATATCTTCTCCCATTCTGTCAGTTACCTTTTGGCTTTGTCAATTGTTTCCTTTGCTGTACAAAGCTTTTTATCTTGATGAAGTTCCAATAGTTCATTTTTGTCTTTGTTTCCCTTGCCTTTGGAGAGTGTCTAGCAAGAAGTTGCTGCAACTGATGTCCAGAGGTTGCCACCTGTCTTCTCCTCTAGGATTTTGATGGATTTTGTCTCACACTGTGAGCCTATTTTTGTGTATGGTGTAAGGAAATGGTCCAGTTTCATTCGTCTGCATGTGGCTGTCCAATTTTCCCAACACCATTTGTTGAAGAGACTGTCTTTGTTCCACTGGATATTCTTTCCTGGTTTGTTGGACATTAGTTGATGATAGAATTGAGGGTCCATTTCTGGGTTCCCTATTCTGTTCCATTGATCTATGTATCTGTTTTTGTTTTTGTTTTTGTTTGTTTGTTTTTTTTTGCCAGTACCATACTCTCTGGATGATTACAGCTTTGTAATAGAGCTTAAAGTCCAGCATTGTGATGCCACTAGTTTGGGTTTTCTTTTTCAACATTCCTTTCGATATTTGGGGTCTTTTCTGATTCCATACAAATTTTAGGATTATTTGTTCCAGCTCTGTTGAAAAAAAAAGTGGATAGTATTCTTTTTTTTTTAAGATTTTATTTATTTACTTTAGAGAGTGAAAGCAGGAGGAGGGGAGGGCTAGAGGGAGAAACAGACTCCCCGGTGAACAGGGAGCCTGATGCAGGACTCGATCCTGGGACTCCAAGATCATGACCAAAGCTGAAGGCAGTCGTCTAACTAACAGAGCCACCCAGGCACCCAAGTGGATAGCATTTTGATAGGGATTGTATTGAATGTGTAGATTGCTCTAGGTAGCATAGACATTTTAACAATATTTGTTCTTCCAGTGCATCAGCATGGAACATTTTACCATTTCTTTGTGCCTTCTTCCATTTCTTTCATGAGTGTTCTACAGTTTTCAGAGTACAGATCTATTGCCTCTTCGGTTAGGTTTACTCTAGTTATCTTATAGTTTTGGGTGCAACTGTGAATGGGATTGACTCCTTAATTTCTCTTTCTTCTGTCTCATTGTTAGTGTATAGAAATGCAACTGATGTCTCTCCATTGATTATATATCCTGCCACTTTACTGAATTCCTGTATGAGTTCTAGCAATTATGGGGTGGAGTCTTTGGGTTTTCCACGTAGAGCGTCTTCAGCAAAGAGAGGTTGACTTCTTTACCAATTCAGATGCCTTTTATTTCTTTTTATTGTCTGATTGCTGAGGATCTCTACTACTATGTTGCACAGCAGTGGTGGCTGTGGACATCCCTGCCATGTTCCTGACCTTAGGGTAAAAGCTCTCAGTTTTTCCCCATTGAGAATGATACTCGCTGTAGGTTTTTAATAGATGGCTTTTATGATTTTGAGGTATGTACCCTTTATCCCTATGCTGTGAAGAGTTCTGATCAAGAAAGGATGATTTACTTTGTCAAATGCTTTTTTCTGCATCTACTGAGAGTATCATATGGTTCTTGTTCTTTCTTTTATTAATGTATTGTATCACACTGATAGATTTGCAGATATTGAACCAACCTTATAGCCCAGGAATAAATCCCACTTGGTTGGGGTGAATAATCTTTTTAATGTACTGTTTGATCCTACAGACTAGTATCTTGGTGAGAATTTTTGCACCCATGTTCGTCAGGGATAGTGGTCTGTAATTCTTTTTGGTGGGATCTTTGGTTTTGCGATCAAGGTAATGCTGGCCTCATAGGAATAGTTTGGAAGTTTTCCTTCTATTTCGATTTTTTGAAACAACTTCAGAAGAACAGGTATTAATTCTTCTTTAAATGTTTGGTAGAATTCTCCTGGGAAGACTTCCAGCCCTGGGCTCTTGTTTGTTGGGCGATTTTTGATTACTGCTTCAATTTCCTTGCCGGTTATGGGTCTGTTCCTTCTTCCAGTTTTGGTGGTTTATACATGTCTAGGAATGCATCCATTTCTTTCAGACTGTCAAATTTGTTGGCATATAGTTGCTCATATATTCTTTTTTTTTTTTTTAAGATTTTATTTATTTATTTGATGGACAGATCACAAGTAGGCAGAAAGACAGGCAGAGAGAGAGGAGAGAGCAGGCTTCCCACTGAGCAGAGAGCCTGATGTGGGGCTTGATCCCAGGACCCTGGGATCATGACCTGAGCTGAAGGCAGAGGCTTAACCCACTGAGCCACCCAGGTGCCCCTTGCTCATATATTCTTATAATTGTTCTGTATTTCTTTGGTGTTGGTTGTGATCTTTCTTCTTTTGTTCATGATTTCATTTATTTAGGTCCTTTCTCTTTTCTTTGTAGTAAGTCTGGTCAGGGGGTTTATCAATCTTATTAATTCTTTCAAAGAACCAGCTCCTCGCTTTGTCAATCTGTTCTACTGTTCTTTTGGTTTCTGTTTCATTGATTTCTGCTCTAATCTTTATTATTTTTCTTCTACTGCTGGGTTTAGGTTTTATTTGCTGTTTTTTCTCCAGCTCCTTTAGGTGTAAGGTTAGGTTGTTTATTTGAGACTTTTCTCGTTTCTTGTGAAGGGCTTGTAGTGCTATATTCTTCCTTCTTAGGACCACCTCTGCTGCATCCCAGAGGTTTTGAATAGTTGTGTTTTCATTTTCATTTGTTTCCATGAGTTTCTTTTTTTTTAATTCTCCTTTAATTTCCTGGTTGACCCATTCATTCTTCCGTAGGATGCTCTTTAGTCTCCCAGAATTTGAGTTTTTTCCAACTTTGCTCTTGTTATTAAATTCAAGTTTCAAAGCATTGTGGTCTGAAAATATGCAGGGGATGATCCCAGTCTTTTGGTACTGGTTGAGATCTGATTTGAGACTCAGGATGTGATCTGTTCTGGAGCATGATCCATGTGCACTTGAGGAAAATTATGTATTCTGTTGCTTTAGGATGGGATGCTCGGAATATAACTGTGATGTCCATGTGGTCCAGTCTGTCATGAGGGTGTTAATTTTTTTAAGTTGAAGTTATAACCTGCTATTTAAATTCTCTTATTGTTTTACTAGGTTTTCCATTAATTTTTCTGGGTATTTTTAGATACAGAATCATACCATCTGTAAACAGCCTCTTCCTTTCCAATTACGATGAATGCAAATTCTGTCTTGTCTAAAACTTTCATAGCAATATTAAGCACCCATATCTTTTCCTGACTTAGTGGCAATAGTTCTATTGTTTTGTTGTTGTTGTTGTTTTGTTGTTGTAGTGGTGTATTTTTGCTTTTGTTTTTAAGTAAGCTCCCTGCCCAAACTGGACTCTGAACTCATGACCCCAAGATCAGAAATCTTATACTCTAGTAACTGAGCCAGTCAGGTGCCTCATACTGTTAATTTGTTAATAAAGGCATTTAATACAAGGAATTAGCTGAATACAAACTACAGGAAGGGCTGGAGGAACAAATTCTAAAAAGACTCTTTACCAATGATTCCCAGGGGTGCCTGGGTGGTGCAGTTTGTTGAGAGTCTGCCTCTTGGTTTCAGCTCAGGTTATAATCTCAGGTCATAGGATAAAGTCCTATGTGGGGCTCCGTGCTCAGAGCAGAGTCTGCTTGATATTCTCTCTGCCTTTCGCTCTGCCTCTCCTGCTCATGTTCCCTCTCTCTCTCTCTAAAATAAATTAGTTTTAAAAAATAAAAAAGTAAATAAAAATAAAAATGACTCCCAGAACAAAATGACTGAAAATTTTCCTGAACATGCTGCCCAGTAGTGACAGCCAAGAGGAAGAGAAAAGCAGACTTCACTTAACTTCTTCCTTCCAAATTTTGCAGGAATGCATATTATTGAAGGGGCTTAATGTGTGTCCAGAACCCTAGCAGCCAAGGGATTCTGGAAATACAATTTTTATCTTTTCCATCTCTTCAGTACAGGAAGGCACAATATAATGTAATTTAATGGAAACTGAATGAGCCAAACAACTCTACAATTCCTCTGATCCTTCACTCAGGGATAGGAAAAATTTGTATGCATTAGTGAACTATTCTCCATTTATACTCAGGATATGAGGGAATAAGTGAAAAGCAAAGAATATCATAGCAACGTAAGTAAAACATTATAAAGAAAAACCCTTCCAGTTATAGAATTATGAAATCCAAGAAAGGTCATCTCAAGAGATATTAAAAAATAGATCAAGTAATTTTTCTGGGATAATTAAGGGTACAGTTTTACGTAAAAGAGTATACAGAAAAACGGTTTCTCAGGTTTCCTCAACTGATTTAATCATTATCCAGTATATTTTTATATTTACCAGCATATCAGCTTATTACAGAAAATAACAAAATTTTAGCTTTTTAATTTTTTTATTTTAGCTTTTTCAAGTGAAAGAATGCACTTATCTCTATCACTAATGTTGTTCAATATATCCAGTTATAAAATGAATCAAACTATTATACTTAGCATAGACATTTTTACAAGGATTCCACTCATTTGTAGATTTATCAAGTATCTTTCCATTCAGCAACACCAAAATGTGAAGCATTTTATTAAATTAGGAATCATCTAAATTCCTTCAGAAAATTCTAGGTCTGGACAGTTAATATTTGACCAGTCATTAAAATTCTCTATTTACTCTTTTTGTTTGTTTGTTTTGTTTTTAATGTTTTTTATTTTTTTTATAAACATATAATGTATTTTTATCCCCAGGGGTACAGGTCTGTGAATTACCAGGTTTACACACTTCACAGCACTCACCATAGCACATACCCTCCCCAATGTCCATAACCCACCCCCCTCTCCCAACCCCCCTCCCCCCAGCAATCCTCAGTTTGTTTTGTGAGATTAAGAGTCACTTATGGTTTGTCTCCCTCCCGATCCCATCTTGTTTCATTTATTCTTCTCCTACCCCTCTAACCCCCCATGTTGCATCTCCACTTCCTCATATCAGGGAGATCATATGATAGTTGTCTTTATCCGATTGACTTATTTCACTAAGCATGATACCCTCTAGTTCCATCCACGTCATCGCAAATGGCAAGATTTCATTTCTTTTGATGGCTGCATAGTATTCCATTGTGTAGAGTTACCACATCTTCTTTATCCATTCATCTGTTGATGGACATCTAGATTCTTTCCATAGTTTGGCTATTGTAGACATTGCTGCTATAAACATTCGGGTGCATGTTCCCCTTCAGATCACTACGTTTGTATCTTTAGGGTAAATACCCAGTAGTGCAATTGCTGGGTCGTAGGGTAGTTCTATTTTCAACTTTTTGAGGAACCTCCATGCTCTTTTCCAGAGTGGTTGCACCAGCTTGCATTCCCACCAACAGTGTAGGAGGGTTTCCCTTTCTCCGCATCCTCGCCAGCATCTGTCATTTCCTGACTTGTTAATTTTAGCCATTCTGACTGGTGTGAGGTGGTATCTCATTGTGGTTTTGATCTGTATTTCCCTGATGCCGAGTGATGTGGAACACTTTTTCATGTGTCTGTTGGCCATCTGGATGTCTTCTTTGCAGAAATGTCTGTTCATGTCTTCTGCCCATTTCTTGATTGGATTACTTGTTCTTTGGGTGTTGAGTTTGCTAAGTTCTTTATAGATTTTGGACACTAGCCCTTTATATTATATGTCGTTTGCAAATATCTTCTCCCATTCTGTCAGTTGTTTTTTGGTTTTGTTCACTGTTTCCTTTGCTGTGCAAAAGCTTTTGATCTTGATGAAATCCCAATAGTTCATTTTTGGCCTTGCTTCCCTTGCCTTTGGCGATGTTCCTAGGAAGAAGTTGCTGTGGCTGAGGTCGAAGAGGTTGCTGCCTGTGTTCTCCTCAAGGATTTTGATGGATTCCTTTCTCACATTGAGGTCCTTCATCCATTTTGAGTCTATTTTCGTGTGTGGTGTAGGGAAATGGTCCAGTTTCATTCGTCTGCATGTGGCTGTCCAATTTTCCCAACACCATTTATTGAAGAGGCTGTCTTTTTTCCATTGGACATTCTTTCCTGCTTTGTCAAAGATTAGTTGACCATAGAGTTGAGGGTCTATTTCTGGGCTCTCTATTCTGTTCCATTGATCTATGTGTCTGTTTTTGTGCCAGTACCATCCTGTCTTGATGATGACAGCTTTGTAATAGAGCTTGAAGTCCGGAATTGTGATGCCACCGACTTTGGCTTTCTTTTCCAATATTCCTTTGGCTATTCGAGGTCTTTTCTGGTTCCATAAAAATTTTAGGATTATTTGTTCCATTTCTTTGAAAAAAATGGGTGGGATTTTGATAGGGATTGCATTAAATGTGTAGATTGCTTTAGGTAGCATAGACATTTTCACAATATTTGTTCTTCCAATCCAGGAGCATGGAACATTTTTCCATTTCTTTGTGTCTTCCTCAATTTCTTTCATGAGTACTTTATAGTTTTCTGAGTATAGATTCTTAGCCTCTTTGCTTAGGTTTATTCCTAGGTCTCTTAGAGTTTTGGGTGCAATTGTAAATGGGATTGACTCCTTAATTTTTCTTTCTTCTGTCTTGTTGTTTGTGTAGAGAAATGCAACTGATTTCTGTGCATTGATTTTTATATCCTGACACTTTCCTAAATTTCTGTACAAGTTCTAGCAGTTTTTGAGTGGAGTCTTTTGGGTTCTCCACATATAGTATCATATCATCTGTGAAGAGTAATAGAGTTTGACTTCTTCTTTGCCAATTTGGATGCCTTTAATTTCTTTTTGTTGTCTGATTGCTGAGGCTAGGACTTCTAGTACTATGTTGAATAGCAGTGGTGATAATGGTCATCCATGCCGTGTTCCTGACCTTAGCGGAAAAGCTTTCAGTTTTTCTCCATTGAGAATGATATTTGCGGTGGGTTTTTCATATTTACTCTTGTTCAGAAAACTCCATTTGCATTGTTTGGCTTACAGTGCAAGCATGCCCGTCCTTTAAAAATAATTTTATCTGAGGGGCACCTGGGTGGCTCAGTGGGTTAAGCCTCTGCCCTCGGCTTGGGTCATGATCTCGGTGTCCTGGGATCGAGCCCCGCATTGGGCTCTCTGCTCTGCAGGGAGCCTGCTTCCCCCTCCCCCTCTGCCTGCTTCTCTGCCTACTTGTGATGTCTCTCTGTCAAATAAATTTTTAAAAATGTATAAAAAAATAATTTTATCTGAGAGGCAGTTTCTTAAAAGATCAGTAAAAATATTTTTATGCTATTAATTTGCTGTTCATTTTGGAATTTTTCAACTAATGTGTCTTTTTTTTTTTTTAAAGATTTTATTTATTTGAGAGACAGAGATCACAAGTAGGCAGAGAGGCAGGCAGAGACAAAGAGGAGGAAGCAGGCTCCCCACTGAGCAGAGAGCCTGATGTGGGGCTCGATCCCAGGACCCCGGGATCACGACCTGAGCCGAAGGCAGAGGCTTAACCCACTGAGCCACCCAGGTGCCCCTCAACTAATGTACCTTGTGTATGATTTGAAACAGTTAAATGGAAGAACCTTTAAAATGAAATGTATTTTAGAGTCATTTTTCATTCTAATTCATATACCTCTATTTATTTTGTTATACTGTTTTATTACATTTGTCATCTTAGTGTGACTAAAATGAGGGCCTTAAATATATATGTATGTATATATGTATTATTTCCTGATTTTTGTCCCAATATGAAGCAAGTCATAAAAATTAAATAGAGTTGTGAGTTCTCTTCTTCCTGAAAATACTAAGGAAATCCTAAGAATACATAAGATGCTTAGTAAACTTACTGATATAAGTAACTTGTTTCTTTGTTATGATTCAGAGCTATTTGTGTATTTGTATCAGTATACACAGTACTTTATTTCTTCCAAATAACATTAGTAGACCTTCACCATATTAAATATTTTTTAGCCAAGTGGAAAAATTAAAAATATAAAATTATATTAAAATCAAGTTTTTCAATATAAACTCATAGAGACAGAAAGTAGATTAGAGGTTACCAGTAGCTGGGGAAAATGGGGAATTATTGCTTAATGGTTAGAGTTTCTGTTTTTGGTGATGAAAACAGTTTTGCAAACAGCAGATGGTTGCACAAAAGTATGAATGTAATTAATGCCACTGAATTGTACATTTGAGAACAGGGAAAATGGTAAGATTTATGTTATATATATATATTAAGCACAGTCTTAAAGTGATTATTCATTTAAAATAATAGTTATTCCCTTAAAATTGCTGCATTTACTTAACTAAGATATAAATATTAAATAAATCATAGTCTCAGACCCCATTTCTGAGCTGATTTTACCTGAGAATTTCACAGATATATAATAATCTATAATTTATCCACATTATGCTAGAAATTGACATACTTTCCTTGTTGAATAAATCATTTAAATTATAATACATATGCTAACCCTTTTAATTTTAGTTGAGTCAAACACTGATGACGAGTGTTTGCAACCAAAAATCTAAGATGGACTCCTGAAGAAAAAACAGGTGTCAGCTCTTATTGAACAGAAATCCTGTACCATGGTTAAAGGGAATCATCAACAGTGATACAATGTATACATACCAAAGCCCACATAATTATCAGTAATCATGTTCACTTGCATGAAAAGTAATAAAAACATGCAGTATGAGAGGAAAAAATTCTCAAGAAATAAAAAGACAGTTTTAATTCCTGAAAATACAGCTCTCCTCATTTTATTTTATTTTTTTTTTTTTAAGATTTTATTTATTTGCCAGAGAGAAAGAGAGAGTACACAGAAGCAGGCAGAGAGGCAGGCAGAGGCAGTGAGAGAAGCAGGCTCCCTGCCGAGCAAGGAGCCCGATGCAGGACTCGATCCCAAGACGCTGGGATCATGACCTGAGCTGAAGGCAGCGGCTTAACCAACTGAGCCACCCAGGCGTCCCTTTTTATTTTTATTTATTTATTTATTTTTTGCCTTTTTTTTTTTTAGCTCTCCTCATTTTAGAGGTAAAAAAGAAAAAGACCTCATTCCCTAATTTATTTTTTCTAAGCACTCTTAAAAAGAATGATTGCAACAGAGCACGATGGTATTTTATTACAGAGCAATTTTCTAAAGATATTCTTAATGTTTTTAATGTAGCTATGTTTTTGCTAATTATATGTAGAAGACTAAAAGACATGGATGGGATTAGAGAAGATTAAGCTGAGTGAAGTAAGTCAAGCAGAGAAAGTCAATTTTCCTATGGTTTCACTTACTTGTGGAACATAAGGAATAACATGGAAGACACTAGGAGAAGGAAAGGAAAAGAGGGGGAGACAAACCATGAGAGACTGTGGACTCTGAGAAACAAACTGATGGTTGTAGAGGGGAGGTAGGTGGGGGGATGGGTGAGCCTCTTGGTGGGTATTAAGGAAGGGACGTATTGCATGGAGCACTGGGTGTGGTACATAAACAATGAATCTTGGAAAACTGAAAAAATAAAATAACATAAAATTTAAAAAAACAGTAATAAGACATGAAATTAACATAATTTTAAACATATCTTTAAAAGAGGTAAATGATCATTCTTTTTTATAGAATCAAAAAAAGTATTAAAAGACAGGAAATTATAATATACCTTGTTAAATTTTATTTTTTTATTTCATATCTATCATTAAACATGTATTAGAACAAAGTAAACCCATAAAGCAAAAAAATCACATATTGCAACAATGAGATGGCACCCAAAGAAACTGTGGTTTTAGACTATGCTATTCGAGCAAAGATGATTTTATTCTTATTTCAGGGGCTTCACTTTTCCCAAATCCAGACTACCATAACATTTAGAAATATAAAAACAACTTCTTTTATGGTTTGTTTGTTTTCTTCCCTCTTTTCAGGGAATTACGCTTATGGCTGTACCTATCAAGTTCTAAGCAGGAGGGAAATAACAAATGCTGTATTGTTTACATCCCCACCTAGTGGTCTTAAATTTTTAGTTGGCATAGTATTAAAAAATGAATACTTTAAACATGAAAACTCAAAAAAGTGATTTGACAAAAATTAAAACAAACCAAACTTTACAGCTAGGAGAGGTATTATTAAGGTCATCTAATTCTGTGCTATTCCAACTGGGGGATGTAATGCTATGTCAGAAACTATGTGAAACCTTCAGAAAAAAAAAAATTGAGCATTTTCTCAGAACATCTATTTTACTTAATGGTACAAGGCCAATGCATATTCTGGAGTAAAATGCTTCTGTATACCCTTTCCATTACAAAATATAAACCAAGTTCATAAGACACTAAATACTAACCCCAAACTGCCAACTTGCTATACAATGTGGGGGTTTTTTGCATATAAAATTTCTTAGATATTTTTTCTAATCCTCAGAATTTTCCTTTCACTTCATACCATAGCACATATACAACCTGAAGCCAACTCAAAGTCCTAGTCTAGATACTTTTCTACAATTTATTTAAAATTTTAACTTGGTTTTTAGAACGAGCAGATAGTTCTATGACTTTTAATGCATGTACAGATTCATGTTACTATCAGCACTATCAGGATACACAACACTTCTATCACCTACCATCACAATCCCTTTTACTATACCTTTGTAGTCATACATTCTCACAATCCTTAGCTGTTGGCAACCACTGATCTATTTTCTATCAATATAGGTTTGTCTTTGCAAAAATAGTTTATAAATGTAATCATACATAATGTAACCGCTTGAGAAGGGTTTCTTTATTTCACCATCCCCTTTGATATTCACATTTTTTCAGTTACCAATAGTTCATTCCTTTCTATTGTTTTTTTAATGAATTTCTTACTCCTTTCATTTTTTAAAAAGATTTTATTTATTTATTTGACACAGAGAGAGAGATCACAAGTAGGCAGAGAGGCAGGCAGAGAGAGAGAGGAAAGCAGGCTCCCCGCTGAGCAGAGAGGCTGAGGAGGGGCTCTATCCCAGGACCCTGAGACCATGACTGAGCTGAAGGCAGAGGCCCAATCCTCTGGGCCACCCAGGCACCCCATCTTATTCCTTTCATTTAAAAACTTTTTTTTTATTTTAACTCCAGTTAACATATAGTGTTATATTAGTTTCAGGTATACAATATAGTGATTTAACATTTCCATACCTCACCCGGTGCTCATCATGATGAGTGCATTCCTTAATCCCCATTGCTGTTTAACCCCACCCCCCTCTCCTTTGTCTTGTTGAATAGTACCCTGGAAAACAGTATGGAGGTTTTTCAAAGTTGAGCTACCCTACCACCCAGTAATTGCACTACTGGGTATTTACCCTCAAAATACAGAAACAATAATCAAAAGAAATAAATGCACCCCTTTGTTTATTGTAGCATTTTTTACAATAGTCAACTTATGGAAGCAACCCAAGTGCCCATCAATAGATGAAAGGATAAAGAAGCTGTGGTATATACATACAATGGAATTTTACTGAACCATAAAAAAGAATGAAATCTTGCCATGTGCAAAGACCTGGATGGAACTCTAGAACATAATGCTAAGTGAAGTAAGTCAGTCAGAGAAAGACAAATACCATATAATTTCACTCATATGTGGAATTTAAGAAACAAAACAAAGAAAAAAAGAAAAAAAAACAAAACAAAAGATAGTCTTACTATAGAGAGCAAACTATTGGTTACCAGAGGGGAGATGGCTGGAGTATGGGTGAAACAGGTGAAGGAGATTAAGAGTACGGTTATCATGATGAGCACGGAAGAATGTACAGAATTATTTAATCACTATATTGTATACCTGAAACAAATATAACACTGTATGTTAACTATACTGGAATTTTAAAAAATCTAGAAAGGAAATGGTAAATAATCAGGCCACTATTACCTCTTCCTCTGCTCATGGCACATGTCAATAATCAATCAAGACACACTTAGATTTTGAGCTTTGCTGTGGCCTCAAAATGCTCAATGCACAGCTCTAAGCTGCCACTACTACATAATCAGAGTTGGGACTCTAGTTGTAACAAATGTTCCCTTTTCTATTAAGGAGAAATTATTCTCAACAAACAATAATCTTTATAAAATTATTTTAACTTTCTAGGAAAAAAATAATCCCATTCTTAATCCTTGACCTATTTACAAATGTGTGCTTTTTCATAAGACAGAGCAAGAGAGAGACTGATGGGGTAGTTCAGGGCAGACTTTTGTACTAGAACAAAATCCAAAATATACAGGGAAAGGAGCCTAATCTTGGAAAAAGGAGGAGGAGGAGGAGGAAAAAGAGGAGTAAAGAGGAGGTTACAATCTGTTGAGATATTGTTAAAATCTTATTTGCCACCTACTGTATTGAGCTATTCTTCCAGTTTTGCGTTTGGTACTTATTTGATAATAGGTTTGTGTTTTTAAAGTCTTCATACTATCTATTTGTTAGACATCTATGTTAGATTCTAATCGTGTAAGTACACACTTGGATTCCCTTCCTATATCCCAAACACATAAAAATGGCAAATAAAAATTTAAAGCAATATTGTGGAAAAAATGTCAATGTGGAACCCATCTTCCCTACCCCCTCAGAAAGATCAAGGACTAGACAGCTATCCATGAACAAAATCAGCTCCAGAATCAGCTCTAGAGTCCACCTAAAAAGTTTCAGCAACATAGTGGAACAAAACAGAGTAATTATACAAAAAAAGAAGGAAGGCAACCTCATTTTGCCTGCATCATCCCATCCCCCAAGCTGGCATTATTCAGCACCAAAAGGAACTTCCCAAATAGGAATGGAAGAACAGGATGAGCAACCAGTGCCTCCAGCTCTTTGGGGCACGGTGTAAAGGTACTGCTTTGGTTTCACCCCACCAAGATCAGCAAAGCTGACACTTAAGGAGATAGTTAGGTATCAGGAAGAAAATCAGAGGCTACTATTAGTAGACACACAGCGGAAAGTGACCTAGGTTCAGAGATCTGCTCTGCAGACAGACTCAGCATATTTCAGCACCAGCAATGTCAATAGCTAGCACAGTCTTCAAGGACCATCAGGCAAATTTCACCATATTTAGCTCCACAGGAATTAGTGTTCACTGAGAGCAGCCCACTGCAGCTGCACAAGTATAAGACACTAGCTAACCAAGTCCCTTCTCATTCCTGCCAGAGTCTGGTAGCTTTAGCTTCTACAGCTGTGCAAGTGCATGACACCAGCCTAAGCTCACCTGGCTGACCCCCATGGCCATGTTCAGAGGTAGCCCTTTCAGATGTGATGCAGCTACACATCAGCGGCCTGATGACTGTTAACAGCCCCCAGTACAGCACACATACCTTTGGTGGGGTGAGTTGGGGTGAGGGGGTGGTGATGGTGGTGCATGCACCCACAGGTGAGTGCACAGACAACCAGGGCCTTGGAGCTGCTTTGTGGGCCCAGATCAAGTCCAGCCTCTTGTCACTATAGCTGGCACCATGGTGCTCACTTGTAGCTAACTCTTCCAGCTGTGCACCTGCACACCCGCAGCCTGACTCCTGTCACTGCCCCCCACTACAGTGTGCACACTTGAAGTAAGAGTGAACAGCCGCAGGAGAGCACACCTTTCTATAGGGCCTCCACACTTGCCAGTAAGCCCATAATTGGCCCTGGCCCTTGCTATCTACCCTGATCTCCATCATTATGTCTGCAACTGACCCCTATCACTACATAGGTACCCACAGCTGACTGTCACAGCTGAGTGTGTGCAAACCACTGACTCTGGTCCCCGCTACTTGCCCTGGGTGCTGCACCTGGAAGGGCTTGCTGAGGACTCCAACAGACCTTGCCGCCACTGCTTGCCAAGGACCACACCATTGCCAATGCAATGGACCTCAGCAGCCTGAACCAAAGAGACATCATACCCTTGCTGGACCTGGTACTGGCACATACCCCCACACTTGGCACCTGTACCACTAGAATCAAGTAACATGATCCAGCAAGCCCCCACGCACAGGTAAAAGGCTTCCTTTATCAAAGTCAGTCCATAAAGTCTGGGAGAAGTAACTGCTTCTTCAAATGCACACATAACCTATGCAGGGTTACAGGCACCATCTAGAATCAGGGAAACCTATCTCCATCAAAGGAATGCAGTAAATTCCTCCAGGAATAGCCTGACAAAGAATTCAAAATAATTATTCTAAGATGTTTGGAGAGCTACAAGAGAAGAGAGAAACAATTACACAATATCAAGAGAACAATAAAAGAATAAAACAAGAAGTTCAACAAGTGACAGAAAACACAAAAAGAGGGCGCCTGGGTGGCTCAGTGGGTTAAAGCCTCTGCCTTTGGCTCAGGTCATGATCCCAGGGTCCTGGGATCGGGCCCCACATTGGGCTCTCTGCTTGGCGGGGAGCCTGCCTCCCCCTCTCTGTGCCTGCCTCTCTGCCTACTTGTGATTTCTGTCTGTCAAATAAATAAATAAAATCTTCAAAAAAAAAAAAAAAAAGAAAAGAAAACACAAAAAGAACCAAACAAAACTTTTGGAACTGAAGAATACAATAACTGAACTAAAGTATTTACGGAGCTCCAAGAGTAGAATTGAACAAGCAGGAGAGAGATTTAGAAGTGAGATCAATTAAAATTATCTAATCATAGAAGCAAAAAAGAAAAAAAAATGAAAAGAATGAAGAAAGTCTCCAGTAATAACGGGACACCATCAAAGTGAAATAATATATGCATCAGTGCAGTGCTAGAAAGGGAAGAGAAGGGGCACCTTGGTGGCTCAGTGGGTTAAGCCTCTGCCTTCGGCTCAGGTCATGATCTCAGGGTCCTGAGATCGAGCCCTGCATCGGTCTCTCTGCTCAGCAGGGAGCCTGCTTCCCCCCTCTCTCTGCCTGGCCTACTTGTGATCTCTGTCTGTCAAATAAATAAATAAAATCTTAAAAAAAAAAAAAGAAAGAAAGAAAGGGAAGAGAAGGATAATGGGGCAGAAACCTTATTTAAAGAAATAATGGTTGAAAACGTCCCAAATCTGGGGTGATATTTAGACATCCAAGTTTGTGATGTCAATAGGCTGCCTCAAAATTTCAATAAAAAACAATCTTCTCCAAGACACATAATAATAAAGTTGTTAAAAGCTGAAGAAAAAGGGAAAAATTTTGAAGCAGTAAGAGAAAAAGAAAATTCTCTCATATAAGGGAACCCCAATAAAGCCATCAATGGACATTTCAGAGACCTTGCAGACCAGAAGATGGCATACTCAAAGTGTTGAAAAAAAAAAAAAAAGAAACTGCCAACCAAGAAACTTTACACAGTAAACCTGTCCTTCAGAATTGAAGGTGAAATACTTTCCCTAGTAAGAACAGCTGAGCAAATTAATCACCACTAAACCTGTGTTACAAAAAATGCTGGAAGGAGTTCTTCAACCTGTAGCAAAAGGACTAATTCATATCAAGAAAACACATGAACATAAACAATACACAGTTAAGGTAAGCATATAGCCAAACTTAGATACACTAATAATGTAATATAGTGATGTTAACTATTTAACTCTGGCATAAAGGTTAAAGGGCAAAAGTATTTAAAATGGGTATAGCTTCAACAAGTTGCTAAGGGATGCACAGTACAAAAAGATGTAAATTGTGACATCAAAAAACAAAAGGGGAAGTGAGTAAAAGGATAGAGTTTTTGTATGTGATCGAAGTTAAATTGTTATCAACATAAAATAGACTATAATATGATATTTTATGTAAGCTTCATGGTAAATACAAAGCAAAAACCTACAATTGATATCCAAAAACATGAAGAGAGGAAAATCAAAGCATACTACTAATGAAAATAATTAATCTACAAAAATAGGCAGTGAGAAAGGAAAAAAGGAATAATGAAACTAAAAAACAAGCAGAAAACAATAAGATGACATTAGCAAGGTGATATCTATCAGTAATTACTCTTAAATTCTCCAATCAAAAGGCACAGAGTGGCTGGATGGACAAAAAACCAACACCCTCACTTCAGCTCTAAGAACACACATAGGCACAAAACGAAGGGTTGGAAAAAAATATTCCACGTTAAGTGGAAACCAAAAGAGAGCAGGGGTAGCTATACAGTTGACCCTAGAACCATACAGGTTTGAACTATGCAGGTCCACTTATATGTGATTTTTTAAATAAATGGTATCACAAAGTTTTCTCTTCCTTGTGATTTCTTAACTTTTCCTTTTCTCTAGTTTACTTTATTCTAAGAATACAATGTATAATATATATAACATACAAAATATGTCTTGCGTCTTTATGCTATTGGTAAGGATTCTGGTCAACAAGTTATTAGTTAACTTTTGCAGTAGTCAAAAGTTACATGTAGATTTTCAACTTTGTTGGGGGTCAGTGCCTCTAAATCCCACATTGTTCAAGGATCAACTATACTTAGATCAAACAAAATAGACTTACAGACCAAAACGATAACAAGGGATGAAAATGGTCACTATGTAATGATGAGGGGGTGCATTCATCAAGAAGATATAACATTCTTAAATATATATGCACTTAACATTAAAGCACCTAAATATATTAAGTAAACACTATCAGGTTTGAAGGGAGAAATAGACAATACTGTAATAGCAGTATACTAAACTATACACAGTGTACTATAATACTCCACTTTCAACAATGGATAGATTATCCAGATAGAAAATCAACAAGGAAAGTTGGTCCAACAAACTTTACACAGTAAACCTGTCCTTCAGAATTGAAGGTGAAATACTTTCCCTAGTAAGCAACAGCTTATTAATCACCACTGAGCAAATTAATCACCACTAAACCTGTGTTACAAGAAATGCTGGAAGGAGTTCTTCAACCTGTAGCAAAAGGACTAATTCATATCAAATGCACATTAGACCAAATGCAACAGATGTATACAGAAAATTCTACATAGCAGTAGTAGAACACACAGTCTTTTCAAGTGCACAAGGAACATTTCCCAGGATACATCACATGATGGGTCACAAAAAAAGTCACAGCAAATTTAAGACTCAAATCATACCAAGCATCTTGTCTGACTATAATGGTATGAAAATAAGAATCAGCACCAGGAGGAAAACTGGAAAATTCTTAAATATAGGGGGATTAAACAATATGCTCCTGAATAACCAGTGGGTGAAAAACTAAATCAAAAGAGAAGAACTATTTTGAAACAAAAATGAAACCACAACATATCAAAACCTAAGGGATGCTGCAAAGTCAGTTTTTTGTTTTGTTTTTGTAAAGATTTTATTTATTTTTTTGACAGAGAGAAACACAGTGAGAGAGGGAACACAAGCAGGGAGGTGGGAGAGGGAGAATGGGCTTCCTGTGGAGCAGGGAGCCCAATGTAGGGCTCAATCCCAGAACCCTGGGATCATGACCTAAGCCGAAGGCAGCCACTGAGCCACTGAGCCAGTCAGGCGCCTCAAGAGGGCAGTTTACTAAGCTAAATGACCACTTTAAGAAAGAAGAAAAATCTAATTTAAAAAAAAAAAAAGATCTTAAACAACTTCACTTTACACCTCAAGGACCTAGGAAAATGAAAAATAAATTAATCCCCAAATTAGCAGAAGAAAAGAAATAATAAATATGAGAGCAGAAATAAATGAAATACAGACCAGAAAAACAATACAAAAGATCCATGTAACTAGGAGCTGCTTTTTTAAAAATATAAATATAAGTGACAAAACTTAGCTAGACTAAGTCACTGAGTGGAGAAAATCAAACCTTTGTGCACTGTTGGTGGAAATGTAAATTGGTACAACTACTATGGAAATCAGTATGCAAGTTCCTCAAAAAATTAAAAATAGAACTGCCATATGTTCTAGCATCTGATTTCTGGGTAGATATCTAAAGATGAAAACAGGATCTCAAAAAGATTATCTGTACCACCATGTTCAGTACAGCATTATTTACAATAGCTAATATATGTCAACTTGGTGTCTTAAAAACACAAATACTCTGCATGTGAAGCTTGAAATGAATTTTTCTTTTTAAGATTTTATTATACACACACACACACACATATTTTTTTTGACAGAGAGCACTCATGGTGGGGGGGGGGCAGAGGGAGAGGGAGAGAATCTTAAGCAGGGTTTACACCCAGAGTAGAGCTCAACATAGGGTTTAATGTCACAACCCTGAGATTATGACCTGAGCCAAAATCAAGAGTCAGATGCTTAACTGTCTGAGCCACCCTAGCACCCCTAAAAAATTCTATTTTAAAATAATCTCTATACCCAATATAGGGCTCAAACTCACAACCCTGAGATCAGGAGTTGAATCCCCTACCAACTGAGCCAGCCAGGCACCCCTGCAATGAGTTTTATAGGGCTAAAATTAAGGTGTTGACATATCTATCTCCTTAGGAGCTTTGAGGAAGAATCTGTTTCTTGCTTCCTCCAGCTTCTGGAAACTGCCAGTATACCTTTTTTCCTGGCCACATTACTCCAATCTTTGTTGTCCCATTGCTACCATCTCTTGCCTATATCTTATAAAAACTCCTGTGATTACTTTGAGGGTTCACCCAGATGACCCAGCATAATTGCCCATCTCAAGATGTTTAACTGAATTACATTTGCAAGTCCGTCTTGCCATGTAAGGTAACATTTTTTAGGTTCTAGAAATTAGGATGTGAAGTACCACAGTAGTCAACTTCTCCGTCACCCAGCCACTGGCAACCACTGTATTTTACCTTTTCCATAGTTTTACCTTTTCCAGAATGTCATAAAAGTACAATTACTACAGTATATAGACTTTGGAGTCTGGCTTCTTCATCTAAGCATAACACTTTATGAAATTCATCTGCGTCATTACATAAATCAGTACTTCCTTCCCTTGTATCGCTGAGAAATATTCCATTCCATGGAGATTCCACAATTTGTTTATCCATTCACAAGTTGAAGGATATCTGTTTTGTTTCCAGTTTTTGACAAGAATGAATAAAACTGATAAAAACTCTCAGGTGCAGTTTGTTGTGGGAAACAGTTTTTATTCCCTTGGTAAATACCTAGGATTAAGATTGCTAGGTTGCATTGCTAGCATGTTTAACTTTCTAAGAAACTGCCAAACTGCACTCCCATGTGCCCCTACTCCTTATATTTTTTCTTTCTTTCTTTTTTTTTTAAGATTTTGTTTGTTTGTTTATTTATTTATTTGACAGAGACACAAAGCGAACAGTGAGAGAGGGAACACAAGCAGGGGGAGTGGGAGAGGGAGAAGCAGTCTCCCCCCTGAGCAAGGAGCCTGATGTGGGGGCTTGATGGGGGACTCGATGCAGGGCTCAATCTCTGGGATCATGACCTGAGCCAAAGGCAGCTGCTTAATGGCTGAGCCACCCAGGCACCCCTCCTTATATCTTTTCTGATGCACATAGTTACCACATAAACAAAAAGTGTTCATGAAGAAAAAGTGGAGGAAATAGTTTTTGGTTTGACAACACTATTTACCAAAGTGCTACACTGAATTCTCAATAGAGAAAGACAAATAAAAATAGGAAAACACATTTAAAAGACAGGAGAGATAGTTCTAAAGGCTATTCACATAGCTCTAAAAGTAATTCCAGAAATTACTTAAGAGAATAATAGAGGAGCAATATTCAAAGATAATAGGTGAAAAATTTCCAGAATTGAGGAGATATTTAAATCCAGAGGTTGATAATATACATGCAGAATAAAGAGTCTTACCCAGACACATTATGATAAAAATAGTAAGGACAGTAAGGATAATGAGAAACTTTTAAATCTACCAGAAAGAATAGATTACCTAAATGAATGAAAATTAAGACTGAAAAACATTTTACCAATAGCAGAAGCTAGAGGACAATAAATAAATCTACAGCATTTTATGTGAAATATTGGGACCAGAAATATTTCAGAATTCAGATTTTATGAGGGGAGAAAGGATATTAGAAAATTAATATGGTCTATATCCTGTACATTACATGGCACCTCCATTAGGACATTTAACCAGCTCTAAGGAATAAGACTTAAGTAGCAAGGTGAGAGAAAGGGGATTTTTTTTTTTTTAAGATTTTATTTATTTATTTGAGAGAGGACACAGCAAGAGAGGGAACACAAGCAGGTGGAGTAGGAGAGGGAGAAGCAGGCTTCCCACTGAGCAAGGAGCCTGATGCGGAGCTTGATCCCAGGACCCTGAGATCATGACCTGAGCCAAAGGCAGATGTTTAACGACTGAGCCATCTAGGTGCCCCAAGAAAGGGGATTTTTATCAGGCTCCAAAAGCTTCCACGTAGAATATGAAGAGATACACCATGGGAGTGGAGATCTGACAAAATTATATTAACTTTGTTTGGAAACCACAAATTGGATCACCACTTTGCATGGTTTTTCCTTCTTCTTCTGTACTGTTTGTGCAAGAGTATAAATCAATGTTTTCAGACCTTTTCTTTCCAAATCGCTCTCCTACTCCCCAGAGGTCCACTCTTAAGTGTTTTGGTCTACAATTCTAGAACCATATTTTTAAAAATACTTTTTTGGGCCTAAATTCAATATAAGAATGTATTTACAACTCTCAAATCACTTGCTCATACACATAAATACCTGTAACAAAAGTTTCTGTAACAGTAATTATATTATGTATCTAACACTGGCATTTTGTTTTCTTATTTAACTTGAAAAAAAGTTAAGCTGACTTCATGACACAACAACTGCTAACAACCTGCAGACTGAAAATGATCTAGAAAATTTTTACTCATGTATAAGTTTTATATAAAAATAGGATAAAACCATAGGGTGCATGGGTGGCACAGTTGGATAAGTATCCAACCCTTGGTTTTGGCTTAGGTCATGACCTCAGTGCTGTGAGATCGAGCCCCGTGTGGGGCTCCATGCTCAGCACAGAGTCTGCTTGAGATTCTCTCTCCCTCTTCCTCTGGCCCTCCTGCTCATGCTCTCAATCTTTCTCTCTAAATAAATGAATAAGTCTTTTTTTAAAAAATGGGGTAAAACCATAAAAATTGTATCTATGCTACATTGTAGTTTTAAGTTTTAATTTAAATTCCACTTAGATAACACAGTGCAATATCGGTTTCAGGTGTACAATATAGTGACTCAATACTTACATACAATATCCAGTGTTCATCACAAGTGCTCTCCTTAATCCTCATTACCTATTTAACCCATCCCACACCACTTCCCCTTGGTAATCATCAGTTTGCTCTCTATAGTTAAGTCTGTTTCTTGGTTTGCCTCTCTCTCTCTTTTTTCCCTTTGCTCATTTGTTTTGTTTCTTAAATTCCACATGAATGAAATCATATAGTATTTGTCTTTCTCTGACTGACTTATTTTGCTTAGCACAATACTCTAGCTCTATCCATGTTGTTGTAAATGGACACTGTAGCTGTCTTTATTCACTTTCTTTTTGGATTATTTGTTAATATACTCTTAGTGTCACTAAGACCTAAAGCATACGTATATCCTCATTTGTGTTTTCCGTACTTGTGCTTATATTCAGGAAGAAATAATTTATTTTCTAAAATGACTTTCTAAGGGGGTGCCTGGCTGGCTCAGTCAGAAGAGTTATATGCAACTGATGAATTATTGAATGCTACATCTGAAACTAATGATGTACTCTATGTTGGCTAATTGAATCTAAATAAAGATTTAAAAATTTTAAAAAAGAGCATGTGACTCTTAATCTCAGAGTCACGAGTTCAAGCCCCACATTGCATGTAGACATTAGTAAAAACAAAAACAAAAACAAAAAACAAGACCTTAAAAAAATGAATAATTAAGATGATTTTCTAGGATATAGACCAGAAGTATCTGATAGATCAAAGAGGTATATCTTAAAACTTCCACGAGAGATGATATATTTTTATATGGAATTTCCTGTCAAACAGGCGAAACTGTCCACATCATGCTTATTCACTATAATGGAATTTGAGGTTGGAGGTATTATTACTTGAAAGAGTTATGAGTGATGTCAAGATCTCCTTCCTTTATGCCTCTGCTATGCCCTTTTATGTATGCATGTTAGACTAGACTGCTTAGTTATTAGTTTTGTTATGTAAATAGTTTCATGAATTTAATCACAGACCTCTATGCTTTTCATAAGATATGGAAATACGACAAAGTATTTCCACTTTAAAAGAAGAACAAATAAGATGCATAAAAATGTTCCACTGAGTTATATAATTTTATTTTTTATTTTTTTTAAAAATTTTATTTATTTGACAGAGAGAGATCACAAATAGGCAGAGAGGCAGGCAGAGAGAGAGAAGTGGGGAGAAGCAGGCTCCCTGCTGAGCAGAGAGCCCAATGCGGGACTCGATCCCAGCACCCTGAGATCATGACCTGAGCTGAAGGCAGAGGCTTAACCCACTGAGCCACCCAGGTGCCCCTTAACTCATTTTTAAAATTTGCTTTTTATTTTGAAATAATTTCAGACTTAACAAAAGTTACAAAATAGTACAAACCACTCAGTGCCAAGATCTTGGTTTCTAGGTACCATTCTTCAATAAAGGGAAAAAGTCCCTGGAGAAATAGCCCATTTAGGACCAGGATGAGGAAAATACAAGATAAAGCAGAAGCATTTTATAGTACCAGAAAACAAGGAAATGCTCACAAACCAAAAGGATGGAGACATGTCAAGAGGCTACAGGAGTCTACCAAGATTCCCAATGATTAAAGCTGGAACTATTTCAGTGATAAATAACATATTAGATTTAACCCAAAGAATAAAATAAATATACATGAGTCCATAGAAATATAAAAAATAGGGAAGAGTCAAATATTCATTATAAAGGATATAAAAACTATTCTGTCCAGGAGTTGAGGCTTAACCTGCCCTCCTGCCCCTGCCTTTGAGAGTGGGCTGGACTTAGTGACTGTCTCCCAAACAGAGTAGGATAATTTGGAACTTTTTGTATACAGAGGAGAAGCCTGGCAGATACTACCTTACCTAAAATAATCAAGATTTACATCACCAGAGGTACCCTGTTGATATCATCTACTCTCTGATATGATGTGATGAAAAGGGTACTTCACTTCTACAGTATTCTTTCAAAAAAGCCATAACTGTCATACATACATACATACATACACACATACACACACACACACACACACACACCCCAAACCAAAATTGAGGAGCATTCAATTTCACCAGTATCCTCAAAACTGTCAAAGTCATGAAAAAATAAGAAAAGATCGAGAAACTGTCACAGACCAAAGGAGACTGGAGAGCGATGACAAATAAATGCAATGTGGTGGGCTGGATTGAATCTTTGAGTAGAAAAGGAACATTAAATGAAAAAATTGTAAGATGTGATTAAAGTCTGAAGTTTAAAAGTTCATAGAAAACAGATGAAATCTGAATAAAATCTGGGGTTATTTAACAGTAACATGCCAATATTGGTTTAGTTTCCAAAAATGTACAACTATAATTTAAAATGGCATAAAAAAATTAAATTGGGTGAGGGGTATACTATCTTTTAAACTTTCCTATAACTCTCAAATTATTCCAAAATTTAAGTTTATGTTTTAAAAAATAGAATTTCCTTAAACCTTTCACTCAGATTCCCCAAACTTAACATGTGCTTTATCTGTCTCTTTTTCCTCCCCCACAGACTTTTCTGAATTTGAAAATTCAGACTGCAGACATCGTTTCTCTTTATAAATATTTCAATGTAGTTCCTTAAAAAGTATATTTATCAAAAAAAGGAAATTATTATTAACATAGCACTATCCAATTTACAGACCTTCACATTTTGCAAATAGTTCCATTAATATCCTTTATGAAAAAAATAAGATAAAATAAAAATAAAACAATAATTGTTTCTATCTTGGCCAATGATTCAGCCCAGAGTCATACATTGTATTTAATTGTCACATCTCTTTAATCTTTGATCTGAAACAAGTTCCTTATTCTTTTTCTTGACCTTTACATTTTTTAAGAGAACATCCATTTTTTGACAAATTGTCCCTCAGTCTGGGTTTGACTAATGTTTCTTCATGTTTAAATTCAGGTTACATTTTTTTTTTTGATAAGTTGGCTTGCATTTTATTTTCTCCTTAAAAATAACACACATATACACACAGAAGAAAGCAGATCCACTGAAAATGAGAGTGATATCCAGTCAATGCTCTTAGTAGGATGGGCCAGGGTTTCCACTTCTGTGGCCTGGATGAGAAACGCTTTGCATTTGTCTGGCTGCATCAGTTTCACCATTTGGTGTTCCAGGTGAGTCGTTCAGTTTTGGTTTCTCCCTGAAAGAGCCCCCTTTGGAGTTCACTGTAAGGCCCACATGTGTTTGTTTCTGCTGCTGAGCTGGTCTGCTCAGATGACAATATGGCAAAGGCTTCCACATTTCCAGCTGCCCAGAGTTTCTTTTTTTGTTGTTGCTTGTTTTTATTTTAATTCCAGTATAGCTAGCATACAGTATTATACAAGCTAACATACAGTATTATACAAGTTTCAGATGTACAATGCAGAGATTCAACAATTCTATACATTACTTAGTGCTCATCATGGTAAGTGTACTCTTTAATGCCCATCACCTACTTTCCCCATTCTCCCATCCACCAGCCATCTGGGAATCATCAGTTAGTTTTCCATAGTTAAGAGCTTGTTTCTTGGTTTGTCTTTCTCTCTTTCCCTTGTTTGTTTTGCTTCTTAAATTCCATAAATGAGTGAAATCATATGGTATTTGCTTTCCTCTGACTGACTTATTTCACCTAGCACCATACTCTCTAGCTCCATCCATGTAGTTATAAATGGCAAGATCTCATTCTTTTTTATGGCTGACTAATATTCTATGGTATGTACATACCACTTCTTTATTCATCTATTGATGGCTACTTCCAAATTTTGGCTGTTGTAAGTAGTGCTGCAATAAACATAGGCGTGCATATATCCCTTTGAATTGGTGTTTTTGTATATTTTGGGTAAATATTCAGTAGTGTGACTACCGGATAGTAGAGTAGTTCTATTTTTAACTTTTTGAAAAACCTCCATACCGTTTGCCACAGTGGCTGTACCAGTTTGCATTCTCACCAACAGGGCAAGAGGATTCCTTTTTTCCCATATCCTCACCAAGACCTGCTGTTTCTTGTTTTTGATTACACCCATTCTGACAAGTGTGAGGTGATACCTCATTGTAGTTTTGATATGCACTTCTGTGATGATGAGTAATGTTGAGCATCTTTTCTTGTGTCTGTTGGCCATCTGTACATCTTCTTTGGAGGAATGTCTCTTTGTATCTTTTTTTGAAAATTTTCATTTAAATTCCAGTTAGTTAACATACAGTGTAATATTAGTTTCAGTTGTACAATTTAGTGATTCAACACTTACATACAACATCCAGTGCTCATCACAAGTGCCCTCCTTAATCCCCATTATCCATTTAACCCATCCCCCAACCCCTCCCCTCCGGTAACCATCAGTTTGTGCTCTATAGTTAGGAGTCTTTTTCTTAGTTTGTCTTTCTCCCTTTCTCCTCATGATCATTTGTTTTGTTTCTTAAACTCCACGTATGTGCAAACTCATATGGTATTTTGTCTTCCTCTGACGTATTTTGCTTAGCATAATAACTCTCTAGCTCCCTCCATGTCAATGCAAATGGAAAGATTTCATTCTTTTTTATGGCTAAATAATATTCTTGTGTGTGTGTGTATGTGTCTGTATACTGCTCTATTTTTTTACAGATTTATTTACTTTAGAGAGAGAGAGAGAGAGAGAGCAAGTGAGCATGAGTGGGGGCAGGGGTAGAGGGAGAGAGAGAATCTCAAGCCCAATGCCCAATGCAGAACTCGATCTTATGACTCTGGGATCATAACCTGTGCCGAAATCAAGACTGGATGCTTAACCAACTGAGCTACCCAGGTGCCCCTGTACCACTTCTTTATCCATTCATCATTTGATGGACATTTGGGATCTTTCCATAATCTGGCTATTGATGATAATGCTGCTATAAACATCAGGGTGCATATATCCCTTTGAATTAGTATTTTTATATTGTCTGGGTAAGTAGTACAAGTGCCCAATCACAGGGTGGTTTTATTCTTAACTTTTTAAGGAACCTCCATACTGTTTACCAGAGTGGTTGTATCAGTTTGCATTCCTATCAACAGTGTTAAGAGGGTTCCCCTTTCTCCACATCCTTGCCAACACTTGTGTTTCTTATGCTATTAATTTTAGCTATTCTGACCAGTGTGAGGCAATATCTCATTGTTGTTTTAATTTCTATTTCTCTGATGATAAGTGATGTTGAGCATCTTTTCATATATCTGTTGGCCATCTGTATGTCTTCTTTGGAGAAATGTCTCTTCATGTCGTCTGTCCATTTTTTTAAAATATTTTATTTATTTATTTGACAGACAGAGATCACAAGTGGGCAGAGAGGCAGGCAGAGAGAGAGGGAGAAGCAGGCTCCCCACCGAGTGGAGATCCCAATGTGGGGCTCGATCCCAGGACCCTGAGATCATGACCTGAGCCGAAGGCAGAGGCTTTAACCCACTGAGCCACCCAGGCGCCCCTCGTCTGTCCATTTTTTAATGGAATTATTTGTTTTTGGGGTGTTGAGCTGGGTAAGTTCTTTATATATTTTGGAAATTAAGCCTTTATCAGATATGTCATTTGCAAATCTTTTCCTGTTCTGTAGGTTATCTTTTAGTTTTGTTGATTGTTCCATTCATTGTGCAGAAGATTTTTATTATGATTTAGTCCCAATAGCTTATTTTTGCTTTTGTTTCCCTTGTCTTAGGAGACAATGTCAGGCCTCAGAATAAAATCAACCCTGCTGACACCTTCAACTCAGACTTCTAGCCTCCAGAAGTGTGAGAAATGAATTCCATTGTTTAAGTCACTCAGTCTGTGGTATTTATGATGGCAGCCCTAGTAAACTACTACATAAAATACACAATTAAATGGTTTTAGGTATATTCACATGTTTATGCAACCATCACCATTGTGTAATTCCAAAGCATTTTCATCACTCCAAAAAGAAACCCTGTATCCGTCAGCTATCACTCCCAATTTCTGCTTTCCTCAGTCCCTGGCAACCACTAAATCTATTTTCTATCTCCTTACATGTTGATATCCATCTATTCTAGCACCCATTCTTAAAAATACTTTTCTTTCCCTATTGAATTGTCTTGACATCCTTGGTGAAAATAAACTGACCATAAAGATGTTTTTGTTTTTGTTTTTGTTTTTTTGAGAGAGGCGGCAACTATGCATGTGCATAAGTGGAGAGTGGGGAGGGGCAGAGAGAGAAGGAGAGGCTCCATAAGCAGGACGGAGTCCAACATGGGGCTTGATCTCATGACCCTGAGCCAAAATCAAGAGTTGGATGCTTAACTGATTGAGCCACCCAGGAACCTCTATTTCTGTAGTTTCAATTCTATTCTATGGATGTGATGTATTCCATGTCTATCTTTATGTTTGGGTTTTTTGCTTTTTGTTTTGTTTTGTTTTTGTGGAGGGTGAGGGGTAGAAGACATTTTCATCAACTCAAACAATTTTTATTCTCATTTCCTGTTTTCTTTTGAAATTAGTTTTATGTAAAGTTCACATTGCTGTCACCTTTATATTTCTGTGACTAGGACTGACCAGAGCAGTTTATAAGATTCCTGTGTCTTATACCAGATAGAATGTTCTCTGCTTTTAGTAAAAAATTATTTCTTTACTGATTGGATTTGGAGGGCAGGCAATGTGAAAGGATTTGTCCTTCTGTTTTTAAAAAATATTCTTCTGGGGGCGCCTGGGTGGCTCAGTGGGTTAAAGCCTCTGCCTTCAGCTCAGGTCATGATCCCAAGGTCCTGGGATCGAGCCCCGCATCGGGCTCTCTGCTCGGCGGAGAGCCTGCTTCCCCTCCTTCTCTCTGCCTGCCTCTCTGTGTGCTTGTGATCTCTGTCTGTCAAATAAATAAATAAAAATTTAAAAAAAAATATTCTTCTGGGGATGCTCAGTCAGTTAAGCACCTGCCTTTCACTTGGGTCATGATCCCAGGGTCTTGGGATCAAGTGCTGCATCATTCTCCTTGTTCAGGTAGGAGCCTGTTTCTTCATCTGCCTGCCATTCCCCCTTGCTTGTGTGCTCTCTAACAAGTAAATACATAAAATCTTTAAAAAATTTTTAAATAAAAACATTCTTCTGTCTGGGGTACCTGGGTGGCTCAGTTGGTAAAGCATCCAACACTCAGTTTTCTCTCAGGTCCTACATCATGGCTCCTGAGATGGAGCCCCTCATTGAGTTCTGTGCTCAGCAGGAAGTCTACTTAAGATTCTCTCCCTATGCCCCTGCCCCCACTGTGTTCTTTTTCTCTCTCTAAATAAATGAATCTTAAAATACATTAAATATAAATGTAAATATATATATATGTGTGTGTGTGTATATATATATCTTCTGTCTTACAGGATCATAATTTTTCTCTAATGCTTTATTTTTTTCCTTTTAACTGTTTAGCTTCCAAAAGGCATGTTTCCCTTCCTTTTTTACCCTCCCCCCCCCCCGTTACCCTCCCCCCGGGCAATTGCCTTTCCAATTGCTTCTGTGGGTCCTTAACAAACATGTCAGTCCCTTTCCTATATAGTGTGCTCTGATCTATAAGTAAGCTTTTTTCAGAACTACAGTATTTAGGGAGGAATTCCTTTTCCTGAAAGTGATTTTAATCACTCTTATGCCTGTCACTAGCTCCTTCTTCTCCTCTGCAATTTTATGCAGACCACCCTTGCTCTCCACCATGGCTTGCATAGGGGCGTGAATGATGGCTTGTTATGATTTGGTATACATTTTTCTATTTACAGATAACATGTAGTTTGAACACTCTCTTTGTTCTAGTTATGTTAAAACGTGGGCTATGTCTAGTTTTATTTGTTCATCTTTATTGTTTTTTGGAGGATACGTGGGAGATTCATTTGTTGTTGCATTTGTTGTTACTCCAGTTTTCTAGTTTTTAATATTTTTGCAAATATATTGTTTGTTTTTCCTGGATGAAGAACTATCAGGCTCTTAATGGTTTGAGATATGTTTACTCTAGTACCGCAATAATACTGCTTGGAAGCAATACTACAACTGGCTAATCACTGACTCAGTGGTATAGTATACAGAGAATTATAATAAGATACTGTGCTCTTAACATGGGATTCAAATTATTCAGAAACCATGTGGTATGTAATTGGTAATGACAACTATAGAAGAAACATTATTAACTAAAAGCAAAATAACGCAAGTCTTACATTCAAAAGGAGATACTTTCTTTTTTTTTAAGGTTCTCTTTCCACCAGGAAAATTATTTTTCTTTGAACAGTCAAGTTCAAAAATTAGTAGTTTATCATAATTTCTATATGAGAGTATCTTATTCATAGTCCATATTACTTTTGGCTTTTCTTAGCTTTATTTATCAGAACACAGCCCATGTGAAAAATCTAATGACCATAATATTAAAAATAAAATGTCAAATGAAATTACTATTTCCTTATATTTTAAAGAATGTTTACCTATACTTAATAGAAATTAACCTAGAATTAGCTTTAGTAAAATACATTATGTTTTAGTTGTTTCTTTAATTCTGTGACTTAGTATTTTGATTCTTGGAGCTACAATAGCATTCCTTAAGTGTTACTGCACTGATTTTATTTTATATAGGAGTTAGAACTGACCACTGGGAATTTGGTGCTATTGGAATATAGGTTCTATCAGTTAAATAATATGTGATCTTTAGGTAAATAACTTTCCCTCTTTCAGCTGTTGTTTTTTCATATGAAACATGTAATTAATTTGATAATATCTATTATGAAAGGTTGTGAAAGTTTTAGTCTTTCCAAAATACTTTTAAATATTTGAATGAAAAGACTCAATGTAAATTAACCAATAATTATCATTTGAGCTAGTGTCTATTACTCTGCTAACCACCGTTGCCAGAGCACTCATTGTGGTATCTTATGAAACTAAGTGTATAAAAAGCCTACTATTCCCCTCAGTATAAAACCATTTTACTAATAGGTATGGCTGTATCTCATATATATATAAAATACGTATTTTATATATATACACATACACACATTTCTTTCTATCAAATATCATGTACTACATAGTATTATAAACAGTCGTCTTCTTTTAAAAAAAAAACTTTATTTATTTTTGAGAGAGAGAGAGAAAGAGAGAGCGAGCACACAAACGGGGGTGGGGGATGGGGAGGGGGCAGAGGAGAAGCAGACTCCCCTGCTGAGCAGGGAGCCTGATGCCAGACTGGATTCCAGGATCCTGGGATCACGACTTGAGTCAAAGGCAGATGCATAACTGACTGAGCCACCCAGGAACCCAACAGTCTCTTTCTTCTTAACATAAAAATATTTTAATAGGAGCTATTGCTACTTCATGTAATAAAAAGATTTAGCCCTTCCTACCATATTTCTATATGATGATGAGTTGACTTTTAATACTGCCCTGAATCAATGCTTTCTTTCTTAACAGTCCTCAGAGTTAAAATTTGTCTATTCATTTTATAATACTACCCCAAAGCACTAACAATAATTTTAAAATTTCTATTGAGTATAATCATGTCTTATATAATTAAGTAGTATCTTCCAAAATTTTTTAATTTAAATTCAATTTAATTAACATATACTGTAATATTAATTTCAAAGGTAGAACTTAGTGATTCATCAGTTGCATACAACACTCAGCACTTACTACTTCAAGTGCCCCATCACCCAGTCACTCCATCCCCCCACCCATCTCCCTTCCAGTAACCCAATTTCTTTCCTATAGTTAAGAGTCAATAGTATCTTAAACTAAAGATTTCTCAGCAATAATATTTATCTATCCAAAACATATTTAGTGAATTTGCACTACTACTGGATAGTTACCACTTAACTACTTTAAGCAACTTACAAAAAACAAAATCCCTAAACTTTCTTGTTAGCTCATTTAACATTTTCTGAGTGCCCATAGTTTGCAAGGACTGTCTCTGATTATTCCAGATATTAGAAATAGCATGTGGTGACAAAGCAAGGAATATAGGATGGAGTTAGACATACCCAGTATATTCAGAAGGGACAAAGACACACAACCGAGGAACAATCTCCAGTATCCCTTATTAAACTGAGCATGCCATTCCAATGAACATCGTTGGATCATATAGATTAAATCAATATTTCAGTTGTCTCAAGCATATCAAAGCTATTATTAAAAAAAAAAAAAGCCATGGTTATGGGACACCTGGATGGCTCAGTCAGTTAAGTGTTTTTGTTCGGCTCAGGCTCTGATTCCAGGGTCCTGGGATGGAGCCCCATGTTGGGCTCCCTGCTCAGCAGAGAACCTGCTTCTCCCTCTCCCTGTGCCCCTCCCCCACAACCATGTGCTTAAAAAAAATCCATTGTTAGAAACAAACCTTGAATTTTCAGAGTCTATTCTTCATGGAGCATAGAATAGATGTCAGTGGCTGAAAGAATAATATTTTGTCTTCGTGCTTTGATTAATCAGTCACCACAACTGCTTCTCACTTCTATTCAATTCTATCCCTACTGCTAGGTCCAGTTGTAACACCACATCCACAAAGTCTACAATGGGTTTTATTCATTCTGTATTGCAATGCATCCTATCAATTCAAAATCCTAGAACCTATGTATTGATCTTAGCTACTTATCTCAACTACAGGAATCAACAGTCCTGGGACTTTTACTCATATGGCATTACAATACAAACTCCTTACTGGTATAAAAAGTTAAACATGTAAAAATCCTAAGAAATTGTTAAAAAATTTAAAATGTGAAGTAAAGAAAATGTTACCACCTTCAAATTTTCGAGTCTGAAATCTATGAGCTATCAATACTATCTTTCATTGCTAGTATAATCAAGTTATCCTACAAAATTTTCAAAGTGTTTAAAATAGGAAACCGTTTTAAGATACTTTTAAAATGTTAATGAAAAGCATACTGAATATGTATGTTAAATTGTGAAACCACAACGCAGCATAGGATATGAGCATAAAGTTTTCCGATACTGTGTCTTACCAACTGCCTTACCAACTGCCTCAAAATAATGAATATATTTTAAATAGACCATAAATATAAGTAATCCCAGAGAGCTGTCTGTTCACCTTTTAGATAAATGTTCTTTTAAAAAGCTTTGAGAATTTGGCATTAATATTGTATTTCTATGTCATATCTATGACATAGATATCTATGATATCTATGATAATTTGAATGACATGTAGAAAGTTTTATTCATATATTTTGAAAAAAATTGTATTTTGCATTTAAATACAAGGAGTGGACATGCAGGTTTCCAGTTAAGGGAATATAGTCAATAGGATTATAATAGCGTTGTATGGTGACAAATAGTAGCTACACTTGTGAGCACAGCATAACATACAGAGTTATTGAACCATTATGTTGTACACCTGAAAGTAATGTAACATTGTGTGTCAACTATATTTCAATAAATAAATAATGAAAAATACTGTACTGTCAGTTCTTCCAGGAAGAAAGGAAAAGAAGCAATAGGCATCTAAAAAAGATGAGTCTATAAGAATGGCTTTTTATATGAAATTTAGAGTATGAACTACATCTTCAACGTAACTATTTAAGTCTTTTTCAAACCAGGTCCCTTTAAAATTTTATTTTTTTTTTTTATTTTTTTTTATTTTTTTATTTTAATAAACATATAATGTATTTTTATCCCCAGGGGTACAGGTCTGTGAATCGTCTGGTTTACACATTTCACAGCACTCATCATAGCACATACCCTCCCCAATGTCCATTTCCCCACCACCCTCTCCCATCCCCCTTCCCCACCGCAACCCTCAGTCTGTTTCTTGAGATTGAGTCTTTTATGGTTTGTCTCCCTCCCAATCCCATCTTTTCATTTTTTCTTTTCCTACCTCCCCCCAAACCCCCCCACCTTGCATCTCCACTTCCTCATATCAAAGAGATCATATGATAGTTATATTTCTCCGATTGACTTATTTCGCTAAGCATGATACCCTCTAGTTCCATCCACGTCGTCGCAAATGGCAAGATTTCATGTCTTTTGATGGCTGCATAGTATTCCATTGTGTATATATACCACATCTTCTTTATCCATTCATCTGTTGATGGACATCTAGGCGCTTTCCACAGTTTGGCTATTGTGGACATTGCTGCTATAAACATTCGGGTGCACGTGCCCCTTCGGAGCACCACGTTTGTATCTTTAGGATATATACCCAGGAGTGCAATTGCTGGGTCGTAGGGTAGCTCTATTTTCAGTTTTTTGAGGAACCTCCACACTGTTTTCCAGAGTGGTTGCACCAGCTTGCATTCCCACCAACAGTGTAGGAGGGTTCCCCTCTCTCCGCATCCTCGCCAGCATCTGTCATTTCTTGACTTGTTAATTTTAGCCATTCTGACTGGTGTGAGGTGGTATCTCATTGTGGTTTTGATTTGTATTTCCCTGATGCCGAGTGATGTGGAGCATTTTTTCATGTGTCTGTTGGCCATCTGGATGTCTTCCTTGCAGAAATGTCTGTTCATGTCCTCTGCCCATTTCTTGACTGGATTATTTGTTCTTTGGGTATTGAGTTTGATAAGCTCTTTATAGATTTTGGATACGAGCCCTTTATCTGATATGTCGTTTGCAAATATCTTCTCCCATTCTGTCAGTTGTCTTTTGGTTTTGTTAACTGTTTCCTTTGCTGTGCAAAAGCTTTTGATCTTGATGAAATCCCAATAGTTCATTTTTGCCCTTGCTTCTGTTGCCTTTGGCGATGTTCCTAGGAAGAAGTTGCTGCGGTGGAGGTCAAAGAGGTTGCTGCCTGCATTCTCCTCAAGGATTTTGATAGATTCCTTTCGCACATTGAGGTCCTTCATCCACTTTGAGTCTATTTTCGTGTGTGGTGTAAGGAAATAGTCCAATTTCATTTTTCTGCATGTGGCTGTCCAATTTTCCCAGCACCATTTGTTGAAGAGGCTGTCTTTTTTCCATTGGACATTCTTTCCTGCTTTGTCGAAGATTAGTTGACCATAGAGTTGAGGGTCTATTTCTGGGCTCTCTATTCTGTTCCATTGGTCTATATGTCTGTTTTTGTGCCAGTACCATACTGTCTTGATGATGACAGCTTTGTAATAGAGCTTGAAGTCTGGAATTGTGATACCACCGACTTTGGCTTTCTTTTTCAATATTCCTTTGGCTATTCGAGGTCTTTTCTGGTTCCATATAAATTTTAGGATTATTTGTTCTATTTCTTTAAAAAAAATGGATGGGATTTTGATAGGGATTGCATTAAATGTGTAGATTGCTTTAGGTAAAATAGACATTTTCACAATATTTGTTCTTCCAATCCATGAGCATGGAATATTTTTCCATTTCTTTGTGTCTTCCTCAATTTCTTTCATGAGTACTTTATAGTTTTCTGAGTATAGATTCTTTGCCTCTTTGGTTAGATTTATTCCTAGGTATCTTATGGTTTTGGGTACAATTGTAAATGGGACTCAGGTCCCTTTAAAATTTTAAATGTCAATTTCTTCCTTTTAAATTACAGCAAGATACTATAACGCGATGAGTTGTTATTCAAACACATAGACAATAAATATTTGAATAATGATTTGCTATTAAACTCAACGGTTTATTTGTAAATGGCAGTTTCTACCACAAACACAATCATTTAAATAATAAAGTCTGTTTGCAACAACATGGATGGAGCTAGAGACTATAATGCTAAGTAAAATAAATCAGAGAAAGAGAAATAAAGTGATTTCACCCCTATGTGGAATTTAAGAAACAAAACAAACAAACAAAAAAAGGCAGAGGAAAAAAGAGACAAGCCAAAAAACATTCTTAACTATAGAGAACAAACTGATAGTTAACAGAAGGTAGGTGGGTGGGAGGATGAGTGAAATAGGTGAAGGGGATTAAGAGTACACTTGTCATGATGAGCACTGAGCAATGTATAGAATTGCTGAATCATTATATTGTACACCTGAAACATCTATAACACTATGTTAATTATACTGGAATTAAAATGAAAAAAATAACAAGTAATAAAGTCTGGCAACTCAAAGATTCTACTTGTGCTCCTAATATCAGGCAGCAATTCACAAGATAATCATAAAAGAGCAAATTTTGTTAATGGTAAATTCCACTTAGAATGTTTTCATACTATTTATTTTCTATTACTATTATTCATTACTACTTATCTATACCATTTTATTTAGTTAGCTGGAGTTGCTATAACAAAAATACAATAGACTGGGTGGCTTAAACAACATATATTTCTCATAGTTCTGGAGGCTAGGAAGTGCAAGATGAACGTGCCTGCTGAAGCTCCACTTCCTGGGTTATAGACTGCTGCCTTGTCATCATGTATTCCATGGTTCCCTCCTCCTTCTTCTTCTTATAAGGGCACTAATCCCATTATGAGGGTTCCACCATCATAACACAGTCTAAACCTAATTATTTCCTGAAGTTCCTACCTTTTAGTACCATCACATTAAAGATTAGGGTTTCAACAAATGATTTGGGAGGGAGGGCATGTTTATCTCAAGTCATAACACTAATGGACAGGACGAAAAATTTCTCAATCTCATAAACTGGTGTAGTCTAATTATTTTTAGAAAAAGGATGTTCAGGAGCACCTGGCTGGCTCAGTTGGTTAAGTCTCTACCTACAGCTCAGGTCATGATCCTGGAGTCCCTGGATTGAGCCCTGTGAAGGGCTCCCTGCTCAGCAGGAAGTCTGGCTTTGCCTCCCCTCCCCACTACCTACTCCTGCTGTCTCTTACTCTCTCTCTCTCCGTGTCAAATAAATAAATAAAATCTTTTAAAAAGATTTTATTTATTTATTTGACACGGAGAGAGAGAGAGAGAGACAGTGAGAGAGTTTGGAACGCAAGCAGGGGGAGCGAGAGATGGAGAAGCAGGCTTTCCCATGGAGCAGGGAGCCTGATGAGGGGCTGGATTCCAGGATCCCGGGATCATAACCCAAGCTGAAGGCAGACGCCCAATGACTGAGCCACCCAGGCACCCTAATAAATATAATCTTAAAAAAATATATATGTTTAAATAGAATTTATATTATGTGTACATATTGTGTTACGTAGACTTCATGGTTAAATTAAACATGGTCTAATTATGAAAAAAGTTAGAGCAAGTTTAACTAGCAAACAAATTTCAATTAAAGCAGCACCCGGGTGACTGTCACTTGGGAGACCAGATTCTTGATTTTGGCTCAGGTCATGATCTCAGGGTCATGAGATCGAGCCCTGCATCAGGCTCTGTGCATAGTGCAGAGTCTGCTTGAGATTCTCTCTCTTCCTTTCCCTCTGCCCTTCCCATGCTTGCACTGTAAAATAAATAAAATAAATAAAATAAATAAAATCTTAAAAAATAATAAAAAATAAAATAAAGAAAAATACCAGAAAACTTCATTTTGATGTGAATAGACCAATGCTTAATTTTTTTTAAAAAAAGATTTTATTTATTTATTTGAGGGAGAAAGAGAGAGAGAGAGGGGGCACAAGTAGGCAGAGCAGCAGAGGGAGAGGGAGAAGCAGTCTCCCCACCAAGCAAGGAGCCCAATATGGGACACGAGCCCAAGACCCTGCGATCATGACCCGAGCTAAAGGCAGATGCTTAACCGACCAAGCCCACAAAACTTTATTTTTAATAAAAACTACAGATTTCAAAAATTTCTAATCAATGGCAATCTAAAATATTATAAAGTATTCTATAAGTTAAATCTAAATGTGATTAATGTCATAATCAGCCACCAAAAGACGAAAATAAAATTTATATATACATTCCACAGAGCAAATATTAAAAGAGAATGCATTCAGTTATAGATACAATTCTTCTAATCTTTAAAATCTACTGATTTTTAAAAATCATTTATTTATTTATTTGAGAGTGAGAGAGATTTATGTTGAGATTTATATTTATGTGAGAGTGAGAGAGATCAAAGAGGGAGAGGGAGAAGAAGACTGGCTGCTGAGCAGGGAGCCTGAAATGGGACTCGATCCCAGGACCTTGAGATCATGATCTGAGCTGAAGGCAGCAGCTTACCCGACTGAGCCACCCAGGTGTCCCAAGATTTTATTTTTAAGTAATTTCTACACCCACTGTGGGGTTTGAACTTACAACCTGGAGATCAAGAGTCACATGCTCTACCAGCTGAGCCAGCCCAGTGCCTCTTATTATGCCTTTTTAAATAAAACACCAAAGACATGGACCATGAGAGAAATAATTGATAAGCCTGACATCATTAAAATTAAAAACTTTGGCTCCGTGAAAGATGGTGTCAAGACAGTGAGAAGTCAAGCTACAGGCTGAGAGAAAATATTTGCCAAAGACGTGTCTGATAAAGGGTTAGAGTTCTGAATTGGGCTCCTTGCTCAGCAGGGAGCATGCTTTTTTTCCCTGCCTCTGCCTGCCACTCTGCCTGCTTGTGCTCTCTCTCTGATGAATAAATAAATAAATAAAATAAAAATAAATAGATAGATAGATAAAATCATTCTTAAAAAATAAAAGGCATAACCATATCCACGGTCTCTAGGTTTTGTCCTGTTTTGTCTTCTACAGTTGTATAGTCTTGCCATTTTTATATTAGGCCTATGATCCATTTTTTTTTTAAAGAAGAGATTTTTTTTTTTTAATTTTATTTATTTATTTGAGAGAAAGAGAATGAGAGATAGAGAAAGCATGAGAAGTGGAGGGTAAGAGGGAGAAGGAAGCTCCTGCTCAGCAGGGAGCCTGATGTGGGACTCCAAAGGGGAGCCAAAGGCAGTCGCTTAACTAACCGAGCCACCCAGGCGCCCAGTAAAGTGTGTATCTAGTTCCTTTTTTTTTTTTTTTTTGGCATGTGGATATGCAGTCGTTCCAGCACTATTTTTGAGGCAACTATCTTTGTTCATTGTATTGCCTTTGAAACTTTGTCAAAGATCAGTTGACTTATTTATGAGAATCTATTTCTGGGCTCTCTAATCTGTTCTACTGATCCATGTTTATTCCTTTGCTAATACCACACTGCTCTGATTACTGTAGTTATATAGGAAGTCTAAAATTTTGCTTTTCTTCTCCAATACTACATTGGTTATTCTGAATTTTCTTTTTTTTTTTTTTAAGATTTTATTTATTTGACAGAGAAAGACTGCGAGAGATAGAGGGAGAGATCATGAGCAGGGGAGAGGGGTAGAGGGAGAACTAGGCTCTCCACTGGGCATGGAGCCCAATGCGGGGCTCAATCCCAGGACCCAGAGATCATGACCAGAGCTGAAGGCAGATGCTTAACCGACGGAGCCACCCAGGCACACTGTTCTGAATTTTCTGAATAAACTTCAGAATCAGTTTGTCAATGCCCATGAAATGACTTGCTGGAAATTTGGGGGAACAGCACTGAATCTATAGATCAAGTTGGAAAGAACTAACCTCTTGACAATACTGAATATTCCTATCCATCAACATGAGATCTTTTTCCATTTATTTAGTTCTTTGTTGATTTGTTGATCAGAATTTTAAAATTTTCCTCATATAGAGCTTATATGTATTTTGTTAGAATTATATCCAAATATTTCTTTTGGAGAGTATTTCTTTTTGGAGATAATGTCAATGGCACTGAATTTTTAACTTTAAACTCCACGTTTTCATTTATACTGGAAAGCAACTGACTCTTGTATATTAATCTTATATTCTGCAACCTTACTATAATCGTGTATTAGTACCAGGAGGTTTTTTTGGTTCTTTCAGATTTTTTTACATAGACAGCCATATCATCTGCAAATGAAGACAGTTTTATGTCTTTCTTAATCTATATACCTTTCCTTTTTTTTTTTTTCCAAATTTCAGCTTTATTAAGGTATAACTGGTATATCATTGTAAAATATTTAAAGGATACATCATGTCAATTTCGTATACATATACAGCATGAATCACTCTGTAAACCTTTTATTGCCTTATCACATTAGCAAGGAGTTCCAGAACAATGTTGAAAAGGAGAGGCAAGATGAGAAATCTTTGCATTGTACCTGTTCTTTGTGGGAGAGCTTCAAATTTCTCACCATTAAGAATGACATAAGCTGCAGAATTTTTGTATACTCTTTATCAAGTTGAGAATGTTCCTCTCTATTCCTAGTTTGTTGAGTCACAAATGGGTGTTGGATCTGGTTGAATGCTGCTTCTATATTTGATATGTTCATGTGATTTTTTATTTTTAGCCTGTTGGTATGAGGGATTGTATTAATTGATCTTTTATTTTTTTATTTTTATTTTTTTAAAGATTTTATTTATTTATTTGACAGACAGAGATCACAAGTAGGCAGAGAAGCAGGCAGAGAGAGGGAGGGGGAAGCAGGCTCCCCGCTGAGCAGAGAGCCCGATGTAGGGCTCGATCCCACAACCCCGAGATTATGACCTGAGCCAAAGGCAGAGGCTTTAACCCACTGAGCCACCCAGGCGCCCCTTAATTGATCTTTTAATGTTGAAACAGCCTTACATACCTGAGATAAACCCCACTTGATATATAATTCTTTTTATACATTTCTGGATTTGATTTAGTATTTTGTTAAGGATTTTGGCATTATGCTTATAAAAAATACTGGTCTCATGTTTTATTTTCTTGTAATGTCTTTGTCTGGTTTTGGGTAGTGCTGGTTTCACAGAGCAAGTTAAGAAGTATTCCCTCTGCTTCTATCCTCTGAGATTGTAGACAACTGGTATAATTTCTCCTTTAGATGTTTGGTACAATTCAATAGTGAACCCATTTGGGCCTGCTACTTACTCTTTTGGAAGGTTATGAATTATTGATTCAATTTCTCTAATAGATATAGGCCTATTCAAATCTATTTCCTTGTGTATGTCTTAACAAATTGGGTCTTTAAAGGAATTGGTCCATTTCATCTAGGTCATCAAATCTGTGGGCATAGAGATCTCTATAGTATTCCTTTGTAACCCTTTCAATTTCCATGGAATCTGTAGTGATGTTCTCTCTTTCGTTTTTGACATTATTAATTTTTTTTTTTAAAGATTTTATTTATTCACTTGACAGACAGATCACAAGTAGGCAGAGAGGCAGGCAGAGAGAGAAGGGAGGAAGCAGGCTCCCTGCTGAGCAGAGAGCCCCATGCGGCTAGATCCCAGGACGCTGGGATCATGACCTGAGCCGAAGGCAGCGGCTTTAACCCACTGAGCCACCCAGGCGCTCCTTGACATTATTAATTTGTATCCTCTTTTTTTCCTTAGTTAACCTTAGCTAGAGACTTAGTGATTTTATTGAACTTTTCGAAGAACTGGCTTTTAGTTTTATTTTTTCTGTTCATTTCCTGGTTTCAGTTTCATTGATTTCTGTTCTAATACTTCTGCTTACTTTGGACTTAATTTTCTCTTTTTTTTCTAGTTTCCTAAGGTGGAAACACTGAATTTAGATCTTTTTTTTTTTTCTAACATAGGAATTCAATGCTATAATCTAAGTATTGACTTGCTACTTCCCACAAATTTTGATTAAGCTGTATTTTCATAAAGTTTAAAATTTTTTAAAAGGTTTTTTTTTTTTTTAAGATTTTTATTTATTTGACAGAGAGAGAGACAGTGAGAGAGGGAACATAAGCAGGGGGAGCGGGAGAGGGAGAAGCAGGCTTTCCTGCAGAGCAGGGAGCCTGATGCGGCGCTCAATCCCAGAAACCTGGGAATATGATATGAGCTGCAGGAGGATGCTTAACAACTGAGCCACCCAGGCACCCCGTAAAATATTTAAAACTTTCTTTTGAGATTTCTTCTTCAACTGCTATGTTTAGAAGTATACGATCTCCATGTATTTTAAGATTTTCTAGTTTTCTTTTTGTGGTTGATTGCTAGGTTAATTCCATCATGCTATCAGAGCAGACATTGTATTTCTATTTTAAAATTTGTTATTGTGTGTTTTATGCCCTAGAATGTGGTTTATCTTGATGAATGTTCCATGTGAGTTTGAGAAAATATTCATTTTCCTGTTTTGGATAGAGTCTATATATGTCAATTATACCCTGTTGATTAAAAATGCTGCTGAGAATGTCCACAATAGCCAAACTATGGAAAGAACCTAGATGTCCATCAACAGATGAATGGATAAAGATGTGGTATATATATCTACAATGGAATACTATGCAGCCATCAAAAGAAATGAAATCTTGCCATTTGCGTCAACGTAGATAGAACTAGAGGGTATTATGCTGAGCGAAATGTCAATCAGAGAAAGGCAATTATCATATGATCTCCCTGATATGAGGAATTTGAGAGGCAACGTGAGGGGCTTGGAGGGTAGGGAAGGAAAAAATGAAACAAGATGGGATCGGGAGGGAGACAAACCATAAGAGACTCTTAATCTCACAAAACAAACTCAGGGTTGCTGGGGGAAGGGGAGTTAGGGAGAGGATGGTTGGGTTATGGACACTGGGGAGGGTATGTGCTATGGTGAGTGCTGTGAAGAGTGTAAACCTGGCAATTTACAGACCTATACCCCTGGGGCTAACAAAACATTATATGTTAATTAAAAATTAAAAATTAAAAAAAAAATGTTGCTGAGTTCAAGTATGTCCTTACTGATTTTCTATCTGCTGGATCTATCCATTTTTGAGAGAGGAGTATGGAAGTCTCCAACTATGATAATGAATTCATTTAATTCTCTTTGCCTCATGTAGTTTGATGCTCTCTTGTTAGATGCATACATATTAAAAACTGTTATGTCTTCTTGGAGAATTGATGCCTTTATCATTACGTAATCCTCCTCTTTATCCCTAGCAGCTTTCTTTACTTTGAAGTCTGCTTATAAACATAAAATATGTTTAAATATATATAATACATTTAATATATTAATATATATTAATATTGCACATTATATATTATATATTAATATATATAATATATAATATATTTAATATAATATATATAATATATTTAAATATATAAAATATGTTTAAATATAAACATTTAAAATGAGTATCTTGTTGAAAACATACAGTTGGATCTTGTTTTTCTATCCATTCTGATGATGTTCTTTAACTGGTACACTCAGACCACAGACATTCAACACAGCTACTAATACACTTGGATTAATGTCTACTACATTTGTTACTATTTTCTATTTGTTGCCCTTGTTCTCTGTTCTTATTCTTGTCTTTCACTGTTTTCTGCCTCTTTTAACTGAATGTTTTAACTGAATGTTTTACATGATTCTATTTTCTCTTTCTTGGCATATCAATTATTCTCTTGTTTTTGCTTTTTTTTACTGGTTACCCCTACAGTTTTCAATATACATTCACAACCAATTTACTTTCATGTAACAATATACAACTTTAGAAGTAGTATATCTCATCATAACAAAATAATCCTAATTCCTTCCTTCCAGCTCTTATATCATTGTTGTTATTCATTTTGCTTACAGGTAAGTATACAGAAGCACTTATTTACACACACATAGACACATACATAAGTACACATAACAATATATTATTGTTATTATTTTGAACAAACTGCTATTAGAGTAAAAAGAAAAATGAGGGGCGCCTGGGTGGCTCAGTGGGTTAAAGCCTCTGCCTTCGGCTCAGGTCATGATCCCAGGGTCCTGCGATCAAGCCCCGCATCGGGCTCTCTGCTCAGCAGGGAGCCTGCTTCCTCCTCTCTCTCTGCCTGCCTCTCTGCCTACTTGTAATCTCTGTCTGTCAAATAAATAAATAAATAAATCTTTAAAAAAATAAAAATAAAAAAATAATAAAAGTTCATATTTTACCTTCATTTTTCCTTCTTTGATGCTCTTTCTTTCTTCACATAGATATGAATTTCTGAACTATATTATTTTCCTTCTCTATAATGAATTCCTTTTAACATTTTTTGTAAGGCAGATCTATTGTCAACAAATTTCTTCAACTTCTGTTTGTCAATTTCTCCTTCAGGTCTTGAATGTAATTTTACATGGTATAGAATTCTGCATTAGTGGGGTTTTTTCTCTCAATACTTTAAATGTTTCAGTTGACACTCTTGCTTGCTGGTTTCTGAGGAGAAATTTGGTGTAATTCTTATCTTTGCTCCTTATCTTTGCCTCTATGTTGTTCCTTTGGTTCCTATAAGGTGTTGTTTAACTCTGGCCTCTTTCAGGATTCTTTTATCTTTGATTTTCTTCAATTAGAAAGTGATCTGCTAAGTAGTAGTTTCCTTGGGCCTTTATCCTGCTTGCTATTCTCTGAATTTCCTGGGTATCTTGTTTGGTGTCAATCTGGGGGAAATTTTCAGTCATTGTTTCAAATATTTCTTCTTCTCTCTTTGAGATGGTCCCATTACACCTAGGTTGCACCTTTTCTAGTTGTTCCACAGTCCTTGGATATTGTGTTCTGGTTTTTTTTTTTATATAGTTTTTGTTCTCTTTGATCTTTGGTTTTTAAGAGTTCTATTGTCATACACTCTAATGCAGAGATGCTTTCCTCAGCCATGTCCAGTGTACTAATAAACCCATCAGGGATGTTCTTCTTTTCTGTTACAGTGTTTTTTTTCCTATCTAGCATTGTTTTTGTTGCTGTTCTTTCTTACTATTACTATGTCTCTGCTTATTTTCCTTAGCTGCTTTTGTGTGTTGTCTAATTTATTCATTAGAGCTTTTAGCATATTAATCAATCATAGTTGTTTTAAGTTCCTATTCTGTGAAGAACATAGGTTAAGAATGTCAAACTTCAGAAAATGTGCATGATGTGAAATCACGTTGCTATGTTAAAAAAAATATATATATATATATATATAAATATAAATATATACAACAACAAAATTCCACCCAACTCCACTATGTCTGGTTCTGATGCTCTCTTTAAATTGTGTGGTTTTTGTTTTTTGGAATGCCTTATAATCTCTTCTTAATAGTCAGACATAATATGTTGGGGTAAAAGGAACTACTATAAATAAATCTTTAGTAATGTAATGGTGAGAGCAGGGAGGGGAAGCATTGTATAATGCCATGACTAGGTCTCAGTGTTTTAGTGAGCCAATGCCTATGGGCTGTGAACTTCAAAAGAGCTTTTCAGTTTTGTTTTGTTTTGTTTTCTATTACCTTAGGTGGGACAGGATGGCTAGAGTTGGCTGGAGTGGGTATTTTTCTTCTTCTGCAAGGAAGGCTAAAGTTGGCTATAATGGGGTATTTCTCCTACCCAGATTAGTTAGGCTCTGATAATACCTCAGCAGGTTAGATTTTGGTTAACTAGCTTTTCCTGAAGGCAGGTTTTTTAGGAACACAGTGATCCGGTGTATTTTCAAAATGGTTCCTTTTCCCCTTGCCAGGAGTCCAAGAGTTATTTACTCTGGGAATCTGTTCTAGCTCCTGAAGGTGAATCTCACAATATTGTGGCAGCCTATGATTGGGTCTCCCTGGAGCTGTTATGTCTCAGAATTGTCCACACTGAGCCTCCAGCAATTTCAACAATTACACTTCAGGTTTTCCTACCCAGGTACCCGTTCCTGTGGTGGTTTCAGCTCCTGAGTCTCTACTCCTATAAGTCACAACTCATTGTATTTGTCTACTATCTCCCATCTTAGGGGTAGTGTTTGCCTTGTATCCTTCTCTCTCTTAAAAGAATTTAAGAAGAGTTGCTGATTTTTCAGTCTGTTCAGCTTTTTACTTGTTACGATGGAGTAGGGACTTCCAAATTCCTTACACATGTAACCAAAAACTGGAACCACACTATTCCTTGTTTTTAACAGAAATACACGGTCCCATTCTTCAAGACTAGGACCTGTGTCATTTGTTTTTTTCATAAATAAAGGTAATTTACTCATTTATCTATATGAGTTGACAGAATGCTAAGTTAAAAATTTTTTTTTCTATTCAGGAAAAAAGGAAAATGTTCCCTTACTATGAATTTAAAAATAACAATGTAATGTTTAAAAGTTGAATCTGTATTTAAAAATTTACTTTATATTTTATTCTTAAAAGCATTTTTTCATCTACCTTATATTAATAAGGTTTTGTTCTTTTCCAAAACATTTTCCTGAATAAAATAAGTTAGAAACATTGCAAAGACAGTCTGTGCCAATTTTGCTATGAACAACGCTTAAATTCTATACACGGTTCTGCTAGTAAGAAAACAAAAGTCTTCTAAATAGGGTGTAAAAACTTCCACTCAATATCTAAGAGTTGCTTTTCTCTCCCTTTAGCTGATTTAGAAGCAAATTCTGTTGCAGTAGTATATTTAGGTTGTTCTATACATTTTTTTTCCATTAAATTAAATAAATGCTAGTAGCTTCCATGTGGCTTGATTCCAAGCATAGGTAAGATTAAACACTAACAGTTTTTATTTCTGAACATTATCAGAAAAAATTATTAAATTTAACTTTAAAATCTTTATCAATTAGATACAAATTTTCACCTGTCCAATTAATTTCTTAATGCTGTAATCTGATTAATGTCTTATTTATGCAGAGTAAAGATTGATAATAAGGCCTATTAAAATCCTGATATATGACTTCATGAAAAAATTGTATTTTAGAAATATTCCAGCAATTTGTAACATGATGACTAGTAGCAAAATTGACATACCAAGAAACATTTTGTTATCAACCTGAAGAAATAATGTCTAAAACAAAACAGTCACATCAATATATTTATAAAACCATGAAGGGAAACCAAATATTCATCAAAGTTGTAGTTCATATTTTCATTCATATCTTAGGACCCTAATATGAAAACACATGTTCAAAACTTTCAATTGAAGAACTATTTGAGATAAAGTTCATAAGATTAAAAAAATAACCCTAATAAATGGACTTTAAAACAATAAAATAATTACTTTTCCTGAAAAAAGCCTTTCCATAATTTAAGCACAATTAACTGTCTACAAACAAAAAAATACTGAATTAGCATCTCTAAGAACTGAATTAAAATATAATGTCTTTAAAGTAGAGTGTTCTTTGGTTTAAAGAGAATAATATTCAAGCCACAACAAAAAACCACCACCAACAACAAAATGAGTGCTCTGCTAAAGCTAAGAATTACAAACATTAACTATAAATGAAATATTTAAAGCATTGCACTGTTATCATAACATTTATGATGACATATTATAGAAAAATTTCGGACTCTTCTGTATTGTTTAGGATACAAATGGCCCATTTGCTGTCAAGAATGGCCAATGCTACCTGGTGAAAACTGAGACTGGACTCTGGGATGGGAAACGGTTAAAAAGCTAAGTAGTATAGGGGCATCTGGGTGGCTCAGTGGGTAAAAGCCTCTGCCTTCAGCTCAGGTCATGATCCCAGGATCCTGGGATGGAGCTCCACCTTAGGCTCTCTGCTCAGCAGTGGGTCTGCTTCCTTCTCTCTCTGCCTGCTTCTCTGTCTACTTGTGATCTCTGTCTGTCATATAAATAAATAAAATCTTTAAAAAAAAAGAAAAAGAAGCTAAGTAGTATAAATGTGTTTATGTGTATAGTTTTTAAAAAAATTATTGTGAAATACAAAAATATTGATAAGGTGTTTTTATATAATGAAGTATATTCAATGGCTTTAGGAAGTTGCTGAAAAAAGTTAATGAATAGTGGAAAAATATCAAGATAATTCCTAGGTAGGTTAGTAGTATAACATGCACTGTCTATAATACAAATCTAGTTAGGTGTATTATTGGGTGATTCTGGAGGAAATAGGGTTACCATTTCTTATTATTGAATACTTGGGTGACCAAAATGCAGAACAGTATCAATATGTGAACAGGATTCAAAAGGGACCTAAGCGATAGTTCTCTGCACAGTTTATAGTTCTGAATAGTTCAGTTTTCACAATAGGAAATCCAGAAATAAATCTGGTATAAATTTGAAAATTCAATGTGTGACCAATTCATATATAAAGACAAGATTATTTAAGAAATGCAAAACTGAGGGCACCTGGGTGGCTCAGTGGGTTAAAGCCTCTGCTTTCGGCTCAGGTCATGATCTCAGGGTCCTGGGATAGAGCCCCGAGAAAGGCTCTCTGCTCAGCGGGGAGCCTGCTTCCCTTCCTCCCTCTCTGCCTGCCTCTCTGCCAATTTGTGATCTCTGTCTACCAAATAAATAAATAAATAAATAAAATCTTTAAAAGAAAAAAAGAAAGAAATGCAAAACTGGCTATCCATTGAATAGAACACAAAATTGTATCCTATTATCTATTGCATATATAAATATTGAGTTTAATTAAACATAGTCTAGAAAATCTAGGATACTACATGATATAATCCAGGGATAGGTATTATTTTAAAAATAAGCTAGAAACCCAAAAGTTACGAAAGAAATCAGAGACACATTTTATCACATGAATGTATCTTTGGCAAAAGATACTAAATAGCAAGTCAAGAAAAAGATGAGAGAGCTGAAAAAACTCTATGAAGACAGAACAGAGTAGTAATAGCTATCACAATTGAAAAGAAAGGATAAACAATATAAATAGGGATGTAGATAAGAGGTACTTTTGATTGAAAAAAGCAAGATGAATATGCATATTGAAATGATGCTATTTTATAAACTAAATGGTTAAAAAAAACTATGAGAAGTTCTCTGTGTGGAGAGAGAGAGAGAAGGAGAAAGAGAGCATACCCGTACATGTGGGTTATAGAACTATTCTTCTATTTATTTATTTAGGAAAAAGACTACACATGCAATGGGTGGAGAGGGGCAAAGGAAGAGGGCGAGAGAGAATCCCAAGCAGGCTCCATGCCCAGTGCAGAGCCCATCACTGGGCTTAATCTCAGGATCCCGAAATCATGACCTGAGCTAAAAGCAAGAGTCGCACACTTGAACAACTGCGCCTCTAAAACTATTCTTTTAAGACTGTGTGATCATGCAGAAAAAAGTGCAGAAAGACACTAATTTTGTAAGGATATTTGTAGAGTAGTAATTAGAGGCAAGAGAGCCATATTATGAAGTAACGGGGAAAAAAGAAAGAGAAAAGGCCTATACTAAAATAGCTAGTATGCATAATCACATACCTACATTGATATAAAATCATACACGTGAAAAAAAATTAAGAAGGGGATAGTGACCAAACTTGCCAGAGGAAATACCCAAGGAATTTATATAAGTATTTGGATGCTCTTCTGCTTATAGTCTCATTAAATGTAAACTGAAGTAGCCATAAAGGCCAAATATTATCATTCTGATGTGTATGTGTTTAGCTTGATTGTTATTAAAGGAACAGTCAGCTCAATATAGTTTCACAGTTTACTGGAGAGGTCAGCAAACTTTTTGTAAAAAAACAAATAGTAAATACGCTAGGCTTTCGGGGCCATATTGTCTCTATCACAACTAGTCAACTCTGCCACTGTAGGATAAAAGCAGTCATAGGTGGTGATGGCTATTTTTAGGAGTTAACTTAGTGAATACAGAATATCAAGTTATTTAATCAAACATTGATTTAGGCATTGTTGTGAAGAGATTTTGTAAATGCGCTTAACATTTACACTATGTTGACTTTAAGATTATCCTTGAAAATATGATGGGCCTCATCTAATCAGCCTTGAGAGCAAAAATAGCTTTTCTGGAGAAAAAATTCTGCCTCAAGGCTATACTTATCCATGCTTGTTGGAGTTTCTGGCCTTCTGGTCTACCCTACAACTGTGGTAGCCAATTCTCTAGATACATAGATAGGTAGTACTATTATGTACTATTTGTTCTGTTTCTCTGGCTAACCCTAATACATAGACAATACATAAACATAGCCGGCCTGTGTTCCAATAAAACTATTTACAATAATAGGGAGTGAACCAGATTTGGCTTGTATACCATATTTTCCCAACCCCCAGTACTATTAATAATAAAAGATACTTGCTTTTGTTTAAAACCATGTTTCAGGCAGTGTGAAATGTGCTTCACATATGAATTCCAAGTGTCTAATAAATTGGTTATTGCTTCTGATCAGCTCATATATTTTGGAGTAGCTATATGAGCAAAAATGATATTCCTAGAACCAGTGAGCTCTTGATCATGAGCTTAGGTATAAGAAAGGGTTTCTCAGAGAGGTGGGTTGTATCCGCCCCCCTCATTTTTTTCAGTGAGGGTTTTAAAATGGTACTCTCTTTACTTGTTTTTATATTGTTTCATCTATTAGCTTTGGGGATTGAAAATTATTACAGCAGAAATCAACCAACAGAGTGTCTTGGATGTTTATTTATTAAATGTGGTACCTTTTGATCAAACTCAAATTTCTAAGATTACATTCAATTTAGGGAAAAATTAAAATTCATAAAATCACTAAATCAGGGGTTTATCATTTTTGGAATGAAAGGGATTCTTCATATCAAAGATTTAAAGCACAGAATCCTTAAGTAAGAAGAAGAGTCCTAGGGGCGCCTGGGTGGCTCATTCGTTTAAGCATCTGCCTTCAGCTCAAGTCATGATCTCAGGGTCTTGGGTTGAGCCTCCTGTGGGGAGTCTGCTTCTGCCTTTCCCTCTGACCCTCCTCCCAGTTTATGCTCTGTCTCAAATAAATACATAAAATCTAAAAAAAAAAAAAAAAGGATGAGTTCTCAATCTATGATTAAATAATATTACATATTTAAAATTATCTATACCTTGGGGCCCTGGGTGGCTCAGTTAGTGAAGCGCTCAACTCTTGCTTCCAGTTCAGATCATGACTCGGTCGTGAGATCAAGGCCCAAGCTCCACTCAGTGTGGTCAGCTTGGGATTCTCTCCTTCCCCAACCCCACGCACGCTTGGGTGTTCTCTCTCATTCAAATAAATAAATACAATCTTAAAAAAATAAAATTACCCATAACTTTTTAAAAAAGATTTTATTTTTTTGACAGAGACACAGCGAGAGAGGGAACATAAGAAGGGGAGGGGTACAGAGGGAAGGAAGCAGGCTCCCCACTGAGCAGGAAGCCCGAAGTGGGGTTCAATCCCAGGACCCTGGGTTCATGGCTTGAGCTGAATGTAGACATTTAATCGACTGAGCCACCCAGGCGCCCCAAATTACCCATAACTTTAAATAGTTGATTCCCAAATTGGTTGATGCTACAAGGCTTCCTTTCCAGGGATTAAGATTTCCATTTAAGAAGAAATTGGAATCCTTTCTCTTCAACTCAGGGACCCCCCTATAACCACTCTTTTCTCATCCCCAGTATTACCTCCTGTAACTCAAAAGTTTAAGAAATAACCTACATTTAAAAATGATTTGATTTATAAAAAGCAAACATGACACACTTTTTCAAGATCACATTGTTTATTCAAAGTGAAGAGTATCTATAAGATTGCCCTCACATAGAGAAACTTCTTAGAAGGTAAGGTTGTAGAATGACAAAAAAGGAACACTAGAACTTTTTTTTTTTAAATTTTTTAAGATTTTATTTATTTATTTGACAGAGATCAAAGGAGGCAGGGAGGAAGGAAGAGAGAGATGGGGGAAAAGCAGGCCCCCTGCCGAGCAGAGAGCCCCATGCAGGACTCGATCCCAGGACCCTGAGATCATGACCTGAGCTGAAGGCAGAGGCCTAACCCACTGAGCAACCCAGGCACCCGACACTGGAACTTTTAAATTCAATATCTGAAAGAGAATTTTCTAAGCTATTAGATAGTTGAAGAAATGTTTAACCATAAGAGGAAAGGGCTCTTATAACCATGACCAAATGACAAATTTATAAAGTAGAAGGATGAAATTCAAATAGTAAATAAGAGCCTAATTTAGAGAAGAAGCCAAGTTCAGAAATGGGAACCAATATGAGTGGTGTGGGCAAGTGAACCAAGATCCTTAGATACAAAAATGTGTGTCAGAGTTGGTCCAAGGACAAAAACTTTAGCAAAGGAAGGTCAATTAGGGGAATTTTGTGGGGGGAAAAATACAATTATGGAGTCTAAATTGGTCAAACAGTTCTGAATTCAAAAATTTTGCCTGTCAAATCATTTTGTACTGATTTTTAGTTCAGAAAATATAGTCACCATTGTAACTCATCTGCATCCACAATTTCCACCAAATTGTCTTTAACACAGGAAAATCTCAATGATTATTTGTTAATAATGATAATTACATGGAAACTCAAATCAGAGAAGGTATTTTATTTATTTATTTATTTTTTAAAGATTTTTATTTATTTATTTGACAGACAGAGATCACAAGTAGGCAGAGAGGCAGGCAAAGAGAGAGGAGGAAGCAGGCTCCCCGCTGAGCAGAGCCCGATGTGGGGCTGCATCCCAGGACCCCGGGACCATGACCTGAGCCGAAAGCAGAGTCTTTAACCCACTGAGCCAGCCAGGCGCCCCTAGAGAAGGTATTTTAAAAAACAATATCTAACAATTCTTAAGGAATAAAAACATAGTTATCAGTGATCTTTATCCAATTACTAGCGTTGCTAAGAAATTAGAGTCTGGAAGGTATGTTTTGCACAGAAAATTGGTGCCACACTCACCTCTGCTGATATCATCAGTTCTGGGTGGGGAGGAAGCCATAATCTGCCAAAATCTGAACCATTCTTGCCAGGTTTGGGGGTTCTGTAGAGAAGTTACTGCTACCAGGTCTGATTGCCATAGCTCAGGAAAATGGTGCAACCATTCCTCTTAGCGTAGAAAATACTTGAGAAGATGTTTAAGGGACCTATAAAATATTAAGCCCCAGAAACACAGTATTAGCAGTGGTTTAGACATGGAATACAATAGGTAATAGTTATGGAGTGCTTACTATGTTCCAGGAACTGATGCCTATCTCATTTAATCCTTTCAACAACCCTATGGGGTACGAGTATTGTTATCAACCCCATTTTACAGAAACAAGTTTCAGCAAGGTTAAGGAATTGCTCAAGACAAGAAAGGTAGTAAGATAAGAGGCACAACTAGGATTTGTACTCATGCAGTCTGGTGCTTCAGGTGTGTGTATCAACAGCCACAAAGCTAGAGGTATATTCAAACAGGCTGAGGAAAAAAAAATGTGTTTCCTAAAAACGGCAAATTAATTCTAAAGTAACATACAAGGTGCTCTTTAATTCACATCCTGAAAAGATAGAGTGACATTTACCTGCCAACTTTAAATGGTAATAAACTTTAAATCTTTAAAATTTACATTTTACAATTTATTTATAATGTGAAGCATGGACAATCTGTTAGTCTCCCAGAGTGAAATGGGATAAGAGATAGTGCATTCCCTTCAGATGAAATGACAAAAAATATATATATATATATAAAACTCATACGTCATTAATTAGAATTATTTGAATGCAATGCATTGCTTAAAACCTAATAAAATAAGTCACTTTAAAAAATCAGGTGCCCTGAGTAAGCCTACGAGTTTCAATAACTTATCTTCACCGGTAAAGAACTTTTACGTTTGATAAACTATTGAAAATACGCACAATATCACCTGAATCCACGTAATATCTAAATCCACATAAATTGTGGCTTTCTTCTCTTACTCCCTTTTATTTTTTATTAATCCTTTATATATAAAGTTTACCACACTTAGAGGTTTTTGGAAGTTTCGCCTAATTTTAACCAGACCATTTACCTCACAATTTTCTTCCAAGTGAATTTTTACTGCAAAATCTGTAGCTACACTATCAAAGATCGGTACCAGGATTTTAAAAGACATAGCTGTAAAAGTACACCACCAGCAAGACTTAATGACCACCACCAAGGAACGGTCCCGGAGACACTGGCTCCTACCCTGAAAGGGGAGGGCTCGCAGACCACAAGCAGGGCGGGAAGGGAGCGGGAGGAGGGGAGGTCGGATGAAGCAGTGCTTAAGTCAATAAACATTCGCTGTGCCACTTACCAAAAGCCAAAAAAAAAAAGAAAGAAAAAAAGAAAAAAAAAATAGCTGGGCGGTACTTCAAGCAGTGGGTCCTGCAGCTTTGCGGGAGGGGGCAAGAACCTGTAGCGGGGACTCGGGCGCCTGGGAGCGGTAGGGCTGGACCAGAACCTCTCGCCAAGCTGGCGAGGGCGGCCAACTAGGGACAGGCCTCTAGCGCCCAGCTCCCAGCGTCCGCACCCTCACTGGCCCCGCCGCCAGCCCGCCAGCCGACCAGCCGCAGCTGCTTACCAGTGGCGCCTCGCTGCCTCCCCGGGGGCAGCCCTTCAACGGTTGCCGCAGTCAGAGCACCACCCCGCGGTAGGGTACGTCGAGCCTGCCCGCAGCTCTCGGGTCCCCGCAGCACCGCCCCTCTCGCGAGAAGTCGGCGGAGTCTGTGAAGTTGGGGGCGGGGGAGAAGAAGGGAGGGGCTTTCAACGGTGGCGGCCGGTTCTGCGCCGGATCCGGGCGAGGGGCGGGCGCCATTGTGCTTCTCTGCGGACTGCTCTGGTTTATTTAGGGCCCCTGAACTCCGTGGAAGAAGGCAGTGGTCGCTTCGAGCAGGACGCGCCCTATACAGTGCCAGCTCGGGAGCAGGGGTAATAAGCTGTGGCGCTCGGGCTTCTCCCTCTGGGGGAGTTGGTTCTAACCAAGGCCGCGTGGGGGAGGGGAGAAAACGAAGTGCAGGCCTGGGGACGCGGAGGCTGCTTCCCTCGTCTTTAGTTGGGGCGGAGGAGAGTGATCGGCGCCGCGGTTACGGAGGGCAGCAGGGCGCAGGCCTCGACCGGTGGCCTTTTCGTCTCGTGGTGGAGTTTGTGACGGGTAGAGGGGCAGATTGTACGTCTTCCTGATGAACGTGTGGTCGGCGAGGGCAAGGGGCTTGGGTACTGCTTTGGCCTTTGGCGGCCTCCTCTTGGATGGGGGTAAGGAGGATCCTCCGGAACCCTGCGGACCGGGAGTGTCACGAGTGAGGTATTTAGTGAGCGCAGTGTGGAGGGCGGGGAGGGTTGGGACTCCGCCAACCCGGTCTCCAGTTGAAGGGACTTTGCCAGCCCTTAAGTTGAGGTGAAGATTTGGTCATTGATCGCTCCATTTCTTGACTATTGTGTTACTTTGGGAGTTTTGTATCGTGGGAAATTGTATGTCCTTCAAATTGAAATAGTTGATGGTATATGTATAAAACGGACCTGTTGGCATAAGAAGTGAAAATCTGGAAGGCATCCGTTGTAGATAATCTCTCATTTTGATGGAACTGCGTAGTGAAGATTAACACGTACGAAGAAGCACCATAAAATACTACAGTTATTTTTTTTTCTACGCGCACATGTGGATAGTAATAAATGGGGAAAATCTGCCCTGGTAGTGAATTCGTCACAACTAGTGTCGTTTGGCACTACTGAGAGTAAATGTGCCAAAGTGAAATTGAATTTAGTAAGTTTTTTTTTAATTTTGTAGGACTTTTTAGGGGTTTTTTTTGTAAATTATTTTAAACTTCCCCATACTCCTTTCTCACTTTTCTGTCAAGAGCTAAGGTAAGGTTAAAAATGAACTTTTGACTTAAAAACCAAACAGTATACTTTTGTTAACAAGGCAAACACATGGTGTAACTAGATTTTTCAAGAGGAGAAACATTTTGTTTCAGGAATGGGGATCAGTATTTCATTTACAGCTCTACAGCCTCTTGTGAAACAGTTATGGTGTCTGAGGGATTTAGAGTCAGAAGATCTGGGTTTGGGTCTTAATTTTACCATAATTATTTAACCTGTTTTCTTAGAAACATAGCACTTTTCCTTGAGTTGAGGTGGAAATTAAATTAGGTGAGGTAGCTGATAGTAGTCAACACCTAGGGGAAGTAATGCTCTGGGAATGAATTTTTAATGGCTATAAAACAATTGGAATTGATACCTGAAGTCCAGTTGTTTATATTCTGGTCAGAATAACCTTAAAATTTTACTCTGCCTGTGGTACCCCTTCCCTCCAGTAATGTAAGTTCCATATTACAAATGTTTTTAGATAAGAACTTTTAAAACTTTTCCTTTGCTGTAAATTTATGCCACAGATGTAAGCTTGTGGGTATGCATGGTCTTGACTTTTTTCCAAAGTTGCATGCGGGGTCAGATGTCTTGAATAAGAATGATTAAAAATTCCTACTTACTTAAATACAGGTGATTACTCTTTTGCTGCACTGGGAAGAGAGCTTATTTTCCAAGATAAAGCACAGAGATTCCCTTATGTAGACATACACCTATGTTCTACATGAAGATGTCAGATAATCAACTGACACGTCATCCATGGCTCTCATACAGCCAATTTTTAATGAGCTCCATATCCATTTCACACAACTCTTCAACTCGTGTATGTTTAGGAGTTGCCCCTGTTTTAATATTTTAGGAAAATAATAGTGCTAATATAATAATTCTAATATTTAGGAAAATAATAGAATTATCAAATTATGTGAAACATTTTTTGATAATTCGTTATTCATTGTATTCTGGCTACTAGACCGAGGCTTCACGTTACAAGAATGCGCTTGACACAGCATCTGCCTTCCACAACTCACAGTTCAGTCATGAGACTAATGTATAAACAACTACTGCTATTATCACAGTGTAAGAACATAGTACTGTGGGAGCACAAAAATTGAACAAAGGTTCAGTCTTTGGGGAAATTTTTTACAGGAAGTATTGCTTGAACTGAGATGTTAAGGTGGCTAGTAGTTTGATAGGAAACTGCAAAGTCATGGTATGGTATTTTGTTTTAGGAATGGACAATTTGTTCCCATAACTGCAACAAATTAGAAGGTGACATGAAAGACCTACTGTTTCAGAAAGTGCTCTATGCTGTTGGGAATGGAGAGCTATTGTGTCCCTAAGCCCAATAAAAATGATTTTTAGATTATCTTTACTGACAGCATCCTTCTGTTACTGCAGGTAATTGAGTGCCAGTAATAAAGAACAGTGGGAAATGGCATAAGTGGAATGCAGACTGAAATGCTTGCGTTAAACCTTATTTTTTTAAGCAACAGATTTAACTTAACTAGTGAATGTTTTAACTCTTAAATTTAACAGAATTAACTGATCACATTAGGATTACAGCATAAAATAAGTAGATTTTGAATTACTTGTAAGATCTACTTGAAATCACTAAAGAAAATTCTGTTGTAATGATTTGTAATAACAAATCATTATTTTTTAGAGATTCTATCTTTAATACAGTTGCTAATAGTAAGATGAACCCAAGGGTGGGTACAAAATTCTAATTTGAGCGTGGCTGGGGTTTAATTTTCATTGATCTTAACTTTTCTATTCTGGTCTGAACTCATGTGGTCAAAACTGGTTTTTCTTGCTCTCAAATACATTTCTTTGTGGCTCTACCAGTTAAACTACATGTTGAACATCTGGTTTTGAAATCACCTACTACTGCTCTACACCCAGTTTTGTCAACAGGTTTAGAAGAGGGCAAATTTTGAACCTTAAAAGCTAGGTTCTCACCTTTTATTAGGATCTTTGCACTTCAGTGTAAAGTGTTTCTCCCCTTCCGGAAAAAAGACCCTAACGTGGTGTCCACTCTGAATGAAGATTGAAACTTGACATTTACAGATTAAGTATACTTCAGAGGAGAACAGATTGTCTTATAAAGTAGCATAGACTTAATAGTCATATTTTCTCGTGAAGACATTAAACCTTTTTCTGATTATTATTTCAGGCATGGGTATATCTTTGTTTTAAGTATCTGTCATCTAAAAACACAGAGGCTTGGGGCTCCTGGGTGCCTCAGTGGGTTAAAGTCTCTGCCTTCGGCTCATGTCATGATCTCAGGGTCCTGGGATCAAGCCCTGCATCGGGCTCCCTGCTCAGCAGGGAGCCTGCTTCCCCCTCTCTCTTCTGCCTGCCTCTCTGCCTACCTGTGATCTCTGTCTGTCGGATAAATAAATAAATAAAATCTTAAAAAAAAAAAAAAAGAGTGGAATGCTTAACTGACCGAGCCACCCAGGCCCCGCAAGACAGTGTCTACTAAGCTGTATGAAAATCTTTAATGGTGATAGCATTGCTTAATAGTAGCGAGTATTTGCTGAATACATATTGTGTGCCAGCAAAGTTCATAATATACCTTTGAAGTTGGTACTATCATTATCACCATCTTATAGGTGAATAAATATTAGAGAAATTAAGCCTAGTACAGGACAGATCTCATAGCTTGCATTCTTAACTGTCATTTTTGCAAATAGAAATGGGCTGGTGTGCTAAAAATTGCGCAATGCTTAATTTATCTTTCCTGGTCTCAGTTTCATATTTATTTCTGTTAATTAAATTAATTAATTAAAGGGGAAGTCTTAAGTGTGGGCCGTACTGTTTGTTACTATAGATGGGCCTGGGGCCTTTTTTGTTAGTCTGGTTATTTGGTTTATGACTACTGTGTGATTCTTGACAGATCCTGAACAACAGTTTAATGGAAGAGAGTGGTCTAGAGAGTAATGGGAAAGGATACACATTGTTTGAGAGATCCCCTTTTAAGCAGAATTAGCAAAAAACTTAACATTGTGCTGTCATTTTTCTGATCTTAGGAATTAATAAGCTTTTAAAATTTGGTAACCAAAAATCCAAGTCATACTTCTTAAACAATCTGTGGTAGTGCCCGAAGAAAGCTTTACTGTTATGTAGGGGAAATATGTAGAACTCCTTTAGTCTTAAGCGTTTCCTTATACTGCCTGAAGCTTTTCAGTTCACTTTTTCGTAGTGCCCCAGATCTACTCATTAGGCATAATCAGTGGAGAGTGACCTTCTTAGGCTGACCATACAGAAAGGGACAGTGAAATCAGAAGGCATGGAGGTAGCATAGGTGTATGGGTAGATAATGTAAGTGATTGAAAATCCGTTATCACCTCAGCTTGCTCTCTGTTTTCAAAACTGTTTCCACCATGCTTCTAGACCTCTTCTGTGTACTTCAGACTGTTTGTTTCTTTAAAACTCATGCTTCTCTGTATTCTACTCTGCGAATTTCCTGCCAAAAAAGAAAAAATGTTTGGTTTTCATCAGTATTCTGAATAATTCCTCCCCACCCCCATAGAATTCTTTCTTACTTGACGTATTGAATCTGCTTGCTTTCTTTCTTTCCTTTTTTTTTTTTTTAATTTTATTTATTTGTTTGTCAGAGATGAGGGGGGTGTTGGGGTGTAAGGGAGAGGCAGAAGAAGCAGGCTCCCTGCTGAGCAGCGAGCCCTAAGCAGAACTCTATCCCAGAATGCTGGGATTATGACCTGAGCGGAAGGCAGACGCTTCACCTACTGAGCCACCCAGGCATCCTGAATCTGCTTTCTGTTTACTTTTGGAACCTCATTAATTTGCCTCAGAGCCAGTATATTTCTTCCTAATAACCTGTCCTTAATTGGGGACAAACTCGGGATTTTTTTCATTTGTTTTTAGCTGTTGGTATCTCGAAATCTTGAGTAGTTTCTGAGCCTATAGCCTGTAACATTAGGTTGTTCCCCATTATTCCACAAAGGTAGTAAAATTAGTTACTAACTTTAAGTATTCTAAGAAATGCAGGAATATGTATATGAATCTGTTGTTAAAGTTAGGCAAAACTAGATAAATGTTTCATTTTTGAAAACACTGTTTGTCAGGAATATTATTTCTGGGGTCCTAAAGGAAAAAAATATACAAATTAGTGATGGTAAAATCTTCAGAACCATTGCCTTGTTAAAGTATAAACTCCTGAGCAAAGGACCCAAGATTGCCTTTATAATATGGTTCTGATTTTATGTATTCATTCCCTTCAGAGACCTTTCTGTTTCTCTCTCCCCTTCTATGCCTTCAGTTTCACTCTGACACTCAGATTGTTTTCTTTTTTCCAGTTCTTTAACATGCTTTAGCAAGTTTATGCCTTATTCCTTTTTCTGTTTTTATTCTTCAGAGGTCATCTCAGATGTTACTTCCCCTGAAGTCTTTTGCATCTGGAACTTTGGCTATTCCCAGTCAGTGCTCCCATGGCATTTTCAGGTTTTTGTTGTTTATAAATAAAATTTTCATAGGATTAAGAAATAGGAAAAAATAAAATAAATACAGTGGTGTATCTGATGTAGAAATTGGTGTAATTGCTAATTCTCTTTGGTAATTATTTTAGTTGGGCTTTCTAACTCTGATCCTTTTGTTGGTTTTGAAAAAAATTTCAGGCAGTATCTCTTCAATTTTTTTCTCTGCCCTGGTCCTTTCCTTCTGTAAATCCAACTAAATGTACAGTAGACTTCCTTATTCTTCTTTCGGTGTCTCTTAAGCCTCCCTTCTGTATTTATTGCCATCTGTTCTTCCATGCTTCATTCTGGATAATTTTTCTTTCAGCTTATTTCCCCTAGTTCTTCAGTTTTGCTTACTTTATTGTTAAATGGGTCAATTTTCCATTTTGCTAACATTGGGGCCGTATTTATGTGGTTCTTTTGACTCTTGTCTCTTGGCAGTGGGCTCATTTGTTTCCTTATATTTTTGTGTGTCTGGTAATTTTTGGTTAGTAAGTTTAAAAAAAAAAAAGTAGAGGAGAGATAAATATTTAAGCTGAGATAAATATTTAAGCCTGGATATAAACATACTCTACTTCTGATGGGTTGAGTTGGTTTCATCTGTAGTTGAGCCAGGCTTAAACTTTATCATCACTTTATTTACCTTAGAGTTCTTCAATACTAGACTGCCATTACTTAGTGCTTAGTATGAGGCTGGGGTACTGGAGGATATCTTACAGTATTCTTTCACCATCCTCAACTTCCTGTAGGCCCTGCACATCTGTACGATAAAGGTTTTTGTCTCTCTCTCTACTCCTGGCTGTTCTAACTTCCTCAGCAGTAGGCTGTCTTTGTTTCTTATTTGAAGCAAAAGCTCATGATAAAAGGGGGTGCTCTCTGTTCTGTATATCTTTCTCTGGTCTTGGGATGGCTCTCTGTGCCTGGTCCTCAGAGGTGGGGCTGTCTCAAATTTCTGTTCTTCTACCTGCCTCTTGGAGTCCAGAGTGCATGCAGTCCCCTGCCACCCCCCCCTGCACCCCAAAAGCAACTAATCTCTGCCTTGTATTGATGGAAGATCTTGGGCAAGCATTCATAGCCCTTCCTCAGTGGCCACAGACCTTTGCCTTGTATTAGTGTAGGGTCTGCTGGAAGTGGGTTTCATACCTTCTTTCCTAGCCACAGCCAATCCCACCTTGTACTCTTGCAGGTTCTGGAACATGGCTAACCTTCTTCAAGTTCCCTTTTCTTAAGCATAGGCAGGCCTATGCCTATAGCCTATATAGCATGATCATACTATAAAGAATGAAGTTTTCAGCTCTCCTGTTTGTCCTCATTCTTTCTTACGAGTTCTCAATGGAGGCCTTTGGAAAAGACTCAGCCTTGTGTTGAGGCTCCCAGAGTTACTATAGGAACTGTCTCACACTAGCAAATATTTACCTTTCGGTGCTTAAGAATTTGATCAATTTTGGCTGTTTCTTATCAGCCTTTCTGTGACCACCTTTGTTTTATTTCTTCTTGTGGAGAGGCTTACCGTTCTTTGTTGTTCAACTCATCTGTTGCCTTGTAGCCTCCACTCTGGTGGACTCGAGAAAAGTGATATAATAGATTATCTGGCTCACCGTTGTTATGTTAGGAGTTAGAGTGATGTTCTCTTATATTTTTCTATGCATTAAGCAGACAGGGGAATATTTAAGCCCAATTTTTGTTTGTTTTGTTTTGCTTGAAAATACTCAAGCAAAGTTGGGAGACTAGTAAAAATCAGTATGCACATAGCCATGCCTTATGCATGTCTTGGACTTTGATTTCTTTCTTTTTTTTTTTTTTTTTTTAATTTATTTGACAGACAGAGATCACAAGTAAGTGGAGAGGCAGGCAGAGAGAGAGGGGGAAGCAGACTCTCTGCTGAGCAGAGAGCCCGATGTGGGGCTCGATCCCAGGACCCTGAGACCATGACCTGAGCCGAAGGCAGAGGCTTAACCCACTGAGCCACCCAGGCGCCCCGGACTTTGATTTCTTATGCAAGACTGGGAAAATTAAAATTTAAACTTTCTAGAAATTACAAGTGCTTCCAGGGCAGAAGTGGCTTTTGTATTTTCATATCTCTTAGGATCCCGTTTTCCCTTCATTACTGACCTAGTAATTCTTTATTGTCATCAAGCCTTCATTGCTTTTAAGAGGATGCTCTTTATATTTTAATCCAACATTTTTCATTGTTTTGAGGAAGGATTGCTTTGAGTAATCTGCTGTCAAGAACTTCAGATTCTTTTCCATAGCATTTTGTATATCTCTGCTATTTGTATCACAGTTATTTATGTACTTACTTATTTTTATTCTACTCCCTCTACCCCTGAAATACGAGTTTCAGGAGATAGGTTTTATGATTATATTTCTAGAATTTAGCACCCTACCTGGTATATTGAAAGTACTCAGTAACTTTTTAAAGTTTTGTTTTTATTTTTTTGTTCTTTTTTTTTTTAATATTTTATTTATTTATTTATTTGAGAGAGAGTATGAGCGAGGAGAAGGTCAGAGAGAGAAGCAGACTCCCCGTGGAGCTGGGAGCCCGATGCGGGACTCGATCCCGGGACTCCAGGATCATGACCTGAGCTGAAGGCAGTCGCTCAACCAACTGAGCCACCCAGGCGCCCTATTTTTTTGTTCTTGTTGTTGTTTTGGTTTTTTTGGTGGTAATTGGACATTAGGTGGAAACAGTAGTTTAGAGTTTTGGATACTGGGCCAAAGAATTTAGACTTTTTCTGTAGGTAAGTACTGGAAAAAAAAAAGTTTGATTGGACATGACATCATTGCTGGTAGGATAAAATAAAAAAGATGAAAATGTGAATTCAGTTTAGATAGAGCCTAGCTTGGTATTATTAGAGACTAACTATGTTGGTTTACCCACAGTAGCCCTGGTATCCAAGTAAAGTTTTCCTGAAAACATTGTAAAATTCAGCTTTAATTTGTTTGTATTCCAGTATAAGTTGTGATACATTTTTTCAGTTGCATTTAATATGTGATTATGAGATACTAATAATTGCAGATAACATCAGGCACAGAATTACAGAATTTTACATGTCACTTGATGATACAGAACTCCTTTAGGCTTTTTATCTGAACTGAGAGGAGGCTTAAGGCAAAATTATTTCCACAGTATAGATTTGAATTGTGCTGTTTATAGGTAGAGCACTTTTTTTTTTTTTTTTGTCTAAAAATCCTTTATAATATTCAGCAGGTCACTGGAAAACATGAACTTGTTTTAAAGAGTGCTTCAGAGATTTTCAGGAAGCCCAGTAGAATGAAATTATCTTTAGGCGGGGAAGAAGTGCCAGTTTTCCTAGTAGGTAACAAGTCACAGATTTATGAGATGAACAGACTACATAAATTGTAGAGTTGGTATGAATATATCTTTTCCATTCCTGTTGCTTCTGTAGAGTTGGTATGAATATCTCTTTTCCATTCCTGTTGCTTATGTCAGTTGTTTTTAAAATGCCTCAAGGTGAGGAACGTATTCTTAACAGGCAGGGTAAAATCACAACCACTTAGGTAAACTAAGTGGTTAAATATCTGCTCCAGAGAATTTTCACCCAAGTGACCTCATTTCCAAACCTGAAAAGTTCACTGGAAGTCTCAAAGATTGATCAAAAGATTTTTGTAGCTCATTTTCTTCTTCCCACGTTCAAACCAAGTCTGAAGAATGGAAAATCAGCCCCTGGGAGCCATCAGTGCCTCAGTTTACTCAGATATGTTGATACGGAACAAGAACACCTAATTCCATCAGGTGGACCCGTGATGCCTAGGACTTGCACGAGGCTTAAAGAGCATACAAATGGTGTTGTAGAAATTTCACAGCAATCATGAATGCTGTATACAACTTCAGTGAGAAGGCATGGCAGATAGTCCCATAATCCCAAGCTCATGTTGCACTGTCCTATGTGACTTACAAAACACAAGTGCAAGGGTGCCTATGTGGCTCAGTTGGTTAAGCATCCAACTCTTGGTTTCGACTCATGAGTTGAGTATGGAGGCTACATAAGATTCTTGCTCTCCCTCTCCCTTTCCCCCCGACTCCCCAAATAAGAAAAGTTAAAAAATAAACCACAAGTTCAAGGATGAAATTATCAAGAATTTCAAGATGTCAGGAGTGAGCTTTCAGTCAAGTGCAGGGTCTTGTCCTGCATATGTCACACACCTATGAAGCCAGCCAGTTCATCTAATTACCAAATAGCTGTCTAACTCAAGAATCAAATCTTAAGAAATTTAGATTTGAAATTTAGATTTGAAGGCATACAGTGTTAGAAAAACAGAGAGACTATTATACTAACCATTGAGGAAAGATTACTTAGGAACTGTTTTGTACTATACTCTTTAAGTCTTGGTTAAAAGTATTAAGCTTCAAATACCTTTTTCTGATAGTTCTTATACCTTTCTTTTACAGCACTTAGAACAATTTAAGTTACATGGTTATTTATGTGGTTGGTTTGTTCGCTGCCTGACTACAATATTTTCCTAGTCATTATCTCAGTGTTTACATTCAGCATTGTCCTCTCATCTCCTCGTGTTCAGTATTAATGTGCCTAGCACACACTAAACATGTAGGCTTGAAAAGATGCCTCCATAGTACTCTGTAAGTCTGGTAGCAGTCTTTCAAGGACTGCACATTTTATTTTTTTTTCTACAGTTTTTTGTGCTTTTGACCTACAACTTATGCAACCAAATTATATAAGTTTTCTGGTAACACCTACATTGTCAGAATTCAATCAGTTTATGCAGAGGAGTTTCCAAAAATAGTTCCATAGAGTATAAATTCTATATCTCAGAGGACTCTGCCTCTTTGCCTTCTCCCAAGAGATTATTTTGAGCAGATTTCCTACTAGGTTAGTTTCATTCTGCAAGTAAGTCTGCAAGTAAAAATTGAGTATAAATACAAAGTAAACTATAAGGTATTATTAAGAAGCATAATTGTTATAGAACCATCTCTAGGACTGTATCTCTTAAAAAAGACATTTTGTCTTTCTGTTAATACCCTCATCACAAATAGTCCCTTGTTTAGTATTTTTTTTAACCATCCTTTATTTAGTATATTTATAGCCGTCTTAATAAAATGGTAAACCTGCTACTTGTTGAATCATTTATGGGTTTTTGCATGTCAGTATTTAACCATTGATATTCTTATTACTAATGTATACCTTCTTTGAATGTCCAGTTCATAATTATTTCTTTTCAATGAAATCCTGTATGGATGTAGTATAAATGGTTTATAAAAAGCTGAAGATGGCCGGCGGGGGTGGGGGGTGCCTGGGTGGCTCAGTCAAACAAATGGCTTCTGCTCAGGTCATGATCCCAGGGTCCTAGAATCAAGCCCCTTGTTGGGCTCCCTGCTTCTTCCTCTCCCTATGCCTACAGCTCTGCCTACTTGTGCTCTCTCTCTGTCAAATAAATAAAAGCCTTTAAAATAAAAAAAAATTTTTTTTAAAGATTTTATTTATGTATTTGACAGAGAGATCACAAGTAGGCAGAGAGGCAGGCAGAGAGAGAGGAAGGGAAGCAGGCTCCCTGCTGAGCAGATAGCCGGAGGCGGGGCTCGATCCCAGGACACTGGGATCATGACCTGAGCTGAAGGCAGAGGCCTTAACCCACTGAGCCACCCAGGCGCCCCTAAAATAAAAATTTTTTAAAATAAGTTGAAAAAAATTAAAAGCTGAAGATAAGGGTGACTGGATGCCTTGTAGTTTAAGTGGCTGACTATTGATTTTCAGTCAGGTCGTGACCTCAGGGTCTTGGGATGGAGCCCTGCATCTGGTTCTGTGCTCAGTGGGGAGTCCGCTTTGGGATTTTCCCTCTGCCCCAACCCCACTTGCTTGCTCTCTTTCTCTAAAATAAATAAATCAGTCTTAAAAAAAAAAAAAAGCTAGGGGGCGCCTGGGTGGCTCAGTGGTTTAAAGCCTCTGCCTTCGGCTCAGGTCATGATCTCAGGGTCCTGGGATCGAGCCCCGCATCCGGCTCTCTGCTCGGCGGGGAGCCTGCTTCCTCCTCTCTCCCTCTCTGCCTACTTGTGATCTCTGTCTGTCAAATAAATAAATAAAATCTTTAAAAAAAAAAAAAAGAGCACTGAGCCATGGGATGGGTCATCATCTTAAAAAAAAAAAAAGCTAGAAGGTAGAAAAGATTTATGTTAGGCAACTGTGTATGCTTTATCATCCAAACCAGGCCACTTTTTTTAAAAAAGATTTTATTTATTTATTTTCACAGAGATCGCAAGTAGGCAGAGAGGCAGGCAGCGAGAGGGGGAGGGGAAGCAGGCTCCCTGCTGAGCAGAGAGCTCGATCCCAGGACCCTGAGACCATGACCTGAGCCGGAGGCAGAGTCTTAACCCACTGAGCCACTCAGGCCCCTAGGGGCTATTAAAAATTGTCCTGGGATAATGAGCATGAATTAGGACTTTTCTGGAGATACTAGACAAACCAGGAGATATGGTCATCATATTTTATTTTATTTTATTTATTTATTTATTTATTGTTGATCATCATATTTTAAAAAGGAAAAGAGGAGTACTTTGCCCCACCCTTCATTCCCAGTGTCTTTCCAAAGGTACTGACCCTCAACTTTGTAGCTGTTCTGGGATTTACCTTCACATTTCTAGAGAATGTTTATACTATTCCATGATTTTTCATACATATTTTCCTTATTCATGCTTGTTGTTACTTCCCTAATCATCTCCATCCCATAGCATGTTTGTAGCAAAATTGTTGATTCAGTACCTTATATTTACATTATTATAACTAGTAAATATTCACCCACGTTTCACCCAGACACCCTGTTTCTTGAACAATAACTGTTTTCTAACAGAAAATTTTCATTTGTTCTTTGTACTTAGCGATTTTTCTTCCCCAGTTGTATCATGGTCTCTGCCACATATGCCAAATAGTATCCATAGGAGTCTCCCCCAACCACCCTCCAAACTTTGCTTTCATTATTCAGTCCTGCTGCTGTCTGGATCCTATGCTTCCTACATACCTTTGGAACTGTTTCCTGGGTTCTGTGTCTGGACTTACCTTTCTTAACTGTTTCCTGGGTTCCATGTCTGTTTCTTTCATTCTTTATACTCTCAGTTTCGTAGGACATACTCTTCATTTATCTTCCTTTGATATTTGTCTTGTTTTTGATCTTTTTAAAAGATCTTAACGTGTCTGAAAATGTGTCCTATTCTCCACCTCACATTTAATTGTTAGATTGGAATTCAAGGATAAACATTTTTCTCAGTACTATAGGCATTGCTTCATTGTCTTAAGAGTTTTTACAGTTGTCATTAAGAAGCCAGGGCAAGATCGTCTCTTCATTTTTGGTGTTCTAAAATTTCAAGATGTTAAATTGTGCTTATTGTTGGTCTTTTTTTTCTTTGATCCTGCTGGGTTCTCTAGAGCCCTTTCAATGTGGAGATTTGTATCCTTCAGTTCTGGAAAGGTTCTTTTATTTCTTTAGTAGTTTTCTTTCCATTTTCTTTCTTCTCTATTAACCATGGCTAAAGTAAGATGATAATTCCCCTGATTAGTTCTCCTATTTTAAAGTTGTATTTTCTACTTCTGAGAGGTTTCCTCAGTTTATTCCCAATAATTATGTTGAATCTCATTGTATCACATTTTTTAAAAAGAGTAGCCCATTTTCAGTGTCCACAAGCTCTTTATTATACTCCAGTTGTTTTCTTAAGCACCCTTTTATTTTATGAATGGATGTCTATTGATCTCTGAGGGGAGTAGTTAGCTATTTTCCCCAAATTTTCTTTATGTTGCTTTTTTTTCCTTTTTTTTAAATCCTGGTCTTTCATATCAGGATTTGATTGGATATTTAGTAATCCTTAATGTTTATCTGTTTGAAGGAAATGCTAAAAAAACTGATTAGAAAACTCTTGGTGACTAGTGGACTTTGCTGTGGGGGAGGATGGTCCTTGGCAGTCTAGCTTGGTAATTAATTGGAAGCAGTCCAAATACCAGTGTCCAGAAATCTTTGCCCATGTTTTTGTTTGGTGATCCAAGAGTAAAATCCCTTAATTTTATGGCAACATTGTAGAAATAGGGCTGGGAAAAAGTTCTCAGGTCTCAACATTGAACATATAGATTTTATTTTTCACACTTAGCCCTGCAGATTTGATTATATACTTGGGTGGGATGGATTATGTCTGAAATCCTTATTCTGGAGAGAATAAATACTTTTGGAAGATTGAAGCTAGGGGAAGAATTCGGGGGTTTACTGTTTGAACTACATATTTGATTTCAACTCAATTTTAACGCCATGCATCTTCTCTTTTTTGGTGGTGTCTGGTACCTTCAGGTCATGCTGCTTTTTTGTGTGCTAAGGCCAAATGCTTGGCTTCTAGTTTCTACCTCTAAGGGCCTAGGGTGTAGTTTTATCTTCTGTGTTTAATTATTGTGCCTTTACTCTTCCTTTGGATTTTCCAAATACACATTGAAATCTCTTGCCTTCTGTGGCCCCCTTTGGATTCATTACCTATCGTTTTATCAGGGTTTTGGAAAGGGGCAAAACAGGTACATAAGGATAATCTCTCATGTTTTAACTGGAAGTTCCAGACCGACCTTTTTTGATAAGCTTGCTTTGATTTAATCGTATTCATTGTAACTTTTACTGTGGTTTGCCATTAGTTGGACATTTTTAGTGGAATAATTTTAATTGATAATGAGTTTGTGTTACATCTTTTTCATGTTTGTTGTATATCTCCTGCTGCAATATAGACCATATGTTTTGGTGTTTTTTTCTTCTCTTCAGTCTCTTTTCTGTTATTGCCTGATACCATATTTTTAAAGTAAATATCATAACGAAAGCAAGTTCTTTTGTAGTAACTTTTAAGGTAGAAAGTTGTGATTGATCCAAAGTTGGCAAGTTAATGACGTTCCATACAAAATAGATTAGGTATTTTTACTTTAAATGTTTAAATTTGAATTTTTTTTATTTTTTCCTTTTTCTTTTGCGGGGAGCAGGGGTGGATGGTTGGGGTGGGAGGGACAGAGGGAGAGGAACAGAGAGAATCTCAACAGGCTCCATGCTCAGTGCAGGGCCTGATGCAGGGCTCCATCTCACAATCCTGAGTTCATGACCCGAGCATAAATCAAGACGCAGATGCCTAACTGAGCCACCGAGGAGCCACTGAGATGCCACTAAATTTGAATGTTTTAATAAAGCACATATGCCTTATCCAAGTGGCATATCAGATAAGTGCATCTGTTTGTAGTTACTTTAATGTCATCCACTACCAGAACAAGAAGAGAATTTTTGACCCTTCTTGGAAAGTGGTTAGGGAGAAGTTGAAGAGATTATTGTGATTTAAAGTTTTTTGATTTATAAAAGTAATGTCTTCATAGCAGCACTGTTTGTAATAGCCTAAAATTGGAAACAGTTCAGTGTCCATCTGCAATATAATGGACAAATAATTTATGTGTATTGATAACAATGAAATACTATATAAACCAGTTAGAGTGAACTTACTACAGCTATATGCTACAGTACAAATGAATCTCACAAATACAACATTGAGCAAATAAAACCAGACATAAGAGAGTACATGTTATATCATTTCTTTCATATACACACAGGTGTCCACCCGTATCCAAAACTAGAGTATTTCTTTGAAACCTTTTGTAGGCTAGAATGGTGTAAAGTGAAGAAGCAGTTATTAGTTTATATGGGAAAACTTTTGAGTTTTCCCAGACCCAAAAAATATCCTCTCTCAGACTTTTCTGTTACTGTACACCACATCTTCCTAATGGATACACAGTACACATTGAGATAAAGCACAGAAGCTTGCAGAGTTTAAAAGTTATGGCAGCTTGATGCTGAGATGAGGAGTGTAGTTCCTGGGGAAGGAGGTTGGTGTTGGCACTTGCTACTCAAGGGTATACACTGCCTCAGTGCTGCAAAACAAATGTTGAATGCTGTTTTTGCACTTTCCGTTCCCTTTTTATAAAAGCAAAAATTCTCTTTGGAGTTCTTTCGCTAAGCGAAAACAGGTACTATATATAGGTCTTTCATAAAAGTGACAGGTCGTAATGTGGACTTTTGAAAAGTGGGAGGTACCTATATATTTAAAAGATTACACATAGCTGTTGTGACTCTTGGTCTAGGTTGAGGAATGTTTACTAAAGAAAACTTAGAAATTTTCACTTTTGAGAAAGGGAGATAAAACAAATTATAGTATAAGTTAGAGTGTCCTAAAGTATGTACAGAATAGAAGCACACAAAGAAAAATGATTAGTGTTTTCATACCATGACTAGGAATTGAATGGGGAATGTACAGAGTTTCCATGTATATACAAAGTCTGTGAAAGTGTATTGTGATAAGGGGAGTGCGAATAGTATAGCTACTGCTCGTGGTATTCGTATTCACTAACAATAGATAAGGATAGCAAGACAGTCAAGAACAAATTTGTGTTGGATTCTATAGAGACAAAATTGAGTAAGGAAAAGAGCCCAGGTTTTGGAAACAACCTCAGTTTCTCATCCCTCTTTTATCAGTTTGCTTCATTTTATGGGCAGTGGGAAGCCTTTGATGGACTTTAGGCTTCTGCCTTAGAGAAGACAGGGTGTTGATAGTCTCATAATTCACCACGTCTGACATAGTTAATTTGCATGGTTAATTCTTGATTCGAGCTAATGATTAAGGAGGATTAAGAATCTAAGGTTTGCGTGTTTTCCCAAAGGCAATTAATCAAAATTTGCATTTCACAGGAAACCTCAAGAATGGATTCTAAACCGTCAAGGATTCCAAGAAGAATTTCTGTCCAACCCCCCACCTCTTTAAGTGCTAGGATGATGTCTGGAAGCAGAGGGAATAATTTAAATGATACCTATCACTCAAGAGACTCTTCATTTAGACTGGATTCTGAGTATCAGGTAACATCTTAATTTGGAATATATGTACGTAGTTTCTTTGAAAATACCTGGGGCCACATGGTTTTTAGATTTTAGGAAAGTAATGAGTATAATTAATAAGATGCTCAGATGGATCTGAGGCATCCTGTAATAAAATACATTAATATATCCACAGGAAAATGAATGATTATTCATACCAAGTAGCAAAAACTCAATGTTTTTAGTCTTTGGATTTCAAAATTATGAAGGAGGCATTGTCGTCTTAATGTAAATCATTATGCTGTATTTTAAAGACTTGGAAACCCATTTACTTAAAAACATAAGTATCAGTTTAAGTATAAATTTGACTACATTAAGCAATATGGATGACTTGGTCAAAGGATAGAAAGTGCATCCTTTCTTAACATTTCACGTATTCATCTGACTTTTCTCTGCATGTACAACGCAGCAGTGGAGTAATGATTGTTAAGGGTTTTTTTTTTTAGTAAGGCTTCCAAATATTTTGCTTTTAGTGGCAGGTGATTATTAAATTGACAGACTGTCTTTTGTGAAGATGTATTACTAACAATCTTTTAGACATATTTTGGGGCTTTATTTTCATGGTTAATATAATGAGTTTGCAGATTCATAATCTATATAAGCTGCTCTTATATATTAGTTTTTCTTTGGGTTGATAGCACTTAGGGTTTTGAAATGGTTTATTAGTGTTATAAACAACAGTTGTAGTAAAAAAAAAAAAACAGTATAAATCTCAGAAGCGTGATTTCTAGGTTTAATGCAATTCCTATTGTCCATCCTTCAAATTTCAGGTTATTGCATTATTGACTAAAAAGCTAATTAAATCATGTGATGTGGACAAGTCTGATGTTAGGTTACTTGAATCTAAGAGAATCCTTTAGTGAGAATTTTCATTTAAGTATTTATAAATGTATATAACGTGATATTCTACATGACAGTCATTTTAAAATGTTTCTATGCAGTAATAAGCATATTACAAAATATTCAGAGAAAAAAATTCTCTAAAATGCATATATTACATACTTCCTCATTTTCTATGAACTATTATTGAGTCTTTTTTTTTTAATTTTTAATTTTTTATTAACATATAATGTATTATTAGCCCCAGGGGTACAGGTCTGTGAATCGCCAGATTTACACACTTCACAGCACTCACCATAGCACATACCTTCCCCAGTTTACTGAGTCATTTTAAATGTTGGTTGATAATGTATTTTTTTAAAATTCTGTTGATAGACAAAAGGACACTTGCCAGAGGTACAGAATCACAAAACTATATCCTGTAGAAAAGTTCTGGGTTACATGATTATGACTTATTAAGAGCACAGATTGGTTTTTCCTCCTATATTGTCTCCATAAAAAATTTATCTGCAGATCTTTTCCTAATTTTTTTTTAAAAGATTTTATTTATTTATTTGACAGACAGAGATCACAAGTAGGCAGAGAAGCAGGCAGAGAGAGAGAGGAGGAAGCAGGCTCCCCGCTGAGCAGAGAGCCCGATGCGAGGCTCGATCCCAGGACCCCGGAATCATGACTTGAGCCGAAGGCAAAGGCTTTAACCCACTGAGCCACCCAGGCACCCCAGAATTTTAAATATTTTTTAAAAGAGAATTTAATTCCTTTAATTCGTATTGTTAAAAGTAAAAATTTGGGAGCATTCTGTAATGTAATTGTTTATGTAAGTTTCATGTATATTTCTATAACTTAGTTTAAGAGCTGCTAATCCCATTATACTTTTCCTTTCTTGCTTTGAGATTAATCACTTTTAATAAGAAATAATGAGAAGCTTTTTATTTATGTGTTTTCTAGTTTGTAGATCAACTTACAGAGCTCAGTACTATTTGCATATTTTACATACTATATTATGTCAAAAATTAAAAGAACCGATAGTCATTAACATGTTTATCTACTACAAGGTTAGCTTCCAAGGAACTAAATATATACATGCATACATATAAATAAAATTAGACAAGAAAATTAGAATAGTTTTAAAATGGTATCAAGAAAAATACAGATAAAGTACGGAGTGGGTCAAATTTATAATACTGATAAGCATTTATAAGCCCTGCAGTGTTTTAGAGTTAACTTGGGACTTTTGTTTTGAGTATCAGGGACGTCACAGGGAAATAGAACCAGATCTATAAGGTGTTTTGTTCATAAGAAAAACCCAGTTCCTCCAAGAAAGCAGTGTTTGACAGTTTGGTCTGAAAGGGGACAGTGAATGATACAGTGAACATTGTCTTCAGTGTAGTAAAATTATTAGTGTATTGCTAGTTTACTCAACTTGTTTCTTGGTAAATCTCAGTGTAAGCAAAGGACATGATGCCAAAGTGTACAGCTCAGTGAAAAACAGTTCTGTCAAGGAAGAGTAGAGTGATCTGAATATCAATTTTCTGGTAGTCTTCATTTATGTATTGGGGAGTTTTGAGTAATAAATGGACTCCAAATCCTCCTCTCTTGTGTATGTATAAGGTTTCTTACCTGGATTTGAGCATGAGTGAATTCATAAATCTTAAAATCCACTAATGTCTTTTTCTTTTCTTTTTTTTTTTTTTAATGAGAATTGAAAAGACTACTCATTCTGAAGAGAAAGTAGAAAATAGGACTTCACGTTAGTGTGGCAGTGGATGCTCTAGCATGTGAATATTTAGAAGAGGTCAAAGTTCCATGGTGTTGCCTATGGCTAGGATAATTTTGGTCTGGAAAATTTTTGAAGCTGGGATTAGCAGTCATCATAGTCATGGCATTGACTCATTGAAATGAGCCAAAGAATAGCATTTCATTCTGGATTTGCCTCTGTTACTGTGTATTAAATGATTTCCAAATGATTAAGCATTGTCCAGGGGATAGCATTGGTTGTATTTGCGGTAATTGTTAAGGTTCTTTTTTTTTTTTCAGAATAGCTTCATTGAGTTAAAGGTCACATACCATATGACTCACCCATTTAAAGTATACAATTTGGTGGTTTTCAGTACATTCACAGAGTTGTGCAAATCACTACCACGGTCAATTTTAGAACCTTTTTATCACCTCAAGAAAAACTCCAGAATCTTTAGCTATCACTGCACTGACCCTCCCTCTCAGCACTGAACAGCCAGTAGTCTACTTTTTGTCTCTGTAGAATTCCCTGTGTTGGACTTTGATTTACATTGGTAGAAACATACACTGCAGTCTTTCGTATTAGCTTTTTTCACTTAACATGCTTTCAAGGTTCATCTGTGTTATAGCATTTATCAGTACCTTATTCCTTTCTATGGATGAACGTAGTCCATTGAATTGGGTATACCTTTTTTATGGGTGCATAATCCATTTTTTTGATACATCACATTTTGTTTATCCATTGATCCACTGATAAGACATTTGTGTTTCCATCTTTAGGCTATTATGACTAATGGTGCTATAAATACTTACATGCAGTTTTTATATGCAATCTTACACTTTCAGTTACTTCAGGTTTATACCTAAAAGAATTGTTCAGTCACATTGTATAACTTTGTGTTCGATTAATTGAGGAGCTGCCAGACTATTTTCCAAAACTTGCTGGACCATTTTATATTCCTACCAGCAATTCTGTGAGGGGGTTCTGACCTTGCCACATCCTCGCTTACATTTATCTTTACATTTTGATTCTAGCCATCCTGGGTGTGAAATGTCTCATTGCAGCTTTGATTTAGATTTCCTTGATAACTCATGATTTTGAGCATCTTTTCATGTGCTAATTAGCTACTTTTATATTTTTGAAGAAATGTCTATTCAGATCTTTTGCTTATCTTTAAATTGGGCTATTTGTTGCTTTATCATTGAGTTGTAAAATATTTTCATTTTAAATTCCACTTTTTCATTACTGGTATATGGGAAAGTGATTGCCTTTTTTTTTTTTTTTTTTTTTTTTTTTTACTATATTAACCTTGTGTCCTGCAACATTACTCTGATCCTTTATTGGTTCTACGATAGATTTTTGTTGTTGTTGTTGTTATTGTTGATTCTGTGAGATTTTCTACATAGGGTGGGTCCTCTGCAAATAAAGACAGTTTCATGTCTTCCTTCCCAATCTGTGTGCATTTTATTTCCTTTTGTTGCCTTATGCATTACTTAGAACTTCCAGTGCAGTATTACAAAGGAGTGGTATAAAGGAGAACCAAGTAAGCCCAAAGTTAGTAGAATAATGGAAATTGAAAAGATCAGAAGGTAAATAAATAGCGACTAAAAGACAATAGAAAAGATAGGTGAAACTAAGAGCTGGTTTTTTTGTTTTGTTTTGTTTTAAAGATTTTATTTATCCATTTGACAGACAGAGATCACAAGCAGGCAGAGAAGCAGGCAGAGAGAGAGAGGAAGGGAAGCAGGCTCCCCGCCGAGCAGAGAGGCCTACGCAGGGCTCTATCCCAGGACCCTGGGATCATGACCCCAGCCGAAAGCAGAGGCTTTAACCCACTGAGCCACCCAGGCGCCCCTTGTTTTGTTTTGTTTTAAAGCTAAACAAAATAGACTAACCTTTAGCTGGGTTCACTGAGAGAAGATTCAAAATCAGAAATGAAATAAACGATACCATAAAAATACAAAGGATCCTAAGGGACTACTATGAACAGTTATATTCCAAAAACTGGACAACCTATAGAAATAAATTCCTGGTAACACATAACCCACTAAACCTGAATCATGAAGAAATAGAAAATCTGAACATACCACTAATGAGTAAGGAGATTAAATCAGTAGTAGATAATAATTTTTTTACTATTTAACCTGTAACCCATAATATGATCTGAGCTGAAACCAAGAGTCAGATGCTCAACTGACTGAGCCACTCTGGTGCCCCTTTTGGGTTTTTATGGAAGCTTCATTACACAGTCAGATTGACTAAGTCATTGGCCACTGGCTTCAGCCCTTCCCTTTCTGTTCCCTGGAGGTTGAGGAGTGAGGTAGGACTGAAATCTTTCTTTCCCTAAAAAAAAATGAAAAGAAAAATTCTTCGTTTATTTAATTGTTAAAATAATTTAGAATGGTAAAAAGTAAATGATTCAGACCAAAGATACTTGAACAGTGAACCAAATTGATAGAAGCCAAAAAAGATTTTGGTTTTGAACTTAAGCCAGCAGAAATACTGGTCAGAACCTTTATTTTTCCTTTCCATATATTGATTTTAACAAGCATTTTGTTTCTGGGATGACATATAGGCTGCATTTTAGAATTGTGAGTCATGAAAATTGTTTCCTGAACAGTGAGTATATCTTTTTTCTCATCAATAGCCAATGACTGAAAACTAGATTGACTTTAGACCTTTTGTTCATTTCTCACTGTGTCTCTAAATTTGATGAGTTTTTGTCTTACAGTTACTCTCTTCCCATTACTTGTGTCACAAGGACTTATTTCCTGCTATTTCAGTGACTTCATGGTTGATTTTCTTTATGTTCATTTCATTTTTTTCATCTCCCACAATGCTCTAAGGATCTTTCTGAGAAGTACTTGATCTGATGGTATTTCCTCATTCAGTTTTTCCCAAAGTTATATTTACACAGTTTGGTCCATGCAAAACAAGAAAAATAAGGAAAAGATTTTGTACAAGTGAAGTTTATTCACTTAAAAGTCTCTTTTATTTTGTTAAATCCATCATGTTTTGGGAGCATATAAAATGCCCCTCTTAAAAACTGGGGATGGGATTAGATGGCATTTGCTAATTTTGATTTACTTGTCAAAAGTGGCAATTCTTGGGGCACCTGGGTGGCTCAGTGGGTTAAAGCCTCTGCCTTCGGCTCAGGTCATGATCCCAGGGTCCTGGGATCAAGCCCGCATTGGGCCCTCTGCTTGGCGGGGAGACTGCCTACCCCCCTCTGCCTGCCTCTCTGCCCACATAAGATTTCTGTCTGTCAAATAAATAAATAAATCTTTAAAAAAAAAAAAGGCGGCAATTCTTTCTAAATTACACATTAAAACAGTTTTTAGCTTGGTCTCCAAACTTCAGAGGTCTTAGAATCACTGGCCTGTAGCATATGGTACCTAATACCCTATGGCACGTGTGATGGTTTGGTTTTGAAATACTTAATGAATTTCATCTCTTATGCTACTCCAGTTGATTGGTTGAGGCTCTGTGAGGACTTGATGTAGAAGGCTTGTGTGATCAAGTTTGTACTAAGCTGAAGACACATTCCGTTAGCAAAATACCCTCCGTGCAAGGGATGAATGAAATCCTGATCTGGTCCACTCCTTCTTCAGCTTTGCAGCTTCTGCTTTTCCGTGTGTGCAAGGTTCATTCTGTAGAGTTACCATGAAACTAATGTTCCCTGAAAGCATGCTGTATGCTTCTTGTAATTGAAGCATAAAAGAAAAAGACACTTTCAGCAATTATGGTTGAAATACTATGTTCTTCTTATTTAAACCTACATTTTTAAGGTAATGAACTAATCTTTACCCTTTTTATGCCTTATATTGAATAAATTGCTTAACCAATTAAAGAAATTAGGGGGAAGTAAAATAGTTTGTACATTCTGAGTGATTTTTGTGTTATGGATCGTTTTGTGTGTATATACTTACACGTTAAAGGAGAAAAAGTTGAGCTTAAGAGTTTTAATATGTACTGTGTTTAGTATGTGCTCATCTGTTTCTTGCTTCACTGGTGAAAAACTTTCAGGTCAGAATTTTTTTTTAAATACCATTTATTAGTGATGTATGAAGCGGAGAGCTTACTTCTCCTGCCTGCTGCTCCCGCATTTGCTCAGTCTCTTTCTCTCTCTGACAAATAAAAAAATAAAATCTTTAAAAAAGAAAACAGAAAAATCTTGTTTTTATAGTAGTTTTCCTAATAAGTTTATATAATAGTATTCTTTTGGTGTTCTGTTCACTTTTAGGACTAGGAAACCAGTTCCACAGGAGTTGGAAATAGTAAACCAAGATAACAAAATGATTATAAGATTTTTGCTCTTCAGTTTTTCCTGACCAACTATTTATATATACAGTTACATGGAAGAATTAATCTAAATCAGATTGATTACCCAGCAAAGTCCAATTACAGTATAAAGTAAAGGGACACATGGATAGAAAGGAACAAAGACTACAAAAAACCTACATGGTAGAAAAATTTGTGCTTATGAGGAATGAATGAAATTGGGGATTAAATTTAATAGACTGAAAGCAAGCATTCTGTTCTTCCATCAAAACACTTTTTTTTTTTTTTAAACTTACAGTCTACATCAGCATCAGCATCTGCATCACCATTTCAGTCTACATGGTATAGTGAATCTGAGATAACTCAGGGAGCACGATCAAGATCACAAAACCAGCAACGGGATCATGATTCAAAAAGGCCTAAACTTTCCTGCACAAACTGTACATCTACCTCAGTTGGGAGAAATATTGGACATGGTTTAAATGCAGTGTCAGGTAAAAATTAAATCTGTTTAAGAGTCACTATATGTGTATTTTGGACTAAAGCCCTTTTTCCAAGACATAGTGGTATTAAGCAAGTAGAATACATGTAAGATAGTGGGTCAGATGTCGAGTTTCTCAGGTCTTACCTTAGGTTAGTGCTACAACTGAAATAAACTCTTTCACTCTGGATTTTTATCCTAAATTTGATGCAAATATCCTACACAAACAGGATTAGCATATTTTGGTTAGTTAGAATAGCTGATATGTCTGGTAATCAAATTGGTAAAAGTGACCTGTATTTTGCTGGTAATTATGAGAAGTCAGGTTTTTAATTGTTATACTAGGAAAGCCAATTTTACTGATAAATATATTAATATTTCCTAACCTAAGCTTATCTTTTGTAAATGTTGTGGTCTATACTTACTTTTCAAAAACAGAAATTCTTTAAACAAAAATAGTTGGTATTCTACTAGGAGTTCTATATAAGGATTCTGAAAGAATTCTAGCCATCTAACTAGCTATATGGCTATAAGTCAGTTAACCATTCTGGAATTTAGATGTCTTATCGATAAAGCTCCGTATAAGGTATTTTGTACTCACAGACACACATTTGTTGCACAAATTGAAAAGCACTTTCTTCTCCGTAAGAGGTCAGGAGGCTCCCTCCTTACTTATACTCCTCTTCAAATGAAACACTAGAGAATGCCTGAAATAGTTTTAAGGTGAGACAGAATTTGTGATGACACAGTTGGAAGATAAAATTCTTGAAATGCTTATGTATTATCAGTTGAATTAGTGTAAGCGATTCCTTTCTATTTTGATAGGCAGGACTGCCTTGGGAAAGACACTGCCCATCTGAAGAATATTAAGAGTAGTGTGATGGGTAAGAGCAGACTGTCCTTAACACTGTAGAGAAACACATTTGTGCACAGATATTTTTGGTCCCTTCTACTCTGTGAAGGCATAGCATTAAATACTTTGGGCCATTTCCCTTAATGAGGAGGAATCAATAAGGCTATTGGGACTAGGAAAGGAAGAACCAAAATTTTCAGGGTAAATAGTCAGGAAAGTTTTGAGACTTACCTTTAATTTATGTTGTTAGATAGGATTTCATTTAAAAATTTAGATTATGATGGCAACAATACTTTAATTCTTAGAATAAGAGTGAACTAAGTGTGATGTCAGTGGTAATATTTCTGATAAAATACCATCAATGTCTGTAGTAAAACATTTTCCATTTTGAGATGGCTTGATTTGGATTTTGGCTGTTCTCTCCAAGATCACTTTCATTGACTTCAGGAAATTCTGCATCTTTGGCAAGCTTCGCATTTTTGTTCTGTAATCATTTTACATTATGCTTACATTGTGTGGTCAGATGTTCTAGAAAGTAACTGAGACATTGACATCACAGATGGTGTTAGGTTTTAGTGTTAGAGAAGAATGTGTTTGAGTAGGAAATAATATATGAGTGATGAGTTCATTGATGAATAATTTTATGTTTTGCTGAATTTTGCTTCTGATTGCAACTATGTAACCTTGAAGATTCCTATAATGGATCACAGTAACCTCCCTGTGTAATACTGAAGATTTGTCATCAGAAACCTTGAAAGCTTTCTCTGAATTAAAATGTCTTCAATTATTTTAAGATTCTTCATGGAGACATAATCAGGTTCCCAGATCTTCATCAATGGTACTTGGATCATTTGGAACTGACTTAATGAGAGAGAGAAGAGATTTAGAGAGAAGAGCAGATTCTTCCATTAGTAATCTTACGGATTATAGTCACCGAAGTGGTGATTTCACAGCTTCGTCCTGTAAGTGTAAATTGTATTGTTATGTATAATTTATCTAATAATGTTATATTTCTCTCTTTGTGTAAGTCATTAAAATCATAGTACAAATGAGTACATGAAGTGCATCTTATGAAGAATTCAAAATATCTCAGTATGTATTCTAGTACCTTATTTGTTATATTTTAAAAAATAAAAAGTTTAGGGGCGCCTGGGTGGCTCAGTGGGTTAAGCCTCTGCCTTCAGCTCACATCATGATCCCAGGGTCCTGGGATTGAACCCCACATCAGGCTTTCTGCTCAGCAGGGAGCCTTCTTCCCCGCCCCCTGCTTGCCTCTCTGCCTACTTGTGATCTCTGTCTGTCAAATAAATAAATTCTTTAAAATTAAAAAAATAAATAAATAAAATAAAAAGTTTAAAACAGATGTAAATTTGTATCTGGGTTCTGTCACCGTGTAATTTTCTTACTTGTGCTTTTCCTTTTAAGAATGCATATATTTTAAAGTAAACTAAATAATTTTTATATACCCCAGTATCATTTGCCTTGTACAATTGACCCTTGAACAGTGCAGGGGTGAGGGAACTGACCTCTATTCCCACCCCTCCTCCAGTATTGGTACTTGAAAAATCTGTGTATAACTTTTGAATCCCCCAAAACTTTAGGACTCAAACCATACTGCTGACTGGAAGCCTTACCAAAACCATGAGCAGTTGACACATTTTTTCTTTAATGTATGTATTATGTAATGCATTCTTAAAATAAAGCTAGAAAAAGTGTTAAGAAAATCATAAGGAAGTGGGGCGCCTGAGTGGCTCAGTGGGTTAAAGCCTCTGCCTTCGGCTCAGGTCATTATCCCAGGGTCCTGGGATCGAGCCCCGCATCGGGCTCTCTGCTCGGCAGGGAACCTGCTTCCCTTCCTCTCTCTCTGCCTGCCTCTCTGCCTGCTTGTGACCTCTGTCTGTCAAATAAATAAATAAAATCTTTAAAAAAAAAAAATCATAAGGAAGAGACAATACATACATAATACCTACTGTGTTTACTGAAAAAAATCTACATGTAAGTGGACCTGTACACATCAGACCCATGTTGTCCAGGGGTTAACTATGTCGTGTAATAACTACTTACAGTTAAATTCTGACCTAATTAAAGCTTGAAATCAACATTTTTTTTGAAATCAACATTTTAAGGCATAATTTAGAGTTACTTTTGTTTAATGTGAATGTGCCTTTTTCATTCAGTTGCAATAAAGACCCACACTAGTTCTGTCAGTATACATTAAGCTTAAGTTTTTCAAAATTAAATACCATAAAACAAAAAAACTAAAAAAACAAAGTGCTTATTGAAGTTGACAGATCTAGGAGGCAAAAGTAGAGTTTGATTTACATAGAAGAAAATACATTTGTTCTTAAAAGGTGTAGGTTTTATTAAATAAACTTACTGTGGCAAGGCTTTGCTTAAGACCAGTGAAAATATCTTTTTATTTGCTTGGGTTCAGATAGAGGAGCTGTAGTATATAGTATCAATACCATCTATGCTTGGAGGTCTACTAGTATAGGATAGAATAGATTTAGCCACTAACAATTTATTCCTTCATGAGGCTCCATGTGCTAGGGCAGCAGCATCTCACTCTTAAGCTAAGTGTATGTGTAAGTATTCTTTACAAAGGGATGCAAAAGTATTTCTCATCCCATTTCAAGATTTGAACCACCAGTGGTATACTTTTCAAAACTGCAGCTACCAGGACCCTATTCTAACTTAGAGCTCCCAGCAAGTATTAAGAAGTAGAGGTATGTCTGATGAGTAACCAGAGATAACATCCACTGCTCTTACTTTGAAAAAAAAAAAAAGATTGGAGAAAGTTTAGCTGTTAGCAAGGTTTGCCATAAAATTATAAGGATGATGATAATTGTATGAAATAAGTTTTATGCTTATTGCAGAGTAAGAAGAATTTCTTTTCCAAAAACACTGTCTCCCTAGGATTATTTTGCCTTTATTTGTTAGAATCATTTGTGGTGAATTATTTGTCCCGTTTAAAATTCCTTGTCCATTTAGATATTATTTTACCATATCAATTTCTGATTAACAAATTGTGACTGTTATACCTTCACCAAGGTAGTAGATTTAGATGTTTGTTTCATAAGCTGTGACACATTTCTTTCTTTTCAGTTTACAATGTTGACTTAGCAGCAGTACTGTATTTTATCAAAGGTATAGAAAGAGAAATATATGTTTTTTCCTGTAATAGTTAAGATGTGTATTTATAATATAGCAGTATTTGGTTTGAATCCAGTGTTTCAGTTTGCAGTAATTAATAAATGCCAATTTAATAATACTCCAATTTTATTTCATGTAATTGATACCTTTTTTTTCTTTCAAAAATAGATGTTCAAGACAGAGTTCCTTCTTCATATTCACAGGGAGCAAGACCAAAAGATCACTCCGTGAGCACTTTACAGTTGAATACATCATCTACAAACCACCAAATGCCTTCTGAACATCAGACCATACCATGTTCTAGGGACTCTAGTAGAAATTCTCTAAGATCAAGTTTTTCTCCAAGAGAATTGGAATCTCCCCAAAGCAGTACACAACCTGGATTTTCTTATATTTCAAATAGAGATGAAACCTCAACCATAAGCAGTTCAGATAGGGTTGGTTCATCTCAAAGACCATTTCAAGAATCCTCTGACAATGAAGGTAGACGTTCAACCAGGAGATTGCTATCGCGTATAGCTTCTAGTATGTCATCTACCTTTTTTTCACGAAGATCTAGCCAGGATTCCTTGAATACAAGATCGTTGAGTTCTGAAAATTCCTATGTGTCTCCAAGAATCTTGACAGCTTCACAGTCTCGTAGCAATGCAGCATCATCTTCTGATGTCCCTGATAATAGGGCATCTGAAGCTTCTCAGGGATTTCGATTTCTTAGGCGAAGATGGGGTTTGTCCTCTCTTAGCCAAAATCATAGCTCTGAGCCAGATTCAGAAAATTTTAACCAAGAACCTGAAGGTAGAAATACAGGACCATGGTTATCTTCCTCACTTAGAAATAGATGCACACCTTTGTTCTCTAGAAGGAGACGAGAGGGACGAGATGAATCTTCAAGGATACCTACCTCTGATATACCACCTAGATCTCATCATATGTTTAGAAGAGAATCAAATGAAGTGGTTCACCTTGAAGCACAGAGTGATCCTGTTGGGGCTAATGCCAGCAGATCACAGGCATCTGCGGCTTCGAGTAATGCTGCTACTGGTGGCTCCACATCAGATTCAGCCCACAGTGGAAGAAATACAGGAATAACAGGGATCCTTCCTGGTTCCTTATTTCGATTTGCAGTCCCCCCAGCACTTGGAAATAATTTAACCGACAATGTCATGATCACTGTAGATATTATTCCTTCAGGTTGGAGTTCATCTGATGGAAAAAGTGATAAAACTAAAAGTGCACCTTCAAGAGACCCAGAAAGACTGCAGAAAATAAAAGAGAGGTAAATTTGAATACCTGTCATAAGTTGATAAAGAGCAGATTAGAGGAAGGAGTCCTTTTCTAAAATGGCTTCTCATAACATTGGTATCTAAGATTTCTTCTCCTTAAAATTTATATCCATTGAGATGTTAGGTTCTCAAAGGAAATGGATGAGAATTAATAATGAAGGTAGACACTGGGAGTATAGATTGCATCAAGAAATTGTCTAAAGATTTAAAAAAAAAGAAAAAAGAAATTGTCTAAAAATTATTTTTAACCAGCTTTTGATAAAGATGCACAAAAGATAAAACTCTTAATCTCTTACCCTCTTTCTTGATAGACCACTGCTAAATGGGATTGGTAAAGGGGCCTCAGTGGTCATGGATTATCAAAACAATCTGTCTAGCCTTCAGTAAGATTTATTTACCGTTTATTTGTATTATCTCGGACTCTCTTTTTTGGAATGAGGTAAAAATCATTTACGCAAATGATTTTATTTTTGAAGTCCAGGTATATACTAAGTATTCTTTGTATATTATGAATATTTGATGGAAATACTAGTTTAAATTCAGGACTTAGAATCATCTTACGCAAATATATCTTTGTGAGTTGCAGATTGCTTAAAAATCTCTGGTAAGAGGGTAAAGATGAAAAATCAGAAATTTTAGTCCCAACTTGATTATTTTGTCATGTTATGTACTTACTTTTCAATCTGTTAAGATAATTTTTATAAAAAATAATTTTCCTGATAAAAGCAGATTAGGATAGTACATGTAAAACACACTTAGAAGAAGAAAAGACTTAGGTAAAGTGAAGGCTGTGGGGTATTCTGCGTTTTTGTTTTTTCTTGTTCATAAAGGCCTAACGTAATGGCATTGTTGGGAATCATAGTAGTTACTATCGTTTTAGATTTTTTTTTTTAAAGAACAAATACATTCAAATCTAAACTTCTGGGGATAAGGGGAGCCTAAGATGTTGGACATTAGGCCACTATATTCCCTTTTTTCTTTATGTACCATGGGACTATTCTCTTCCTGCACTTAAAGTTTGCTGTTTTCCTTGGAGAATGATTCACTCACTGCCCTGATAGTGTTAGCTTTAATGTCATTATAGCAACTTCCTCTCATTACAAGCTGTCTGCTGAGGAATTCAGTAACGAGTGGTATAAACAGAGAGCAAAGCGTTAATTTAGTAATTTCCAGAGAGAAATTAAGCCAGCACCACTCTGTCTGATTAGATAGTTTATAAAGCAGCATTTGTTGGTTATTTTGTCATAGAAACTGTGTGTATTCCTTTATTATATATTTTGCTCATACCTGAAGATTTTAAGACACTCCACAGGTAAATGAATAAGAATCTAAAAAATTGAACCCCCCCAAGTTAAAAAAAAAAATTGAAACTGTAAGCCAAAGAAGGTTAAATTTGAAGGTAAAACATAAATATTTATGGTTGAGGTTATATCTCTGGTTCAGTCAGAGCATGATAGTCACCTAATTGTTGTACATCTAATCCTCTTTCCACACATCTTTTTCTAAATTCATTAGGAACCTGTATAATCCACTTGTATTTCAGTAGCAGTTTAAGCATTCAGTTGTGAGTACTCATGCCAGCACTAGACTAAGGTAATGGGGATTTTAACAAAAAATTATATATATATACACATAGCTATCATCTTGCACTTAAATTAAGCAGTACATGTTGGCCTATTAAATAGAGAACATAGGTTAATGGAAAGTCTTCACACTTTAAAAGCCTGCCCTATAAAAATCAGGATGATTGAATAACATTGCTGTGGGTGGGGGAAGTGGAGAATTTAAAAACCTGTTGTCTTTTACTGTGATTAAATACAAAAAGTTTTATCATTTTAAATATATGTGGTTTTGATAGTATGTAAATGAAAAAACAAGTCATTATTTATTGACTTTTTTTGGGAGGTGGGAGAGGAAAGTGTTAAGTAAGTAAGTATATTCCTTTATACTGTTGGAATCGAAGGTAGTCTGTGATAGTATAGAAATTAAAATCTCTTAGGTATGTTTGTAAAGTGATCATGAAAAATAAGAAACTTAAAGTGTGATATCAAAGAGAAAATTACTTAAAGTATTTGAAGATAATAGGATATACCCTGTTCTGTTTATCTTTAAAATATAATTTTCATTCTTACTGAACTGTTGTTTTTTGTTTTTGTTTTTTTAATGGTGGTCGCTGTTTTTTAAGGTTTTTGCTTTTTCCTATTCAGAACATGAGTAGAAATAACAAAGACGTTGTTTGAGATAGGTATGTTTGGAAATGACCAACCAGGATGAGTTATCATAGCTCTGTTTATGAAATGTTCCTTCTTTTCTAGCCTCCTTTTAGAGGATTCTGAAGAAGAAGAAGGTGACTTATGTAGAATTTGTCAGATGGCAGCTGCATCATCATCTAACTTGTTGATAGAGCCATGCAAGTGCACAGGAAGTTTGCAGTATGTCCACCAAGAGTGCATGAAAAAGTGGTTACAGGCCAAAATTAACTCTGGTGAGATTTATCTTTTTATGTATTTTGTTTTCACAGTTTTTCTAAGAGATGTACATACAAATGTATTTTAGTTAGCAAATCTGATTATAATTTATTGTCAGAGTTACACTCTTTTCAAAAGAATGTTATTTTTTGAAGCAAAAGCATTAAAGAGCACTCATTAGTCTTCGTAAATTTTTCGTAGTGTTTCTTGTATTTTATTAACCCAACAAACTACTTTTTCATAGATGTTTGGTAATTATAATTGATTATCACAGTTGATCCTTATGTCATGTAAGATCTTTCTGAAGAAGTCATGCTTACTGTTTACCAGTTATGTGGCCTTAAGAAATACTTGTTTCTTTTTTTTTAAAAGATTTTATTTATTTGACAGACAGAGATCACAAGTAGGCAGAGAGGCAGGCATAGAGGGAGGGAAGCAGGCTCCCTGCTGAGCAGAGAGCCTGATGTGGGGCTCGATCCCAGGACCCTGGGACCATGACCTGAGCCGAAAGCAGAGGCTTTAACCCACTGAGCCACCCAGGTGCCCCGAGAAATACTTTGTTTCTAATGCTGTTGTGGAGTAGTAATAAGGTTACTATAGGGATTCATTGTTAATTGAGTACCCATTAGGGAGCCAGGCACAGTTCTAGATGTGGGATCTAGAATGGTAAACAGGACAGACAAGGCACTTGCTTTTGTGGTGGCATGGGGCGTTAAAGAGATGCCTTGTTGAGGTGAGAACATTTAAACTAAACAGAGAGGAGCTAGCTATTCCAAAATGAGGGCAAGAGCATTCCAACTGAAGAAACTTGTAGTGTGAAAACTTTCAGGTGGCAGGTAACATGACGGTGTGTTTGAGGAACTGAATGAAATGCAGTGTGGCAGGAGTATAATTAGTGGATAAGGAGAGGGGTGATAGTTGAGATTAGAGAGATTAGCAGAGGTTATGTCATTTAAGACTTTTAAAACTAATGTCTCAGGGGCGCCTGGGTGGCTCAGTGGGTTAAAGCCTCTGCCTTCGGCTCAGGTCATGATCCCGGGGTCCTGGGATCAAGCCCCACATTGGGCTCCCTGCTCAGCGGGGAGCCTGCTTCCTCCTCTCTCTCTGCCTGCCTCTCTGCCTACTTGTGATTGTTTGTCTGTCAAATAAATAAATAAAATCTTAAAAAAAAAAAACCAAAAAACTAATGTCTGAAATTTAGATTTTTGTCTAAGTGTAATGGGAAGCCACTGAAAGGCAGGGGAGTGAAATGATTTTATTTTGGCTGCTTTGTGGAGAATGGATTTTAGGGGGACAAGAATAGAGGCAGGGAGTCCATCCAGGAATCTATCTTACAAGAGACGGTGATGGTAGTGGTGGAAATGGTTGGATTCTGGTGTGTTTGGGAGGTAGATTCTGTATGACTTGCCAATAGATTGGATGTGGTGAAGGAGAAGGAACAGTCTGAGAAGTTTATATTTTTGTGTCGAACAACTGAGTACATGGTGGGGCCATTTACTGGACTTAAAGGAGTAGGAGTGGAATAAGTGTGGGGCAGGAAATAAAGAATTCTGTTTTAGACGTAAACTGCTTATTAGAAAACTATCTAAAAATGTGATCTAGGCAGTTAGCTAGACAAACCTGGTGTTTCAGGAAATCATTAGTGCTGAAAGTTACATTTTGGGGAATTAGAGCACGTAAGTAATAATTTTAAGCTATGGGATTAAGTAAAGTACCTAGAGCAAGAACAGGTGTCAAAGGAATAAGGCCAGGACAGAGGCCTGGGGCACCCACGTATTTAGTGGGAGCAGAGGAGATCTGAGAAGCAGCCTCAATCTGGTAGGAAGAAAACTAAGAAAATGCAGTGTTGTGTAAGTCTGAAGAAAAAAGTGTTCTAAAGAGGGTATGATCAAACATACCAAGTATCACAAAGAGATTCGAACAAAGAAATGGCAGTTGGTAGTATGAATGTCCTTGGTGGTTTCAGTTTTTGTGGAGTGATGGAATCATGAGCATGATTAATAGAAAACAGGGTAAGACAGGAAACAGCCACATAGACCCCTCTTCCAGTAAGCTTTTTTGTTAAGGAGACTGGTGATAAGGTGGAGTAATTAGGGAGTAAAATGGGGTCATAGGATGTGTTTTTGTTTCAGTTTCAAGTGGGAGATTTTACGGCATGTTTTATTTTAATGAAAGAAACAATGGAAGGAAAAAAATTTTAGCCTTTAATAGGGAAAAAAATTACTTTATTATCTACAAGGCTGGTGTAGATATGAATGTTGATCAGTTTGTTGCTTTGATGAGAGGATGCTTGCTTGAATTCCTGTATAATTGCTTCTGTTTTCTTAATAAAAGGAGGTAAGGTCTTTAGCTGATTGGGGACAGGTTAAGAGATTTTGATGTGTAGGGAAAATAATACTTACGGACATTTTTAGGGTTCTGGAAGTACTAGTGTCCCTAAAAATCTGTGGCTGTGAATATGATTTAAAAGTGAGATGTACATTTTTTAGAAGCAGTTTTCAGATGGTTGGATGTAGATAGGGATTTGGGGTCGCTGGTGTTGGGACCTTTGCTAGGCAAATATGATGAAGGGAGTTAAGGATATTCGTAAGGACATTGTTGTGATGGCCATGGAAATTTAAATCAAGAGGGGGAGTAAGGACATCAGAAAGTGGTGTAGGGTTAGAAGTCTTTGAGTCTCATTGACATTGAAGACAGTTGCCAGAGTAGGTAAACTGGACTGATGAGAAATTTTAGGTACACTGGAGGAAATGCCTAAAATACAGATTTAGGGGTAGTGCAGTAAACTATGATGACACAGTCAAGGATATGACCATAGTGGGTGGCAGGATGGGGAAGGGTGATACTTAGAAGCATGGATATTGAGGAAGTGTGTGTGGATATTGAAATAGCCAAGAAGTAAGTTGATGAAGATGGAAAGCCAGGTGCTAAAGTTATTAATGAAAGAGGAGGGACTTAGAGTTTCAAAATAGCAATAGGTATGGGGTTATTTATTTCTACTTCTTGGTCCTCAGGTACAAAGGGTTGTGGGAAAAAAGGATCTAACAGTCTAGAAGGGCACTGTGATTTAGGCGTGAAGTTGAAGAGATTAATCAAAAAAGAGACTGGTTATGAGAGACGTTTAGACCATGAGTATCAGAAAACATAGTGAAAATAACTAGTAGAGTGAGTAGGGTGGGAAATTAGATCAGATTAATAAATGGACACAGTATGAGATTTATAGTCTTGCAGTTGGTGACTTAGGAAAATCACTTGTGAGGTATGATGGCATTAATACTAATTTTAATAATCTTTTGAAAGAGTTGGGTAACCTGTTCAAGCTAGAGATTATGAGGCTCCTGGGAAAATTTTGTTTGTGTGTAGCTAGGTAGCCAAGGCCTCCATGGGGTAGGGGGTTTATGTTTTGTTTTAAGGTAGTCTGATCACAAAGCTGTGGGACAGATGCGTCTGATTTGTAGCAGCCTTTTCTTAGCTGTATGGTGTTAAAACAGCCTCTTGGCTTTGTTATCACTGCCCTAGGGCCTTATTAAGATGAAATGAGTGTTTGTCATGGAAGCATTGGTTCTTGACAGTCAGGGCCCAGGAATGTTAGCCATTACCCAGAATGAAAAACAGTGTGATTCACCTTCTGATAATATTTGCAGTTAGATTGTTAGTGTTGTGTAGGCAGAAAAACAGATAATACAGTGTTAAGAACATTGGCATTTTGGAATTAGACAAGACGAGATTGGCATAATGGCTCTAACATTTACCTGGAGGGTCTCGAGTAAGTTTTTTAACATTGGTTCTTAACCCTGGCTGCCGGTCACAATTACCCAGTAGAGTTTTTAGATACAAAGATGCCTAGATCTAGTTTTAGACACTCTTAAGTAGTTCTCGGATTGGGCCTCAGTTCTATTATGAGTAGATTTAGTAGTATTTACCACACAGGGTTGTTGTGAAGGTCAAATGAGATGATGTTTATAGTTTCTCACAGTACTGGGCATGTGGTGAATACTCAATTTGATGGGTTTTATCAGGTTATAATAGGTACTTCCTAAGATACATCAAATGAATGTAAAGATCTCAAGATCTGAACCTTCCTGATAAATTTTCACAAGCCTTTCTCATACTTACATAAAGGCTCGTCTGGTAGAAGATTCATTCTGGTAGAGATTGAGATAAACATTTATTAAGCAGCTGCCATGTGTCTACTGTTAAATTCTGCAGGATGTGCAGAGATGTATAAAGCAAGTTTATAGACCTAAGAGTTTAGACAAATGCAGTCAGGGCCTACTGAATGAGGTGGGGTATACGTGGAAAGAGTTGTGGACTAAACAATGTAGGTATAAATGGACTTTTCCCAGCTATATATGACCTTTTTGAATGTTCTAGAAGTCACTTAATTCCTAGAAGAGAAAAAATGAATCCCTAAGATGTGTAACAATTTGTACTACATGGTCTGTCTCCAAGGTCCATATTTTATAATAATACTTTGCTTCTGAATCAGAAGATAGTTTTAAGAAATGTCTGCTAAATTTTATCTTTCACATTTTTTATATTCTCCTTCAGATCATAATACGAACTTTCCCTGAATTTAGTTCAGTCAGTGGTACAATATTAATTTTTTTATTAAAATATTCCAGATGGCATTTTAATTTCAAAATCTTTAAATATGTTAGACTCCTAAAATAGCAGCAACAGTCACAACTAGTTTTTATTCATTCCTTGAAATACTGTGAATATCTTATGTAGTTTGACCACAGGACATTTTGAGACAACATACTACCTCACAATAGCACTTACTTTCTGTTAGGTTATTTTCAAAAGAAAATGCATATAAATTACCATTGCTGTCTTGGACTTCATGCCAGAATTACTGTTTTAAGAGGTTTAAGAGCTCCTTGAAGACAGCAGGGTTTACTACCTTTTCTTCTAAATCTTGGCACATAACAAAGTCAACAAATGTTAGTTGAATTGAATCTAAACCTCTACCCTGTAGAAGTTACATGACTTCTTAAACTTTTAGGACATCTTTTTCAATTTAAAGCTCTATCTAAAAATAAAAATGGTGGGGTGGAGGTGTGGAAATGACTATGTTTATTTAGACTATCACCTGTTAGACCCAGAAGCTGAGGAGTAACCAATAACTAAATGCATATGGGATAGAAGGAGCTTTTTTTTTTTCAATTTTGATAAACTATATATATATATAATTTTCCTTTTGACCGTTATTAAGGTACAGCTCAGTAGCGTTGAATAACATTCAGAATGCTGTGTGACCATTACCACTACCCACTTGAAAAATTTTATCATCACCCCAAACAAAAACTGTATCCATTAAGTAGCAAGTTCCACCTTTCCCCTGTCCCCAGTCCCTGGTAACTTACTCATTTTCTCTCTGAATTTGCCTGTTCTACATAATTCATATAAATAGAATCATATTATAATATTTTTCCTTTTTGTATCTGCTTTATTTTACTTAGCAAGTTTTCAGGGTTCATCGGTGTTGTAGCATGTGTCAGAACTTCATTCCTTTTATGGCTGAAAGGACAGAAGTGGATTCCTTTTTTCCCCTCATAGGGAAGGTACATTTCTTAGAGCTCAAAAGGTCTGTGTTGTCATATCAAAGATACTGGCCTGAGTATAGGTAACTCATTGTTTGGGATACTGTATTACTTATAATTGTTTTCATGGCATCCTGTCAAGGTACTTGAGGAAGCGGGAAGTACAGATGACATTGCATTGTCAGCTTCCCACCATCAGGGGTGGGGATGTATGTGCATTTCTGGGAGGCAAAAAACAATAGATACCTAAATAATGGGCTGGGCCTAAATACCATAGATTAGGACCTGACAAGCACATCAGTGTTACCAATGTAGTCTTACTTCCTTTCTATATATTGATTATATATATTGATACGTAGAATATATATCTTAATATGTAGAATGTATATATATTTTGATTATATATTGATATATAGAGTATATACTTATATTCTAAGCTTAAAAAACTTTACAAGGAGGGGTGCCTATGTTGCTCAGTTGGTTAAGCAGCTGCTTTTGGCTCAGGTCATGATCTCAGTGTCCTGGGATCAACCCCCACATTGGTCTCCCTGCTCCATGGGGAGTCTGCTTTTCCCTCTGCCTCTTTTCCACCTCCCACCCTGCTCAGGCTCTCTCTCTCAAATAAAATCTTTTTCAAAAAGAACTTTACAGGGAAAAATGTTTGTGGAGATATAGCAAAACTAAACTTTACTTTTGATTTTACCAGGTTCTTCATTAGAGGCTGTAACCACCTGTGAACTCTGTAAAGAGAAGTTGCAGCTTAACCTGGAGGATTTTGATATTCATGAACTACATAGAGCTCATGCAAATGAACAAGTTAGTATATTTTGCCTAATTTGGTAAGTGTCTATTCTATGCTTAAAGGACAACTCTTGAAGAAAAGATTAAATCATGGTCAGAAAACCGACATGAAATAATAATAGTAATGGTTTTAATATAATTCTCTGTTATTACATTAGGTATTATATGATTTTATAATTTTGTATTATTTTTCCCCTAACTTTTTAAAGCGAAAGGCAAATAACCAAGTCACAGATTCTGGGTTTAAAGTAAAATTCATCATATGTCTTTTAAATAAACCTGAAAATAATAAAAGTTAGGAAATTAGTCCCAAAGTAGTAATACCAATCTTCTCTCCCCATAGCTGTCTCAGTTGTGAATGCCTCTTGAGTACTGGAAAATAGTTAAAACACCAGTCCCCACATCTGCATCTTAGTTCTATATTTTTTATGTTAGGAATAATTTTTTTTTATGAACCTGTCTGATGCCCCTTGTTCTTACTCCTGTCTGGTTCCCTCTACCCTTCCTATTCCCCGCTCCCTCCGCCCTCTTCCCACTCCTACCTTTATGTTGAACGAGTTATCTTACATGAAATCATTTATTCCAAGTTCACATTGTTTCTCTTTCCTTCGGTATTGTATTGCTACAGTCATGCTGTTAATTATATAATGAATAATGTTGGGATTTCTCTGATCATATTAAGATTTTATTTCAAATATTTTCCTCTCATTTCTCAGATTTTTTTTGGTATGTATTGATCACTCCTCCCCACCTCCACCCCGCATTGATTTGATCAGTCTTTTTTCCTGAAGCTTAGAGCTCAGTTTTTTCCCCTTTTTAAAGGAAAATTCAGGGGAAGAGGGGAAGATGTTGGAAGAGATTACAAAGTATGGCTCTAGGGCCATATTATCCAAGTGTGCTTAGCATATTTTTGATAAAAAGAGATATGATGATGAGAGAATGCATGAATGCTTGAAAAAGCACTTTTTAAATGAAGGAGTAATGAGCACCTTCCCTCCCCCTTTTTTTTTTAATTGAAGTGAAGTTTATATAACATAACCATTTTAAGGTAAACAGTTTATTGGTACTAGTACATTTGCAGTGCTGTGCAACCATCACCTCCACCTAGTTCCAGGACATTTTCATCTCTAAAAGAAGATCCTATACCCATTAAGCAGTTGCTCCTTCCCCCTTCTTCCATCCCCTGGCAACTACCAATCTGTGTTCTGTCTCTATGGATTATCTGTTTTGGATATTTCATATAAATGGAAACATGCAATATATGATCTTTTGTGGGCATGCTTCACTTTTTAAATGTGGGAATATGGATACCCTTTGAAAATCTGGATAAAACCAGAAACACACCTTACAAAATATACATATACACAAAATCTGTATATAATTTTAGGGATTTCCAGAGCTCTTGAAGCTAATTGCTTACATCCAGGTTAAGAGTCACTGATTTAATGAATGAAACATTAGGCAGTTGCTGTAGTACAGATATTACTCTAATGTTAATCATTATTTTACTCTTTAATGAAGCATACTCTAAAACTTACTCCAAAGGGAATATCAGTCTGAGTAATGCATTGTCTTAAATTCTTAAGACGTCTCTGTAGACAGCTGGACATTGGTATTTTATAGAATGGGGGGGGGTATGGAAAGGTGGAATAATGCAAAGAATTTTGTGGGGTTTTTTGTTTTTTTGTTCTTGGTTTTTTTTGTCTTCTCAAAATTAGTGTAGGTTTCAAAGGATGGTTTTCTCCTGCCATTCTTTCTTAGGTGCTCCATCATGTCTCTTGAAGGTGGTTTTGACTTCATTATAGCTAGGAATGTTTTTATTGTTCTTCAAGAATTTTAATGACCCACTTCTTAAATAATTTAGAGGTGTTAGGAAATACTAGGTGGAGTCATTATAAAAATGACAGTCGTGATTAAGCTTCCTGGCTTTAACATCTTTGTTCTTTGTGAATCTTGGATTCTAGTGGCCTGACAACTACCTTCATTTTAAGTACAGTTTAGTTTTTCATTATCCAGTGCCTTCATCTTTTTCAAGGTGATAACCATTAAACTCTTTTTTTAAATCTCCTAGATACGTGATTACCTTTTAAGTTAAAAATAAGCAGTTAATGAAGTATTTAGAGAAACTTTTAATCAATTTGAAATTTGTTGAGTATTCTGAAGAATCTGTAGTCAGTAACTCAAGTTCGTACTACGAACGTATAATTCTTAATTTCAGATAACTTTATTATCAGAAAATGATGCAATTTACAGATAGTTCACTGTGTAACAATTACATAACAGTTTAGATTTTTAATAATATTATATTCATGTTTTGTTTTCTTACCTTCAAAACAGCAGAACAGCTTTAAACCAAAGAACTATTTTTTCCACTGCAAATTTCTGTGCAAAGGATATCTGGAAGTTACTTTACTATCCTTTTTTTTTTTCCTTAAGATTTTATTTATTCATGAGAGACAGAGGGAGAAATGTGGACTCGATCCCAGGACTCTAGAATCATGACCTAAGCCGAAGACAGACAAATGCTTAACTGACTTAGCCACCCAGGCGCCCTACTGCCTTTTTTTTTTTTTTTAAAGTTCATTTTTGTATTTGCTGTTGCCTTGAAGTTAGTTAAATTACATAAGAAACACTTGACCTCTCAGAATAGGATGCTAATTTTTAAGTAAACACTTACAGCCATCTGTGCAAAGAAATCTATTTTGAGCTTTATAGGGAACCAGAGCATTTATTTACCATCACATGATTTTTTTCCCATTTTTATATAAATAATTACATAAAGGAAGACTATATGAGAATAAGGAGCACCCATTTGAACACATTATATTAATAACGGTAAAATTTTTTGAAATTACAAGGGATGGCTTTTTATTTCTTTTTTAATAGATGGCACTGTATCTCTTCCTGGAAACTGATTACAAATACATTTCCTCTAGTTTATCAGTATACTGAGTATCAATCTCATTCTACTAATTTTTCATTCTCCGTATTTTTCTCGTTTGCTTCCCTGTTAAAGGCTGAGTATGAGTTTATCAGCTCTGGTCTCTACCTAGTTGTGTTATTGCACTTGTGCGAACAAAGCTTTTCTGATATGATGGGAAATACAAATGAACCAAGCACGCGTGTCCGAGTAAGTAATATTGGAGTGGGGGGAAGGGTGCAATGCTGCAAGTGTTTGCTTTGGAAAGCACATTGTTTTATATGTTCTATTTGGGGGGGGGGAGCTCTTATATTAAAATGTATCTTAAAAATAAAGATATTATAGATTTAATAGAAATTGCTGTCTTCCTTACTTCTATATCAAACAGCCTAATTTTTTTCATTAAGCTTTTTGTAGAAGTAATTTTCTAGCTCTTGAAGGTAATTGGAATATATTTCAGTGAAAAACGGGGATGAATTGAAAACACCTTGAGGAAATGCTCTTTTTAATTTGGAAGGGAACATCCAACTTATTATTACAACTTAGAAACCTGACATTGAAATTGAACTCCATAAACCAAGATTTTGGGAAATTAACTTTAATTTCATTTGTTAGTATCCTATAAAAGATTGCCAGTGTACTAATTCTTAAGCATTCATATTACAAACTACTGAAGATACGGACTACTGTGTGTTTACTCTGTTTACTCTTACCTTAATTTAACACTTGAGCTAGCTGTCTTGTAGGTGCTCATAAGTAAAATGATACTAGTTACCTCAGTGTACCATAGAAATTTATACTCTGCTGCCTGGCCCATTTAATGTGGCGGGGGCTAGGGTCTCCATCTCATTACTCTGGCATTGTGAACACTTCATATCTTAAAACATGTTCATAAAGATCTATTTCAGACTTTTTAAAATAAATGTTCACTCTGATGATTAAAAATAGATCCGAGTTTTTGGTGAAATGTAAATCTGTGAATAGATTTGGTGAAATGTAAAATCGATTTTATTTTGAAAATTATCAAATAACCAATACATAATACTGTTTCTAATTGGTTAAAAAAATATTTTTCTGTAATCATTATGTGAACATTATTCCTGTGAGCCTTTTGGACAGATTATTATCATTGAGAAAAAAAAGAATGAGCTATCAAGAGCATTCAGAATTTGAGCAGAGCTCTTTTGATTTCTAAGGCCTTAAGAAATCATAGAACCTAAATTTAGTAAGTGCTAAAAAATTATTTCTTAAAAGGTGACTTACCTTGTCAAAATGAATAAACCTTATATAATGCATATAATATCTGTTGGATGCCTTTGTAAAAGATACAGACAAATTATATTAAAGGGGAAGTCTTCACCAGATTAAAATACTTCTGGAGCTATCAAATTTAGGCAGGAAAATACTGATTATTGTTCTTGTTTTATTCTGTTCTTTTTTTTTCTTTACTTGGCCACTAAAAGTGAATTCATTTGTGTCCAAATTGTAGTGGTCTTAATTTTTTTCTCCATAATTTTTTGAGGTGTTGCAAGAAGACAGAGTGCCATTGGATTAATTTATTGTATCTGTTTTCAGTTTCTACATGATTCATGATATCTACATGGCCATTTATATAATGATTATATATAACATTTAAAAGTTAATATCCTAAGCTTGTAATTTGTGATGTGGGGATAGAAAGACCCCTATTTAAAGGTTTAAAATGGTGTTTGACTTTCTTAAGTAGAAATGAATCTCCTATACTAATTCTCTTTTTAGATACATTTGCAACATTTAAACTACTGTATTTCTTTCTGCATTGTTTCTAGTTTATTAACCTTGCAAGAACTCTTCAGGCACATATGGAAGATCTCGAAAGTAGGTGGAATTTCCCCTTCCCAGACTTGTTGAATTTACTTTTGCAAATTAAACCCACAGAGCAAAATCTAATTGTATTTAGAACTTTTAATCAAAAAGAAAACATTCACTGGTCAAACCACACTTCTAAATCTGTTCAATTTTTGTGTGTGTGTGTGTCTATGAAGTTTTACTTGTTACTCAGCTTTGTTAGATCACTAAAGGTTTTCCCTGTGTTTGTTTGTAGTTCTAGGAAAATAAGGGCAAAAGATTCCTAATTCTGAGTCTATAACAGAAGCCATAGGGTTTTTTTGCTCCTTGTTCAGGTCCTCATGGACCTTTAATAGGCAGCCAGCTCCGCCAGTAGCTCCAATCTCTTAAGATCACGTTCCAGCATTAGGACTTCTCCCTGGGCTCCTGTGTGAAGGCACTTAATGCCCAAATCTTTACAGGCATCTGCACAGCTTAACCTCAAAGTCCTACAACCTCCAGGGTGCTTCATATCAGGTGGGCACAGATATCAGTAGCTCTGAAACAGTCCCTGAGAATCCAGGATTACCGTACCTATTGTACTTTTTCGCCCAAAGCAACTGGCTCCCCACGGTCAGTTTCCATTACACTCTTTGAAGTGCTTTAAAATATGTATTCTCCACTGGATTATCTTCTGTACTCATCTTCAAAACAGTTGGAGTGTTACCTGTAGTGTGCATAATGTTTTTTCCTTTAGGGTAAGCTCAGCATCCTTTAAAGTTTGGGAAGGACTTGGTCTTCATGGGAACCTTTTAATGTCTTGAATATTCTAAGACACTGATTTTTGTCATTAAGTTTGTACTGTTTTTAAGTTTTGAGAGGATTAGAGGTTCCACCAGATAATGCATTTCAAAACTTGTGAAAATGGTATATAAAGGAGTAAATGGTATATAAAATGTGAATTCGTTGGGTATAAATACTTTTTCTTTTATACCTTCTTAGTTCAGATCCCTTGTGTTGTCTAACAACAATCTCTTTTTTGGTAAATTATAATTAATACTTTGCCAGATGTGATAATAGTGATTTGTTTCACTGTATATTTTCCTCAGATTGCTTGTTTCGTTTTGTTTTTTTAAAACTAACATTCTCATTTAGAATTTAGTTTCTTAAACATAGCAGTGTCTACTCCCAGCATGTGAGAAAGATGGAGGTGAAATACACCCAAATTCAGCTGTGAGTGACAGATGTGGGTGCTGCAAACTTAATCCTAAGTACCAGAATTTTCATATGTTCTAAGAGCTAGTTCTGACTCAATTTTCTTCTCCTGTGGCTTTAATCAAATAGAAAACATGAGAATTTCCCTGAAGAGCTGTTTTATTTTTTAATTTGATATTTTCTGTGATACAGCATAAAACTTAACTGTAGGATCTACTCATTTGTGAGCTAAGTACATGCTTGATACCATTTATTAAAAATGGACTTAAGATTTCTGTAAGATAGGTAGACTAAGGAAACTTAAGTTTCATCATACATGTAGCATAATTTTTTTGTCGATTCCATTTGTTGGGTACTCTTAAATATTGGGTCCAGTATTAATACAAGAAGAGTGTACATTTAACCTTTCTGCCCTTGATATCAGGGGAAATGCTGGTTGGGTGTTTATTTTAGTGAACTTCCGTTTTTCTGAACACACAGAACAGTTTATAGCATATATAGTTTTTTACTTAGGTCCTTCCTATTGACATTCCACGGTGTGTATTTTAAACTTCTGAGCTACTTAATAATAAATTGATGTCAGAAACATTGCGCAAGTGATGTTTCTGACAGTGTGGAGGCATAGGAATATTCTCAAAAGGTTTTTATTGAATCCAATTATTTTAACTTGGGCTGTGTCTATATAAAGCTTTTTTGGCTAAATAGAGCTTTTCGTGGCATTGTATAGACAGAGCTTTGATGTAAATTGGAAGAACACCCATAACCTATTCTGTGTACATTTTTTTTCATTCTCATCGGATGCATCAAACATGCAGCAGTAATAAACCAGATTCTTCTCAGGTGTGTGAGAGCACTTGCCTTAAGTTCATTTTTTCTCTGGTGTCTGTATCATTAGCTACTATGAACACAGATTGTTCTCAGTTGTTTAGAAGATGTTTCTTGAAGCACATTTTTAAGCATTTTCATTTTTACAAAAACTAACCTAACAAAAAGATGTGGGGGTGGGAACATTGTGGATGGGCATCGCCCACAGTCAGACCACCCCTAACCCTGTCATTTACCATTTTGACCAAACAGTATACTAAATTCGGATTTTTATTTTACAAGTCATTGCTATTCTGGCTTCATATTTACACTTCCATTCTCATCTCCTTAAAATCATTCTTGATCATCCTGTTTTCTTTCAACAGCTTCAGAGGATGATTCCGAAGAAGATGGAGACCATAACAGAACATTTGATATTGCCTAACTTCATATAAGACAAATGGATGATCTCTGAACAAGTGTTTATTAAAAGTGGCAATTAAGTATGAATTAATTTTGTGGGGGAATGCCTATTGAATACATTGACTATATATATATATATATATATATATGTATATGTATATGTATATATATGTATATGTGTGTGTGTGTATATATATATTTATAATGAATATATATACACACACACAGATGTCCTCTGTGTGTGTGTGTGTGTGTGTGTGTATTCATTCTCAAGTATTGTTGAATTAAAATTTTGCTGGACCTTTTAACATGGCCAGTGAATCTGATGTTTGTAAACTGGTAATCAAAAAGTATTTTTCTTTTAGGTGAGTGGGAAAGTGTTACCCTTGTTTTAGATATCTAAGCAATGCTGACAACTCTTTTTTATGTTCTGATTACTGTAGTCATATTTATTAAAAAAGAAAAAAAGGTTCATGTTTTAGTCTCTTGCTAGTGAAAAAAGTGGGACAAAATATGCTTTTGAAATAAAATGGCAAATGGCACCTAATTATTTTTCCTTTCAAAATGCCTTCTGTTGCAGTCTCATTTTCATAATCATTTGCTTCCAGTGTTTCTAAAAAAATCAATTGGGGAATAAGGTATGAAAGCATTATGTTAGGTTTCCAAATTTAATATGAATTCTAAATTCATTTAGCAATAAAATCTAATTTTTAAAAAGTATATAAATACGAAATATAAATGATGGATAAATTTTTATATTGATTTGCAAAATGCAGATTATATTTGATAGGCCATAGTATGTAGATACTCCTTTTAGGAATATTTCAGCTGTAAAATATATCAGAATTGCCCATCAGATGTTATTTGGAAAAAAAATTACTGCACTCTCAAGTTAATGGAGTATTTTTAAATCCCACACTTAAAGTTCAGAACACTGGTTTTCAATGTGTTTTTTAGTGTTGTCACTTCTTTATAGATAAATATGATATAAATAACCTGTTTGGATCCTGGTCGTTTTTAACTGTTCCTTGGTAATTCTGAGCATTTATTTAGTGACTTAATGTTTTTCACTACTTTTGGAGAACAGATGAACATTACCTATTCACCATGAATAGCTCTACACTGTGGTCATGAATTGTGTATACTTTCATAACACTGTATATTTCCTCTGTCAACAAGTGTATCTCTTAGGATACTCTTCTAAACACCTTCAGGTGGTTTTCAGATTAAATAAAGTCTTATGTTATGGCAATGAACTACATTTTCAAAACCTAAGTAGAAACCATGTAATTTCTCAAACGTGAATCAACAGTTTGCCCACACATAGTTTGTTGGTCTTAATGTAAAACCTTGGCTGGAAATAAAGTGCATACTGATTGATTTACTTTATAGTTTGAAATGTTTCCTTTTAAATTGGTGCTCAAAGTAGACGTCAAACCTTAGAGACAAGAACTTTATTAAAAAGTAAAATCCAGTTTCATACAAAAATATATAACTCTTTCTAAAACATTGCTCAGCTCAGCAGTTGCCTTTGCATTGCCTTAAAGAAAAAATACAAAATTTAAGAATGCCAGTTTGAATATCTGTTGCCTGGGTCTTTAGGGATGCTTTGAGTTTGAAACAGTTTCACTTTGAATAGAACTCAGCATGAAAATACAAGTATCTTCTGCTTAACCCACAAAATTTTTTATTTAAAAAATTAAGTAGTAGAAAACATTCCATTGGCATGCAGTTTATAGTTTTGTAATGACAGAGATATGCAGTGGCTTGAGCTTTTATAGTATTCTTGTAGTTCCTTAGTACCACTATTTTATATTTCAGTATTATAAAAGCTTCTAGTAAGTGTGAATTAGAGGGAATAAGGAAAGTCTTTTAATTGGTTATTACTTTTAAACCCTAAACAGAGACCATATCCCATTCACTACAAGAATGCAAATTCCTAGAAAAATGAAGTTAAAAGTAATACTCTCTCTAGATACTTGCCAAATGTAAGAATTTATATTGTCCTTATTAGCTAGAACCAAGAAGTTTAGAAAAGCTGTTTATACAGTTTGAATATAAACAAGCACGTTTATGTTATTCTTAATGTGAAAAATACAGATTTGAACGATCCAGTTAGCTGTTGACCACCGAATAGATACAAGGGCCTGTTAACAGATGTTCTGATATATGAAGAAAATTAAGATTTAACACTTCAATACCAGGGATCTCTAAGAACTTACTTGAAAGATGAAATCAAATATGGAAATCAGGTTAAAGGGCCATTTTGGAAGAGCTGCCACTGGGTAGAAGTTATCAAAATGAACAGAAGAAAATCAGTTGTATGGGAGTTGGGTAGGAAGAGGAGATTCTAGAGCAGCACTGTCCGATAAAACTTTGTGATAATAGAAATGTTCTGTAATTTGTTTTGCCCAATATGGTAGCTACAGTAACTACATGTGTTTTGAGCATTTGAAGTGTGCCTAGTGTAACTAGGGAACAACACTTAAACATTATATTTAATTTTAATTTGCTTAAATAGCCACATGTAGCTTGTTGCTACCATATTGGGCATTGTAGAAATTTGACTATTAGAGAAAAAAAAATTTTTTTTTTAAATTTAGTTTCTTCTTAGACTATGGTATCCCGATTTTTTTCTTTTTGAAGATTTTATTTATTTATTTGACACAGAGAGAGATCACAAGTAGGCAGAGAGGCAGGCAGAGGGAGAGAGGAAGCAGACTCCCGTCTGAGCAGAGAGCCCGATGTGGGGCTCGATCCCAGGACCCTGAGATCATGACCTGAGCTGAAAGCAGTGGCTTAACCCACCGAGCCACCCAGGCGCCCCAACTATTAGAGAAAATTTTAAGGAAGAGTTAAGATCACTCCCAGTTCTTAAAGGACTGGTAGAACTTGAATAGAAAAAGTAGGACTGGAATTGTCTGTTCACCATTTGTACCACTCTTAATAGCTTATTAATAATAAAATGAGACAATATCCAAGATCTCAAATTTAAAGCTCTTATAGAGTGTAATTGTTTTGTGTACTACAACTAGTGTAACATCTGCTTGTTTAGTACCACATAGCCACAATGTATGGTCCTATCATCACTTCGTTTTTCCTGTGTCAGTAAACAATAGTGCCACCAGTTGTGATGAAGGATGTTATTCATAGTGCCAGTGGAAACAGATAGCACAAGCTGGGACTTCGTTGCCATTGGTCAAGCATGAGAGAGAGTGTATCTCCCCAAAGTATTCCCCATAACTGGTGGCATGTGGGTAAGGGAGAGAGATGATGACTTTGAGCTTTCAGATTTACAAATACAGTAAATCTGATTTTATGTGAACTCTGTATATTTTTTATCTTTTCAAATTTTAAGCTGTAAAGGATACTCTTGCTTCAGCTTCATTTTCATTTTTTATCCCCAAAATGATTTACTCTCTTCACCTTTGTCTTAAGACGTACATTTTACTGAAGACTTTGAGCATCACCACTACAGCAGTATGTAGTGTTTTTCTACAGTTTTTGCTTACATAGTTTTCATGTCATTGAATGGCTAGTTCATAGTAATGGAGAGCATAAGATACCTTGTATACGAACAGTTCTGGTAGTAGGAGAAAAATCCTTAAACAGGCTCTGTGGTGAAAGTGTTAGCCTCACTGCCAGCCTCCTCCACATCTTCCTAGTGTGGCTGTAATCTTATTGTTTCAAAAAATGTATTTCATTGAAGTTCTAACCATTTGTAATCAGTGCTAAATACTATTTCTGGTCCAAAGTGATGTTCTAAAAGTGATGAAATTGTAAAGTTACGTGGAATAGGGGCTCCTTAAAATCTACAGTATTTTCTACATTTAACTCAAAAAGGAAGATAAAAATAAAAGAACTGCCATAGTAAATGGCATGTGTGACATCTGAATGTACAGGATCTATTTAACAGTTTTATTTCCCATATCTTGTTTATTAATAAAGGAGCAAGACCTAGAAATTGGTAAAGACCTGGTGATTGGTAAAACTACAGCGGTACGTAGTTTTTGTTTTGTTTTGTTTTTTTTAATTTTTTTTTTAAGATTTTACAGACAGAGATCACAAGTAGGCAGAGAGGCAGACAGAGGAGGAAGCAGGCTCCCTGCTGAGCAGAAAGCCTGATGTGGGGCTCGATCCCAGGACCCTGGGATCATGACCTGAGCTGAAGGCAGAGGCTTTAACCCACTGAGCCACCCAGGCACCCCTAGTTTTTGTTTTTTAATTCAACTATAACGTATAGTGGTTCAACTAAATGGGAAGGAAGATAGAGGAGTAGGCTGGGTTTTTATCTGTTTTACTACTTTGGCCTTTATTTAAACTTTTTCAAGTGAAAGGTGCATTTTAAGGAAGTGGTTAGAACTACTAAATTATATCTATGATAATTTCTTTTTTAATTGTGTTCTTAGAAGAACCTAAAGATCAATTTTTGTCACAGTGATTACATGAGAATAATGAATGCTACTGGAATAAGGAAATACACCATAAAAACTGTAATTTTTCATTGTCAAATTTTACATTAAAGTCCTACACAGGAATCACTGTCAAAGTATTTGATGTCTTAATCTGAGATTTCCAAAATCTTAGTCAAATTGAACAGCATACTCGTTTTCTTCTGCAACTACCAAAACACAGTCGTCATTATAAGGTGATTGGGGTGCAGTTGAAAAAACTGTGGTGAAACCGGCATCCGAATTTCTTTTGTACAGGAACCAAACGATTGCTCCCAAAACTGTTAAAATTACTGTGCTAGCAATCACCAAAGCTGATATTAAAATGTGGTTATCTGAAAAGAAAAAGACAAAAAATATATATGGAAATCACTTACTGCTATTGCACTCAGGGGAGCACAAATACAGTTTCATCATGTATGTTTTTGCCTATTTTAAGGATTTTCCCACATTGGTAAAAATAAAAATGAATTTATTGTGTTTCTTAGCTTGAACAACTGTCATTTCAAGATTTCAACTAAGTTTTACAATTGCCACTCTACTGTAAGATCCTAAAATGGAAATTATCCACACTTGGTATACTACAGTTTTTTTGTCTCTCCTTTTTTTACTTCCTGGTCTAAGACTTTATATTTAATGCTCTTTTCAAGGCTAGTTGTCTTGAGAGGTTTGTTTACATTAATGAAGTTATTGGTTCATCTGGTGTTTGGCATTTAAAATTTGTTCCACTGAAAAAACCAGGAATGGCAGTAGAATATCCCGACCCACCCCCCTTTTTTAAAAGATTTTTTATATTTGAAAGAGCATGAGTTGGGAAAGGGGCAGGGAGAGGGAGAAGCAGACTCCACACTAAGCAGGAGATAATGGGGCTCTATCCCAGGACTCTGAGGTCATGACCACAGCCACCCAGGCACCCCTGTTTTTTGTTTTAATTTAGTCAAGTATCTGTGTGTATTCCTTAATGATGTACAACCTTAACAGTTTTTGGCTGTTCAACACCCTTGTAATCTTTTAGTCAGTCGTCCAGGGAAATTAACTCAGTTTAGGAGTTAGGAGATAAATGCTTTGGGGGAGGAGAGTATTTGTATTCAGTAGCATCCAAAAGACCTCAAATTATTTTCTTTTTACAGATGAATTTTTACATTATGGTTATTTGAATGTACCTATATCCTCCTTTGAGCTGTGCTTTTAAAATGATAAAATGTAAAGCTTAGCGAAGAAAATCTGGCCAAAAGCTACTTGTTAAAGTGAGGGAGAGCCATTGATATTTTTAAAATACTGACAGTCTTCTTTAAAAAATAACACAGGAGGAGTTAGGTAAATAGCCACAGCTGAGTTCTCTCCTTTTTGGTCCTAAAATAATAAAAGTTTGTAGTGGTCACAGTTTGTTAAGGTGTGGGTTGTATTCTTACTGGAGACCATCAGATGAAAAAAAGTGTGTATCAAGAAAGCGAGGCACATAGTGGTTACACATATTTATGAAATCTTTGTATTTCATATATTCAGAGACCACTCTGGATCAAATGCTGCCAGATCTTTCAGCTATTCCTAATAGGGTTTTGAGAACCACTTAGACCTACCGACTCTTTCCTACACATTTCAATCTGCATAAACCCTTTTCCTCTCCAAGTATACATGTGCATAGCTTAAAATTCATAGCTCTACAAGATAAGGTAACAAAAAGTATTTTGCTGCTCCTGCTTTACCACTACTACTCACCCTGCATTCCCATTGCTGTTAACTTGTACTTGCCTTCATGCTTGTAAATAACATGCTTACACGGCTTTTCTTGATTCAATTTTTTTTTTTAAGATTTTTATTTGACAGAGATCACAAGTAGGCAGAGAGTGAGGGGAAAGCAGGCTCCCCACCGAGCAGTGAGCCCGATGCGGGGCTCAATCCCAGGACCCTGAGATCATGACCCGAGAGAAGGCAGATGCTTAATCCACTGAGCCACCCAGGGCCCCTCTTGATTCAATTTTTTAATGTAAAATACACATAACAAAATATACCATTCTAACCAGTTTTTAAGTTGACAGTTTTATAGTTCACATTGTTACAGAACAACAGTCCACATTGTGCTGTGTTACCATTTATCCACAGACCTCTTCATCTTTCAAACCTGAGACTGTATCTTAAACAATAATGCCCCATTCTTCCCTCCCCTCATCCCTGTCAACCAGCATTTTACCTTGTGTCTATGAGGTCAACTACTCCAGGTACTTCATATAACTGGAATTGTCCTTTTGTGACCAGCTTATTTCACTTAGCATCTTGATGTCTTCCATTTTCGTGCATGTTGCAGGATGCATCAGAACTGCCTTTTTTAAGGCTAAATAATGTTCTGTAGTGTATATACACCATGTTTTGCTTATCCATTCATCTGTTGATGGACACTTGGGTTGTCAACTTCCACCTGTGACTACTGTGAATAATGCTGCTCTGAATGTGAGTGTACAAATCTGTCTTTGATACCTCTTTTCACTTCTGGGTATATACACAGAAGTGGATCATAGGTATTTCTATTTTTAGTTTCTTGAGAAGCTACCATACTGTTGCCTGTGCCATTTTACATTCTTATCAGTAATGTACAAGTGTTCCACTTTCTCCATATCCTTGTGATCACTTGTTTTTTGTTCTCTTGCTTTGTTTTTTGCACATAGACAACGTAATGGCTATGAAGTGGTGCCTTCCTTGATACTTTAAGCTCTACATCCAGTGTAGTGCTTGAATGCATTACCTCAAGGATCAGATCCACATAATCTGCCAACTGAGCCAGACAGGTGCCCCTTTGCTCTTTTTTTATTTTTTTGATATTTATTCCTCCTATGGAAGAGTGAGAACTTGATTCTCCATTATCTACATGAACTCTCAAACACTTCCACCATAGTTCTAGCAAGCCCCCAACTGAGAGAAAAAATAACTACGATATATGTGACAACTCATATCCAGAATTTTATAAAACTACCAATCAGAAAGGCAAACCAATTAGAAATAAGGACAAAAAACCTGGAGGTATATCACAAAAGAACACATTGAAATGTAAGTGTGTAAAAGTGTTCAACATTATTCATCAGGGAAATGAAAATTAAAATGACAGATCACTACACATCTGAATGACTAAAATCAGGTTGACTATCATGGGATGGATGTGTACAGCGAATAGAACTTGAATACACTGACAGTGGGAATGTAACAGTTAAGCCAGTTTAAAAAATTATTTGATGGTTCTAATAAAGCTAAACATGTCAGCTACCCTATGACCTTGCTATTCTACTCTTCGGAAAATACTCCAGGAGAGTGACAAGATAGGTCCAAATGAGAATGTTCATAGGCAGCTCTTTACATAGTATCAAACAAGAAATGATCCAAATATATGTAACTAGAGATTGGGTAAATTGTGATAGATTTATAAAATATTATGCAACAGTAAAATAGGTGCAATAGATACTCAACTTGGGTGAATCATTAAAAAAAAAAAGAAGCTAGTAGAATTATATTTATGTTAACAGCAAGCAACTCTATGGTGAGAGAACTCAATAGTGGTTAAGTAGGAGACATGATGGTAGGGGGTACATGTATTAGGAAAGAGCATGAGGGAAATTTTTAATGTAACAGAAATGTACTGTATCTTTTTATTTACTTATTTATTTGACAGAGATCACAAGTAGGCAGAAAGGAGGAAGCAGGCTCCCCGCCGAGCAGAGAGCCTGATGCAGGGCTCGATCCCAGGACCCTGGGATCATGACCTGAGCCAAAGGCAGAGGCTTTAACCCACTGAGCCACCCAGGCGCCCCAAGAAATGTACTGTATCTTGATTTGAGAGGTAGGTAGCCAGGTGTATACAGAGGCAACCATCAATGTGTACACTTAAGATCTGCATCTTATACCTCAAAATAGATTAAATGGGGTGCTTGGGTGGCTCCGTTGTGTCCAACTCTTCATTTCAGCTCAGGTCATGATCTCAGTCATGAGATCGAGCCCTGTTTCTGACTCCACGATGGCCGTGGAGCCTGTTAAGATTGTCTACCTCTCCCTCTTCCCGTTGCCCCTACTCCCCACCCCTGGAAGAGTATTCAGTTGTAAAGAAGAAGGAAGTTCAATCTATAGGTAATGATACAGAGAGGTACCTAAAATATATTAGTAAATAAAAGGGGCAAAATAAGTCCTCTATCTCAGTTTCCTTATTTTGGCAAAAGAAGCAGACATTTAGGGCGCCTGGGTGGCTCAGTGGTTTAAGCTGCTGCCTTCGGCTCGGGTCATGATCTCAGGGTCCTGAGATCGAGTCCCGCATCGGGCTCTCTGCTCGGCAGGGAGCCTGCTTCCCTCTCACTCTCTCTGACTGCCTCTCTGCCTACTTGTGATCTCTCTCTGTCAAGTAAATAAATAAAATCTTAAAAAAAAAATTAAAAAAAAAAGACATTTAAAGAAAAAACTGAATGGGAGCCCAGTAAGGATAAAGTTAGAATAGGGTAGATGGGGGCAAGACGGGAGACAGACTTTTCAGTGCTTGCCTTATTTTAATTATGCTTTTTGAGCTACGTTAATATATTACCTGATTTTAAAAATGCATTTAGTAAACCCTTAAGACAGATGCTGCATGAATTACAACCATGAAGTCAAATTTTTTTAAATAAAAGATTGCAGAGTGACTGCTTACAAAAACAAAATGGAATTCAGTGGGAAATATTTTTTGGTGTGTAAAAAATTTATAACTTGCAGTTATATTTAGAATGTCAAGTCTTACTACTAAGCTGAGACCTTTTTAAATTCTTACAAAAATTGTTCTACTTTATGTTATACAATTAATTTTTGGGGGGGTCTCTAAGTAATATTTTAACAGAATCTCTCATTTTTGGGAAAAATTTTAATAAAAGACCATTACTTACCTGATAAATATTTCTTTTCATATGGGACTAAAATACAAAAGAAAATAAAAATTAATATTCAAATATGCTTTATTCTAAGTTTGCCTTTAAACACCTTCAGAATAGTTAAAAATGAACCCTGTATTTAATAGTTTAATATTATCCATATTTCTCTTGGTCAGTTGTGCTTTCCATTTGAACAAAGGTTTTGTTTGTTTGTTTGTTTTTAAAGAAGACATAGAGGTCTAACGTAATGCATTAGCTTGGCTGGTGGAAAAGGATTAGGTAACTCAAAAAGTGAGGTGAACAAGAAAGAATTTTGGTAGAGTTTGTAGAAAACAAAGCTAGTAAAATTAAAGTGTACACCTGTGACCTCATTAGTATAAACTTGTAAACTTTCTGATGTTTCAAATTTAAAAAAAAAAATCTGGCTTATAATAATGGTGCCCTGAGACTTTGTACATGAAAAGATCCAACTTTTAAAAAACCTTTTAAAAAATTTTTAAAATAAATTCTGGAGGTTGAATTCAAGTACCACAAAACTATGAGGAATTTAATATAGTCACTATAAACTGTAGTTAAGAACCCTGCTAAGACAAAAAAAGAAAAAAATGTAAAGTAAGATGTAAAGGGAAAAATAGCTTTGGTTTACAGTAGAAGTAGAAGGGGGGAAATCCTAAAGAGGCAAAATGGGGAAATGGCCAGTGTGTCTCAGGCATCCTGAAATCTTATTTTGAAGTTTTAAGTGTTTTTAATGAGAAAACAATTCTAAAACTTAGAACATTGATGTTTAACAATAACATCAAAATACTGTGGGACACAATAATTATGTTCATTAGAAAGCGTTCTGATGGGGGAGGAGGGGACGGCTGGAGCCCAGGGGTGATGGGTGGGTAGAGGGGCAGGGGCCAGATTCAGAGTTCACCCTTTGGGAAAAAGGAAAAAAAGAAAAGCATTCTGATGGGCCAGAAGAAAAACTACACTTTAGTCCAGAATAAATTATAAACTACAATGTGGTTTTTCTTCATTTGTCTAAACAAAGGATGATAGTACTTGTACATGAGTCAGTATTCTTCACCATTTCTGTTTAATCAAACCAAACGCAAGGAAGCTATGGTAATTCAAACAACAGAAGAAATTTTTAACCTCTTGCAGGCTCTTAAGTTTAGCAGATAGGCTAAAGGTATGCCTGGTTCACATGATCTGGTCATACCTCTGAAATTTATGAGAAATACATTTGACTTCTGGAATACTTGACAGCAAACCATCCTAATATGTTCTGAAGTTTTTCTTACTCCTTCTAATTTACTGAGGCATACCTGGCTCAAAATTATTTTAAAACCAGCCCTACTTTTCCCACCCCTCCAGGAATGGAAAAAAGTCTTCAGTTATACTTACTAGTTGCTTTACAAAGGGTTCCTCCCATAGAAGAAATTTCACAATTTCCTTTTTTCCATTCACCTGTCTTGGTGTGCAAAAAGGCACAGGTGTCAACTAGGTCCTCACCATCTTCTTGTTCTGTCCACTTATCAAATGTCATATTTGACTTATCAAACCACTTGAAACTTGCATCTGTCAGTTAAGAATATTTTCATTATTATGAAAGTTTTAAACTTAGAGCCATAGAAAAGGGTCTAGGATTAAAGGTGGGAAGTTACTAAGGTATGTCTGGTCAAAACTTGGTTGTAGGATTTGAATTAGGAAGAGTGTATCTTGTGTACAAGCAAATCAAAAGTATTGGTTCAAGGAGTGCCTGGGTGGTTCAGTTAAACACCTGCCTTGAGTTCAGGTTATGATCTCGGGGTCCTGAGATGGAGATCTGAATCAGGCTCCTTGCTCAACAGGGAATCTGCCACCTCCTCTCTCCCTACCCCTAACCCTCAACCCCACTCAGGCTCTCACTCTTCCTCTCTCTCTCCTGCTCTCTTTCAAATAAAATCTTAACCAAAAAAAAAAAAAAAGTATTGGTTGAAGAAGGTTCCATGGATGAGTGTCTGGGTGGCTCAGTTGGTTATACATTTGACTCTTGATTTCAGCTCAGGTCATGATCTCAATGTCAGATCAAGCCATGTGTTGGCTCTGCGCGGGGTATGGAGCCTGCCGGGTTTTCTCTCTGCCCTTTCACCTTCTCTTAAAAAAAAAAAAAAAAGTTCTTGAAAAGAAAATAATATAGTAACATTTTCATGGGGAAATAGCCAAGAAAATTAAAATATTAATAGTAAACAGTAGTTTCATTTCATTATCTATGAACATTCTGTTTTCTACAGGGACACTAAATACATAACTCTGATAGTTCAGTTTAGCTTTATCCTGTTGCTGACACAAACACTAATATTTATGACCCTGCCATATTACAAAAATCTGAGCCTAGAACCATGTTTTACTGCAGGCAAAAGAATCAACTTTGATTCTTCTGTGTGAAAGACACCGAGCTGCTCAGGGAAAAGCTGCAGTCAGTGCAGGTCAAGTACTGGGTAGAGGATGCACACTGAACATACTATACCCGGACACCACAGAAAACACCAACTTGAACTAGAGAACTAAAGAATCTCAAAGTCATCAATTTTAGTACCATTTTAAAAAAGTGATTTCCTACGAGGGTAAATATTACTTACCATCTGTGTCAAAAAACATGCCTAGTAGGATATCGTCTGGACCCTTCCATTGCTTTTTCAAAGTATCCAGTATAAAAGCATTTTCTTCTTCATTATGTATGCTTACCATGTCTGCTCCTGGAATTATTTTTAAAAGGGAAAAACAAAGCATGTTTCCAGAATCAATGAAAATCACATGAAGTATATAAGAATTATGCATTGTTATAATGTATAATTATAATAATATAATGCTCTTATAATAACTATACTTTTACACCTTTTTAAAATTTAGCTTGAGAATATGCACATTTCTGAAAATACGAGAAAAGTATGACGGAATAAATTGGGCAGAATCATTCTGTACTATTTCATTCACACAGAGTTGGTAGGTATTTTACAGATAAGGGAACAAAACCTCATGCAAAACTTGAGCAATAAACACATGTTCTGCATCTCTCAACTTTGCTTTTTCCCATGACTACTTCCGCTAGCACCCATGGTTTCTCCTTTCCTCACTTCACTACAGTAGGGAAGACAAGCTCTGACCATACCCAGGAAAACTGAAAAGTTCAAGGGCAACTAGCCAGAACAACTCCAAGACCCTGTGAAGCTCAAGCACCAGTCTCTGACCTGCCTCATTTAACAACCTTCCCATGCCTGCTGTCCAAAGCCTTGTGCCTTCCCATATTTGTCTGTGTGGTCCTTTAAAAAGTCCTGGCTTTGGGAAATGGACTGATAGTAGAGGTCCTCGTTCTCGTTGGTTAGCTGATTTTTCCTGGGACTCTCTCACATGATTCCAGAGTAAAGAGCAGCAGCCATCTATACGGTATGTCTCATACATTCGAAGTTGTTGCCTTCACAGTCTGTAAGCTACCTATCCATATAAGCACCCTATGAATATCAGGAGTAACTACTTTTCCGAGAGACATTGAACCCTATTTCTTAACCCAGACAAAGATTCTCTTGCAAATTAAAAAACATTCCATTTAAAAAAAAAAAAAGATTTTATTTACTTGACAGATCACAAGTAGGCAGAGAGGCAGGCAGAGAGAGGCGGGGAAGCAGGCTCCCCGCTGAGCAGAGAGCCGGATGCGGGGCTCGATCCCAGGCCCCTGAAACCATGACCTGAGCTGAGGGCAAAGGCTTTAACCCACTGAGCCACCCAGGTGCCCCAACACATTCTACTTTCTATACTCCAATACAACTACATGGAGAAGTGAAAAAAATCTTGCACACTCTTAAACTGCATGCTTCCAAAATCATCCTGACTTCACAAAGGCTCCTGAAAACATCAGACTGTCTTAGTTCACCTGGAGCAAGCATCAGCATCACCTGGAGGGCTTGTTAAAACAGTGCTCGGCCACATCCAAAGTTTCAGGTTCAGCCAGTGTGAGATGGGGCCTGAGAATTTACATTCCTAACAGATTTCAGGTGATGCTGATGCTGCTGATCCAAGGACCACACTTTGAGGATTATAGGAGCTTAAATCATAGTCTACTATATTTATGACATCACACTAAAGTTGATAATATTTTCCTAAGTTAACAAATAGAAAAGACAGAGCTCCTGTTACATACTGATATGGTTTAAGAAAAAAAAATTGTATTAGGTGACCACTTCTACATCTTCTATTTAAAAGAGGCAGACAGAAAAATTTAACTACAGGGGAAAGAAAATTACTACAGGGCCAAAAAAAATCTCCCCAAAGTCATACTGTATTATTAAGAAAATCACAAACCAGCAGACTAAAGCTCCATTATAAACAAAGAAGCAAACACTTTAATAGAAGAAAAAAAAATGGTTTCAAGACTGTAAAAAAGACAACCTCACAGAAGCAAATATAACACAAGAAATGTGTAAAAATGCAATCTCAGGGGCACCTGGGTGGCTCAGTGGGTTAAGCCTCTGCCTTCGGCTCGGGTCATGATCTCAGGGTCCTGGGATTGAGCCCCACATCGGGCTCTCTGCTCAGCGGGGGCCTGCTTCTCCCTCTCTCTCTGCCTGACTCTCTGCCTACTTGTGATCTCTCTCTCTGTCAAATAAATAAACAAAATCTTAAAAAAAAAATGCAAACTCACTGGTAAATGAAAATTAAAATAAGCAGACTTCCACGCTTAGAGATTAAACAGTGCTGGCCTTGGGTATAACAAAACAGGAATTCAAAAGTGGTTAGGTGGAGTAAAAGTTAGTACAGCCTTTTTGGAAACAATTTGGCAAATGTGTCAAAAGCCCTAAAAACACAATAGTTGAGCCAGCAATCCTTCTGATCTATAGTTAGACACGTTATCCATTTCGCCACTGGCCCTCTTTGACCCAGCGATCCTTAACAATTATGCTAAAACAATCGTAGGCTCTGTGCTCATTAAACACAATTATTAATGGTCATCACATATTTCTGACAAAGATTGAAAATAATAGCCAATATTAGAGGATTGATTAAATCAGTTATGGAATTTCTATATACCAGATTAATGTACAGTTTTAGGGAATACGCATTGTATTTTTACTGCCACAGATATTTTTAAAGGAAAATGCAGATTATAGGGCAGTTTGCCAAATACGATCCCTTTTCTTATATATATATATATTTTTAAAAAGCATTTGATATAAATTTGCCTAGGGGGAAAAAGTCTGGGATACTTCCCAAAATGTTAACAGTCATTACATTTCCTTAGAGTGGTGCAATTTAGGGTGATTTTGTTTTATTTTATTTTTAAGATTTATTCATTTATTTTATTTTTTTTTAAAGATTTTATTTATTTATTTGACAGACAGATCACAAGTAGGCAGAGAGGCAGGCAGAGAGAGAAGGGAGGAAGCAGGCTCCCTGCTGAGCAGAGAGCCCGATGCGGGGCTCCATCCCAGGACCCTGGGATCATGACCTGAGCCGAAGGCAGCGGCTTTAACCCACTGAGCCACCCAGGCGCCCCTATTCATTTATTTTAGAGGAAGAGAGAGAGTGCGGTGGGGAATGGCAAACAGAGAGGGAGAGAGAATATCTCCCGCAGACACCCCACTGAACAAGGAGCCTGACAGGCAGCTTGATCTCACAACTCTAAGATCACAACCTGAGTCAAAATCAAGATTTAGATGCCCAACCGAGCTACCCAGGTGCCCCTGATTTTGTTTTATTTTTAAAATATCTGCACATGTTTTTCTCATTTTTTATAGTGACCATGCATAAATTGTGCAATTACCATAAATCTTTAAAAGAAAAAAAATAAGATTGACCTTTAAAACACTTAATACTTTAATCCAAAGTTAAGATTCAATGAGGTTCCCTGAGTCATTGCTCCATTTTTAAAAACTCTGTGATGGTTTTCTTATCATTTCCAGCTGCCTGTCTGCTGAATGTCATACAGACTTTTAATCTGTTTCACCCTGATACTTACTTGTACTTACTTGTGAAATGTGACCAGAATGCTACTCTAGAAAAATTCTCAAGGGAAGTATTTAACTAGGTTATAGTTTAGGCTTAAGTGTTCAGAGATGAGTTTTTCATCCTTTTCTTTGACCTTGTGGCAGCCAATGGAACTTTAATGATTCTTAACACTGTAATCTAATTAAATACTGTATAAACTTAAATTACTGTGTCAGGCAAATAAGACACACTTTCATTTTCTTTAACAAATGACAGCATAAGTCCCTGAAGAATGCATGTGCTCTAGAAAATTTTTTTTACAATGCATTACCAATGACAGTACCTGCTGAGATGTAATTTGGGTCTTTAATTCTTTTTATAGCTAGTGACATAGCTCACAAATCACAAAAAGGAAAGACTAAAAATACTTATTTTTTTCTATTATAATGATAACATTATAAATTAAAGGTAAATGTTGCAAAATAAAAATTTTAGCTTCTTACAATTTTTTTCCTCATTATGAATAATGAGAGGGTAATATCAAGTAAATTTGCAAAAGCCCTGGGAATATATTTAAATATAGCTCTCTGCAGCCCAAAAGGTTAACAAGTCATTTGTTTTCTAAACCCCTAATCATAGGTTTAAGGATTTTGTACAGCTGGGAGGATTTTATAAATCCAAATGTAAATATTCTAGTACTCCTTATGCTTTTTGTTCTTCATAGCAAACCCTGAATTCATGTCCACCTACTACTCTAAACCAAAACAGTACTCTAGCCAAAAATAAATATGAGCATTATTAATTAATTTTAGCTAATTTCCTAATTCATCAAAGAGCTGGATATTTCCAGAGTGGAAACGAATACAGAGGATTATCAAATAAATGGTAAGGTTAACAGAAACGTATGAGAAAGCTTAAAAAATCTAATCAGTAAGACGAACTGAATTTATAAATTTTAACTGGGGAAAAAAGAGAGGTATTTTTTTAGACACAAGATAAATTTTATAAGCAAATTTGTACATAACAATTTAAAACCTCCAAATGGCTATCCTGCTTGAACAAGTAGAATTAATGGACTCCAAAACAAGTCACAAAGTTCCTGGGTGTTTCCAATTTTGTTTTGCTTTGTTTGCTAAAGAAAAATGGCAAATATGAAACAAAAGAAAAACACCTCACTACACACTGAGTTGTAGAAGTCGGCCAACAAGTATTAATTATACCTCTATACTGTAAGCAGTTGCTAACCTGCTTAAAAGAAGTATTAAAGCCAGACAGTGAACCTTGTGCTTCATACAAGCTAATACGAGTACAGGAACGTGTCTCTTCTTGGTTCTCAGCCTCCAATATATTTTCAATTATAAATCTATATTGAAATCTATATCTAAGAATACCTAATATAAGTGATTTTTCCAAAAGAGAGTAGAAAATTATTATGGGGGGGAACCCATTTAAAAAATTCCTATTATTTGCAGCACCTGGCCGGGTAAGCGGTAAATCATGTGACTCTTGATCCCAGAGTTGTGAGTTCAAGCCCCATGTCAGGTGTAGAGATTACTTAAAAACAAATCTTTCCAAAAAAGTTCCTGTTACTCAATTTCTTTAAAATGAAGCCATACTGGTAGATTGGAACTTTTGTCTTGTTCTTAAAGAATCAATATTCCACACCATTTGGCAGGTATGAGTTTCTCCAAGGGGAACAATATGTATTGAGTACTACGTTGCACTTAATGGGATTAAACACTTCTTTGCTTACATTCATTCCTTCCATAATAAGTGAGTATGATTTGATAGTCTTCCAAAATGTCATATTGGTTGGTTGTCAGAAATTGTGTTTTTTTTAGGTAAAGGGCATTTCTAAATGCTGGAGTTATTAATAAGTCTAAGATAAAATTTAATGAAATGATCAAGAGATTTTAGATCTCATGCAGTAATAAAAAGCACTTCTAGAAAATCAAGGACTCTCCTATCACCATCAGAGAGATTTCCACTGAAAGAGATGTTATTTCACATCCTAGTTTCGATTTGAACTTTTAAGAATCACAACAGTTGGGCACCTGGGTGGCTCAGTGGATTAAGCCTCTGCCTTCAGCTCAGGTCATGATCTCAGGGTCCTGGGATCGAGGCCCGCATCAAGCTCTCTGCTCAGCAGGGAGCCTGCTTCCTCCTCTCTCTCTCTCTCTCTCTGCCTGCCTCTCTGCCGACTAGTGATCTCTGTCAAATAAATAAATGAAATCTTAAAAAAAAAAAAATCAAAAAAAATCACAACAGTTCGAGGCTTAACAGCAAGGATGCACTTTCCGCCAAACAGCCAGATATATAAAGAGCACCCAGGCACACCTTTTTAAAAATGACGTTTTTAGGGGTGCCTGGGTGGCTCAGTTGGTTGAGTCTGCCTTTGGCTCGGGTCATGGTCTCAGGTCCCAGGTCCCAGGATCAGCCGAGGGCAGGCAGGCTGCTCAGCGGGGAGACTGCTGCTCCTGTTCCCCCTGCTTGTGCGCGCAAGCTGGTCCGCTCTCTCTCTCAAATAAACAAATTTTTTTTAATGACATATTTATTTGAAATATTTAACAATGTAAAGTTGTGAATATATTTTCCAGAGAACACTGAGTGTATCTGCCAGCAAATAGCTTTTTGCTCCTTTTTCTCCAACATACACTTCGTTATCACAGTTTCCCTTCATGGCCCCATCGGACCTCCGCCCACACTGCGTACCTGAAACAGCACTCCCAAGGGCAGAATAGCAGCAGAGCGATTAACAACTATGGCCCTAAAATCTGATCCAGACCTGGTTTGAATCCTGGCTCTGCCAATTGTTACTTGCATGACTTTGAACAAATAACTGAACTTCATTTCTCCCCTTGATTAAAGGAGGCTAATATAAACTACCTGGTAGGTATGTAAGGATAATCAAACCCACCCGGTACCTGGCACAGGGTACGCACGTGAAAAAGATACTGCTATTGCTAAGCTTCTATCACACAGCTCTGGACGGGACTAACAGCTGTCTTCCAACTCAAAGCTTAAATATATAGCCAACTCCACAGTGTGGCTACTGCATTATATAATAAAAATTGTTCATTTATTACAAGGACTCAGGTGTAAGTGAGGTATGCCAAAACCATTTTTTTAAGAAATGAGTGAACACCATTTACAGCTGTGGAAAAAAATAAGAAGAGTAAGCTCCTTACCATGGTCAGTACACTGATTTCTGACGTCCTCTATGCTTTCTACTTTGATGGCTTCTTTAAGAAAAACGTAACAACTGTCTTGGAACTGAACCCAGGCAGATGAAGGACAGTCTATGTGGGAAAAGAAACACTGTTAAATAACTTGGGAAGAATTCCGTGAATTCCTAAAGATACCAGATATTAAATTTTGAAAGACAAAAAGAATTTAGACACAGAGCTCTATTAAAGTAAGAAATCGACTAGTGCGATGGGAATTTATTTTTTTCCATTCTACATTTGGGAAAAGAGAAATGTGCCAATGATTCTCTTCTGATTTGACAGAGCAAAGTTACAAGCCTTTAGGATGTTTACGAATTCAGACTTGTAAATTATAGCGTTATTACCAAGGCAACAAACTATCAAGAAGGACAACCAATCAGAATTACAAGCTCTTTTTGAAGGTTATCTTTGCAATATTTGGTAACAATTTCAAAAGTCTCAAGAGTTCTTCTGCAAGAGCTTTTTTAAAAATTATACTTCCAAGAGCAGAGACAAGTTGCCAAATTATGAATATTCAGACAAGTTTTCATATTGCACATGAAAACAAGATTGATGTTCTTATGAACCTTCTTAGTTTAACACCTCATCAAAGCAGATTCTTTGAATTAGTTCTATGAAACAGAACCATCTCTCTTCCTCGTAGAGTAGAATGGCACCTCCTCCTTCTCTATCTTCATCTTTTTGTTGTTGTTGTTCATTATAAATGTGTACATTTGTAAGCCTTGGCTCTGAAATGTCATTAGTTAGCATGAGCTTACTTTCAAAAGTAAGCCTTGAAGAGCTTGATTTCACTGCCCAGAACGGAGAAAAGGGGAGGATTTTACTGAATTCCAGTGAATAAAAAGAGCTTAATCTAAATCCCTATTCCCTTAGGTCTATGTAGGGAAAATCACTATGACTTTTACCTAGCTTTATTTTAAGTACTCTATGTATTGTAATTTTAATATGAACAAGTAAAAGAATGCCCTACTATAAAGATCAGAATTTAACCATCAGTAATGTTAATCTAAATTCAACAACCTTGAGTTTACCAAACTCAGAACATGGCCGAGATCATTAACTGTCCCCTACTTGAACCCAGCACTTTTTCCCCCCTGGTGTATTTTTTCAGTTTTATTTTATTTTATTTTATATTTTGGGGGGAGGTTTTTTTTTACCTCAGCTTCTCATATAGCACAGAATACATGTCCACCAAGCTGAATTGTTTTCCAGTCTTCCAGTAACTTCTGGATAATGAGCTGTGAGCTGAAGCAAACCAGGCAAATTGCCTTTAAAAGGAAGGAGTATGCTCCCGGGATCATACATCCCCTTTCCCACTGGCCAAAATGTACTCAGCCATCTTTAATCATGTAAACAATGGAAATAGCCTAGGAATAACAGAGCAACAAGAAGGATCCGACACGGAACCATCATATCACACTCAGATTGTTATGAGAGAAAGAAATAAACTGTTTTGTCAAGTCGTCGTTAATTCAGGCCATTGTTACAGGAGGTGGGTCAACAACCTAATACTAGAGGCTACTTAAAACTGTCCCCATGGTGAGATATGAATTTTCCCCGGCCTCATACTGCTACATTTAGTGGTTAAATCCTCCAAGGTGGGGGCTCAGTCCGTGGAACATGTAACTCCTGATCGCAGGATTGTAGATTCGAGCCCCACCTTTTATGTCCAGGATACTTAAAAATGAAAACTAAATCATTCAAGATGTACTATGATGAGAGTAGGCATCTCAAGTTACAATGTATTTTGTATACAGGTTTTTTCCTTCCCGCTGTCCTAGAAGTACTTGCATTACACATGTGACTACTTGGCTTGAACTCTGGTTGGAATCTAGAACTCTCTTCAGTGTGGTGGCTAAAAGGTCGTTGGTAGGGATATTCCAGGAGCATTTACTTAATAAAACACTAAGTTAAATAAAAAAGCTGGGTGTAAAATTATATGTGCAGTACAATCCCAGGAGTTAAAAAGCAAGGAAGTCCAGAAATGGTTAGGAGTTGGAGAGGCCAGACACGTCTGGAGGCACAGGGTTCAGGGAGGGTGAAAATAGGATGCGCGGGGCAGCTAGGGCCTCAGACCCTCTTCCCGAGGAGGACTCAGCCGTCGTGCTTTCACCTCTGCTGCCCTCTCTGCAAATGGGGTCCTTACTCAGAGGAGCTCTTTTAGATTTAACAAAGAAGTGAAATCATGGTATTTGTCTTTCTCCGTCTGACTTACGTCACTCAGCGGGGTACCCTCCAGGTCCATCCGTGTTGTCACCAGGGGCAAGATCTCGGTATTTTATGGCTGAGCAATATTCCAGGGTGTGGTGACGTATTATCTTTATTCATCTGTGGAGGGACCCTTGGGCTGCTGCTGCATCCTGGCTACCGTAAACTATGCTACAATAAACACAGGGATGCATACGCCTTTTCAAGTTATCTTTTGTTTTGGGCTAAATACCCAGTAGTGGAATTACTGGATCACAGGGTAGATCTATTTTTTATTTTTTGCGGAACCTCCATACTGCTTTCCACAGTGGCTGAACCAGTTTGCATTCCCACCAACAGCGCATGAGGGTTCCCCTTTCTCCACATCCTCGCCAACACCTGTTATTCTCAAGGTATTTTTAAATTTCCTCTTTGGTGTCTTCACTGACCCATTGGTTGTTTTGTAGCATGTTGTTTAGCCTCTAAATGCTTGCAGGGTTTTTTCCCCATTTTTTTCTTGTACTTGATATCCAGTTTCCTACTGGAAATTTGTTGGAAAAGATGCTGAAAGGATCTCAATCTTTTTTAACTTTATCGAGACCTGTTTTGTGGCCTAACATGTGAACTATCCTGGAGAAAGTTCCACATGCACTTGAAAAGAATGTCTATTCTGCTACTTGGTTCCTTATATGTCTGTTAAGTCCGTCTGGTCTGATATGTTGGTTAAGGCTGCTGTTTCCTTATTGATGTTCTGTCTGGATATCTTTCTGTTGAGGTAAGTGGGGTGTTAAAGTCCCCTCCTATTATTGTATTCCTGTCAATCTCTCCCTTCAGGTTTGTTAATATTTGCTTTATATATCTGGGTCCACGTATATTGGGTGGACAGATATTTGTAATTGCTGTATTCTCTTGCTGGGTTGATCTCTCTATCATTATTGTCATGACCTTGTCTCTTGTTATACTTTCTTTTAAAGACTGTTTGGTCTAGGGGCGCCTGGGTGGCTCAGAGGGTTAAGCCTCTGCCTTCGGCTCAGGTCATGGTCTCAGGGTCCTGGGATCGAGCCCCGCATCGGGCTCTCTGCTCAGCGGGGAGCCTGCTTCCCCCCTCTCTCTCTACCTGCCTCTCTGCCTACTTGTGATCTCTCTCTGTGTATCAAATAAATAAATAAAATCTTAAAAAAAAAAAAAGACAGTTCGGTCTAATAGAAGTATTGCTACCCAGCTTTCTTTCCATTTGCATTTGCATGTAGTATCTTTTTCCGTTCCTTCACTTTCAGTCTACATGTGTCTTTAGGTCTGAAGCAAATCTTTTAGGCTGCATATAAATGGGTCTTGCTTTTGTTTTTATTTCTTTTAAGTGAGCTCTATGCCAGTGTAGGTCTTGCATTCACAGACCCAAGAACAAGAGTTGCATGCTTTACCAACTGAGCGGCCAGCAGGCGCCCTGGTCTTGTTTAATTTTTTTTTTTTTTATCTAGTCAGTCACCCTGTATCTTTTGATTGGGGCATTTAGACCATTTACATTTAAAGCAGTTATTGATAGCTATGGACTTACTGCCATTTCTTTCATTGCTTTCTGGCTGCTTTCATAGTTCTCTCTGTTCCTTTCCTCTTCTCTTGCTCCTTCCCTTGTGACATGACTCTCTTTAATGTTGTGTTTGGATTCCTTTCTCTTTAATTTTTTGTGTACCTGTTATAGGTTTTTGGTCTGTGGTTACCCTGAGGCTCATATATAAGCATCCTATGTAAACAGCAGCCTATTTTAAGTTGATGGTCACTTAAGTTGGAACACATTCTAAACACACTACATTTTTACTCCCCCCACCACATTTTATGTCTCACACCACGGGGTACAACTTTTTATTTTGTGTATCCCTTGACTGTGGATGTAACTGACTTTACTACTTCTGTCTTTTCACCTTCGTATCAGCTCTTAGTAGTAGTTGATCCCCTACCTTTACTCTGTATGTTTCCTTTTACCCATGAATTTTTTTCTTCATAATCTTACTTCTATTTGTGGTCTTTCCTCCTTAAAGAAGTCCCTTGAACATTTCTTGTAAGGCCAGTTTCGTGGTGATGACCACATCTCGGCCCTTCCTACCCTTCTCAAAGTGGCTTTTCCCCCCATCTTTAGTTGGGGAAGAGCTGCTCTGCGAGTCTTCAGGTTGTTCGCAGAGATGGTTGATCTGCATGTTGTTATAGCCTCGCTGTGCCCGTGGAAGGGGTTGAGCTCAGGATGCTCCTACTCTGTATCTTGATCCCCCAGCCTCTGGTGTTCCTTTAAGTATTTCTTTAAGTATCTATTAAAAACTCCCTCAGTTTCTGATTTTCTGCAAATATCTTTATACTGCCTTCATGTTTGAAGGATATTCTTGCAAATACAGAATTCTAGATTGTCAGCTTATTTTTTATTTAAGATGAATTTTATAGTTTTGGGCTTCCATCATTCTTATTGAGAAATCAGCTGTCTGTCTGATGCCCTTTCTGGCTGCTTGCAAGTTCTTGACTTTGTATTTAGCAGTTTAGTGTGTGTGTGTGTGTGTGTGTGTGTGTGTGTTTTAAATCCTGCTACTAATTCAGTACACTCATTGAATCCATGGCTTATTTTCATTGATCTCTTTTGGAAAGTTCTTGGCCGTTATTCCTTCAAATAACACTTCTATTCCATTTTCTCTCTCCTCCCTTTCTGGGCCTCAAATTATGTTTATGTCAGAATTTCTACCATGTCCCAAATATTCCCATTGCTCCTTTCCATATTTTTAATACTTCTGGCTCTCCATACTATTATCTTGTTCCTTCTGGTTTACTAATCTACTCTTTAGGTTTTAACAAATCTGCTGTTACACCCGTCTATTGAGTTTGTAATGTCAATGCTTCTTCAGTTACAGAACTCCAATTTGTTTGTATTTTTGTAGTTTCTGGACCTCTGGTGAAATCCTCAATTTTATAATCTATATTCTTGAACTTATTAGTTATTTTAAAGTCCCCATTTCTGATAACTTTAATTTCTGGGTTACCTTTGGCCTATTTTTGTTTCTCTTTTCCTTTGGCCTATTTCTTGTTATGCCTGGTATATGTTTGGTTTATTTTTAAATCAAGTACCAGACACTGTGTAGGAAAAAATGCAGAGGCTCTAGATGATGCTATTCTCCTCTAGAAGGGACTCTGGTAGGAAGGTTGGGTATTGACAATTACCTTAACAGAGTCAAGGTTTGAGCTGACCGGAGGAGGTGTTAAAGCCTTTAGGAGGCTCAATATCCATGGATTCCAAAGAAAGCCTGGATACTAAGTACAGCCTCTCTTCTTTGGCAAGTTAAAACTCAAAATTCTGTCTCCTTAACACCATGAGAATGCCCAAAACTCTGTTCTTCCTTTCGCTGCCTAAGATTCTGGCAACTCTCCTACGGGCAAAAGTTAATGTACATAATGTTGGTCTCACCTCAACAAACGGCCATGGCAGCTCTCTGTTGCCTGCAAATATGATCTTTATGGAATTTCATCTAGAACTTCTAGTTGTTCTCCCCACCTGGTTATAGCCAGAAGCAGAGTTCCCTTTTTCACATCTTTGAACAAGTTATTAATAATTGTTCAACCATCTACCCATTTACTGACCAACTCCTTTATGTCAGATATAATGGTCAGTGCTAAGGGGTAAGGAGAAAGGGATATAAAGAGGAATGAGTCCTTCACGTAAAGTGCTCACTCTGATGGGAGAGTTAAATACATATACATAACAGATATTACAAAGGTACGATGGATAAAATACTACACAAGACAATAAAGAGTAAATAACTTATAAAGTTAAGAAACACTTCAAAAAGAAGGAAGTAATTTGAGCTACAACTTACAGGATAAAGGAGTTTGCCACATACCAAAGGAAAAGAAATCCTAAAACAGAAGGAGTACCACAGAAAGCACAATGACAAGCACCTAGTAAGGAGTCAACACATAAACTAATATCTGGTAGGAGGAAGGGGAAGAGGGAGGAGACTGCCTACTTCACTCACTCAATATATGTGCAAGACATGATAGACAAAATAAACAGTCATTTCCAGAATGAAACTCAAATAGGAAGTCACAAGGGCAGATACTGTCAACTGCAAATTTTGATTTTCATCTTTTTTTCTTCTGTTTTCTTCCGATTCCTTTTGTTGCCTTTTCTTTATCCTTATAAAATTTAAAAAAAAATCTTAAAAGGAAACAGACTCCATTAGCATGTTTGATGACACCTAAAACGACTTTCCATATCACTGGAAGTTCTTGAATCACAGGCTGACAAATGCTGTCATATTATTTCCAGTCAAAGCTACACATAATATTTTTCTACTGATAATAAATAAGAATATAAAAAATAATTTTTGCAATATGCTTTATATGGAATAAAGCAAGTCTATTCAATACACAAAAATATAATCAACACCAAATGAGGTAAATTTATAAATTACTTTTTTGTACACTTGTAGTTCCTATGTTTTATGAAAGCTTTAGAACTCGGCTTTCTAAACCACCTATTGGTTAAAGTATACTCTTATTTCAGGAGCAGCTTGTAGGTCAGTTCTCCGTGGAGTGTCCAACCCTCATCTTCCTGGAGACTCAGACTCCTCCGAACTTCTGAACTTTCTGGACTTTGCATTACACCATGGATGAGACACCTTTCTGGTTACAAGGAGTAAAGACTTGCTCAGGTTACCCCAAATGATAGACATTTACTGTATGGATACATGGCATAACAAGACATCTGAAGACGCCATCTCAGCAAATAGGCCTCGTGAGGTTTTTATACTAGGAACTCCGTTGAGCGGCCACCTAGCCTAGAATAATCATCCTTTGATTTAGGTAATTATCCCTCTTTTGATTAGGACCTATGCATAAGAACCATAGGTAGCCATTATTCTTGGAAAAGGAGCTGTGTTGCCTTTGATAATCAACAAATACACTTTTATATGGCACTCATCAAACCGCCTTGTATGACAGTTATCTGATATTTACCCAGTTTTCCCAACTGGACTGTTAACTGCATGACAACAGAGACCATTTCTTAAATCTCAGTGTACCCTCAATAATAACTATCACAGCACCTTACATGTAACACAAGACAGCACACAGAGAACTAGAACAGGGCAGGGTTCTCGTAAGAACATTAAGTTGCAGAGAAGTCTGGCTCTGACCACATCATCCCAGATATGTTACTTAATCTCACTGTGCCCTAGTTTTGTAAAACAGGAATAATAACAGTATTTATTCTCACAGGGGGTTGTTGTGAGAAAGGTGTTCTAGGTGCTAGATGCCACAGTGAACAAAAAGAAAAAAAAAAACCCTGCCATCCTAGAGCTTACATTCTAGTTGAGGCAGATACACAAAGGCAAGATATGTTAGATGATGTTTTATATTCAGATGACATATTAGCGATCTATTGCTATGTAACAAACTAGCAACTCAAGACAACAAAAAAACCTTTCATTATCTCACACAGTTTGTCTGGGTCAGGAATTTGGAAGCAGCTACCCAGCTGGGTGATTCTGGCTTGGGGTTTCTCATGAAGCTGCAGTCAAGCCCTTTGCCAGGGCCGCAGCCATCTGGAAACTGAACTGGGTGGGAGGATAAGTCTCCAAGAAGGCTGCTTCATATGGACAATGCGTTGGTGCCGGCCATAGGGAAGAGGCCTAGATTCTCACCATGTGGACTTCTCCACAGGGTTGCTGGAGGGTCCCTATGACATGGCAGGAGGCTTCTCTCAGAACAAATGATTCTAATCCAGCCTTCAGAGTCACACTGTTATTTCTGCAATATCCTACCAGTTACATAGGTCACCCCTATTTAGTGCTGGGGTGAGCTACACAAAACTATGAATACCAGCAGGAAAGAATCACTGGGGCCATCTTGGAGAGGAGCAACCCAAGATGGTGATAAATACTGAGGAGAAAAGTTAAAACAGAGAAAAGCAAGATCCTGGGTATAGGGTAGGGGTGACGGCTGCAATTTTAGAAAGCTGTCTAAGAAAGATCTCATTATCAAGGTGACGTATAAAAAGTCTGCATAAGCCGAAGGAGAAAAGCCATGTGGAAATCTGGGTCAGACAGGGAATGGCAAACGTGGACCCCTGAGATGGGAATGAGGACGAGGATGATGATGATGATGATGATGATGACTACAACAACTCAAAGACCACTGTTCAATAATTAAATAAGAAACACATGGTAAGACAACAAAATTAAGACTCTATAGGCAGAAAAATACCAAACAAACTTTTAACTTCACTTCCTCAAAATTTCAACTGCCTTGTTCTTAGGTTCATTTCAGCATTAGCAGTAACCTCCAGTTAATTCACCACCGAACCCTCCTTCTCATGCTACCGGTTAGTGGGCGCCCCAGAAACCAGCTCTAAGCACTACTCAAGACATATATTTTTACTCTGAGAGGAAACGTTCAAGCAGAGGCTGGATACCTCTTGTGAGGAAAGCTGTTGAGGTTCATGCACTTCCTGAGCAGAAAGCTAAGCTAAGCCTCCTTCAATGCGAAGTTATTTCTGCTATAACCCCATTCTCATTAAAAACTTGCTTCCCCAAAATACTGCCATAAGTTTTCAATTAGAGGTTCTATAATATCTTCTGTAAAAATATATTTCAACATATATACTTCACACACACACACACACACACAGCCTGTCCACAATGCTCTGTGAAGTGCTTTTCTATAACTCTTACTTCTTCACAGCTGTCCTGAAAGATAGGTACTTAATAATGCACCTAAGTGACTCTTTATGGATTTTATGACTTTATAATTCTGTTGACTCCATATATATAGAAATTCAGGAGCCTGATGAAAATTTTAAAAGCTTGTACTTAAGATTCCAAAAGTTTCTATATAGATCCTCTGCCTAAAATTACCATGTGCTAAAGAATAAAACGGTGTATCTACGAGGATATTTGGCATTACCGGTCAGTTCCAGCAGAACTCTCTGTTCCCTTATAATTTCTCAAGCAACTAGGAACAGCACAAGAGGAAGTGATCCTTGGGAAACACTTGTTCTGCATGTTAACAAAGTGAAGGCAAAGACTGCATTTTTTCCCCTGGTCAATAATAAAACCTTTGCCCCCCTCCCACTAAGATATGAGTCACAGTGACTTAGCTTCCGCAAGAACAACTGTGGCAGAGACAGAGAAAGAGGACGAGCTGTTTATTATGTTTATTATGCAGGGAGGCAGGAGTGGGGCTCCAAGTCCCTGACTAATCTAGAGGGCCTGTGGCTGTACTCTGGGCTGCAAGATCTCCCTGAAGCACAAGAAAATTCAGACACTCTGACATTCCATTCCCTCTCCACATCACCCTTGCCAACCCACATTCCCTGCTGTCTACCTCCATCTTCTCCTCTCCATCCCTTTGCAGAAGAGCTGTCATGAGATTTATTTATAGAATGGGGGTGCCAGTGTTACTCTGCACCTTTCTCCCTGGGCATCTCTGGTCTGTTTTCTTATAGATTCAGTCTCAAGATCTGCCCTCAAAGTCCAAAATAATTCACAAAAGAAGTAAATACTTAATAGGTATCATAAAAAATTGTGGACACTAACCCTGTTGCAAAACTAGTTTTCAACAGAGAAGCACATTTTTGAATACTTCTCAACAATGAAGAAGTCCTGAAATAATACCTAACTGTAATTTCACTTTCTCATTAGAAGAAAAAGAAACATTTATTAATGTTTCAAAATTTACAAAAAACTATCTGAGATAATTTCCCGTAAAACATCACTGTGCCATTTATAAGAATTAGAAAAAGTTAGGGACGCCTGGGTGGCTCAGTGGGTTGAGGTCTGTCTTCCACTCAGGTCCTGTCCTGGGATCCAGCACTGCATCGGGCTCCCTGCTCAGCCGGAAGCCTACTTCTCCCTCCGCCTGCTGCTCCCCCTGCTTGTGCTCTGTCTCTCTTTCTCTCTCTGACAAATAAATAAAATTTTAAAAAAAAACAAAAAAAGAATTAGAAAAAGTCACATCAAAAGATTAAATGATTTGATGCTCTGAATTCAATTATGATATCAGTTCATGACAGAAGTAAAATAATTTGAAAGAAACTGAAATCCCATTATCCTCCTTATTTTAAAAACCATTCATTTAAAATTCTTGGTCCTTTTATTATAAATTAGAATAAAGTGCAAAGATACAACTCAAGACAAAACAAAAATTCCTAAGACAGTAAAGTCTCTGCTGTTATGTATCTTCCTTCTGGTAAGTGGAAAGACAAGAAGATGCTGAATAAACAAGATGCATTCAGACAGCATTGAGTGCTCTGAAGAAGATACAATATGGACATGAGAAAGTGGGGCATTCAGGGGAGGCCTGAGGAGGTGACATATGAACAGAGATTTGAATGATGTGGGTGGGGGCAGCCATGGCAAGGACAGGGGAAGGGGAGGACAGTCTGGGCAGAAAAGCCTGCAGGTGGTTGAGTCCCCAGGGGCCCAGTGTGGATAAACACCGAACAGCTAGAAGAGCAGTGAAAGATAACCTCAGCAAGGAAGGCGGGGGCACCCTCATCCAGGGCAATTCAAAATCCGTATCCTAGATTCTGATCCACACGATGACCACAGAATGAAGACTTACTTTGACCAAGCTTATATGCACTCATCTCATGCCACCCATGGGCGATCACCTACCCAGTAAACACAGCGATCAACTACTATGTGAAAAGGCACCATTACAGAAGAACTTTCGAAAAGGCATGCCATGGAACCTTACTTGGGAATTGAAACAATGGTTTGTTCATCGTGATTTTCAAGATAATGATTAAGAACATAAGATCACTTACACTAATGAACTCCAAAGTAACAGAGAACAATGATTCAGTAACAATGATTTCCACTTCAACTTTAAATTTACACTTCATGCAATACCATGGGAGCTTTGCTGTTAAGATCTTGCCACTCAGCTAATTTTGTGATAACCTTGAAAAGCTCTTTCTTCACTTAGTTCTAAGTGTAATAGGATTCCTGATCTTGTCTGGGTAAGATATTGTAAAGTACTGTGATGAAATCATCAGCATGTATATGAATGTGCTCATTAACCAGAAATATCCAACCCACATAAAGTGGCACTCACGATGTTTTTAGTCACAATAATTACCCTTCATTTTGTATGAAGAGAACAAAAGGAAGGACACCAAGATTTCGCATGCCTACAATAGGTAAGAGCCAGAGTTCTCCCTTAATGCTCGTTATAGTCCTACAGGGTATTATCTCCAAGTGCAATGAGTTAGGTAACTTTTTCAAAGCCATATGGTTTGTACCTAACTCCAAAGCTTATGCTCTTTCTAAATTAATCCTTAAAGCCTCCTGACTGATAGAAACTGGTTAATTACCTGCATTAATTTATTCAACATGTACTTCTTAAGCTCTTGAAAAGCCTGTTTAACTGTACTGGACTTATAAGAGGAAAAAGAACACAATTTTCCAAAGGTAGCGTGACCTGTTTTACTGTTCAAAACAACTTCTCTCTGGGGCACCTGGGTGGCTCAGTGAGTTAAAGCCTCTGCCTCCAGCTCAGGTCATGATCCCAGGGTCCTAGGATCAGCCCCCACCCCCACCCCCTCACCACCCCGCTCCCTGCAATCTGGCTCTCTACTCAGTGGGTAGCCTGTCTCCCCCCACCCTCCGCCTCTGCCTGCTGGTGATCTCTGTCAAATAAATAAATAAAAATCTTAAAACAAAACAAAAAATGCCAGCTTCTCTGGAAAAGATACCAACATCTAGAAATGAATTTTTTTTTTTAATGTGACAAGAAAAGTAAATTTTGACTAACCTGAAGTCTGAAGGCATGGCAAGCCCAAAAGGTGGGTTAAAGGACATTCAGATGTTACTGGCCAACATATGAGGGTGTGGATGGGGGGGTGTCTCAAAACTGTCCAGTCTTGTCTTAGACAAATCCAACATGCTCAGTATGAAGTGTGAAAATGAGCACATCTTGTGTGCGCTCCTCCATAGGCAGCAGACGGCATAACCAGTCATAAATGCTGATCCACAAGGCCTTCCAGGAAAGGAGCTTTGAGTTAGGGAGCAACTTCTGAGCTGCTTACTCTATGCCGCCTCCAACAGAGACCCCTTACAATGTGCCTGCCTGTCAGCAGGCTTCCAGCAGGAACTTATAAAATGACAGTGATATTCAAGGGGGGGGACCCCCAAACAAAACCCAAAACACTCGCATAAGCATTTTATTCAAACCCACACAAGTATTCACTGAGTTCTTGTTTATTCTGTTCTTTAATTCCTAGAATGGTTTAATCAATAATGTTTTTGGATGGAAGTCTGTCCCCCATTCAATATTTTGGACATGCGTGTACGAAAAACTTGTTAAAAACAAACAAAAAACCCACCCCACATACTCAACAGAATTGTCTATTTTCCTCAGGAGTCATTTGGGAAATGACTGACTAACCATGTGTAACTTTTTTCGGGTGACACTTGCATGACCGCAGCGCAGACTTAAAGGCTTTTTTAAATTACACGACTTAAGAGGAATCGAAGCTTCGCCGGCTCGCGTCCCACTTCGATCCAGGGGTTATTTGGCTGAACTGTTTTCCTGTTTCAACAACTCGAACGCCAAGCAGCGGGACAAACAGGGCGGCGAGCGCGGGAGGGCCCGCTTCCTCCCACCCCTGCCCCCGCCGCGCAAAAGGGAAATCTGCGCAGCCAACTTCCCCGCTCATCTCGGCCCCAAATGGCCCGAAAACTACCCCGGTGCGCGGCTCTGAGTCCCTCTGCTCTGCAGTCAAGGAGCTCCCCGTTTGGAGACCGTCCCCGCGAGCGGGGTCTGCGCTGAGGCTGGGGGCACGGTGGGGGAGCCAGGGCGGGCTCGGGTCCTCGGCGACCCTTCCTGGGGCGCTCAGTCAGAACCCGCTGCCCGGGGTGGCGCGCGGGGCGGGTGGTGGCCGGACGCAGGGCCCCGGGGGCGCACAGGGGTGGGCGCGCAGGGCAGGGCGAGACCCTCGGGCGGCCGGAGGCTGCTGAATCACCGCGGGGCAGGGCGTGAAGGCGACCGCTCGGGGTCGGGCTCCGGGGCAGGGAGGGAGGGAACGCGGCCGGGGGTCAGCTCACCCGCGACGGCGGCGGTGACCAGGCCCAGCAACGGCAGCAGGACCGCGGGCAGCGCGGGCCGGGGCATCACGGCGGCTGCGGACGCCGAGGGCGGCGCTCCCGGGAAGTGCGGGGCGCGGACCAACCCTCCCACGCGGCCGGCCCCTGGGGGCGGGGAGGGTACGAGAGGGGCGGGAAGGGGGGGGAAGGGTACGTGAGGGGAGGGAAGGGGAGACGAGGGGGCCAGACGCGGGCTGACCTCCCCGCCGCCCGCGCGCCGCCTCTGCCACGTCTCTCTCTGGTATTTGAAACTTGTCATTCGACCTGGCATAATTTCGGACTCTCAAAAATGTTACAAAAAGAGTCCGAAGAATTTCGTAACCCTCAGCTAGCGTCTCTAAACGTTAACACCGTGTAGAACTCCAGTAGAATGGCCAAAGCCGGGAAATTAAAACGAGCGTGATACTGTTCGCTGATCTTCAGCCCTGGCTACGTCTCGTGAGCTGTCCCTCCGGTGGTCTTTTCTGTTCTAAAATCCAACCCGTCGTTATACGTGGCGCTGAGATGTCTTGTGTCCTTAGTGCCCTTTAATGGGAGACAGTTACTCTGTCATTGTCTGTCTTTCCGACATCTCGTTTGAAGAGTCCTGGACGATCATTCTGTAGAATGTCCTTCAGTTTTGGTTTGTCTTAGGTTTCCTCTTAAGGGAGATTGGAAGAACGGGATTCAGGTTTTTTGTTTGGCGAGAGTACCACAGAAGTGATGAGTCCTGCTCAGGAGAGACACCATGTCAATCTGTCTCACATTGGTGATGCTAATTTTGATCACTTAGCTAAAGTGTCTGTAAGATTCCTCCTTTGGGTCTAATGGTCAGAAACCTTTTCAAAGGCTCCTCCAGTTGGACTATGTCCCTTAGACAACATTTTTTTTTTTTTTTAATATTTTATTGTATTTGAGAGGGTGAGAGAGAGGACCCACGAGCAGGGGTAGGGGCGGAGGAGAGGGAGAAGCAGACTCCTTGCTGAGCCTGAGCCCCAAGTGGCTGGATCTGAGAACCCAGAGATCATGACCTGAGCTGAAGTCAGACATTTAACTGACCAAGCCACCCAAGTGTCACCCTCAGACAACTTCTGTTACCAGCGTCCTGGATGAAGGATCTTTAAACTATGCTTGCACAGCCCTTGAAGGAACCAATTCTGCCTATACCTTGATCTTGACTTTCTAACTTCCAGAAATGTGAGACAATAAAGTTCTGTTGTTTAAGGACCCCCCCCCCAAAAAAAAACTATGCTTGCTATATGTATAAAGTAGAAAACTGTAAATTGGGGAGGACATCTGGAACCAGCCAACACAATGAACAAAACAGGGCCAAGTAAGACCCTGACATAGTCTTATGTCATTAGCAAAAGAGTGCTTTATCTTATTTTTTTTTTAAAGATTTTTAAATTTATTTGACAGAGACACAGCAAAACAGGGAATACAAGCAGGGGGAGTGGGAGTGGGAGAAGCAGACTTCCTGCTGAGCAGGGAGCCCAACATGGGGCTGATCCCAGGAGCCTGGGATCAGGACCTGAGCCAAAGGCAGATGCTTAACAACTGAGCCACCCAGGCACTCCCCCAAAGAGTGCTTTAAAATTGAGTCTAAATTCAACAATAAAAAGCCAAAGAACTCAATGTCAAAATATGCAAATGATCTAAGTAGATACCTCACCAAAGAAGATATACAGATGGCAAAAAGGATATGAAAACACTCAGCATCATATGTCACTAAAGAACTGCAAACTAAACCAAAAATGGGATACCACTATACACCTATTGGAATGGCTAAAATCCAAAGCACAATGCCAAATGTTGAAGATGAGGAGCAAAAGGAGCTCTCATTCATTGCTGGTGGAAATGCAAAATGGTACAACCAGTTCAGAAGACAGTTTGGCAGCTTCTTGCAAAATTAAATATATTCGTACCATATAATTCAACAATTGTGCTTTAGTATTTACCTGAACAAATTGCATAGGTATGTTTATAGTAGCTTTATTCACAGTTGATAAAACCTGAAAGCAACTAAGATGTCCTCCAATAGGTGATGGACAAACTGTGTTATCTCCATACAATGGAAAGCATTAAAAAGAAATGAACTATCAAGTCATTAAAAGACAGGGAAGAAGCTTAAATATATAGTACAGTCTTATTAGCTATAATCACTATGTTGCACATTAGATCTCCCAAACTTAATCATCTTATAATTGGAACTTTGTACTGTTTGTCCAACATCTCCCCATTTCCCCCACCCCCAAGCCCCTAGTAACCACAGCTCTATTCTGAGTTTGGCTGTTTTTGATTTCATATATAAGTGATACCATATGGGATTTGTCTTTCTTTGTCTTACTTACATGTTTTTGTATTGAGATATAAACTGACATATAACATTATGTTAATTTCAGGTGTACAACATAATGACTTGATGTCTGAATATGTTATGAAATGATCGCCATGAGTTTAGTTAACATCCATTGCCATTATAATTATAAATTTTTTTATTGGGGCACCTGGGTGGCTCAGTTGTTGGGCGTCTGCCTTCAGGTCAGGTCCTGATTCCAGGGTCCTGGGATTCAGCCCTGTGTGTGGCTCCCTGATCAGCGGGAAGCCTGCTTCTCTCTCTCCCACTCCCCCTGCTTGTGTTCCCTCTCTTGCTGGCTCTCTCTCTGCCAAATAAATAAATAAAATCTTAAAAAAAAAAAAAAAGAAATTTTTTCCTTAAAAATAAGTAAGTTTTTTCTTGTGATGCTGACTATTTCACTTAGTATAATGCTCTCAAGCTTCATCCATGTTGTCACAAAAGCAGGTTCCTTCTTTCTCATGAATAAATAATATTCCATTGTGTATGTATGTAGGAAATATATGTATATATATAAATTTTTTTTATCCATGCATCCATTGACAAATACTTAGGTTGCTTTTATGTCTTGGCTATTATAAATAATGCTGCAGTGAACATGGGAGTGCAGATATTTCTTCAAGATCTGGTTCTCATTTCTTTTGAATATACACCCAGAAGTAGGATTGCTGGATCATATGATAATTCAAGCCCTAAAGTGGGGCTTGAACTCATGACCACAGATTAAGAGTTGCATGCTCTACTGACCGAGCTAGCCAAGCACCCCTGGTGATTCCATATGTAATATTTTGAGGATGGGGTCTTTTCTTTCTTCTTCACAGACCCCTGTTCCTCAACTTTACTGAAGTACCCAAAGACTGGTAGGGGAAACCAATCAATTTTCCTGATGGTTGTCAGTACAAATATATGGCTTTTAATTTCATCTGGGCCTTGTATGCCTTTTCTGTGATCCTTTTATTTGTCTTGGTCATTGCCCTCCCCCATTCCTCTAATCAGGTATTTCAAATTTTTTATTTTTCTCTTCAAGCTGAGACCCAATTTGCTACTCATGTTTCTCAGCAAAATACCTTGCTTTCTACTCAGTAGAGACAGGAAGACCATCAGGCGTAGAAGAAAATCTTCAATACTCTCCCTTTCTCTTCCGTGCAGGTCTTCCCTGTGTGGCCTCAGAGAGGAAGGTAGGCTTCCCCAATCCATCCAAACTCAGTTCCTCTTTCTGTGGGCTTAGACCCACCCCTCTCCTCCATTTTCCCCAGTATTTTCTTCCATGACTCTACTTCTCTCCCCTGCATCATTAACTTCTCTCAGTCCACTCTTTGGGGGTGTTTTGATTTGTTTTGTTTTCTCTCCTCTCAGCTTCTGAACCTGTGAACCTCTTTCCCCCCTTTTTTGAAAAAACCTTCTTCAACTCTCCTCCCTCTAGCTATGACCCAATCCCTGTCCTTTCCTTCTCCGCCATACTTTTTCACAACGTCACTTTCCCCATTTCCTTGTTTCCCTTTCACTTCAAAGCTCACTCTGGATTCTGGCTCCATTAGCTACATTTCCACTAGTTTAGATCACTAATGGTTTCCTAATTTCCAGAGTCCAGCTTTATTGGACTTTGCTTTTCTGTTGTTGGTAATTGGAACAATGTTGACTTGATCTCACTGGGCATTAAAAGGGTATTTAGCCAGGAAACCTAAGGCCTGGGGCTTCCTGGGGCTGATTGTCAGCGCACATAAGGTTCTTGGGGAAGGTGCCTGGGCTGAGCATTGCTGAGATCCCTTTTGGCCTGAGATAGGGAGGAGGACTATATAACTTTTGGCCAAAACACTGAATGAGACCTCTGTGTATTTCAGCTCCTGTAGGCCCAGGGGTGGGAAATACGGGATGAAGAGGAAGGACTGATGAGGAAGACCAGTGAAGAGACTGGTGCAAATAATCCAGGAAAAATGATAAAGGCCTGAAACTAGATAGTTGATAATGGAGACAGCCACTCTGAGAAGCCTGAGGTAAAATTGACAGAATTGTTGGATTAAGGAAATGAGAAAGAGAGGATTTGAGGATCAATTCTGGGATTCTAGCTTAGGAGAAGAGGTGTATGGTGTCTTCATATTGTTTGAAAGAGAATATAAGAAGTAGAACTGGTTGGTGGCAATGGAAAAAACTTTCTAAAATTCTGCTTGTGATTAATTTAGCTTGGAAAAAAGAGAAATATGTATATTAAATTTGTTGAAATGTAATATTGTAAGAATTTTTTAATTTAGAATATGCAGGGAAGTAGATATAACTTTGTATAGATCATGAGGTCTAGTAAAAAAAGTCTTTGAGATCTAGTTAAAATTTTCTTCTTAAACAAGATAAAATTATTGTACTAATAACAGTTAAGGCTTCATTTCTCCAAAAGGGTTTTAGGATTAAATGAACCTAAGATAACGGAATCTGAATATCTTTCCCTAGCATAAACTCAGCAGTGGCATGAGGATTGGGGGCTACCAAACTACTGCAGTCATTTGCAGAGGGGAGCTCCCAGATAATGGCAGCATCTTGCCCTAGGATCAGGGAGGGGAGCATGCTGTGTGTGGGGGTGAAGGGAGGAAAAAGAGGGTGACCAGTGGTATCACTTCTACATTTGTCCCCTGTACCTGATCATTAGGTATATTTACTTGCTTTTTTTAGGTACCTGGTTTTGAGAGCTCAATTTTGTTAGATCATGTGCGGGGGTTGGATTAGCTAGGGAAGACTGGGAAAGGCTGTCTTCGGTTCTTCTGACACATCCCTAACAGTGAAATGGGAAAAGGAACACAACATGAGCGGTTCTGGTCATGCTGGGAAGGACTTTGATGTAGATAGTCCAGTGGAAGTTAGAAATATGAGTCTGGAACTGAATATGTGACCTATTGACTTAGAAGTAGGTGACGAAAGCCTTGGGTTAGGCAGTGGGGGTGGATCTCCTGAAGAAGCACCAAAAAGAAGAAGTAAGTGAGCCATAGTTGGAATTTCTGCTGATCCGTAGTTAAAAGACTTGCTAAGAATTGCTGAGTCAAAGGATCTGAAAAAGAGACTCAAATCAAACATTCAGAGATATAGGATGATTATATTTTTAAAAAAATAATTAATTTATTTATTTTGAGAGAGAGAGAGAGAGTAGGCGGAGGGGCAGAGGGAGAGGGAGAGAGAAACCCAAGCAGACTCTGTGCTGACAGCAGAGCCTGACATGGGGGTCCATCTCACATCCCATCAGATCATGACCTGAGCCAAAACCGAGTCAGACGCTTAACTGACTGAGCAACCCAGGTACCCAGGTGCTCCTGATTGCGTTTATTCTTTAAATAAAGGATACCTCTCATTACAACAACTGCACACTTTATTTTTTGTTATACTATATGCCTAACATTATAAACCCCAACCTAGAGATACTTTTTTCTACAAGGATCAACAACAATTTTACTTAAAAAATAAAACAACTTGATTACAGCATCACTACTATATATAACTGTACTTTTCTTTTTTAAAAGATTTTTTATTTTATTTTATTTTTTAAGTAATCTCTATACCCAGTATGGGGCTTGAACTGAAAACCCCAAGATCAAGAGTTGCACACTCTTTCGGCTGAGCCAGTCAGGCACCTTGTTTCGGTGTACTTTTCACATCAAGCTGATTTAGTTCTTTGAAGAAAATCTTTAACAACCAGAATTTTACAGATCACAGGGCAGAGGAATAGTCTAACCAATTCAATAAAAATATTTCAGGATAACTGCATTATAGTTTTATACTACACTAGCACTGCCTTAGAAAATTATAAGTTTCTCATAGTATAAACACTCTAAATCTTAAGATAAATCTATGAATGTTATGTAAAATATTCTAAAGTATAAATATAAACACTGAATAAACATTGACCATGTCCAGTGGAAACTATTATTAAAAATATATTCTTGGTGGTAAAATTTAAAGCGATAATCACAAAACAGTGTTTCCTTAATCATTTATTATCTAAAATATTTTCATAGTATTCACAAGGTTTAGAGTTTTACAATAAAATTTTCATTTTTACAAATGCAAATATATAATTTCCTTCATAGACCCCTTTTCTCTAGCTCACAGAAAAAGGCAACAAAGTAACACAAATTTCTTAGTCAAAATTTGATATATATAAAGGATAAAAATTATGAAAATTTCAAGAATTTGTATTATTAGCTGGTTCCCTTTAAGAGGAAAGAGTTATATGTTGTACATAAGAAAAAACAAAAGCACACTGCTACAGTATATCTAAATCAATCTACAAGCAATGTTCCCACACTTTAGGAAAATGTTAAGTACTAAATCTCCTTTAAAAGCCACTGTTTTGTGAATAGCTATGACAAAACAAAATATTTGCATTTAAACAATTTTGGTATGAAATATCTCTGGAACAGTATAAGAAGCATCTTTTCAAAAGCATTAATTTGCTCTGTTAAAAAGTAAGCATATCTCATTGTTTAATAATTTCTCCCAAATACTACAAATGACTATTTTGAAATAATATTGATATTATTTACAGTTATGTTTTGACCTTGAGGTACAAATTTCCCATTAAGCTGGATTTTTTTTTTTTTTTTAAGTAAGCTCCACACCCAGCATGGAGCCCTATGTAGGGCTTGAACTCACAAGCTTGAGGTCAAGACCTGAGCTGAGATGAAGAGTTGGACACTTAACTGACTGAGCCACTAAGGCGCCATAAGCTAAATATTCTTAAAAGCTAAAAGGTTTAAAAAAAAAAAAAAAAGCTAAAAGGTAGTAGATTTGTGACCTAGTAACATGCCAATATTAAGTCTCTAAGCAGTTGTGCCATTCATATATACATTTCCTAATTACAAACTACATTCTTAAAGAGAAAATGCCCATTACATCTGCTACCCTACAAATAATTTAGACTTTAGTTCCAGCTTTGGTTCTTTTCCATTCTATCAAAGTTCTCTATTCTATTAAGTAAGGCTTTAAACATGGCACTTTGTGGATAATTCACTTTAGATACCAGCACAGCAATAAACAACCGAAAAAGTACTTACGACTTCTACTTGAGAACAGAATAAATACTGACACTGGGAAAAACTGAAATGGCTCATTTTTCCTTAACACATTAGTGCAAATTAGCAAACTTTTAGAAGAATTTAGTCATGGAAAGTGGGAAGCATAATCTCATCTTCATTCATTCCTTGTTCATACCGAACAGAAGAGAAGGCCACCCAGTGCAACCGGTTCCTTTGGAAGAGGAACCAAATCAGGGCACTGACAAGAGCTAAGACACTTAGCACAGCAAATGTGATAGCTATTCCTCTGTAATCAGGGCCTAGAATAGAGAAAGGTTTGACATTAGAGGAGAGAATATAAAAGTCATAATTACTGATTTATACATTAGGCTGTGCATCACACATGTAAACTCCGTACAAATTAGACACAATAAGCACTTGACCATTTCACAGCATTAAGACAGAAAGCAAACTCCATCATCACTCTAGTGTTTTCTTTTCAGATTTCACTCTTTTCTCTTTCATTTAAATTCTATTCATTGTTTTAGCGATTTTCTTCTAAAGAAGTTAAACAAGATCTTTATTCTCACTTTACCCCATCACCCTTTCAAGAACATTACTCCCAGTATATTACCTTACTTTGATAACAAATTGCTAAAAGTTGTGAATTTTTGTGTTTGACTTACCTAGGGCCAAATGAAGTGTTACTAGCTTTAAAGCAAATTTAAGGTTTTAGGATGACTTCATTCAGCGCCTAGCTATTCAGTTGCAAATGCTGTCCCAGACCCCTTCTTTGCATGCTGCCCAGATGGGCTCATTTTGTTCCCTTGCTTTAAATACTATCTCTATGCTGACCTCTCTCCTCTCTCATATGTCGACTGCATGCTAGACATTCCATATGAATCTCTCTTCTCCACATGGATAGCTCAGAGTGCCAAAGCAGAACTCTTGGTTTATGCATGGTAACCCTGCTCCGCAGCTCCCCCCCCACAATCTTCCAGTTGTTATCCATTTCACTCAGCATAGAACCTGAACCCCTGTCCCTTGCTTCCAGAGCCCTAGATGTCTGGTGCCTGCCTACCTTTCAGCTCTTCCTTTAGCACTCATCAAGCTCATTCGGCTCTAGGCTCTTTGTTCCAACTGGTAGCTCTACCTGGTGTATCTCTTCCCCTGATCTTTGCTTGGCTGGTCTTTCAGATCTCAGCTTCAGTGCCTCCTGTTCTTAGATGTCTTCCCTCATAACCTAATTGAAAGTAGCCACCCCCTACTCAGCACACAAAACAGGGCATGAGGTATAGTAGATACTCCAAATACTTGCTGAATCAGTGCATGAATACACACACACACACACACACACACACACACACACACACTACAGATACCAATCATCTAGCATTGGGGTTTTATCTTTAATATTTATACAGCAAAAGGACATTTTTATGTTAAATCTTCAAAAATGTTGCAGTGAAAAATTTAGAGCTCATTTCTCTAGAAATAAAATTAAGATGAGATTTTTATGGTTATTTTATAAATCAATTCATGATGAATCTAAGTTTAAATTATGACTTCCTATAGATGTTCCTTCCAGGAAATTTTTAAAAAATTATTTCTATTAACATAGAATGTATTATTTGTCCCAGGGGTATAGGTCTGTGAATCATCAGGCTTACACAATTCATGGCACTCACCATAGCACATACCCTCCCTTCCAGGAAACTTTAAGTAATTAAATCCAGTTTTGCATTGTTGCTAAGTTAATCATGAGTTTTATGGGAATGAGGAGAAAGGAAGCAAACTAACTGCAGAATTAGACCTTTGAGCTTTTACATATTTGACTGATAGAATCAAATACATCTTAAGAACATATTCAAAGAAATGAGTTCCCCAATCCTCTGGTAGCTTCTATTTTTCTTAGGGAAGAATTACAAAAACTTTAGGCTGTTTAGTAGCTTCATCTGGGAATCTTAGACATCTTGGCACTTCCATCTCTTACAATCTATTTTTCTGGCAAAGAATCTGCATGGCTTCATCATGTTTTTTGGATATATTGAAAGGACTAAATAAGGACTTTAGGACCAAGTCCAAAACTTTGCACATAATAGAGTTGCACATTTATTTCCTGACATGTTCTGCAAGAATAAGGACAGGTTCCATACTTACCCAGGGGAACTTTGCAGACAACTCTTCCGTAGCCATGTGAACATTCAACTTTTACCCAAGTTTCATTTGAAGCTAACAAAATGCTACATTTTCCACCACCACTCTTATTTTTATTTGCCCATTTGACAAATGTCACTTTTGATCCATCTAACCAATTCCAAGACTGATCTAAAGAAAGAAATTAAGTTTATTGCCTCTAAATTTCTTTTGTAAAATTTAAATTCAATTAGCCAACTTACCATACATCATTAGTCTCAGATGCAGTGTTCAACAATTTATCAGTTGCATATAAAACCCAGTGCTTATCACATCACATGCCCTCCTTAACGTCCACTACCCAATTACCTCATCCCCACACATGCTTCCCTTCCAGCAACCCTCCGTTTGTTTCCTATAGTTAAGAGTCTCTCATGGTTTTTCTTCTTGTCTGATGACTTCTCATTCTGTTTTCCCTCTCTTCCCCTACAGTCCTCTGCCCTGTTTCTTATGTTCCATATATGAGTGAGGCTATATGATAATTGTCTTTCTCTGATTGACTTATTTTGCTCAGCATAATACCCTCCAGTTTCAACCACATCAAGTAAATGGTTAAGTATCCATACTTTCTGAAGGCTGAGCAATATTCCATTGTGTGTCTATGTGTGTATGACATTTGACATCTTCTTTATCGATTCATCTGTTGATGGACATCTTGGCTCTTTCTACAGTTTGGCTATTGTGGACATTGCTGCCATGAATATTTGGGTGTAGGTGCCCCTTTGGATCACTACATTTGTATCTTTGGGATAAATACTTAATAGTGTAATTGCTGGGTTGTAAGGTAGTTTCCTCTAAATTTCTAAGGTAAAATGCATGCAGATCATACAACTCATTTACTTAGAACTATGTTATGCCATTATTTAAAATGAAACTTATTGAAAGTGAAAAAAAAATAAAGAAATCAGTCCTTCAGTTGCACTTGTCACATTTCTTTCTTTCTTTCTTTTTAAAGATTTTATTTATTTATTTGACAGACAGAGATCATAAGTAGGCAGAGAGGCAGGCAGAGAGAGATGGGGAAGCAGGCTCCCTGCTGAGCAGAGAGTCCAATGCGGGGCTGGTTCCCAAGACCCTGGGATCATGACCTGAGCTGAAGGCAGAGGCTTAACCCACTGAGCCACCCAGGCGCCCCACACTTGTCCCATTTCAAGTGCTCAATGGTCATATGTGGCTAGTTACTACTCTGTTACACAGCACAGATATAGAACATTTCCATCTTTGCAGAAAGTTCTATTAGATAACACTGATAGAAAATGTGGTATATTGATTAAAGTACAGAATGCTTGCACTTTTATTGGGTGAGGGATAGATTTCCAAAAGCCTGAATCCCCATCAGCACCCTCACCCCCAACTAAAAAACTCATATCATTAAAGATGTGCTGGGGGAGTAGGGGTCAAGAGGGTTCAGGAGTGTCTCCCCACCATGACTCCATTTTTATTTTCCAGCTGAGGTAGCACCACCTTGTGGTGATAGTGTAAACACAATTTAGAATTCATTTAGATGGCCAACTTCGAATCCATTTCACTTTTTGACAAGTACTTAATATTTTGGGATTCACATTTATTTCAATTACTTAGAAATCAACTTGGCTTAAAATGTAAAATATACTTCCTATTCTTCTATTGAATTTGTGCTTTTAGTTCACTCTTTATCAATTCCAAGTTCACTCAAATCTTTTATCCATTTATTGCTTGGATTAATCCATCATTCCCTGAAAACTTCTTCCACAAATCTTTTTTAACCTATCTCTGCAATTTTGTTAAGCTTGTTTGAAAAACAAAGTCGCTATTAAGAATTAGTTTTTCTCTATGGTAAAAATGTTTCAAGAGGGAAGAAAATAATGAGAAGAGAACCTTCTGAAAAACAGAGTTTTAAGCTACAAAAACACAGGGGATAGACCCTAGAACTCTAAGGGAAGTAAGTCATGAGTTCTTTGTGGGAGCATGGGGGCACAGATAGTGCTGTAGGAAAAAAAAATATGTTGTTGATCCAAGTATCTTAAACCTCTAGACATCCCAATTGATTTAACCCGATTTTCTATTTCAGTAGTATTTTCCATCATTACTAATAAGTTACTTGCATATTCATAGTCATTAGGAATTTATAAGTCTCCAAAACAGCCAGCAGACCTAAGCTTATTCATCAATAGGAAGCATTTCAATTAACCACCACCTGACATTCTTTAGCAAGGCTGACTTGGTATTAAGGACAATTTGGAACTCTTTTTGCACACTGTGCACACAAATATGTCACTTACCAGCAGAATATTGAGATAATCCAAGCCAAACTCTCATGGTAATATTATTATTTTCCCTCATCAGTCTGCTCACGAATTTATTCTCATCTTCATCCTCTATGGTAACGATAGTTGCAGAATGATCTGTTGAAGGAAAACAAACCCTGAACTAATTAGCTTTATGCAAACTAGGGAAGTGGCTTATTCTCAACCAGCCATTTGAAAAAAAAAAAAAATACCATGATCAAGATCATTGAGAAATTCAAGCTTTACGTAGAGAATATTTTGAAAATCTCATATTTGTGTCAGATTTTTTAAAAGTATAGCATTAATAGATTTCAGAAAATTAGAAATATTTCTAGATTGAAAGTTTACATAGAGAAATTTTTTTTAAAGATTTTATTTATTTATTTGACAGACAGAACACAAGTACAGAGAGGCAGGCAGAAGGAAAGGGAGAAACAGGCTCACCGCTGAGCAGAGAGCCCGACGTGGGGCTCGATCCCAGGACCCTGGGATCATGACCTGAGCCGAAGGCAGCCACTTAACCGACTGAGCCACCCAGGCGTCCCTATATAGAGAAATTTTATGTTTCTTCAAAAAAGCCTGCCAGCGAGACCATTGTGTATGAATAGCTGTATCACTGTAGAAAGATGTGTTTTAGCATGCTCTCCTCAACAACCATTTCTGTATAATAACTCAGCTTGAAGTTTTCTTCTATTAAAATGAAAATGAAAGCAAATAGGTTTGGGATATTGGGGAGCATTAGCCTTTCCTTTAATATTATTTTATACATAAGCATACTTGGTTATGCCCACTGTAAGTTCCTAAATATAGTATGGAATTGAATACTGTTGAAGCTTGATAAATTGCCCTAAACCCACAGAGAAAATAGTGTTATCACCATCATCAGGCAAGGGATAGAAATAAAATAATAACTAGACTTGCAAATCAATCCTAAGTGGATTCAAAAAGTCTTCAGTAGTGACAAGCCTATCCACACTTGAACTAAAGCATTTCTTTGTGGTGGTGCCATTGGAAGAAGGGCAAAGGCAAGTCTTCATTCCTTTATAGACGATCACAGTGTGCACATGCTTGTTTAATATATTATAATCCTGTAGGGGAAGATATTATCACTATTTTACAGAGGAGAAAACAAAGGCTCAAGGAGATTAAGTAAATTGGTCAGGTTTATGCAGCTAGCCAGTTATAAAATTAGAAAGCCAATTTCAATCTTTTCCCATAATAAGAATAGTTTGCTCACTATTTGCAGGATACACTGTGCTACATTTGCATACATTATCTCATTTCATTCATTCCTACAACAACCCAACCTTTGAAATAAGTGCCATTTTCATTCTCACTGTTCAGATGAGAAGAGAGAAGCAATCATGTAACTTCCATAATACCACTCTACTAGTAAGTACGGGAGTTGGGAGTTAAAACTTAGACCTGTCTGCCTCCAAGGCTGACTGATGTGCACAGCCCCCACACTACAGTGACAGTAAACCTTTCTATTTTCTCCTGTAGGAGCAAGAGGCTTCTGACTTTCAGAATGTATATATAGCTCACAATAGTTTCCATCGTGTGTGTGTGTGTGTGTGTGTGTGTATACATGTATAACACATGAGAGTTCCCACACAAAAGTTTCCATCATGTACTTAGCAGTAACAAGGAGATTTTTAAATCAGCCAAATGTCTCCACAACAGTTAGCAAAATAAATGAGATAAATGCCATCAGTCTGGCTAAATTGCTACTCAAGGATGCAGGTCTTCGAAATACTCTTGGTAGTCCCCCTAGAAGTCATTCCACAGTTTGACTATAGGGTAAATTTATCATGGGAGAGATCCGGTTACTGCTGCCCTTTCTAAAATAGTTAAATCTAAAATAGTTAAATCAGAGGATGTGGTCCATTTCTATTGCAGAATGGAGGAACAACCCGTGCTTCCTTGGTTACTCTGGTCAGGATAAGCTTACTTATTAATAATGAAGTACTGGGGAAATCTATAATTTTGTATTTAATACTTAACTTCTACAAAAAATTTGCTTCCTAATCCCTTCATCTAAACATATCTACCTTTATTTAAAACCATTTCATTTGTCATTTTCACATAATCGTTCTCTTAGCAATTTTTTATTCTACTTCTTTCCACTTACTTTTATTTTCCATGTACTTATTCTTACACTGGTCATTATAATGGCTATTCCAATATTCCACTTAACTCATATATTATAAAATACTTAACCATTTCCTTGTCACGAGGCAAGTAGGTTATAAAATGCTATTATAAATACTGAGTGTTTTAAAATTTTTTAAAAATATTTATCTATTTATTTGAGAGAGAGAGTGTGTGTGTTGGTGAGAAGAGGAAAAGAGGGAGGAAGAGAGAGAATCCCAAGCAGACTCCCACTGAGATTATGACCTGAGCCAAAATCAAGAATCAAACAGAGAAAGACAACTATCATATGATTTCACTTATTTGTAGAACATAAGGAAAAGCATGGAGGACATTAGGAGAAGGAAGGTAAAAATGAAGGGGGGCAGATCAGAGGGGGAGATGAACGATGAGAAGACTATGGACTCTCTCAGGGTTTTAAATGGGTAGGGGGATGGGTGAGCCTGGTGATGAGCATTAAGGAGGTCACATATTACATGGAGCACTGGGTGTTATACACAAACAATGAATCATGGAACATTATATAAAAAACTAACGATGTACCATATGGTGACTAACATAACATAAAAAAAAAAAAAAGGAATCAGACACTTAGCTGATTGAGCCACCTGGATGCCCCCAAAATATTTTCAAAAATATAATCATTATTTCAAATTATTCCCTTGGAAAAGATTCCAATGATTAAATTACTGAGTCCAAGAAAAATCAATACATTGTAACTCACCAAGTTTTGAACAGAACTGTTTGGCTTCTGAGAAATTATGCAATGCCCGGTCAGATGCGTAGCAATGCTCCTTATACTGGATCCATTGTGACTCATTCCCTTTTAATGTTGGACATCTTGAAGAGTATGTATGAGAGGACACCTCTTTAGCTATAAAAATGTTAGATACGACTATAAAGATGCACAGAAAAAATATCTGACTTAAAATCTCACTAACCCCTATTTGAAACTGTGGTTCCTGTGGATAAGAAGCATTCAACTCAATACCCACATCAGAGAAAGCTACAGCCCATACTCTAAGAGTATACATTCTCATTAGCTTTTTGCAATACCATTTTTAAAACTTAGAAAGTAGAAGAAAGAATTTAGACCTCTAAGATGCAATTACCCTAATGTAAAAACAACTGGAGAGACAGAATAAGAGGCAAAGATAGGCTCTGCAGGCCTGTAACTACTTTGAAATAATCCTTGAAATTGTTTCTTTCTTTGGATTCTTTTTATCTTGATAATATAAAACTAGTTTTACCTTGCCATTTAAAAAAACACGTTTAAAATCATATCCACAAGTGAAAATTGGGTAATTTGTTTACAAAATATGTATGCATAGCACAATTTGTCTCCTACAAAGAGAGTAGCTATGTCTTTTGTACCCATTAAATAATAACTCCCCATTCCTGCCTGACCACAGAAACCACTATTCTACTTTCTGTTTCTATGAATTTGATAGCTCTAGGCACCTCATATAATTGGAGTCATATGGTATTGTCCTTTTGTGTCTGGCTTATTTTGCTTAGAATAATGTCCTCAAGATTCATCCATGCAGGTTGTATCATGTATTATGTGTCAGAATTTCCTTCTTTTTTAATGCTGAATAATATTCCATAGTATGTATATAACACACTCTGCTATGCATTCATCTGTCAGTGGACAACTTGGGTTGCTTCTGCCTTTTGGCCATTGTGAATAATGATGCTGTGAACACGGTTGGACAAATATCTATTCTAGTCCCTCTTTCCATTTCTTTTGAGTATATACCCAGAAGTGGCTCAGGTCATGAGTCTGGGTCTTTTTTAGGCTCCCTGCTGAGCTGACCCTGCATCTCCCTCTCCCTCTGCTGCTCCCCCTGCACATGCTCTCTCGCTCTCTGTGTCAAATAAATAAATAAAATCTTTAAAAAAATAAAATAAAATTTGCTCTTGTATTAGTTTCCCAGAGCTGCAATAATAAATTACTATAAACATGGTGGTTTAAAACAACAGACATTTATTCTCACATAGCTCTGGAGGCAAGTCTAAAACTGAGGTGTCAGCAGGATTGGTTCCTTCTGGAGGCTCTGAAGGGGGGATCTGTTTCAGGCCTCCTCGCTTCTGGTGGCTTGAAGCTGCATCACGGCAATTTCTGTTTCTGTCATCAAAAGGCTTTCTCCCTCTTTGTCTGTTTTTCTCCTCTTACAAGGACAGCCATCATTAGATTTACAGCCCATCCTAATCAAGCATTAGCATTACATGACCCCTCTTAACTATTACATCTGCAAAGGCTACTTCTAAGTAAGGTTCTGGGTAGTCATGAATTCAGGGGGGGGTACTATTCAACCCCGTACAGCACTGAATTTGTGTTTGTTTGTATTGTCATTCTACTTGATCCTATGAAGTCTGTTTAGCTAACACAGCTATCTTTTCCATTTTTTGTATACTTTACCTCATTTCTCATGTATTCCAATTGTTTTTCTAAAACATTACATCTACTTTCTGTACCTAACAAGTGAGATGTCAGTTCTTGATTATCCGTTCATTCCTCATTCTCGGTATCATTCTCCCTTTCTTGTAGTCACTTGCTTCTCTGGATAAGGTTTTCACATTTTTTTCTCTTGAATCTGCTTAATTCCAATTAAACAGAATCTTCTGTGGAGGATTCTTTGGAGCAGAAAGCATGGCAAGTGCCGAGAACTGCTACTGCCACCATCCCTTGGCTTGTCCAGCAGGCCTCTGCAGCTCCTGGGGAGTCATGGTTCTTAAGCTCTTCTTCAAGGCTCCACCTGTCAGGATAACCCTGGCAGACCCTGATGGAAGGGGTTTTTTCCTTAGATTTTTAAGCGTCATGTAAGTTTGGAAAATGCTTAGTTACACAAAGTTAACTAGACTTCTTTACTATAGAAGCTTCCAGAGCCATCAATATGGTAAATCAAACCTATGGTATTTCTCAAATTTATATGCTGCTGAACTCTTTTTTAAAAGGAGCATTTCAGCCTTTGAAAACCATTGCTAATTAAAATTAAAATTCACAAATTCTAGAGTAATATGTACCCAGTGACAGAGGAATTGAAAGTCTTTGGAAACATACCCTGAATGGGTATATCATATTTGTTTTTCTTCACAAAGTATCAAAATTATTTTTATAGGATTTGTGAATAAACCTTATTTAAAAACTGACAAAAAATTCCTTTGAGTATTTAATCATGTGCACAAAACAAAATGTCATATTTTAATAAATATAGTTATTCAAAACCAAGTCTTACATTTTGTAGGTTTATAACAAATAGCACCATCACTAACAGACTTGCATTTTTCATGTCTCCAAATTCCTTTTGGATCCAAGACAACACAATTTCCAGCAGATTGTTTATCTTTCCATGGGATGTAGTCAAATGTACTGCCATCAGACCATTCAAAACTTGATTCATTTCCCTGTTTTAAGAATAATAGAGATAAAAAAAGCTTAGGACTTTTTTAGCAGAAGAATTGATTTTTTAAAAAAAGAATAATAGAGACAACCTGGTTCCAGAGAAAAGAATGTTCAAAAAGAACATTAAGAAGAATATATATATATATATATATATATATGCTTTAAGAAGTATTGGAATGGATTGTTAATTATTTGCTTATAATTGTTACAGGTCTGTACCTATTTGTAAAATCAGGGATTTACTTTTGATGCTTTGATTTGAGACATTTACTCTGGTGCAATTTAAGTAGAAGTTTAAATTTACAGACAGAGTTACCATACTCTGTCTCCAGATTTATTTTTTTTAAGGATGAGTTTATATAACACTTGAAATTAAATGACATGCAAATGGCTCCCATTTGTCAGAATTACAGATTTATAAACCTAACCTCCATATTATTCTGAATATTGTTTTTTATGTTTTAGAGTTCTGTGGTCTGTGTCTCTGGCTACGTTTTTTCATACTATGAAAGCCATCAAACAGCAGAGGACTGGAAGAAAAAAATATTTTCATGTTCTTCACTTTGTTCTAAAGATTATTTAAATTAGGCCTTCAATTCTAATCTCAATAGATGCCTATTTTTGGTATACTGGACATTATATAGGTATATGAATATACTAATTAATAAAATTCAAATAGTGGCACAAAAGATACATTTACTACCAAAACATTATTCTAAAATAGCACAGTTTGTAGGGGGAAAGTGAGAAGAAAACATGCATTTATTAGTCCTAATATTAAGAATTTTATTTGGCATCTTATATAAATTTATGTGTTAATATTCACTATAATCTTATATTAAGGAAAATATTATCACCCCAGTTTTACAGATGAAGAAATAAGCTTGCAAAGGTTAAGTAACCTGCTCACAATTCCTGAACATGTAAATGGAAGACCCATCACCAGTACTAGAACTCAGGTTTTTCTGATTCTGTGCTATTCCTGTTTTCCCTGATTTCCAATTGGTTCTCCCCAACTAGGTGACAGAGAGGTGATGTTGAGATATTCACCTCCTGGGTCCTTGGGATGGCCTGGCAGTGTCTAGGGCAGCTGCAATCCACCATTTGCCCTACTGCATTCTACATATATAATTTTCTATTTGCAAAAAGGTAAGAAAGCACTACGTTATGCAAATTGAGTCCCAGGACTTAATCCGATGTCTTACTTTGAATTAATATATTATGCTCAAATTTCCAACCTTCTAACACATTTGGAAAATTTCTGTAAAATAAGACAAGACTTACATCGTGACTTGAGAGTCCAACCCATAGTGGAAATCCATCACGTTTTACGATGTCTTCCAGAAAGAGCTGGCCATTTTGGTCATGAACACTTGCCAAATAACCTCCACTTTGAGAACACATGTTTAATGCTTCATACCATGTTACCTTTTTTTGAATAACGTTATAAATGCCATCTTCATACGGAATAAACTGTGGCAGAGTAGCATTATATTCTTCCTTGTAGTCAACTATAACATTTAAATTAAAAGTATTAGTGATATTATTTAAATTATTTAAAATACATATTTTGGGTAAGACTGGAAATGCAATCATTTCTAAAGTTAAATAAAACTGGATTTCTTATTAACAAGGGAAGTAAAATGCAGACTTTATTTTTCTTATAGCCACAACACATATAATAGGTTCTTAAATATTACAGTTGTCTGGTTGATTAAAGAAAGGTATAAACATTGTCTTTCATGTAAGAAACTCACATAGGGATTGGGGACAGAAAACAACAATACCTGAAATGCAGGCCAGACAATTAACCATTATATGAGATGCGTGACTGAGTAGAGAAGGAGCGATTCCTCTGAAGTAAGAGAGTCAGAAAGTCTGCTTAACAAATTCGGTTTGCAGAGTTTAGGTTAGATGAAATTAGGACTAAAAAGAAGTAAGGTAACCAGAAGGTAAGCTAAAAACAAATGAATAACGTAACAGTAACAAAACCACAATGATGAGGGTACTTCAAAAGAGGCACACAAACCAAGTGAAAGAACTCCCAACGGCCACAACTAGAACATTGGATTATAACCCAAAGTATAAAATATATAACCATGAGCCCATATGGATATAAACAATTGACTGAACAAATTTAAAACTGGGAGAGAACAGACAAATCTCTTGTACAGTAGAATTCCAAATAATTTACATAGATACGGCCCCTCAGGAAGATGAATAACTCTTCAGTCTGTGAGTGTGGGCTGATTATAGTGACTTCTTTACAAACAGTATGGTATGGAAATAGGGAAAAGAGTAACTTTGCAGTGGAGAAAGCTAACAACCATCATCTAGAGCCAGGTGATCAAGGTTAAAATCAACAGTGGTAAGTCGTGTTGGTGGCATATACCCTTCCTAGGATGTGATAAAAATGACATTTTACCTCTGTGTTTTTTTTTTCCTAAACCTCAAACTCACATCTGTAGTCTAATCATGAGAAAAACATCAGTCAACCCAAAATGAGGCACGTTCCACAAATACATGACCTATGCTCCTGAAAACCATCAAGGTCATCAAAAGTAAGAAAAGTCTAAGAAATTTTCACAGCCAAGAGAAACCTAAGGAGACATGATGACTATATGTAATATAGTATTCCAGATAGCATCCTGAATAGAAAAGGGACATTAAGTAAAAAATAAAAACAATCTGAATAATGGATGGACTTCAGTGAATAGTAATCTATCATACTGGTTTATTAGTTGTGACAAATGTACCATAGTAATGTAAGATGTCACCAATAGGGGAAATTGGTTACAGTGTATATGAGAATTTTCTGTACTGTCTCTGTAACTTTTCTATAAATACAAAAATCATTCTAAAATAAAAAGTTTGTTAAAGAAGTAAAAAAAAAAAGTGGAAGACTTCTTGTCCATAAAAAAACATACATAAGGTGCAAATGAGGATCAGCATACACTGTACAGGGGACAATTAAGAGATCAGCCTGACACAAAGAGAGCCTTATTGAGCCAAGAATGGGGGAAGAAACGGGGGCTGGAAGAAAGCCTAGAATTTTAGAATAGACAGTTTTTCTAAGAAGTCTTAGAGGCTTACATGGACTCAAAGTAATTGGTAACGGGGAAACACTGGAGATTGCTGATTGAAATGATGCTCCAGAAAGTTATTCTGTGGCACTATGAAGGGAGATCTGGATGTTAGCAGAGGCCTTATAGCATAGTGGCCATTATAACACTTTCTAAGCTGTGAAAAATTTAAAACTGGTATGCATTTAAAAATAGATTCATGCAAGGAATTAGGCAAACTTAAGAGACATTTATTTTTAGGCTAGAATGTCAAAACGTTACACTTTCTTATTTATAAAAATCTTATCCAGTCTTCAAGACCCAACCATGTCTTGCCTTGTCCTCAAAGCATTTCGTTTTTATTATTCCTGTTTTCACTGATCTCTTTTGACTTTCCAACAAACGTAAGCCTGTACCAAATAACCTAAAACTAACCTATGCAAATCAGAGCTAAAGAGTTAAATGCTATTTCCCCAACTACATTTTACTCCTTGATTTCAAGACCATGACACCATGGTCTTTTCCTTCCTCTGTAACTTCTGTAGTAACTTTCATAGGACAGAAAATAGAGGAGACACTAAAAAAATACAGTTGCATGATTCCCACTCGTGGAGGTGATGGCCTTATGTTCTCTTTCCCTGGTGGAAAGTCTACATTAGCATACTTACCCATTTCAATTTTACAAGCAAGAATGCTGTTCTGGGTATAGTGAAGTATTTCTTCAATAACATTGAAGGTTTGAATATCCCAGAAACCATCAGTACTCAAGCCAGCAAAAAACTTGTCATTTTTTATATCTGGTCTTCCTCCTCTCCAATTTGTGTATGACAGCGTGGTCTTATCAGACCACAGAAGAGAATTATCTAGGGAAGAAACATTTTTTTTCTATGTTTAGAGATTAAATGAAGACTTGAATTATACTTAATATTTCAAACTCAATTGATTTTCTTTTTTCTTTACTTACTTTCTAAAAAGCTATATGATTATGTATATTTCTTTAAAATGTTTTCTGATTATAACAGTAAATCATGCTTATTTTTAATTTGGAAAGTGTAAATTATAAACATAAAAATTAAGATTTGCTTATAATTTCACCATCCTGTAATAAGCTTTATGTTTTGTTATTTTTAAAGTCAAATTTTCATTTCTCCTGTATATATGTTTAATTATAATGAAAATGAATATAATTATTTTATTTAAAAATTAACACATTACAAAACTAGTAATAGAAATCCCTTCTCTGGACTTAAAACCATACACAATTGTGCATATTTATGTCAACTCTTTTTTTTAAGACTTTATTTATATATTCGACAGAGAGAGAGATCACAAGTAGGCAGAGAGAAAGTGGGAAGCAGGCTCCCTGCTGAGCAGAGAGCCCAATGCAGGGCTCAATCCCAGGACCCTGAGATCATGACCTGAGCCGAAGGCAGAGGTTTAACCCACTGAGCCACCCAGGCACTCCAGTCAATTGATTTTTGACAAGGGTGCCAAGACAATTCAATACAAAAGAGTAGTCCCTAGGACAACAGGATATCTACATGCAAATATATATATATGATTTATATAAACTTAAATATACATATAAACGTATTTACATATATACATATGTTAGAACCTTTCCTTTTACCATATAGAAAATTAACTCAAAATAGATCATATAGACCTAAAGGTAAAAGCTAAACTTATAACCACTTGCTCTTGCAAATAAATAAATAAAATCTTAAAAAAAGTTCTGTGTTACAAATTCTACTATCAAAGTGATGGTGGGGGACACTTGGCTGACTCAGTTAGTAGGGTTGTGACTCTCTATCTTGGGGTAGTGAGTTTGAGTTCCATGTTGGGTATAGAGCTTACTCAAAAAAAAAAAAAAAAAAAAAAAGAAAGTGATGGGAGAAAATATTTACAAATAGTTTGACAAGGGACTTATATCCAGAATATGTAAAGAATGTTTAAAGAATGTTTATAACTCAACAATAAAAAAGACAAATAATTTAAAAAATGGGTAAATGATCTGCATAAAGTTTTTTCCAAAGATGATATACAAGCAGATAATAAGCACATAAAATTATGTTTAATATCTTTAGTCAACAGGGAAGTGAAATAGAAGTGAAGTAAAAACCTCAATTAGATACCACTTCATACCTACCAGGATGGCTACAATCAAAAAAAGAGATAAAAACAAGTGTTGGCATAGAGGTGGAAAAATTGGAAGGTATGGAAAATGGCATAGCAGTTTAGGAAACCAATCTGTTAGTTCTTCAAAAGGTTAAAAAAAGACCCAGCAATTCCTCTCTTAGGTATATACCCAAGATAAATGAAAATATACATCCACACAGAAACCTGTATGTCAATGTTCATAGTGGCATTATTCACAACCAAAAAAGTGAAAAGAATCTAAATGTGTATCAACTGATGAATGGATAAATAAAATACGGTATATCCACAGAATAGAATATTATTCAGCCATAAAAAGACAGATACATGCTACAGTGCTACATCTATAAGGCATTATGCTAAGTAGAACAAGCCAGTCACAAAAAAATTCACATATTGTGTGATCTCATTTATATGAAATGCCTAGAATAGGTAATCTGTAGAGACAGGAAATAGATCAGTAGTTGATCAGTAGATCAGTAGTTGGGAGTAGGGAGAAGGGATAGAGAATCAGGAGGGAGTGCTAATGGTATGGTGTTTCTTTCTGGGGTGGTAATAGCTAAACAACTCTGTGACTATATTAAAAGTCAATAAATTGTATACCTTAAATGGCTGAATTGTGTGAGGGAATATATCAAAGTTTCTGAAAAATTTAGTTGCTAGGCCTATTAAAATTATTAGTTGGCATCAAGAGTGAAGTCACTATAAAGTATACATACCCATTGTTGTCCTGGTTATTTGTACCTTTCACTGATGACCATCTTCTGAGGTGGTATACCTAAACATGTGCCTTGGGGCACCTGGGTGGCTCAGTTGGTTAAGCGACTGCCTTCGGCTCAGGTCATGATCTTGGAGTCCCAGGATCGAGTCCTGCATTGGACTCCCTGCTCAGCATGGAGTCTGCTTCTCCCTCTGACCCTTCCCCCTCTAGGGCTCTCTCTCTCTCTCATTCTCTCTCTCACAAATAAACAAAATCTTAATAAATAAACATGTGCCTGCAGCAAAGATACACTAGAAACACTGTACACGTGAGCTGGTTCTTGCTCCCTGCTTTATATCCACCTCATTTCTCCCAGGCCCTCCTTCCCTCTCCCCAAATGTTAAACTGACAATTTTCTGGCTAACATGATGGGTGATGGTGTATTCCTAAAACTGCTATACAAAAGGCCCACTTTTTCATTTGGCTTGAAGCATCTTTCAGTTGACAAGTGGCTTCTCTTAGTAGTTTCTGTACATAGTCTTACTTCTGAAAAAGTCAGAACTTAAAAAAAAATCCTTTGTACCAGTGGTATTATAATTAAATATTATTTAAGTACACTGAAATAATTAAACAAATCTATGGATGTGAATTAACCCAGTAAGAATTAGATTTAAACCAAATTTGCTATTTGCTTGAGACATCTTTCTTTTTTTTTTTTTTTTAATTTAGTTTATTTATTTGACAGAGAGAGATCACAAGTAGGCAGAGAGGCAGGCAGAGAGCGAGGGGGAAGCAGGGTCCCTGCCGAGCAGAGAGCATGATGCGGGGCTCAATCCCAGGACCCTGAGATCATGACCTGAGCTGAAGGCAGAGGCTTAACCCACTGAGCCACCCAAACATGTTTTGGTGCCCCGAAACATCTTTCTATATCACGTGAATTCATGTCTATATATAGTTGAAATTTTGTTACACATACAATTTATAGAAAGAAGTTACAATGCCTAAAAGGAAGTCTACAGATCTGAAAATGCTTTTCAGAATACAGAATATTTTTCAGTTGTTTCTGACAATATAACTAACAGTATATCAGAAGGTAAAATTGAAATTTCTATATCCTGGGTGTGGTCTCCACTGGTCTCTTCGGGAACACTGTTTCCTCAGTCATTTCCAGGTAAAGCCTAGAAACTTTCCACCTACTTTCTCTCCATTTTTTTTTTTCCCTTCCTAGTTTTAAGGGTATTCAAGTGTCATTGGAGAAAGGATTTGGGACCTTATGTCCCACTATGATGAACTCATTTTTGATTGGTAACCTAAGTCTTACCTATTGCCTGATAGCTTAATTTTTGTTAACCCATTTGTATGCCATAAATATTTAAGAAAAACTTTAGCAACTCTAAAAAATGAGTCAGGTTAGATAGCAAGGAGAAAGCTATATATATATTTTTAAAGACTGTATTTATTTGAGAGGGAGCACAAGCAGGGAGAAAGGCAGAGGGAGAAGCAACTTTCCACTGACCAGGGAGCCAGATGTGATGCAGGGCTCTTTCCCACAACCCTGGGATCATGACCTGAGCCAAAGGCTGATGCTTAACCGACTAAGCCACCTGGGTACACCAAGAAGGTTATTTTTTAAATGGTCATATTTGAGTAATTTAGCTTCTGCCTTTGGCTGTCATTGCCCTATGCCCCTTATTAAGGCCCACCACTCTTTTTGGCTAAATGTGTGCTTTTGATGTGTGATGTTTCAGAGTGACCTTTTTCCTAATTCCAAAACTTCTATGATTTTCAGGATATCTCTAATTGAGTATTTTTCTAAATTGGTCTTATTTCTTCTATTATTAGGGTCTGTGTTTTAAAAAATTTTTATAGCAGGGCATCTGGGTAGCTTAGTTGGTGACTGACTCTTGATTTCAGCTCAGGTCATGATCTCAGGGTCGTGGGGTTGAGCCCCTGGGTGGGGCTCCCGCTTAGCAGGGAGTCTGCTGGAGATTCTTCCCCTCTCCTTCTCCCCCTCTGCTGCCACTGTGTGTGCATGCATGCACTCTCTCTCTCCTTCCCCTCTAAAAGAAATGAATGAATGAATCTTTAAAAAATTTCATAGCAATTATGCCTTGGACTTGTGGCATTTAGTCCCAATTTCAAATAATCTATCTCATTGTCAAACTGTTTCTCATTTTTCTTTTTTTTTTTTTTTAAAGATTTTATTTATTTATTTGTCAGAGAGAGAGTACACACAAGCAGGCAGAGAGGCAGGCAGAGGCAGCGAGAGAAGCAGGCTCCCCGCTGAGCAAGGAGCCCGATGTGGGACGCGATCCCAGGACCCTGGGATCATGACCTGAGCTGAAGGCAGCGGCTTAACCAACTGAGCCACCCAGGCGTCCCTGTTTCTCATTTTTCTAACTCATAGTCCAAGCCAACACTGTAAACCCAAAGGTGCAAGGTTAATGGATGTATAATTCTATTCTCATTTATCCCATATACATAGTAGAGATACAAGGTAAATATTAAAGATTTCTATGGCAGTGTGGTCATTTTTAGTTAGTCTTGAATAGGTAGGAGAGATCATGGAGAAAGGAAATTATTTTCCACCATTTAACTCTAACCTTGGTGGTAAAGGCATTTTAATGGCAGATTTGAGATCTAAAAATTGTCTGGTATTTATAGATATTCTGCTGGGGCGCCTGGGTGGCTCAGTCATTAAGCGTCTGTCTTCGGCTTGGGTCATGATCCCAGGGTCCCGGGATCAAGCCCCACATCTGGCTCCCTGTGCAGCAGGAAGACTGTTTCTCCCTCTCACACTCTCCCTGTTTGTGTTCCCTCTCTTGCTGTCTCTCTCTCTGTCAAATAAATAAATAAAAATCTTAAAAAAAAGAATATATCAAAGAAAAGAAGTTCTGCTAGGTGCATAATAATAATTTTGTATATTTGTAAACATATTTTGAAGAACTCTATTTTTGTGGCTTGATAAATAGTGTATAATGAAGTATGAATATAAATAGAGAAAATCAGCTGATTTACAACTTACTTTCATAAGTTATACTTAACACAACCCATGAAGCCATATTATTGTAGTGCAGAAGTTGCTCAAGAACAAAATTATTCTCTTTTTCATCTCGAATACTCAGAACATGTGATTTTGGATCTGTTAAATAAAAAATAGTCAATAATTTTAATAATTACTTATCTAGAACACTTTATTTTGATAGGTTTAGAAAGTTTTATTTCCCAGCTAAATAAACTCAAAAACAATATTGGAAAATAAGACAGGCATGTAAATTAAAACTATCTCATTGTACTGGGGCTCCTGAGTGGGTCAATCAGTTGAGCACCCAACTCTTGGTTTCAGCTCAGGTCATGATCTCAGGGTCATAAGAACCAGCTCTCCACAGGGCTCTGTGCTCAATGGGGAGTCTGCTTGAGATTCTCTCCCTCTGCCCCAACCCCTGCTAGGGCTCTCTCTCTCAAATGAATAAATACATTTACAAAATGATTGCATTGTACTAAAATGAATAGATTAAGAAGTTTCCGGACATTTTGATGTTATTTTAGTTTTTTGTTTTTGTTTTTTTGTTTTTTTTAGAGAGATAGAGAGCACAGTGGAAGGGAGGGACAGAGGAAGAGGCAGAGAGAGAATCTTGAGCAGGCTCCATGCTTAGCCCTTCATAAAGTTGATCTCACAACCCTGAAACCACAACCTGAGCCCAAATCAGGAGTCAGGCGCTTAACCAACTGAGCCACTCAGGTGTTCCTAACATTTCGATGTTAAATTTGGTCTTAGAGAATAGTGTAAAACTAGCAAATGAGTAGAGAATTTAAAACATTGATTCACTTCACTTTTCCCCATTTAAGGCTTATTTTGAATTGGCACAAATTTACCCATATTAATGATACACTTCCAAAGACAATAATAAACAAAACCTCTTGGATGATCTATAAGATAGATCTTCACTTTCCTTAGATATCGCTCTTTATATTAGGGTTAAAAAAGTTTAATATTTCCCAAAAAGCGTTCCTCAGGAAATTAGCAGGAGTTTCTCAGAAAAAGACTGGTTGGATAAAAGCATCACAAACATTGTTACATGAAATTAAACTAGTTCATTTATGACAGTACTTCTTAAAGGATATGCTGATGTACATATGACAATGTCTAACCAGAAGCAATGGTGTACAGTATTTCTCAACATTTTTCTTTTTTAAGGATCCTTTTCTTAGACTACCTCTCAATAATAGTTTCTAAACAGCACACTTTCGAGAATAATGGTTTGGTATTATCCAAAGGAGCTTCCCACAGTTCACAGGTCCACTGTTCAGAAGTCATAAGTCCTCAGTGGATCTCACAGGGAATATCTGAAGAATCCCAAGGGTTGAAAGTGTGAAATACATATTTCTTTGAAGCAGAGCTGTTTCTTTGCTTTTGACTACCTATCTGAGCTTTTACAACCCAAATTCACCTATTGTCACTTTGTCTACAGTCTAGCTTGGTTTAACATCCAGTTCTCTGCTTGCTAGAGTCATTTCTTTTCGCTTTTTAAGCAGAACTCATTTTGTTTATACATATAAAGACACACTAGCTCTCTAATGGATGGGTAAAGAAGTAACTCTTATATTCTCCATTTTAACTAAACACAAATTTTTATACTTTTTTTGTTCATAATATAGAAATTAGGAGATGAATATTTTTGCAATCTAGTGCTAATTATAAATACTTATAACACACTCAGGTGAGACTTGTTTTTTAATGAACATACATGTAATGGCTGCATAAGGTACTTACTCAGTTTCTGGCATTTAGAATGAATTTCATCTGGTGTTGCAGTATATTCAGTCTTTGCTATTATGAAATTGTAGCAAGAGTTCTGAAATGGTATCCATGGAGTAAATAAAACAGGAGATGGACACTGAACTCTCTCAACTGTTCTGACCTCTTTTTCAGTCTCATCTAAAAAAAAAAAAAAAAAAAGCAATGGTATGAATTCTAACTTTAGATATAAATGTTAAATCCTGTTCTTGGTAATTAGGCTTGATTTGTAGGGAATATTCCAGAAGCCAATAAATAATAGCCTAATGATGCTTGTTCTGTTTATAGTCAAATATAATGTGACCTCTTAACTAGGTTTCTGTTGGAAGAAATTTATTTAACACAGTTTCCTTCCACTCACTCCTGCTGTGAAATGAGTGAAAGAATATAAAACATGAGTTGCTGTTAGGTTAAATGTAGTTTCTACCTTTCTGTGTCACCAAACCTCAAATACAAGGGGCAACCTCAGAGACGATACAAAGATATTAATAATGGACACCTACCTATAACTTTGGGAATTCATCTTTAAGTTTCTCTTTACCAATATCTTCTCTAATTTCAGAGGTACATTTTATTTTTTATTTATTTTTTAAAGGTACCTTTTAATGAATTACGTGCTGTTCTAAGTTGTTGCTTTAAATGAAAGCAAATAGAAGTAGTTGAAAATCTGACATCTAGAAAATCTGGCTTTTTAAAAAATTTTATGAAAAAGCCATACATTTAAGAAGATGAAAACATAGATATGCTCTACTCGAAGCCAATCAAACAGATTTAATATGCAGTAGAGACCATTCAGAATCTCTCCCAGCTCACAACTCCCTTTGTCTGGAAAGTAGATGTATCTTCTTTCTACTGCAAATGCACAAATGTGGGCCCCTGGCAGTTGTATAACCACTTTCTTCTGACTAGGCTAGAGATCGTATACCTTACTCAGTTGGGTACATCAGATTCTCTCTAAGAATTTGGAAAGCAGATTGCAGGGATAGTCAATTCATTTCCAGTTACAGCTATAATCGAGAGCTACAGAGCTGCCATGTTTCAACATGTGCAGAGAGAAGCAGAAAGTACACGAAAAGAAGAGTACAAACCCACAGAGAGAAACAGAAGGGATAGGTGGGACACAGTATCTCTGGGTTCCTGATTCCATCCAGTTTCTGATTCCCACTCTCATGAAGCTCAGCGATAACCTCATTTTTGAGGATCTAAATTTCCCTTTTGGTTTAAGCTAGCTTGAGCTGGTTACTGTTACTTACAAACAAATGAATCTTAACAGTGACTCTTAAAAAGAAACTGTTGTTGATAAGAATTACCAAAAAAAATTCCCACAAATCAAGTTTCCTATAGAATGTAAACATGAAATATATACAAAATGAGGGAAGTAGGGACTTAAAACTGAAAGACCAAGTACCATTGTCAGCTGACAAAAATAAAGATAGAACATGTCTAAAATAAATCAATGACAAAGTACCCAACACATAATAATTCTACTTTAATACAAATTTTCATGAAAAATTTTGTTATAAAAAAGGATATGATTATAATTTCAGAACCAGATTTTACAAAACTACCCACCCCTAAATCTCACTATTCATGAGACTGATAATAATTGAAGAGTTAAAATATTTAAAATTAGCATACTTCCTGGATAGTAGCAAATAGCACCTGGTTGCATATGATCACAATCAGATGTTTTCCAGAATCCATCAGTGTCTAATATTACACAGTCTTCAAGTTGCTCATTATTTTCAGCCCAGCGACTAAATGGAAGATGTTTTCTATCTGACCAGCCGAAGTTGAGTTCATCCTGTAAGCAGGAGAAATACATTTCAAGTGGCAATATTCCGTGTCATCCATTTTCTATTATTTTTGTCCCTCATCAATCTAATGACTTTTAATTTTACCTTATACATATATATTTTAAAATTTTACCTTATATTTAGCACATAGTTACATAGACTTACCATGCACCAGGCACGGTTGTAAGCGCTCTGCAAATATTAATTTACTTAATCTTCATAACAACCATATAAGACAGGAACTATTGTACCCATTTCACAGATGAGAAACTGAAGGCATGTATGTGCGCAGTGCTGTGATTCTAATCCAGGCCATCAGACTCTAGAGTCTATGGTCTGAAACGTTAGACTGGGCTGCCTCATACATAATTGGAACTATGGGTTGTTGGAAGTCAGAGAAACAACATACAGGAGTGGAAAGAACATGGGCTGGAGCTAAAGCATATCTAGTTTGGAATTTTGGTGCAGTCATGTATTAGTTTTTGATTTTACTTTGCCATGTTTCCATCCCCTCAGCTATTAAATGGATGTGACACTTAACCTCAGGACTAGAATTAGTGGGGTGATGTGTAAAATACATAATGGCCAGCAGGTACACATGGCCACGTAAATATTAGCTCCCTTCCTCTTAACCGTGATTCAGGCTGCTTTCACACTTGGGTTTATGGAGAAGCTTCCTCATTCACTCTACTTCATTGTGCACTAAAAGACTGTGAACATCAGTCTGTCTTTACATCTTGCCAAGGGCCTGACCACCCACCTATCCTGAGAGAGACTTTACAGAATAGGTACAAAGTCCAGGGGATGGACTGTGGGGATACAGACCTGTCTGTGCTTCTCCAAGGTGCTGACAGAGCACCAGGCCTTGCACACTGACCCAATGACATAAGCTGTCCTGAGACCCAAGGCAATTTTACATCACTGGTTGATTTGGATATTGGGTAAAGGCCACACACAATATCCTTAGTGAACCATAAATAGCAAACATGTTTAAGCTTCAACACCTACAACTGTTTTCATTCTGAAATTGTTCTCTACCAGGGTTCCAGCTGTAACTTTGTGGCCAGTTAATTCCTAAGCCCCTGTGGCCTCAGATGTGGCCCTTTGGCCATGTGATGTTAACATTACCCTGGATTCCTTCACCTCTGCTGCCTTCACAAATAACCCAGGTATCTGGTCCTTTGGAAATTTTATTCCTTGTAGATAAATCTCTGCACCCTCTATCTCTGCTAAATACCCTCTTTCTTTATTAAGACTGTAAGTATCTCTTAACTAAATTCTTGACCTTAATTGATCTTAATTAAAACCTGTCTTTTCTACAGGAATAATGCCCTTTCAATACCCACAGGGGAAGGCTGTTTATTTTTCCATTCTCAGATACCACAGGGCTATGAGAATGGAATAAGCATTTTTATTTCCTTCAGTCATTTCCTTTAGGGTCTATGCAAACTCCCAGATTCCTTGCCTCTTTTTGACTTTCACTTATAACTTGGCCTCCTTGTTCCTCCCTGACATTCACTAAGGTGATGCCCCATGTCTTGCTCTGTCTTCCTAGTCCTACCATTGACTTATGGACATTCACGTTCATGTGGATGGCTCACCAGTTCCCCAGCCTTCGTGACTTCCTCTATTTCTATGTACTTCCACTTCTACATACTTAAGTGACCTGCTCCTGCAGACACACTCTGGACTTTATATAACCCAGAACTGCCTCAGGCATTAGTTCAGGCCAACATCAGTTCCTGCATGAATTTTTTACAAGAAAGCTCTAGATTGCTCACTTCCTCACCTGCCCTCTGCCAATATAATTCTTCTTAGGTAAAAATCTGTTAATGTTACTACCATGTTTAAAATCTTTCAATACTCTTTCATTGCTTTCAATGTAAAGTTTTATTTGTATCCTGTCACGTTCCAAAGATTTAAGGCAGTTTATACAGATATGTAATAAACCTGTTAAAAGAGTGAAAGGAAAAAGAGAAACATAGATGATGACTGAAAATAGAGCAAGAGGGTGCCCGGGTGGCTCAGTTGGTCGAGCCTTACACACTTCAGCTCAGGTCATGATCCCAGAGTCCTGGGATCAAGTCCCATACTGGGCTCCTTGCTCAGTGGGGAGTCGGCTCTTCCCTCTCCCTCTGCCTCCTCCCCCCCAACCCCCTCTGGTGCCCTCTTCTTTTGCTCACTCGCTCTCTCAAATAAATAAATATAATCTTTTTTTTTTTTTTTAAGATTTTATTTATTTATAGGGGCACCTGGGTGGCTCAGTGGGTTAAGCCTCTGCCTTTGGTTCAGGTCATGGTCTCCGGGTCCTGGGATGGAGCCCCACATCAGGCTCTCTGCTCCGTGGTGAGCCTGCTTCCCCCCCTCTCTCTGCCTGACTCTCTGCCTACTTGTGATCTCTCTCTCTCTGTCAAACAGATAAATAAAATCTTTAAAAAAATATTTATTTATTTGACAGAGAGAGAGAGACAGCGAGAAGAGGGAACACAAGCATGGGGAGTGAGAGAGGGAGAAGCAGGCTTCACGCTGAGCAGGGAGCCCGATGCGGGGCTTGATCATAGGACCCTGGGGTCATGACCTGAGCCGAAGGCAGCTGCTTAATGACTGAGCCACCCAGGCACCCCAATAAATAAAATCTTAGAAGAGAAAATGAGATAAGAAACAATGTCAAAATCCTTAAGTGATGAAAAAAAGTTAAAAAATAGTATGATCCCAAATGTCTTAAAAATATACATGTGTACATAGGAAAAACCTTGAGAGATATATACCAAATTATTAAATCATATTTATTACTAGGTACTAGGATTACAGGTGATTTTAATTTCCTTTTAAAAAAATTTACTGGGCACCTGGGTGGCCCAGTCAGTTGAGCGTCTGACTCTTGACCTCTGCCTAGGTCATGATCTTAGGGTTGTGAGATGGAGCCCTATATTGGGCTCTGCACTTGGTGTGGACACTGCTTGGGATTCTCTCTCTTCCTCTCTCTCTGAGCTCTCAGCCCCCCGCTCTCCCTTGATTCAACTCTGATTTTTAAATTCTTTTCTTCCTCTCTCCTTTGCATTGGCTGGAGAGGCAGGGAAGTTCCTGATTCCCACTCAGTCTTTAACTAGAATAAAAAGAAGTGTTCAGCTACACACGTCCACTTGAACTTTTTCTTCATCTAAACAATAAAGCACCAGACCTTTCAATAGTAGAAAGATGATGACCACTAAAAATGACACACATCATGAAACTTACTCACTGTAGTAAGACTTGACAATCTCCAGGTTCTTTCAGTTTGATATGAGAAATGCTGTGTACAACAAAAATTTCACATTCCATCACCCAATCTGGGCAGTTAGGACTGAAAACTTACGTCTTGACTGGAGAGTCCAATCCACAGAGAGGAGTTATGAAGAACGCCCTGCACAGTTAGGAACGCCTGCTGGTAAGGGTCTGTGATGCTCACCAGCTGCATGTTATCCTTCTGACACTCCCTTAGAGCATCAAACCAAGTCATAGGCTTCAGGATGATTTTGTACAGATTATTTAGATACTTCACTGTGTCTGAAGTGTTCTGCAAGGTCTGTTTGCTTTCAACTTCTATGTGTAAAAGGAAAAAAAAACCACAAAAAATCACCCACTCTGCAAGTCATGGGACATTTCCTCAAGGTTCTCCACAATAAGTACTTCAGATATTACTTATCTATTCATTTGTTTTGGATTTTGGTTAGGCGAACTAGGTATGTCTGGCTGTATACCTTAGGTATATGTGTGAGCCACAACATTTGTTTTCTAAAATTAGAATAATATTCTGTTTTTGTTGATCTGATTTAGGAAGAAAAAAAAAAGCTGTAAGTAAAAGTAGCCTGTGATAAGATTTACCATTTCAGGTTGGTGTCAAATACCTCCTTTGTTTAAACTCCTTCAATAAGAGAAAGTGTTAGGTGTTCCCTTACAAAGTTTCCATCTGGGAGAGCTCCAATGAAAAAAATGTACAAAACAACCCACAAAAGGCTGTACTGAACTATTGCTTTACAGTACTTCTCTGAAGAAAGAAGTTACTAAACAGTATGAACAAATGAGCATGGTTTAATTTAACAAAAATCTCTTTAGAAATACATGGATTATCTACTTGAGGTTTTCATTACATGACTTTTTAAAATCATTTATTAAAAACATTGTAATCAATGAAAACAATGTAATACCTTCTAAAAACATCTCTTTGAAAATATGGATGATTGTTATTTTTAGCACACATTTTATTTTTATTTGGATTACAGTGAGATATACACAGTGATCCGTTTATAATGCTTCACACCTTTTTGTATGTGTGTGATAAACTTAATTGTGAATGTTTACCAAAGTCAATTAAAAACATTACACTTTTTCTCTTTTCTCCAAGATAGAAAGTAATAACTGAAAAATGTCAGAATAGAAAAAAGAACAAAATTCAATCATAACTTACTATAATTAGATAATTCTTTTTAACAAATTCCATCTGATACTTAATTTTGATATTTAATTAAGTAAAACAATGTTAATTGAAAAAAAATCACATTCTATTAGAGATAACCTGACTCACTGAACCAATATGGATTTAGCCATGTTGAAATTTTAAGGAAGCTATGTTTATAAATTAATATTAATTCATTTATAAGATTTTTATGAAAAAATATTGCATATCTCTAACAGTATAAAGTACCATAGTTATCTAGATAATAATTTATACCTGAATATTTCTGACAAAGAGACAGAGTGTGGTGTTCACTGCAGGAAGTAAAATTCCATGTCCCAGTAAAAGGCGACTTTTGGAGGTTGAGTATTAGTGCACAGTGGTATTGGGACTCTTCCTCAAAAATCTAAACAAAAAGGCAAACATGTACAAACAATCATGAAACTATAACTGTCTGAAGATCCTAGCAGGAGAACTTTATATTCCAAATTGGATTTTTCCTCCTGAAAAAATTCCATTTAAGAGTTGACCATGAGGGTGCCTGGGTGGCTCAGTGGGTTAAGCCTCTGCCTTCGGCTCAGGTCATGATCTCAGGGTCCAGGGATTGAGCCCCACATTGGGCTCTCTGCTTGGCAGGGGGCCTGCTTCCCCCTCTCTCTCTGCCTGACTCTCTGCCTACTTGTGATCTCTCTCTCTCTCTGTCAAATAAATAAATAAAATCTTAAAAAAAAAAAGAGTTGACCATGAAATCACAAGAAAACTTTCAAAAATTTCCAAAGCATGGGAAAAGGGCAACTAACTTTAGAAATTATAAAACAGTGGCAATATTATTAAATATAAATTCTAAACAGATAAAGAAAAACTGGTAAAAGTAAGAAGAAAACACAATTATAGTAATATCTAACTCTCTGCTATCATTCTTCACATTTCAAAGCAAAAAAGTAATGATTGTTAATTCAATTTATCAGATGTTTATAAAAGTTTTATGATGACAAGCTGTAGATACTACACAATAGAGAACTCACCTTAAAGCTTTGATCCTACACTAGTCACTCTAAAAATATCTATAAATAAAAGTATCTATTTAGAGTTCATTACCTGACCACAAATCAATAATACTAGATATAAAATTTATTCAAATTATATTGTTCCTACGGTTTTTGTATGTTTGAAACATATCACACACTTAGAAAAATAAGACAAGTAAGCTTATCCCAGGAGCTACAGATTTTTAAAAAAACACATACATACATACTTGCTTCACAATAAACACTGACCCAAAAATGAAACAAAATAATTATAGTTAAGAATAATAAGGGAAAGATCACAGGGATATGAGTAAAACTTTTTATAGAGGCAGACATGTATTCTTCTTCTTCTTCTTAAGTTTTTTATTTGAGTATAGTTGACACACAATGTTACATTACTTTCAGGTATGCAACATAGTGATTCAGCTTCTCTGTATGTTATGCTGTGCTCACCCCAAGTGTAGTTATACGCAATCCAATTATAGTATCATTAACTATATTCTCCATGATGTGCCTTTTATTCCTGTGACTTATTCGTTCTGTAACTGGAAACCTGTACCTTCCACTCCCCTTCACCCAGTTTGCCCATCCCCCACCCCCTTCCCTTTGGCAGCCATAACTTTTCTCTGCATTTATGGGTTTGATTCTGCTTTTTATTTGTTTATTCACTTGTTTTGTTTTTTCACATGAATGTTTTCCACATGAGTGAAATAAGATGGCATTCGTCTTTTTCAGTCTGACTTATTTCACTTAGCATAATACAGCCAGGTCAATTCATGTTGTTGCAAATGGCAAGATCCCACGTTTTTATGGTTGTATAGTATTTCTGTGTGTGTGTGTGTGTGTGTGTGTGTGTGTATACCACATTTTCCTTATCCATTCTCTATCGATTGATACTTAGTTGCCTCCACATCTTGGCTATTGTAAATAATGCTGCAGTAAACATAGGGGCACGCATTTTTTGAATTAGTGTTTTAATTTTCTCTGTGTAAATGCCCAGTAATGGAGTTATGCAAATATGTATTATTAGATATATTCTGTTTTTAAAAAGAAAGATAAACTAAGAATCGAATACAGGAGACTAGAAAATGAACAAAAAATATAACTCCAAAAAAAAAAAGGATAGAAAAATGTAGTAATAATTGTAAATTCATCTCAAGCAATAGAAGTAGAAAGAAGGTGGAGAAGAGGGAGGAGAAAACCAATAGACAACAGTTTTGTAAAAATCTAAATAAGAAAAAATTAAAATACAACCAAAATAAGGTATGGAGATTTAGAAAGATAACAGCATACACAATTTTATTTGAATATATTTGAAAATCTAAAAGAGGGGTGCCTGGCTGGCTCAGTCAGAAGAGTGTGTGACTCTTGATCTTGGGGTCATGAGTTTGAACCCCATATGGGTTGTAGAGATTACTTAAATAAAAAAAAAAAAAACTTAAAAAGACCCGAAAATCCAAATGAAATGGGGAACTTACCTTGAAAAGCACAAATTAGCATAACTGTTGTAAGGAGAAGCAGAAACGTCAAAATGTACTAGTAACTTTAGAGGAAATTGAAAATTAATACTAATAGTTCATTTTAAGAACTATGTGTGAGATAGCTAAAAGCTTTAAATGAATTATTTTATGTAATTCTCATATTGTATTGTAGGTATAATAGTATCAGAATTTACCTATGAGAAACTGAGGCTTAAGAAAACTTAAGTGAACTTCTAAAGGCATACTAAATGGCTGAATGGAATTCAAACCCAGACAATGTGATTTTGGCATTTAGGCATTCGAACACTGCACCAAATCCCTTTAGTATTAAAGAATGATCTCTGAAAAGGGTTCTAGCATCACATAACTTTGTAGGTAATTCCTTCAAACTTTCAGGGAAAGATAGTTCTCCAGGCTGAGTTATAATTTCAAAACACAAAGGCAGAAAGCTAGCCAGTTTATCTTCTGAAGCTAACATAATCAGAAAAAAAAAATCGGACAATATAGCACAAAAAATTAACTCTATGAACAGAGATTCCCTAATACAATTCTAATTAGTCCAATTCCGTATACTGGTAAGTTAATAATCCATTCAGAGCAACTACATTTTATGATAAGATGAAGATGGTTTAATATAAATATATGACAATTTTAGCAGATGCTGGAAATAAGCTTTAGAAAAATCAGTATTTATTCCTGAACAAAAGTTCTAAATAAGCTAGTTACAGAATGATATAACTTAAGTGGAGTTGACATTGGGGCAACGGGGTGGCTCAGTTAAGAGTGGACTCTTGATCTCAGCTCAGGTCTTGATCTCAGGGTCATGAGTTCAAGCCCCATGTTGGGCTCTGTGCTAGGTGTTGACCCTACTTAAAAACAAACAAACAAACAAACAAACAAACTAAACAAACAAACAAACAAACAAACCCCAAAGAGTCAGCATCTTATGTAACAATGAGAGACTGCAGACAGTCCTACAAAATCCAGATCATGTCTAGGATGGTGGTTATTCCTTCTGGTACTACCACAGTTCTGGAAGTCCTACCATAGGTAATAAAGCATAAACTGGTATTTGAAGATTATGATTATCTAATTAGGAAACCCCCAAAAATCTAGTGAAAAACTCTGAGAAGAAATAAGGGATTTTAAGTAAGATGGCCAATGAAATAAATACATAAAAATACTAAAACAATAACTTTCTACATGTCAGTGAGAAAATCAAGAAAAAAACCTGCCACTCTTAGAAGCAATGAGATATGGAGGGCTCTAAGGAAAGACCTGAATAAATGGATATACTATACCATATTCTTGAATTGAAAGATTAATAAAAAGATGTTAATTCTCCCTAAAATGTTAAATTTTTATCAGAATTTTTAAAATTTGTTTTAATTGGAGATTGACCAAATAATTATAGTTTGGAAGAATGGACAAGAATAGCTAAAACTATTTTTAAAGGTATATATAAAGGTAACTATTTTTATTATATTTTTTAAATATGTAAAATTGTAGTATTTAGATCAAGGTCATAGCTATATAAGAGTATAACTCATGCACACACACAATATATGATAAAGGAGGCATCCTATATTGCTTTTAACAAATGGAAGTATATGCAATAAGTGATGTTAGACAAGATTAGGGAAAAGCATTTAGTATTCTCTGAAAATATATACCATAAACCACAGCTGTATCATGCTGTCAGGAGACAAAGGCAAAGAAAATATACACATATATTTAACTAACATTTATATGATGAACTTTCTAACCTAAAAGAAATGGAGGAGAAAAGGGAAAAAAACAGATCTGAACGTACACCTGTGCAAAAAATCAAAACCTATTTCTATAATATCTTCAGTATTCAGCATTTAAGAAGAAAAAACTACAGGAATATTTTTAATAAACACAAGAAACAGAGTCAGCAGGGTTTGATAAATATTGGCAAAGAATAAGAACATTCATACCTGATGAAATTCAAATTACTATTGAACTTACAGAAGTTTGTTTTCATTTGATATAGAGAAATATAAACAAAAACATGATTGATATATTTAAATTACCAAATTAGCAAAAATTTTTAGAAGACAATGATCCTTAGACGTAACATAGTAGAGACGCTAAGAACACTGGTTCTGCAGACTCATGGACCTAGATTTAAATGCCAACTGCATGCGTGGCTGCATAACTGGGGGCAAGTTACATGACTCCCGATTCTACATTTCTTAGAGGTGGAGTAACAGACCTTTTCACGTCTACTGTGCAGATTAAATGAAATAATGCATATGATACATTAGCAAAGTGCCCGACACATATTAGCTGTTCAACACATGTTAGAAATTATTAATATGCTGGTATGGATAGAATGGCAATCATAATATATTACTGACAAAAATATAAACTCATAAACCTTTCTGGAAAGCATCCGGTGATCAAAGCTTTTAACTACTTAATTCTTTTGATTGGGCTATTGACTTCCAAAATCTATCTTAAAGAGGTAATCTGAACTATAACCAAAGTTTATGCACAAAAATGTTCACTGTAGCACTATTTATGATTATGCAAAAATGGAAACAGCCTTAACACTCAGCACTGGTTAGATAAATGGTGGCATACCTATCAGGAAATACTGCATTAACTATTAAAATGCTTATCAAGTACATCTTTTAATGGTATAAGAAACTACTTATGATAGAATACTAAATGAGAAAAGCAGAATACAAGATCTTATCTATATCAGAAAGATAATGTATGAAAAAGTCCTAGAAGGAATAATGCTGAAATACTTACTGTGATTTCCTAGATTAGGGTTCAAACATGGTTTGAGACTCCTTTAGTTGACTCACATATGTGATAATGAAATAGGATAAAATAGGACAAGGAGAATAGACTAGATAGAGTAGAATAGTATAGAAAGAAAATATCAGTGTGCACACCCTGTAAGGGCAAGTATTGTTTCCTGAAACATCTGTTTCAATTCAATATTATATTTATATTCATGTACTAAATAGCAATTTAAATGTATTTCTTACTATGGGTTATGGTTACAAGTTTAAAAGCTACTGGCCTAGGGACACCTGGGTGGCTCAGTCAGTTAAGCAGCTGCCTTTGGCTCAGGTCATGATCCCAGGGTCCTGGGATTGAGTCCAGCATCGGGGGGGGGGGGGGGGGGCTCCTTGCTCAGCAGGGAGCCTGCTTCTCTTTCTGCTTCTGCCTGCTTGTGTGCTCTCTCTCTCTCTCTCTGACAAATAAATAAATAAATAAATAAAATCTTTTTAAAAGCTACGGGCCTAACTGGGATCAGGGTTGATAGCTTCCTGTATTGTGCTAACTCTTGTATAACTCTCAAATTTTCTATAATGACCAAGCATTATTTTAATATTTACTTTGTACATAATTACACATGACTCAGAGTTCTCTTTGCCACCAACATCTACCTTGAGCAAAGTTATACTGCATCAGGAACATTGGCTGATTATTGTCTAGGGCATATCTTTGGAATCTGAGTTTAAAGTTAATTTCATCTTTGCCATTGTGCAAAAGGTGATCAGACAGAGCAATGGGCAGCAGAATCACGGTTTAGGGTAGTTATTGTTAATATGATACTTTTTTCCCTTTCTTTATGTTTGGCTCTTAGGGAAAAATGATCACTAATCATCGATTTTGTACTATTGGCCTTAGGAGAGAGCCTCACATCCCAAAATATTAAGTAAAGCACTTTTATTTGCTTCTATTTGCATTTCACTACCTGATGGCTTTTTTGTGGTTGTGAAGTAAGTGCTATGGAGTCTGGAGCTAGTGTGAAAACCTGGGGTACCTGCTTGAATGCCAGGGAACTCCTGTGGTTCTTCTTGAGATAGTTTTCCTGAGATGGGATTCAGATGAGATACAAGTCACCCAGTTAAAGCACACATTCTAAAGTTCTTAGTATGTTCAATTGTGCAACCATCATCCCCAATCCTTCTTTGTACCTTAGCCTCTGGCAACCACTAATCTACATTTTATCTTTGAAGATGTGCCTGCTCTGAACATTGCATTTAAGTGGATTCATAAAATAGACCCTTGTTCTTAATCCAATAATTTATAGGAGACTTGGGTATTTCTCAGAGCTATATAGATTTTTTTTCTTTTTTAGAGAGAGAGAGCGAGCAAGTGTGTGCACACATATATGCACGAAAGCAGAAGTGGGGAGTGGGGGCAGAGGGAAAGGAGAGAGAGAATCTTTTTTTTTTTTAATTAACATATAATGTATTATTTGCCTCAGGGGTACAAGTCTGTAAATCATCAGTCTTAACACATTTCACAGCACTCACCATAGCACATACGCTTCCCAATGTCCATAACCCAACCACCCCATCCCTCCAACCCCTCTCCCCTCCAGCAACTCTCAGTTTGTTTCCTGAGATTAAGAGTCTCTTATGGGTCGTCTCCCTCCTTGTCCTATCTTGTTTCATTTTTTTCCTTCCCTAACCCCCACAACCCCTGGCCCTGCCTCTCAAATTCCTCATATCAGAGAGATCATATGATAATTGTCTTTGGAGAGAGACAATCTTAAGCAGGCTCTGTGCCCAGCAAGAACCCAAGGCAGGGCTGGATCTCACAACCCTGAGATCACAACCTGAGTTGAAATAAAGAGCCTAGGGGCGCCTGGGTGGCTCAGTGGGTTAAGCCGCTGCCTTCGGCTCAGGTCATGATCTCGGGGTCCTGGGATCGAGTCCCACATCGGGCTCTCTGCTCGGCAGGGAGCCTGCTTCCCTCTCTCTCTCTCTGCCTGCCTCTCTGTCTACTGTGATCTCTCTCTGTCAAATAAATAAATAAAATCTTTAAAAAAAAAAAAAAAAAAAAAAAAGAAATAAAGAGCCTAATGCTCAACTGACTGAGCACCCAGGTGCCCTGAGCTATATAGATTTCTGATTAAAAAAACTTACATGTGTTGGTATTTGCAGCCTCCCACCAACTAATAATGGGTGAAAGTTACTGTATGTCAGCTCTCGGTTATCCGTCCATTTGCTTATCCTCTCATAAGCGGTCCAGCGCAAACCAATCCATAAAGTAGCTTCCATTTCCGGAAGCAAGGATGTAATAAAATCTGTCAGAAAGAGTTTTTTTTTTTTTAAAGCATTTGACTTATTCAAATTAAAGATACACTAAAAATGTCAATGAATACCTCTGGCTTACCTACAAAGAGATTCTTTCACTTATTCTGTAACAAAGTAGCTTAAGAAAATTTTTTTAATATGGTAATTCCCCAAAGCCTCTCAGAACTGACTTGGCCCCCAGATCAGAATAAAACATGTTTTCAAAAATAATTCCATTACCTTGCTCTCTCTGGCTCAGCACTGAAGGAAGGGTACCACCATAGGTACGACAAGTATCACTCGCTTGGGAAAATGTGAGCGACTTTGGTTTGACTTTTAGAAAACACTGCAAACAAAAATCATATATGAAGCATAAGATTCCAGACACAGGAAAGCTCACAAAGGAAATAAACACCTCCTCTTTTAGAGGGCTGCTAATTTTTGACCTGTGAGATATGTAAATCACAAAGTGGTACTATACAAATGCAGATCTACACCCTCAATATAAAAAACTAGAGATTGGTCTATTAGTCAAACTATTTTTTTTTTTAAATCTCCCATTTATTGAGTGCTTCCCATGTGCTAAACAGTAAGCATAATACTATCTCATTTAATTAATCTCACAACAAATGGGAAACTGAGGCACAGGGCAGTGCAGTAACTTCACCCATAAGTGAAATAGTCAGACAGCAGTATGGTCAGCATTTAGATTCTGTTCCATCTGATTTCAAGGGCTGCACTCATAATCGTCACCTCCTTATATAAAAACACACATTTTAAAAGAAATCATCCCCCTTGCTTTCTTTTTTCTTTTTTTATTATGTTCAGTTAGCCAGCATATAGTACATCATTAGTTTTTGATGTAGTGTTCAACGATTCATTAGTTGTGTTGACACCTGGTGCTCATCACCATATGTGCCCTCCTTAATACCCATCACCCGGCTACCCATCTCCCTACACTCATCCCCCTTTCTTTGGGCAGGATATTTTAATTCAAATTTACATCAACTATGTAAATTAATTTAGTCCCAGTATCTTTGGGGGAAAAAAAAGATTGTTCTAATTTTAAAAAGCCAAAATATGTCCTTACTATTTTAGCTTTGGTACAGATGCTTTCAGTTGTCATATCTTCCTTTCTCTTTTCGATGTGATGATCATGTTAGTGTGGAGTGGTACACCCTAAATAGTGTTCCTCGAACCATTCTACAAAATGCTTTTTTTTAGCCTCCTTAGACACTGGAGTGGCCAATGAGCTATATATGTCATTGGCTGGCTTCTAGAAAAGACCCTAGACAGAACACCCTGAACTTGAGCTTGGAAGTTTTATTATGTTAAAGATGACAGAGCAAAAAGACAAAAGGAGTTTGGATTTGAAGATGTCCTGGAGCTTCCACACCAGCCCCAATCTACTTACTGTCAAACTTCTTTCGTGTGAGAGAAGGGACTTTTTCTTCTATTTTTTTCTTTTTTTAAAAATTAACATATAATGTATTATTTGCCCCAGGAGTACAGCTCTGTGAATCGTCAGTCTTACACATTTCACAGCACTCACCATAGCACATACCTTCCCCAATGTCCATAACCCAGTCACTCTATCCCTATCACCCCACCCCTCAGCAGCCCTCGGTTTGTTTCCTGAGATTAAGAGTCTCTTATGATTTGTCTCCCTCCCTAGTCCCACCTTGTTTCATTTTTTCCTTCCCTACCCCCAATGGCCTCCACCCTGTCTCTCAAATTCCTCGTATCAGGGAGATCATATGATAATTGTCTTTCTCTGATTGACTTCTTTTGCTTAGCATAATACTCTCTAGTTCCATCCACGTCATTGCAAATGGTAAGATTTCCTTTCTCTTGATGGCTGCATAGTATTCCATTGTGTATATATACCACATCTTCTTTATCCATTCATCTGTTGGTGGACATCCAGGTTCTTTCCATAGTTTGGTCACTGTGATGTTTTAACATAGTATAGCAATCTCTTACTTAGCAGCCAAATGCATTTCCAAAGAGATACATATACCAATATGGATTATGCATTTCAAAGATGCAGATATGGAAGGTAGCATTTCCCAAACCTATTTAATCATTGAACCCTTTTGGAGGCAAGATCAATGACTAACATTTTGTTAGCATATGTGTAGTGTAGTACCCCAAAAAGTTTGGGAAATATTGGTCTAATTTAATTGGTAGATGCTGCTTGAATGTTTTCTTTCAAGTGGAAAATACATCAGCCAGAAATTGTCAGTTTCCTTCATGCTATATAGTTTTATTATTTAAAGTATTATAATCCATTGACCAATTAATTTCAGCAATTTAAGTTTACTGCACAGAATAGGAACATAGTTCTTTGAAAGACCTGTAGCCGTTACTAACTTGAGAGTTGACTTGGTTTCAGGCACTCTAGGGGATCAGGCGAGTTACTGAGACACGCAGAGGCTATCTTAGTGAAGTTATTTGATGGGCTGCGATTCTGCCACAGGCCACACAGCCATCATGAAAGCAATCATCATTTGTACAATGTAGCAATTCTCTCTTTACCTTATTCTGAAAAGTAATCCAATCCCCAGAGCACTGTATTTTAGCTGCAGAATCTGGACTGTATTTTTCTAATGAAGAGACATTATATTTTTCACAGATGAAGGGCAACTTGGTACCACAGTCTGTCGGTTTATTTAAGTCTGAGAAATGAAAAGCAAGATTACAGGGGTGAGAATTTTCCATTCAGCACATTTTAAAACTATCCAGTAGTAAAGAAAATCTCTTTCAATTGATCTTTCCCAAACAGTTAAAATACATTCCTTTTCTTCTCTAGCCCTTTCTATCTTCTGTTATTACTCATATCAGTAGGTTATAGCATATCAGCGTTGCCTGTAAAAATGCACATATTTGGTGGAAGGATCATAGTTACCTCCACAGTGGCTGGTGGTGGGAGATAGGTTGAAAGCGAAGGTTATTGAAGGGGTAAGAGACCTAAACTATATTTAGAATTGCTACCTGTTTATCTTTGCAAATTTGTCTATATGCTTCTCAGTAATGAAAGTGGTAAGTTTATTTCTATGTAACGGCTTTAGGATAAAGGAGGTCAAAATATTCATAGTGAAAAGCACTTTTATTTGCACTTGGAATTTGAGCCATGGCCATTAGCAATAAGTCAAAATATGATGAAGCAACAAAATGTGTAATCAAAAGGAAAGCAAGGTTAAGCTGGTAATTGAATCTGAAGTTCACATATTACATAATCAACATTAAAGGATTTGGAATTAATTTACCGCTAAACCAAGTCTTGGCAGACATGCACAGGCATTCCTCCCGAAATGTTATAGGAAAGTGAGGCCATGGATATCGTGAGCTGAAAGAAAATGAGAGATTTCACAGCTCATAACGTAGTTACATGTTCTATTCTGGTTTTTTTTTACTGTAATTTTAATTCTAAATTTAATGTTACGCCATTACTTTATACCACTTATTTCTTGATGCTAATATGCAAAAGGACTTGGTTTCTGTAGTCCACGCAGCATACGGATTAATGTTCAAAACACATTATAAATAGCATTTCTAAAGGGGAATTTGGGATGGCTCCTTTCCAACGACTTTACAAAGGCAGCATCAATGGTGTCACATACTACATAGAAGGCCGATCTACTGGCTGCTCTGCAGTTCTCACCCACCACTTCTGTTCATCACCAGAAATCTGAAAAACAAACCGATCAACCAACAAAATCACCCATCCTTGTGTGTGCTGAGTTTTCTGGAAAAGTTTCATTTAAATGCCCAGTCCCACCATAACCACAACTACTAACAATTCCAGACATTCTATTACTTTGGTCTCTAAATTATAGGGTCCTTTCATCAAAGAAGTAGCTGAAAACTCTTTGTATAACAGTATGCACTATTTTGCATAAGAAAATATGGTCACTGTAATTATAGGCATATGTTAATTGGATATGGAGTGTTCTATTGCAAATAATTATAAATTTAAAAATATAAAATTATTTTTCCTACAAAAAGCTGTTTTACAAAGTTAGTTATTAGAAGAAACAAAAACTCACATTAACTAGGGGTGTACCAGGGTGGCTCATCTGGTTAAGCATCTGCCTTTTGCTCAGGTCATGATCCCAGGGTCCTGGGATCAAGGCCCACATTGGGCTCCTTGCTCAGCTGGGAGCCTGCCTCTCCCTCTCCCTGCTACTCCCCCTACTTGAGCTCTCTCTCTATCTTTATGTCAGATAAATAAAATCTTTAAAAAAAGACAAAACTTAACTTTTAGTACAAAATCCAACAAAGAATTAGAATATTTTATATTATCTAATTATGCTCATCTTATAAATTGACACTTATAATTAATCTTGAATATTTTAAAACATTATACAGTTTTTTTTTTAAAGATTTTATTTATTTATTTGACAGACAGAGATCACAAATAGCCAGAGAGGCAGGCAGAGAGAGAGAGGGAAGCAGGCTCCCCACTGAGCAGAGAGCCTGATGCAGGGCTCGATCCCAGGACCCAGAGATCATGACCTGAGCCGAAGGCAGAGGCTTAACCCACTGAGTCACCCAGGCACTCCTATGCAGTTCTATTTAACTTTTCTGACATGAAATGAATTTGGATGTTGTTAGGTAAATTTTACTTGAAAGGAACATTTAACTTCTATAGATTTTGGTAAGATTTCTGAAATAATTTTTAATGGAACAAATATAAAAATAAGAAAAATATTTTAAAATATATTCTCTCAAATTACATTTGCTATTTTGTTTTTGATGGCTTTTAGTCCTGCAAGAGATGTCACTGTAGCCAGAGAGCTGTGATTGCTAGCACAGTACAGGACAGCTTCTTCATAGTTCAAGTGAGGGTCAGCAACAAACCAATATTCACTCCCTTCAATTACAACTGGAGGTCCGTGAATTCCAGCACGCTCTAAAGACGAAGAAAAATAATAGAGTTACGCACAGATCAAACTGCACCCTCTCAGCATGAATTAGTGTTTAAAACTATTTATAAATAGTAATGCATTAGATTTTTGACTTGCTCTGGCCAGGGCAGTGCTGCTTGCCAAGCACCAAGGATTTCTGAGCCAGTGAGAGACTTTGCCACCCTCCTGTACTCATGGAGGGGAACAAATCCAGGCCCAAAGCCTCATCCCCCACCACCCTTGAAGAGGTAATAGAGAAGCTGGCACTTAGGCCTGGGCTTCAGTAATTAACTAAGTACATTACTGAGAAGGTAGAGCAGCTTTGGCTAAGTTTCAGTTTTCTTAACTTACCTGGATTGTACCAGTCTGGTGTTTTTGGAATACGGCCTGTATAAGAAAGAAAGCAAAAGGCTCAAGATTAGTATCCAATTACAGATAATGTCATACTATAAGTAAGTGCCTTTAATCTAACTCAAGAGCACTTGCAGGATTGCTGAGTTCGACCATTTCTGGCCACACCATTTCCTTTCATATGATGATTGCTTCGGTTTGAATTTTGTGTGGCTTAATCTAAAGCTGCATCAGTGACAATCAAAAAGGCAGATCTGTTAACTATTAAAGTATTCCTAGCAGTTCTTTACGTTATAGCACAGAAGCCACAAAGGAAGACTAGATGGATAAAATATGGCTAATAATTAGAAAGTGTAAGTAAGTAAATGAGTAAATTATCCACATTACATAGAAGCACTAAGGAGTAGGCACCAAGATAATCATCACTGCAGGATGAGGTTATTCAAAAACTACTTCTCCCTCCAATGCAATCTGATTAATTGTTCTATAAACCTGGGTCGCTAGAGTTCATTGTCCCCCAGGGTATCTTTGTGAACAAGGGATAGTAATCGAGTATTGAAACTTTTGAAGAGGTGAGAGACAAACAGGGAGAAAAATAATAAAAATCACCCAGAATTCCTGGTTGGAAAGAGAGAAAATATGTACTTTATAAAGAATGATGGGCCTTGAAATTGGGTGGGTCAGGGTCCAAATGCCCTCAGACCTTCACTGCTGTGGGACTTTGGATCAGCTGCTAAGGTCCCTGAGACTCAATTCTCTATTCTATTAAAAAAACAAGACTCCACCACCTATCTCACAACGACTGTGAAAATCACTTTAAGACGGCCTCTACAAAGCACCCAGACAATTCCAGGGCTGAACGTCTCCCCGCAGGATGCTTTCCTCTCCCTTTTCATTCTGGTTGTAGGTCATATGGCTTTCAAGACAAAGACATAGTTTGATGACTATTAGAAATTACAGGGTAAAATAGCTATTCTTAATTTTGCTGTTGTATCTGGGCCTAATGCAGAGAAGATTCTATTCAGAGGACTGCCTGTATATCCATCATCTTGGTTTCTCTCTATGAGTCAGTGCTTTGTATATGGGATAATTTCTATCAACAATGGGTTAAATCAATTAAAAATATGCATAGTTTCTTGTTTGCAATCTTGTCAAAAACTTTTGTTCAGACACATGAAAAAATGCCCAACATCACTTGGCATCGGGGAACTACAAATCAAAACCACAATGAGATACCACCTCACACTGGTCAGAATGGCTAAAATTAACAAGACAGGGGACAACAAATGTTGGCAAGGATATGGAGAAAGAGGAACCCTCATACACTATTGGTCAGAAAGCAAACTGGTGCAGCGACTCTGGAAAATACTACGGAGGTTCCTCAAAAAGTTAAAAATAGAACTACCCTATGACCCACCAACTGCACTACTAGGTATTAATCCAAAGGATACAAAAATAGTGATTCAAAGAAGCACATGCACCCCAATGTTTATGCAGCAACGTCCACAGTAGCCAAAATAGGAAAAGAGCACAGATACCCATAGACGAATGGATAAAAAAGATGTGATATGTATATATATGGTATTGATATTGTATATATGGTATTTTATATATATTCCATATAATGGAACATCACTCAGCCATCAAAAAGAATGAAGTCTGGCCATTTTTCCATTTGTAGCACTGCGGACCTAGTGTTCTTATGCTAAGTGAAAGAAGTCAGTCAGAGAAAGATAAATACCGTATGATTTCACTCATACGTAGAGTTTAACAAACAAAAGAGATGAACATAGGGGAAGAGATGGAAAAATAATATAAAAATAGAGTGCAAGGCAAACTATAAGAGATTCTTAACTATAGGGAACAAACTGAGAGCTGTTGGTGGGGAGGTGCATGGGGCAGATGAGGTGACTGGGTAACTGGGTGATGGGCATTAAGGAGGGCACTTGATGAAATGAGTACTAGGTGTTACATGCAACTGATCAATCACTAAATTCTACCCCTGAAACTAATATTACAGTATATGCTAACTAAATTGAATTTAAATAAAAAATTTTAAAAAATCTGTTCATTTGTTTTTTGGAGGAAGCTATGTCTAACCTTGAAATTTCTTTAAATTAGTGAGAAAAGCAGAGTGTAAGGTTTTTTTTTTTTTTTTTGGTGGTTTTTTTTTTTTTTTTAATGAGATTATGTATGTGTGTACAAGATACCAAGAAGTATAATAAAAGACTAGGTGCATTTGGGTAGTGGCATTATAGGTGATGTTCCTAAAAACATTTTTATGAGCTTTATTTTTGATACCGTTTTTTCAATTAAAAAACAATATTTTAAAACTATGTATATCTATAGTGGTTATGGTTATTTAAAACATTTTAGCTTGTCAAAATATCCCTTTTAGAGAAGAGGACTAATTAGAACCAAATGGGTCAGGTAATAAGAAAGGCAAATACTCTGGTTTCTCTTCAGATCATATGAATCTTTTTTGCCTTTTTTAAAAAGGCAAGAGCTAGAGAAAAGATATGGTGATTTAGGCAATTGAAGAAGTAAACTGCTTTCAAAAAACCAGAGAAACACAGATTAATACAGAAATAATCCAGTTGAGCAGACTCTGGTGCCTCTACTAACTGATATGACACATTGTAATTTAGAATTTAGGGACTATCAAAGAGGAGTTTACATAACATTTAAATTCTGGATCCAACAGTCAGTGATTGCTTCAAACCACTGTGATAGGCTGAGACAGGAATTTCTTTAGTTTCAAAATTTTGTTTCTGCATGGGGAAGGCAGGGGTGTCATTATTTAGAAGATTTATTTATTTAGTTAATAGATTTATGCTTGCTAAGTTAGTTAATTCCTTTCTTTTTTGTTTAAAATAAAAAATACATAACAAGAAAAAGAAGACAACCACATGCTCTTTGGAATATTTCCTGTGGTTACTGGTTTGTAATTCCTATGGTTATGCTGGTGTGAACTCTTGGGTCTTCCCCACCACTCAAACAGGAGGCATGGGGTTGGAGTAGCAGCAGGCATAGGGTTGGAGTAGCAGCTACCAATGAGGGCATACTTTGGAGGGAGCAATGACACTCTCTGTGCCATGTTAGCAAACACCAAGCCTAATGGGAACATTACCATTACTGCTTCAAACCAGAGACCTTATCCAAATTAGTTACTTCCCTGCTTATTTAAAGGATACCCAAACTAGTTTCCCTTTATTCCTTTTTAAGTTTAATCAAGTAATCAGAAATAACTAAAGTTATCAACACACACACACACACACACACACACACACACACACACACACACACGAGTTTCCTCTTTTATTAGTAGCCTACCAGTTGCCTTTGTGAAAGAGACTCTTCAGTTCCTGTACTGGATATTATGTATTTTAAAGGCAATATGGTGATGGCCTTTTTAAGGAAAAAGAACAGTCTTCTAATAGTGGCATGAAGGAAACTTCTGGGTTCTTTAAGAGCTTAGAGGAGGGGGCGCCTGGGTGGCTCAGTGGGTTAAAGCCTCTGCCTTCGGCTCAGGTCATGATCCCAGGGTCCTGGGATCGAGCCCCGCATCAGGCTCTCTGCTCCGTGGAGAGCCTGCTTTCTCCTCTCTCTCTGCCTGCCTCTCTGCCTACTTGTACTCTCTGTCAAATAAATAAATAAAATATTTAAAAAAAAAAAAAAAAAAAAAAGAGCTTAGAGGAGGATATACATTTAGTTTCTACATTTAAGAGCTTAGAGGAGGATATACATTTAGTTTCAATGATCTACATTCAATTCAGAAATTTAGTTTAGAGCTTTCTGTGCAATTACCATTAATTAATTTAATATATCTAATAAAATTATTCAAACTTATTTTTAAGTTATTAAAAATAATTTGACTGTTAAAAATCTAAACATTTTCTTTTTTTCCTCAGTATTTCTTTAACATTTTCCTAGTAACAAGCTGAGTAAAAGGGTATCTCTTTATTCTTCTTTCTCTTCTTTTTGTCACCAAGCCTCTACTATTAAGTGAACTGGTTTCCTGAATTTGAATTTGAATTCCATAAACTACTAGCAGTTTTGGGGTTCAGTGCAAACTACTTCTACATGTTACAGAGACCCGCCAAATTTTGATTTCTTGACTTTTGCCTCATTCTTCCCAAGCTTATCTTCATTTTATCCTTCATTTTGCATCAAAATAAAAATTGAAGTGATTCCCTCCACTATGTATCTTCTTTTAGTTGAAATAATCTTTCATTCCAAAATCTAATCTCTCTAAATTCATCTTAAATTTTATCTTCCATACAAATTCCTTCATGATCAAAGAGGAAAGTACCATCTAATAATCAGCCTTATACTTGGGGTAGGAGTCAAGCAGGATGGAGCTTAATATACTAACTACATATATATGTAGATAAATATACCTATATATGTATGTATATGTGTGTGTATATATATATATATACACATGTATATATATGTATACATATATATACATGTATAACACTACATCTTCATAGGCTTTTTAAAGTTATAATTATAGACCAAAATGCTCTTTTAGGTACTTTAGGCTCAACATTTACAATGTTCATATGAGAAGATTGTGAAAAGGAATAACTACCACTTACCTTTTGGAATCTGGCATACCCATTCAAGTTTTGTATCACAAGCAAAAGGTCTTAAGTAAATAAATTCTCTGTCATCATAGAAATACCAGCTTCTTCGCCCTGGCCTCTGAATGACCTAAAGGAGGAAGAGGATTGCAGAATATTTTCAAGATGATGCAGTTTTATAAAACAGTGAAGTATAAGCCCTATAGTCTTTAATCTATTTTAGCCCTAGTACCTAAGATACTTGTTCAATGAATGAACACTGTTTAAATAGTTAACAGCCTCATCAAGAATCTTCAAAGGGCTGATACAGCAAATATATCATAAGTTCATGTTTATATCCAAAATGTAAATTTTTTTTCTCTTTTTGCTGATATGAAACTATAGATTGTATCTTTAAATTTCAGAAAGGTCAAGCTAAAAAAATGTTTACTTCAGTGGCTTCCCAACACCAGACTATGATGAAAGCAGATCTGTGAAAATGTGACATACAGTCTGACATCAAGGTCCCAGGTTCCTGCTCTGGTGTTGCTCTGCACTGCTAGGATGTTAATTAACCTCCTCTATGTGATCTGAGATAGCTCTCTACACACTCCAATTAGTAGGCAGGCAAGAAAGGAAATGGAAGGGCATGACCTGGGAGGAATCTCCCTCACTTTTTGGACTACTCTCTCTTAAGGTCTAGATTCTGGTGGGTACTAACGCAAGTGAGGGGAGAGTCTCCTTCTAGGACACTGCCTGGCTGGCCTTGTTCCTGACATTGGCTGCATCAGTGTCTCTTTTATTTAGTTTTTTTGGGGTAGATTTTCTAATCTCTTTACATGTAAGAATTCTATTTACATAGAACATGGTTTTTGCATCAGTGTTTGGAAATTTTACAAGCTTCTCCGAAGTTTTCTCATGTGTTAAACTGAGAGTTCTATAAAAATGGCATGATACTATTCAGTTTATTATTAGAACAATTGCTTTGAAAATAGTGCTTTCCAGTGGCCTTCTCAGTTCTTTGTCTCAAGCTTCCTGCAGCATTTCTGGAAAATCACTCTCTTGAATCTCCTTCTTGGGCTTGCATAGCAAAGATATAATCTATATGTCTCCCTACTTCCTCATCTTACATTTTATGTGTTGACAGTTCTAAACCCACTTTTGGCCCTTTGCACTTTTTTGAAATACATTTTTCTTTAACTCCCATCTTTTGATTTCAACTTACTATAGGATATTTCTTACTACTAGCTTGAATTCAAAATATCTAAACTAAAATGTTAATATTTTCTCCATAAACCAGTACCTTTTTTATTTCTTCGAAATTTTTTTATTTTTTATTTTTTTTAAAGATTTTCTTTATTTATTTGACAGACAGAGATCACAAGTAGGCAGAGAGGCAGGCAGAGAGAGAGAGAGAGGAGGAAGCAGGCTCCCTGCCGAGCAGAGAGCCCGATGCGGGGCTCGATCCCAAGACCCTGAGATCATGACCTGAGCTGAAGGCAGAGGCTTAACCCACTGAGCCACCCAGGCGCCCCACCTTTTTTATTTCTATAAACACCTAGTCATACTGCAGAGTAGACCCAGATACTTGGGTTTCAGTTCTGTAACCATGTATACTTACTCAGAACTCAAATTTCTTCCTCAAAAGATGAATATGTAATGGTCCCTACCTCACAAGGTCACGTATTAAGCAAAATAAGGACCTAGCTCACGAGTTAACAAGTATTAGCTGATGCCACCATCATCACCATTACCAGTGTTAATCATCATTACCTCTCATAACACTCTTGTTCTTGCATAAAATTTATACCCTATCTGTCATAGGTCCTGCAATTGCTTGTTCACTTATCTCCTATTAGACGTAAGTTCTATGAGGACAACTCTTTTATACCTTATCTTTGGTGTATCCCCCAGAGCAACAAAGACTACTTAGACTACTTTATGGAATCAATAAATGAATGAATTTTGCAAAGGAACATGCCTAACTTGTCTTTTATGTCTTCTGGTCCTACTTGCTGCATCTTGAAATCTGACTTGAGATGAATCTTCTTCATACCTTCCTTGGTTCACATCAGAAACCTTTTATAATGTTGTCGCCCACCACCAATGTAATTTCCTAAGTTTATTTTCAACCATGGCACCAAAGAAAACTTCTTGATCTTTATTCTGTTCTCCTCACTGCCTTAGTCTATCCCTTCCATTCTCTCTTTACTTGAGGCTACCTACTCATGTCATCCCCCATTAGAAAGACTTACCCTAACCTACCTGTACAAAAGCACAGTACAATCCTACCTCCTTCTGGAAACAGGTCACAAGAATCACTTCCTCTTCTGAGTTTCATTAGCCCTCCTCAGCCCACTCATTTGGAGCCTATTATTGTACAGTGATAATAGCCACCTTTCTTGAATATGAATTTTCTCTTCTCAAATTAAGTCTAAGGTAGCTTGAGGTGGGGCCATGGTGTTCTTACATCCCATTACATCTAATATCATGCTCCACACACAAAAGGCACTCTGTGGATCTGTTGCATACAATGCCAAATTTATTTTTTAAATATGCAGATTTTCCAGCATTGGACTGACCTTGACAGCAGCACAGTCTCTGATATCATAATCCTGCTGAAACTCATTTTCCATAAGAATAGTAGACACCTTAAAAAACAAGAGAGGCTTGAGATCGTAAGACTGATGTACAAATATTTGCAATTTAGATGTAATTTAGGCAGCTCTAATAACTCGAACACATTCACATGCCACAGAAGGAAAACTTTTTCATCTTTTTTTCAATATCAGGATGTTAAATTATGAGATGACTTAGAAAATATCATACTGTCATCAGTTTCCAAACAAAGGAAGTTATAGTTTCAGAAGTGGAGGTTAATAGTGTATTAAGTTTGCAGCTGGAATCACAGAGAATAAGGAGCTTGCAAAAGAACTTTTTTTTTTTTTTGGCGTGGATTGAAATGCTAGTTATTCAACTAACTAATTTCAGATTTACTCCCGTTTGAAAATGAAAGCCAAGAAATTTTGTATTTGGAAAGAATATACGATGAATTGACACAATGGTAATATGTAGTAAATATTTAATAAATTTGAGACTAATTTGCTCCTCTAAGTGTTACCTAAAACCTCTCTTTAGGATAATGTAAACATTTGAAATAGTATTTAAGGTCTTCTTGAGGTTTCCTCAAACAAATGATTTCTCCCAATAAAGATACATTCTTTTTTATATAACTTTTATATTTTTAGATAATAAAAGTAAAAGCTTCTTATTGTGACAAAAGGAAATAAAAAACAGCACAAAGAAAAAGAAAAACACACTTTACTATCCAAAGATGCCACTATATCTATATATCCATATTTTTCTATTTTTAGGCCTACAGAGAAACTATCTATATGGTTATTTTTTAATTTTAAAAAGTATTTATTTATTTATATATGTATGGTTATTTTTTTTTAATAAAAGTAAGGCTAGTATCCTTTTCCCTCACTTCATATATGTGAATGTATTTTCATTTCAATAAAGATAGTTCTTCACAATTTTAAAGGTTATATGGTTTTTATATATATATATATATGTATATATATATATATATATATATAATGGTTATAAAGATGTGGATGTATGGAAACAAATAATCCCTACAAGAAAGTTTAAACTTACTGGTGTATGATCACTCCACTCCCAGGATCCTTGTAAATCTGGGCTTCTTTTATTCAAACCTATCCACAGCCAACGCTGGTCACTATGTAAAAAGAAAGTATTAAAAAAAAGTTTGAGCACAGATTTGGCAAAAATATATAGCATTCACATGTCTAAAATGCTTAAGACATATAAGTTTGTCCTGTCACTAACTGAAAAGCACAATTTCAAGCTCTATTAAAATGCCTTCTGAAATAAAACCGAACTTTAAATATGAGAGAGCTGTGGAAAAAGTACCACACTTTTCAAAACTAAGTTTTGAGTCATGTTCTTTTTTTTTTTTTTTAAAGATTTTATTTATTTACTTGAGAGAGAGAGAGAGAGAGCGAGCATGAGAGGAGAGAGGTCAGCGGGAGAAGCAGACTCCCCGCTGAGCAGGGAGCCCGATGCGGGACTCGATCCTGGGACTCCAGGATCATGATCTGAGCCGAAGGCAGTCGCTCAACCAACTGCGCCACCCAGGCACCCTTGAGTCATATTCTTTATATGAAAAGTAAAAATTATTCTGCTTTGAACTTAAGGGAAAAAAAGTACATGATTATTCCAAATCTTTTAATGGAGACCTTCAATATTAGATAATATTTTCCATATAGTCAAAGATAGCAGTGGCATTTTTTAAAGTGTTTATCTATAACATAACCAAATATATATTTTTAATGCAAAACAAATCATTTGGCTAAATTTTTATTAAACAAGATCAAGATTAAAAAAAAATTATTTAATTTCCACAGCCTATTAAGTTTAAAGTAAACAAATATAAGGTTTTTTTTTTTAAGATTTTATTTTTTTTTTTTTAAAGATTTTATTTATTTATTTATTTGACAGATCATAAGTAGGCAGAGAGGCAGGCAGAGAGAGAAGGGAGGAAGCAGGCTCCCAGGGAGCCCGATGCGGGGCTCCATCCCAGGACGCTGGGATCATGACCTGAGCCGAAGGCAGCGGCTTTAACCCACTGAGCCACCCAGGCGCCCCAAGATTTTATTTTTAAGGAATCTCTACACCCAAAGTGGGACTCAAACTCACAACCCTAAGATTAAGAGTCACATGCTCTACCATCTGAGTCAGCCAGTTGCCACCCTCTCCATTTTCTTAAGGATTAAATATCTTCTAAAAGCCAAATTCCATGGGTTATAGCAGAACAACATAATTAAACAGTCATTTAAGTGATTACATTTAACATTCATAACTATTATACTTCTATGCACAAGGCATTGAGCTAGGTGCTATGCTAATACAGAGAAGTACAAGACGTAACATCTTTCCTCAAATGGCATATAAATTAGTCAGGGAGATAAGACATACATGAACAAAGAAAATAACTGTTTTGGAAAGATATCAAATGATACAAAATTTGTATAAATTTTAAACGTTACAAAAATTCAGAGAAAGAAGGTCATTGTGGAGGGCAGGAAGTCAGGAAACATTTTCTGAGGCTGGTAGGACAATAGACAGTCATCAAAGGATGGCTAATATTTCTTTTAGAGTCATAATCCGAGTGTTTAACACATGCCAATTTTCGGTTTGACTGAGAAGAGGGACGGACATTCCAAGGAAGGATACATAGAATAACATAGAAGCAGAGACATATATTGTTAATATCCCTTTTCCTCAATTAAACTTGTTCTTTAGCTAGGAAGATACTGCTAATATAAATAGAAGTGATATAAGCATAAAAACATTTTTTTCACCTCTAACTCCACTTGAAAATATTCTCTAAAATGTTGCGCTTTTTAAAAAAATTTTATTTATTTATTTGAGAGACAGAGAGAGTGTAAGAGTGGAGAGGTCAGAGGGAGAGCAGACTCCCTGCCGAGCAGGGAGCCAGAGGTGGGACTCGATCCTGGGACTCCAGGATCATGATCTGAGCCGAAGGCAGTTGCTTAACCAACTGAGCCACCCAGGTGCCCACACTTTTTAGGCTTTAAAAAAAAATTATTATGCTCAATTAGCCAGCATATAGTAAATGATTAGTTTTTGATGTAGTGCTTAATGATTACTTTTTAGGCTTTTTAAGTGGACTTTTAAGGAGACACTTTTTAAGTAGACTATTATCCATGTAAATTGTTTTTTGGTGATGCTGATTACTTTCCATATAATTTAACCTTCTGATTGCATGTAGTATGTCTGATCAGTTCATATGAGTGTATATGACATATGCATAACTAGACACATATATAAGTGTTACTTGCCTATAAATAGAGCGCATATTAGAGAAGGGGTATGTTCCAAACCTAAAATTAATCCTTACTCTCAAGCTCAATAGAATGTATGGAATATATGGAATGTATAGCTGAAAAATATGAGTCTGCATTTCAAAAAATTTGCTAGTGAGTCAAGGTTAGAGTAAACTTGATTTTTTTTTTTTTTAAGATTTTATTTACTTACTTGTGAGAGAGAGAGAGAAAGCACAAGCAGTGGGGAGCGGGAAGGCAGGCAGAGTGATAAGCAGACTCCCTGCTGAGCAAGGAGCCCAATGCAGGACTCAATCCCAGGACCCTAGGATCATGACCTGAGCTGAACGCAGATGTGCAATTGACTGAGCCACCCAGGCATCCTGAGCAAACTGAATTTTAGAATAATTTCTCATGTTTTAATAAAATAATTTATTTCTTTTGCCTCTTTCCTCTATTCAACATTCCTCTATACTTAAATATAAATAAATACTTTTCATCTTTTCAGTCTTAAGCTTTTCAACTTATTGCAGTGGAATGAGGGCAATCCCCTTTCAATCTTTATTGTTATACTGTTTTCTTTCACAGAAAAAGATGACCAATTTGCAGATTTCAGATAATCCAGTGGAGACAATTAAGTCCAGTCTGAATTTAGTAGCTATAAGAGGAATTTGCAGTTGTGTCTTCAACTGTTCAGAGCTTTCTAACAGGCCTCCAAATTTATCATACTTCCCAACTGCTGAATTTCTAAACCACAGGATCTAGATAATTGCCATAGACAGTATAATTAAAGTCAGATAGGTAAAATAAAGAGGAGGTTAATTTTGCTTTCTCATTCCTTTGAGATGTGAATTTATTTCTTTCAAATTTGTGCACATAATGTATTAGAGCCTGGGGAATTTGTGCACATTTTGTATTTCCCTAAAGTAAGCCTTAGATAGCCTGTATTCTTTCTAAAATCAACAGTATAACCATGAAGATAGTCGAAGGTCATTTGTCACCTGCATTTACTGAATAGTCAGCTCCCACAGAAAGCCTCTTTAGAGATCTGTCTCTAATCTATCCACCCGGTCCTCTCTAAGCTCCATCTCTGCCCACTTAGAAAACTCTGCTTTCAAGCTCAGTTCTGCCTCCTTGGTGGCGTCTCAGAAAATAGTTTCCTAGAAAACACAATTTGCCGCATTGTCTACAATTTTTTCATCTTTACTACCTTCTGAGATTGAACTTCATTTTAACTCAGACATTTATAGTTTTTAGCTCCTAATTCAAGAGATTCATTAGTATGTTATAAACATAGAAAATAGTAGGTACTTGTGTTTTTTTTCTGCGTGTGGCAAGAGGTGGAAAATATTTCCTCAATTCTAACTTATTTCTGATTTATCTATAGGCAGATAAAGAGAAGAAATTGAAAATTGCATGAATCATTGCACACCTCTAATGTGGATTTAAAAAATTTGAGGGAAAAGATGGATCATAACTGGAGAATTAAATCAAATGGAAAATTTCTCTCTCTTTGTAAATTTTTCTCCTACAAGCACTAAGTATATGGATTTAGGGTATTAGGTTAAGAAGACACTGCAGGAAAGGTTAATATGTGTATCTGTGTTAAAATTCCTGCTCTCAATCAAATTTCCTGCTGCATCTGGTTTCTAAGGAAAACAGTATCTCAGCTACAAACTCCAATAAATACTATTTGATGAGGGCATTTAGTCTGCAAAGCCTTAGATTTATATCTAAATCCATTCATGCCACATCACAGGAGGTAGTACACACAGCAGCAACAGCATTGCAAACAAGGCTTTCTCCTTTAATCCTAAAACTATTTTTGTTCCACAATGGCTTTCCCTGGTGGGCTGCCATTAAGAGTTACAAGGATCTTAGAGCCGTAATGACTTGGTACACCGTGAATCCTTTTCACTGAAATACAAATAGAGACATGGAAATTAGATTGCAAGAAGTACAGCAGTAATCTGACTTAACTCCTTGGCATGCAATACACAATTTGGGCGATGGACATCTGAGAAGGTCAATTCCCGCAATAAAAAGGTAAGGACTTCAGGGAGTCAGCTTTACAATCATTTTCTGATATAAATGAGTTTATCTCCTACCTTCCCTTCAAGCCAGGGTTACAATATTGGTTTTAGAATATGTTGTCTTTCTAAGTATAGCATGGGCAAATGATCTCTTTGTTAATGGAGCACCTAGTAAGCAGACAACAGTCTGCTTAATAACCCAGCATATGTCAGCTGGTAGGTTAAGAGTACAAATAAAAAATGGTGCCTATGAATGAAAGGATTATGGTGATTTGTTTTTTCTTTGCACTCTTTTGTTTTCAAAATTAAATATATATTACTTTTGTGATCAGAAAAAAAATGAAACATTGTTGTACATTCTTTGGAAAATAAACTATATGCATGGGAAGAAAATGGAAAGAACTTACATTAAATGCTAATTATGTTTATAACAGAGCTAAGATTTGAGGTGATTTTTATTTTTTTCATTGTCACTTTTATATTCCCCAAATCTTACATAATGAACTTGTATTAATTTTTTAATTGAAAGGAAAATCAGCAAGTGTGATCAGAAACAAAGAAACAAATCAAGAAAATTCCTTCATTACCTCACACTCATTTTATTTTGTAGTGTAATATCTATTACACTTATATGTATATGAAAGCTCTTAGTGATCATTTATATCACATATGATATTCCATTTCCCATCAATTGATTCCCACAAATACCTACAACCTCATTGCTTAGTACTTATCCATGGCTCCCTGTTCCAGTTAAAGGCTTCTAACCTCTTGCTTGGTATTAGCCAAAATCCACTTTGTTTATGTCAGTATTTTACTTAAAAATACTTTGGCCTAGACAGTTTGATGCTGTGTGTGTCAAGCTTGAGATCTAGGGGCCAGAAAGGTGCTTTGCTCAAAATTCTCACTTCAGAGAGGATCAGGAGGGTATCAGAGTATGTTCCAGAGGCAGCCACCACAAGGATGTCTGTTATCTAAAGCCACACCTGAGGTTTTGGTTATTAGCAGAGAGAATATCAGAAATAGGTATATATCAGCAAAAGTAGAAGCTTGTTAATCAGCCTGATGTTAGAAATGGGCTCTCAATAGTGAAATTGAAATCATTTTTAGATATGGGGAATAGCTAAACTATTTAGGGACACTCACACCCATCATGAAAGGTTACTACTTTCTGGCGAGGCTGGTAGCCAGTACCATTAGAAATGGATCTGGGGCTTGATCTCTAAATCGTCCCGTGTCTAGTCACTGGGTCAGGTGACTGGAAACGCCTGATGCCAACTGTAATGGGAACAGAATCCTGCCTCAGGAATATTGTCAAATAAACCTCAAATGAACATTCCTTGCAAAATGGTGGTTGGAACACCTAGGATAGACTGCTGGGATGTTGGAAGCTTATGAAACAGATTGTATGAAGTAAGTATTGTGTCTGCGTCAATGAATGCTTAATAAATGTTTGTATATGTGGAAAGATTTGATCTGAATTTTGCATTCATTATAATCTACTCTCAAGGTTGTGGGGAGTAGCTAAGAAACACTAGCCTCAAAAGGAAATTAAGAGTTTGGGTATCCAAATTAGCTCAGGTTAGTGTGCAATGAAATCTTGTATAATAATTTCTAGGGCTAGAAATGAAATCCAGAATGTCTGAACTTCTATGATAGATGCTTAATAAATGAGTATTTATGGAACACATGTACTATATTTTGGATCAAGTTTCCAGTACATTGTAGTGAGACTTCCCTTTTTTTAATGAGAAAAACACAATAATAAGTATATGAATGTAAATCTGGAAAATGTGGAAAAACACTCAAACATTTCAAAAATCACTCAAAAATCTTATCTTCCAGAGGTAACAATGATTATCTTTCTTTGATGATTTTTATAATCTACTTTTAAATATAAATAGCATATTTTTTATTTTTCCATAATTTGCTTTTCCTCCCACTTAATATATTGTAAATATTTGCATGTTATAATATTTTTTTAAAAAAGTCTTGATGAACAAGGTATAAATTCCAAACAAATATCAATAACAATGATGATAATAGGAATCTTTACCTTTTTTCTGACTTTTACAGAAATGCATTTAATGTTTACTAATTAAATGTGATATGGCTATTGGTTGAACTATCCTTTTATTCTTTTTTGGGTAAGATTTTATTTATTTATTTATTTATTTAAGAGAGGGTGAGAGAGCACACAAGCAGGGATTGGAGCAGAGGGAGAAGCAGGCTCCCTGCTGAGCAAGAAACCTGATCATAACCAGGGTTCAAGGACCCTGGCTGGGATCATGGCCTGAGTTGAAGGCAGACACTTAATCAACTGAGCCACCCAGGTGCCCCTAACCATCTATTCTTACTTTACCAATAATTTGTACATTAATTATGTTAACTTTATGATATATTTACATCGTAAACCAGGAATGAATAGTGAATTTTACCAGATGTATTTTTAGCACCCAGTAAGATGCTCATATGATATTTGACCTGATATATAGAGTTCCTAGCACTAATCTAACCTTGTATTCTTGGAAGAAATCCTACATGGTCAAGGTATGTTATTTTGATGTACTATAATGAAGTGGGTAAAGAAAGTGGGCTCTAATGGGTTCAAATATTGTATCCTTATTATTTATAGAACTATGGGCAAGTTGTTTTACTTCTCTGTATCTGTTTTCTCATTTAGACAAAATAGGCATTGTAATAGTACCTACCTCATAGGTTGTTGTAAGGATTAAATGAGCTAATAGAAAACATTTAGGACATTATGTGGCACATAATAAGCACTGCACCAGTGTTTGTTATTCTATCACCTATCAGTATTTACTTTTTCAAGTCTAGTCTTGAAGTTGGTCTGTAAATCTTTGTGCTCTTGTTGATAGGCTTTGATATCAGAATTAAACTAGTTTGCGAAATAAACCAGATGTCTATATCAGTTTCTATATAATGGAATACAAGCTCTTGTTTGTACTACTGAAATACAAGGTAATGATCTCTTCTTTAAAATGCGAAGACATTCACATAAACAACCATATATTATACTTCCTCTTTTTTGGAAGAAATTCCTTGTCAACTTTTTCCATTTCTTTGATGGCCATTAAATTACTTGGTTGTTACTTATCACATCAATTGTATAGTAATTTGAATCTCTCTAGAAATTACTCATTTTAACAACTTCATTTGTCACAGCATAGAATTTTGCATAGTATTCTTACCAATTAAAAAATCTCTCCATGAGATGGGTGTTATAATCCCTTATTAAGTCTTCATTTTTAAGTATCTTTATATAAAATCTTTTAGGTTCTTTCTTATGGTTTTCTTGTATTTATGTTGAAATTTACTTTTACTATTAGGTAAATGCTTATTTTCATTATTTTTGTTTAATAATTAAAGCTCTTAGAGCTATTAATGTATATCCAACTACAGCCTTGGCTATATCCCATGAATTTCAGAATGAGTGTTGTTATTATCATCTATACAGTTTTGATTTATTTGCCAAAAAAGCTACTTAAAAACATTGAATTTATAAGTGGATAGGATTTGACTTCACTTCTTATGTACCTGTATAATTTCACCACTTTGGAATTTTAGATTTTCTTTTTAGCCTAATAGGTCAATTAATGTAAGTGATAACAGGCAAAGAGCCTGAAGAGAAAATATATATAGACTTTGTAATATATGAACAAAGAGGATATTGTTAAATCAATCTTAATTATACTATTTGTATATTATTTCCTTTTGTCTGTCTCACTGGTTGATGAATCAGACAAGTGTTAAAGTCTCTCATTATTGTTATTTATTGAAAGATTTCATTAATATAATTAATATTTTTGTTTCATATATTTTGATGCCAATATTTTTAAAAGTGTAATGGTTCTTGACTATTACAATGTCATTGTAGATTGTATCTTTATTCAATATGAAAGAGTTATCATAAAAAAAAGAGATATCATTTCCCCATCTGGTACATTTTTACTTCACTTGTATTTTATCTAATATTAATACTGTGACTCCAGCTTTTTGTTCACATTTGTACAATATTTTTGCTCATTCTTTTAATTTTCCCATTTTAGTTACTGTATTAAGTTTGTGATTATTAACTCAACTGTTCTTTAGGTTAAAATGGAACAAGAATATAACATAAGTAAAGTGGGTCAAGGAGTAAGAAATTAGAGACCACCACAAATTGTAGAGTGATGCCCTATTTTGGTGGGCCACTGGCTACTCGGGACTAATTATTGCTACAATATGAAAATGTATCCCCTTGTTTTAATTTTTATAGAAGTGTTAAAAATATGGATTTTTATAAAAATTTCTCAACTTTGAGACACTTTGTAGCTTCTTCCTTCTAGGATAAGAACATCATCATACTCTTTGGGCTGGATGGGTACTTACTGGCAAGATTTGTTCAAGTTATCTTTCAACGGCATATAGTTGTATTTCATTATTGAAAAAATTTGCAGACTTAGACTTAAACATAGCTGATAATAGATAAATTTGGTTTTCTGCCATCTTGCTTTATATTGGATTTCATGCTGTGCTATTTCCTTTATAATTTAATACATAAACTTTTTTTTCACCCATTACATATTCAGTAGATAAACACGCTCTGTTTTAAAAATGTATATAATCTGTGTTTCTAAATTTGACTTCTTGGTAAATGAGGAATTTATTATACTTTCATTATTTACAACCATTTTATCTTTTTATATCCCAGTTTTTGTTTATAAACAGAGTTTAAAAATCTGGTCTTATTAAAGTATTCTAATGTTTCTCTTTCAGGATTTAGGATAATTTCTATTTTTATTATTATGTATACATGTTGCATTATTTAGACTGGGGGTGTTTTATATTATATGTTCTTCCTCCCAATTCTTTTAAAATAAATTACTTATTCATGTGCTCTTGATTTTTAATTCATCTCTCAGCTGGAATGTGTCTTTGAATTTTTTTCAAAAAGGAAGCTATAGGGTTATATCAATTATAATCCTCACAAACAAAAAGCAATGTAATTGAGAACTAAAATTAATATATTGCAAACATTTTCTGCCTCAAAATTCTGTTTTTTAAAAAGATTTTATTAATTTATTTGATAGAAAGGGAGTGTGAACAAGCAGGGGGAGTGGGAGAAGGAGAAGCAGGCTCCCCAAGCTGGATGTAGGGCTCTATCCCAGGACCCTGGGATCATGACCTGAGCTGAAGGCAGACGCTTAACTGACTGAGCCACCTAGGCACCCCAACCTCAAAACTCTTTAAACATCAGTTTTTAAATGTCTTCTTAGACAACTATCATATGATCTTCCTGATATGAGGAAGGGGAGATGCAACGTGTGGACTTTGGGGGTAGGAAAAGAATAAATGAAACAAGATGGATCGGGAGGGAGACAAACCATAAGAGACTCTTAATCTCACAAAACAAACTGAGGATTGGGTTGGGGGTAAGGGAAAGGGTGGTTGGGTTATGGACATTGGGGAGGGTATGTGCTATGGTGAGTGCTGTGAAGTGTGTAAACCTGGCAATTCAGACCTGTACCTCTGGGGCTAATAATACATCATATGTTAATAAAAGAATAAAAAAAATTAAATGCCTTCTTACATTTAATGTCCTAAAGAAGAAGACTATCTGGGTTTTGTGTTTTGTTACCTGTTTTGTTTATTTATTTATTTATTTTTTTGCTGTTTTTCTTTCAGGCTTTTGTTTGAGTCAAAATGGTAAGGAAAGTATTCACCAGGATATGTCTCAATGGTAATTTCTTTTCCATAATTTTGCCGGGTCTACCCTGAATCCTTGATTTACAGATTTGGGTCTTCTTTTCAGTTCATAAAAAATTTTTGAAGTTGAAGGTCCTCATACTCATGTATTCTCCCAAAGCTTCAGAGAAATTTTCTCCTATGATACATCACCTCGTCCATATTCCTCCACATTGTCTCTATGGACATCAGGAAAATCATCCAGGAATCTTCCCATCAAAACATCAAAATCACAAGGGCTTACTGATTCTGTCTCTGTAGCATCTCTATTACCTCCCTATTTTCATATTCGCCCTACCCATTCTCAAAGTAGTTTTCCACAAAAGGGCTATAATATCCTTCTAATTACTTGCCCTGCATCTACTTACATTTCTCTCTTTCTCCCTCTCTCTCTTTATATATACACACATATAAACACACTTTGATGTTTTTCTTATCGACTAAAGGTCAAACTCCTTCCCTAACAAAGGATGTGCCAACTTCATATCCGTATCTCATTTTCTAGCTAATGGTATGACTCGTTTCTCCCTATACACTCTGGTCTTAGTACCTTTGCTAATGTTCTGTTTTCTCTGGCTCCTTCTCTTGGTCTTACCTTTCAAAATACTACCTTACCTTCTCAGAACCATCCTTCGTAACATTTTTCCCAATTACATCTTCCCAAAGCATTTCATCCATCTTTAGAAATCCCGTGGTCCCTACTTACCTTTGTTCTCGATTTTCACCATACTCTTCTTATCCCCATTGTTGGACTTTATCATGCTAGATAAAGGATGGGAATTCTATCTCCCACACTATAAAACACGTTTATAGTGTTTTGCACATTAAAAAAAAAACTGCTTAGCACTGAATGACCCTTTTACAAAATAAAACATGTCAATTATGAATACCTGGAGGACATAAAATTTAGCATAGAAGATCTCATTCTAAAAGTATTACCTGAACCGGTCCATTAAAAAGTGAAGAAATTCCTTTACTTCATCCATATGAGTGAAGCTAGGTAGGTGTCCTCCAAGAGCTTGGCAGAATCTCTCAGCTTCTTCCCAGTTCCTTTTTCTTACAATTCTTTCTATATGAAACAGCTTAACAAGACACAATGTTAATCTCTTTCCTGGCATAATCATAAAGTATTCATAATTTCGAAGTTTATTATGGTCAAATGTGTAGGTTTTTAAATTGAGTTTATTTTAATTCAAATATAATTAACATACAGTGTTATATTAGTTTCAGGTGTACAATAGAGTGATTCAACGATTCAATACATTACTCAGTGCTCACCGTAAGTGTACTTGTTAATCCCCATCACCTATTTCAACCATTCCTCCACCCACTTCCCCTCAGTTTGTTCTCTACAGTTAAGAGTCTGTTTTTGGTTTTTCTTTTTTATTCCTTTGCTCATTTATTTTGTTTCTTAAATTCAAATGTGTAGGTCTCTGAAAGGGATTCTTACAGGTATAATAATAACAGGAAAATGTTTTTATTTTTTTTATTTTTTTTTTAAAGAATTTATTTGTTTATTTGACAGAGAGAGATCACAAGTAGGCAGAGAGGCAGGCAGAGAGAGAGAGGAGGAAGCAGGCTCCCCGCCGAGCCGAGAGCCCCATGCGGGACTCGATCCCAGGACCCTGAGATCATGACCCGAGCCGAAGGCAGAGGCTTAAACCACTGAGCCACCCAGGCGCCCCAAATGTTTTTATTTTTACCTGTAATTAAAACAGGTGAAAAAAAACATATACCGTGGGGCGCCTGGGTGGCTCAGTGGGTTAGGCTTCTGCCTTCGGCTCAGGTCATGATCCCAGAGTCCTGGGATCAAGCCCTGCATCTGGCTCTCTGCTCAGCAGGGAGCCTGCTTCCCCCACCCCCTTCCGCCTGCCTCTCTGCCTACTTGTGATTTCTGTCAAATAAATAAATAAAATCTTTAAAAAAAAATATGCTGTGACACAAACAGGACCCGCTGAAAGTGTCAACTGAAGGCCAGCACAGGTGCCAGCTACTGCTGTCAGTAGAGTGAATGAGTGACTTTCCTCATCAGGATGGGGAACCGCTCCAACAAGACACCTGCAATTCTCCTGCATTCCTAGGACCACCCGGTAAGAATATAAAGGATACACATGAATACTTTGGGAGTAGACTTCTGCAGAGAAATGTGCTAAGAACATAATTATGGACATACTACACTGAGACCTGTACAAGTACAGGCTTATTTTCTGATGAAGATGATTCAAAGGGTAATATTGACAGAGAGTGGCAAAACAAAACTTGCCACTTCAGGCTCTTTGGTTTGTGATGACTAATTTTTTTCAAAAAAAGAAGAAGAAGAGATTATACAATGGTAGATTGAATTACTGATCCCAATTCTTCAGTTCTTGTGATAAAACTATACATTCTTGCTATGGCCTCCTGGTGGGTGACGTATACTCCTCTATACCTTGATTTGGGGCCCGGCCATGTGACTTTGCTGTGATCAATGGCATATTAGTGGAGGTACAGTGAACAGAGGCCTGAAATGTGCTTACATGCTTAGACTTGCCTCTCAGGCTCCAGCAGTTGACTGTGAGAAGAACAAACCCCTGATAGCTACTGTCCCATCAGCCTAAGACCCAGTCAAAAGGCAGCACACCCCAACTCACAGCCTGGAGCCCAGCAGAGCTAACCCACAGTTGAAAGCAGAGCTCACCATTTAAGCCTAAACTAAAACAATCAATCCTTATTTGACCCAGAGATCTGTGAACACAAGACAAAATGTTTGTTGTTAGAGCCACTGAATTTTGGGGGATGGTATGTAATGGTTTCTTTGTGGGAACAGCTGACTGATACAGGCCTGAATATTATTATTTTTTTTAAATGTAAGAAGTGATAGAATTCTTCATTTGACAACAAGGATTAGAGGGATATGAGAATCATAAGCAAAGTGTCAGCGTGGCATGTAGCTTAGTTAACTTCTCAGAACAAAAGAACACTAAGAAAGAGCCAGTTCTGGCTCTGGCCCTGCTCTTTTGGGTAGGACATGAGTTCATGTGAGGATTAGCTGTCTCATGACAAAGGTTCAATGGCGTTCCCAAACACGCTGGTAGGTTACATATGTGCCTGCAGAAAAGCATAATTTCTACAAGCACATGGACTAGGATAGTAGAAAGATAATCTCATTAAAGAACTGAATGAGAGTGTTACTTTACCTTATAACAAGAAAGAGTTGAAGGGAAACTATGCCAGCCTTCAGGACAGGGGTCTTCAGGCTTGGGAGCAACTTCTTCAGGCCGAATGGGCCCACTTATTTTCTTGCAAACTGAAAGGGCTCTGAAGTTTCTGCAGTCTTTCACCTCCCACTTTCCAAGAGACTTTCCAGTAGCCATAGCCACACACCCGCCTGGAGAAGCTGGGGTTGAAACATTACATTTGAAAATTAAAGTCCAAACATTTTCTAGTGTCCTTACCCTTTATCTGGGCCAAGGTCTGGAGAAAGAATATAAAAGACAACAGAAGAAAGAAATGTGTGGTTCATAATAATCATGACGACAATGATGACCATGATGGTAATAAAGGGAAGTGTTTATTACTTGCCAGGTACTATTCTAACAGGATCAAATTAATCAGTCCTTACAACAGACCTCCAGAGTATCATACTAAGGTGCAGTGAGGATTAGTGACTTGTCCAAGGTCACATGTTAGTAAGTGGTTGATCAGAACTGGAACTCATTTGGTCTGTATCTGCAGCTGTAGCCTAAACCACTAAGCTGCTCAGCATAGCCTAAGGGATTCATATTACCTTAACAACTTTTTAAGGAACTTAGTAACCCTCAAAATGAAACTCTTTCACATTCAGATCGAAAGGAAAAGGCGGTACAATAAAGAGGAGGTGTATAGTAACACACATTTGTTTTCTACTAATTTTTGGCTGCCAAAATTTTATTTATTCACAACATTAAGAGATAGCTTATATTATCAGATCCATTTTTCAGATGAAGAATAAGTGACTTGCCACAAGTGCCATGTTCCCTTTTATATTCTACCACACTGTCTGAAATGGGCAAGAGACAAGAACATAGGTTGGAAAGTAATAAGGACAACTTCTGTTCCACCAAACAGACATGGTCTCATGTCTCATACATGGACAGCAATTGGAACAAAGGACTGGGAGAAAAATGCTATGTTGCCCTGGTAGAGTGTCCTATTTCCCCCCTGTTCTGCCCCCTACCCATGCCTTGTCCATGATGGACCAAGCTGGCTGAAGCTGGGAGTAATTATGGTAAAGAGAGCTCAGTGGTAGTCTTTCTGACTATAGGACTGAGAGAATAGTCATTGTGGCTACTTTCTGAGCTCCTCTCCAACCACTGAGTCTTTTCTATGAAGAAGATGACATTGACTCTAAGATATCTGAATGTCTATAAAAGAAATCCCATATGTTTTGTATATTAGAACATTATAAACATTATAATCATATATATATTTATAACATACATATAAATATAATCATATATAATTACAATTAAAACACTATAATCTAAGGTGAGATTTAACTAGGATTATCACCTGTATCCTCCATATTCCACAAGTAAAAAGATGACTTTGTTATCAATACCATTCATATTTATGGTGGTGATCATCTATTTCAAATTTTGTGGGCATTCTCTATTTCAAATACTATGTTTCATTATACACTCATATGTTCTAGTTACTGGGTTATAAAAAGTGGTCTTCATGATCACATGGTACAGAAACAAGAAAATATAAATAATCCAAAGGAAGAAAAGTTGAATACTTTCTAACTCTAATGCAGTCTAACTCTGGTCTTATAGAAAGCCAAAATCCTTTACAAAGCATTGGACTGAAATCAGGGCATCCGGATTTTAGTGATTCAATAACCAGGTAACATTTGTCAAGTAAATCACCTTTCTGAGACTCGGTCTTTCAACTCTAAAATCAAAAGGGACTTCTGAGGTCTTTTTTGGTTCAAAATGTTCTAATTTGATGGCTAATTACATTCAATGCTTTGAGCTGGTTGAAGAAAGGTGAACTAACTTTCAGAATAAACCATACCTACAATATTGCCTCCTTAATTTTTACCTATTTGGAATAATAGAAATAAACACATTCAATTTTGAAGAAGTTAAGCAGCAGAGAGATGAAAACGTAAAGCACTTCAAAATGAATCTTCTAGATTCTGTTTGAGACTTAGATGGAAAAGATAAAAAAAATTCACATTGATGGTTCTAGCTTTGTGCCATTAGAGGGTGGTTTCTGAGAACTGAGTTTTTTAGCTCCTTTTTGGGGATTATTACCAAGGACTTCATAAGAAAGACATAGTCACTGCTTCTATTTATGGTTCCATAGACAGACTCTCATCCTGAAGATTATCATTTCCCTCACATTTCTTTTTTTTTTTTTTTTTTTTTTAATTTTTTTATTTTAATAAACATATAATGTATTTTTATCCCCAGGGGTACAGGTCTGTGAATCGTCAGGTTTACACATTTCACAGCACTCATCATAGCACATACCCTCCCCAATGTCCATTTCCCCACCACCCTCTCCCATCCCCCTTCCCCCCCGCAACCCTCAGTCTGTTTCTTGAGATTGAGTCTTTTATGGTTTGTCTCCCTCCCAATCCCATCTTTTCATTTTTTCTTTTCCTACCTCCCCCCAAACCCCCCCACCTTGCATCTCCACTTCCTCATATCAAAGAGATCATATGATAGTTATATTTCTCCGATTGACTTATTTCGCTAAGCATGATACCCTCTAGTTCCATCCACGTCGTCGCAAATGGCAAGATTTCATGTCTTTTGATGGCTGCATAGTATTCCATTGTGTATATATACCACATCTTCTTTATCCATTCATCTGTTGATGGACATCTAGGTGCTTTCCACAGTTTGGCTATTGTGGACATTGCTGCTATAAACATTCGGGTGCACGTGCCCCTTCGGAGCACCACGTTTGTATCTTTAGGATATATACCCAGGAGTGCAATTGCTGGGTCGTAGGGTAGCTCTATTTTCAGTTTTTTGAGGAACCTCCACACTGTTTTCCAGAGTGGTTGCACCAGCTTGCATTCCCACCAACAGTGTAGGAGGGTTCCCCTCTCTCCGCATCCTCGCCAGCATCTGTCATTTCTTGACTTGTTAATTTTAGCCATTCTGACTGGTGTGAGGTGGTATCTCATTGTGGTTTTGATTTGTATTTCCCTGATGCCGAGTGATGTGGAGCATTTTTTCATGTGTCTGTTGGCCATCTGGATGTCTTCCTTGCAGAAATGTCTGTTCATGTCCTCTGCCCATTTCTTGACTGGATTATTTGTTCTTTGGGTATTGAGTTTGATAAGCTCTTTATAGATTTTGGATACGAGCCCTTTATCTGATATGTCGTTTGCAAATATCTTCTCCCATTCTGTCAGTTGTCTTTTGGTTTTGTTAACTGTTTCCTTTGCTGTGCAAAAGCTTTTGATCTTGATGAAATCCCAATAGTTCATTTTTGCCCTTGCTTCTGTTGCCTTTGGCGATGTTCCTAGGAAGAAGTTGCTGCGGTGGAGGTCAAAGAGGTTGCTGCCTGCATTCTCCTCAAGGATTTTGATAGATTCCTTTCGCACATTGAGGTCCTTCATCCACTTTGAGTCTATTTTCGTGTGTGGTGTAAGGAAATAGTCCAATTTCATTTTTCTGCATGTGGCTGTCCAATTTTCCCAGCACCATTTGTTGAAGAGGCTGTCTTTTTTCCATTGGATATTCTTTCCTGCTTTGTCGAAGATTAGTTGACCATAGAGTTGAGGGTCTATTTCTGGGCTCTCTATTCTGTTCCATTGGTCTATATGTCTGTTTTTGTGCCAGTACCATACTGTCTTGATGATGACAGCTTTGTAATAGAGCTTGAAGTCTGGAATTGTGATACCACCGACTTTGGCTTTCTTTTTCAATATTCCTTTGGCTATTCGAGGTCTTTTCTGGTTCCATATAAATTTTAGGATTATTTGTTCTATTTCTTTAAAAAAAATGGATGGGATTTTGATAGGGATTGCATTAAATGTGTAGATTGCTTTAGGTAAAATAGACATTTTCACAATATTTGTTCTTCCAATCCATGAGCATGGAATATTTTTCCATTTCTTTGTGTCTTCCTCAATTTGTTTCATGAGTACTTTATAGTTTTCTGAGTATAGATTCTTTGCCTCTTTGGTTAGATTTATTCCTAGGTATCTTATGGTTTTGGGTACGATTGTAAATGGGACTGACTCCTCAATTTCTCTTTCTTCTGTCTTGTTGTTAGTGTAAAGAAATGCGACTGATTTCTGTGCATTGACTTTATATCCTGACACTTTACTGAATTCCTGTATAAGTTCTAGCAGTTTTGGAGTGGAGCCTTTTGGGTTTTCCACATATAGTATCATATCATCTGCAAAGAGTGATAGTTTGACTTCTTCTTTGCCGATTTGGATGCCTTTAATTTCTTTTTGTTGTCTGATTGCTGAGGCTAGGACTTCTAGTACTATGTTGAACAGCAGTGGTGATAACGGACATCCCTGCCGTGTTCCTGACCTTAGCGGAAAAGCTTTCAGTTTTTCTCCATTGAGAATGATATTTGCGGTGGGTTTTTCATAGATGGCTTTGATAATATTGAGGTATGTGCCTTCTATCCCTACACTTTGAAGAGTTTTAATCAGGAAGGGATGCTGCACTTTGTCAAATGCTTTTTCAGCATCTATTGAGAGTATCATATGGTTCTTACTCTTTCTTTTATTAATGTATTGTATCACATTGATGGATTTGCGGATGTTGAACCAACCTTGCAGCCCTGGAATAAATCCCACTTGGTCGTGGTGAATAATCCTTTTAATGTACTGTTGGATCCTATTGGCCAGTATTTTGGTGAGAATTTTCGCATCTGTGTTCATCAAGGATATTGGTCTGTAATTCTCTTTTTTGGTGGGATCCTTGTCTGGTTTTGGGATCAAGGTGATGCTGGCCTCATAGAATGAGTTTGGAAGTTTTCCTTCCATTTCTATTTTTTGGAACAGTTTCAGGAGAATAGGAATTAATTCTTCTTTAAATGTTTGGTAGAATTCCCCTGGGAAGCCGTCTGGTCCTGGACTTTTGTTTGTTTGGAGATTTTTGATGACTGTTTCAATCTCCTTACTGGTTATGGGTCTGTTCAGGTTATCTATTTCTTCCTGGTTCAGTTGTGGTAGTTTATACATCTCTAGAAATGTATCCATTTCTTCCAGGTTGTCAAATTTGTTGCCATAGAGTTGCTCGTAGTATGTTCTTATAATTGTTTGTATTTCTTTGGTGTTGGTTGTGATCTCTCCTCTTTCATTCGTGATTTTATTTATTTGCATCCTTTCTCTTTTCTTTTTGATAAGTCTGGCCAGGGGCTTATCAATCTTATTAATTCTTTCAAAGAACCAGCTCCTAGTTTTGTTGATTTGTTCTATTGTTTTTTTAGTTTCTATTTCATTGATTTCTGCTCTGATCTTTATGATTTCTCTTCTCCTGCTGGGTTTAGGCTTTCTTTGTTGTTCTCTCTCCAGCTCCTTTAGGTGTAGGGTTAGGTTGTGTATTTGAGACCTTTCTTGTTTCTTGAGAAAGGCTTGCACTGCTATATATTTTCCTCTCAGGACTGCCTTTGTTGTGTCCCACAGATTTTGAACTGTTGTGTTTTCATTATCATTTGTTTCCATGAATTTTTTCAATTCTTCTTTAATTTCCTGGTTGACCCATTCATTTTTTAGAAGGATGCTGTTTAGTCTCCATGTATTTGCGTTCTTTCCAAATTTCCTCTTGTGATTGAGTTCGAGCTTCAGAGCATTGTGGTCTGAAAATATGCAGGGAATGATCTCGATCTTTTGGTACCGATTGAGACCTGATTTATGACCCAGGATGTGGTCTATTCTGGAGAATGTTCCATGTGCACTAGAGAAGAATGTATATTCTGTTGCTTTGGGATGGAATGTTCTGAATATATCTTTGATGTCCATCTGGTCCAGTGTGTCATTTAAGGCCTTTATTTCCTTGTTGATCTTTTGCTTAGATGATCTGTCCATTTCAGTGAGGGGAGTGTTAAAGTCCCCTGCTATTATTGTATTACTGTTGATGTATTTCTTTGATTTTGTTATTAATTGGTTTATATAGTTGGCTGCTCCCATGTTAGGGGCATAGATATTTAAGATTGTTAGATCTTCTTGTTGGACAGACCCTTTGAGTATGATATAGTGTCCTTCCTCATCTCTTATTATAGTCTTTGGCTTAAAATCTAATTGATCTGATATAAGGATTGCCACCCCAGCTTTCTTCTGATGTCCATTAGCATGGTACATTGTTTTCCACCCCCTCACTTTAAATCTGGAGGTGTCTTCGGGTCTAAAATGAGTTTCTTGTAGGCAGCATATGGATGGGTTTTGTTTTTTTATCCATTCTGATACCCTGTGTCTTTTGATTGGGGCATTTAGCCCATTAACATTCAGGGTAACTATTGAGAGATATGAATTTAGTGCCATTGTATTGCCTGTAAGATGATTGTTACTGTATATTGTTTCTGTTTCTTTCTGATCTACTACTTTTAGGGTCTCTCTTTGCTTAGAGGACCCCTTTCAATATTTCCTGTAGAGCTGGTTTGGTGTTTGCAAATTCTTTCAGCTTTTGTTTGTCCTGGAAGCTCTTTATCTCTCCTTCTATTTTCAATGATAGCCTAGCCGGATATAGTATTCTTGGCTGCATGTTTTTCTCGTTTAGTGCTCTGAATATATCATGCCAGTTCTTTCTGGCCTGCCAGGTCTCTGTGGATAGGTCCGTTGCCAATCTAATGTTTTTACCCTTGTATGTTACAGACTTCTTTTCCCGGGCTGCTTTCAGGATTTTCTCTTTGTCGCTAAGACTTGTAAATTTTACTATCAGGTGACGAGGTGTGGACCTATTTTTATTGATTTTGAGGGGCGTTCTTAGCATCTCCTGGATTTTGATGTTTGTTCCCTTTGCCATATTAGGGAAATTCTCTCCAATAATTGTCTCCAATATACCTTCTGCTCCCCTCTCTCTTTCTTCTTCTTCTGGAATCCCAATTATTCTAATGTTGTGTCGTCTTATGGTGTCACTTATCTCTCGGATCCTCTCCTCGTGTTCCAGTAGTTGTTTGTCTCTCTTTTGCTCAGCTTCTTTATTCTCTGTCATTTGGTCTTCTATGTCACTAATTCTTTCTTCTGCCTCATTTATCCTGGCAGTGAGAGCTTCCATTTTTGATTGCACCTCATGAATAGCTTTTTTGATTTCAACTTGGTTAGATTTTAGTTCTTTTATTTCTCCAGAAAGGGCTTTTATCTCTCCGGAGAGGGTTTCTCTAATATCTTCTATGCCTTTTTCGAGCCCGGCTAGAACCTTGAGAATTGTCATTCTGAACTCTAGATCTGTCATGCTACCTATGTCTGTATTGATTAGGTCTCCAGCCTTCGGTACGGCCTCTTGTTCTTTTTTTTGAGGTGAGTTTTTCCGCCTTGTCATTTTGTCCAGGTAGGATTTGCTTTCTCCTGCTGTGGAATTCCGCTGTTCTTGGTGACTGAAGTTGGTTTTGGATGGTTTCTTGTTGATCTTCTGGGGGAGGGGCCTGTTGTAGTGATTCTCAAGTGTCTTTGCCGCAGGCGGAATTGCACCGCCCTTGCCAGGGGCCAGGCTAAGTAATCCGCTCGGGTTCGCTTTCGGGAGCTTTTGTTCCCTGAGCGCTTTCCGTAGAGTTCCGGAGGACGGGAATGAAGATGGCGGCCTCCCAATCTCTCGGCCCGGAGGAGCCGAGAGCTTGGGGTTCCGCTCCTCAGTGCACTCTCAGAGCAAAGCGCCCAATAGCCCCGCCTCCCTGGCTTGCGGTCGCGCCTCGAGGAAAGCAGTCAATTGTTGGAGCTGGAGAAAAGCGCCGGGTCGCTTTTGTCTCCGTGGCCTCCGGCCGCGCTCCGAGCCCACCCAGCCTGCGACCGGCACAAGGTAACCCCGGGCTTAGAGCTCACTCCTCGGCTTTGTCGCTATAGCCGGCTTCCCCGCTCTAATACCTGCGAGCTCTGCGGCACTCAGACATCCCCAGTCCTTCTGTGACCCCGCGGGTCCTGGGGTTATGCTGACCCCGCCTGGGTTTCCCCCCAGTTTAGCCTCTGGAGCGATGTCTCCCAGTGGAGCCGACTTTTAAAAGTCCCGATTTTGTGCTCCGTCGCTCTGCCGCTTGCCGGGTGCCGGCCCCTCCCCCCGGGGTCTATCTTCCCGTCGCTTTGGATTCACTTCTCCGCAGGTCCTACCTTTCAGAAAGTGATCGATTTTCTGTTTCTGGGATTGTTGCTCTTCTTCTCTTCGATTTCCCGTTGGATTTATAGGTGTTCACAATGGTTAGATAAGCTATCTAGCTGATCTCCTGCTACCCGATGTCGTCTCAGCCTGCTACTTCTCCGCCATCTTGACTCCTCCCCCTCCCTCACATTTCAAAGCTAAGTGAAGACCATATCTGGGAGGTATACTGCATTTCACAAATCATCATATTCCACTACTTACCTGGCTCAAGAAAATTCCAGTTGGAAAAGGTTACAGCTTGCTTTACTCCACCGACACCTGTCCAGCTATACTCTCCATGTGAATCTATATCTCTCAGGCCAGTCCAGAAGTATTTTCCTGGAGATTTAGTATACTTCTTAATCATGTCATTCAGGTACTCTTGCTCAAATCTACAAAACAAGAGTTAAATTAGCAGGTGCTTTATAGTGATTGAATTACTATGTATATTGAAGATGCCTCTTTTTCTTAGGAGACTTATTTAGTAAAGCTAACCCAGAGTTAAAAGCTCACAAGTACATGTTTACTGATGATCATACCTGCTAGTTATAGTCAGATTGCAGTTGGTTCCAAAAGGGACTTCATCCTTATAAATCTTGTAACAGGTTTCTCCATGTCTTTTCCAGCCCTAAATCCAAGGAGAAGTATCACACTGTTCAGACTTAATGTCCCCCTCTAATAAGCAAGATTCTACTACACTGATAACAGCTCACATTTAGAGAAATCAAGGACATGGCCTGTACATTCATACACATGATGAAGGTGGGTTACAACTTCATAGATAACTCCAACAGGATTGTGAGCCTGTGTCAGACAGGAGTGTCTTATTTCTCCTTACCTCCAGGACCTAGCTCCTCATAAGACTATAATGTTGTTGGCTGAACTATTTTTGGAGAGGGAAAAGATAAATGGGGGAAGTAAAGACATCAGCATTAAGGATTATAATCACATAGATTTTTATAGAAATCATGAATAGGTAACTCTTTTTCTTATAATATTTTTTCTTCTGTAAGAATGCTAATATTTAATGATTCACTGCTCTCTGATTTGCTCTAATGTAAATGAACAGAAGGTAGTCATTTCTTCTGTTTCCCAAGTCTGAATTGTTTCAGTTTCACCTATCATCTTTGACGAAGAAGGTGTAATACTGCTTAGAAAAACTTACAGAGGGACTTTACATACCTCATCTGGAGGACACATCTTGTCAGATGTCGTATCATTCATTTGTTCTCCCTTTTTCTTACATACATATTTAAGTTTCTCTTCACACGACTGGACTTTCCACTGACCTAGCTTTTTAAAAATAGAAAAAAAATTTTTCCACACAGAAATTATTTGCCATATATTTAGAGTTGAACTCTGACTTATTTTAAATTAAGATAGTTTCTTCTCACAATACTGCGAGCAAGGGGCAAGGGGAGGAGGAAGGGGAGAAAAGAGAAAATAAATGACTACATCTGGGAATATACTCCTAACCAACTGAGCCACCCAGGCGTCCCTTTTTATTTATTTATTTATTTATTTATTTGTTAGAGAGAGAGTGAGCGAGCACAGGGAATATACTCCTAGAAAATACTACTCAACAAGCCTGCAAGGTTGTGGCTCACCGCCTGTTATTTTAGCACCACCTCAAGATCACAGTGGAGATGAATTCCATTTTCTTATAAGAGTAACAATAAAACCATTAAAGGACATTTAGTACAGGAGTTGAATAAAGAAGAACTCAGCCTGCACACAGTTGACAGTGTTCAAGCCTTCTTCCACATGACATGGCCAAAAGACTTTGGCCCATTGATGAAAAACTTTTGGATATGTCAACCAACCATGCTATTTCAATCTCCTCATATATAACATAATCATGATAGAACAGCTACTCTCCAAGAATTCCAGAATCAAAAGTTCTTTCCACTCTATTTCAGCTTAGACTTCAAAGTTCTCTCTTTCAAATACGCTACTTAATATTAATTTTGCTTAAGTCACTCTGCTTTCTTCAAATTAAATTTCAACAAGTCAATTGTGATAAGGGTCAATTTTGAACACTGGAATGTTATCTAGGTATGTTATCAGTGTAGTCTTGTCTATGGGATCTCATTTCTATCTTTAACCTCTACCAAAAATATCTTAATAATCCTTTAAATAGAGCACCAAATGTGACACCCTTCTAAATTCATCTTTGACACCTTTCTAGATATCTCTTTACCCTTGAAACACTCCTAAATATGCATAACATTTGCTACTTCCACTTAAGTCTCTCTAAAAGTCTGGGGGACACAAGCCCCCTAAATAATTAGGAGTCCCTAGGAAAATGATACAAACAAAATATAAAGATAAACATGTCTTTTCTCTCAACATACAGCCTATTTTGGACTCTTAACTAAAGCATGTTCAATAAATAGCTAAGCATTCCGCATAAGAAAGATGTTCTCTGAAAAACATTAGACCTACTTTTAAATTAATTATTAATTAATTAATTAATTAATTTTAAAAGATTTTATTTATTTTTAAAAAGATTTTATTTATTTATTTGTCAGAGAGAGAGAGAGAGGAGCGAGAGTGAGCACAAGCAGACAGAGTGGCAGGCAGAGGCAGAGGGAGAGGGAGAAGCAGGCTCCCTGCCGAGCAAGGAGCCCGATGTGGGACTCAATCCCAGGACGCTGGGATCATGACCTGAGCCGAAGGCAGCCGCTTAACCAACTGAGCCACCCAGGCATCCCAGATTTTATTTTTTTTAAGTAATTTCTATACCCAATGTGGGGCTCAAACTCACAACCCAGAGATCAAGAGTCACATGCTCCATCGACTAAGCCAGCCAGGCACCCCTAGATCTAATTTTTAAATAAAATTTTTTTTCACTTCTTCAATTAAGATTAATATAAAAATCTGAACATGAATTCAGAAGATGGGATTTTTCCCTTAAGCTGTGGCTATATGTTAAATATACTGTTGGTCCAGAGAGAAAGCAGCTTATTAGAACCAATCTGGCACAAGAATTGAGTACTAACAGGATTTCCTTCATGTGTTTCAGACCAGAGCAGCTACTCTCAGACAGGAAATGCATTGCTTATTTAGTTGTTTTATTTGCCTCCTTTTTTCTAGTAGCTTCCAGAAAGAATCTACGGGGCTCTTACATTTTATTTTCTTTCCAGGCTTAAACAAATATCCCAACCAAAGTCATTTTAACATTATTTGGTATACAATAAGAATATAAATAAGCCATAGGAAGTTTCCTACCTTTCCTAAATAGGAAACACAGTTGGGAGTCTTATTGTAGGGAACATTTGGCTCATTCTTACTCCAATATGTTAGAGTAACTTCAGTACCATCAGACCACTGAAATGAACTTGGAACATTTTTGTTCTTAAGACCTATCCATATTTCTTCTTCAGCATCTAAAAGAAAAATATTTTATTTATTTGGTTTTATTCAATTACATAGTTCAATGTGTACATTGTCACTGATTTTTACATTCTGATAATGGGGTTTTAGGAGCCTCAATGGTATTTGTAATGAATCTATGAAAATACTGATAATTTAGGCAGGCCAGGAGTCAAGGGCTTTTCAGGGTACTTATGCAGTCAAGAGTACATACTGGAACAGCCAAGTTGTGATCTGCAGGTTAGGTGTTCCTGATACTTGATTTAGATAAACCTTGCTTTATGGGGTATACAGGTTTCCTCTTGCCCAAAAGCTCTTTCTGTCATTTCACTTTTATGAAAGACATATGTACCTATTTTCCCTAAGTGAACGAAATCTGAGGTGGACTTTTGCTTTTATGAAATGGTGTTTGCTTCGTTGTTTTATGCCATTTTGGTTTATCAAAGGTTTCACAAGAACAGTCTATCTTTGGACAACAGGGGAAATCTGCAATGGAATTCTACAAATACCATCCTAGATACCCCAGTTAGAATAGGATGGATGTCCACCCCTGCCCCGGGATGCTGCTGCTGCCTTCCCAGGGGAAACAATACCATGCTGACACAGAATAGGTGTCTATTATTAGCTATTACTATTAGTGAATCCTAGGAGGCAGATATGATACTGTGCATCTAGTGTATTTTTGTTCTTCAGTCTTTAGCTTTTAAATAACTACAAAAGTGAAATAATCTTCACAAGTGTAAGGACCTATTTAGCCAGAGTGACTCCATCTTGGTTAAAAGCCAGTTTGTTTTTGGTGCAGTTAAACTTAAACTGACCCTGCCCCACTCCCCCCAGAGAAACTTACTTAGAAGAAAGTCCGGGAAACCAGTAAAATATGGTCAGCTAGTTCCTAATAACAGAGCCCAGAATACAAGGCCAGGTCGGCCAGTTCTTGATAACAGAGCCCAGAATACAAAGACGAGTTGGGCCAGGTGGAGACATCCAGTCAGTAAGAAACACACATACTTTTTCCCTAACCACCAAAGAATGTAAACCCCATCATTTGGGCGCCAACCTTGAGCACCAATTCTGACCAGAATAATAGGTTAGGTCAAACAGCTACTATAGGGTAAATTGTAATTCAATTGGCCACCTGCGTGTGACCTAACATGACTACAATCTCATTGGCCACCTATGTGTGGCCAGACTTTTGCCCAATAAAAGGTAGCCTGTAAGATTGGGAGGGGTCGCTCTCTTTGGAGGCGGCCCTGACCGGTCAGTCAGTCAATTCTTGAGCCTGTAAGCTGGAGGTGGTCGCTCTCTTTGGAGATGGCCCTGGCCGGTCAGTCTGACTTCTAATGCTTAGCATAGAATAGAGCTTTGCAGAACTTCCACCTTGTCTCAGTCTCGTTCCCCTGACCAATCAGTCTGACTTCTAATGCTTAGCATAGAATAGAGCTTTGCATAACTCTCACCTTGTCTCAGTCTCGTTCCCCTGGCCAATCAGTCTGATTTCTAATACTTGGCATAAAATAAAGCTTTAAATAATTTTCACTTTGTCTCAGTCTTGTTTTGTTTAATAACGGACCTAACAACAAGAATCTGGAGCAACTTAAATAGGTTTTAGCTTATGAGATGAGGAAAATTATTCAATCACTGGCTATACTGTCAAATTGGCAGCTACTAGCTATGTGTGGCTATTTGTAAATTAATTAAAATTAAGTAAAAATAAAAATCAGTTCCTCAGTTATATTTCATGTCCTCACAAGCCCCAAACGGCTGGTGGCCGCAGTATTGGACAGTGCAGATTATAGAACATTTCCATCATCACAGAAAATTCTATTGGACAGTGCAAATCTGTAAGGATCAAACTGTAAGCTTTCATTCCTACCAAGAGTCTAAAAATAGGGGCACTTTAGAACGTTCCAAACCTCTCAAATAGGATATTTTAAAAACTTACCCCCATTATGGAGTTTTGTGACAACCACCTCCACATCTGCTAAAGAATGAATGCTGATGAGATCGCCATTCAAGGCTTTGCATTTTGTATGTGCCTTATCCCAGGAATCACTTTCATTTACCAGCAGATAGCAAAACCCATTATTTGACAGCCAGCCTGTATCACAGTGTGTGTCTGAATATGTCCAAACATCTGCAGGAAAAACAGCTATTTATATTCCAGTAAAGATATATCTATTTTGAATCAATAACATTGCAAATTCTTCCTTCTTAAATCATGAGGATTCTGGAAAGCTGGGGAATGGGATGTCAAATAGCACAGGGACATGAATTTATGTGGTGCTTCATTCTACATCATAAGAGTGACTGCAGGGATACAGATAATTATATGACTGTAATGTGATACAAATGTGCTACATGATTAGACTCCAACTATTTGAGAAGGGGCTGCCTTTAGTCCTAATAGGAGGATAGTGTCAGGTAAGCCACTTGTTAACAAATCTCTTCCTTGGTTTGGGATTTGTTAGGTTCCCCTCCAGTCTCTGACTTTGAGAGGTTATGAAGTCCAGCCTCCTTTCATGTATCGTCAAATCAGCAAGGGGATGTGGTTTCATGCCTACTGTTGGACACGGGACAGAGATTTAAGGAATAAGTAGAACATTTATAAACTCTATACAAAAGAGAAGACAGCGATGGAGGGAAAGAGCACAGGGCCTCTCTGGACCTCTCCTTTCCTTCCCACTACTAGATCTACATCCTCATGCAATTAGTGATTCTTTGTTTTCACCACGTTAAAACTCACTCAGATGATGGTCAAGAAAGACTGGAGAAAAAGACAGGTATACTACCATACAAAATACTTCTCTCCTTCTTAAAAGAACTAGAAATTAAGTCAAATGCTCAGACTTCATGGATTCTGGACTGTTTGGAATAACTGATGTATGGAAAACACAGCATCTTAAAAATATGAACAGTTTGTTCTTCACTTAAAGATAAAACTCAGGTCCGGTTAGTTTCTCACACTTGCAAGGCAACTCAATTTTACATTTCTGAAATAGTACTTGTTATTATTATTATTATTATTTTATTTTATAATTATGATAAAGGAACATAAGAAAAAACACCCATAATTGAACTTAGGACAAACATTTTCCTATTCTAGTCTTTGTCTCTATGAATACATATTTTTACAAGATTAAAATGATAAGTAGGCATATCATTTTGTTCTGCTCTTGTATCTGCCTGCCAGCACAGTTATTTTAATAAATGCATATTATTCGATCATGTGGAAACATCATATTTACTTAATAATTGCTACTACAGCATATTTATTTGATCTATCATCAATCACCCAGGTTTATTTTCATCTGTGCTATCTTTTCTATTACGCTTTTTGTTGTGTGAACCAAATTTGGTTTAAATCAACTTGGCAGATGAGTGTTCATTTTCCCCTATTGTTTTAATAAAACATCTCCTGACATCCCTCATTCTATATATTTATATTTTAGTCTTAAAAAAATAAGCTTTATGCTACCATGTGGATAAGAAATTTTATTCCCTTTCCCCAACATTCTTTAAACAAGACATTTTAAGCCCCCCTTTTTCCCTTCCAGTTTTGAGTACTAGTTTTTCTTATTCAGGAGGGTTTAATCAAATACCAGGTATGTGGTGAGGCTTGTGCCAGACAGGGCACTCCTCTTACCCTTTCAAAGGCTTCTGAAGTTCCTTTGTACCTCAGAAACTTCAACTGTTCCATGTTTCTCTTATCCCTGAAATCCCTTGGGGGAAAAAAAAAAACCTTCCTTGTACATGTTTTGTCCTTCTGCACCTCCCCTTTTCTACCTGATTTATCAACACAACAACCTAAAGGAGCAGCCTGGCAAAGAAGGACAGAACAGAGGTGGGCATCATTGGGAAGGAGCTAGAAACCCTAGAAGAGTTCCCCCATCCATCATTTTTTACTTCTCAGAGGCAGGTCACACATAAGAGCTGAGTATGCATCAGCATCTCCAGGAAGGCTTCTTAAAACACAGGTTGTTGGGGCCCACAGAGTTTTTGATTCAGTAAATCTGGAGTGGGTTCTAAGAATTTGTGTTTTGAACAGGTACAGGTGATACTGATACTCTTGGTCTAGGAACCACACTCTGAGCACCATTGCTCTAAAGAAAAAAGAGCCACCTGTGGATAGAAACATATTTCTTACCTAGAATACCTCTGCCTTCTTATGGGGCTTTACCAAACCAAAGCTTTAGGCATATTGAGTTAATAATATCCAGCCACAAGGTCTAAATGAAGTAGTTTTTGGCATTGGCATTGGAAAGGTAGAATTAGATATCTGAAATGGATTTACTCGACTTCACAAAACTATAATTTTAAGGCCTGCTTGCACAAGGAAGTGAAAAAGATACCTGTTAACTCCACTGTGTTATTTAATGGTTTCTTGCAGACATACGGCAATTGAGCTTCACAGGAAAAACTCTGCCATAGACCAGACATGGCATCCATCCTTGCACAGCTTGATCCGCCTATCATCGTAGGTGTGCTAGGCATATCTTAAATGGGAGAATTTTCAAAGAGTTCGAAGGAGAAGGTTAGGCCCAGAGCGGTGGTTAGAAAAAATAATTTGTATTCCTAATTTCCTGCTTTTATTGGAACTCATAAAATAGTTAAACCTTCTACTAAATTGAGATGTATAAGCCTTGATGGACACCCATGTGCTTAAAAATGTCTTCCTTTTAAAATACAGGATATAGGGCAAAATACTATGATACAGTATAGTTAATTGAAAAAACAAAACCAAAAATCAAAAACAAACATCTGCTCCCAATCAACTTCCATATCATATTCTAAGGACAATAGCTCCTAATTTGCTATTCTATATAATAAATATACTATATTATGGTTCTATAATGCCCTTAAGACCTTGAATTAAAGGTTAAATCATCTTTAAAGATTTTATTCACTGAGATAATAGAGAATTTATTCACTAACAATGAAATTTCATTAAACTGAAATGACCTATTGGTATTTTATTGCACTTAGCCCATTTTTCTTATATGTATACAGGATATTTCGTACTGAAGCTAGTGTTAACTTTTAGGTTCTACCTTTGTCAGAAGCCTAAGATTTTATTTTTTTAAAAAGGTATCTAAACTTCTTTTGGGGAGAAAAATCTTTTGGCTAAGTAGGATTTTGTTTGTTTTATTCACTACAAAATTTTCCTTAAGGTATTTATTTGTGTAATAAAATACAACCATTATGTTGTTAGTACTTGAGCACTACTGTGGGAGACCCCAAGAGTTTTAAAACGAGAGCATACTGGGGCACCTGGGTGGCTCAGTGGTTTAAGCCTCTGCCTTCGGCTCAGGTCATGATCTCAGGGTCCTGGGATCGAGCCCCGCATCGGGCTCTCTGCTCAGCAGGAGCCTGCTTCCCCCTCTCTCTGTCTGCCTCTCTGCCTAGCTCTGATTTCTCTCTGTCAAATAAATAAAAAATTAAAAAAAAAAAACAGACCTATAAAACGAGAGCGTACTTCTGAATGGAGTTAAGCTGCAGATGAAACAACATGGGTTAGTCATAGACATGTCAAGTCACCTAAGGGATACAGAACAGCTTCTAGGCCATGTGATGGGGCTTATTCTGCTGTTACTTAAAAATGTAGGGTTGCCGTAAAGGTTAGAGACAAATACTCAGTTATCCATGACATGATATGGTTCAACTTGGCTATAATGGTATCCTAATAAAGAAGGAATTAGGGAAAAAAATTCTTTTGAGAAGTAACCACAATAACAATTGTCAAGATTTGAAATTTTTATAAGCTGTCAGAGAGTGGGATGATTTTGTTTATTTACTTTTTTGAAGTTCTGCTCTGGGCATAGTAGGTAGAAGAGGGAGCAGTTACCTGGGTCCCAGTTGAGAAAGTTTAATGGCTTATGGTCTGACCATTCCCAGCCTCTAGCAGAGTATAGTTGATTTAAGCCAATCCAGAAAATTCTTGGAATGCCTTCTTTTTCTGTAAGAATAACATAATTTTAACAAGTGACAAAATTACCTGAAATATTATCTAAGTCAGACTTAAGTTTCTACTAATATCAAAAATATTTAAAGGCCTTGATGGTAAGGCAGGAGTCCTTGTACGAGGCGGTCTCTCCAACAAAGGCAACTAAAGGCTGGTAAGTTAATTCATTTCTGCTTTCCTACTAGCTTGTCCCTTTCTTCTAAGACAACAGAATCTTCTCAGAATAGCTGTTTCACTATTTTTAACCTTTTGTACTGATACAGATGAAAACAGTTTCCATTATAGATCTAGATTTTGAAGAACTGATTGTATTCCAGACTGACAGTTTAAATTCATTAAGCACATATTATTTAACTGGTACTAAGGAAAAAAAAAAAAAAAAAGACAAAGTCCCTGCCCCCATGATGATTTCAATTTAGTGAACAAAACAGATGTGAATCCCCTAAATGGTAAAGTGTTACCCATACTGCTTCAGAAATATGTACAGGAGCTGTTTGGTAGGCAATGGAATATATAGCTTTAGAGTCCAAAGGAGATATTTAGGATGGAGTCACAGAACAAGACACACACACACAAACACTACAGGGGAGATGTGTCATTCAAATTCATTATTTGGCAACCAGAAGCCATCAGCAAAAAAGTGAGAGAAAGATAGAGAAGCAGAGATAATTTAAATAGTGAGGTTAGTTGCAGATAAATGACACTCAGTATACATACGCCCACAAGCAATGGATGCAATTATGCTTGCATGGGTCCATGTGTATTGGTAAACTGAATGAAAAGATTGTAAGGATTTTCATACCAGTATCAAGAAAGTCAACAAAATTATTCAAGAGCCTGGTAAGTCTTCATCGACAGCGTGAAAAGAGAACTTGAAGATACTGAGGGCCAGGTAGAACAGATAGAACAACTGATGAAATGGTCTACAGAAGACAAGGATGTTGCTGACAAATAGGAAGAGCTAACAGGCTGGAATGTCTACAAATTTGTTGAAATATTCTCAACAGTAAGACACTTGATAACAGTTTCTTAATTCCTCTCAGGGAATTATGTATGACGTATTATTAAATTATATATATAACCTATCTCTCTCTAAATATAAAATATATTTATATTTAAAATTATAATTTTATATTTAAAATTATAATATTATATAATATATTATAATGTATTATATAACATTAGTAAAATATTAATGTTTAAGATAACCTTTATATAAATTATAAAATATAATTTATAAGATTTTAAAATAATTAAATTTATATTAATATGTTTTATATAATTTATGTGTACATTATTTATATAAAAATTGTTCTTAAAATAAGGATATGTTTTCTATACGTAAATCATACAAATATATCTGATATATATAATTTTGTTCCTTTATATATATCAGATATATCTATGTGATCTGCATATAGAAAACCATATCCATACTCTAAGGACTTTTTGAGGTTAATTTTGACTACATAAATGCCTGAACAGGTGACTCCACTAGAACTGACACCCAAGGAGTGGAAAAGCCCCTCTGTGTAGAAGAAATAGAATCAGCAAAGATGGAAGGGGCCAAGAACAATACCCAGGGACCAATGTTAAAGGGATGGGCAGGAGACTGGAAAGAGGGTGGTAGGGACAGAGGCCCAATTACCACTCCACTGAGGAACAGATGTGAATTTAGGAATGAAAGATACACAGTGTTTTCCAAGAGCTTGTCTGTGAAAGAAAGAGGCAGATATTCAGTATCTAGGAGAGGGCTATAGCTACATCTGTATCTATATCTATATATCTACATCCATCTATCTATATTTTTTAATGGTAGAAATTTAAATAAGTTTATGACCTGTTGGGGAAGAGTCAATAGAGTGAGAGTCAATGAAAATATCAGAGAGAGAAGAAACAGCTGGTGTGGATGTGAAGAGCTTTGGGGAAGGAGTTAACCTTGAGCAAACTGGAGGGATGACAGATACAGATAAATTTGTAAGTATGAGGAAGGGAAACTAAGGATTTGCTTCACTTTGCTCAAGGAAATAGATGGTAAGGATACTCTATGAGGAAGGAAAGGGTGGGTATTTGGGTTGATGGTTTGAGGAGACTGCTGAAGGGAACTTTGAATTCTCCTTTTCTTTCACCTTGTTAGCAGAAGTGCTGGCATACAAATTGAGGATTTAATCCAATGTAAATTTCTCATTAGTAAAAGCAGCTGATTCTCCAGCCTTCCTAAAGAAGTTCTGCAAACTGTGACATATTTATGGTATTCCAGACTCAACACACAGGACATTCAGAATTCCCTTTATTAATTTTTAACTAGGGATACTATGGAGGACCAAACTGTCCCACCCATCATCCCAAGTTCAATACCCTCCCTTCCATGAAGACTTTTCAAGATATCCCCAGTAGGACATCTGAATAATCCTATCACTTACCTGCACATGGTAAATACACATTTATGAAGAAGCACAATGAACTTTGGAAGCTGTTAGGTTTCTAATTTATTTCATTACACTGTTCTATTTGTGAGCCATACTGATGACTTATTCTTCAATAGAATCATAGGATTATAAAACAGGAATGTTCTTTATGTGTTTTATGCAAGGTTAATGTGAATGGGAAATGGATTCTAAAAATCCAGGTTGGTCAAATATGAAAGCAGGGATTTCTTTTTGGCGTGGACAATCTGAAACTAGACTTTGTTTCTACATACAATCCAAGCAAGAAACTGACCAGTTTGAGGCTTTGCTTACTCCCATTTTGCCATCAAGAAACAGATGATTGCTAGTATAAATTCCCATACCTTATCAAATCAAATAGGTGAGTTCACTGAAGTAGAATATTTGCCACTGTCCTTAAAACCTGTTCAGACCAGACCCTCTATTTCTATTCTTCTCCCCACAAGGGAGACTACAGGCCTGATAATGATCATGCATCTGGAATGAGACAGAGAACTTCTAGCCAGTAGGGTCCCTGATTTATAATTATCTTAGCCTTAGGGCACGTGCCGAAGCCACTCAAAGTGAATAACCCCTCAGGCTGGAGGAAAATTAGGAAGAATGGAAATGTGCTATTCCTATTCTGGGGACTGTTGAGTCCTCTTTTGTAGCTCTGGGATGAATCTGTGGTTAGTTTCCTGGGAAGGCCAGAGCCATGGAAAATCTAATTTCCAAAAAAAACCCCAGTGACTGTAAGGAAACCAAATCCCTCATCTCCAAAGCCCCTGTATTAGTAAAACAAAATAAAAACAAAACTAAGTGCAGGGCAGGCAGAAAGAAAAAAGAAAGCTCTTTTAGATTGCATGGGGACTTATTTTCAATGGACTGTGTCTGCCTTTTTTTCTAGCTGTAGATTCCCTAGCCCCATCCAACCACTAGCTACCAAACCAGAGTCATTTGGGAATACATTCTCCATTACGCTCTGCATATGTACAACTCTCATTTCCCCAAGTAGATCAAGCACCTGGATCACAAAATCTCTGTCTGATTCACTTTTTTCGCCTCACTCTCCTATCCCAATGCTTACACATAGCAGTTTTCCGTGAGGAGAGAAACTTTAAGAAATTGTCAAGATTTGGATACTCTGAGTTTCACATGTTAAAGTACAGCCTGGGTCTTGGAAAACCAGCAATTATAGTTAGGTTATAATAATCACGATATGCTTAAACAGCAGTCACAGTGAAAGGAGCCAAGAACATTAGAAAGGGTGTATCTCTAAAATTACTGATATACATAAAATGTAGGGAGTGTCTGGTCTGGGGTCAGCAGGATCATTTAATGTATTATCTCACTTTTATGAGTTATTAAAGAAAAAGGATACATAAAGAAATCACGAAACATTCATTCCTCCAAATGCATCATTAGATTGTTAGGGTTTTGATAGTCACACTTGGACACTTTTATTCTTCACTGAAAACATCAGTTTTCAAATGTCAATATTCCAGGAGGCTTAAATTTATTGGCACTTTTCACTTTCAACAATATTTTTTTGTAAGGTTCAAGGAGTTCTAGAAAAGAATTCCACTGACAACCACTAGCCCATCAAGAACGGATAGATTTCCATTCCAGAGGTCTGATTATTCAAGTACCAAACAACATAGGAAAAGGGGAAAGCTGTAAGTAAGAGAGGAAGACTGAAAAAAGACTAGCTAGAAAGCATGACAAAAGACCAGTAGACTTTCAATGATGAAAAGAAAACTATGTAAGAGCAGAAAGTAGTATAGTAAAAATGTAAGGGCTCTGGAATCATATATGTTGGTATTTGAATCCCAATTCTGGTACTTCTCAGCTGTGTGATGTTGAATACTTTATTTTTAAGCACCAATTTCCCATCAGTAAATGGGAAATACTTGTCTTATGACATTGTAATGATCATTAAATTATTTAGTTTATCTGGAGATATTAGGGTTTTGCTATTAGTTTGAATTTATCAAATATTTATAATCATTACAAAACAGTGTGATAGGATTTATTGGAAATAGTCAGTAGGTACTTGTTTCATATATAGCAATAATACTTATAATTTTATGCAAAAGGAAAAAAAAATCCCATGAGACCCACCTCTTCCTGTAAAGAACTTACTAGTCTTATAAAAAGGAAATGCAGATACATGCCTGATACAATTTGTTTTCAAGTCTCACTGATTGTATTCAACTTTTGGCTCTGCTAATTACTTGTGTGTGACCTTGAACAAGTTACATTTTCTCTCTGATCCTGACATTCCTCATCTGCTAAGTGAGCATAACAATCAAAATACCTATATCTTGTAGCGCTGTTATGGTATTAAATAAGACAATGTATGAAAAGCATTTAGTACTCAATGTGAAACATCATTGTCATATATTATGGTTATTTTGTCATTCAAATCATCAGAGACTCAATAACTTGGGTTTCTTGATTTTTTTTTTAAAAGATTTTATTTATTTATTTGATAGACAGAGATCACGAGTAGGCAGAGAGGCAGACAGAGAGAGGGGAAGGGGAGCAGGCTCCCTGCTGAGCAGAGAGCCCGATGTGGGGCTCGATCCCAGGACCCTGGGATCATGACCTGAGCCGAAGGCAGAGGCTTTAACCCACTGAGCCACCTAGGCACCCTGGGTTTCTTGATTTTTTTAAAAAAGATTTATTTATTTTAGAGAGAGAAAGCAAGAGTCGGGGGAAGGGCAGAAGGAGGGGGATAGAGGCAGACATCTCATTGAGGGTGGAGCCTGATGCAGGGGTTGATCCCACAACCCTGAAATCATGACCTGAGTCAAAATTAAGAGTTGGTCAGTCAACAAACTGAGCCACCTAGGTGCCCTGGGTTTCTTGATTTTTAAAAATAAAATAAAACCTTTCTGTTTATAAACTTCCTAGTAAAAAATATGCAATACTCTGATGGAAAAAGATATATAATTTTACTGAATTTGTAAAAGATGTCACAAATAAGTAGTAGAAAGGCATACCATTTTCATGGATGAGAAGACTTAATAATATAGTGATGGCAGTGCCTCTTTAATTAATCTAAAATTCAGTGCAATTCCAAAGTCTCAACAAAGTTTTTCACTGAGATTAATAAGGTGATCCTTAAATTCATAGAAGAGAATAAGTGGTTTAAAAAAACCAAAGCAATTCAAGAAAAAATATGAGAGGACTTGCTCATCCATATTTTCCATACAGCTGGCATAATTAAAACATATGGAATAGACACAGAGATAGACAAGTAGACCAAAGGAATAGGATGGAGAGCATAGAAATAACCCACATGTAATAGGGGAGTTTATATTTATTAGAGGTGGCATAACAAATCTGAGGGAAAAATGTGAAATAAATAGTATTTGGTCAACTGACATCCATGCAGAGAAAGCATGGAAAAGACAGAGAAAGATAAACTAGATTCCCACCTCTAAAAATTTTATTCCAGATGGATTATGGATATGAAAAGCAGAATTATAAACATTTGGAAGAAAAATGAGAGGATATATTTATCATATTAGGGCTAAGAAAGAATTTGCTAAATAATATAAATAAGCACAAAACATTAAGGAAAAGATTGACCAAATTAAAACTAATGTATTTTTAAATAATAAGAAGCAACAAATATAAAAAGACCAAAGACTAGGAAAAGATTTTTGTAATCCTACAAGATTAGATAAGTATATATAAAGAACTAAACAGATCAATAAGAAAAATTCAAACAACTCAATAGAAAACAGGCAAAGGATATCAACTTTATGTCTGATTATAAGATATAAAGATTATAAACTGAAAACCTGAATGCCTAATAAACATGAGATACAAAACCACATGAATTATCAGGAAGATATAAAAGAAAATTAAACACCATTTTACATTCATCACATTGGCCAACTAAGTCTGATAACATCAGGTGCTACTGGAAGCGTAAATGAAGGCAGCCCTTTGGAAAACAATTTGGAATTTTTGGTTAGTGGTGAAGAGATGTGCGCCCCATGACTCAGCAATTCCTACTCTAGAGAAACTGTCATACATGTCTGCCCCAAGATGCACATATGAGGATGTTCCTTGCAATAGCAAAAGCTGAAAATAATCTGTTTCTCAATAGGGGAATGGATAAGTTGTGATTTATTCATACAATACAATACTTTACAGCAGCAGTTGACAATGGATAAACTTACAAATGGGCACATAAGTATTTGTATCATATAAAAACAGAACACTATAATGAAAACATATATAGTATTTATACATATATATGTTATAAAAATACTCAAAGAATGATAATTTTGAGAGATGACATGGGACCTTAACTCTATTAACATTTTCTTTAAAGGGAGGGAAGCAGGGAAGGACGGAGGGGATCAATCATATAAAGAAATATGACAAAATGTTAGTGTATAAAGAGTGTATAAAGTCAGGGTGGTGGTTACACGGGTCTCTTTCAGGTCTTTTCCTATTTCTGTATATATGTTTTCATAATTAAAAATTTAAGAATTCCCACCATCACCACACAAATAAAATAAAACAAACTCCTATCCACTCAATGGGTCCACTGATTAAATCCACTTTAAGATTTCTTTCTCCTCTCCTTGCCTCTGAGGATGGCACTCCTCTACTCAACACGAGGACCTTTCCCTGAGGCCATCTACTGTGACTCAGCCACCTTCTTCACCTTCCTTGATTTCTCTACTTTTCAAAGTTCAAGGAGTTTAATGTTCACCTTTTAAAAAATTTCGTCAATTAGGCTTAGGGCAGCAATTTAATCTCACTACCTCACTCTATTTTCTGAACATTACCCTCTTTTCAGTATCCAATATGAAATGCATTTTCAATGGATAGAATAGGATTATATTCATACCATTCTGCCTGTAGCTTTCAGTGTTGACATTTAAGAGAAGATAGAAAAATATATACACGAAACAACATACCTGGATATGAAAACAGAGGTAGACTGATGGCATCTTTATAATACCAGCAATTTGCTTTAGCACATGTAAACCTACCTTTAAGATAAGTTAATTCAGCAGCACTGCTGATGCTCAGTAAGTCAGCTCCTTGATTCTGACACGAAACATAAGCTTCCTTCCAAGAAAGAGCTGCCTGAGTGTTATATTGGTAGCAACTTCCAATCTGCTCATTCTTTTCCCAATTATCTTCACAGCCATTTTCTGTTGATAGAAAGATATGTTAGTGATCATAAAGTAAGGGCATAATGTTTTATATTACAAGCAATGTTTACTAATACTGACACTCAATTTCCATACTCTTAGGATACACTAAAATTGAAGCTCATTGTTTGACTAGACCATATTTTGATTCTTTGGTTACACAAAGAAATTGAAGTCATGAGAACTAAATGACTATGGCTCATTAAAGCTTCCAATTTCTTTTTTTTTTTTTCAAAGATTTTTTTTTATTTATTTGACAGACAGAGATCACAAGTAGGCAGAAAGGCAGGCAGAGAGAGAAGAGGAAGCAGGCTCCCTGTCGAGCAGAGAGCCCGATGCGGGACTCGATCCCAGGACCCTGGGATCATGACCTGAGCCGAAAGCAGAGGCTTTAACCCCCTGAGCCACCCAGGTTCCCCCAAAGCTTCCACTTTCTTATCCTCTACTCTCCCTTTATTCCCTATCAATTACCATGCCATATTTTAGCCCATGCCTGCCCTCTGCTGAAATGTAGGAGTCTTCAAATGTATTCACATTGTCAAACTCCTAAGCTGATGGAAAACAAGCTTACTTGGAAAAAAACAAAACAAAAAATAAGCTTACTTGAAGATGGTGGCAGACTGCAGAGGGGTTTGCCTACAGCCTGCAGTGAAACCACTGTGTGTATGTGTGTGCATGTGTGTGTGTGTGTGTGTGTGTGTGCAGACATGCTGCTTAAACACCCAACATTTAGAACCCAAGTGATTGCCTTATTTGAAAAACTCAGTCTAAATTTCTCCTAATGTTTTAACAGATGATTTAATATATAACATATAATTAATATTATATGATCAATATTGCAGATGTCTATGTTGACATATGTGTGCATATATATAGACATACATGTTTATTGCATAAGGTGCATATTATTTTCTTTAACAAATATCTAAAAAGCATGTATAATTTCAAAGACCCTTCAAATTATTTCTTAGATGAGATACATAGGTCTTGACACAACTGGTTCAAAAATATACTTAGAGACTCCTGTGTACTCTCTAGAAGAGGAAACGCAATATACACTGTAGCAAGTGTGTCCCAGGCTCCACTCAGGGAGTTTTCCAAAGGGCCTACCATAACCAGTCACACATCACATTTCAGACTCATGGCCTTTCAAGCTGGAAGGGCCCACGAGATCCTCTTGTCTAATGCTCTCATTTCACAGATGGAAACAAAGATCTAGAGGTGTTTGTGGCAGAGCTCTCATCAGAGCACTGGTCTCTAAATCTGGTCTTGTTGATCTCCTGAATGTCATACACTGCTTCTTCAGCCACTTTTGAATGGCCTAAATAACAACAGAGGTGGATGTGACATTTGGTGAAAACAAAATACGTGGATTTGCTAGTATATTGCCTAAAGTTTCCTTATTACCACTGGGGTCTTATGCCTGTAAATCCAGAAGCTTCCAGTGGGATAGCAGTATGTTTGCTATAAAATATAATGTATATGGTTTAGCAATCCTTGGCTTTGAGAAACTCACAATCTTGCTTTTTCCCTAAAAATAACTGAGAGGTCTACGAATACTCCCATTCTTACCCCTACCACTCCCAAAGGAAGCTAAAGATACTGAGACCAATGACAGTCAAGGAAGCAAGGTAGAGTGGAATGAGTACACCATGGAACGAGGGTCAGGAATCCTGGAATCTCCATCAGACTCTATACTAATGTGGTCTGACCCTGATAGGCCATGTCATCAATTTGCATCTGCTGCCCCTCACCTGAGCAATGAGGGTTTGCAACTGGATAACCTCCAAGCTCTATTTCACATCTAAAATTCTGGATCCAGACTATAGTGAGGTTTAAATGAAATCAGTGTCTTGTTGACCAAACTCTGCCTGATATTAATTGTAGCTGAAGCAAATACTGGCTTTTATCTTTTGGTAGGTTCTGGGTGTTGAAAAGCCTGTGCCTCTACCTAGAACAGTAATTCTCAAAGTGTGGTCCCCAGACCAGCATCATCAGCATCACCTGGGAACTCCATGAACTGCAAATTCTTGGGGCTCACTCCAAATCTACTAAATTATAATTTCTGGAGGCGGGCCCCCAGAAATCTCTGTTCTAACAGACTTTCCAAGTGATTGTGCTGCAGAACCACTGGCTCAGGAAAACCTAGTCTAGTTGCTTAGACCTCTTCATTTTGAAGCTCCGCTTCCCTTAAGGAGGGATCAGCATTAGTAATACCACCAGGTTGGCTACTGAATGAGGCATGATCTATATTTATTTGGGAAATCAGAACTGGATTTCCTAGATTTGAATCCTAGCTCTAAATTGTATTACCTATGTGACCTGAGGCAAATGATAGAACTCCCCTGTGCCTCCCTTTGCTCATCTGTAAAATGGGGATAAATAGTGGTACCTACCTTATTGGGTTGTATGAAGATTGAATGGGTTAATACAGTTTGAGTGCTTAGAATAGTACCTGACACTTGGCAGGGCCCTATAAGTATTAACTGTTATTACCTAAGTCTGGAGCTTTTACCTTTCTCTTTATTATACATTCTTTCAATCTACTGCCCAATTAAAAATATTTCTGGAGCACTTACCACATGTCAGGTCCTATGACCTGTAACTCTCACCTGACTGGTATGAAAATATGTCTCAGTTATATACCAGATCACGATGCAACTGCTACTTTGGTCTCTCTTTATAAAGAACAGTGAAATCTTTATCACACCCTGAGTAGTTTGCTTCTAGTAAGAAGCAATTAGAAAAAATGCTCTGCCCAACATAAAGAAATGGCAGGAGAACAGTGTCACCAATTTTAAGAAGACCAGGTATATAGGTCTCTTTGGTCCCTCTTCGCTTCAAGCCATAAATATACTTAAGTCTCTACCACTCTAACAGTTTTTCTTCAACCTATCTAGCCCCCAAACCACCATCTTCACTCTCTTTCTATTCCATAAAACTTAAGAGGCTTTCTCTCCTCTCTGTTGACACTTCTAGTCTACTATAGTCTGGCTTGTATGACCACTGGTCTTTTGAAACTGCTCTAGCAAATGTCAGCAGCAATTTCCTAATTGCTCATGCCTTTTCCACTTCTTCTTCCTGAGGCATCTGTGCTACAGAACACTCCCTCCTCCTTTGTCTTCCATGGCACCATCCTGTCTTGGTTCTTTCCTTGGCCTATTTCTGAAAGCAAGCTCATAGCTACACATTACTTCCCTCTCTCTCCTCAAATACATACCTTCTCTAGGATAATATTTGTTGCAGTCATTTTTTAGTTATCTTGGACTCTTCCTTCTCCCTTTTGCCTCACATAAATGGTTATCTATTTTCTCTCCATATATAAAGTCTGCTAGCCCATACATACCTGGTTGTAAGCAGATGCCCCACCTTTGATCATATTCATAATCTAAGGTGGTTGCACACCATGGCCCACCATAATTTTCATCAAAAATGCACTCATGATGCCAGGTCCCATTAACTAAGAATGGAAATTCACAAGGTCTTCCATAGGAGTTCCCATTTCTGGTATAGATCTCTGTGGTGTGGGGAGGAAGTAGAGGAAAGGAAAATGAAAAACTGGACAATCACCTTCAGTTAACTGATTCCTAAATTTTCTGTGAAAGAAAGATTGTTGTTTTCACTTAAGAGAATCCAGTATCTAAGTGGGCTGCACAGTGTGAAAATTCAGAGCATGGATGCAGCATTCAGCTCTGAACTTAAATGCTGGCTCAACTGTGTGGCTGTGGACAAGCTCTCAGACTTTTATTAGCCTCAGTTTCTATATTTGAAAGTTAGGAATGATAGTATCTAGCTCATAGGTTTGTTTAAGAGGATTCAATGAGATAATCCATGGAAAGCTTCATTTATAGTGGTGTGATGGAGAGCTAAATGGTCTCCGCTTGATCCAGCACAGATAAACTGATTACCATGGGTGGTAGAGTACTTCACCAGAAGGGGTGCCCTGCCTGAAACTAAATTTACATTCTATTTTTTTTTTCTTTAGTAAGAGTGGGGCCAGAAAAATACCTTGGAATCACTTAAGGTGGGTGTGGACTTTGGAACAAAGTGTAGTTAGACAGATGGACACATAGCCCCACTGTTCACAAATTGGTGGTAGAATTGAGGTTGTGCGTTTCGGAAAAGTGGGAGAAAGAACAGCTGGATCTCTGAGAAGGTTCTTGGAGAGGAGTAGGGCATGGTAATTCAGGTTATAAAAGAACCAGCTTTAGCTGGGCAGTCAAGGGACTAGCTGGTGGCCAGCAAGGTAGCAGAACTAGTTTTTCATTTTAAAAATTTCCCTGGTACGTGGAGAGGAGGTAAAAAATTATTCCGACCTCAAGCATGCCTAGAAATACTAAAGGAAGTGCTCAATTACTTTTGCGGGTAACAGTTCTCTTGGAAAGGTGTTTTTATAGAACAGCTAACTGTGTAATTATTTTGGTTACCTTATCCATATCCTTAGTTTCTTTAAAACCAAGGTCATTATCAGATCAAATAATGACTATTAGGTAAAGCATAATGATCAGATCCTATCACCATTTATCAGGCTATTAGGGTCCATTAAAATGTCTCACAGATTTGCTTAAAAGTGTGCTTAAGACGGTATTTGATTCCACATTCTTTATCATTCTCAAATGTTCATTTAACTGAAGTATGATACTTAACAGTTTCAAATATATTAAGCAGCAGTAGAGCAAAAAGTAAGAATAATCTAGATGCTTTTATTTGTAAACTATCTTTTAAGGAATATTGGTTTTGTTTTCCTCTGACATAAGTGATTTTAGACAGGATATTTCTGTTAAAGAGTAATTTGATCTTATAATTTATAGGGAACCTGCTTATTACCTATATTTCATTTTTTAAAAGATTTTATTTATTTGTCAGAGAAAGAAAGCAAGCATGGGCAGGGGGAGCGGCAGGCAGAGCAGGCAGAGGGAGAAGCAAACTCCCTGCTAAGCAAAGAGCCCAACGCAGGATTCGGTTCCATGACCCCGGGGATCATGACCCGAGCCAAAGGCAGCTGCTTAACCAACTGAGCCACCCATGTGTCCCCCTATGTTTCTTTTTTTTTTTTTTTTTTAAAGATTTTTATTTATTTATTTGACAGAGAGAGAAATCACAAGTAGGCAGAGAGGCAGGCAGAGAGAGAGGGGGAAGCAGGCTCCCAGCCGAGCAGAGAGCCGGATGTGGGGCTCCATCCCAGGACCCTGAGATCATGACCTGAGCCACCCAGGCGCCCCCCATGTTTCATTTTTAATGGTAACTAAGCTCCCAAAAGCTCATGGCCACTTCTCTTCCCATATCATAGCATTTAAAAGGAGTCCCTGAGCCCAGCAACCACTACTTGAAGAACCATCAGTTTCTTCCTAAAAATCCTGTGTTTCTGTTATACCAAGAGCTTTCACATACATTTCTTTCACTTCCTCTTTACCGTAAACCTGTAAGATTAATAGGGCAAGTATTACACTTTTTTGTGAAATCCCCATTTTTACAGTGAAGTTAAGTAAGACATTCAGTAAACTGTAAGTAACAGGGATGAGAACTGGCTCTCTCGTTGGAGTGCTTGACATGTTAAGGACAATTTGTGACTTTAATGGCTGCCTTCTCAGGTTTCAAGTTATGTTTCTTAGCTCAAAGCTGAGCTTCAATTAAAAAGCTCTCCTAGTCACAACATGCTTTGAAGAATGATAAGCATATAACCACCACCACATCAGTAGCAGCTAAATTATGCTAACTATTCAGGAAGAGTTTTATTCTCACACATTCTTCACTGCTACTGGACCTCTTAAATCCATGTGTTTCTCTAGGGAGACAGGCTTTTCCTGTCTTCTTCCATCTTCTTTCCATCTTCTATGTGAATTTATGATGATAGCACTCTTAAAACAACAGCATATTCTGCAGTAGGTACAAATTTGCGAGTTGAATCAATTACATGGAAAACTAACATTAATTTTTCCATTGAGGCAAAATGGCTTCAGTGGTTATAGAGGCGGGCAGGCTCCTAAGAGTTGTTCAAAATGTAGACAGTTCAGTCAATTTCCTCTGGATTTGCCAAATATTCATACTTGAAGAGTATGAGTGAGCTCAAGATATCTTAATGATTGATATAAATGCATATCTGGATGCTAGTCAGAAGCAATCCCTTCGTAACATTTATACAACTAAAGTTTTCTCTGTGATGAACATGACTCACACAGGGTGGGGGCTGGAGAGAAAGGCAACCCAGAACACAATGACAAATAATTTTTCTTATATTAGAAGTAAAAAATATAGAGGAAAAACCAAGGGAGAAATAAAAAAGCTGTATTTGGGGAGTTCAATCATGGTTTTGATCGGTAGCTTTGCTCTAACAAGCTGGATAACCTTGGACTTCACTCTACTGGGACTCAGGTTATCTTATCTTTCTTATCTCTACACTGCTAGACAAAGGGTGGGGCAGGAACCACTACTTGGAGTCTGACACAAAGCGTCCCAGATAAAGTCCTTAAAACAGCAGTCTCTAGGGGCACCTGGGTGGCTCAGTGGGTTAAGCCTCTGCCTTCGGCTCAGGTCATGATCTCAGGGTCCTAGGATCAAGCCCGGAATCGGGCTCTCTGCTTGGAGGGGAGCCTGCTTCTCCCTCTCTCTGCCTGCCTTTCTGCCTGCTTGTGATCTCTTGCTCTCTGTCAAATAAAAAAATAAAATCTTAAAAAAAGAACAAAACAGTAATCTCTTATCTAAGAAGAGGAAGGGACTACATAAATTTAAAAGAATAAAACTGCCAGGACTTAATATGTGATTAGATTTAAATAGTGAGAGAGGAAAGCAGGACACTCTAAGCAAGACTTGTAGATTCCTGACATTCACCACTTAGATGGTACTAATCATCTGGAAAGAAATGGAGAAAAGGAGGTAGGTTTGACACCGGCTTTTGTGCAAATTAAAACTTGAGGTATGTGGTGATGAATCAGAGCTATGTGAGCCTTTTCTCAGAAATCTCTAAATTTCTTATTTGAAAATTCAGTTTTCCAAATATTGTATTCGGTTGGGTCAGGAAACACTTTCTGCCTGTGCGATCTTGCTGGGGCATTGCTGTTCTGCTCTCTTTGGGGTGGTACCCCTAGGTAGATTCTTAAACTTTTTTGTGCTACTGATCATTTTGGCAGTTGTGTGAAATGAGAAGATCCCCTTCTCAGGAGAATATTACAAATGCATAAAATAAAAACCATAGGATTAGAAAGAAAATCAGTTAGACTGAAATTTGGAGGACTGAAGGAATTTACAATTACGACCACATCCCTCAAAAGAATTTGGGGCAGGAGACAGAAAGAGCCCTGCCAAGAAAATTATCCTTTCTGATCTTTGAACAAATACAATGAAACAAGTCAAATCCAGTTCAAAAGGCATTTTCCTTTCATTCCATGTTCTCTCTTAGCTGCCAAGTTAGAGAAAAACTTTCAAAGGGCAAAATTTAAACTTGCCATTAAGTGGTATCCAGAAAGCAATTGCTTCTTTTTTTTCTTTCTAGGTTTTATTTAAATTCAAGTTAGTTAACATATAGTGTATCATTAGTTTCAGAGGTAGAATTCAGTTTCATCACTAGTATTTAACACTAAGTGCTCATTAAAGTCCTCATTAAAGAGGGCAAATGGCCTCTTTAATGCCCATCTCCTCACCCCCCTCCCCTCCAGCAACCCTCAGTTTTTTCCCTATAGTTAAGAATCTCTTACAGTTTGCCTCCCACTCTGTTTTTATCTTATTTTTCCTTCCCCTATGTTCATCTGTTTTCTTTCTTAAATTCCACATATGAGTGAAATCATATGGTCATCTTTTTTGACTGACTTACTTTGCTTAGCATAATACATTCTAGTTCTATCCATATCATTGCAAATGGCATTCTTTTGATGGCTGAGTAGTGTTCCATTGTATATATAGGAAGGAGCTGACTAGCATAAACAGACTTGTTCAACTACTCAAGAACTGAGGATTGAAGAAAAGGAAATCCCCATCTCTAATTCTCTAATCTAACATTTTCCCATAAGAGTAGAACCTGACATCTCAGAAATGGATGCATCTTCAGTAGGAAATAGAAATAGTTACTGTAGGAGAGAAATTTGTGCAGATAACTGGAACTCTAAGGGGCCAAATTTAGCTTAAATGAGCTTTGAGAGAAAAGAAAAATCTCTGTAAAGCTAAGTAAATTTACAAAGAAGAGCAAAGCTGAGACAATAGTTAAGACTTAGAAAAGCAGATTAAATATATATTTATATATCAACATTTGATGTAATTTTAGAGCAACATGATAAAAAAGATTTGCTTGGGTGATAACTAATTTCATTTAGAGGTTTAAAAAAATGAACCTACTCATTTTTTTTTTTTTTTAAGTTGGCTCCCTGCTCATCATGGAGCTCAATTCATGGAGCCCAATGCAGGGCTTGAACTCATAATCCTGAGATCAAAACCTGAGATGAGATCGAGTTGGACACTTAACCAACTGAGCCACCCAGGAGCCCCAACTGACTTATTCTTTTTAAACTCTGAAATTTGTTAAAATCTAGTTTCTAGACCCACCATAAAGTTCATGATCAGCTACCTCATAGGCAATATTCATATATAGTTGACCCTCAAATAACATGGGTTTGAACTGCAAAGGTCCTCTTATATGTGGATTTTTTTCTATAAATACAGTACAGTACTGAAAATGTATTTTCTATTCTTTATGGGTTTTTTTTGAGACAGAGAAGGAGAAGGCACACCCATGCATATTTGAGTGGCAGGGGAGGGGCTGAGGGAAAGGGACAGAGAATCTTAAGCCAAGCTCCACGCTCAATGCACAGCCAGACCTAGGCCTCGATCTCACCACCAAGAGATCCTGACCTGAGCTGAAATCAAGAGTCAGACCCAGGCATCCCTCCTTATGATTTTCTTAATAGCATTTTCTTTCCTCTAGCTTATCTTAATACTACAGTATGTAATACATATAGCATACAAAATATATGTTAACCAACTGTTTACATTGTCCATAAGGCTTCCAGTTAACACTAGGCTATAAGTAGTTAAGTTCTGTGTGAGTCAAATTTTTTTTTTTTTTTTTTTTTTTTTTTTTTTGTGAGTCAAATTTTTAACTGCAGGGGGGGCAGTAACCTTAACCTTCACATTATTTAAGGGTCAGGTGGACTTATTTTTGAAAGCAATTGAGAAAAAAGTCCACTCAAAATCATAAATACAAACATCAAAGTGTGACAGCCATGCCAAAAACAAAAATAAACTCACATGAGGTCTTCAAGTTTTTCCATTACATAAAAATCTGTAGACAAGGAGAAATACAATTTCCTTTATTTTTTATTTTTTTCTTCTTTTTATACTCTGAATAGGTTTGATTTTATTAGGTCATTTGAATTTCATCCTGTATGAAGGAGTTCTTGTTACTCTAACATCTTCTTTGCTCTGGAGTTCAGAATGTAATCACAGGAAATACATATGCTCATGTATAATAGAGATTCCAAATCCCAGGTTTACTACAGAGTGACTGTGTAACCTCTGACAAGGCACCCAACCCGTCCTAGCCTTACCTGTAAAAGGGGAAAAGTAGCACCAATCTCACATAGGTAGCTCAACGATAATGCACAGTGCCTGGTATTGAAAGCTAGCTCACTGCCCTTACCAATGCATGACTTTATTTGTGATCAGTTGTGCATGTTCAATGTCACGTTTACCAAATACAACAGCAAATGAATCAAAGTTCCTCTCCAATACTCACCATGATAAGGCTGGTCACAGAGGTTTTCCTCTGTGCCTCCTTTCTTCCACACATCAGATGAATTTGTACTTGCTATAGCATGTCCATTCTTCAGAGCCAATCTGTACTGGGCAGCTCCATACAGAGAGTGGTGCTCACATTTCCACCACAGTAAGGCACTGGAGTCGCAGCTGAACATTCTCAAGGAATCTGTGGGTTTGGTAATATCTAGCCCAAGGCATTTCTGGGATTGCAAATGAAAGAGTCGATGCTGGGACACCCACTTCCATAACATGTCCCTACTTCCATCACAGTCTGTTGCTACTATCCAGTCATTCAGTGGCTTGATGCACTTGCCCATGTTTTCATTGACGATGGTGAATGGATCATTACCTGAGTCAAGACAGACAGTCAAAGAAGACATTTCAGAATTCTCGACTGTGTGGTTAGCCTTGGCCCCTGCTTGCTGAGGAGAGTCTGAGCACCACTGGACTATTCCCACCCTCCAACCTCTATAAAACTCAATGCACTACACGAAGTCAGAGGACACTGGTATGGGTTAAGAGCATGAGCCAGTCTGCCAGGTTCATAGTCTGTCTCTGCTACATATTTCCCATGTGATCAGGGCAAGGTATTTGACCACTATGCCTGTTTCCTCCTTTGTAAAATAGGACTTCATATGGGATGTTAAGTTAAAATGAGCTCATACATGTAAAGCACTTAGAAGAGGATGTATATTTGTTATTGTTATTCCATGAAATAACCTCCCCCCCTTTATTTAATGAGATGAAGCTCCTTAGTTTTCTTCTTCCTTAGACAGGTGGTCAATGAAAAATATCCTGAACTTATTCAGGACCATAGTTCTGTCTTGCTTATGCCTTGGCTACTATGGCAGGGCAAATTATTACATGGCATTAATGTGTCTCAGAGGAGATGGGGAGACTTCTGAGGGCACAGAAGTAGAATAGTGGGGTAAAGGGATGAGAGGAAATGAAGGTCTGGATACTAAGGATAGGAGAGAACTGTGGTCTCCACCATAGCACCTTTAGGAACATGATGGGAAGCCCGTGGGAGGGGCTAGTGGGGGAGGCTGCTGACTCTGTGGATCACCTAGGGAGGCTGAACCTGAGCTCCAAAAATGACCTGAATACAGAATTCACCACCCAGTAGGTTTGGACAGTAGGAAACTCAGAAGAAATGAGTGTAAGCTGAAAGCTAAAGGAGGACCTCCCTGAATATTTTCCTGGCAATTTCTCATGAATTAGAGAGACCTCAGTGATGACAGAAACTGAAGTTCTGTTTACTTGGTGGAATGGGGCTGCAGAAAATATTTATTTTGATTTTATAAAAATGAAGTAATGCATTGTTAGTGCACACCTGAGTTTGTGGAACAAGATTCACATCTGTAACAACAAATTACAATTGAATAATTTGGCCAGTGCTTTTACAAAGAAGCATTTTTTGAAGTCATAGCACAAAAGTCCATGTTGATGAGATGAAAACCGAAATATCTTAGATAAATTTAAACAATCATTGCCAATAAACAAAAGGGTTCAGCAAAAGGCCCTGTAAAACTTTAGTTCCCAGAAGGCACTTTCATTTTGACACCAGCTTTCAATCACCGATTTTACTGATGAAAGATACCTTTTCTAATAATAATTCACAGGCTTTTAGAGTTAAAAATTCTCATGCTAAGGACTTGAGGGGAAATTTCATTATGTAAATAATAACTATGAAATTAAGTCAAGTTTCAGCTTGAACTTTAAAGAGAATTTTTGTTCTAAACAGCAGCAGCAGCAGCAACAAGAGAAATAATAGGAACAACCACAAAATCCTGTAAAACATTAAGTTACTTTTGCTCTCAAATCTGTATTTTAAAATATTACGTAGGACTGCAGCTAGGTGTCCTTGTCATAGCAGCTTCCAACCCTCACTCTTCCTTCCTCAATATCTCGCTGCCATTCTCTACTTTATGGACAGAATTTCGGAGGACAGTTAATAAGAAAAGGAAAACATACTATCTTAGATTATCACTCACAGTTTCTCCAATGCCCTCCCACATATTCAGTATCCACTCAGACCCATGAGGGTCTTTCAAACTATTCTCTCTTTCCCAAACTATTCTCTCTCACTTCTCCAAAAATATCCTGCATTCCAAAGTATCAGCAATTACTGCAGAAAAAAAGAAGTCTGCTTCTGCAGGAGAATAGGCATCCACCACCCTTCCTGGAACCTTCCCCTCCCTTGCCATGTGGTCTCATTGCTCTCTCTTCTGGGCACTTCGCTCTGTGCCCTTCGAACCCAGATAGGTGAACTGGGTTAGCAGCAACTTTGCTACCTTTGCAGTTTGGAGTTCTAGACTTCTCAAGTTGCCATTGCAGAATCCAATAGATTAGCCACAGCTGTAAGTATAGTGGAATAAGCAGTGAAATAAGGAGTTAGATGTCCTAGATTGAAGACCTACCTCAGCTACCAGTTAGCTGGGGACCTTAAGGAATTCACTTAATCTCTCCAGGGTCTTTGTATCTCCAAATATAAGATGAAAGCAGAGAAATATAAGATATCTACACCACTTCCAGTACTCACATCCTGTGCTTCCACAAGATAACAGTTCTCCTAGCCTTGCAGATTTTACCAGTCTTTGCAAGTTCATTGTATATTGTTCTTGAACAGATGTTCATAACTTTATTAGGCCATGCTAATGCTAGTAGCATTTTAGGTCATTTGAATCCCATTAGTATCAAGCATGTGCACTTAGGTAACAGTGATGCTTTGTAAATACCTTTTATAGAAGAGAAAAAAAATTCACCCTTTCCCATTTACTATATGTTTTACTTCTAGGATACCCATAGACTTAAAAAGCTTGTAGAAACTCTGAAAGACTACAGGAGAGATGTGGAGTAGCGTGGAGAAGCTATGTTAAAGAGGAGTTGCCAAACTTACCTAATTGCAACATCTAAGGTCATAAATACTTGCCTTATTCTAATCTGTCTTTTAACCGAATTAAAATCAATATGTATTATCAATATGTATAATCAATGTTTGACATCTATAGTGGTCACTTAGCACAGACATTAATTATTGATATGATTTAAGGAAACTTGCCATTAGCCTTCATACATAATGTATGTCTAAGCATTCATACATAATATGTAAGGTAGGGAGAGTCTTGTCTTCTTCTGATTTCCCCCCTCTCTTTCCATACTCTTAGCAGAAGCTATTCAGTCTGCCTCAGTCCCGTGACTATTGGGATGGTAGATTGAAGACTGGGAAGGACTGAAAATAATCCCTTTTTAAAGAAAATTTATTAAATAAGGGTATATAAAACATTTCAGAAATGTATTACACTTTGAAAAGGTAATTACAGAGCAACTTATAAACAGATTCTTTATTGATAACCTTATGTTGCATCTTGTTCATCTTACCTTATATTGGTCCTAAATGGAATTTTAATGTTTACCTCCACATACAATATTTGGGCAAATCTAAAAGGCAGAGGTTGATGAAAAGAAGCCTCATCATCCCTAGTAGCAATTTTTATATGTTTCATTTTATATAAACATTCTAGTGGTGTCTGAGAGGAAATAACCAAGTAACATTATCATATACTGAAAATGAATTTTTAGTATGCCACATCCGTCAAAGGAAAACCATCTCCTATTGTCTAATCATTAGGTAACTTCTGTCTTTCCTAAACCAAAGAGATTTGCACGTTCCAAAGAGAACTTGGACATCAACATTTTATAATCACAGACAAATGGAGAGGGAGATGGAGGCAGAAGGATGAAGACTGCAGCATTTTTAGTTTCAGGGGTACTTCTACAGCTCACAATGTTAAGCATTTTGTGGAGTCACCACCACATATGCAGAGTGTACAGGTGGAGTAGGAAAGAATCAGAATCTGGGTTTGCCAGTTCAAAAACAGATCCTGAAGTGACCTTGGGTTTATGACAATCTACTAGGAGATAGAAAGCTTTGGGGTTCAGATTGGGTGGTGTGGGCTGGTGAGAACCAAGGAGTGCCAGAAGGATTATTTTACTTCAAGCTGTTAGCTCTCCAAGGAGGCAAAAAAGTAAACTAAGAAATTGGCATTTTCCCAAGGACACAGAAAACTCCTTCAGCACCTGAGCAACCCAGACCATCTGCACAAACCTAGCTGCATACATGTGACAGAGTGCATGCCATTATCAGCATCGTGAAGCTGACACACTGCCAAACAAGTACTGAAAGGGCTGGAGTTTCAAACTTCCAGTACTTCCCCTGATGGGACCGCAGGTCTGTCTGAGGGTGTGTGTAAGCTGGCCAGAGCAGTTGCTAAGGGTGAGGAAGGATGCAGGAAATCAAACACCTCTGAGGACCTAGTGCAGGGAGAATGGAGTTAAGCTGGTGCTCTTTGCTTTTGGTTGATGAGAAAGGCCAGGGATTGCAGAGATTGCAAAAATTAAGGAAATCTTGAATTCCATGGAGGAGACAAAACAGTCAAGACTAAAGAGGAAACAGATGGAAACCAAGACTTCAGTGACTGAAAGGTTAGTGTGTTTTGACTGTAGTTAGTTATGGCAACGTAATTTTTCGCGCGGGACTGTGGGGCAAGTGGAATAGAACTCTCACAGCCAGTAAAAGGGTTTTGGGAGTTTCCAACAGGGAGGGTAAAAGAAGAACGGAGAAGGGTGAGCAACTGAAACCATCTGCACACTAAAAGATCCTTGATGTAGATAGGGTGATGTCACTCACACTCAGGGAAGCTTTTTCCCAACACTCTCTGAAAAAAGTCTAAATCTGTCAGTAACTTAGTTTAGCTGCCACAAGAAAATAAGAGCCAGGGGGGGAACCTACAGTTTTCAAAAAAATTGCCTTGCCCATCTTTTACTTCCTCAAACAGGCAAGGTAACAGAAGTGGTAGGTGGTGAAGGCTCACTGACTGTCCCCTGTGCAGCGCAACTAAGAAAGTCCTCAGAGAACCCTTTGCCAAAGCGAAAAGAAAGTAAAAGCAAACTCCGTTGCTGCCAGGGACCATGGTGAGGCTGGCACTACCCAGAGCATCAGCGAAGGGAGGGAGTCTATTCCTGGTCCTGCTTCCGCAGTTAGAGGCAGGAAAGTGGTCCCCGGGCAAACGACCAGCACTCCAACGTGTGGCCCTAGGCCTCGAGGCACTGTTCTGGAGCTGATAAGCTTAGAAGAAAGGATCGCTGCTCAAGGCTTTCGGGGAGGGCATCATAACGGGATGATCATCATGGTCATTTTAGGAGACATAGCTTACGCGGACTTCTTTTCTGACGTGCACCTTTGGGAACCGTGCAGCGAACTCGGGCAATCGTTAATCATCCTTGGCGCTGTGATTAGACAGTTCCTCTAGACACTGAGTGGCCAAGGTGGCCAAGGCGAAGGGAGAGCGAGACGGGCTAGTTGGAGTTTGAGGGGTGCTAAGGAGCCTTTTACTCCAGGGAAGCAAGACTTTAGTGGCGAGAGGACCAGGAAGGGACAGGGGACCGGCGCAGAAGGCCGCGCGCCTTCTCTAAGGCGGCCTCTTCTTCTTCAGTTAGAAGAAGGCCCTGCCTCTCCACGACCCACCCCGCCCTCCGCCCGGAGTCCGAGGGCCACGGAGTGCCTTCTCCCCAGACCTCCCCTTCGGCTGGGTCACTTGTTGGGCTCCAGACCCCCAAGGCAAGCAGAGGTGACGAGACCCGGAGCCCAGCCGGACCCGAACTCAGGAAAGCCTGCAGACCCCACAACGTCGAGAGCCCCAGCCGCCGGCGGGCTGGCGCGCCCGCGGTTACCTGTACTACCAGAGGGCTCCGCCAGACCGAAGCTCCTGAGGAGCAGCACGAGGAGCTCCACCGCGCGGCGAAGGGTCGTCCAGCGCCTCCTCATCCTAAGCCGGCCCAAGCTGTCCAACCGGGTCTTCAGGCGCACGCGGCACCCACCCCTCCCGGTGCGCCCAGCCTGCGCTTTTGCCGCCAGCCTCCCCGGGGGGTCCTGCCCCGCCCCCTCCGCCCTCGGCCAATCAGGCGGGGCGGGGCGGGGCAAGGGCGTGGAATTAGTGGCGGGAAGACAGCCAGCTGAGAGGCTCACCTTCTGGAGGACCGACCTGCCGAGAGGCGGGAATTGCGCGCGGAGCGAGAGAGCGGAGGTGGCGCAGACTACTGGGCTTGGGGGTCCTGGCTCCCGCCTTTTCGTCAGTGAAGTTGAGGAGACGCGGCACTTTCTGGGACTTGGCAACACCCTGGTGGTGGGTTGGGTCTGTTTAGGACCTTGTTCTCTGTGTAGTTCACCTCAGTGTGGGAGGACTTCATTGCCCGGCAGGGCTGGAAAGGCAACCACATCCTCTCGGTCCCAAAGCGGAAGTCTGCACCCGTAGGGTTGCTCCTGCGGTCAAGCTAAAGAATCCAGGTGTCCTTGGTTGCGTCTTGTGCATTCGGAGAGCGCCAACAAAGGCGCAGTAATGGCACGCTGCAGTTTCACCGCAATTGTTAAAGAATTACAAGCAAGAGCTATTTGAGTGACCCTACAATCAACACTTCCAACGATTTAGGCCTTATAACCATCTGATCTTCCCACGTAAGCTCTTAATAATTAAATGAGAATCATCATCATCATCATCTGTAGAAATGTACAAGTCTGCACCCCAAACCAGCAATGTGAGAGTAATATTAATCCTCTCCCTGTGGGATCTGCAGTCATTATAAATAGGCTGACCTAAGTTGCCTGGGTGTGAATGTCCTCTAATTTCAAACCTCATAAAAGCACGCGGTGTGTACCCAGAATCACCTTCGTTGCTGTCCCCCAAGAGTGAATTCTTCCACAAGCAGAGGAGCATCTAGGTTACCTTTCCTGATTCCAACCACCAAGGCTTCGCTGATGGCTCCCAAATCTGCCTTGGTCGGTTCCCTCCCTACCTGGACCTTTTAGTTCAGTAGGTATATTAAGCACTTGCCATTATAGGAATGGGCACCTCCCAGGATAAGATAAAAAGACAACATCCCTGCCTGCTCAAGTTTACTGAATACTGGGGGAGACTGAGGCACACACAGTTTAACTCAGGGCAAAATGAATGAGGAGACTGGACAAAGCTTCAAGGAAGACAACACCTAAACTGGGCCTTGGGCAGTGGGTAGAAATTTGATCATGCACAGCTGCTTGGAGAAAAATAATGACAGAACGGCAGGAAATACAAAGCAGTGTCAGAAGAGGTCAGTCCAGTATGGCCATCCTGCAGGGTGCATGTGTGTGCGTGCGTGTGTGTGTGTGTGTGTGTGTGTGTGTTGAAGGTAGTTGTGGTGGAGGCTTTAGTGAAAATGACAACAGAGAGGTGAATTGTGGCTATTTTGTGAAGTGCTTTGAATATGATGTGAAAGACATTGGTTTGATTCTCTAGAACTGGCCAGTGGAAACTTCTGAGTAAAACAATCTGCTACTGCTCTGATGCCCTTTGCATTTGTGACTGCTTGCCTTTCTGATCCTGCCCAGCTTGGAGCTAGTTGAGGGCAGGGGTCTTACCTTCTCATTATACCTTCCTACATTGAGCACCAGGCCTGACCTCAGAGTAAGCTCTCTATACATATGAATTTACTTAATAAATTCCTATAGTCACCACCTTAGGGTAGGGCTGCAAGAGCTCCTGCTTGCGTTATGTTGCAGTAATTTCTCAACTGACCTTCCTGCCAGCAATTTCCCTCTCACAGGCAAAGGAATCTTTTTTTTTTTTAAGGTTTTATTTATTTATTTGACAGACAGAGATCACAAGGAGACAGAGAGGCAGGCAGAGAGAGAGGAAGGGAAGCAGGCTCCCTGCTGAGCAGAGAGCCCAATGCAGGTCTTGATCCCAGGACCCTGGGATCATGACCTGAGCCAAAGGCAGAGGCTTTAACCCACTGAGCCCCCAGGCAAAGGAACCTTAAATACTGCTTAGAACATGTCACCTTTCTTCTACTCACATCCTTTCAGTGCTAACTGGGAGTTCAGGGGGGATTTTGAACCCCTGAAATTACACACTGCTTTATGAATACACTTAAAAAATTTTTTTTGGGAAAGAGAAGAGGTCCAGGGCTTTCATGAGAGTCTTAAGAAAGCCCATAATACAAGAAGAAAACTTATGTAGGATAAAGCAAGCCCCTCTACAATTTTAACTTTTTTAATAACCTTCCTATGTCATGCCTTGGTTCAGGCAACCTGTCTGATCTGTCTTTCTTTTTCCTATATCTGCCCATATATCCATATTTTCTCCAATCAAGAATGCCTCTTTTCCCTCTATCTTGTCTTAGTCCTACCCTTCCAGTTAAGACTCTGCTCAAATCTCATATTTTACGTAAAATGTCTCTAAGAAGATCCCTCACCCTTGGGATTCCAAACATCTAGATAATGTTGTACACTGTGTTCACTTGGCATTTAACATGCATGCCTCCTGCTGCTTGAGTAGTTGCCCCTTACTTGCGGTTTTGCTTTCTGTGGTTTCAGTTACCCTCAGTCAACCACAGTGCAGATGATCCTTCTTCTGACGTGTGGTCAAAAGGTCAATAATAGCCTAAAACTATGTCACTACATCATTCAGCTCATTTCATCTTAACATGTAGTCATCTTATAAGTTCCCGTCATCACTAGGAGGATGAGTATAGTATAATATCTTGAAAGAGAGAGAAAGAAGAGAGACGGCATTCACCTAACTTTTATTGCAGTATGTTGTTATAAGTGTTCACTTTTTATTACTAGTTACTGTTGTTAATCTCTTAATCATACCTAATTTATAAATTAAGCTTTATCATTGTTATGTATAGGAAAAATATAGTATATATAGGGGTTGGTCCCATCCTTGGTTTCAGGCATCTGTTGGGCTCTTAAAAGGTATTCCCCATGGATAAGGGCAGGATTACTGTACTTTTTCTGTAGTTACATGTGCACTGATCTTCACCTAGGATATATGTCTTAAATAACTATTTATTGCCTATGGTGACAATAGCAACCTATGTATCATTCAAGTAACCTTGAATGTTACTTCCTCAAGGAAATCTTTCTTGACTCTGCAGTCTAGGTCAACTTCCTCTGTGATAGGTTCTCAATGCATCCCACACTTTGTCTTGATAGTATTTGGCATAGCTGGATTAAACAATTATGTACTCACTCACTTGCGGAATGTCGATCTCCTTTTCCAGGCTGCAGGACGCATGAAGGTGGTGTCTGTTTAGACACTTCTATGTTTCCAGTACCTGGACCGTGATTTGCTGACTGAATGATTGAATAAATACATAGTAAGTGCCCCATAAAGGATAAATAAATAAATAAATAAATACCTGGTAAATGCCTGGTGCAGGCAACAGGAGGTCTAGGCATTTTAAAAAGGGAGAAATCAGCTGGGTTGGATGGGTGGGAGGGTCGTCAAGCACCAGGATGAATGTCCTTGGATGAGTAACAGTCAGTAGATAGAGGTGTTGGGGAGGACACCACATGGTGGAGGCAATGATGCGAGCAAAATAACAGACATCTGCCAACCGCCAGGTGCCAGGCCGTTGTGCTGAGCATTTCCTGTGTGCTCTTGTATCTGATAATCAGCCTATGAATGAAATATAATCCTTATTTTATAGATGTGGAAACTGAGACAACATAAACAAGATTGATATAACTAGGCCAAGGTCAATAGATAAGTGAGAATACCAAAATGGAAATCTAACTATAGAACTTCCATGAATGTGTGAGAGTGTTAGTATTATTTTATTTCCAATCACAGTTAGGAAGGGGGAACATGGGCTTTTAGATTTCTAAAGTGAAGTTTTTAATTATAAAATGTATCATACCTATAAAAGAGTAGCTAGACTCTGGGCCTCCTCCTGATCATGTCCACCTTACACACAGAGGTAACCCTTCCTCAGAGTTATCATTCCTTTCTTTATAGTTTCCCCATATATGATTCATTCCTTAAGTCGTCTATACAACTTTGCAAGTCTTTGAATTTTATGTAAGTAGAATCATTTCACCTTTTGGGGGGCACTTATCTTTTTTTGCTCAAAATCATGCCTGTGACATTCATCTGTATTGGTGTGTGTAGATACAGTTTGTTCATTTTTATGCAATGTTCCTTTATCCATTCTCTTGCTGGTGGACATTTGAGTAGGTTCCAGCTGGGTAATATGCTATAGTTAGCAAAGCTTCTGTGAACATTGTTGTATATGTCTCCTGGTGCACATGGCTAGATATTCCTGAGAGTGTGTTCTTAGAAGTGGAATTCCTAGAGCATATGGTATGTTCAGCACCAACACCATTAGACAATGCCAATGTGCTTTCTAGTTTGCACTCCTAGTAGTATGTACAAACATTCCTGCTGTTGAATATCCTCAAACTTGGCATCTTAATAGTTTTGGCGGGGAGCAAAATGGTATCTCATTGTAGTTTAAGGTTGGATTTTTCTGATTACTAATGCCATTGAATGTGTTTTCCTATGTTTATTGGTTATTTGTATTTCCTTTTCCAATTTGTACTCAGGTTATTTGCCTGTTTTCTCTTAGATCCACTTTCTGCCCTCCCCTGCTTTGAATCTCAAAGGCCTACTCTGTGTTCTCAGGCTCCCTTTTTCACTGCGTTCTGGTTAGGTTCAGCCAATGAGAGTTACTGGCAGGAAATGGAAGTTTGGGAGGGGGAGAACCCAAAGTGTTTCTCTCCTCTATGCTTTGGGAGCATGTCAAGCAGTGACTGTGTCTCTTCTGTAGTTTTAGCTCATACCTGGCAGCCCCACCCTTTGTGGTCCAGTTCCTATCAGGCAACTGTGCTCTGCTTCCAGCATGTTTGGGTGGTTCCTTTTCCAAGGTTCTAGCTCCTATAGGGTAGCCCAAGCTCCTATTTGAATAACACTAGTCCTTCTCTTTTCCTCAGGTCCCCGGGGTAGTGGTAACTTCTTGTAATTGGTACTTTCTAGATAACCTCACTGGCACTTATTTTTAGGTCGTTCAGTATCTCTGTAAGATGTTATTTCATTATATTAAATGTCTTCTATTGAACTACCTCACATGGGTTTTGTTCTCCTTATTGGACCTTGGTGATACTGATTTAACATATGAAAGAACTGTACCTGAGACAGCATCCAAAACTGAGTAAGATGTGAACAAGAGAAATTACAAATGGAGCATATTCAACTGCATGAGGAGTCGTGGCATAAGGAAAGCCAGTATGGGGACGCCTGGGTGGGTCAGTTGATTAAGCATCTGCCTTTGGCTCAGGTCATGATCCCAGGGTCCTGGAATCAAGTCCCACATTGGGCTCCTTTGCTCAGCAGAGAGCCTGCTTCTCCCTCTGCCTGCTGCTATCCCTGCTTCTGGTCTCTGTCCCTGACAAATAAATAAAATCTTTTAAAAAAATTAAAAAAAGGAAGAAAGAAAGAAGGCCAGCTACTGTGGGATGCATTTTAACTGCAATTTTGATGATGCACACAGATGATCCCAGGTGTAGTAAGGAGGCCCCAGGGGACCCAAGCAAGGGCTTGGTCTAAGAATAAATTTTAAATAATTCCCACAGCACCGTGATAATAAAGATTTGTATTTATTCCCGGTTATAACTAAACTCATGAGGACTATAATCATGGATACAGACCCCAAAGGCCAAATATAAGGTTGTAACTCACCCACTTAAAAAACAAAAGACAAAATTAAACAACTGCTTTTATTAAAATAAACAACTTACTCGGCAGACTTTAAATTGTAGAATTCTCAGATGAGGAAATGTTCCATCAGTATGTCTACAGAACATTGACAAAAGGAACTGGAAAGGAGCCAATGTGTCTTACTCATTCACTTACTCAGCTTAACCTCACACGCAGACACCAAGGAACTATGGAATTACAGAGTTCACAGAGAATTTTGGAGTCCATCATCTACCCTCCCATTTTATGGACAAGGAAACTGAAGTTCAGAGGTTTCAGTGAACTTTGTTGATATAAGAAGTGCAAGAGAGGTTAGATGCAGACCCCTGAAATTCGTGAGAAGACTCCCAAAATACCAATGAGAGCACCTTAGGGCTGGTTACCTGCCTTTGATAGAAGCAGAGGTGAAATTTTCTTGTGAGGTGTTGATGCAAGGGTGGGTCATAGGTTAAGAGGACGCTGGTGTTGGTAAGACTTGTGTACTTGGTAGGAGAGTATTGCAAAGATCTGTAATGTGATTTGATCAAGAGTGCAATACCTCAAGCACGGTGGGAATTCCCTAGGAAACATTTTTGTCAAAGGTGTGTTCTCTGGAAAATAAGGAAATAATTTTAATGGTACAGATGATTTTCTAGATGTGGGAAATGTGATGAAGGATTAAGTTTTGATATTGGCGTGCATTCACTATATTTTGGCAGGGAGGCAAGAATAAGGGTGATATGTTTGCTTTTTACTTGTGTAATTGGAAGTTCTTTCCTCAGAATAACCAAATCCATTGCTAAAATCTGTTCTAAGAAAACAACAGTACAAATGATAAATAACCTAAGCCCGGGAGTCCTTGCTCCTCAGGGAAACTGGTCAGGTTTATACTTTAGAACAATTATTTTCCTGACTTTAGCAGAAGGTAGTGAAGAAACCAGAGTGTGATGTGAGTCTCCTTCAAAGCTGACTCATAACTCAGGACCACCTAACTTGTTAGTTAAGGGTAAGGTTAAGATACCTTACCTTAATTAAGGTTACCTTAGTTTAGGTAAGAATGCTGGCTGACTGACTTTTAGAAACACTTAAGAAGTTTGATAGTGCGACTCCTAAGAAATTTTAGTACTGAGAGCTATGACACTATTTAGTACTGAGAGGTATTACTGTATTTACCAGTTTTACCATTATTCACCCTTTGTCAACTCACTGTCTCCATGAAGCAGATGGTCCAAACTTCTCCTTTCGAAGACCTAATTCCATCTCCTTGTAGGCCTCCTCCAGGAAGCAAAATGTGCCTCTTACTTTGCTGGTAGGCTAGAGGCCATTTAATGTGAGTTCACCAGGTCTCTATTTTTCCTCTCTCTAACTCATCTTTATCTCAGCCTTGGAGGAAAAGTCAGACCTCTTTTTCTTAACATAACTTCTTTTGTGTTCCCAACCACATTCTTCCCCTGTGTAGTATTTTTTAGTTTCTCCCTCTCCATGAATTACAAGAGAGACTCTGAGCATGTTTTAAACTTCTTATTTTTATTTTTTAAATTAAAAAAAAGATTTTATTTATCTATTCGAGAGAGAGAGAGAACATGAGCAGAGGGAAAGGGAGAGAGAAACAGACTCTCCACTGAGGAGGGAGCCCAATGCAGGGCTTAATCCTAGAACCCTGGGATCATGACCTGAGCCGAAAGTAGAAGCTTAACCAACTGAGCAACCCAAGCACCCCCTATTTTTATTTTTATTTTTTACTATAGAATATAAAAACTATACCCAGAGCAGAGAGCATAGTGTAATGAAATTACTGTTCCCATCACCTTCTTCAACAGTTATCAATACATGACCAGTCTTCTTTCATCTCTACTCTGACCCACTCTTTACTCCTTTCAGATTATTTTTTTTTATTTTTTATTTTTTTTTCTTTCTTTCAGATTATTTTGAAGCAAATCTCAGACATCAAGTATTTCATCTGTAAATATGTCCGTATGCATCTCTAAAAGATAAGATCTTGTAAAGACATAACCACTATACATTATCTCACCTAAAAAACAATGACAAGGGGCACCTGGGTGGCTCAGTGTGTTAAAGCCTCTGCCTTCGGCTCAGGTCCTGATCCCAGGGTCCTGGGATCGGGCCCCGCATGGGGCTCTGTGCTCATCAGGGAGCCTGCTTCCTCCTCTCTCTCTCTCTCTGCCTGCCTCTCTGCCTATTTGTGATCTCTGTCTGTCAAATAAATAAATAAAATCTTTAAAAATAATAATAATAAAAAAATTAAAAAAAAAAACAATGACAAGAATTCCTTAATACTGTTTAATACCTAATTGGTGTTCATATTTCCCCAATTATCTTATAAATGTTACTATTTTGTTTTTATAATGTGTTTGAATCAGGATCTAAATAAGGTTTTAACATTGATACTGGTTGAGATTTCTCCTAAGTATCTTTAAATCTCTAGGCACCCTGTCTTTCCATTCTTTTACCCTTGTAATTGTGTGAGAAAAAGCTGAATTGTTTGCAGAATTTCCCAGAGTCTGGATTTTGATTATTGTATCACTGTTGTGTTAACATGTTCCCTTATCCCTCATAACTCTTATACATTAGGAGTAGGCTTTATGAGACTCAGATTCAATATATTCTTGACAGTGCTATTTCATATGGTCTGTGCTTTCCTGTCAGGAGACTCATAATGTGATTTTTTTTTTCATTGTTTGGTGGTATTATCAGCCATTAATGATCATTACTGGCATCATTAAGAGTTAGAAAACAGATATATTCTAACATTTTTTCTTCATTTATTAGCTGGATGCTTCTATAAAAAGTAACTTTCCCTTATCAACAGGTTGGTTGCCCAGAGGTACAGATCATATAGGAAACTTGATTCTTCCCTTTATTGATCAGTTTTGAAAGTATAAGGAAGTGGTTCATTCATAGCATCTTCTAAAGGCAACCAATGAGATTTTATTTTTTTAATTATCATTTATTTGTATTTGATATCTTTCAATCTTTCAATGTGCAGTTTCATTTATTATATTTATTGATGCTCCACTTTGGCTGGGGGAGACATCCATAGGAATCTTTCATGGTTTCCTCATGATCTAAAATAACAAGATGTCTCAGTCTCAACCTGTATATTTCTTGTCCCAGACCTGGAATCAGCCACTTCTCTAAAGATGTTTGCTTCCTTTTAGTAGGAAATGGTAGAGACCACAACTGGATGCTAGGACTACTCTTTCTTGATAGGTTGGTCCTCATTTCCATCATGAGTTTTGAAACCAGACATGTGGATTTGAGTCCTCACCCCACTGCTTGCCAGCTGGGTTCTTAAGCAAGATACTTACTGCTGATGGTAGAAATGCTCTTTTATTTTTTTATTTTGAAATACAACATATATGAAAAAATATGTAAAGCATAAATGTATAGTATAATAAATTACAAAGGGAATATCTATGTAACCACCACCTAGGCCAAAAATATGTAACATTTCCACAGACAGTGTCTGTGTCCCCTTTTTTTTTTTTTATCACATATCCCTTGATCCTCTCTAGAGGCAGTCACTATTTATACCTTTATGGTTATAATGTCCTTACTTTACTTTATAATTGGATCTCTTAAGGAAACCTTAGGGTTGCCTGTTTTTGAACTACATATAGGTGGATTCATGATCTGTGTATTTTTTTGTATCTGATTTCTTTTATTCAACACTGTACTTGTAAGATTTATTCACATTGTGTGTAGCTGTGTTTTTTTTCATTTTTGTTGCTATATATATCTCATTGTATGAACATACCAAAATTTGTTTATCCATTTGATGATTCCAGTTTTTGACAAATATAAATAAGGCACTTTGATCATTGTGCAAATATTTTGATGTACAAATGCATGCATTCATTTTGAGTATGTTCCAAGGAGTAGAATTGCTTGGTCACAGGGTATGTATATATCGGACTTTAACAGATAACGCTGTACTATTGTCCAGAGTTGTTTTGCCAGTTTACTATGTAAGAAAAAGACTCAATTGGGCTTTCTGTTTCTCTTCTTAAAGACAAGAGAAAGAGCTAAAACTTGCAGGGGTTACTTTAACCTGTGTAGTGAAAAACCACAAACACAGAAATAAGTCCTTATAGTTTCCTCTTCCCTGCCTCTTCTTTTGGAAATCGTATTGTTCTCTGAAATCTGGTTTAAAGAGGCCTCTTCCTTGAAGCCAACTGTGATTCCATTAGCTAGAATGAGAATGCTTGATAGGTTTTCCTTTGTATTATAATTATGTTCAGGCTTATCGTCCCCACTGGAGCAGACACCAAGTCTTAATGGTTTTTATTCCTTATTCTCTGGTACAATTCCTTTCAATACAAAGAAAAGAAGCTGTCAGGAAATAATGGATGATAATTCAAGAAGAAAAACTAAAACCTTGATTTGGTTAGTAAAGGACACTGGGTTTTTTCCCTTCCTTTTTGTGGGTAGAGTGGACCACTATGTTTTGTGAGGTCACCACCAAAAAGTTTGGGTAGAATATTTATGGCTACTTCTATTTCCAGTTCCTTCAAAGGTGCCTTGTATGTTTTGTGATTTCATTCATTGTATGGCTATTTTATGGTGTTACTATTATATTGTGATATCTATGTGTAAGTTAAATAGTTATTGAGTCAAAGAGATTTTTAAGTGTTTTATTATTCTTACAGTAAAATAATATAGTCTGTAAATCACCTACCAGGTTGCTATATGCAATTTACTGAATGAAAAATAGACACCTAACAATTCAAAAATTAAAAAACAGAATACAACAATAAATAAAGGTGTATACTTCCTACTTTGTAAATAGCTGTAATTGGTCTCTGCCCCATAGGTGGTTAGACTTCCCCTGTGAGTTAATAGAAAACCAAGGAAACACTGTTAAGGTTCTTAAATGTAGTTCAACTTCACATTGCTCTTAGTGGAAAGGGTTGATTTCTGGAGTCTTTGTGTGTGTACACACGCGTGAGCGACATACGTGTGTATCTGTAGGTGTCCTTTCCCTATTGATACTGTCCTCCTAGGTTTGTTTCTTATATCTTTGCTTTTCATATTTTAGATGCTGCTTTATGATTGCAAATGGCACATCATCATTTCCACACTGGGTACATAGAGCACTTTAAGTTCTCTGATTTGACATAGAGTTTGCAACTGTTGCCTTCACTTGTTATCCCTTTGCCGTATTTATGCCTAATAGGCATAACTCAGATGAATATGAGTGTACTCTGGCCTAAGCTTCTACTTCTCCCCCTCAGAGAAGTTGCCATGGCCATGGCCAAAGCCCCTGTTAAAGGGCATACACAGGTTATGATCTTCTGTTCCTGATCCTGTAACTCTGATCATAGATGATTAGATCAAAGATGAACTCCTTCCTCAAAGACAGCCAGTCTTTAGGTGGCTTAGCAGAGTATGAAATAGCATTTTCTGATTTGGTTTCCTCAGAAACAGGTCTTAGGATGATTCGTCTGAATGTGCCCTGGTGAAAATCTGCAAATAAATCTAGAATTTGTCTTATTGTCACAGGACTCTTGAGATATGAAATGTTCTCAGGAAAAAGTAGAGTAGTGGACACATGGGACAGGGAAGAAAAGTAAGACAGAGAAGATGGATGTCAAGCAAAACCCCACAGAAGATAACTGTTGAAATTCTGCAGAGTGGATTGGAGAGAAGTGATCACAGCACAGACAAACCCATCGGGGTGAGGGATCTGAGGTATTTATACTCCCATACTCATCTATCATTAGTTAAGGGCTGAGCCTAGGTATATAAATTTTGAGGCACCGTCTGTTCTGTATGCATGCAGAAAAAATTGTCCTCATGCAGCCTGAAGACAGCTCTTTGACAATGAGATGCAGGTGTTGGTTGTTGAGAGTTCTTGAAAGCACTCCAGGACTGAAGTATACTAACATAGCACAGCCATTAAAGGGGATCTGCACAGAGCACTATCAATGGGCCTACAGGCCTGGTGTGAGAGGTTGCTGAACAGGGACTATTGTGATTCATGGAGGTAATTTGATCCTCTGTCGTAGGGATCTGGATATGACATATATGGAGTCAGTAACAATTGAACAGGCAGCAGGATCCAGGAGCAAGAAGCAGGAGAATTGAAAAGAATAGAAACAAGTTGACAGAATTCACGCTCTTTGTGGGTGGGCATGTGCTCTGGTTTCCCTCAGCTTTACTCTCATTTCCCTCAGGATGTAGGTATTTCCTTATTCTATCATTGCTCTTTCTAATGACAGAATACCTTAAATATAAAATAAAGATAACAGACATGACTCCCTCCAAAGAAACAGATGGCCAGATTCTTGGGTTCAACTACCTTATTATTCTGCTTCCTCTTTTATCTCTTTTCCTCACTTATCCATGTTGGGTGAGGTGTGGATTTCACTTGGGATGACTAACTGGATCATTACTGAACTCATCCTCTGCGATTTTCAGTATGAGTTGTGGGTTTCTCTGATGAATTAGTCTAGAAATTAAAGATGTTTTTGTAACATTTCTCTACCTCACCGGCTTCATGGTGGGCAGCAGGTAGTTGTTATAAACTGTGATTTGGCATCAATCCTTGGACTACAAATACCTCTGTCTCTCACACCCAGTCCCAAATTCCCCCACTTCTTATGCATTTGAGGTCAGCACATTGGAGTTGTTAAAATGAAAATGTTTTCTGGAAATAACCCATATCAGTTAATAGTCTATCTACATTCATATGCTCATGGGCAGTGATATAGCTAAAGAACTGCAAAACTGTACTTCTACAGAACAACTATTTCTTATAATCTGAGATAACTCTGAAATCTGTCTCGGTAGTGTGACTTGCTAGAGAGAGAACTTAAACAGATAAATACTAAATTAGCACAAGAACTGCCCACTTAGTAGTATTGAGGTAGACATTTTTGCCCCCAGGCTTGGCAACTTTATTTCTGTGTCTGACATTTTAAGGAAACTTAAGAGTAATAGTAGTACTATTTCTGTAGATAATGGTTAGGTATAAATGAGATCAGGGAAGGGGAAAATGATTTACAAATCTAGTATAATCTGTGGAAACAAAAATAAAAACTAAAATAAAGCCGTTCATCTTGAAGTTCTGTATATGTGGAGTGGAATTCAGAATGGCAGGTAATCATGTCTCCCTAAACCAAATAGCTGTACTCATGCCATTGCATATACTTTACCCAAGGCATCAACTTCCAATTGCAACAATATCTGGGAACTCTTGGGAGTAAGGATGACATGACTACATTCATTTTTTTAAAAGGCAATAATATTCATTAAATAACATTTATTAAGCACCTTTGTGCTTTTTCTTATGGGGCTTTAATAGTACCTACTACATTAAGGTATAGTGAGAATTAAATGAGGGAGACATTTAGATTAGCACCTGGAATAATTCTAGTGTGTAATAGCTGAAATTTATTATTAAAATTGTTGGGTACTAAAGTCACTACTGGAGATATAAAAAATGGACAAGATATGGTCCTTCTCTCCAAGGAGCTCCAAGCCTAATGGAAAATGAGACATGTGAAGAAGCATTTATGATTTGGTAGGATTTAGTGCAAAATAGAGACATGTTAATGCCAGGGTATTAGCTTAAAAGAGTGAACAGTTAATTTTGCATGAGTAGGTAATGAAGATTTTCCAGAGTTGGGAGGCCATGGAGTAACATTTGATATTGTGCACTGATAGAGGCTGTCAAGTGAGAGTGAGTGGAGGGCCTTCTAGTAGTGAGACACAGTACAGTACATTTGGGAACTGGAGTGGATACCCAGGAGTGGAGCAAATTCTGTCTGCAGAAGATGATACTGGCTGGTAAGATGGAGCTTTGTCAGAAAAAGTTTCTCTGTGTAACATTCAGGAGCCTAGACTTTATTGTCTGCACAATGAAGACCACTGAAAGGGTTTGACCAAAAACAACATAAAAATATATATATATAATCAGATTTACATTTTGAAGAGATGACAAGATGACTCTGGCAGCTGTGGACAAATTCCAAGTTGGTAAGACTAAACGAGCTGTTAGGAAAGTGCAGGCAAGAAACAGGAGAGTGTTAACGAGGACAGTAATGATGGGAACAGAGAGGAGATAAGAGATAAGGCAGCTCATACAGGGAGACAGAATATAATAAGCTGCTATTGAAAGGGTTAGAGATATCATTGTTATTTATGGGACAGTTAGGCCCTCCCAATTATTCTAAAGAAACTTCTCATTTTAATGCCTGTCAGTCCATGTATTGAGATTCTTTGCATTTCTCTTCAAATTGTATAGTGTAGTGTAGGGTTTTGTAGTTTCCATCCAAATTCATCTCCATTTGAATTGTAAATATTGGAAGAGAAGAATAAAATCAGCGATAAAGCAGCAATGGTCATTATGGGTTAACTAGTGTTTGCTGTAGCTCCTCAACCCTGGAAAGTCTCAGAATGAATAATTTAGAGATATAGTCAAGGTAAAAATGTGAAATTCTGGAGGTATAAAGATAAAAATGGGATAGTGATGGTAATATGTAAGGATTATATTGATATATGTTAGTGAATTACTCTAATAGAATATTAGTACTATTTGGAAAGCTGTCAATGTCATCTCATATTTAAACTATTAATTGCATATTTAAGCTGTGCATATCACTTGCATTCATTTCATGGCTAATCAATCCAGTCGGAAAGTGTTTGCCAAATGGTAATGGGATTTTCTCTAACAGCCAGATACTTAAGTCACTAGACACCAAATTATGGGATAAAAAAAATCAGTTCCACATCCCAGATAATTATTGGCTTAAAACAATATTGTGTTGAGTCCTGGCACACACCCTCTAACAGCAGATGTCTTTGTTTTGGACCATTTTGATGATCTTAGTAACTCTAGCATGATAAACTAATGATGCAAATTATTTTTCATTTTAATTTTACATTGTAGATGGAACTATTGGCTTTCAATGTAACATATTTTCCATTGCGGCCAAGGCCTAAATTAGAGTAATAACAATGGTGAAAGAGAGCAGGTGACATATTTTAGAGCTATTTGGAAGTGGAAAGCAGGAGTTGAAAGAATAAATTCCAGGCTTCTGAAGTGGGTAACTGGCAAATGATGGTGCCATTTGCTGTGATAAGGAAGGCAGGAGGAGGGGGAAGATTTAAGGAGAAAACAGATTCTGTTTTAGATTTGATGGATTTGAGATATCCATAGTATGGATATGGAAAAATTTACTAATCCCTTAAATCCTAGAACTCAGGAGGGATCTATCTATGTTGGTAACAGAGATTTTAGAGTCATCAGTGTACAGGGAGTAGATTAAGTTATGTGAATGACTGAACAATGAAGAATTCTAAGGAATACTAACATGGGAGGACAAGAACAGGAGGAGAGGGAGAGAGAGGAGGCATGAAGACAGTCAAGAAGAAAAGGTAGAAGAGGGACACAATGAAAGAATATTACTTATAGAGAGATGGTTTAAATCAGTGGTTTCCAAACTTTTTAAAGTATGTATTCGATTAGTAATTTTTTGAACAATCCCCATGTATATTTACTTATGGATTATATGCATGTAATATTTTTATCTACATAATATCTATTAATAGATAGACCCTAAGATCATGACCTGAGCTGAAACAAAGAGTTGGACCCTTAACTGACTGGACCACCCAGGCATTCCAAAGTTGTTGTTATTATTATTATTATTATTGTGTTTTTTGGCATATGAAAATTTACTATTGTCACAATTTTCATATGCCAAAAAACATAACAACAACAACAATAATAATAATAAAACAAAAAGCATTTTTTAAAAAGTCCAAAAAAATGTATATATCTAATTCTATTTAATTCTATTTTAATTCTAATTAGTTAACATACAGTGTTATATTATTTCATGTGTACAATATAGTGATTCAATAATTCCATACATCATCCAGTGCTCATCAATGACAAGTGTACTCCTTAATCCCCATCATCTATTTAATCCATCCCCACCCTCACCTACCTCCCCTCTGGTAACCTTTGGTTTGTTCTTAATAATTAAGAGTCTGTTTCATGATTTCTCTCTCTCTTTTCCCTTTGCTCATTTGTTTTGTTTCTTAAATTCTACATGAGTGAAATCATAGGTATTTGTCTTTCTCTGACTTAATTATTTCACTTAGCATTATATTATCTAGCTCCATCCATGTTGTTACAAATGACAAGATTTCATTCTTTTTTATGGCAAAATAATAGTCCATTGTGTGTATGTGTGTGTGTATCTGTATATCTATAGATAGATACCACATAAAATTAATATTTTTTCCATTTTAATGTCTGTTCATCAGAGATCTGAAATCACTGTCCACACTTACATGAACTTAGTCCCAACCAATCATATTGCCATTATTTGTAAGTTTAAATAAATGTTTAAGTAAATCTAAAAGTGTTCTTGTAATACATGTTAACTGAACTTTTAAACTTTTTAACTTTTTTTTGAACTTTTTAAACTTTTTTGAACTTTTAAATAACAAGGAACCTGTGTCATATTTATCTGGCAGTGTTTTTCTTTCTATACCTATGGTTCATGGAAGGAAATATGATGTACTTTATAAACAATAGAAGTTGTAATGTTTTCTTCTATCACCTAAGTCAATCATCCTGTATACCCTAGTTTGGAGATTGGGTTTAAATTAAGAGGTAAGGGTCAGTTGTGTGGAACATCTTAAACTGATCAAGTAAAATAGTATCTTAAAAAATAGAAGAATGTTCATCACTTTTAACAGCCAGGTCTCTGGAGGCTTTGGTGGGGGCAGTATCAACAGTGGAAGAGGGACAGCCAGATCACAGTGGTTCAAGGAGCATTTAAAGCACACTCACTGTATGCCAGACACTGTGCTAAATAGCACTTCTCATATAACCCTGAGAAGAAGTTATGATTATTTCTAATTTAAGAAAATAATCAGAGACTTGCAGAATCTAAGTGACATGTAGTAGGTCACATAGTTAAGTATGTAGTCCTAGCAAAATGTGAATCCATGTTGAGCATTTTAAAAGCTAAGCTCTTAAATAATATGCTATCATGTCTTCTGGCATGAGGTTAGTTAGTGGAGATAGAGACTGAGTGCAGACAACTACTCTTCCAGGTTATCTAGTTATCTTGCCTAAGGATAGGAGCAGAAAGAAAGGGAAATAAATGGCCAAGTATAGGGCAAGAATTGAGCATTTTTATAAGGTGCAGGGAATGAGGCAGAAAGAGAATTTGAAGCAATTAGGCAAGAGAGATAATAAGGATAACAAAACCCCTAAGGATCTAGAGCACAGGAGGGAAGTTCAGCCTTGAGCCGCAGGAGGTTGCCTCCTCCTACTAAGGGGAGAAAAGTGGTAAGAACTGGAGTCAAGTGCAAAGAAGTATGCAGGTTTTGTGTGGGGAGGAGGAAGAAGACGCATGGGAGATTCCAAGTTCACAATATTTATTTTCTCTGCAGAACAGGAGACAAGGCCATTGCTTAGAAGTGTGTGGAGGGTGGAGAAAAAAAAGTAGTGGTCAGACCTGGTAAGACTATTATAAAGCAGTAGTTGTGGGGAGCTGGTACAGTTTTGGAGTTTTCACTGACTCTCTATGTCCACTCTCTAAGTCCACTGACTTACAGAGAGACAGTGGTTGGAAGACAAGGAGGCAAGGGAGTCAAAGATTCCAAGAATGAAGAGGGAGCTGATAGACTGGAGAAAATTGAGATATTTGAGTCCTCGAAGTCTCAATGAGGTTACTGGCTCTGCAGATATAGTGCCATAGCAGAGTGCTGAAGCTCAAAGAGAGAAGAGAGTTGGACCCTGGCATTTGAAGCCTCACAGTGGGACACTTATCTCCCATCCTTCCAATGACCATTCTTCTAAATGCTCTCCTTTTATGGCAGGACTGGAAATTTGAAAATTACATTTCTCAGTCTCCTTGTAGAGTTTAAGTTCAAAACCCTCCTCTGAGAGGCACTAGGTTGAGATTTGCAAAATAGAAGAGGTAAAGCCATTTTTCTTCAGCTGCAGCTCCAGACAAGTACCGGAGAATCTGTAGATGGCAGACATCTCAGCAGCTGTGCCAGGATTTCCAAACATCCTCCTGAGAACCACCTACTTGGGTGCTGCAGAGGGCTGAGATCTTCAGTACACCTTTCAATACAACACATGCATTTCTAAATTTCATGAATTTTAGCAGTGTCTTCTCTCTCTGTTGCTCCCCTGGACCTTCAGAGATTGTATAATCCTCTATTAAAAAAAATAATAAAATACCCTTTTACTTGTGCCTTGAGAGCTTTCTGTTTTCTTGACATAAGCTCAGCTAGTATGCAACCCCCTGCCCAATTCTTCATGTAAGCTAGGTTATGAACTTTTCCGTGGTCATATCAATATGGGTTAGGACTATCATATCTGTTTACTGGGATTCTTAGATGCAAGCAACATAAAGACTATATAGTTAAATTAAAAAGAGAAGAAATATATTGAAAATATTTCAAAGAGTTTGTGGAATTGCTAGGAGGACGGGAGAACCAGGCTCTAGGAATGAATCTAGACAGTGTAGGGGAAACATAAAATTATGCCACAGAGACCAGTGCAGTGGTGGCCACTGCAAAACTCAGAGGTAGGTTTGCCTACCTGATGAATCCATGGCCCACTGTCCTAGATATAAAGGTGTCAGGGAAAATGAGAATCTGGACTTCCAGCTAATAGAGTGACAGCTCTGTCTAATAAGATGGAATAACCTCAAATAAGAGATTCAGAAGCTGGGAAGCCTCATAATTGATAAATATCTACTCTAACATCCAATCTTTTGTGTGTGCTATAGTTTAGACCCTTCTCTTTTGTCTGGCAGACCCTCCGAATGTTCATTGTCCCTGCCATGTGTAATTATCCTTTAAGGGCCAGCTTCCTCCTTGAAACCTTCCCAGATGGAAGTGTCTGCTTCCTGCCCTGACTTCCTACAGCAATTTGTATCTTGTTTGGCCTTTTTAAATTCTAACTTGTTTTTATTGGTATTTGCAGTTGAAAATATTAAAGTTATAGCATATAATTAAGGCTGAATGAACATTAGAGGTCATTTAATGTGACTAGCTCATCAGCTCCTTAAGAATCATCACTTGCCTTACCAATATTGTGTGTCCACAGTTCCCAGCATAATACTCACTTATGATAGGCACATCATAAATGTGAACTTGAGGTAAAGAAACCACGCTAAGAGTTGTTTGTCCCCATTTCCATTCTCTCTTCTAGCCACCTCCCTCTGCCACCACCTGTTTGTCTTTGATGCTAGGCCCTCCCACATCCTCTAAGATCTTATTTCACTCCTTTAATTTCTCTAGAATTTTCCATCACCCTCTTTTCAGATTTCTGCCCAGTGAAATATGCTCAAATACCCCCTGTTCTACAATAGCTTTTCTTGTTTATCTTGCCTTCCAGCCCTACACTTAAAAAAAAAAAAAAAAAGAATAGTTTATATGTAGCTTCCATGTTGTCACTTCACTCTTGTCTCTCTCTTCTTAAAGTCTGGCTTGTTTCCTCTTAAAGGTGCCTGATCTGGGAACTGTTTGCCCGCATCCTCTTTGGCATTCCTGGTTGTTTGCCACCAGTGACCACGTGACCACTGCTCTCTCTTGTCCTTTGAGACTGCACCCCTGATTGCTCTGCTGCCTTTCCTTCCTGGTTGCTCTAGTGAACATTTGTCAGTTTGGGGGTGCTTAGCATCCTGAGCGCTGTCTGTTTGGGGAAATCACTGTGGCAGGGGTGTGGAGGCAGGCAGAACCCACAGGTCTGTGGAAGTTCTAACTCTCCCCTTCCTCCCTCCCCTGATCCAGCTGCTAGTGTGCTGCCTCATGGCCTGTGCCCTGCCAGTCAGAGGCTCCTGTCCAGAACAGTCAGGAATTATATTTCTGCAGCTAGAAGTAGTGCAAAACGTCTCCTACCCAGAGCAATGGTGCAGCCTAAGCACTGCTGAACACGTCCTGCAGTCAGCACTGTGCTAATGTTCTCATCACTTACTCCTATGACCTGTGGAAGCTTGTCCTGGCTAACAGCTGCTGGCCTCATGTGGTCCCTTCTTGTTTTCTGAGCCTGCTTCTCCCTTACCTGCTTTCTGAGAGCAAGCCCATATGCCATCAGTAAACTCCTTTTCTGCTTGGGTAAGAGTTAGTTGGTTTGTGTGGTTTGCTCTCAAGATCCCCGGCTAGTATATTTCCTTTTCTTCCTCCCACTCCCTAAATGAAGGTGTTCCTCCTGTCTCTTTCTGAGTCTGTCTTTTTTCACCATCCACACTTTATAGCAAGCTAACAAGTCATCTATTGCCTGGGTGTCAGTTAACACTTTTATGCCAATTTCTCCTAAATCTTTTTCCAGATTCTACTTCTCTCCTCAGCATTGATTTAAGGGCATGCTTCCAAATGCACACCCTCGCATATCCTTAAGATGCATCAAAATGAACAGCAGACTCACCAGCTTTTATGTTGCTTCTAAATCTATTTCTCCTCCAAATTTTTCTCTTTCTTGCTCAACACGCAAACTGGATTTTTCTATCTATGCCATCCCTCACATCCCCAAACAAATAGTACCAAGTTCTTTTAATTTTTTTCAGGACCAGTACCTCATATTCTTCCTTTCCCTGCTACTTTCTTTAACTTTTGCCGAAAAGTTGACCTATGCTCCCTACTAAGCTCCTCTAGTTGTTCTCCTGAATCAACTTAACACATATGATCAGATTAAATTTCCTAAAACACAATTCTGGTTATATCACCATTTCTCCTGCCTCTTCATGCACCTTCGGTGCTTCCAGGCTAAAGTGAAAATTCTAGAACCTGACTCTCAAGCCACCCACAATCTGATCCTAACCTAATTCCCCTTGTTTATGCTATAAGTGGGATTTTTTTTTTTTTAACATTTAATGACCTGTTGTCATTTTCCCACCTTGAAGCCTTATGTTTTCTTCACATCAGGTGTCTTTCTCTGTAGCTCAGTCCAAGCACCAACTTAAGTACCAAATCAAATGCCATCTCCTCCAGGAAGTCCTCCTCCTGGTGCCCATATGAAGTGCTTCTCAACCTTTAATATGCATATGAGTCACCTGGGCATCTTGTTAGAATGCAGATTCTGATTCATTAAGTCTAGGATTTGATATTTCTTTTTTTCTTTTTTTTTTCTTTTTTAGATTTTCTTTATTTATTTGACAGATAGAGATCACAAGTAGGCAGAGAGGCAGGCAGAGAGAGAGGAAGGGAAGCAGACTCCCTGCCAAGCAGAGAGCCTGATGCGGGGCTCGATCCCAGGACCCTGGGATCATGACCTGAGCCAAAGGCAGAGACTTAACCCACTGAGCCACCCAGGCACCCCTAGGATTTGATATTTCTAACAAGTTCCTCCTTGATGTTGGAAGCTCCTGGGCCACTCTTGTAGTAACAAGGCCCTAGAGAGAAGCATGTTTTTTCACTAAATCATAGGGCAAGATACCAGGGCGAGAGCTGTATGTTATTCATTTACAATATTCCATCATCTTTAAAATAGTCATTTTGCCTCCTCATCATTATGAGGCTCATCATTATTTTGGTTGAATACAGTGACTCAATCAATTTATTCTAACAGAATTAAATATGCTCCTTGTATCATCTCCTTTTCTTTTCTACTCCATGGTTACCCTCACTTCTTAGCATAACTGGATTTTACATGGACAGATCTATGGGAAGAAGAGAATGTCCCATATGTGACCCACTATAGGTAAGGATGGTCCAGCCTCTTTAAGATAATGCTAATTTAATTGTTGTTATGGATCCATATCTTAAATGCCAACAACTGAATCTACTGTATCTGTCTGCTCCTGAGCTGCAAGGGAGCCTAGGGAGCGAGCTTGTCAGGAAAGGTGTTCAGAGATGATACGTGGCCAAAATATATGTCAACTATCAACTACACTAGTCTCCAAAACTCCATCAAAATGAACTTTGTGCCAGAATCTTTAGGCTAAGAGAAGCTATTCATTGCTGAATGTTTGGGGCACCAAATTTCAAGCCTATTGACAAGGAAAACCACCAGTTTAGAAAACCTTTTTCTTTGACTTGGGGAGGGGGATGGCAAAATAAAATACCAGGTATGATTTGGGGGCTGGATTGCTCTTTTGATCATAGGAAAAATCTGCCCCAGTACCCTAATATGAACAATTCAGTTAGATCCAATATTTCATTAAGAGTGATGTTAGGTTATAATATCATGGTAAATTCCATTTCTTATTGAGTCTGATGTATAGCATTCCCATGATGCCTAACATTGTCGAGTAGATTTAGGGCAGTAAGGACTTGGGCACCAAGAGGTAGACAACATCTGTTTCTTCAACTCTCTGAAATTTTATTTTCAAACAAACCAAAGGGTCTTTCTTGGACCTCCCTCCTTTTCCCCAATGCACATATGTACTTCCATGTCAGCAATTAATCTTCCCAGCTTACCTGTACACCTGCTAGAAATAATGGTGCCAACTCCTATTTTCCTAATCATTCTGCCCCCCCCCCCATTTCCAATATTCTGTTAGAATGCCTTAGTAATGTAATAGTGATGGTAGGCATCTTACATGTTGCCCAGTGTCCAAATTACTATGGTGGAAACATTAATTCTACATTTTGGGGTATATCTGTATTTAAGAAGGAGAGAAAACCATTAGAAGTTATTGAGATTAACATTTATAGCAACTTCATAGATGTCAGTGAGTCTTGGGCTCTTCTGTGTAAATAATCTTCTGAGAACATTGTTTTTATTGTTGACACTTTGCTGCAGGTTTCTAAGACACACTTAAAATCAATTTGTTCCCCTGAGTGTATTTTGTGAATCTGGCAGCATAATAAAACTTTCTTTTGGAAGTCCCAGAATCAAAGTGATGAAAAAAAATTAAAGTTGTGGGGAAAAATAATTTCTTTCTTTAACCTCTGAGGCTTCCTATTTCTTTTTTGAGAGAGATTTTATTCAGGAAGGGACTGTAGTGTTATGATCTGATTGACAGTGATCCCAGATGCCCCAAACACTAGTGGAAAGTTTGGGACAAATTCCTGACCCTTTCTGGTACTCCGTTTCTCATTCTGAGTTGAAAATAATAACCATGTCACCATCTTGTTTCCCAGTGCCAGTTGCTTTCCTATTTCTTAGAGATGATTGGCATTTTCAGAAAAGTATATTTTAGTGCTTGTTTTTCTCTTGGGTTCTAGAGTGGTTTTGTGTATACCAAACATCCACAAAAATTTCCATCATTTTTTTGTCCCCAAACCCCCTGATCTGGTGTGACCTTTTTGATGGGGGGTGGAAAGATGAAGGAGAATTGTAGAGGTTTTGGAAGCTTCACTCTGTGAATTAATACTTCTGCTTCAGCATAATGTTGGTATTTGATCAAACATAAAAAGCTTCAAGCTTTTAATGTCCTGCTGACACCAGTATCAACAAAGCATTGAAGCGGAAGCTTTCTGGTGGCTGATTAGAGGGAGATTTTATTTCACTAGCTTTAAGACTAAATATACCTTTTAGTAGATCTTTCTCAAGGATAAGCTACATCATGCATTATAAATCAAATTCAAGAGCTTTAATAAAGGACTCTTGATAATTTGGTAATATATTATCACTATGTTTTGGAAAGGCAATAAATGACTTCTTTTTATAGTGTAATTTAAAATAATAATATGGATTACAGTTGTGTTCAGTCATGAAATTATAATTTAACAGTTTGGGCTTATAATAACCCTTTTTCCCTTGACAGTGTCCACTCTTATTTTAGCGCAAGAATGGCTTACTTGGGAATGATTTACTATGCTTGCTTTTAGAGTTTGGTAGGGCTGAACATGTGCTTAATTGGAATTTTATGTTGTTGTCTTGGAAAAGCTTCACACAAAAATGAAATTGAAAGCTGGAGAAAAAAGACTGCTAAAGTGTGAGCCACTCCGATATCAAAAGCATGGCCCATGCTTGCAATCTTGCTATTTCAGGGCCTTCCAGGAAATGAGTGGCTCATGAGATGTGGAGTTGAAGAGAGTTTAACAAAGGAGCTATATTATAAAGGCATGGGAAGGTTAAAGGAAGCAACAAGGGACAGTGAAACACCCAGGAACTCCGTGCAACAGGGAGTCGTTACTACCCGAGGCCTGAAGAAGCAAGCAGTTCTGCTGTTCCTGGCTCTGGAATACACAGTAGCTGTGGAAGAGGAGAGGCAATGAAAGCTGTGGCCTCAGTAGAGGAATGTGGCCACTGTTAAGTTACATTAAACCAAGAGAGAGCCAAGGGGATTAAAATTCAAACCTTTCTTTTTTCTCACCTTCCAATTTCCTTTTGGAGTGTCCTATTGAGCTGGACCCAACAGAAGCTAGATGGCAAGGAAGTCCAAGTGATACAGGCTGAGGTACAGAGCAGGGTGAAGACAGGTGGGGCATGGATTTGGAGGAATATCCAGCATATATGGAAGACTGGAACAGAACTGATGTTAAGAGGCTGCATTTATATCTGATATGGATATGACCTATTAGAATCTATACTCAGTGGTCTTTCAGTTCCCATTCTTTTGCTTCTCAGTCATTAATAATGAAAAAGGCTTTGTCAAAGTTCTCTTTTTTTCCCCTAGGGTTATGTGACTTCCAGAGCTGTTTGTTTGATATCTTTAATCAGTTTTGAATGCAGCTTACTAGCTTTTAATAAGAATGCATCAGTCTTTGGAAACATGGGACCAAACAGAAACAACCCGATCTTGCTACTGTTCAGGACTGCAGGAGGAAGTCTTGCCATTCATAAGATTCATCAGAAAAAAGAAATGGGGGGCGCCTGAGTGGCTCAGTGGGTTAGGCCTCTGCCTTCGGCTCCGGTCATGATCTCGGGGTCCTGGGATCGAGCCCCACATCGGGCTCTCTGCTCAGCGGGGAGCCTGCTTCCTCCTCTCTGTCTCTGCCTGCCTCTCTGCCTACTTGTGATCTCTGTCTGTCAAATAAATAAATAAAATCTTAAAAAAAAACAAAAACAAACAAACAAAAGACTTAAAAAAAAAAAAAAAAGAAAAAAGAAATGGTTAACTTTGCTTTCAATTGTTTGTCAGATAATCTGTAGAGCTCCTCTGGGATTCCTATCTCCCCCTCCTCCACTCCTTTCTTTTAGCTCCTTTCCACTTTTAGAGCTCTCCTTGGGGCTCCTTCCCCGTTCCAGAGACCTGTTTGGATTCCAAAGCAGAATAGCAACTATGTCTCACCTTTCAAGTTATCTGAGTTAGCTGAGAAACCGATTTGCCCATCTCTGATTTTATAGTTGAGTGGCATGGTCTCTTTGGTCCTGTCTACCATGCCCTCAACTTCTCTAACCTCCACTTTTCTTATAGTGCCCTGGGGTTAATCAAACAGCAGGCAGCACAAACTACTGACAAAAGCTAGAAACCAGGAATCATGAGATCAGGTTCTGAATCCAACTTTGTCACAAACTAGCCATGTATCATTCGGTGGTCAAATAGAAGAATGTTTCTAGGCCCATTTTCATCATCTGAAAAACAGGATGCATGACATCAATCTGTGATCCTCAAATACTACTGTGAAATAAATAGGATGAGAGCTGGTGGAAGATGCCTAGTTGTCGTCATAGAAAGTGGACGCTAAGTGGAGATGGGTTAGACCTTGAAGATCACAACTGTGTCCCAGGACCTGGTTCTTAATTTTTAATCACAGAAAGTCACTATGGTTTAGGACCAAGGAATGTAATGCCTTAGTTCCCCCCTAACTAAACACCCACAGAACCCAAGCTAGAGATTGTAATGCCAATCTAGGATTATTCTGCCATCCAGGTAAGCACTGTGCATGTGTTCTTCCATCTTTGCACCAGGACGAGTTCCTTGGGTCAAGATCCCCTTTCCAATGAGATCACCTACACCAGAGCACCTCCAACAGTGACAATCTGGGGCCATCACTGCCCCTACAAAATCACACAGGAGACTGAAGTTGCTATCACAATGCTAGTGTATTAATTTAAAATCAGAAATTTCAGATGAGTACTTGCAAAATGAGCACCTTCTTTTAGTTGCATGGGAATTTAATCATAATCACAAGCCATTTCTTATATAATAGGCAACCCCTCTCCTAGGACCTGATATATTCGAAGTCTGGGAGATCTGACATTCTTTCCATACTTGTCAAGCCTACACTGGGGACCCAAATCCTAACTAGAGATTTGGGGCATGGAAATGGAATAAAGGAAGTTATGCTTATAGCACAAGGTAAGATGGTTTAATAATATATCCATCTCACCCAGGGATGACTTTGTAACCCTAAAATTCTTGGGCCATTCCCCAAGAGCCTTGCCATTGGAAATGGAAATACACATTGTCCAATACACAAGTCCCTTTCCCTCTAAAACTGTTGAGGATGTCTTTCTGTGAGCCTGCTTCCACAGGGGAATAATACACCTCCCTACTCCTTTCCTCAGAACCTTCTTGCTTTCTTTCCTCAGGCATGTCTAATCAAGTTACCATGTAGACGGTTAACCCGGGGAGCTATATCCTCTCTTGAAATGACTTGCTTATTTATGCTCAGATCCATTCTGTATGGATTTCAGAGTTAAGTTCTGAGGGAAATTCTTACTTCCTGTGTTTGCTGCAAACCTTAAACACTAGTAACTGAAAAGCAGTTTATGACTTGGCTGCCATGCTGGGCCAGCCAAGCCCTCTGTGAAATGTGCTGTTCAAGAGAGAGGTTGGGGGTCAAGGCTGTTGCTCCTACTGGTTCTTTCATAGGCTTCACATGAGTTGGTTGTGTTTGTTCCCAAATTTAATCATGCCAATTGGTATGAGGTATTGTAACTTTAAGGTTTAGATAAATTTAAAAACATAAAACATGAGTATAAAAAGAAAATTCCTTTATGAAAACTCAGCTAAAAGCTTTGACAAGATTCAATACAGGACGCAAATAGCTAATTGTGTTATTGAGCAAGACACCTATAAATATTGTGAAAGTTATAAAAATTTAGGGCTTTGCACTTAGATTGGCCTACAGATATCTTTAAATTTGCACTGCACTGAGGACACTGAAACTGGAGATTGTGGACAAAACCCTATGGGTATCCTTTATGCATGAGGCCAACTGGAAGCCATATTAAAATGAATGATACTGTCCGTATACCAAAATATCTGTGAAAAATGTGTCTTCATGTATCCTAATAGAAAATAAAAAAAATTTTTAAAAGATTTTATTTATTTATTTGACAGACAGAAATCACAAGTAGGCGGAGAGGCAGAAAATAAAATGTTTACACTAAGTATGCATCTATCAGTTCCTATGGTTCCTTGCTCTAACTGATATTTTTGATTCCCTGAGTCCCACCTGAGTTTAGATGAAAGTGCTTCCAATGTAGTATGAGGAATAACAACAGTAGGATGATTATGATGGCTGACATCCATGAAAGTACACTTCTTAACAAATGTAGTTTATTATTAAAATGTAACATTAAATTTACTTATTAATATGCAATTAAATTACAGATTATCTTCTAAAGCAATACATAAGCAAGTAGGCCTTCCTGCTCAATATTTCTCTTTTCTCTCTAAACTTCCCTTTGGAAGTGTAAGTTGTAGCATCGACTTGGAGTTTCTATTGTGAGTAACAGTGTTACTAGCTCTCCTATCCTTCCCCGTGGCCAAGAGGCACTATTTCACTCAGAGGTGCCCGGTGTTGGGCAGTGTGAGTGGCACTAGTTTTCCTTTGCACTTTGAGGTGTCATCTGGAGGAAAACAGAGGTAAAACAATCTCTTGTCCCATCAGATAAGCTTTTGCTTAAGGACTACGTGTACCTATGGCGTGGGTAAACACTATATTTATTTATACATGTTAATTCTTTTTAAAAAAATTTTAATTCCAGTTAATTGAATTCCAATTAACATACAGTATTATATTAGTTTCAGGTGCACAATATCATGATTCAAGAATTCTATCCATTGCTCAGTGCTCATCATGAAGAAGTGTACTCTTAATTCCCTTCACCTATTTCACCCATCCTTTCACCCGCCTCCCTTCTGGTAACCATCAGTTTGTGCTCTATATTTAAGATTCTGTTTTTGTTTTTGTTTTATTTATTTATTAAGATTTCATCTATTTATTTGACAGAGAGAGAGATCACAAGTAGGCAGAGAGGCAGGTAGAGAGAGAGGAGGAAGCAGGCTCCCTGCTGAGCAGAGAGCCTGATGCAGGGCTCAATCCCAGGACCCCAAGATCATGACCTGAGCCAAAGGCAGAGGCCTAACCCACTGAGCCACCCAGGCGCCCCTTGTTTTTGTTTTAAATCTCTCTCTTTCTCTCTCTTTTTGTTTCTTAAATTCCACACATGAGTGAAATCATATGGTATTTGTCTTTCTCTGACTGACTTATTTCAGTTCAATTGTACTCTCTAGATCTATCCATGTTGTTGCAAATGCAAGATTTCATTCTTTTTTATATTCCTGTGTGTGTGTATGTGTGTGTGTGTGTACCACATCTTTATCTATTCTTCAATTGATGGGTATTTCCATAATTTGGCTATTGTAAATAATACTGGAATAAATATAGCAGTGCATATATCTTTCCAGACATCCTCATTCTTGAACAGATTTCTCGTAGTTTCCCCAGAACTGCATTTTGAATCAAGAACTCCAAAGTCCTTGGTGACAGCAACGTAATGTTTCCTTCTAAGTCCTTGCTCCTTCCTACCCTTTTAGTGAGTGTTTCCTGGTTCTTCCTTCTGGCTCTAGGTCTCACTCTCCCCTCAAACTCAGCAGGGGCAAGAGTCCCACTGATTCCTATGTCTCTGAGTTGGGTTTCCAGCTCCTACCAGCTCTCCTCTCTAAGCAGGTAAAAGTAAATTTTAAATAACCTCCTTGGGACATGACCTCATAAGTTGGGCCTCAAGAAATTCAAGTTAATTCAAAAAATGCCATGTGGAAACAGTAATAAAGTCACAATTTTAGGGTTAGGGGAGGGGCAAGAGAAAATATCCTTTAATATAGGTCCTTTAATAGCTTACCATATTAAATTCAAAGTATTTTTATTTGAAGAATGCCTAGGAAAATATATAATGCTTGAATTTAATGTAAATGAGACACTTAATGAGAAAGACTGAAAAGGGCATTTAATATTCATTTTTAAAATCAATTTCCATTATTAAATAGAAGCTGAAACAAATTGAAAATAGCATGGATCAGGATTTTTTTTTTTTTTTTGGCAAAAAGATAGTATTGCTACTCATAATTACAAGAAATGGATGACAATATTTTAAATGAGTTAACTTTGGCCCACCAAGCTCACTTCATGGTGTGAAGAAAACAGTACTTGAGTGATTTTTTTTCCTTAATTTGTTCTAAATTACAGTAAAGTGCTCCGCAAGAAGCAAGTGCTTGTGTTAATTAACTCTGAGTAAAGAAGGTCACTAGTATACATGGGACTCATTTTGTGGTTTTAGTTATGGATTTTCTTCTGCAATTACAATTCTTCATTAGGCATTATAAGCACATGTAGATTTGCGATTTTTTATCTAGCATTTCAGATTTAGGCACATTTGTTGATTTTTCTCTTTGAAATTTAAAATTTAACAGCAATAATGGAATTGACTTAAATGAAACATATGGTTCAATGTATTTATAAGTATACCTAAAATATTGGCCATTTATGTAGACCTGAATATTACAGCTGAATTTTTTTTTTTTTTTTTGGTATTTTTAAAAGTTTTAATTCCAGTGTAGTTAACATACACTGTTATATTAGTTTCAGGCATACAATATAATGATTGAGCAATTTTAACCAATTACTCAGGACTCTTCAGTGTATGTGTACTCTTAATCCCATTCACCTTTTTCACCCACCCCCCACCTACCTCCCCTCTGGCAACCATTAATTCTCTATAGTTAAGCATCTGGTTTTTGATTTGTTTCTTTTTTCTTTGTTTTGTTTCTTAAATTCCACATGAGTGAAATCATATAGTATTTGTTTTTCTCTGACTGATTTATTTCACTTAATGTAATATTCTCTAGATCCATCTATGTTGTTGCAAATTGCAAGATGTTATTCTTTTTTATGGCTGAGTAATATTCCAGTGTGCATATCTACCACATTTTATTTTATTTTATTTTTTTTTGAAAAAAAATTTTTTTAAGATTTATTTATTTATTTATTTGGCAGAGAGAGAGATCACAAATAGGCAGAGAGGCAGGCAGAGAGAGAGGGAAGCAGGCTCCCCGCTGAGCAGAGAGCCTGATGCGGGACTTGATCCCAGGACCCTGAGATCATGACCTGAGCCGAAGGCAGAGGCTTTAACCCACTGAGCCACCCAGGCGCCCCATATCTACCACATTTTAATGCATTCATCTATTCCTGGACACTTAGGCTGTTTCCCTAGTTTAATTATTGTAAATAATATTGTAATAAACATAGGGGTTATAGCTGATTTTTTAAAATTTTTTAATTTTTTTATGAACATATAATGTATTTTTAGCTCCAGGGGTACAGGCCTGTGAATCTCCAGGTTCACACACTTCACAGCACTCACCATAGCACATACCCTCCCCAATGTCCATAACCCCACCACCCTCACCCTACCCCCCTCCCTCTAGCTGAATTTTTTTTGACCACATGCACTATTGTACTTCGAGTTTTACAACATAAAAAATGAACGAATCTGAGTTTTCAATTTATATTGAATTGTAAAATCAGATATAAAATTCTAAATGCTATAAATTCTTGTAAATAATCCAAGATACCCTAAGTTTTGTCAGGCTTTTGAGAACCATAAACCACCAAGTCAATATTTCTAAAATAGATTTTACTTTTAAATGTTTATTTCTAATATTCAATTATAAAAGCTTTAGGTTTTTTTAGTATGAGCCATGATTTTTATGCCTACAAATTATAAGAGAGCCATAGTATAGGTTAATTATTTTGTTTATGTAACGCATGATATATAGATTTTTAAATTAAAATTGTTTATAGAATTTAATATTTGAATGCTGTGGTATGATCAGCACTGCATACTTACTTGCCTCCTCCAATCCACTGCTGTAATAACTTGGAATCACTATAAACAAGTTGGCTGTAAATGGATTTAGCCACAACATAAAGGTAGTATCGACCATTTTTGTGACTGTCTTTTTTCCGACGATTCCAAAGTTAGCTACGCGATAATTTGGGTCCGCCTTTTCTTCACTGTTAGTCCCAAACTGAAAACTTTTTTCCAACCTCAAAAAGATAGCAAAGAAAGCTATTTTATCTAAAATTTTCTATTTAGTAGGCATCATTCTCCATGTTAAGTCTCCTTCTCTGACAGAATTAGTGTCCTTTTATTTTTTTCTGATTCTGTTCCTCCTGTTATTATTTGTATCACATTGTATTGCACTTATTATTTACATATTCCTCTACCCCCAAGACCCTGTGAGAACAGACACAATTTTATTCAGATTTCTAGCACCAGAGACTAGGATTCTCCCTGGGCCATAGTAGGCTCTCAATAAACGTTTATTGATCAGAACTGCTTATCAATATGTTGAAGTACTGCCCGTATATAAAATAGTGCTTACTAAGACATGTCCATGTATATTGGATTGCCCGTTTTAGGTTTTTAATTTTTTAGATCAGGGTCAGCAAACTTCCCCACTAAAGGGCTAGTTGTTAAGTGTCATTGACTTTATGGGCCATTCAGTCTGGGTCATGACCACTGAGGTCTGCCGTTGCATCCTGGAAGTGGTCAGACATGGTGTGAAAAAGAAGGAGAATGGCTGTGTTCTGATAACTTTGTTTACAAAAACAGGCAGCAGCCTGGGTTTAGTCTTGCCAATCTCTGCGCTCAATCACTGTTTTGAGGGGTGGAGGAAGAGGGAGTGGAAATGCCAGCCATGTATTGTAAATAATCACTACAGTCCAAGTGTCTTATAATGAGTGTTATGATGGACATAACATTTTTGAAATATCCATCATTATGACAAAGCCATGAGGTGTCGTGGATAAGCAGGAGTAAGAGAATAAGAAATCCTGACAAGACCTGGGTCAGGAAAGAGTGTAGAGAAAAAAGAGCAAAAGCAAGTAAATGTGGCTGACAGCAAGATGTAAGTCAGTGCAAAACCTTTGGTAGGAGGGCTGTTAGGCAGGTTGAAGAAAAGATGAATTCTGCTTGTTTTTCATTTGGGTCAGGAGAGAAGAAACATCAAACAGCAGTGGTCCTCAAATGTTTGTGTCTGCATCATTCCTTTTATGACGTAGGGGCTTTGGAAGTGGTCAGTTATTTTGTAGAAGTTCCTCAATTTAGATTTGTATGGTATTTTCTTTTATTAAATTAATATTATGCCTTATTGAAGAGGATACCAAAGAAGTCATGTGCCCTTCTGAGGGCATCATACTAGGGAGTACATGATGCTGATATGGCCGATTACTACTCATATTAGCTTTGATCACTTGAATAAAGCGGTTTCTTTACTGTAAAGGTAGTACTTTCCTATTATAATTAGTTACTGTCTTGGGGTGATACTTTAAGGCTATGCAAATTTCCTGTTTCTCCTCAAACGGTCACCCACTAATTTTAGCACCCACTGGTAGATCTTGCCTATATAAATTATTACCGTTGTGTTTGCCTAATGGTGATTTTTGTTTCTCTCATTCCTTCTACACTTATTAATTGTAATTCTTCTGTAGAAAAGAACTGCTGTTTCTCCTCAGTTTATTTATTCATTCATTCAGTTTATTTTTTTATCAATACGGACTTATACATATTTATTCTTATACATATAGTTATACATATTTATATACATATTATTGGGTTATAATCCAATACCATCAATATTTTTCTGCTCAAATTGTTCAAATGTTGGCCATTGGGAGCTCTACCTCGTTAGTTTCTGTGTTCTTTGGACATGACCTCATCTTTTTGGGATCAGTTTTTGACTTTCTGGGACCACAAGGTAATCCACTTTTATCCTGCATTTTTCCTGCCCCAGACCTGGAATCAGCCACTTCTCCAGGGAGCCCTGGTTCCTTTGTTTGAAGATACCTTAACAACTTGAATTCCATCATAATCTACTTAGAAATAGAAATACACACAAACTCTTGGCAGTCAGAGATTTTGGACTGTTTTTTTTCCTTAGTCTTATATTTCCATTCCAATCCACCCACAAAATTTTATCCCAATGTAATATACTTATAGTCTTGAAAATATTTTATTCATCACCTTGTCATGTTGACCTATAGTAAAAAATATGAATATAAATTAAAATTATTTTTAAAATTCTCTGTGAACATAGGCTTTAAGTATTATACATTTTCTTCTATATTGAGCTGTCACTTCAATTTTTATTAGTACAGAGTTGATCAGAACAACTAAATATATTATAACAGTTAATAGTCTATATCAGACTAAAATGTTATAATGTACCTCTTAATGAAATGGATGTATCACAGATAAAATAAATTAATATTAATTTAAAATTGCTATAATGAGTCAGGATTTAACATGATTTCTATTATTATTATACTCAACTGTACATGCTAAGAAACTCTGGTAGAGATTGCTGGTGCTCATTGTAGTTGGTTATCTTCTCTTTCCTGAGCACACTGGAAGACCTCTCAGACTTTTTGCAGTTAGGTTGGACCATGTGACTAGTCTGGCCAAAGATATGTGAGTGGAAGTGCCACTTAAGGACCCAGAAACTCAAGAGTTCTCTACTCCTTTTTTGTGCCATAATATCACTGAAAACCCCATATTCCTGAGGTAGGGACATGCAGCCTAGATCTAGGAGTTATTGTTTGGATGTGAACTCCACTGAAGAACCAATGGAACCATAGCAGGCTTTGCATGACCAAAAAAATTAATTTTTGAGTTTTGTTTTGAACCATTAACATTAGGGGGTTTATTTGTTTCTACAGCATGCCCTAACCTATCCTGACTAATGTAAAAATTTTCTTCATATAAATAAGTAGATGGGAATGAAAATGTGTTTGTTTTAACAATGTAATTTCATTACTTGAATTATTTTCTCATTTGTGTCCAAAGTCACAGTGATTCTACATTAAAAATCACTTTTCATCATCTGACAACTGATAATTTGGTTATGTCCTTCTTGAGTTTTGCTTAAAGCAAAGAACTGGAAACAGTCAAGTTGCAAAAGGATTTGTTACCCAGTCATTAAAATGATTTACTTTGTCAGTTTCCTAGAAGTAAAATTAATAGACTTTACTAAGACTTTTCAAATGACTATTAATTATGCCTGTTACTCTTTCACTCATAGGCACCTCTTGTTTTATCTGATATACAAAGTAAGGTTGGGAAAAATGATGTATTGTTATAGTTTTGTCAATACCATTTTCCTATTAAAATGTCTTTATCTTAATAACTGCTTTAATCATGACACTGGAGTTGCCAATTTAGTTTATTCAGGTAATGAAAAACATTCATCATAAAACTTAATAGGTAAGGCCAATCATCATTGTCAAATCCCTGAGCAAAATAAGACAAGTAAATGATCAGAAAAAAATCTGATTCGGGTTTTCAATTCAATGAGCATGTTAATACTCACCTTCACTTAGAAATCTTCTAAGACAGAAAAAGCACAGAGCTTTGCCTTAAGCTTTTCAGTAGGATAAGGTAAGGTGTCAGGTTCTTATCAATATCTACACTTCCTTTGCTTTCACCAGAATTTTCTCCAGAAATACCTTCTCTGACAATAGTTAGGGGCTGCACAAGATAGTCTTAAACAAAAAGTAGTAGTTATCATTTCTCTTGTTCTACTGTATAATGCATATTAACTTAGAATATCCTGACATGGAATACTCATTCATCACTTCATCCTTCATCAAAAAATGTATGAACACAGGGAAAGACATGAGGCTCTACACTGGTTTTAGAATTCTTTTACTAAAAGAAGCTTCATTGACATCATGACTTTGAATTTTTTTCCATTTGTTTGGTGCCATGGAGAATTTTCCCAAGATCATACCAAGATTTGGAGTGAAAGCCATGGTTTGTTTTTTTTTTTTTTAAGGTAGAGATGGGCATTTGTACAAGAGAGGTGGAAAAGAAGAAGAACCAGCATGACAATATGATCTCACATGTGTTCCCATGCAAGTTAGTTCTAAGAAAGAATATATATGAAGGTTAAAGATTCTGGAAACTGAGCTCCTTAAAAAATATCCATGCCCTTCTGTTCCTTGGAAATCTTTATGTACCTTCAGGGTATGTGTCCTTAGTATGGAGACTGTTAACTTAAAGAATGTATTTGAATAGTCCCTGAAAGCTACATACTTAATCAAAGGTAGGTCCCAAGTTAGCTTCTGTCAGGTAGAAGTAGAGGTCCATTGGAGGATCCCAAGGCCCTCTAAGTTGGAGGCCCTCCTATATAGGAGATGCCTGGACCCATGAATGCAAAGTCCTACTGCAAACCCACTGTTGAGATATAAACCTTTGCTGTGTTCAGCCACTGAGATTTCGGGATTGTTTGCTACAGCACTTGGCCTTCCCTAATAGAGTAACTGATGATGTTAGATAGGTCTCACTACTGCAGAGGTGAAGTGGCCTTGTATAACTGAGTGTCCAGGTAGACAATTGAATGGGAGTCACAGCCAGTATATTGGGGATAGGGCAGTGACAGGGAGAGCTGGAAAGGAGCCAAATCAAAGAGAATAGACTACAGGTTGCACCAACTACAGGCTTCATATCTGATGCCAGCAAAGTACCTAAGAGTGGGGCCAGAGAGCTACCATCAGTGGACACAGATAACACACATTTATGGTGGCTTATCACCATCTCTTCCCCAGTACTACAACAACACAAGTTCTCATATATCCAACACATTTTGAGGAGAAAGAGGAAACTCCAAAAATCTGTTTATCTAAAGAGACCACCTATTCCACCCTTGATAGGAAGTGGAAATTTCAACTGAAGAAGCATTTAAACTGAAAGAAGACTGTTAGAATTGGAAGAGTCCAAGATATCTTTAATTGAAAAATCCAAGATTTCCCATTACCCAGAGTCATGGATAATAACTGATTTTTTTTTTTTGAGATGGCACATTAATTATGTGTGGATGAGTTTGTGACCGTGATGCTTTTTTGCTTTTTATGCTATAGTTATGAAATCTAGTTCGGATTAAAAATAGATGTGCAAAAAGTTTTTTAAAGTGCACATCTATAAATAAAACATAATATTTTAGTACTTTCTATTTCTGAAATTTCAGTAATGGGAAGGAGTACATGATCCTGTCCATGGGGACAGATTCCCCAGAGATGTAGCTCAATACTAAATAGCAAAGTACAGAGCATTGACAAACAGAGCAGTTTCTTTCTGCAAAACCACTTTATTAAAGACATACTTTGTCAAACTGTTATGTGTGACTCTTCCACTTCAATATACGTTGACTAGGAGGATAATTGATTAGCAGTTTTTACCAAGACCACTGAAAAGAATAGAACTTTAATTTCACTTGACAGATTGTTAAATTGGGCTTTTATGCCACCTGGTTAGTTCAAGCCAATTATTCTCATGAATTATAAATATATAACTGCTACATAATATAATATCTTTTAAAACATGAAGTCTCAAAACTTCAAAAAAAATTATGGAAGTAGATTGTCCTAGTGTGTGAGCTACACACCAGGAGCAAAGAGCTGTATTGGAAGCTTTTTGGAAGCTTTTGGAAGCAGTATTAACTGTTTTAGGCCACGAAGACTCCCTTCTTAGGGTATGCTCATCAAATTCTGTTTCTAATGGTGATGGCTTTTCTAGAGATTCACTCATACTTTCTCCCAGAGCTCCACCTTGTGACTAGTGGCCACTAGTTTCAAGGCAGCTGGGTGTAATAATTAAAAGTGCACACTCTGGGGAGGCCTGAGATTCTCCCAGTTCCTCTCTATCACAAGACCTTACTTAATTTTCATAACCACCTGGTATTTTCCACTAATGAATTTACTGGATTTCTCTCACTTTTCTCTCATCAGGAAATAAGTGACATAAAAACAAGTTCTCATTAATTTGCTCACCCCAATACATACATCCAGTTTCTAGAATGGCACTTGGTTCTTAATAGGAATGCAAATGAGCATTTAGGTAATGAGTAAACTTTAAAATTTTGATTATGAAGTCACTTTTCCATGATGAGAAATTCGTGAAGGAAAGTCAAATCTGTGATATTTAATTTATGGACAGTGTCTTGCTATTGATCATTATTTACCAACTGCACTGACTAGTCCAATACAAACAGAGATGGTTCTTAAGAACCATAGTTTACTGAATAGAATACTTTCACATAAATTTGTTTATATAGCAAAGGTAGCTGGATTATAATTGGAGAGTCATTTATTTAGTACTTCTCAATATATTTTCTAGTGTGGTTCTAATGGTACTGTAATTCACATCTTCATTTTTTCCCCTTTAGATTTAAATTATATTTTATATCTTTCAATTGTTAGGAGAGTTATGGATTACTTTATACCTTTGGTTTTAATAAAGGCCATGAGTCTTAATGATAGTGAAATTTTAATAAATTCTTTTAAACTTATCTATATTTTAAAATATCAAACACAGTCATCATTTAGTAATTGAAGGTTTTAGGCCACATTATTTAGTTGCTTATGCAAGTGTGTTGCTAACCAAGATCTTTCCTATTTAAAGACAGGTAATTTTTCTTCTTTAGTTTGAGAAGTCAGAACTAATAAAAACAAATATCACTCTAAATATTAGGTTAGAGCCCAGAACATGTGAGTTTTAAGTTTTGAAATTAGTTTTCTAAACCCTGATGTTAAAATGACTGGATTAAAAAACAAACAAGAAACCTCTCAGAAGACTTTAACTTTTCATCTTATATACAAGCATAGAGTTTTATAATTTGTTTTATTTCCTCTCTTTTTTAATGGAATGAGTGTGAGTAAATGAATAGATCAGATTAGTTTGAAAATTCTTTTAAAATTTCAGTAGAAACGTACTAATACAAAACTTATTATTCACATTGGTTTGAGAGTCTTCAATAGGGAGTTACTTTTAATAGTTCCTGTTTTCCGACCAGCAACCATTGTATAATTTCCCCATTTTAAGAATAGATCACAGTTTGGGGAAATGAATAAATCAACACCCATCTGATTTGTTTAAGAATAATTAAAATAGTGACACAGTTCAAATTATAGTGGCCTCTGGTCTGTAAAGGAAAATGCGGGGGAGACTCCTCCTGTCTTTACTTATCGTTAGGGCTGTGGCATTCTCTGAATTCATTGTTATTGGTCAGTCTTCTCAAGATCACAAATGAGAATATTTTCTTCCAAATGTACTGTGCTGAAGTTGGTTGAAGGGTAGTAAGGATTCCCAAACTGTGCAAGTCTCCTGAAGACACCTCTATTGTGCTTGTATATGCAGAAGGAAAGTGTGGAAAGTGCCAGAAACACTATCAGTGTGAGTGCTACTGCAAGAGGTACAACACTGTGACTTGGTCCTGAGACAAGATGAAAAAAGGAAAAGTTCAATGACAATGAGTTAAGATAGATACTGTCCCATAGTTACTTTCTATATTATTATTTCTAAGAGAAATCAAAATGTTTTGTACTGTTCAAACCTACCTTTTCCTGAATGCTCCTTTACTGCATGAATATCTAAAACAAAAACAAAAGAAAAAAAAACTGAGATGAAGATTTTCTTTTAATTCAGCAAAATTACATTATTATTTATAGCAGGGCTTAGCAAACTATGGCTCATGGATCAGATCTGGTGCTTGTTTTTATAAATAATGTTTTGTTGGAACTCAGCCACACACATCCATTTATGTATTGTCTGTGGCTGCTTTCATGCTACAATGGCAGCGTGAAAGAGACTATATGGCCCCCAACACCTAAAATATTTACTGTCTGGCCCTTTACAAGAAAATTTTGCTGACCCCTGATTTATTGTAATCATTATTATTGCTCACAAACACGTACCCTGCTTTTTTTTTTTTTTTAAACTGAAAATTTTCCATCCGGTCTCAGCACTGTGCTGCAATAAAAATATGAATAAAATATAGTCCCTGCATGCAAGGAACTAAGTTTTGTTAAGATCTGAGATGGAGTTTGTCCAGCAATGATAATCTCTTTAGCCCTATGCAAGGATTTTAAAATCATCACATTCTCACCTTTGCTATCTCAAGAATCTCAGGAAATGAATAATAGCTCCTCCACTCAAAAAATTGGAGGGTGCCTGTTTGAGGACTTTCTACTGTAGAAAACTGTCTCTTTCAAGTAGACTCTATCTATAAATTTGAGCTCTGCTATTTTTAATTTAGGTAAAGATCCAGAGGAATACGTAGAGAATAACTCGGAGGAAGATCAGTAAAGGGGTTGTAGTGGACGAAGTGCCTAGGTGCAGTACTTCTGCCCATTTACTCTTACAGTCTTGAAACATTGTCACCAACAGCAAAACCACATTTTTGAGATTTAAAAATAATACTGCACACTTTTCATAATGCAATTGAAAACATACAGTATGTGTCTGTGTGAAGATACTTTTTAAAGAAAGACTGTAAGAGTTTTTATTCTCTGGATGCAGGCAGTGGGCAGATACAGAAGAAGTCTGTAGAGTCAGAATATTTGGAACATGGTCCTTGATGTAGCCCCAAATGTAGCCCCAATGCTTTTCTTATCTGTAAAAAGGGAATATTATATCTCTTCCAGAGCCTTAGGAAGTTGCTGTGAGGGATGAAAGAGGTGTTCTCTGTATTATAGGAAGACTTACAGCCCTGTACAGACATGAGGTATTTCTGATTTGGTTTTAAAATTAAATGCTGTTGATCACTTGGGCACACTAGTTATTAGGCTTAGTCATGTTTTCCACACAGAGTTGCTATCTAGGCTACTGGGGCTTGAATGTTCGTGCCAATACCTACCAGTTTTTTTCTCCCTCATTCCGCCCCAGTGTCTAATTAGATCACAGAAACCTGACAATTTTTCCTTCCTTGTGTTCCTAGTTCTATTGCTCAAATTACAACTGCCTCCCTTTACATCTGGATGAGTGTGATTCCACTGCAGGTGTCTACAGAGCACATAGGGGTTCCGTGTCTTCTTCCCCATCAAGTTCAACTCTTGAGACGATCCTCGAATGGATCTCTCTGCGAATGGATCCTACATTACTGTCCAGTTTTATTCCCATCACCACCCAATGTGAGCCCTTGACTCTAGCTATGCTCATTCTCAACTGCTGCCTTCAGTCATACTGGGATTTTGTCAAATATGCCTTCCCTTCTCTATTCTCTTTATCTCTTGGGATTCTAAAACCTGGAAACCTTCACCAGCAGCCGGGACCACACCAATTCCTCCTTCTCTTCAATACGAGTATCTAGAAATGTGATTTTTTTTTTAAGATTTTATTTATTTATTTGACAGAGAGAGCACAAGTAAGCAGAGGGGCAGGCAGAGAGAGAGGAGGAAGCAGGCTCCCTACTGAGCAGAGAGTCCGACACGGGGCTCGATCCCAGGACCCTGAGATCATGACCTGAGCCGAAGGCAGAGGCTTCAACCCACTGAGCCACCCAGGCGCCCCTAGAAATGTGATTATTATTAAAAACACATTTCTACTGTTAATGATCATTGTTAACATCCTATCTTAGAAATCTCTGTATTGTTTGCAACTGACTAGAATTTTCTGGCTTAGATTTCTAAAATTAGCATTTTTTTTTTATCACTGCAAACTATGTAGCTCAAGACAAAGTTAAAATATGACTTTTGTAATATAGTATGGCTAGCAACAGAGAATCACATCTACTTACCCACAACAAGAATACCTAAGGCCTAGATTATTTTTTCTGGGACTGAAGATGAATCTTGAAATTTCTGAGTACCAGATGCCAGAATAAGGGTTGTTGGTTAACACTGCTAGTTCCATTTTTTTTTTTTTTTGAGGTTAAACTGCTTTTTTTTGCCCATTAACAGCTAGGGTGACACTGGAAAGTCACAGTCTTTATCATGATTTTTTTTTTCCTTTGTATTAGAGAAACAAGGAGCTGAAATGCCCTCTGACTTGTTTGATGTTGAACAAGATGATAATGTTAGACTCTATCTGAATACTCCCTGAATACTTGGATTTTCAAAGCTTTAAACGCTACAGGGGTGGGTCAACATTAGTCAGGGTAGAATCAAAATGAAGAATTACCCTCTGGCTTTACCCACCTGCTTCCATTTTGCATATAAATCCTTTTTTTTCTTGACATGGGGATAACTGCCATACTCCTTCCGTGATCCTCAGGGCAATGCACAGATGGGGTTTGACATGATCCATCTCTGGCTTCCGAATGCCCCACTTTGACTGATCTGTGGGAGTTCCATCAAACCACTTTATGGTTTCATCTGTGGGAAAATTGTTGACTTACTATGAATTATATGTACAATTATCAAATATACTAAGACCGGAGTGAGCCATAAAAAGCAGCTCCTCAATTAATGAGATTGTCTCCTTATCTGATGCATGCAACTCTTAGGTACAGTCATGAACTCAACATCACAAGGCAGGTATTAGTAAAGTTGCCTTATGAACAGCTTTCTATTTATTTTAAATATATTGTTCTAATTTAGTTCATTTAGAATATCATCTTTCTAAATGTAACAGTTTGAATTTTGAAATATTCCCTATCATTATAATCAATTTAAAGAAATCATTTTCAGTTCTAACTCCTATATCATTGCAAAATAGCTCACTTTCTAAAATAATTTTACAGTGAATTTCTTTAAAAAGCAAGCCACTGGGGTACTGAAGGATGGGGGCAATGAGTCCATCCATGTGTAAGCAATAATGGGAGTGCATTGTCTGAAAGAATTTAAAACCAACAATAAAAGGAACTAAAAGTTGGTCATCTTTTTATTATCACAATGGACTAGAAATTCTAAACAATGTCTGTGGTTGAAACACTCCTCCTTATCAGAGTGGACCCACCCTCCCCTTTGGCATACTACTGTAATAAGTTCTCCATACCAATTAAGATAATTTTCTTTACAAGTACTTTAAATAACCATCAATTACATAGAGAGAAGAATGTCATGCTCTCATTTGATCACAAACCTTGGTTTTTATGAGAATCAAGTAATTCTAATAGTACAGTTTATTACTGAAACACTTCTATAACTCTGTTGTGCTTTTATAACATTGAGGAATAATCTGGGTATTTTCAAATAAATAGGGTTTTATTGTCTCTGACCAAGTCTGTGAACACAAGTTTCCATCCAAGAATCTTCATGATGTGAAGGTAAGTATAAGATAAACTTATTGTTTGCTTGTTTGGTTTTTTTTTTAAAGATTTTATTTATTTATTTGACACAAAGAGATCACAAGTAGACAGAGAGGCAGGCAGAGAGAGAGGGGGGAAGCAGGCTCCCTGCTGAGCAGAGAGCCCAATGCGGGGCTCGATCCCAGGACTCTGGGATCATGACCTGAGCTGAAGGCAGAGGCTTTAACCCACTGAGCCACCCAGGCGCCCCTGTTTGCTTGTTTTCATTTTTGGTATTGTGGGATTATTTAAAAAGACCCAAGTGTATATAGCAAAGGGTTGGCAATATTGTCTTTGGAAGAAATGGCTTAGGATTCATGCCATTGTTTCCAAGAAGAGCTTTCTGGTTTCCAGTTGCCATTTTCATCAACCTTGACCACCCACCATGTATTTATTTATGCCCTCTCCTTTTCTCTACCAAAATCACTTACTGTCACCATCAAACTGAGCATTCAACCAAACCATCTGGACAGAAGAACCAAAAGCAAAAAGCTCTTCTAGGAGAAATGAATTTTCATCCTCATCCTTGATTGTTAAAAGATTAGACCCTACAAAAGAGATAAGCAATAAATAAGCAAGCATTTGTGTTTATGTGTAATACCGTTAAAAATACAGTTAAAAAATACAGTTAAAAATGTCTCCTATATCATAATTTGTAAAGTTCAGTCTTTGCAGAGTGAAAATTTCTGTTGTAAATTAGTGATTTTTGATTAAAAATTTAAAAGTTATGCCACATTTATTAAAAGACACAAGGTTGTACTTAAGAAGTCAAAGCATAGAATGTTAATTTTAGGAAACTTTAAAAATTTATAATTCGAATGCATTCAAAAGGAACATTTTCTTGGGAAAGTGTAGTATTCTGAAACATCATCTTAGGTTTTCAAATTCTATCCTGGACATTGAATTTCATAGATAAACCATCCCCAAACAAGCAAATTCAATAGTATTTATTTTTTCAATGTTTTTTGTTGTTCCTAAAGTTACTAAATAATCAGACAAATGAAGAAAACCACATTGTTTACTGAAATGTCAAGAAGGAATGCATTGAAAGCATTTTACCATCACAAAAGAATTACCTTCCTTTTTGCAAAATTCATGAGCAGCCTCAAAACTCATACTGTTTAGGACTGTAGAAAAACTGTAGCAATTACTTTTGAATTTTATCCAGGGAATAGATGTTTCTGAGCACAACTCTGGGTGTCCAAATGGTTTTGTTTCTATGAACAAAAATCAGTTATGATTTTAGGGTGGTGACTGGGTTCATTTATTAAGATAAACATTGCATTAAATTCTATGACAGACTAAGATAAATATGTGTAATGAGATTTTCATGATAATACTCTGAAAATGTGGATTTAATATAAATGATTATAAAAGCAAGACTGGTTTGTAGCATTTCTGGCAGAAATAATCTTTACCTACACATAACAGGGTATATTAATGCATAACTTCTTAGCCTTAGTTTGGGTGCAGCATGGGTGAGGGTGGCTGTCTTTTGTGTTTATAATTGGTATCCTAAAGTTAGGAAGAACTGGGGGATGTGATTCATAGAAATACTGGAAACTGAATTAAGTCAGTAAGAGGCACTTCTAAATGTACAAAATATGTTCTGTGCAGTGCTGAATATTATAGATTTAGCAAATCATTACCTGCCAATCAACCTATGAGGGAAAATAATGCATTCAGAAAATAACATAGCATAACAAAACATCATTCATAACTAAGGGAAAATTCAGGTGGACTTTGCGTTAGTGGTCAAGCATGAGAATCAAATCCATGCTGAGATCCTAATTGTGTATGACTGTTGGCATGTTACCTATCCTCCTCACACTTTGATTTCTTTATCTATAAAGAGAGAGCTAACAACAACATCTTTCTTACATGAGAAATTTATTAAAATTTTTTTTTTCTTCTAAGTAATCTCTACACCCAACATGGGACTCAAACTCCTGACCCTGAGATTAAGAGTTGCATGCTCTACTAACTGATCCAACCAGTGTGTCCCTACACAAGCAGTTTAAATGAGCTAGTGCCTGACACTTCTTAAGTACTCAATAAATGCAAGACTATTGAAAAGAGAAGGATAACTTTTATGGTGTTTTAGAAGCAGTTACCTTTTCCTTCATACATGCTCTTAATGCAGGTTTCCAGCCTGATTTCTCATTTCTCCTTACAGGTACCCTGTCACGCAGGCAAATCACAACACCAGCTTTGCTTTATACGTGTCCAATCCTTTCTTCCTTCCATGTCTTTACCCAAACTTTCCTGTTCAGAATGCCTCTCCATGTCCCATCATTGTCTGACTACCTCCCATCTATTCTTCAAGGCCAGTCCCCATAGTAATGTCATTCAAGAAGTCTTTCTACTTATTCTCAAGTGGATATGACGTGTTCTCTCTCCTGCTAACCCCCACAACACTTGCTACCTCTTTTCCATCATTTGGTAGCCCTGCCTGGTATAATAGTTATGTGTCTGAACATCACCTAACGGATCAGACAGAGGCTTCTTGAGGGCAGATACTTATTACTTTTACTCATAGCTCCTGCTTAGCACAGTGCCTTGCACACAGTAGGTTCCCAGTATATCTTTTGTTGAGTTGAATAGAATTGAACCTACCAGTAGGTACATGACAAATTGCTCCTTGAAGAAATGACTCACAGGCTGTGCTACTCCAGCGCCCATTGGTGTCAGCAAAAACACAGTCACCCAAGATGGATGACTCATCATCTTTCCAAAAAGTGAAGGAAGATTTGGATCCATCAGACCAGACAAAATTAAGACCATTCTGTGGAGGGAAATTGAGCCATCATTTCCTTGCTAGGAATGCTGGTGGCTTTGCCCACTGCTGTTTGAGCAGCCCTTACTTCAAACATAGATTTATATTTCCACATCTAGACTTCTTTTTCATGGGGTCTAGGATAGCTTGTGAATATGGTCTGACAAAAAGAAATAGAATTATCTGTCACAACAGTATCGTTTTTGGCTTTGGGAGTCCTTGGTTCCCTATCACCATAACTTCCCAGTAAGCAATCGGAGTGAAGTTGATCAATATCTTGTTGTTGACACCAAAACAAATTTCAGATTGATCAAAGACTCATACATGAAATTGAAAACATAAGTGCCTAAGAGAACTTGGCTAAATATTTTATCCTTTTGGTGTGAGGAAAATCTTTTCAAGTCTGATAGAAAATCCAGAGGCCATAATGCAAGTGACTACATGAAGTTAAAACATTCTGTAATGCAAAAATACAATAAACAACTGTAAAATACCATCCTCTCACCTATCCCCATGGCAAGGATTAAAATTTTGACAATAACCAGTATTGATAAGGATATGAAAAAATGACATCATAGTTGTTGGCATGTAAGTCAATACAAACTTTTGGTGGGCAATATGGCACTATCTCTTAAAATTTAAAGTGTGCTTAGCAATTTCACTTCTAGAAATTTATCCAACTTGCACAAAGATGTTTGTATTATTGTAGTTGTGAAAAACTGCAAAAAAACCCCAAATTTCTATTCAGGGGAGAATGATATGGTATATCCTTATGTAGTGCTGTCCCAAAGTATGTGTTAGATTTTTATGTGCTCACATGGAAAGCTGTACCAGGTATATTAAACAAAAAGCAAGTTTAAGGACAGAACATGTAGTATGACCTAATTTTTGCTTAAAAAACGATATAGATATTCATTCACTATATATATGTATATACATATATATGTGCATATGTAGAAAATTTCTAAATTATGCACAAGAAACTGTTTACAAGTGATTCTCTTTGGGGAGTAGAACCAGAGGTTGGGATAGAATAGATAGATTTTACTTTTCAGTACTTTGAGCACATAATACTTTTACTTAAAAAAAAAGAGAAAAGTAAAAATGTCTTCCTTTCCAAAATACATCCCTAGAGGGAGAGAAAACCTACATGTTAAATTCCAAGGGGGTACTGAATTAATGAATAATCACATTTCTAGGCAGGAAGCATGATCCATTTTTCTTGGGGATTTCTTAAATGCAACAAATTACTCAAATGCAGGTACTTGAGTTTAAGATGTGTTCCATTGCCCACATGAGGCAGGATCCCCAGATGCTTAGAAATTTTCAGAGAACCTTTGAAGGGCATTAATTCCCAGAAATTAGGCAAGTGGATGTAAACTCTTAAAAAGGTGTATACCTATGATTGGTAGTCATGGGTTCTTCATAAGGTTGGTCAGTAGTTATTCTATAAACCAATTACTTAAATGTTACATTTACTATAGTTTCTGGGAATTTTTTTGGTGTCAATTTTAGTGGCCATATGACTAAGGAAGTAGATGTGAAACTTACTTATGCAGGGATGTTCCAAGGGATTTAAGATACCTACATCTGCAGTGAATAGTCCAATCCAATGGGCATGTCCTATCCTGTTGAGGATAACAGTGAGGAAGGACTGGTGATACTGATCTGTAATACTGGCCAATTCTGCTCCATGCATTAGGCAGGTTTTTATTGCTGTATACCAAGTTATATTTGCATTAATTATTTTATAAGTTCTGTTCCCATATTCCAAGATATTGGGGACTGGATACATATCAGATGTATTTACACTGTGTCCAGAGGTATCTAGAACAAGAACAACAGAAGACATTTTTAGCATCTGGTTGAGAAAGGAGGAGGCAAAGCTTAGTTTGGATCCCTGTCATAATGGCCCATTCTGTGGTTAACATCAGAGTTTTCTTTCCCAGAACTATTTCAAAATGAGGATAATACCTGAAGGCACAGGTGATTCTTAGGAATGAGAACAGTTAGGAAATTTAATGCATGAGTGACTTTAAAAGTATACACATATAGTTAACCATTTCTAGATTTCCTATTTTTTTATTGTTGCTTTTTAAACTGACCACTTTTTGATGGAACTGATCTTCTTAGGCAGGTTTTATCCCACTGCCTACACCCAGCCTAACACATACTGCTCTGGCAGAACTTAATACTTACTAAGAGAATACTGACATATATTATGTTATCATATACGATGTTGCAAATATAATTTTACAAGTATATATTATCAAATACCACCATTTATTAAATTTGAGATTGCATGATAGTTGTTATCGTGTTTAATGTTTACATGTATAAATTCTAAAAATAAGTTTAAGAATTACATTAATAAACATTTAAAATATACACAGTTCCATAAAGACTTACTATTAATATGTCACCTGTCAGAGTCAAGATTTACAAATTAAAAGGCAAGGTTTTCCCAGACATGATCAGTGATGCTTTCTTTTTCATGAGTGACAGATTATGTGACAGTGAAGCCTGTGTTTTTACATGCAAGGTATTTCCTCTTTAATATGTGGACTTGCCTTTTTGTTCTATACTGTAGTATGTACTAGGATAGGCTAGTTTTAGAAAATCCTAAACAGAAAAACAAGGTAAGGGTTTCTGAACTGTCTGATCCAAAGTAGCTGGGATATTTCCCAGCTGGTTTTATTACATTTGGGGTTGAAAAAGAGCATGATGAGGTGTGGATAGGATGGAAGACCTGAAAATCAATGCTAGTCCTGACTACACAGGGCTAAGTGACCTTGGGAAGATACGTCATCACTCTGAACCTCAAATTTCTGTTCCGTAAGAGACAAATAAGTCCTTCCTTAGAGGGGTGTGGATAGAATTCAGAGATAACCATATAGGGCACTTATTGGAACTTAGTATTTGGAGTATAGTACCTGGAACACAACAGGTGCTCAGTAAATGTTGATTCTGTATGCCAAGTAAAAATGGCAAAATGGGAATTTGACTTTTACCTGAAAATGTGACCTCAACATAATAGTAGTACGTTTTGTGAAACCAAAGTAAAATTAACCTATTTGCCAACCAAATTGTGGAGTACACGTTTATACTTGTTTATTATTTACTAGAGGTCTCTTTGCCAGCCTATGTACCAAGTCTAAAATTATTATTATTTTTTTAACCCAGTATAGTATAGGGATGTCCTGGGTGTCTCAGTTGGTTAAGTGGCTGCCTTCAGCTTAGGTCATGATATCAGGGTCCTGCGATCAAGTCCCACACTGGGATCCTTGCTCAGCAGGGAGTCTGCTTCTCCCTCTGCCTGCCGGGGCCTTGCTTGTGCTCTCTCTCTCTCTGACAAATAAATAAAATCTTAAAAAATAAAAGTGTTTAAAAACCCAGTATAATACCATAGTAGATTTTTAAAATGATAATAATGAGTAAGATTAAGGTAACTGAAGTTTTTCATATATGTGGCCTAAATACCAATTCAACTGTTTCCCCCATTATGTCTCTGTATTTTCACATATATAAAATTCTCTCATTGTAATTGATTTCATCAAACTTTAAGACATAGTGATTTTCAGCAACATAATTTTGCCATCGATTGACCTAAAAAAGAAATATCTGTTGGAAACCAAGTCCCAAATTGGGGCTCTTGACTTTGTCCTTTTCTCCCTGTTATGTGGAAATATTTATCTTTCAGGCAGTTGGACTTTAGGCTCTAAGTCCAATGTAAGCACATATTTATATGGCAAATAAAGAAGCGGAGCAGAATTTGGGCATTTATTGTAGGCTACAAAAATTTGTGTAGTTAAATAATATTTTTAAATAATAATAGACACAACTGTCATTTGTTAGTAAGCTGGCAACTTGCTAAGCATTGTGAGAAAGAGAGAAAGAGAGAGAGGGGGGGACTGTGAGACAGTAATTATCCCACTTGACAGATGCGGAAATCAAGTTCAGAGACAATAAGAAACTTCACTGACAGCTATGTACCGAGGTGGGGAAGGAAGGGTGTGAGCTCCAATGCCTATGCTCTCAACCACAGCTACTTTATACTATATCCAAAAGAACATATACATTGTTAGTCCCAAAAATATCAGAGAGAGAAAGTGGTCAGAGTTTAAAGAAGTGGAAAATTTAAAGTAGAGATCAACATCAAGGTCATAGAATAGAATCATTGCTTTAACTGAGAGACCTTGAATATGTTATTCACTTTTTCTAAGCCTCAACTTTCTCATCTGTAAAATGGGGAGACTTTTACCTACTTTTTTGCCTTAATGCTTCTGAAGCCAAGGCACAGTGGCAGGTGTATCATAAGTGTGTGAGTGCATGGTATATTGATATTTCTTTCCATACAAGACTCTACTCTTCTCATAATACTCTTGCTATAACTGACTGGGTATCTTCTTTGAGTTCCTGACTATTATTACGTTTAAGTGATAACTGTGAATTAGGAAATGGGGCTTCCCTGCAATTGCCTTTCTGGGGATGATACTTAGTGCATTAAAGAGTTCACATGCATGTAACACTACGAGATACAATTAATACTCCAAGTAAGTATATATACAACAGGCTGCCCAGAGTTCCACCCAGCTCCTGCCACAAACTATGGTCTTCTAGAGTAGCATGTAGAGGGAAGCCTTGCACTTGGTGAAAGCATGAGATATGAGCTATTGTTGTTGTTCTTGCTGTTTTTATTTTTATTACTCAGGTCACTTATAGTGCATCTGCCTTGGTCATCAACCCTACTGACTATGTGTAATAGTATGGTATTTGTATTTCACACCAAAATTCACTGGGGGTTCTGATCATCGGCTCTAGAAACATGCTACATGCCATATTTAGCCACATATTTAGCCTAACATTTTAGGTCAATGGATGGCAATTTAGCCACCAGTATTTTTAGGTTTCCAAGAAAGCAGGAAATATTTGTTTATTTCTCTGATTCTTTTCCAACATCTTCTTAATGTCTTTTTCATGACCTGAATATACTCATAAACCCAGAACAAAGTAGTAAAGCCTTTTAATATGGCCAATATGGATGCATAAATGTGCTCATCTCTCAAGTGGTCTCTGTAGTCTTTAGAACCCCACTAAAGGATATAATCCTGGGGTAGTGGAGATTAAATGAGTAATTATATGTAATACTCAAAAAGTAAGTGTCTGGCACTGTTAGCTATGAAAATGACAGTTATATACTATGTAAAACAAATATGGAAGAGAAGAATGGGGCATAGAGATGAAAGGAATAAAAAAGCAACTATTTCTTACCCTGCATTTTTTCACAAACAAACCCATGACCTTCTTTTCCACAGTCTTCAAAATACCATTTTCCAGTGAAATGAAAATTAGGATTACTTGATAGCAAGGCACAGAGAGGAATATGTTTTTGAACTTCAGTGGTATTATGACTTGGAATCTTTAAAAAGATACATATATTTTCAGAAAAATGGTAACATAAAGCATTATTATAACACTGACATTTTTATTAAGGACAATTTTAAAAATTCAAACACAATTATTGCTTTATTTGCATTTAGCAAACCTGGTCATAGATCACTTCATAACCTATAAAATAAATAATTATTGTGATAGTAATTACATTAATGGAACACATGAAAATGATATGTAATTGCATTATTAAAATTAATATATTGATAACAGACTTATAAAAATTTATGCCTGTAAAGTATAAGAAGTAAAAAAACACTTTAGTAAGTATCAAATAGGATCTCTTGCTAAACAATTTCTAAAAGATAAATCTGAAAACTTACATTTATTACATCAAATGGAGACCAGTTAGAGTATGCCACAGGCTTTCCATTTACCCATTTTTCATAATTGTCATTTTGTAACCCTATCCACACATTAGTGGTCTGGCCAAAAAGATTCATAGTAATGAAAGCTGAAAAATACGAATACATTATCAAATTTAATACCATATAAACCATTTGAGTAATCATTGAATTCTGTTTATAGCTGTGATTTTAAATGACAGCAAAACTTAATTACCAATCAAATGTAGGAATTTGTTACTTTGTTCTTATTAAGGTAATACAGTCTCTTTCACGTCTGTTTCAGTTTAAATTGACACACATTAGCTGGCAAAACCTGGGATTTCATCATATCATTAACAAAACTATTTCCAGTGTTCATTCAGTGCCTTTCTAAACAAAAGAGGATTTATCTACTATACTTTAACTGAAGTATACAATTGCCTAAATACCAAATACAAGCGTACAGGTAAATCTAAAGGGATCTTAAATTATATCATGCAATTATAAAAGAGTGTTACTCATGTTACCTCAGATTATTTTAGCCATTTTGAAATAAAGATGGTAAGTATGTCCTTATTTTTTTCCACTGCTACTGGGGATACAAAAGCTTCCAAAAATAAGCAGTTTATAAGCAATGCAATGTACTTTTACAGATGTCATGATATAAGCCTTATAGGTTAAACTGAAAATTTGTGTCATCAGTAACATAATGCTTAAAATATGGATTTGGAAATATTAGTATTTGGGGGAACATTTAAATAAATATTTGAATAAAAATGGTTATTTTTGCCTGATCGAACATTGAGTACTCTACCTTGCTCCACCTCATTTTCAATGGCGACTAGTGTTCCCCCTTCTTCAACACAGAAATCTTGAGCGGATGTCCAGTTCTTCCAATCACTTGGGTCTTTGGGGATTTTCACCAAAAGGCACTTTTGAAAAACATCAAAAAAAGCACTCATTTCCATATTTTTCTAAAAGAGTTAAAAACCTCCCAAAGACACTGAGGATCAATCTTCAGAATTCTTTATAATTTTCTGTAGCAGAAATGACTCATTTTTTTCTTTGAGCTGCTCCAAAGATATGAAAGTAAAATAGAGGACCATCTTTTAGGGTAAGTCAATATTTGCATGCATTTCTATCCAGCAGGAACAGAAGCAAGGATGTCTTTTGTTATGCAGGATATCAGAACAATGTCTTCTGCTCAGTGAAAAATAGTATTCCTTTTAAAAAGGAGCCAGCCTGATTGCAAAGTGTATAGTGGTAGACTTAATTTTTAAAAAATTTGGAAGTAGCAATTAACAGCTTTAGTTCAATTTTATTTACAAAACACTTCTTCACTTTAAATGAGAGAGGAATACTAGGGAATCAAACCACATCGGGAATTTAAATTCATTAATTCCTTGAGTTAGCTGTGTGGTTTGTAAGTCCACAAGGAAGAGTCAAAAAGAAAAAAAAAATGAGCACAGTTGGAAGGGAAGCATGGGCAGACCCAAGGAAACCTAGGACAGAGAAACAGAAAGGAGGGTGGCCAATAGTGTCAATGGAACATAAAAAAAATGCTGTGGGATTTGGCAGTGAGAATTGTTTGTTACTCATGAGACAATCATGTCTGTAGCATGGCAGGGTTCGTCATTACGGGGTGAGAAGTGGAACAGTAACTACTGGGCAGGTCAGGGAGGGTCAGTGAAATGTAAACTTGTTAATAGGGCCAGGTGGAGTCAAGGGAGAGGGAGAGAGAGAAAAGAAAGGCTAGAGGAGATCAGGCAAAGTTCCAGAGAAGTCAGGAGAGACTGTAAACAAAGGATATTCCATGTGAACTATTCTCTTATCAATGAACACAGGCAAACCCAGTCATTGATAGGTAAGATCTCAAGATTTCACCACTGAGAAAACTTCAGTTACAAGATAATTCTAAGCTAGTGTGGAAGCCCACACTTGAGAGAGCATCCTTCCCCATCCTCCTTTGGAAAGACATCTTTCCTCATCCTTTAATTTCTATCTTTCAGTCCCCCAATCCTTCCCCATCATCATAAACTCCCTAAATAGCAGAGAGACTCACTCTTCTTTGAACATCACAACGAAGAAGTTCCCCAGTAAATATTTATGGAACATAATAAAAGCCAACAGACCCCTAAGTAGTTGTCAAATGACATTCTCAGGCATTCTAGATTTAGTCCAATGATTCTCAAAGGGGAGCATTCAGTAATGTCTGAGACATTTTTGGTTGTCACAGCTCCAGGGGGGAGCTTTGCTTTTGGTGGGTAGAGTACAGGGATGCTGCTAAACATTCTATAATGCACAGGTCAGTCCCCTCATAACAAAGACCTATCCAGCTCCAAATATCAGTAGTGCCCAGGTAGTTCTTTCCAGAACACAATCCTGATCATGTCACTTTTTAGTTTAAAACTATTAGGAATTTTCCATAAATACATACATACATAACAAATAAAACTATTAAGGATTGTCTATTGTTTTCAGGATAAAAACCATAAACACTGATGTAGCCTGGAGTTACCGACTAACAGAAGAAGGACATTTCCAATTCTTCTGGTCCTCTTTACCTTATTTGCTTCACAAAGAAAGGGAATTGGCTTTAAAGGATTTTAATTTTATAACAACTATTCCTTTATCTATTTCCTTTCATTTTGTCTCTTTTCTCTAATTACAAAGTCCAATGAGTGGCACACACTAATTATTAGGCAGTCTTATCATTTAATGTGAATTCACCTTGTGTTCTGATAGTCACACTAATGAACCATTCATAAATACCAATGAACCTCATTGGTTCAGTTAGCTCAATAAATCTTTCCAGAAAACACACACATGCTCCCCTACCCTACCTTCTTACTCCCCATCCTCCCATGTTTGCCTCAACCACCATTTACTAGCTTGACTATTTCCTACTACCACAACTTCATCGTTTCATTACCAAACAAACCCCAAAACATATTTACTAACACAGTTTGAAATGGTGTCATTAGTAATTAAAGCAAAGCAGTAAGATGAAGTACAGCACTCTTAATTTTAAATTGTTTACTTACTAACTAATTTGCAAAATGTGATCAAGTTTAACGCATCTCTTAATATCACCGGGAATTAAGGATAGCCTACTGTATTGCAAACAAGTTTTGAACATAAAATTCTTTTTTTTAATCTCAAAGTCATTTCCAGCTCAAAATTTGAAAGTGGAATTTATGACCTTTTCCCTAAACTTTGTCCTTTTCCAGCGTTCTTACTGATGTTGACTGGCAAAGCCAGCCATGTATTTATATAAGCTTGAAACCTGGGAATCTCTTTGCCTTCCCATTCCATCCACTTTTCAATTACCATTTAGACATACATCCCATTTCTCAGAGCCTTCCCCCATTCTTCCCATTGCTGCCACATCACAGTCTCTGCCTTCTCTATCTTAGCCCAAACTACTTCTCTCTAGCCTTGATTATTACAGTAGCTTCCCAACCACTCTTAAAACCTTCCTCATCCTTGCCTTCCTCACATCTGTCTTTGCTATTGTAGCATGAATGATTCTTTTCAAAACTCAGTCCTGGTGTGTCTTTCTTTAGTTAAAACCCTTGAGGGGCTTCCTATTGTTCTTAGGATAAAAACAGAAACTCTTTTTCATTTCACTTTTCACATTCTAGTTCTCTATGCTTCCTTTAGTTTCTTCAATAAGTCCATTCCCTCTCACCACAGGACTTTAGCACACCCTGTACTCCTTTGCTTTTAATGCTTCCTGTCCTTCTGACTACTTCAGTCAGGTTCTTCTGTTAAAAACTTATAGAGAACTATGTAACTCCCTTTCATCACATGTGTTACAGTTACAGAGTTACTTTCCTGATTGGTTTGCTAATGTTTGTTCCCCCTCTAGTCTGTAAGCTACAAAGAGAAGGGATTTTGTTTGTTTTTCCTTACCATCAAGTTATCAATATCCAACATAGTTAAATGAATGAATGAATAAAGTGCTGATAATGTGAATACTTTTTTTTTTTTTTTTTTTAGAAAAGAGGAGAGTATCTTTTAAAGGAAAAGCTATGTTGTGCATGAAATCAAATTTTGGCTAATTCCAAACTAGATGTGCAAAGCAGCCATTAGCACTCAATCCAGATCCTTGTATGAAAATATGTGAATGGGACACCTGGGTGGCTCAGTCAGTTAAGTGTCAGCCTTCCGCTCCAGTCATGATCACAGAGTCCCAGGACTAAGCCCTGCTTTGGGCTCCCTGTTCAGCGGGGAGTCTGCTTCTCCCTGCTCTTCCCCCCACAGCCCTGCTCCTGTTCTTTCTCTCTCCCTCAAATCAATCAATCAATCAATCAATCAATCTTTAAAAAATATGTGAGTAGAAGCATAAGCGTTAACCTGCTACACACACAAGCACACGCACACTTAGAATTTTTTCTGCTTACAGCCCTGCTGTGACAAGTGTCTTAGATGACTCACTCTTTTAGGTGTAATCCAGGTTAAGACTCATATATAATCAAACATAGAAGAGATCATTGATGAAACATTAGAGAAGATGCTTAACTTCTGGTAGCTGAGTTTTAAAACTCTTACAGGTGGATAATTAGTCAACCAACTAGGATTTTTTTCTTAGAAAAAAAAAAAAAGAAAAAATTATTCCCAGGAAAATGACAAACAAGAAGCAAAAGAACTGTGATGTGAAAAATGTCATTGCTACCTTGCAGTTTTCCTTCTGTAACTTTGTTAATCAAGGGAGCAATCCCCACGGGGCTCTCCTTCTCTCCATTTTCAATCCTCCTATTGCCGGTTTTTCTAATGATCTGATAAGCCCACTTATTCCAAGGTGTAGATGACAGATGAGGCAATCTCAGAAATATTGCCCTTAAAAAAAATAGAGTCAAGGCAAAGGTGTGAGACTCAAATGGTGGGATTTTAGCCATCTTAATGTAGGGGAAGGCCCAGTGGGTGAGGACACTTGGGGAACCTGAAACCTTACCCTGGGAAAGATCTCTTTTTTCAGGTAGCCTGCTGAGACAGTATTTTGTAGTCAAATCCTCTGAATGATTCAAAGACTAAGTTGTGCAACTGTTGCATTGCTGGGCAAATATTGGCTACCCATTTGAATAATCGAAGGAGCTTTTAAAAAACACTGATTCGTAGATCCAATGCAGATTAATTAAATCAGAATCATTAGGATGCCCCTGCACCTTGACATTTTTAAAAAGCTTGCACGCTGATTCTAAATATTTGATCAGGGCTGTGAACCACTAATCTAGCCGTTAGTTATCAATAAAGATTTTTTAAAAATTTTGAGCTACACAAGGATTTTTAATCCTGCTCCAATCCTGCTCCAGAAAGTCTTTCTCCTCTCATGTGTGTGTTTGTGCTTTACTCATGCCCCTTTCTATTCCTTTCAAAGGAGGCATTCACTTGCTCTCCTGCCCTGAGTCTGCTCCACCATCACTGCTACCATGCCTTTATACATACATACTCACTATGCTTACACAAGAGAAAACATGGACTGGAGTTCAGCTATGCAGATGAAGAAGTTTGGGGAGAGGATAATAACCAAGTCCTGAACCAAAAACAACCATTGAGAGTTCCTGAGAATTATTTCTCTAATGCCAAGGATTTGATTTGCTATGAATTTCCTTAAAATATCCTCTTTTATACATGGGAGAAATAGTGATTAGTAACTAAAACAGTTGTGTTCATACTTTGGGGTTGCTCACTGTCTGTAGTAAAAGTGTGATTTTGAGACAAGCTAGGCATTCCTTTGTGGCTTTTCCATATAGAGCACTCCAGGATGCATATGTTCTAATAGTCGCAAGGTCAAAAATTGACTGAAAATAAACCAAAACCTTAATATAAGAGCTAAAACTGTAAACCTCTTAGAAGAAACAAAAGAAGTAAAATTTTATGACCTTGGGTTTGGCAACCTTTCCTTAGATATGGCACCAAAAGCATGAATAACAAAAGAAAAATTAGATAAATTGGACTTCATTAAAATGAAAACACTTGTGTATCAAAGGACATTAGAAGAGGCAACCTATAGAACAGGAGAGAATGCTTGCAAAACATGTATCTGATAAGAGCTTAATATCTAGAATATATAAAGAACTCCTACAACTCAACAGTAGAAAGACAAATGACCCTAATAAAACTGGGCAAAGGACTTGAATAGACATTTTTCCAAAGATAGTATACAAGTGGTCAATAAGCACATGGAAAGATACTCAGTATCATTAGCCATTAGGGAAGTCTAAATCAAACCACAATGACATAACACTAGACATGCACTAGGATGGCAATAATAAAAAAGATAATAACAAGTGTTGTTAAAGATGTGGAGAAGGGGCACCTGAGTGGCTCAGTCTGTTAAGTGCTGCCTTCAGCTTTGGTTGTGATCCCAGGGCCCTGGGATTGAACCCCGAGCCGGGATACTTGCTCAGTGGGGAAGTCTGTTTCTCCCTCTGCCCCGCTCGCTGCTTATGTTCTCTCTCTCTCTCTCAAATAAATAAATAAAATCTTAAAAAAAAAAAAAAGATGTGGAGAAATTGCTACCATATAGTTCTGGCAGGCTTGTAAAATGGTTTAACCACATGAAAAACAGTTTACTGTTTCCTCAAAAAGTTAAACATAGAATCGGTATATGATATAACAATTCCATTCCTAGATATATATACCCCAAAGAAGTGAAAACAGGGGCTCCTCTAGATATCTGAATGCCACTGTTCACTGTAGATTTATTCACCATAACCAGAAAGTAGAAAGAACCCAAGTCCATCAACAGATGAAAGGAAAAACAAAATATGACATGGAATATTATTCAGTCATAAAAAGGGATGGAGTACTGATACATACTATTAATATGGATAAACTTTGAAAACATTATGCAGAGTGAAATAAGCCAGAAACAAAAGCACAAATATTGTATGAATTCACGTATATGAAATATCTAGACAGGCAAATTCAGAGATAGGAAACAGATTAAAACTCATCATGGGCTGGAGAGAGGGGAATTGGGAGTTATTGCTTAATAGTTACACAGTTTCTGTTTGGGATGATGATAAATTTGGGAAATAAAGAGGATGGTTGAACAACATTGTGAATGTAATTAATACCACTGAACTGTACACTAAAAAATTGTTAAAATGGCATATTTTATTTTAAATATATGCTAAAACAGTAGAATAGCTTAAAAGAGAACTAATTGTCAAAGATTTTAATTCAAAACTTAGTTTTCGGGGCACCTGGGTGGCTCAGTGGGTTAAAGCCTCTGCCTTCGGCTCAGGTCATGGTCTCGGAGTCCTGGGATCGAGCCCTGTATTGGGCTCTCTGCTCGGCAGGGAGCTTGCTTCCCCCCCCCCCCGCTCTGCCTGCTTGTGATCTCTGTCTGACTTGTGATCTCTGTCTGTGAAATAAAGAAATAAAATCTTCAAAACTTAGTTTTCTGTTGAGTACTTCCTACATTTTTTATATTGAAATGTATAACTGGTAGATTTTATAGTTTGGGAAAATAGGAATCAGACGGAAAATACTATTAAAAATGTATCTCAATACCATAAAGTTTTAGAAAACAACTATATTTTAGAAGATATCTCATAGTGCCACCACATTGTGTCATGGGGCTAATTCTTAAATTCTCATATGAAATGACAACTGTAGGAAAGAGACTAGACTACCAGACTCAAAGGTCAGAAAACCTGAAGCTGATTCTCAACCTGACACTTATTTACTGTGAAGTTCCAGAAAAAGCACACTATGTTATTAGTCTTGGTCTTCTTATATATAAGAGGGGATAACAATTCTGTGTATTTAAACAATTAAATAAAATAAGATATATACCTATGATCACCTAGAAAAACTCTTAGCCACAAGGTGGAAGAAACCCAAATGTTCACTAATGGGTGAGTAGAAAAACAAAATATGGTATATACATATAGTGGAATATAAGTCTCAAAAAGGAAGGAAGTTCTGCAATATGCTCTAACATGGATGAACCTGGGGGACAATCTGCTTAGTAAAATAAACCAGTCACAAAAAGATAAATAATGTCTTATCTGTAGTATCTAAAGTAGTCACATTACTAGGAACAGAAAGTAGAATGGTGGTTGCCAGAGGCTGGGGGAGGGGGAACGGAGGGTTATGGTTTATTGGATTTAGGGTTTCAGTTTTACAAGATGAAAAAGGTCTGCAGATTCATTGCATAACAATGTGAATATACTTAGCACTATTGCACTATACACTTAAAAATGGTTAAGATGGTAAACTCTATATTATGTGAATATTACCACAATTTTAAAAAGTCAATGCCAAATATATATTAGGTGCTCAACAAATGCATGTAAAATCCAAATGGCCCCATATCACAAATTAACAATGAGAAGAAGTTCACGAAGAAGAGAAGGCTCTGCCAAATGTAACTGAACATATAGATTGAAAACTGGCTGTCCACAGTCAAAGAGCAATTTCTTATTAGCATATTAAATTACGACACAGTTTGGGTTTTTCCATTATCAAAGAATGAAATATTTATAATTTGGGTTGCATTTTAATTACTTCCACCTAAGGCCTATAAAATTATTTTATTATAAAACATAAGAAGTGGAGGGAAAGTTTTGGCCTTAATTGGAGGCAGTATCAGAAATAATAAATCTGGTTTACAATATCCCCACTGGCAATTAAAAAAAAAATTTCAATTCTGCATAGAAGCACCAGCTTTATGAGGCTCAAGATGACATTGACTGAGTTACGTTATTAGTGGGTCAATTCACAAGGCGGGGCGGAGCCCTGTGCCTGCTCCAGGCAGGGAAGACACAAAAGGAGAAGATGGAGACTGTACCCTCTGGAGCTGACAGCTCATTTGGGGGCAGGGCCTAGTTACACAGGCTCGCATGCATCATGCCTAAAGAAACAGTCACACAGCACAATGAATGACTCTGTCAATAGCAAAAACTAAGTATACCAATGAAGGGTGGTGCCACGGCTGTTTCCTTATTCTTAGAGGTTTGCTCCTACCTACACTGAAAACTCTATCTTGAAAGTTGTGACCAAAAAAAATTCCAGGTCCTAATGGACAACTCTGGTTTTTCAAAGCCACACCCACTCTTTGATTATGTTCTAAAATAAACATCTAAAAAAACAGAAACAAAGGCAACATTTTGAAAAAGAATTTACCTTATAGTTAAAATATAGCCATCCTCTGGGACATGTTCCGTGTTGTTTTGGGGTATCTTCCTCTTTCTCTATGATCCAAACCTTCTTTCGCTTACAGATGCTAGGCATAGAAACGGAACACTCTTCAGTAGCCCATAGTCCTAGAAGAGTAAATGGGTTTAGAAATGACATGGAACAATTCTGGCTCTTAGTAGGCGTTCTTTATCACATTTTTATGACTGCTGATAGTTTATCATAATTTCTTTAATCTAGAAATTCAACTAAACTGCTAATGGTAGAGTTCTCTAACAATAAGAACAAACTGCGCAGGGTGCTAAATCAGTAAATCTAATTAAAGAATGTAGAAATTTTGCAAATGCAAAACAAACAAACACCAACTAACTAAAATACTACAGTTGAAATCACAGAACTGATTACAATTCTGAGAATATTTGGTTTGATTAACAAAAGAATGCAGAGTAATATTTTTGTTTTAAAATATTCAACTTCAATACAAGGAGAAAGAAGATTCTAAAACAATAAATGATCATTTCTAATTTATAATTCTTTAGAAATACATAGTTTTGAAAAATTAACTCAGTAACTTCTAAGAGAGAAGCAGTTTTTGACACTGACCCTTAAAAAAAAACAGGCACACATAGACATGCCCTCAGGAAGATATATCCCAAAGTCCTTAGCCTCCTGGAAAATGTATTTTAATTTAGAAGAGCTATATTTTCAGCGTAAAGGTTATAGAATGCATTTCATTAGCATTCAAGCTATAAATCCCAGAATAGGGCAAGGATGCATGTAAATTGCAAAGGCAGTTTCAGTTTTCTAGTGTGAGGGATATAAGCCAAAAAATGTTGGCATTTTGAAGGAGGGGCTGAAATGCTATTTTTAATGCAAAGTAGCTTCTAGTCTTCCAGAATCACAAAACAGCCTTTCTGTAGGCTGTTGTGACACCTGCTGGCAAAAGAGAGCTGATTAACAATTGTGGTTTTTCCTTTTCCCTGCAGATACCCTTACACTAAGGATTGCTTTCCATATTTATTCCTCTCGTGATTTGGGGTACAGGTTCCTTATGAATCCGTTAAAGGTCAGGAACATAATTACCTTTTATAGGATAGAAAGAGTGGGATGGATAACACTGTACTGGTGAACTGAATTCAATTTAAAAACCCATCTTAAAGGTACATGTATTTCTAAATACAGCCTGAAAGTAGTTGGTGTTCTATGGCAAAAGCAGTTAGTGCCAGGTATTAAAAAAATACTGAACTCAATGAAAATTTTTCTTAAATGGGAAAGTGGGAGGAAATTCCAAGGGGTTAAAGTTCTGGCCAATTATAACTGAATCATTAAGAAGAGATTTTTAAAATGGGCCCATATTGAAATTTTTTAGAGGCTTGTATCTGTCAGGCATATTTTTGACCAGTTTCATTTGGTCTATTTCTGGTGCTGTCCTGGTGCATGAGGAATGACTTATCTGGTTGTAATTCATTTTCAAGAACATGAATGCTGGAATTAACTGTAGGAATGGCCATCCTTAACACTTAAGACTAATGAAACTCATCACATTCGATTAAAAAGCAAGCTAGCCAAACAAAACCTTCTCACTGAACTAATGCAATGAAAAGGAGACTTTAAGCCTTCTGAAAATTTTCAGTTTGTATTATAAACCCAAAAATGGATAAATAAAATAACCTGTTATGGATGAAATGAAGCCGCATCTCTGGCTCTGATTATTCATAGATCCTTCTCTTCCTTTGTCCCAGTTCTGGTATATTACTGGTGCTCCGTCTCTCCAGCTGTAGGTAAATTAAGAATTTTAGGCTCTTCTTTTATTCCATATGTTTAATCTCCAACACCATTCTTGGAGTTCTGGGGTAATTTTTATTAAATTAAAAAGATACTCATATTTTGGTTAGAGAAATGAAAATTTATAAGTTAAAGATAATGTTTGAAGGCTACTCAACAACTGATCACTAAAATCTCATCCAATCATTCTGCAAATAAAACCTGCCAAACAAAATAAAATGCAAATTGATCTAGTTCCATACCGAAATTCATCATTGGCCTTTTCTTCTCGAAGTCCAATCCACCAATTTACACCAAACTTTGATAGCTATTAAAGAGAAAAAAAAGAAAATGTCAGCTTTTATTCTACTTGTTTTCCCTTTTCACTATTAAGATTAATGGGGTTCCTGTTAATAGCTTTCTATTCTTCAGTATTTTACTCAATTATCTAAAGAAGAGTACACTAAGGCCTAGCATCTTGAGAGAACCTGAAACTTCATTATTTCCAAATAGTCCCTCCCCATTATGTAGGAAATTGGAATCAAATATTGAAAATCTTTCTTACAACTTTCCCGATGTATTTAAAAGTAAATTTTCTAACTCTCAAATAGGGCTTTAAACAGTAATATTGTAAAGTAAAATAGGATGTGGACTCCTATTTTTTGACTAAAAATTCAGTGGTTTCTCATCTCAGTGATTTATAGTTCACTGCATATGTTACACTGTTTGAAAAACAATTCAAGGCACTAAGACATCAATAGTAAAAAGAATTTTGAATTTTTGGCATTAGCCTGATTGTTAAGCTTTTAAACTTGAGTATTAGCACCCTCCCCATTTTAATAGAGAGACACAAGATAGGACAAAGGAATACTACAGAACTCCCAGTGCTTAACAACCAGAAAATTATTTCTATATTTAACTAATTTTGTACCATTATTTATCACACAGATCTCAGTGCAATAAAGTATAAAATGAAACAGCATGTTCATGCATGTGTGCACGCACGCGCACACACACACACACACACACACACACACACACACACACATTACAGCAAATGTAATATTGGACTCATGACCCAGGAAATTGAAATTCCCTCTTTACCTATAAAAGAGGAAGAATCAGTAAGGATTTCCAAGACCTCTAAATCAACATACTTTATTGTGTGTATGTGAAATGTAACTTAATTTTTAAGCTAAAAACCTGTTAATTTGAAGGCATTGTATATTTAAATTTATACTTCATTTCTTCTGTAAAAATTGGAGTATACATTTTAAGATACATATATTTTTTTCCACATGAATGTTGGATCATCATACAACAGAATCTAATAGCTCTCTAACATTTTCATTTATAAACAGATATTTTTATTCCTTGAACAGTGTGGCTGTCTGCCATATCAGCAATTTGAGAATAATGCAAGATGGAACAGCTATAATTTGGGATCCCTGAGGTGTTGTTTCATGGACATGTTCTTACATGCTGAATTTAGATTCCCATTGTCAGGCTTTGGAATGGGTCCATTGAGACTGGCTGTGAACTCAGTGGGAGAACCACAACAATTTCATTCAATCTAAAGAGGTCTCATGTGCAACAATAGTGGAAATCATGGCCCAATTGTTCACTGCCTCAATTAAGGACCTCTAAAGAGAAATTATAACTACTACATGTTAAGTGACATATTTATTACCACCTCAATTACAGCATGGTGATCCTCCACATGGCACATCACAACCTGTTGTGATACGGAATAGAATCGCAAGCTAGAAGGACAAGCTAGAAGATTTCCAGGGTGAAAAAAAAATCCATGGTGAAAAATACGTGTTGTAAATTTTGGCTTAGGTATCAAATTACAAAAAAAACCCAGACCTATTAATATTCTTTCATATAAAAAATGTAATATGACCACAGATTTCATAACATCAACTATGTTTTATTGCTGTCATTATAGATAGCATCATATGGGAAGAATACTTATTAAAAAAATAAAATACAGCGATAGGCAACATAATCTATGAAGTAATTGATCTATGAAGTAATGTAAGGAAGAGTAACCTGCCATGTCTTCAAATGTTTCCATCAAAAATATCAAAACTAAGTTATTTTAAGGGTTTAAAACACTTTATTTTGGAGGATGACTAATACATTTGATATATTTTTGCTAGAAGTATTTAGACATGAAATTTTTTTTTAAAGATTTTATTTATTTATTCCAGAGACAGTATGAGAGAGAGAGAGAGAGCACAAGGAAAGGGAGCTGCAGAGGGAGAGGGAGAAGCAGTCTTCCCGCTGAGCAGGGAGTCTGATGCAGGGCTCAGTTCTTGGACCCTGGCATCATGACCTGAGCCAACTGCAGATGCTTAAGTGACTGAGCCACCCAGGTGACCCTAGACATGAAATTAAAAATAAGAAGAACTTGCAATTTTGAAATGCAAATATTGCACAACGCAGCATACAAATGCTAGCGGATTAATTGACTAGCAGTTCATGTTAAACAACTCCTAAAGTGCTTATGGCTTTTTACTTTTTTGGCATTAATCTAGCCAAAATGATAGCTCAAAAAAGAAGTACTCAAAAAATTCATTCTCATCATGCCTGTGGTATTCTGTTATTCAAAGAGAAAATACTGACTAACCACTTTTTCAAGACAGAAACATCTTGTTTAAAAAAAATCTGCTTCAGATTTAAAAAATTGCATCCAGCTTTCTTTTTCAATAGTTAGTTCTTTTATTTTCTAACTAAATGCTATTTTTGCTTTTCACATTTCTGAGTTACTACCCTTTATAGGGGAACTATACAACACAAATGTAATACTAAAAATACTTAATTAGGGGCACCTAGGTGGCTTAGTCAAGCTTAAGCATCTGCCTTTGACTCAGGTCACAACCCCAGGATCCTGGGATTGAACCCTCCATTGGACTTGCTTCTCAGCAGAGTCTGCCTCTCTCTCTCCTTGCTGCTCATGCTCTCTCTCACTATCTCTGTCTCTGTCTCAAATAAATAAATAAAATCTTTAAACAATATTTAATTACTATTCTGATTCTTCCTGCACTTACAGGATGAGTATGCCACAAAAGTGAGTGGTATGATCTCTACATGTTTAGTTCCTCATCCTGGAATAAAAAAAATTTCTGGACAGACTCATTCTAGTAGGACATTCATAGATATGGAATTTCTTACTCATGAAGTGTAAATGGTCACCATAAATGTCACTACTACCACCTAACACAGCCATAGATTATGTGATAATAAGAACTGCTTTGGGAATATACAGCTTTCTTCTTTCTAAATTGATACCCTTTTCCCGTAGCTCCCTTGCCCCTTTCCAGTCTACACGTTTAAAACCATCCAGTAATTTTCTTTTGTAGTACAGTGTAGTGTTAGATCAGTCAGCTGCTCACCCATCATACTGACAGAGTGTTCTGTATCAACATGGTTACAGACTGTGTTGCAATTTTGCCATGTAAGACACCACAAGGTTTGTCTGGTTTGATATCACAACTAGGTCCAGTCCTCAACCCGTGTCGTGGCACTAGCTCTCAAACAGCTAAACCCATGGATTTTACTATTCTCTTCTATGGGACGTATTAACCCTGCCATCCTCACTGGCTTACCAACCCTAATAATTGGGAGAGTGAATTCAGGGAAAGGTGAAGAGAGGGGACCTGCAGATACTCCTAGGGGAGCTAATCTCCGTTGGAAAGATCTAAAGAAGGCTTTCATTGCTCATGTCTGAGACAGAGCTGGCACCATCTTTTGGAGAGGGATTTTAGAACTCTTTTTGATTTTTATGTAACAAAGACATTGTGCTCTTATATTCCCCCTACACTGCCGTTCTGCTGCCAGGAGAAGGTTTTTAAATAACCCTGTAAGTCAGATGGCCTGGGTTCACTTCCAGATTCTATCACTTAGCTGCTGTGGAAGTAACCAAGTTGCTTCACCTCTTTGGAGTTTTAGCTTCCTTAACTGTAAAATGTACTAATAATAGACTTCCTATAGAGAGTCCTTGGAAAGATTAAATGCCATTAAATATTAGTACTGAACGCAGTGCCAGACACAATTATAAGTATTGGCAAAAAATCAGTTCCATTTGAGACATGCACTTTGCCCTATCAATGGATGAACTGGTTTTCAGACATTGACCTGATGTCTTGTTATTGCCACCAGGAATCTGTTGTTTTGTTAAAGAAACAAACGTATTTTCTGACATGTTGATGCTTAAAATGGATTTGGCTTGAGTGTTCCATTTATACTAGAGGAAGAGTGGTAAAAAAATTTAGCACACAAACTAATAGTGGGGAGTGTCTTGTTCTTGTGGTTGGTCTATCACTGAGACTCTATAGGACTGTGGAGTTGTCACCCAACACCCCTGTTTTTCCGCTTTTTCCATTACAACTCAGTAGTTGTCCTGACCTACCTGCACCTTGCAGACTGTCTATGCATCAAACAGGATTATAGAAATGGAAAAGGTCCATGAGCTGTAAGGGAAGACATTTCTCTTACATGCCAAGGATGCTTTAAATATACAGCTTCATTTTAACAATCAACTTACAAATGTAAAAAGATGATAGCTCAAGAAAGGATTCCTGGCGATTGTGAAATAATGTTAAATTATGGAAAAGAAAAAAGTTTTTTTTTCTTACTTTCAGCGATTTCCCAGGGAAAATGGGAGTGAGTTTCCCCCCTTGGTGACCCCTTGATAATTTGTGCATGTTGCTCCCTTTTCACTTACTATTATTTCCAGCTTTTTAAAAACAGAAACTTTATCTCATTTTTGTGTTCTTGACATTTTTATGTCTTTGACAAGTATCACAATGCCTGACACATATCTATGCTCAATAAGTGCCTGTTGAAGAAATACACTGAAAATGTACACTATTCCTTGGTAGTCTGCTTCATTATTTAACAGGTTTTGCATGCTCCTTTCCAATTGGCCTAGCTCCTCAAAGATTGTCCAAGTCTTTATCTTAAATTGAAATGGAAAACCACTCCTTATCATTTTCTGAATACTGAGTCTTTATAGACTTAAAAGTACTATATTCTTGTAAGTAAAATTCAACTTTGAAATAGCCATGCACATGAACCATCCCACCACCTCCCTGCCCCACGTACACCTTGTCCCTCATTTATGCTTTATTTTCTTCCATGGCATTTATCTATTTATCTTTTAATAAAATATTATGTAATGCTATGTCCTATACTGATTACAGTCTTTCTTCCCAGACTAGACTATAAGCTCCCTGAGGGCAGGAATTTGTTCTATTTTAATCACTGATAGAGCCCCAGCCCTTAGAAGAGTAGACTCTGAGTAAATATGTGTTGGATGATTGGATGAACCTCATTAAAGCAATAAAACTCTACTTACTCATAACTTTTGCTCATAGAGCTATTGCTAATAGAGAATGAAGATAAGTGTAATGATTGACCAACATTGTAAACCTGTGTTTCCATTATTTTCTCTTAATTCCTATAACAGGAAGAAAATTAATTCTCAAAAATCTGTGGCTTTAAATGAAACTTAAATAAATGTCTGAATTCAAATAAAAAAAAAATTCCTCCAATGACAGAAGAAGGAGCTAAGTTCTGAATTTCTCATGGTTAATTGTACTCAAATACCGCTTTAATTTTGCTGTGGATAAATTCTTGCTCATGTGCGGAATGAATTGTGAGAAGATCACCACGCAGCCAGCCACAGACAAACTCAAAGGAGGGCCATTCTGCAGCATAGGTATGAAAAAGATACTCCGCATCCTGATAGAAGAGCCAGGGTGCATCTGAAAAACAACAAAACCAAAAAAACAAAAGCCGATGCAAATGATGCAAAATCCATTGACTGATATAATGCAGACAAATAGGCTATGCTATGATTGACCCCTAAATTTGTAATTTGGTCACTTAGCATCAAAAAAAAAGTGTGTGTGTTTGTGTGTGTTGTATACATAAATAAGTATATTTACACACACTTTACTAAGCATATAATTTGCTTATTTTCTTGTTTTTTCTCATCTAAGGAATTTCATTTGTATTGCAAGATCTGGGATAAAAGTGTATTTTAAAATCACGTGTCACAAAACAGTGTTAAGTTATAATATGAATCTTTCATCATTTAATGACTTTTATTAATTTGACCATTAATTAATTTGAACAAATCAGTTCTAGATTGACTTAAGAGAAGAGAGGCTCGATTGGAGGGGTGTAATAATACGGTAATGGTATATAATGGCACGTAGTTAGAAATTCAAGAACTGCCAGGATAGTTCTTACCGTACTGATACCAGGGTGGAATCTTGGGTCTCACATCTGCAAAGTGAAAGCAAACCACCTTGAGTGACCTTTCTTCACAAGGACGCCATCTCTGAATTACTTCAATTCTAAACATGGTATTTTGTACATTGCTTTTAAAGAGACTATTTCCAGGTACTGCGTGCTGTTTGAAATATGGTTAGTTCTCGTACTTGAAGAGGAGGCTCACAAGAGGCCTCTGGTCAAAGAAGAAAGGATGCAAACACCTGTCAAGGGCCTACTGTGCGTCACACACGGTGTTAGGTGCTTTCACTTACTCATTTGACAAGTAATTTTGTTTGCTTGTAATGTCACAGTGACATTTCTTCCAGGTTGTACTCGAAAAATACCATATTCCACAATATAGTTGGTTATCCTCATTTCCTAGTAATTAAATTAGCATACTGCTCTCGTGTTACTTTTCTCATTCCCCTGTAAGACATTCTTTGCTAAAATGGTACAATTTGGTTTGTCATGATGGTTGTTGGTACTGTAGTCCAGGATGTTTAAATCTTAGATTTCTGTAGCTCTTCACTTGGAAAAGTGCTGCAGATTATTAGAAAGTAAAATATAGTGAAGATCTTAATATTTTTACCTCTTGGAATTTTGCATATCCATTCACGTTTGGAACTGCAGTGCAAGGGCAGCAATGTTTTATTTGCCTTATAAACAGCACAATTTCTTGCATCTTCTCCAAAATAAGTATTGTCTAAAAATGAAGAGACAACCTGCAGCAGATGAAGTTCGTTATTTCTTAACGACGATCCCCCACAAAAAGGTTCAAAAGATCAAAAGAGACATCTTTGTAAATAAATCACCACAGACTTCTGGAAGAAGCTTAAGAAATGTCTGGATAAGATTGCGGTTAAAGACTGGTCCACGTTTGTGAAGAACAAACTAACCAAACTAGCATTTTTCCTTAAAGATGCTTTTTTTCTTAAAAAGAGGCAAGCAATTCCTTTCTCCAGAAGGAACAAATCAGACCCAAGCTTCTGAACTTCCACTGTTGTCTCACTGGCCACAACAGGCTAGCCCTGGTACCCCGGAACCCTGGGTAAACTTCTGGAAGGCTCTCATCTGTCAGATTTGAGTCTCATCTGTGATGTAGATTTCTTTCGCATATACACTAAACTTTTAGTCTTTAATCACTAAATTCCAAATTATCGCTAGCTTTAACTGGGAAACTATCCAACGCTTTCCATGTTTGGTCATGTGAGAGGGATGTTAAATAAAAATTTGGTCTTCTCAATGATTTAACGGCTACCTGACAGAAGAGTGGATGGACCACAGGTAAAACCGGAGCAAAACTTCGGAAAAAAGAGGATATTTGAAACACTTATACTCCTCCTCAAACACGTACACAACTGCACAACAACTCCTTTATCCTAAAAATATGTAAGCTGAGATTCAGACAATAGTGGGAGTTTGAAGATTTGTTTTGTCCTGTAGGGAGTGGGAGTGAGCAACTCCATGCACTGCTTCATGGCTTTATCTCTGAACCAAACTTTATTCTGAACCAAACTGTCTATTCCTCTCAATCACTAATAAGATGGTTTTACTAAAACAAAAGGAAGCATTCTCAACCTCTACATAAAATCACATTTCATTTTCCAGGTGCCACACTGACATTAACCACCCAACTGTGCCATGTGGTGACTGCCATTTATGCCGCAGGTGGGCCTTGCTAAGTTTCTTTTGTTCTCTGGGCCTCAGTTTCTTTGATAGCATAATAGATGGAGGGGGCGGGTGATCTCTAAGGTCTCTTCTTACTCTCGGGTCCTGATACCCTTCTCAGAGAAGCAGTGGTGGAACAGAGGTGGAAATGTTTATATATATATATAGTGTGTATATATATATATATATAGTGTGTGTGTGTGTGTGTGTGTATATATATATATAGTGTGTATATATATATATATAGTGTATATATGTAGTATATATACACTATATATATATATATATAGTACATATATAGTGTATATATATATAGTATGAGGCTGAAAGAAAAGCAAGTTTTTTTCCCCCAACTGAATAACTTGCTCTGGTTGAGAAGGAGATGGTATTTCTAAGGCTGGCATTTCTGTCCTTTTAGAGATAAACCAAAATGGTTCTTTTCATTGTGATCTGGACAAGGGTCCCACATTCCTATAATTAGGTGCTAAGCTAGAGAGGGAAGGTGGAGTAAAGAAAGCCCAATATTATTTTAAACAATAGTTGCTTCTTTCTCAAGACTTTTCACATGGGAGATAGTTTGGGGGGTTTTTGGAGATTTTGATTCCTTTCCAGGATGAGATTCTACAGCTGGCCTCAGAACTACGTGGTTAGTGAATGTTTCTCAGGACTTTGCAGAAATAACTCCTATGGTACCAAGATCTGGTATAGTTTTTGATCTGGGTCTGAGTCACAGGAAATGCAGTCATTACTTCCAGGTTCTCTTGGTTGGTTGACCAAGGTGTTCCAGGGCCCCCTGTTTTGAATTCACTTCCTTGTCTTCAGTTTGGAAAAACTTACGGGAGTCCCATCAGCCCACTCCCACGAGCCAGCATTCAGTGGGTTTCTTTTATTAAATCCAATCCAAAACTGCCTTTCTTCTGTCCTGTGAAGAGAAAAAAAAAAAAAAAAAACAAACCTTGGCTCTTCCTACTGAATTCACAACATAATGTAATAGGCTCAAGAAATTTTTTTTTTAAGATTTTATTTATTTATTTGACAGACAGAGATCACAAGTAGGCAGAGAGGCAGGCAGAGAGAGAGGAGGAAGCAGACTCCCTGCTGAGCAGAGAGCCCGATGCGGGGCTCGATCCCAGGACCCTGGGATCATGACCTGAGCTGAAGGCAGAGGCTTTAACCCACTGAGCCACCTAGGCGCCCCTCAAGAAATATTTTAAAGTATTTATGTGCACAGGAAACAGCTGACACTCCTGGCAGGATTGATCAGTCAGCAAACATTTATTGAGCATTTCCTATATGCAAAACCTGAGCTATGAGATGAATGTAAAGAAGATTAGCCTGGCTTCCTATTTCTCTTGGCTTGTATGGTGTGCTCACTGGCGACATACAGTTGGGGGAAAATTTAACCTATATTGAGAACACTGCTTTCTCATGTTCATTAGGAATGGCAACACATTGTAAGCAGGATAAGAACACATGAAAGCAAGTTGGTAAGGAATTTTGGATCGTCTTTTTCCCTAGAGGACTTTTTACTACTTTGCTATGTGTATTTACCACTTTCCTATGCTTTGATTTGTTGCTTTTTTGTCAAATGTTCATGTATTCTTTGGAAGTTAATTACCATCACCCCCTTTAATAAAAGGTACACAGCAGATTCTGGTTTTTGTTTTTTCAGATCCCAACATAAATAATTTTACAGCAAATCAGTCTGAGGCACAGTAGATTAACTTCAGTAGTCACCACTGGGTTAGACTTGGCGAGAATCCCCACAGAGAACCATCTTTCCTCCAATTAGGCAGAGGACAAATACATCAAACCACAGAGTACTCAATAAATCAACCAATAAAGTCTAATTGTACAATGAACCATCTCACTAAGATAATTTTCTGAGAATAATTTGGAGAATTAAAGATTTAAAAGATTCAGAAGTCATGACAGATGCTTTATTTTCGTTAGTGCAATGAAGCAAGCCTATTCTGAAGCATCCTCTTCTCAGATATGGGAGCTATTGTGCCTGAACAATATAAATGAAAGGAAAATGTGACTTAGAAATCTGTGAGATCATTGGGGCCCGGTTGGTGACTGCCATTATTGCAATTTACAGTTTGCAAGGTTGTGGAGGGGAGAGTGCTGCCTTAAGGTGAAGCCAGGTATCTTAACATCCATGACCTAGGCTGGGAATTCATATCACTCTCCCGCCTTGAGAACTTTTTATTTCTTTCCTTACTGAATTCAGAGTTCTACATTTTTCCTGAAATGTATTGGCTTCTAAATGGTATTAATTTTCTCTTCATCAATTTCCTATAATTGTATAATTTTTAATAATATGATAAATAATAAAATAGAAATTTAAAAGCAGTGCCATAAGAAGCAGCATGCATGCTACTATGAGAACTGGTTTATTTGCTATAATCAAGCATGAGATTTTGTTAAATTCCTGGCAGTCTGGATACAAAGTAATACAGCTTTTCTGATTAAGTGCTAAAGATTAATAATTTGATAGATGCTTGGCATTAAATTCCACAAGAAATTTCAAGTGTGAGAACTTATATAAATAGAAATGACAGAATGATATTTGATTTTACAGCAACTTTGGAAGCAGTTTGCGTGTGGTTATTTCGTATAGCAAACCTCACTATACTCAAGTATGAAAGGATGTTTTGCAAGGGGCTAAAGTCATGAAGCAAAGTTACAACTTAGGATGATAGAGACTATCCCATATCCCTTAAATCTGTGGCCCCACACCAGACTTCCAGTCCAATAATCAGGAAGCTTCTTGAACTTTTCTTCAGTTTCAGAGAATCTGACTCAGCAGCCCTGGTGTGAGACCAGAGTGCTCCGTGTCAAAAGGTGTCCCAAGTGAGTGTGAGAATCAGCCAGATTTGGGAAATATGGTTTAGGTCAGCATTTCCCACAGAGACTAACTGTTCCATGGGATGGAACTTCCCATGGAAGACAGTCCAAAAATGTATGCTAACTGACAAGAACATTTGAGAGAAAGAAGCCAATGGATAAGAAGATTCACTAAAAGAGAACATAATGGTTGTCTTCAAATATTCAAAAATACAGTCCACTTGATTTGTTTTGCTCTGGCTACTAGAAAGTCAATCTTTGAACCCAGCCTCCAACAACGGAATGGGTTTTCTCCCAAATAAGGAGCACTCTGAAAGGAATTATGCAGATAGTAGGTGACCACAGGAATATAGTGGAAGGAATTTTTTGCACTGGGTAAAAGGTAACACAAGCCTTTTACGTTTCTTCAAATTTAAATTAAATTGATTTTCTAACTCCATGTAATTCAAGATTCTGAAACTCACAAGATCGATACTGACAAGTGAATGCCTGTTTCCTCAAATGTAAAATTAGGACCTGGATTGAATTTTTTTTTTTTTTTCAGCCAGTGGGACTTTTTTTTTTTTTTTTCCCAAACAAAATCTTACATGGACTCCTATTTTATACAAAATAAGCAGAAGTGGAGCAGGTGATCAGTGATGGAATTAGGGCCTCTGCCCACTTGGTCCCTTCCTGGTCTTGGGGTTCCAGGACTCTCAGGATCTCAGACAACACTTTGAACATCATGGGGTTAGATAATTTGAGTTTGGCAGAAAAACTCTAAAATTCTGATTTGAGGTACATAGGAAAGATTTCAAATATCAAAACAATTGCCACTTTGTTCTTTGTTTTATGGAATGAGAACTTGGTATATATAAATATAAGTATATATATATATACTTGGTATATATAAATATAAGACCATATATATATTTTTTTCTTTCACAACTAATGGGTAGTTGGTTTTAGGTTTAAAACAAATACTTGAGATTTTAAACAAATATTTGGGATACTCATCCCTAATAAGTCATTACTGGGAAATAGAAAATTTGATTGCATTTTTTCAAAATTAATAAGTATTTACCTATTAAATTTTGAATGTAAAAGCTCATTCACAAAATTCTCTTCCTCAATATGGGCAAAGCTTGCAAGGTGAGCTCCAAATTCTTCACAAAATGCTTCTGCTTCTCTCCATGTTCTTTTCATCAGGACTTTTTCACTATGAAATACCTGGTTTAGTAGGAGAAAAAAAAGTTGACACTATCATGGATAAGGTGAGGCTGTTTAACTCTGGACAAGAAAATAACAGTATTATAATTGTCATTATTCTATATTAAAAGCTTGACCCAGTAGGGAGAAATAACATTTATTGAACTAGAATGTGTCTATGCATCGTAAAACTATCTCATTTTATTCTCACAACAAATTCATGAGGAGGATATAATGAGCTCAATTTTATAAATAAGCTCCTTGAGGACTCTTTTTTTTTCCACTAAATTTCCTGTAACTGGCATATACGTGTCCCTAAATAAATGTTTGTTAAGCGATGAGGTCAGGCTACAAGAGGTTACAAATTTCTAGTCACACAGCTACAAATAGGCAGAGCTCAGATCAGATCTGGTGCTCCTTGCTTCAAGGGCCCATGAATTTCTATCTCACCAGATTGCCTTCTGACAAATTAGAATTGGTGGAATGATCATGAATCTGGCTGACCCACAGCAGGGAATGAGAAATGAGACCTGGGACCTAGAGCAGGTATATTACTAAGGTCTTTGGGTCTTTGCTGTGCCTAAATTCTCTGCTATTTCTCAGATGTCTTCACAGTAGCTGGAAGACGTCTATCAAATGAACAGTCGACTTCTGACTTTATATAGGATCAAGGGTGAGGGCCCCAAAACACAGAACTCCAGATCCAAGGCCTCTCTGCCCTGCTTGTTTTTAACTGCCTGACATTATGCCAGAGTCTCTGATGCCAGACAGGCACCCTGCGGCCAGGCTTCACCAGACTCTGATTTGCTGCGACCAGAATGAATAGCTTTCCCAGTCCTGCGGGCCACAGCACAGCCTTTCCATTTTTTAAATTATATGTCAAAACGTACCTCCTCTGGGAACCCTTTCTTGAATCACTTAAAATTCATCAATCCCACCACCATGCCCATCAAACACACCATACATTTGTTGACATGTCAGGGTCGTATATAGTAGGAAAAACACTGGAACGGGAGTCCCAAGACCAGGTATTTATTCCAACTCTGTCAATAAATAATTGTGATCTTGGGCAAATCACTTCATCTTGCTGCCTCAGTTTGCTAATTTCTAAGGTTTAACTTACTGCTTTGTAAGGTCACTTTTACCTGATGAATTTATTGTAGGATTGTACATGTGTACATTAAATTGAATGCATTCACAGATGTTTCATGACAAGAAGATTTTAAGTACTGATTTATATCTAGGATTTAAAACTGATATGCAAAAAGATATTTCTTCACACATTTTTTCACATGTATATAAATACACACACACACATATATCTCAACTGTATGTTTTAATCTGTTTGATCCTCAGGTGTCTGGCAAGCTGCAAAAGCTATTTTTAGCAGCAGAATGGTACTATTCCATAACAAAGACTATTCATTTTCTTACAAACTATGGAATTGTACCATTTCAATACCCAATGAACATCTGCCTTGTTCATTTGGTACTACGCAGTAAGAACAATATTGACTGGGGCCTCGACATTAGTCTTCAAGAAGAGACCCTCAGTATCTCCAGGGATACGTCAGTCTTTTGAATTAAAATTATTTTGGAATATAACTGAAAAGACAGAGACGGTCAACATATATTAAGTAGCTGCTCTGTGCCAGGCACTGCTCTGGAGTAAGGGAATTTGGGATACATGGACCAAACTGAAATAATGTTCATCCCATTGAGAATGCCTAGGTACCCTTGGCATCACCTTGAAGCAGCTGGCCAAGCCAGGCTCTGATTCCCAGTCCAAGTAGCAGGGGTGAAATGGCCATCTTTCTTCCTGCTCTGTTTTCTCCTGTTTTCCCACTGGCTGCTTACACAGGGACATTGCCTTAAAGTGTCTACAGTCCTTCACTTCCCAGCGACCAGGTGGACTCTTTCCTCGCATGACAACACAGCCACCACTGTAGCCTAAAAGCAGAAAACAACACTTTTGAATACCAGAATGACTAGAACATTTTGTTCTTAGCAGACAGGTCTCTAGAGTGTTGCACAATTGACATCTCATAATGAAGCACCCACATAAGAACAAGAAAGATGAAAAAGAAAGCTTTCTTAACAGGACTGTCTCATTTCTTTTCTTTTTGTCTTTGGAGAAAGAATAGAAGATGGATAAGTGAGGGAAGAGAGCCTGTGGAGACTGGACTTTAGACGTTTGGAGCTCAGATGGCAAATGATGGGAAACTAGGCACTGTTCAACCTGGGACTAAAAAATCCCTAATACTCAATCAAATCCCCAATATTTCAATCAAATGCCAACATTCCTCTACTTTCAATTATTGAGCTTTTTTTTTTCTAACTGTGCAGAGAAAAATTCAGCTTACCATTTACTGAACACTTACTCTGTATACTGTGCTTTGAAACCCCATTGTGAAAAATCAACAATGAAAAATGCATAGTGGTTATCCTCTGAGAAACAGATTTGACAGGGAAGATACATAAATGATGGATTCAAGGCAGATTGCAAGGTACATAACAGAAAGCCAGATTATAAACCATGGGAGAGTGGAGAGAATGAGATAAATTCTGTATGGGGTGAAACTCCAAAATAAAGGCAGACATTAAGGAAAAGGGAAAGACCATCTAGTTCTGAATGAAGCTCTATTCTTTTGTGTATGTTTGAACATACTGGAAAATGAACCATATTTTTCCATAGAAACAATTTCTATGTTAAGACGTTCATTTGTCATCAAATCTGTATAACTCATAGGACAGCGAAAAAATATACCTCAAATTTCAGTGAATAGTAGAAAACAATCCCATTCCAAAAATAGAATACAAATTGAGTAAGAATGAACCTTTTTTCTTAAAGCCAAAGTGACCATTCATTTATCTAAGTAAAATTAAACAACAACAAAATTGAGCCTCTATATCTGCATATCAGGCTAGTCTGTATATTAGCTGCTAGAGATAGAAGGACAAAACAAAATAAAACAAACAAAACTCAACTCTTATTTTAGCACAGAGGAGGCACAGACACAAACATTTAGTTGCATTGAACATAATATATGACGTACTATACTAAAGGAGAGTTCAGATTTCTGTTGGAGATTCTAGAAGGGGTGATGGAGACTACCTCAGGATGTCAGTAAAGGGTTTGCAGGAAGTGACATTTGAACTGAATTTTGAAGGATGTAAAAGAGAAAAGAATTTTCATGGGGTGCTGGTAAAAAAAAACAATTATAGATGGAACATCTGAAGACTGACAACTTGGGGGCTGAAGGCACTTAAAAATATAGTCACTTGGTACTAAATATTTGTCTTGCTTAATTTCCTTCACAAGGAATGGCTTCGATTTTTTTTTTCCATACAGAGCAACTGGCTTTATCCTTGTCAACAATGGGTGGTTATTTTATGCTCACAGAAAGACCAAAGAGAGGGGGAGTGAAAAGAAAGAAGACAGAGGAAGACATACAAAGAGCCTCTCTTAAAGGGATGGAAAAGTTTGTGCAAAAAGAGAAAGAATCAGGGTGCTAAAGAACCAGTGTTTGTGTCTTCAACAATCCTGAGTTCACGTCCCATGTCAGACACCATGCATCACAGCCATCAGCAAGAAGGTCACAGTCCTGTGCATGTGTCCATGCTGATGTGTCACAGAGACCCACAAAGGTGAAAGTGACCAGTAGTAAACAAGAAAACATGACTAGTATACTTGTATAGAAGAGAAGGAAGTCAAGAGAGAGAGTTGGTCCATACAAAGGCCATCAGTCCGCTCCATTGGTCAGAACAGCTAGTTAATGTTAAGCTGAATGAATGATTGGGGGCCACGCAAAGGGGAAAGATTATAGTGTGTAAGTGCAACCTGCCAGGAATGGAGATTTGCAATCCTGTTCCATGTAATTTTGTGTATGTGCTGCTGAAGCGAGCACTTGTTCAATGTAATTTTGGAATGCAGCTCACAATCTAGCTGGTCATGAACAATAGAGGAGATGCCGCATACTCTGTGTGATGAGGTTCTAATGAAGTCAAACTGTGAAAATCCACATGGAAGCCCCAAATGTAATATGCTAATGGGATTGTTTTAGTTGAAGGAGCAGGGTAAATCCATACTCCCTCTCAATGCCTCCATCCTTCCTTCCCCAGCAACTTTTGACTTGGAGCCTGAAGTCTGGAGTTCTAGTCTCAGTACAAATACTTAGTAACTCAAACAAATTAATTAATCACAAAAACCCTTATCTGAAATGTGGGGATAATAATTCCTTTTCTTCTCCCTGGTTTTTGTGAAGATCAAGTAGGATAATGTATTTAAAAGCACCCTGAAAGATAGGTAAGGGCTAAAAACTATCCCTAAGATGTTGCTTCTATTCTTATTTTGACTTTTCATTACAAAAGCTGGGTTTTGTGGCAGGAGTTTTGCCTGCATGTTCAAAGAATTTTTAAAAAGTTCGAATCAGCAAGTTTAAAATGTAATATACTTTTTTTTGTTGGTCTTGCATTTTGTTTTTACTTTTTCACTTCAGACAATGATTAAATAGCTCTGGTTTTAGATACTATAGATACTCAACTCATCTTCATTAGTGGAGAAGGAGAAGTTTGTGAACTGCTATGAAGATGAAAAGTGCTGTAGGAGTGTTATTGGTATTCTAAAGTGGTTAACTTAATGGAACATTTGACCCAAATTTTAAAGGCTCAGCCCCAAAGAAGCGGTAAAGTGGTGTAATAAAGGGAGACTGGGCTAAGGAAGATATAAACCAAATTTATAATCTTATATTGTGGGTATGCTTGCAAAAGCCAAACAATAAAGGTAGGGTGTGGGAAAGAGTGGAGGGTGTTTTTCTCCCCGAGAAATTGTTCTCAAATTCAATAACTCATTTCCCATTGGAGAAGAAAAAACGATCATCTTATTCCTCGGTGGTGAATCTCACATTTAAACTGATTCTCCTTACCTGCCTTACCCTCCCTCTGTCCCCCTTCAGTCTCTCCATCAAACATGAATGAGATAACTTTAGGTCGATTAAGACATTCCAATTCACTATTCTAGTCCTTTCCATTTGGCAAAGCTATCTAACCATATAAATTGAACTGAGCTGGGAAAGCCTCTATCCTTCAGCTCTCTGGTCAAATACCTGAAAGTAGACAAATGAAATCTATTTGTGGCCTCAGGGTAGGAGGGAACTGTAGCTGGGCCTTCAGGGCCTCTGGACAATCATTTTACTTGAGTCTGTCTAGTTATTTTCCCATCCTGCAATAACCCTTTCACATCCTTACTTCTTAAGCTTGTGCCTTACCCACCTTCCTTCTCTGCCCGTTTTTCCTTCTTCATGCAGAAAAGTGATGCTATGAGGGTAGATTCCATGGAATGGTATATATTGATATATACTGTTTATGCATTTTATATGGTCTTTCTTTATTCAGCTTCAAAAACTCTGAGATGGATATTAGCATCTACAGTTTGCTAATGCAGAAATTGAGGCACAGACGTTTAGTAACTTGTCTAAGGTCACATGGGGAGGGTTTGATGCAGAATTTGAAAACAGATTTAACTGAATCTACCATGAGACAATGTGAAGGTACACAGTAGACAGGCATACAATGAATAGTTGTTGAATGATTGAATCTTCCCCTCAAATTATGTTCCTCCTTTTCCATGGAGCTCCCTCTCATTCCTCTGGTCACATTTCTTTTCTGTGTGTGCCCACAGCATTTTCTTAAAGATCTATGATCCCATTTTTACCTTTTCTGACAGTTACTTACATTATAAAAAGATATGGAAATCCCCAAAGAGTGCCCAGAAATGAAAATAAGTTTGTTCCCATTCATGTGGTGGTTCACTTCGGAACTCTGCAAAGCCTTAAACTGGACCCGCCTATATATCTGATGGCTGGAGAGGCTTCTCCTTGCTATGTGGAGTCACTTTCAAGAAAAACAGATTTGATTTGCTCTCCCAGGATCCCAATTTCCCTATCATTGGCAGAAGATTTCTATTGACTTGGGACGATTGGGGTAGATGCTCTAGAGTTACCCCATTGAGTGAAACACACCTTTTCTGCAGTAGCATCTAGATCTAGAAACAAAACTTTGGTCACAAAGCCTGAGTAATAGATAGATGCAAAATAGTTATCTCAAAGTGTTTCCCCTTCTTTGTACAGACAACTATGCAACTGTAGTATAACTTGGAAAAGATTTTTGAATGTCTTAACAAGAATGGACATCCTTTTTTTCCCTATCACTCTACAGCCTCCATTTATATTGAATCTTTAAGTACAAACTACATCTTAGTTTCCAATGCATTCGCATCCCTAAATAAGAACGGCCCCATTTTCCCCTTTTAATTAGTGCTGCTAGTTAGTATAGATAAAAACTGGTTTTCCTGAAGAGTTAACTTTTAAAATACCAAGTGCCACAGTCTCTTTGCTATTGCTGTTCTGGTAAAATAGTAGGAAACTATGTCTTCATAAAAATATCCCAGACATGAAGCTATGAAGAACCCCCTAATGAATCAATGAATCTAGGTACTGATCATTAGTAACTGCTAACATTGCAAAAAGTGAGAAAAGTGAACATTATGTGCCTTCAGATAGAAGACACAACTACTTATGAAATGGTTTTCTTAAAGAAAAGAAAAGAAAATCTGAATTATATAATGCCTCTGATTCTAACTTTTTAAAAATAAAAAATGTCAATTTTATAGAAAATGAAGAAGACATTAAAAAACACACAGGGATTAAATCAAAAAGTCCAGACTGTAGGGAACTGCAGGACAAATAACCCATTTGCACAACAAATAAAATTTTTTAAAAATGGCAGGGGATAGGGAAGAATGAAACATAGAGATTAAAATAGACTTTAAGAGATTTATCAACCAATTGCAATGTATCAATCTTTTTAGGATCCTGACTCAAACAAACTGTAAAGTCCATTTACAGTTTATATTTGTGAATATTTATGAATAATTTAGAAATTTCAGCATTAACTAAAGATTTATGTTATGAAGGTGTAGTTAATTACTTTTAGTTGTGATAATTGTCTTATATTCATGTTTTTAAAAAGAAATCTTTATCTTTTAGGGATAATATTGAAATATTTGTGGATGAAACAATATGATGTCTGGGCTTTGCTGTGACAAAATATGGGAAGTGGGTGAGGGTATGGAAGAAACAAGATAGACCATGAGTTCATAACGGATGACATGGGTGATGGGTATGTGGTGGGTCATTACACTATTTGCGGAACATAATACAAAGTCAAAAAAAGTGGCAGAACTGCAATTCCACCATAGATGGAATATTCTGATGATATGACATAAGGACAGAGTCTTGACTAAGTTTATAAAAAACAGCAGGCTTCCTGTTCAGTGGTCAATTTATATAGTCAGTTTGGGCTGGATTAGGATTCTGACATGGGGACCAAGTTAATGGATACTTTCATGACAGGCAGGGGAAAAAATGTGATTTAGGATGGTGTTTCTGCAAACTGCAATTTAAAAGAAAAAAGAAAACACAGAGGCTTTTATATTGCTATTTTCTTCAAAAAAAGATTTACATTTTCATCTTATTCAGAGACAATTTACTCAATGTCAGTCAGCATGAGCAGCCAAACTGAGCATCATGATATTATTTTTGCTTCAGGGAGAACAGGAAAAGAGTAGTGCCACTCAAATAAATCATAGCAGAAACTTATGAATGACAAGGAGCTCTGCTTCAGTTCCAGATTTTAGACATCCAAATATGCCCCAAGGAAGGTAACATTAAAAACCAAGATTTTGTCTACTCAAAATGTATTAATTTATTTTGACAGCTATAGACATTACTAACAAAATTCCAAAATATATTAGAAATGAAACCTGAGCTTTTTTTTTTCCAGTAATAGTGTGACATGGAACTTTACTAGTCTCTGCATTTTAATAATATTCATAGATTTGTAGAATTTGAGAAGGTTGTTTACTGACTGAATTATGATGTTTCTTGCTTAGAGCCATGCAAAGTCACCAGTTGCTATACACGTTTCCTAAACCAATGCTTATAGGCAAAAAATGTATTTTGTCTTAACTTCATTTTATAGGCATCTTTAAAAAGTATGGTTTTTGAAAAAATAATACACTAAGTATTTTAGAGCATTTCGGATTCATAGCAAAATTGAGTGGAAAGTACAGACTTCCCTTATACCTCCTGTCCCAAATACATAAAACCTTCCTCACTATTGACATCCCATACCACAATGGTACATTTGTTAAAACTTATAGTGACACATCATTACCACCCAAAACCCATGATTTATATTAAGTTTCATTCTTGGTGTTGTACATTCTGTGGTTTGGACAAATGTATAATCATATATATCCACCATTGTAGTACCATATAGAATAGTTTCATTGCCTCCCAAATCCTCTGTGCTTCACCTATTTATCTCTACTTCCCCCTAACCCCTGAAAACCACTTTTTTACTAGTAATTTTTTTTGCTGTCCCATAGTTTTGCCTTTTCCAGAATGTCATATGGTTGGAATCATGTAGTATGCAGACTTTTCAATTGGCCCTTTTCCCTTAGTAATGTGCATTTAAGTTTCATTAAATGTCTTTTAGTGGTTTGATATCTCATTTATTCTTTTTTTAAAAATTTTTTATTTTTTTATTTCAGAGAGAGAGAGAGTAAACATGAGTCCAGGGAGGGGGAGCGGGAAAAGCAGACTTGCTGCTAAACAGAGAGCCTGATGCTGGGCTCCATCCAGGGACACCGGTGATCATGACCTGAGCAGAAGGCAGACATTTAACCAGCCGCCCCAGGCCTTTTGTCCATTTTTAAATCTTGTCTTTCATTTTCTTATTGTTGAGTTTTAAGAATTCTTTGTACATTTTGTATAATAGTCCTCTATGAGTGTGGTTTTTCCAAATATTTTCTCTTAGTCTGTGTCTTATTTTCTCATTATCTTGGCATTGTCTTTCTCATAGCAGAAGCTTTTAGTTTCAGTGAAAATTGTTTCTTTCATGGATTGTGCCTTTGGTATCTAAAAAGTCATTGTCTTACTCAAGGTCTTCTAGGTTTTCTATTATGTTATCCTCTAGGAGTGTTATACCTTTGTGATTTACATTTAGGTGTATGGTTCCTGGGCTCTCTATTCTGTCAGTTTCTGGGCTCTCTATTCTGTTCTATTGATTTGTCTTATTTATTTATTTATTTATTTTTTCCAATACCACCCTGCCTTGATTACTCTAGCTTTATAGTAAATCTTGAAGTCAGATAGTGTCAGTTTTCTGACTTTGTTCTTCTACATCAATAAGGAGTTTGCTATTCTGGGTCTTTTGCCTTTCCATATAAACTTTAGAATCAGTTTGTTGATATCCACAAAATAACTTGTTGGGATTTTTATTGGATAGTACTGAACCTATAGGTCAGTTTGTGAAAAACTGACGTCTTAACAATATTGAGTTTTTCTATCCATGAACATGAAATATCTCTTCTTTTATTTAGTTCTTCTTTAACTTATTTCATTAAAGTTTATAGTTGTCCTCATATAGATTTTGTACATATTCTGTTAGATTTCATATATAAATATTTCAATTTGGGGTGGTGCTAATGTAAATGATAATATGTTTTTTTTTTTATTTTTTTTTATTTTTTTTTAATTTTTTTATTTTAATAAACATATAATGTATTTTTATCCCCAGGGGTACAGGTCTGTGAATCGTCTGGTTTACACATTTCACAGCACTCATCATAGCACATACCCTCCCCAATGTCCATTTCCCCACCACCCTCTCCCATCCCCCTTCCCCCCCGCAACCCTCAGTCTGTTTCTTGAGATTGAGTCTTTTATGGTTTGTCTCCCTCCCAATCCCATCTTTTCATTTTTTCTTTTCCTACCTCCCCCCAAACCCCCCCACCTTGCATCTCCACTTCCTCATATCAAAGAGATCATATGATAGTTATATTTCTCCAATTGACTTATTTCGCTAAGCATGATACCCTCTAGTTCCATCCACGTCGTCGCAAATGGCAAGATTTCATGTCTTTTGATGGCTGCATAGTATTCCATTGTGTATATATACCACATCTTCTTTATCCATTCATCTGTTGATGGACATCTAGGCGCTTTCCACAGTTTGGCTATTGTGGACATTGCTGCTATAAACATTCGGGTGCACGTGCCCCTTCGGAGCACCACGTTTGTATCTTTAGGATATATACCCAGGAGTGCAATTGCTGGGTCGTAGGGTAGCTCTATTTTCAGTTTTTTGAGGAACCTCCACACTGTTTTCCAGAGTGGTTGCACCAGCTTGCATTCCCACCAACAGTGTAGGAGGGTTCCCCTCTCTCCGCATCCTCGCCAGCATCTGTCATTTCTTGACTTGTTAATTTTAGCCATTCTGACTGGTGTGAGGTGGTATCTCATTGTGGTTTTGATTTGTATTTCCCTGATGCCGAGTGATGTGGAGCATTTTTTCATGTGTCTGTTGGCCATCTGGGTGTCTTCCTTGCAGAAATGTCTGTTCATGTCCTCTGCCCATTTCTTGACTGGATTATTTGTTCTTTGGGTATTGAGTTTGATAAGCTCTTTATAGATTTTGGATACGAGCCCTTTATCTGATATGTCGTTTGCAAATATCTTCTCCCATTCTGTCAGTTGTCTTTTGGTTTTGTTAACTGTTTCCTTTGCTGTGCAAAAGCTTTTGATCTTGATGAAATCCCAATAGTTCATTTTTGCCCTTGCTTCTGTTGCCTTTGGCGATGTTCCTAGGAAGAAGTTGCTGCGGTGGAGGTCAAAGAGGTTGCTGCCTGCATTGTCCTCAAGGATTTTGATAGATTCCTTTCGCACATTGAGGTCCTTCATCCACTTTGAGTCTATTTTCGTGTGTGGTGTAAGGAAATAGTCCAATTTCATTTTTCTGCATGTGGCTGTCCAATTTTCCCAGCACCATTTGTTGAAGAGGCTGTCTTTTTTCCATTGGATATTCTTTCCTGCTTTGTCGAAGATTAGTTGACCATAGAGTTGAGGGTCAATTTCTGGGCTCTCTATTCTGTTCCATTGGTCTATATGTCTGTTTTTGTGCCAGTACCATACTGTCTTGATGATGACAGCTTTGTAATAGAGCTTGAAGTCTGGAATTGTGATACCACCGACTTTGGCTTTCTTTTTCAATATTCCTTTGGCTATTCGAGGTCTTTTCTGGTTCCATATAAATTTTAGGATTATTTGTTCTATTTCTTTAAAAAAAATGGATGGGATTTTGATAGGGATTGCATTAAATGTGTAGATTGCTTTAGGTAAAATAGACATTTTCACAATATTTGTTCTTCCAATCCATGAGCATGGAATATTTTTCCATTTCTTTGTGTCTTCCTCAATTTCTTTCATGAGTACTTTATAGTTTTCTGAGTATAGATTCTTTGCCTCTTTGGTTAGATTTATTCCTAGGTATCTTATGGTTTTGGGTACGATTGTAAATGGGACTGACTCCTCAATTTCTCTTTCTTCTGTCTTGTTGTTAGTGTAAAGAAATGCGACTGATTTCTGTGCATTGACTTTATATCCTGACACTTTACTGAATTCCTGTATAAGTTCTAGCAGTTTTGGAGTGGAGCCTTTTGGGTTTTCCACATATAGTATCATATCATCTGCAAAGAGTGATAGTTTGACTTCTTCTTTGCCGATTTGGATGCCTTTAATTTCTTTTTGTTGTCTGATTGCTGAGGCTAGGACTTCTAGTACTATATTGAACAGCAGTGGTGATAACGGACATCCCTGCCGTGTTCCTGACCTTAGCGGAAAAGCTTTCAGTTTTTCTCCATTGAGAATGATATTTGCGGTGGGTTTTTCATAGATGGCTTTGATAATGTTGAGGTATGTGCCTTCTATCCCTACACTTTGAAGAGTTTTAATCAGGAAGGGATGCTGCACTTTGTCAAACGCTTTTTCAGCATCTATTGAGAGTATCATATGGTTCTTACTCTTTCTTTTATTAATGTATTGTATCACATTGATGGATTTGCGGATGTTGAACCAACCTTGCAGCCCTGGAATAAATCCCACTTGGTCGTGGTGAATAATCCTTTTAATGTACTGTTGGATCCTATTGGCCAGTATTTTGGTGAGAATTTTCGCATCTGTGTTCATCAAGGATATTGGTCTGTAATTCTCTTTTTTGGTGGGATCCTTGTCTGGTTTTGGGATCAAGGTGATGCTGGCCTCATAGAATGAGTTTGGAAGTTTTCCTTCCATTTCTATTTTTTGGAACAGTTTCAGGAGAATAGGAATTAATTCTTCTTTAAATGTTTGGTAGAATTCCCCTGGGAAGCCGTCTGGTCCTGGACTTTTGTTTGTTTGGAGATTTTTGATGACTGTTTCAATCTCCTTACTGGTTATGGGTCTGTTCAGGTTATCTATTTCTTCCTGGTTCAGTTGTGGTAGTTTATACATCTCTAGAAATGTATCCATTTCTTCCAGGTTGTCAAATTTGTTGCCATAGAGTTGCTCGTAGTATGTTCTTATAATTGTTTGTATTTCTTTGGTGTTGGTTGTGATCTCTCCTCTTTCATTCATGATTTTATTTATTTGCGTCCTTTCTCTTTTCTTTTTGATAAGTCTGGCCAGGGGCTTATCAATCTTATTAATTCTTTCAAAGAACCAGCTCCTAGTTTTGTTGATTTGTTCTATTGTTTTTTTAGTTTCTATTTCATTGATTTCTGCTCTGATCTTTATGATTTCTTTTCTCCTGCTGGGTTTAGGCTTTCTTTGTTGTTCTTTCTCCAGCTCCTTTAGGTGTAGGGTTAGGTTGTGTATTTGAGACCTTTCTTGTTTCTTGAGAAAGGCTTGCACTGCTATATATTTTCCTCTCAGGACTGCCTTTGTTGTGTCCCACAGATTTTGAACTGTTGTGTTTTCATTATCATTTGTTTCCATGAATTTTTTCAATTCTTCTTTAATTTCCTGGTTGACCCATTCATTTTTTAGAAGGATGCTGTTTAGTCTCCATGTATTTGCGTTCTTTCCAAATTTCCTCTTGTGATTGAGTTCGAGCTTCAGAGCATTGTGGTCTGAAAATATGCAGGGAATGATCTCGATCTTTTGGTACCGATTGAGACCTGATTTATGACCCAGGATGTGGTCTATTCTGGAGAATGTTCCATGTGCACTAGAGAAGAATGTATATTCTGTTGCTTTGGGATGGAATGTTCTGAATATATCTGTGATGTCCATCTGGTCCAGTGTGTCATTTAAGGCCTTTATTTACTTGTTGATCTTTTGCTTAGATGATCTGTCCATTTCAGTGAGGGGAGTGTTAAAGTCCCCTGCTATTATTGTATTACTGTCGATGTATTTCTTTGATTTTGTTATTAATTGGTTTATATAGTTGGCTGCTCCCATGTTAGGGGCATAGATATTTAAGATTGTTAGATCTTCTTGTTGGACAGACCCTTTGAGTATGATATAGTGTCCTTCCTCATCTCTTATTATAGTCTTTGGCTTAAAATCTAATTGATCTGATATAAGGATTGCCACCCCAGCTTTCTTCTGATGTCCATTAGCATGGTACATTGTTTTCCACCCCCTCACTTTAAATCTGGAGGTGTCTTCGGGTCTAAAATGAGTTTCTTGTAGGCAGCATATGGATGGGTTTTGTTTTTTTATCCATTCTGATACCCTGTGTCTTTTGATTGGGGCATTTAGCCCATTAACATTCAGGGTAACTATTGAGAGATATGAATTTAGTGCCATTGTATTGCCTGTAAGATGATTGTTACTGTATATTGTTTCTGTTTCTTTCTGATCTACTACTTTTAGGGTCTCTCTTTGCTTAGAGGACCCCTTTCAATATTTCCTGTAGAGCTGGTTTGGTGTTTGCAAATTCTTTCAGCTTTTGTTTGTCCTGGAAGCTCTTTATCTCTCCTTCTATTTTCAATGATAGCCTAGCCGGATATAGTATTCTTGGCTGCATGTTTTTCTCGTTTAGTGCTCTGAATATATCATGCCAGTTCTTTCTGGCCTGCCAGGTCTCTGTGGATAGGTCCGCTGCCAATCTAATGTTTTTACCCTTGTATGTTACAGACTTCTTTTCCCGGGCTGCTTTCAGGATTTTCTCTTTGTCGCTAAGACTTGTAAATTTTACTATCAGGTGACGAGGTGTGGACCTATTTTTATTGATTTTGAGGGGCGTTCTTAGCATCTCCTGGATTTTGATGTTTGTTCCCTTTGCCATATTAGGGAAATTCTCTCCAATAATTGTCTCCAATATACCTTCTGCTCCCCTCTCTCTTTCTTCTTCTTCTGGAATCCCAATTATTCTAATGTTGTGTCGTCTTATGGTGTCACTTATCTCTCGAATCCTCTCCTCGTGTTCCAGTAGTTGTTTGTCTCTCTTTTGCTCAGCTTCTTTATTCTCTGTCATTTGGTCTTCTATGTCACTAATTCTTTCTTCTGCCTCATTTATCCTGGCAGTGAGAGCTTCCATTTTTGATTGCACCTCATGAATAGCTTTTTTGATTTCAACTTGGTTAGATTTTAGTTCTTTTATTTCTCCAGAAAGGGCTTTTATCTCTCCGGAGAGGGTTTCTCTAATATCTTCTATGCCTTTTTCGAGCCCGGCTAGAACCTTGAGAATTGTCATTCTGAACTCTAGATCTGTCATGCTACCTATGTCTGTATTGATTAGGTCTCCAGCCTTCGGTACGGCCTCTTGTTCTTTTTTTTGAGGTGAGTTTTTCCGCCTTGTCATTTTGTCCAGGTAGGATTTGCTTTCTCCTGCTGTGGAATTCCGCTGTTCTTGGTGACTGAAGTTGGTTTTGGATGGTTTCTTGTTGATCTTCTGGGGGAGGGGCCTGTTGTAGTGATTCTCAAGTGTCTTTGCCACAGGCGGAATTGCACCGCCCTTGCCAGGGGCCGGGCTAAGTAATCCGCTCGGGTTCGCTTTCGGGAGCTTTTGTTCCCTGAGCGCTTTCCGTAGAGTTCCAGAGGACGGGAATGAAGATGGCGGCCTCCCAGTCTCTCGGCCCAGAGGAGCCGAGAGCTTGGGGTTCCGCTCCTCAGTGCGCTCTCAGAGCAAAGCGCCCAATAGCCCCGCCTCCCTGGCTTGCGGTCGCGCCTCGAGGAAAGCAGTCAATTGTTGGAGCTGGAGAAAAGCGCCGGGTCGCTTTTGTCTCCGTGGCCTCCGGCCGTGCTCCGAGCCCACCCAGCCTGCGACCGGCACAAGGTAACCCCGGGCTTAGAGCTCACTCCTCGGCTTTGTCGCTATAGCCGGCTTCCCCGCTCTAATACCTGCGAGCTCTGCGGCACTCAGACACCCCCAGTCCTTCTGTGACCCCGCGGGTCCTGGGGTTATGCTGACCCCGCCTGGGTTTCCCTCCAGTTTAGCCTCTGGAGCGATGTCTCCCAGTGGAGCCGACTTTTAAAAGTCCCGATTTTGTGCTCCGTCGCTCCGCCGCTTGCCGGGTGCCGGCCCCTCCCCCCGGGGTCTATCTTCCCGTCGCTTTGGATTCACTTCTCCGCAGGTCCTACCTTTCAGAAAGTGATCGATTTTCTGTTTCTGGGATTGTTGCTCTTCTTCTCTTTGATTTCCCGTTGGATTTGTAGGTGTTCACAATGGTTAGATAAGCTATCTAGCTGATCTCCTGCTACCCGATGTCGTCTCAGCCTGCTACTTCTCCGCCATCTTGACTCCTCCTCCTGATAATATGTTTTTAATGTTAAACTCCACTTGTTCATTGCTATTATATAAGAAAGTAATTGACTTCTATTCATTAATCTTTTCTATTGCAATCTTGCTATAATCACTTATTAGTTCAAGGGATCTTTTATTGATTCATTCTGATTTTTTTTAAAGATTTCATTTATTTATTTCACAGAGAGAGATCACAAGTAGGCAGAGAGGCAGGCAGAGAGAGAGAGGGGGAAGCAGGGTCCCTGCTGAGCAGAGAGCCCGATGCGGGGCTCGATCCCAGGACCCTGGGATCATGACCTGAGCCGAAGGCAGAGGCCTTAACCATCAGAGCCACCCAGGTGCCCCTCATTCTGATTTTTAACGTAGGTAATCTTGTCATCTGTGAATGAAGTTTTATTTCTTTCTAATCTGTATGCCTTTTACTTGCTTTTTTTTTTTTTTTTTTGGTCATATTGCATTAGCTAGGACTGCTACTACACTGTTTAAAAGAACTTCTGGGGGTGCCTGGGTGGCTCAGTTGGTTAAGGGATTGCCTTCGGTTCAGGTCATGATCCTGGGGTCCCAGGATCAAGTCCTGCATTGGGCTCCCTGGTTAGCAGGTAGTCTGCTTCTCTCTTTGATGCTCCCCCCTCTTGTGTTCCCTTTCTCTCTCTCTCAAATAAATAAATAAAAATCTTTTTAAAAAATAAAAGAAGTGTTGACAAGGAACCTTCTTGCCTTGTTCCTGATGTTAGTGGGAAAGCTTTTATTTTTCACCATTAAGTATGGTATCTGTGGGTTTTGTAGATGTTCTTTATAAAGTTGAGTAAGTTCCCCTTTATTCCTAGTTTGCTAACAGTTATTAAAACAAACAGACATTGGATTTTGTCATATGTTTTTCTGCATCTATTGATATGATTATGTGACTTTTTAAAAATAGCCTGTTGATGTGATGGATTATACTAATCGATTTTTGGAAGTTAAACCATCCTTGTAAGCTGGTATAAATCCCATTTGGTTATGATGTCTAATTCTTTTTTACATTGTTGGATTCAATTTATTAATATTTCATTGAAGATTTTTGCTACTCTGTTCATGAGAGACATTGGTCTGTAATTTTCTTTTCTTGCAATGTCTTTGTCTGATTTTGGTACTAGGGTAATGCTGGCCTCAGAAAGAGACAGTAAGTATTTCTTCTGCTCTGTCTTCTGTAAAAGATTTTAGAGAACTGGCATAATTTCTTCCTTAAGTGTTTAGTAGAACTCACCAGTGAACTCACGTGAACTTGGTGTTTTCTGTTTTGGAAGATTATGAATTTTTGTTTCAATTTCTTTAATAGCTATAGGCCTACTCCAATAGTTTACTTCTTCTTGTGTGAATTTTGGCTGATTGTTTCTTTAAAGGAATTGGTCATTTTCATCTAGGTTATCAAATTTGTGGATATAGAGTTGTTCATAATATTCCTTTATTACCCTTTTAATATCTCTGGGATCTGTAGTGCTGCTCCCTCTTTTATTTGTGATATTAGCAATTGTGTCTGTTCTCTTAGTCTGGTTACAGGGTTATCAATTTCATTGATCTTTTCAAAGAACCAACTTTTTAAAAATTGATTTTCTTTATTGAGTGTCTGTTTTCAATTTTACTGAATTCCTGCCCTAATTTTTATTATTTATTTTCTTTGACTTATTGTGGATTTAATTTTCTCTTCTTTTTCTAGTTTCCTAAGGTAGAAACTTAGATTATTGATTTTAGGTATTTTTTTTTCCTAATATATGTGTTCAGTGCTTTAAATTTCCCCTTAAACATTGCTTTCTCTGCATCTTACAAATTTTGATAAGTTGTATTTTTATCTAGTTTAAAATGTTTTAAAATTCCTCTTGAGATTTCTTCTTTGACCCGTGTGTTATTTAAAAGTGTATTGTTTAATCTCTAAGTATTTTGGAATTTTCCAACTATCTTTCTGATATTGGTTTCTAGTTTAATTTCACTGTGGCCTGAGAGAAGACATTGTATAATTTCCATTCTTTTAAATTTGTTAAGGTATGTTTTATGACCAGAATATGGCCTATCTTAGTGAACATTTCATGTGATCTTGAGAAGAATGTATAATTTGCTGTTGATGGATTAAGTAGTCTATAGATATCTGGTAGAGAGGTATTAAAATTTCTGACTGTAATAGATTTATCTGTTAGTAGATAGTAGCTTCATCTATTTTTTCCTTGCAGTTCTACCAATTTTTTTCTCATGTATTTTGACACTCTGCTGTTAAGTATATACACATAAAGGACTGTTATGTCTTTTTAGAGTAGTGACTCCTTCACCATTATATAATATCCCTTTGTTTAATCCCTGAAAACTTTCCTTATTCTGCAGTCTGCTCTGTGAAATTAATGTAGCTATTCCTGCTTTCTTTTGATTAGCATTTGCAAAGTATATCTTTGTCCATCCTTTTATCTTTTAATCCACATGTATTTTTATATGTAAAGTTGGTTTCTTGTAGTCAACATACAGTTGTGTCTTGTGTTTTGATCTGCTCTGACAATCTCTTTTAATTGGTATCTTTTGTCCTTTGGCAAATTACTATTACATATTTGATATATGAAAACTATTTTGATAGTATTATAATATCCATCTTTCCTCAGGGAAGAGCCTGAGGCTCCCTGACCTTTCTTCCAGAAACAAATTTAGAGGGGCGCCTGGGTGGCTCAGTGGGTTAAAACCTCTGCCTTCGGCTCAGGTCATGATCCTAGGGTCCTGGGATCAAGCCCTGCAACGGACTCTCTGCTCAGCAGCGAGCCTGCTTCCCTTCCTCTCTCTCTGCCTGCTGCTCTGCCTGCTTGTGATTTCTGTCAAATTAAAAAAAAAAAAAAAGAAAAGAAACAAATTTAGAGGTAACTTATTGTCTATCGTTTCTTGGGGTATCCCTGATTGAGACCCACAAAGAAAAAGGAGCAAGGTATCCAAATCAGAACTCATGCTGAGGTAAAGGGGGGTCAAGTCTAGGTTGGTGACCTAAAGACCTAAAGCTGGTTCCACAGGGGCTAGGTCTAGTGTACTTGTGGCTGAAGACATTAGTTTCTCTGGAACTAACTAACCTGGCACAGTTTCATGTTTTGGGATCTAGAGCTGAGCTTTTGAGAGTGAACTAATAGAGGTCTAACTCTGAAATCCTGGCTAAGTTACCACCGAAGTCCATGGAGGAGATGGATTAATAAGAATGTTACCTAAGTAATGGGTCAGAATTCCACAGCAAAGTGGCAGTGACTGGACTAATAGAGTTGCCTATATGTGCCCATTCACTGTGCTTTGAAGTATAACAGACTATTCTGGACTGAGTAAGCCCCTGAGATTCTTGGACAATGAGGGGGCAGGATGGGGAGAAGACTTTAAGAGGAAGAATCTGGACTTCCTGCTAATAAAGGCATATGTGGTATTGAGCAATAAATTTATACCTTGAGGGTTTCTGGGTGGCTCAGTTGGTTAAGCAACTGCCTTTGGCTCAGGTCATGATCCCAGAGTCCTGGGATCGAGTCCCACATTGGGCTTCCAGCTCCATGGGGAGTCTGCTTCTCCCTCTGACCTCCCCTCTCATGCTCTCTCTCTCTCACTCTCTCTCAAATGAATAAATAAATAAAAATCTTTAAAAAAATTATGCCTTGAACCTGTCAAATGTCACACGTATTATACTTTTAAAAATGACCAGCTACATATCACCTCCTGGGAACCTGTGGTAATTGTTTTAGTTGATTTAGGCATAAAGAAAACATCAAGAAAGCACCAAAGGAGGTGGACCATCGATGGAAGGAATTTTAGTCAAAGAAAACAGGAGGGAGGAGTGGTATTACAATCCCTTCTACTCACGAGGCTGATGTGTATTCCAGTGTGTGTACTGCACGGGCTCAGACTTCTGTCCTGCTGCTGTCCTCCAAGTGTATTCTCCTGTATCATTTTGATCTTGAAGAGCGATCCAAAAATAACTCTCCTTCGTTTTTACCACACTACTGATCAAACTGGTAATAAAAGCCTGTTCAAACCTTAAAAACGGAAAAAGGAAATGGTTATAGTAAGTTTCTGGGCAATAAAAAAATGTCATTAAAGCATAATGAGGTACACAGAATGGCACCAGAGTAATTCTTTCTGATGAATTCTTCAGAACATGGAGCAGAAAAATACTCAAAGACCCCAGACATTACTAATACATGCCAAATGTCTGTGCAATTCCCAGAAATAGATGAGTGAGGAGAATTTGAGTCTCAAAGACAAGGCTTAATTCTTCAAGGAATAGAGTCCAGCTCCACATTCAGAGTATAGTGGTAAAGCCCATCAAGCTAGCAATACATTTCTTGGCACAGCATGTGCTCTATTTTGTAATTAGGTCACATATCACATACCTTGCCATAATGTGGGTACAATGGGGGAACTGGCCGTGGGGAGGAGGAATGAACATTGCCAACATGGAGTTCACATGCACCCACCCACCACACTTGCCTGGTGAGAATGGAACAGAGATTGGAGTAGCTATTTTATGTCTCCCAAATCAGTTTATTCACAAGCACATGGAGTCCTTGGCTTATTCAAATGTGTTCAGATGTACACATTCACTGAAGATAAATTTAAAACCCTAGGAACTAATCCAAGGATGTGCACCCACTAATATTTTCCCCACACAACTGAATGAATTAGTATTCATTGATTGGTGGCAGTCCTCCTTTCCCAACATGAATGCATCAAAAGTAGAATCTGGAAATTTGTACATATGCTTCCACATGAATATCTAATAGAAAAATATGAGTACTAAAATTTAAGTAGCATTGAAATTTTAAGCTAAGTTGTAAACTATTTTGAAAAATTTATTTCCAATGCATCTGAAGTTTTGAAGAAACACATTTCAAACAGTGGTGACTTTTGGCCAGAAGTGCTGAGTCAATGAGAAAGGGTAGGCCTGATGAAATTACCCAGGAAACCTAAGAAAGCAAATTAGACTTTTTCATCCAATTCTGGAATTGTTTCATTACCATGCATCCTTACGTTGCTAAGGGAAACAAAATCAATGGGGTCATTCAAAAATAGAAGAACCTCAAAGGAAATGTGGGGGAGGGGAGAAAAGAGCACAGAAAAAGTAAAATTTAAACCATTATGAACATCACTACCAACATTTAGTGATCTTAGGCATCCATGACACTCATCTTTGCAGAGCATATGGATTTTTATTATGGTCTAGTAAATATTTTCTGTACTCTATTAATAATCCAAATAGCACGCATTTGAAATTAGAAAAGTTCTTTTTTAACCAGATTGCAGTGGCAGAATTTTATGTAAATGTGTTTCAAAGGAAAGTACATAAAACTAAACATTGTCTAGATGCTATCTCAATTTTCCTTATGCTTCCAGTGGTTCACGCTCTCACAATTTAGGATCTGCTTTGCCTCCTCCTCTCTGAGACAGAGTAACATTTTTATCGTGCCCAGCCAATGCTTTAACTGCTGTCTTAGGAGGCCAGTGAGGCACTACATCATGGAGTCTGTGGCCAGATCACCATTACTGTGCTGGTTCTAAACCCAGGGGACAACGCTGGTTCTTCCATTACCTTGTACTACAGCATTTATTGGATAATAGAGAGGAAACATTGTCTGTGAACGTGGCCACTGATATCATTATTCATGACAACATTTTGCTTTTGTTCCCTGTTGATTTTATTTAGTCCACTCTGAATCACTATTTTATCACTAATAATGATTGCTTAAAACAATAGACACCTTGTGCTTCTTAAATTGGCAAGTATCTTTTAAGTAGTTGCTTATAATACTCATACAGTATATCCTAAAACCTTAAAATCAGGACCTTAGTTTTCTTGGTATGGTTTAGAAGATATCATTGTTAATAAAGAAATTCAGCAAATATGTCTTTCTTTTAAATCATATATTCTAAGAACTTAACTCTAGATCACAGCATGCAGCCTTTTGAATTCTGTTTCCAACAGATAAAGAAACAAGAGGACATTTTATATTCGTTACCACTCACTATTTCATTCCAAATACTTAAAAGGGTTGTGAAAACTCTGGCTTACAGTAATAGAACAGATGATCTTTTAAAGTCTTTTTTGGCCTTGTGTTTAGAATTCTTCATTTGAGAATATTCCAGAGTTTTTTTTATATTTGGACTTTTTGTCTGGTTTCACTGGATTATATAATTCAAACATTATTGTGACTTAAGGAACAAAAAGTAACCATAAGCACCTGTTTTTATATTTTTATTTGAACCAGAATAACATATCTAAGAAATTCAATAAAGTAAAAATTGTTATTTTTTAGAAAAACAAATGATAAAATACTTTCCATATGTGTAACTACTTACAACATCAAAATTTTAGGGAAATAATTCTTAAACTTAGAAAAAAAATTTTTCCAATCAACTCCTTAAAGAAGTTAAGAAATCAAATGTGCATTTTCAATGTAAATAACAAAAATATATCTTGAATTTCCATCAGTTTGATGAGAAATTGTTACTCATGGTGCTAAACATTACATTTTAATTTTAAAAGTGCAATTTAAAGGCAGCAATACTTATTTTTCGGATACACTGAAAAATTTTTTTCATTTCAAAATAAAATTCGCATTTCAAAAAGTGCACACTTCAAAAGGAGATATTATATATTTGAATCTCTAACTGAACATATTTCTTCATCCATTTAGCCAGTGACCAATGTAGCTGAAAAACAAAGATGTTTCTTGTCTGTGAATAACACAACACTTAGCAGACAACAGTACTTAATGATTATGTTTGTATTACCTAAAACAAGAGATTGAAAAAGTAATGAACTGGATGTAGCTTCACTAGAGAGCTTATTTCAATTAAAAATAATAGTGGTAGTTTTACACTATAGTGATCCGGTTAGGAAGTATTCAACTTTGAGCTAAATAATTACAATAAGATTTCTTTTAATAACATAAGTGTTAACATTTTTAATACCATATTCGAATAACTTACTCTATTGCGGAATGAATACAAAAATGAGAAATTTCTTTTTCTTTCTTTTAAATAAAGAATAGAAATAAAATATTAGTAGTTTCAAAATGGGAGACATGCATCATGATTATTGCCACAAAAAGGTTTTGGTGGTGTTCCTCAAGAACTAGAAATATTCAGTTTTTGGCTATTGTTTATTGCAAAAGACTAGAAGAGGAATATAGACTTAGAAAAGATACTTAACATACACACACAAAATATACCTAGAAGAACAAATTCCAAACTGTTAATGACAGTTATCTTTGTTAACTGTAAATGGGAGAGAAGTGGGATTGTTTGGGAGGGAGGAGGAATGCAGGTGAGAGGGAACTTTCACTTTTTAGTTTATATTCTTCTGGCTTGCTTGAATTTACACCAATAAGAATGCTTTTATTGCATAATTTTAAAGAGGACAACTAAAATATGTTTTTAAAAAGAAAGTTAGGGGTGCTTAGGTGGCTCATTTGGTTGAGCATCCGACTCTTGGTTTCCACTGATGTCATGATCTCATGGGTTTTGAGATTGAGCCTCAGGTCATCAGGCTCCACACTCAGTGGGGAGTCTGCTTGAAGATGCTCTCCCTTTGCTCCTCCCCAAGTCCATGCATGCACACATGTGTGTGGGTGCTTGAGGGCGCTCTCTCTGTCTCTTGCAAATAAATAAATAAATCTTCAAAAATATATAAAATAAATGAAAAAGAAAGGTAATTGGATTCTATAAAAAAAAGTGTTAGAGCTAATAAATTCAGTCAAGTTCGGGATGCAGTCAACACACAAAAATCAGTTGCATTTCTGTACACTAACAATTAAGAATCTGAATCAATTCAATATATAATAGCATCAAAAATAAAATAAATACTTGGGAATAAACTAAGCTAAGGAGGAAAAAACTTGTACACTGAAAACTACAACACACTGTTGAAAGAAATTAAAGACCCAAATAAATGGAAAGACATCCCATGTTCATAGATTGAAAAACCAATTGTTTAAATGTCTATACTACCCAAATTGATCTACAGATTGAATGCAGTCCATGTCAATATCCCAATGATGTCTTTTGCAGAAGCAGAAAAATCCACTTTAAAACTCATATGGAGTTTTAAGGGATTTCAAGCCGAATAGCAAAAACAAATATGAAAAAGAACAAAGTTGATCTCATACTTCTTGATTTCAAAACTTACTGAAAGTACCACAATCAAAAACCGTGTGGTACCAGCATAAAGACAGACATAGATTAATAGAATAGATAGAGAACCCAGAAATAAACACTTGCATATATGGTCAAATGATTTTCCACAAGGGTGCCAAGACTGTTCAATGGGAAAGGCACAGTCTTTTCAACATTGATTTTGGGAAAACTGGATATTCACCTGTGGAAGAATACATTGGGACTCTTCTTACATCATACCATTTATAAAACTTAACTGGAAGTTGATCAAAGAACTAAACACAAGAGCTAAACTTATAAAACTCTTAGAAAAAAATAGGGAAAACTTTTCATGACATTGAATGTGGAAATGATTTCTTAGATATGACACCAAAAGCATAGGCAACAAAATAAGAATGGATAAGGTGGACTTAATCAAAATTTAAAACTTTATGCATTGAAGGGCATCAACAGAGTAAAAAAGCAACCCACAGAATAAGAGAATGTATTTGCAAATTATGTATCTGATATGGGATTAATAGCCAGACTATATAAACAACTACTACAACTCAACAACAAAGAATGAATTCCCTAATTAAAAAATAGGTAAAGGACTTGGAAAAAACATTTCTCCAAAGAAGATATACAGATGCCAAAAAGCACATGAAAAGACATTCAATATCAGTAATCATTAGGGAAGTGCAGGTTGAAACCACAATAAGATACCATTTCATACTCATTAGGATGGCCATTATATAAAAACAATATAGCAAGTGTTGGCTAGGTTGTGGAGGAATTGGAACTCCTGAGCACTGCTGGTGGGATTGTAAAATGGTGCTGCCAATATGGAAAACAGTACAGCTGTTCCTCAAAAAATTAAAAATGGGTTTATATCAGAAAGTTCACTTCTGGGTATATTACCCAAAATAACTGAAGCCAGGGACTTGAAAGATACTTGTACATTCATGTTCATAGCAGTGTGTTTCACAATTTCCACCAAAAGGTAGAAGCATCTCATATCTATTGTATGAATAGATAAACAAAATGTGGTATGTACATATTATGGAATATTATTCAGCCTTAAAAAGGAAGGAAATTCTGACATATGTTACAACATACATTAACCTGGAAGACATTAGACTAAGTGAAATGAGCCAGATAGAATAGCACAACTACTGCATGATTCCACTGATGTGTTAACTTAGAGCAGTCAACCGCATAGAGACAGAAAGTAGAACGACCATTGCCCAAAAGTGGGGGCAGAGGGAAATGGGGAGTTATTATTTAAAGGGTACAGAATTTTAGTTTGGGAAGATGACAAAGTTACAGAAATGGATGGTGGTGATGATTGTCCAATGATACAACTGTACTTAATGCCACTGAACTGTATACTTAAAAATTGTTATAATCATCAGTTTTATGTTTGACATATTTAATCACAAGAAAAAATTAACAGCAAAAGTGTTTAGGGAGTATGGTGGTTGCAGGAAAATAGCAGAGCTGTAAAAATTCTTGGAGATAATGCGCATTTAAACCTAGAAGAAAATGAGATACTGCAGGATTTCTTACTTTTGGCAAAATGCAAAAAATTAAATGTCATTTGGATTATTTTATACCAAATATTCCATGACTGGTTGATTCAAGATTTAGACACATACGCATTTACACAATTATCCATCGTAATGATAACTCTGGAACTCAAGTTTTGCAGTCATGCACTATCTGAAAGTAGTGTCCAGGCCTGAAAAAATTTTGTAACCGTTAGCAAGAAAATAACATTCTGCTATTCCCCAATAAGGGTCTGTTTTTCTTCCCCTTTCTATTCCACAAAGTGTTAAATGTCCTAGACCAGGAGCAGTTGACTGATAACAAAAGAAATAAGTAATCTGTAGCAGGTGGTTCTAATTGTGCCCATCAAATCTGTTCTCAATTGTGCAGAAGAGTGGAAAATCAATTAACAACTATAAGCTTGAGCACTGGTGAGTGACAGGAGTGTCTTAACTCAAACAGGAAATCAGTAATGGAAGAAAATGATTACCAAGGCAGTGAGTGGACACTCTCGAATCTGAGGAAACTTTCCGTTTACTGCCCAACCTTCTCAGACAAGAGATGGTGTTGAAAAATTTTGTTGTGCCTTGTCAGTCAAAGAGTGGGGTGTAGTGTGGGTCATTGTTTCTTACCTGATGGAGTCTGAGTGAATAAAAATTGAGAGCACAGGGCCCTTCCTTTCCTCAACCTGCATGTCCTGTGTTGGAGTCACTGGTCTGGGTATAGACGTGTTTGCAGGGCAGTGTACATGCATGGCAACTATCTGGGAGAGATGCCTGACTGGGGCTAGTGGAGAGCACTGCGGGAGCTTGACTGTTCACTGAGTAGCATACTAGCACAAGATCACCTGGGTGGGCCTATGCATAGATAAGGTAGGCCTTATCTATGCTATAGGTTTGCTTTAGAGTTAGGTCGTACACTAGTCTTGGCTATTGAATACACTTTATCAAAGAAACAAACGTTTTATAACATACTCTTGTATCCAGTTTTGGAGGAAATGAAACCAAGGAGATTTTTTTCCAGACACTTTCTGTTATTTGTGGGAGGTCTCCATTCTTAGAAAATAAAGCCTTTGAATGCTAACAGATTCCTGCCCTACTTGGGTCACTATGGCATTATAGGTTATCTGTAATGTCACTTTGTTGGTTTTTTTTTTTTTTAAGGTTTCATTTATTTATTTGTCAGAAAGAGAGAGAAAGAGAGCAGAAGCAGGGGGAGTGGCAGGCAGAAGAAGTACACTCCCTGCTGAGCAAGGAGCTGGATGTAGGACTCAATCCCAGGACCCTGGGATCATGATCTGAGGTGAAGGCAAATGCATTACTGACTGAGCCTTCCAGGTGTCCCTGTAATGTCACTTTGAATTTATCCATTTATTGTGCTCTTCCACTTCCTTCGCTTGTTTCATATTTCTATGTTCTATCTCTAGCTCCTGGCCTGCAAGTGGCACCTGGACAATTACACCATGCCTTTAATTTCTTTTGTACAGCATGCCAGTATTTAATATGGTACCTCTTGCAATATACATGTTTAACAAATAATTTTCTAATAAATGCCTGGCTATTGTTTCTTTGCATTGTCAGAAAGCATATGAAAAATAATTAACACAGTTCCAGGTATGTGACAGGTATTCAATGAATATTACACACAAAAAAGAAAAGAATAAGGCATAAGAAACAGGTGAAACAATTAGACTTATTTTCTTCAGTGAAAAACGTAATTAAGTTATAATTAACAAAAGAGCAGAGCTTCATTGATCAGGCTCCTGAATAAAGCCCAATATTGGCTCACTTACTGGAGGACTTCTAACCCAAGGTCTTCTTGAAATGTTTTGGGTGGGTGATCAAGTTGAAGATAAAGACTTTCTTCTGCCTGGCAGCTGGGAAGAAGGAAGGTAGAACCAAAACAACACTGAGATACATCAAGGGTGGTGCTATTCCTGAAGGAAGTGTCTCCTGAGCACAAAATGTCTCACTAGGCAATTTATTTTGACAACTGCTGTCAATCCAATGGTGTATGTGCGTGTGTGTGTGTGCATGTGCACATTCTGTTCATGGTTGGAAGAAAAGACTGGGAAGGTGAGAGGTAAGAGGAGGAAGGAAATACTGGTGGCTTTGAATGTTGACTTCCTCTGCAAGGAGAGGAGAGAAAGCAATAATTCCTCCTATAGGTTAGACCTATGTCTGAAATGTCTCTGGATGAAACCCTAGTGTCAATTGTCTTGTTTCCTTGGCTTCAGTGGATTATTTTTAAAGGCAGTGGCCTCAGTAAAAAAGCAAGTGGCCAGCTTTGCAGTATAGGTTCCCATGCAATCACTGAAGTGTTCTACCTTGTTTCTGTCTTCAGCTTGGAGGAGTCGATTTCCCTCATTGTTCTCCTGGCATTGTTAGTGACACTCGGGTCACTTCAGCTGTTGGTACTTTTATTCCCTATTACAAATCTATAGCATGTTGCAAATTCTGTGGAGTGTCAAAAGGACACAGTTTCTCTGTTAGTATGGAGAAAACACCTGTGCACAGAGAAGTCTACATCTAAGCAAATATAGAGCTAAGAAGCAATGGGGAAGCATTTGAAAATATTCCACATTTTAGCTATACTTTTTTTTTTTTCAGTTAGAGTTCACATTTACTGAGTCCATAGCCAAAGCCATGTACTATGCCTTTGACATGCGTTATCACGTTGTATTTTTAATTTATGTTTTTAAATTTTTAAATTTTTTATTAACATATAATGTATTATAGCTATACTTTCAAAAAACTCCACATAACTTACACATATTACATTAAAAACATACTTAATTTTTAAATAACATACTTTGTTATAAGCCTTTGGATAAAATCTAAATACAATTGAATACATTAGCAAAGCTAAATAATTAAAAAAGCTTTATGGAAAGTAAAAGTCATCTTAAATTTTCTCTTTATTACTCAAAAATTGATTTAAGAATAATGTTGTATGATTTAAATTCATCTCAATCAATAATTTAAATAATTTAATACTCTAATGTACAGTACACTTTAGATTTTGACAAGTTACTGATTATGGCTAGATTTTATCATCCCAGGAGCACTCCTGTCAAAAAAGTACAGTCATGTTTCTGATAGAAAATTTCTATCTTACCTGTTTGTAATGGTTACAAGGGCAGGAGGACAGTAATAACCATTGGAGGCATGGTCAAAACTTCTAAGGACAGTGTCAATTTTGTAGCAGAATCCACCATGTCTCTCCCATCCCTTAAAAAAGGAAATAAGAAAATTAAGGACATAATCTGGTTTAAAGAGCAAAATATTGTTTTTGTGTATTCTCACTCAAAAGTCAAAACTTGAATTTTTGTCTTGAAATCTTTGTATGTATCCTATCTGATAATGCCATTAGCTACAGACACTTCTATATTTAATTAATGATTAAAACATAAGACTTTTACTTAACCTGTAATCTTAAAAAACCTAAAACAGATGAAAATAAAGGGGGCATTCACTCAAGATTCTCTCTTTCTTTCTCTCTGTTCAGGCTTACAGAATTTCATGGTTCCTACAGGATGGTAGAAATTAAGAGTGTTGGCTTTGAAGGCAGAATGCATGGGTTTGAATACTGGCTCCACTACCGTGCAGCTTTATTTAGTCTCTAAATGTCTAAATTTTCCCCTGTGTGAAATGAAGATAATAATAGTATTCCATGGAGTTGTTCTGAGAATCAAAGGGACACAGTGCAGGCAGAGATCTTAAATAGAGCCAGGAACTCAATATGAGCAAAGAAGACATATGTATCTAGATAATAGTGTATATTTTTTCAACTTTCTTTCCTATTGCTTATTTCATGATATCCCACTAAGATTCACTGAGGTTAGAGACCTGAATAAAGTCACAAGCCAGTGGACAAGCTGGTCTGGAACCCAATTCTGATGTAATCCAGGATGGTCTTAGCTGGATCATAATATTTCTGAATAGAAACTGGCTAAAATGTGTGTGTGTGTATATATATATATATATATATATATAGGCATATATATATATTATATATATATATATAATTCTGAATCAACTGACTATCCTTTGAGAGAGAAAGAAAGCAAGCTTTGGCACTTGAACAAAAATGATAAATGTGTAGCTCCATGGCTCCGCCCTGAGAGCAATGAAGGGTGGCTCCGTTCTTTAAAATCATATACTACAGGAGACATGCATTCATTAGTCTTCTATACTTTAGCTGAGTTATTTTAGTCCTTTTTCTTTCAATATTATAAAATCACATCACTTGCATCTATCTATTTTTATGTGTTCACCAGGTTTTTTTTTTTTTTTTTTTTGCATTCACGAGTTTTAAAATACACTTTATTCTGTGTCATGCCAATACTTGCTGGATTTTGATCAGATATAAAATGATTTCTGCTATATTTCTTATAAAAGTTCTCAGTCTTGTAATAAATTAAAGTAAACCTTATTTTAGAACTCAGCTATTTTAGTTCAAAACATATTAAATGAGGTGTAGATCACAGGAGTTCCACATCCAGCCAGCCAGCCAGGATGGGCTCTGAACTCACTCCCTTAACCTCTCCCCATAACCTTATCTGTGTGAGTAGTTGACAGCTCCAGCCAGAACCCCCTGGATCACTCCAGATGGGGTGGGAGGTTAGACTGCTTTTGTATTTGGAAGGACAGGCAGAGGAAGGCTGACAATTTGACCTTTCTAACAAAGTATTCCTTCTTCATTAGTAGTTTTCAGATCACAGGCTGCTTAGTAAAATAAAAAAAATCCGAGAACTGAACAGGCTCAAGAAAATTGGCGGGGGGAGGGATGTGGCATAGTAATAACCAGAAAAACAAAGGCTCTTTACTACAAGCCTTTGTCCACACAATGAAATTGGGAAGAATAATTGACTGTATCTGTGAGTGTCTTTTGTATATGAGGCACCATTTCATTTTACATGATGATGATGACAGTCAGTACTGAAACAATTGCTCATATTATACAATCCCAAAAAACTAAGAGGGAAAAAAGTCTTTTTTTTTTTTTTTGCCTTGAAATTACCAAAAAAATTTCCCCCTTTATGTAGTGCCTTTCATTCCTGTGACTTATCTGTTCCACAACTGGAATGCTGTATTTCCCACCACCCTTCACTCATTTTGCCCAACACTGTCTGCACTCCCCATAGGCAACCATCCAGTTTGCTCTATGTATTCAAAGGTCTGATTCTACTTTTTGTTTACTCATTTGTTTTTTTAGGTTCCACATGTAAGTAAAATCATATGGTATTTATCTTTCTCAAACTTATTTCACTTAGCATTATACTCTGTAGGTCCATTCATGTTAGTGCAAAAGGCAAAAAAATCTCATCCTTTTTTATGGTTGTGTGATATTCCTCTCTCTCTGTGTTGGGGGGGTGTGTGTGTATACACCACATCTTCCTTACCCATTCCTCTATTGATAGACATTTAGGTTGCTTCCATATCTTGGCTATTGTAAATAGTGCTGCAATAAACATAGAGGTGCATATATCTTTTCAGGTTAGTATTTTTGCTTTTTATTTTTTTAAAGGTTTTATTTATTTATTTGACAGAGAGAGAAAGAGATCACAAGTAGGCAGAGAGGCAGGCAGTTGGGGGGGGGAGCAGGGTCCCCGCTGAGCAGAGAGCCCGACACAGGGCTCGATTCCAGAACCCTGAGATCATGACCCATGCCAAAGGCAGAGGCTTAACCCACTGAGCCACCCAGGTGCCCCGTATTTTTGCTTTCTTTGGGTAAATACCCAGTAGAAGAATTATTGGATCATACGGTATTTCTATTTTTAATTTTTGAGGAACCTCCTTACTATCTTGCACAGTGGCTGTACCAGTTTACATTCCCAACCAACAGTGCATGAGTGCATGAGGGTTCCTTTTTACCCACATATTCATCAACACTTGTTATTTCTTGTGTTGTTGATTTTAGAGATTCTGACAGGTGTGAGGTGATATTTCATTGGGGTCTTGATTTGCATTTCCCTGATGAGAGCTATGTTGAGAATCTTTTCATGTGTTTTTTGGCCATCTGTATGTCCTCTTTGGAAAAATGTCTATTGAGGTCCCATGCCCCATTTTAAATTGGATTATTTGGGGATTTTTTTTTTTTTTAAGGTGTTGACTTGTAGAAGTTCTTTATGTATCTTGCATATTAACTTGTCATTGGATATACCATTTGCAAATATCTTCTCCCATTCAGTAGGTTGCCTTTTTGTTTTATTGATGGCTTCTTTCAGTGGCAAAAGGTTTTTATTTTGATGTAGTCCTAATAGTTTACTTCTAATTTTGTTTCCTTTGCCTTAGGAGACATATTTAGAAAAATGTTTCTACTATCAATGTGAGAGAAATTACTGTCTTTGTTCTTTTCTAGGATTTTTATGGTGGGGGGGGTCTCACATTTAGGTCTTTAATCCATTTTGAGTTTATTTTTGTGCGTGATGTAAGAAATATTTTATTATTTTTAAGAAAACAGTTTATTCCGTTTATTTGACAGGGAGAGAGAGAGCACAAGAAGGGGGAGTGGCAGGCAGAGGGAGAGGGAGAAGCAGGCTCCTCACTGAGCAGAGAGCCCAGTGTGGGGCTCAATCCCAGGACCCTGGGATTATGACCTGAGCTGAAGGCAGATGCTCAATTTACTGAGCCACCCAGGTGCCCCTGTGAGAAATATTTTTTAAGCTGATTTTGCATGTACAGACTGTTTAGAGAAGTGCCCTGAAGCAGTTGGCTAAAGGTAAGGAAACTTGAAACCATATTCACAGATTGATACATAAAGAAATTAACAGGACTTTCATCATAAAGTTAGAGAACTGGCTCTGAACTTCAAATTTATTCTGAACTTCACATACTGGTAATGCTAGCCAGAAAAGGGAAGCAGTGTACAAAAGTTTGAATAGAACGTCAGTTCTGTTTCTGCTCTTTAAGAAGTTAATTTCCTCTTCAACAAATGCAACACGTTGAGTTGCCTTGAAAACCATTGTAAGGCATATTTTTTTTTCAATATTTCTGATCAGATAAGGATTAGATCAGCAATCAGCTAAGTAATTCAGGAATTGTAATCATTAGATATGATGTTTTGTAGCATGTCAGCTATGGCATAGGTATTATTGACCTAGAGGATGAAGAGTAATCCATTATGTTTACACACTGACTAATGAATAAACTGCAGTTTCTTGGAAAGATGGGTTATCACTTCATTGAAACATAAATAACTGGATTAGAAGAGAAAATAATTAAAAATTGCATAAAAATCCAGGTTTGGGAAGTTCTTGAGATGCATACAAATCTCCAATATTTAAACCCAAATTCCTTAGTTTTCTGTATGTGTGTGTGAAAGAGGGAGAGAGAGAGAATGCATGTATTGAGAACTTTAACGCAGGATATTGAATGTATTTTAAGAAATTTAAAACAGAAGTCTACCTTTTAACTGAACCTAAAGTACTACGTATTTTTTACTTTAAGTACTGAAAATAAGTATGTTAAGTACCAAGAATCATTTATTACTGAAAATATGAAAGCATTTTTATTATCTCTTTCCCAAATAATAAATATATTGCAAACACGCACTTCTTGCCATTACTCTATTCAAATATTTAAGTTTAAGAAGAGAGAAGTGGAAGGCAGGACTCTTAGTGCAAAAGTTCAATCTCCATCGAAGGAATGTTTTTCTTTTCACTATGAGGGTCTTCACTGGAAGAGTAGGAAAACCACCTGTGAGATGCATCAGATGGCAGTCACTGTTTGTACAGATGGTATAACAGAATCATTTATGTTTCTAATTTCAAAAGAAAAGTAGTTTAGGTTGAAGAAGCAACAATCCTTTCTGGCTGTAAATCCTTCATATGCCCCTAGCTGATAATCGCTTGGTTTGCTAAAAAAAAAAAAAAAAAAAAAGCGGTGCAAGATCAGGAAAAAAGAGGGGGAAGGAAAGAAAGAACAGAGATAGAGAGGGGGGAAAGAGAGGGAGGAGGAAGCAAAGGCAGGCGTGAGAGGGAGAGAGATTCACTTTAAATTGCCGTTGAAGAAATTATTCTAGTTATGAACTCACTACGCTGAACAAAACGTCAACAGCACTTACCTCTCGACAGCCTGATTCAGTGTCAGAAGGGACGTGGCCTGCTTTCTTACAAATGTAAAAAAGTGTTTCTTCACAATTTGTAACTTTCCAGTGTCCCTCCTAAGTGGAAAAATATTACAACATGAATGAATACACTTCATTATTGATGCTGATAGATAACATCAGTTATTTTGAATAAAAATATGATTAATGATAAGTGTTTCAGGATGGGGTAATGAGTCAGGACTTTGTGTGGTCCTTAGAAGGGCCTCTCCCCCTCTCTCCATGGGAGTGGGAGGCTCTGACTATGAACAATTCTAAGACACGCAATCCCAGATTGGCGGGCAGGAGAAGAGGGGCCGCTAATGTTTCTTGATAGTGTGCTAGGCTTAATATTGGGTGATTGTCATATATAATCTCAATGTTACCATGAAATAGGCATTATTATTCCCATTGTAAAGGTTGGATTTAATATATGCATAAGGTCCTACAGTCAGTAAAATTGGGAACTAGGTTTAATACCAGGCTCAGCCTGGATTTACATTAAGCTGCTCTCAATTTTTCTTTTAAAAGGATGAGTTAGAGCTGCGATTCTCAATCTTTGCTGTGCACCAGGATTATTTGGAAGGGTTACTAAAGCACCAATGACCAGGCCTCATAATCAGTGTGTTTCAGTTAATAGGTCAGGTAGGACCTAAGAATTTGCATTTTTAACAAGGTTTCAATTGACGTCAGTGCTGCTGGTCTGGGGACCACACTTTGAGAATAGCTTGGATGAAACTATCCCTGTAACCAAGTCAGAATGCTGCTTCTTCTCTTTAATCACTTCTAAGTGTAAAACCGAATGTTTTGCTATTTAATGGATAAACCTGATGCTGGGGGAATGCTTGGAAACTACCATGAATCACCCTAGATAACATTATAATAGCTGAACTTTGTGTTCAAGCCACAATGCCTTTCTTTATTACTAATTTTCCAAAGCCCAACTCCATTTCTTCTTTATATGACAGGCGGATACTTTCATGTCTTCTAGTTCTGCAGACGGCTGCTCTAACATCCTACATTAATAATGAAATACAATAACTGCTAACAGATTAAAATTTTATCCTCCCAAAGGATTTGTTGTTTTAACACAAATCAGACCTTTAGGCTAAAAGCATACAATTCAAATTTTAAGTGGTATCTCAGGCAAGCAGGGTTTCAGGGGAATATGACTACTGTATAGGGGGTTGACTCCATCTGTAAGAGCAGCTCTGGAGCGCCCCCCTACCCAGTCTTCCAGCAAACCACCCAGTTAAAGGATAGTGTCAGGCATACTGCAGTTGCTTAATAACAATTGCAGGGATGGATGAATGAATAAACAGGTTCAGAGGCTCTCACATTCAAATTAGGCATCAACCATGCTTAGGTAACTTGTTAATTATAGCAATTATACTCATATTGAGCTCTACTTCAAGGTAATAAATGTTACTTTTTATGCATCTACTATTTAAGGAGCTACTGAGCAACCAGAAAGGGGGACACAAAAATCACACTTATAGCAGCATTGTTCTGACACATTCTGTAATATTAATACCTGTCCTTACTCTCTAAAATATAATTTTTCTGTCCAAATGTTGGCTTCTGTTCTGTGAACATGCTAAGTGAAATACCAGTGTCTGTCAAATGAAAAAGGAGACCATTGGTAGGAAATGAAGGTCATCTTAATTATCTCAAAACCAGTGAACCAATAAAGCACCAAATATTGTAGAATAAACAGTGATGGCTTTCAGCAGTTAGACCCTAGACAAACATTTAGAGAGGTCATTGTCCCTCTTCAAATGTGACTTGAGAACAACCTTAGCATTTAAATTGTAACTGAGCATATCTGAGACAGCCTAAAAGATAATACAATGAAATGGGCCATAAGAGTAAGTGCTTAGAACTTTTCTGAGTTTGGTTGGCAGTTACTTTGTCAAGCAACTTAAGTAACATTTAATAAGCTGCACTTGGTATAGTATCCTGATGGTAGGAAAGAGTAAGAATGCCTACCAAATCCTATTGACTTAAAACTCAAATGGTGAGTTTAGTAGTTATCTGATCAAAGAGATTAAGTCTATTCTAAATATAATAAATGCTTCACATGGCTTGGGATTAAACTAATTTTGTATAATCTAATCAGATGCTTTAGATAAATGAAAGGCTACAGCATAGAGATAAATGTGATGTTAAGCCCATTGGGACCACTATATACATGTGAGGAAAAGAACAAGATTTTCCATTGAGTCAGTTTTCAATGGGGTTACACACACTGTAGAAATCCCTTAATGTTAATAGGATAATGGAGCTTAAAAGCCATCAGTCCCTAGAGTAATTTCCTGACACCTCAGATTGTCTCCTCACATCTTCACCATAGAGGTCAATGGCACCATCATCCACAAACATGGCGGTCGCTCAAGCCAAACAACTACCCCACATCTAATCTAGCAGCAATTCCTATCCTCCAAAGGATCTTTGAATTTCTCTGCTTGTCTCTAAATTCACTACCCCAATTCAACACTGGAGTAGCCTCCAAACTGGTTTCTCTGCTTCCATTATTCCTCTCTCTTATCTCTATGTATCAGCCACAGTTACTTTTTAAAATGTAAATCAAACCATGCCCTTCATCTCCTTTAAGCTCTATACCAGGCCTATAAGCCTCACATTTTTGTATTCCTCCTGCCCCCTCTCCTATGATCCCCTCATCAGTTCTACCTTCAAGCCACTCTGGTCTTCTTTTTGATTATTAAACATGGAAAGCCCTTATCCTGCCTTTGGGCTTTTATACCATCTGCCATCTGCTGTCTAGAATGTTCTTCCCCTGCTCCTCAAGAGGGTTTTTTCCCCCCTAAGTCCCAGCTTAAACATCACCTCCATGAGAGCCTTTCATGACTATCCTGTCTGAAGTAGCAGCCACAACTCAAGTTTTTCACCATTATATCATTTATTTCCTCAAAGCTATCATCACAAATATAATTACCATGTTTTTCCTGTGTGCACACGTTTATTGCCTAGCATGGAAGCCCCAGGAAGAGCAAGGACTGTGTCTGTCTTGGTGTCTGCCACAGCCCAAGCCCCTGATGAACATGGTCCCCAATACAAGTCCAGCAAAGTGAGCATTAAGCAAACAAATCAACTTACAGATTGCTCTGCTGAGACACATTGCTGGCTTCTATTTGGAAAAATTTGGGGTTCAAGTGTGTGCCAATTAGTAAAGGTGACTGAGATGCCATTAGACCATTCAAAGGATATTGGAATTTTATTGCTGCTCAAACCAATCCATGTTTCTGATGCATTTTCTGTAAGAGATAAATGTAAATTACAGGAATCCTATCATATGCAAAGGAGATAACACACGGAGCCTGTTACAAATGATTTCTTCTTTATTCGTTCATGCAATAAAACCTGTTTAAGTCTTGGTATACAATACCTACTTAGATCTTTTTCCCCTAGACTACCCCAATCTGCTCGACACAGACCTTGGAAGTGGGACAGACTGTGATCTAAAGCCAATGCAAGGACAAAGCTTAAAAGCAAGTCAGATTGCCGGGACTCTAATTAGTTTCTGCTACTATATGAAAAGCAGATTTGAACAGTATGGTTTTGCCTCTGCCTAGAGAAAGGAAAAAATAGCAAGGTCAACTGCATTAGGAAAAGGTCACTTAAAAAAAAAAAACAGCTCTTTACGATATATTTTTTCTTGCCTTTTTTTTTTTTTTTTTTTTTTGCCAAGAGAAAAAAGGAGCAGGAACTCTTAGAAGCACTAAAATGGGAGCAATGGGGTTGCTAGAAAAGTAAATAAAGTTTGACAGCCCAGGTAAGGTGAAAAGACCCTAGGAGGCTGAGAGAAATGTTCAAGTGCCCCTATTGAGACAGAGGCAGCCACAGGATTCTTTTAATCTCAAATGCAGGAGGTGAGAAAAAGTGACAGAGAAGGATTTTTGTTTTCACTCTAAACTAAAACCTAACTTTCAAAAGGTCACCAGAGTAGACTCTGGAGATTCTTTTTCATTAAAAAAAAATTTACTCTAGCTCCGGTGATTTCAATGTTTTTTCAGCAGAATCCTATGGCATATATATGACATAGGGGGGGAACTGTTCTGATGGGCAAAAGGCGGGTGGAGGCCTAGGAGCTCAGAATTCCTGAACGTGGCACAGAGCTTGAAAACCACCATACCAAATAAATTTTCACTACTTAAAGTTATTAAAATCCAATTATTTATCTCAGAAATTCCATTATTGCTTAGATCACATGATCACCGCACACTACTGCTATGTAGTGACCATAAGGCTAAATTACAGGTTTAAGTTCTTTTATTAAAAGTTTCTGGAAATGATCTTTGCCTCTTAAAAAAAAAACAACTTCTAATATATCTGGCATATGTGAGGTGTTACAAAATTTCTGAGCATATATTTTGTGAAAATCCAATGAATTTGCACTCCTGGATATTAATTAGAAATTTGAGATAAATATATGCCGTAAATAATCACTTTTAAATAGCTTGATTTCTTTTCAACTCCACTAATAAAGATAGTGACTACATTATATTTCTTACCTCTTAAATCAGAGACCTTTGGCACTTACCATCTCCAAGGAGGGTTACAAAAAACTCCACATCTGCTAATGAAGCAATGTTTATCAATGTGCTGTTATCAGACTGGCAAGAATGCAAAGCTTCCTTCCAGGTCTTTTTTTCTTTCTGAAGTTTATAGCAGTTATGACTGTGGGGATTCCAGCCAGGCTCACAGTGTGTAGCATAATATTTCCAGGCATTTTTTTCTTTTTAAACCGATAAAACACAATGTCATTTTCCACAATTTTTAAAATGTTTACTTATTAGCCTTAATATAAATTGTCATCAACATATGATTACTTTAAAAATTTGAAAAACAGAGACATATGAAACAATAACATATAAGCTATCTAGATCTTCAGAGTTGAGAAGGATTCAATATATGATCTAGATCTAGATCTAGGATCTAATGGATCTCAGTGCTTCATTTTACAGATGAGCTAAGGCACAGAGGTAAGGAGATTTGGAAAAGGTTACGCAACCCAAATAAAGAGTTAGGGCTAGATGTAAAATTTAGCAGTTAGAGTTCTGCATTTAAAAAAATCTTTTAACACTGGAAAAGGAGTATTATGAAAAGCAGTTTAAATGGCATTCCCAAGATTTTATGTATGTGGGTGGGGGCAGATATTTATCCTCAGCTGAAAAAAGGCTTGAAAAGCTCTGGAGGTTACTTCCTCCAGAGCAGAGATGACAAATAGCTTTCACATTTATGTTAGTCTAAGTATCTGTGTTTTCCCTCTGGGTTCATGTGGACACTGGGTTAGACTTATAGGAAAATAGTGCCATGACGCTTTGGCACGGGAAGGGGAGGCAGTGGTGTACATGTCAAATTTTGGCTCTCCCTTTCCAGGATCTTGTCCTCAACCTGGTGATTAGCATTTTTACTTTATTTTATTAACCACAACTAAGTGCCTCACTCAAGCATTAATTTAGTTAGACATAACTCCAGGGCTATTTGGGAAATGAGACATTGTTTTAAAATTGCTCTGGGATGCTGACAGCAATTAGAATCACAGTCCAAGAATGTTAGAACATTTAGGTGTCATCTACTCCAGTAGGTTTTAACCCTAAGTAATATAGTCATGGAGCCCCTTTTAAAAATGGAACTTTTAAACTTCACTCTATGGGTAAGATAAAAAGTAAAAGAGGAGCTTCTCTGATTAAAGCAGGGGTGGAGACAAGCAAAGAACCTAGGGATCCTGAAAACATAGTTCATCAAAAGAATCTGTTAAACCTAGAGAAACAGAAAATAATCCAAACTAACAGCTTCATTACTCTTATTTGTGGTCTTTGGACCTCAATTAGTAGATCCCGAGTAAATAAAACAGAAAAAAAAAAAAAGGATGGCAGGAAGGCATAAGAAAGAAACAGCGAAGAAGGAAGAAATGGACAAGAGAAGAAGGAAGGGATGGAAAGGAAGAGTGATAGCAATTTCAGCATGTTTTTGACATAATGAAAAAAAACTCCACATAAAAAATGGCACAATGCTTCTTCTTTCCCCTACACTCCCTTATTCTACCACACCCTTGGGCTTAGCCACTTAAAGGAAAATGAAAGTTAAAGTCTGATTGCAAGGAATAATATTTAAAAAGAATAATTTAGCTTATTACTTGAAATCTGGAGTCGTTTCTAATTATCCTGGTAATGATTCTTTTAAATATGGTTATATTTTTATTTCTACTTTCTGAGTTAAGACATTAATTCCCACAGAAACTAAAAAAGAGAGAACAGACCTTAAAAACAAATATTTGATCTTCAGGTATTAGATTGTAATTAGGTGGTATTTAAGTCTTTGTTGCATATAAAAGTTTGTATGTCAGTTCAAGAAGGAGGGTAATAAGAGATTAGAGTATACTAAGGGATCAATGAAGTAAAAGAATTTTATAAAACCATGTTCTAATTTATATTTAATTCCAAGGTACCCATAAATAAAACTCAAAGCTAGAATAGAAAAGGAAGCGTATCTTGTTTATCTCATGCAGAACAACTAAGAATGGAAAGTTTTTTAAAAAAAGAAGCAGACAATGTTTTCAATGTCTAGGTTATTTTGTTTTGATTTTCAGTAACAATTTTAGGAAAACTAAAAAATGTATTTTTTAAGTTCATGGTGCCTTTGGAATAATAGATATTATCTACTTGCCTATAATTTATTTATATAAATATAAAAACTAGTCTTAAATTATGAATTATTAGCAAAAATGTAAAGGAATTTTAATATATTCAGAGGACAGATAAGCAACTCATAAAAACAACTTAAAGTAAAAACACTTACCAATCCCTTCTTGATCAGTGTGGTTTAGATATTTTTTACATATATAAGGCAAGGTGGAGTCACAATCCCGACTCCTCCAGGCATTTGGCATAAATGAATTAAACGTTCCACACTGATGTTCAACAAATGGCTCAAAATTTATTTCTGAAAATACAGTGTATGTTTAATGTCAGAGGCAAAATCAGTTAGTTTAATATATATCAATGTCATCTTATTTATTCAAATATGGTATATTCAATATATATAAATGTAGTTTTCAATATCAAGGGGATAGCCTTTCTCTTTGGCATGTATGGCAAATCCTGTAAGATGTTATATTATATCTATGATTTTGCAGTTGAAGTCCGTACATGACAATGAAATGATTTCCCAAAGATAGCAATAGCTGATTTTATTGTTTTAAAGAAAAATTTGGCAATTTGTTGCTATTTGTAAAACAGCTGACAGGAGTCTTGGCTCTAACCCAATCCTCCTGCAACCTTGGCTAAATAGCTTACCTTCTTGACCTCCATTTTCTTGTCTGGAAAAGCTTGCCTTACGGGAGTTCAGGCAAGCTTAAAAATGTTCATAAACCACTTTTGAAATAACATGACTTATAGATATGTGGGAAATAGCTGCTGCGTAAGGGTGTGGGATATTGCCACTCATCGAAGGCACAAGAAACAAAGCAGGTACCTGGGTTCCAGTTCAGGTAGTTGAGCGGTGTTCTATCAGACCACTGCCAGCCAGCGTTTTCATCCAGCTGATTCAGACCTATCCACATTTCCACGGCTTCACTGCCCAAGTGCTCTGAAATGAAGAGAAATACCAAGTTTCAACACACGCAAATAAGCTCCTCCCCACCATGTTACACTTCTTTCTCATTTTGCAGTCGTAAGTGAACTCCAGTCCATAACAAAGGGTTTTAAGTGCTCCTAACCCCCCTCTGATGCTTCAGAGTAACAAAGTCAGCCTCTGCCATCTTGAGAAACACAGCAGTTTCCTAAAGGCTTACCAACAGCAATTCTTTGGCTGTGAAGGCCTTAATCTAAGCATCCGGAAGTGCTGCCTCTCAATGATCCTCAATCCCCCAAGACTACATGGTTGTGAATTTGAGACCATCTGGTTTGTGTGAGCTCCTGCACTTAAGAGTTTTAGATGGGGGAGGAGGACATGTCCAGGAAAGCCACTCCAGCTTAGCTTGAAGGCCCAGGACTACAGCTTGCTGAGGCCACCTTAGACTCCAAGCAAGGGTGGAACAGGAAGAAGTAATGTTAAATCTGAGTAATGGGTGTATGTGTGTGGACGTAAAATTCTCTGTGCTTTTCAATATTTTTGAAGTATTTCTCAGTTAAAAAATTGAACAATGTAAAGAAACTTTTCTTTAGGGACCTGGCAAGGAAGAGAAAAGCAGGTAAGTATTGTTGGTGAATGGAGGCAAGTCCTCAAACTTAAGAAAGTATGCTAAAGCAAGCAGGGAGGGGGCTGTCCAGTATGAGAGCCAGAAGGAGTTGTCTGACCAAGAGGAGGAGCACAGTTCAAGGAACCAGAGTACCCAGAGGAATCGATAGCAGGCTGGAGCCATGCTGTGTTGCATCTTCAGTTTGTTGGGAGAAGGCTTTCTGGCAGGTTGCCTCTGTGGCCCTGGGTCCAAAGCACTGGACACAGCTCCTCACATTTTAATTTAACACCATTTTTGTTATAGATGCTATATATAAACACGTGTATTGGCATGTTTATACTGAAAAACACTGGTCATCAAAATTGTAGGATTAGGGGAAATTTTTCTTTAGTTTTTCTTTTGTTACATTAATTCTAAAAAATGATTCTAGCATAAAAGAAAAGAAAACAAAACAAAACAAAAGTCAGCCCCAAATGTAGAAAGCCAACCAGGGAGAAGTATATAATGTAAATTCAGGGATGGCTATTTTTCCGATTGGATAAAAAATATTTTACAGTTGTCTATGATGCTTTTTAAGTATTTAAAATAATTAGAGAGTTTTATTAACATGAGGGTAAAATGCAACCTACTAAATTAAAATGTTAGTAGTGTTTCTGGATTTGGGGATTATAGCTCCCCAAAGAGAGAATGGATTCACCCAAACTGATCATATACAATGCCAAAAAGAAAGCCACAATAATTTCAAAAGAATCTACATGGTGTATATTATGGTCTACAATTATATTTCAATCATTTTGCTTTTAAAAAATTAAAGCACTGCCTTTAAAATCCTCCCCAAATTATTATAGAACGAATTTTGGAAAACAGTGTCAGAAAAGTAGTTAAAGGGACTAGTTTCATGACATTTTCAAACGTTGCCATTTAATCTTTTAATCTATAAAAGGGAGAATTTTTCTGTTCCTTTCATGGTTCATCTGCTTCAGAACCCAATATATTTTAAGCCAGATGTAGGGGCCCTGCCTGAGACTCAGGCCCTGATGGTTGACTTATGAATAGGGTCCAAAATTATCCCAGTTTGCCAGGAAAACTTATAGTTTAGCTGGTAGTTTCAGAATAATTACAACTCACAGCCTCAAAGACTCTCAGTTTGGATCATAATTTATATGATCACCCAGATTATAAAGATCATTGTATTCACATAACAAGCCTAAGCATCCTCTGTGATTGAGCCTTTCAGTTCAATGGTGGAAAACTGAAAGAACCTATTCCACTTAGGAAAGAGAAAAAGGGGCTTTGTAATTTTGAGACCCCAGAAATCCCCGAACAGAAACAGCGTATCATTCACAGGTCCCACCCTTCCAAAAACTCCTGTGGCATTTACACAAGAGTCTCTTTCTGATGTTGATTTGGTTAGTCCTTTCAGTAACACTATCTGATTAAATCATACAATGGGTATCATGATGACAAGAGGTGACAGGGAAGATGGAGTGACAAGATAGAGAAATGTTCACATTTCGTATCAGTGCCAAGCGATATTTTCAAATAACCTAATGAAAATACTTAAATAGCAATTATTCTTATCTTAGAGTTATTTTGAATGCCCTCTGTGCAGTTGTTTTAAAAATACACATATCACTTAACAATACATATAAAAATCACTGGGTAATTTATAAATTGTGTTTAAGGTTACAAAACCAGCTTTTTGTTTTTCTATTTTTTAAATTTAATTTTATTTTTTCAGTGTTCCAAGATTCATTGTTTATGTACCACACCCAGTGCTCCATGCAATATGCAAAAACAGCAATTTAGCTTTACAACTAAATTGGCTCACAATTTTGTAGTAATAAACTCAAACCTAAATTCTTTTGGATGTTTCTTGACATTTGTGACAGCTTAGATAATTCTTTATATCATAGTTAATTAATGTTCACCAGCGATTAGCAAGAAACTAGACTGATCATCATTAAAAAATACCTTGGTCAGAACAGGGTTCCATCTTTATGAATAGACTTCTATTTCCCTAAGCAATACCTGAAATCTAATTATAGAATTGTGGTATTTAAATCAAAGTCTCTGACATATCTTATTTCTTTCATCGTTATTCAAGTTTGATGAGTAAGTCCAAACCTTCTTATTAGAAATCCTGACAGTCAAGATAGATAACAATGATAATTCATACATGCTATGGAAAATTTTCTGTAAAAACTATTACAGGCTAATAATGATATTGGAAATTGGTGTTTGCCTGAAGTATGACTCACTCAAATCAGTTTTGACCATAATTTCCTACTTTTGCATGTCTATGTGGAAAGGGGCAAACTTGTGCTGTTCAAGCATTTGTTATATTCCTTCTGCAAAGTATTAATGACTTCTAAAACTTTAAAACGTGCTTCCTCAAAATCTACTTCCACAAACTTACAGAGAAATAATTGGGGATCTAGGCTCAAAGGTAAGTGCAGGGATGATTTATGATAGCAACAAATAAATAAAAATAAAATAAATATTTTTATCTATCACTATCTAATAGTAGAAGGCTAGATACATATATTATTCCTGGCCTGTAATACTATGTAACCACTAAAGATTATGATGTTTATCTCTATTTTTAGACATAGACAGGTGCTTATTATATGCTGGTACATGAAATAAGCATATTATCAAACTGTGTGTGTAGTTGTTAAATGGTTAGCACAAAATGAGTGTTTGTTATGTGTGCCAGACACTTTTCTAAGACTTTGCCTGCATCATAACATGTAATCCACACTGCCAACAAGTAGCACTGTTATTATTTCCATTTGATAGGGGGGGGATTTGATGCACAGACAGGTTAGGTCACTCTGTTGGGAAGTGGTAGAGGAAGGAGTCCAACCCAACCAGATGGTTCTGTGGTTCCCTGCTCCTATCAGTCATGCATTTATTCAATTATATTGTTCATACATACTATATATGTAAGCACGCCTTTGTATATTTTTTCAGAAAAACATGGTTCTGTTTGGATTGTGGAATTATGGAATATTTTTCTTTCTATATACTTGAAATTTAAAAATTATTCTAGAATAAATATGTACTATATGTGCAATAAAATTTGAAAAAAACGTCAGAAACTTTTGATAAGAGTTACTCATTTTTGTGATACTTTCAAATGTTTCTAAAAATTTTTGGAAAGCTGTGTGTACATACCTACAAACACATTTAATCTATAAAAGAGAAGTAAGAGGGGAGTTTAGGTGATGGGTAAAACCCAAGACCCAACCCCTTGACACAACTCTTTTGACATAGTATTGTCATATCCTGTTAGTTAACATGTGTGTGCTTTTGCTTTTCCAACCAAATTTTAAATTCTTCGTCATCCATGAGAAGACCTATGTATCTGTGCATATTCACTGACAGGTGAGATTTTGTTTCATTAATAAATGACTTAATTATTTATTAATGAAAGCTGAATAGCTAAGATCTCCAGCAGAGCAGAAATTTGTATTTAAGTTTGGAAGTCTCCCAGATCCACCTGCTAAAGCTGCAAATTGTCCTGGGTTCCTTGCTGGGGCCTCAACTTCTCTCCTCCCAGGGAGAGAAAATAAGGAAGATATGTCTGGGAGCCAATGGAATGGCCCAGGGGACAGGTCACAATTCTGGGTGTGAGTTGGCACCATACTAATAAAAGAAAACATTATCTAAGGAATTTTTTTTCAGGATGTATTTTTGCAAACCTGGACATAACTATTAACAGTCATTTTAATTGCATTAATATCAGGGTACATCATCCACCTACTTACTCTTTACGAAATTTTCTTCATTCTCATCTGCAATACTTAGTAAAGCTCCTCCTTGCATCTGGCATGAAGAATGTGCCTCACTCCAGGAAAGAGAGGAAAGCAGGTTGAATTGGTAGCAAATGTGTGAATTGAGCTCCTTCTCCCAGATGGCATCACAACCCACCTCTGCGGATGCTGAAAACAAAGTCCATTAAAACATTAACTATAATCTTACTTTATCTATACAACAATGCATTTCTAAGATGAATTTGAACGGAATGATTCCAACTTCAACCCCTCTAAAACTTCAGTGCCTTATTGATTCTTGATTAGGTCTTTATGATGAAATATGCATTGTTATCCCACTGGCACTTTATGGTTCAACTCTTTCAAGATTTAAAGGAAATTCAAGAAGTTATTAAAAAAGAAGGTCCCATCCTTTCTGGGAAATAAGAGAAGGCATTTTTAAAAGAAGGAAACAGAAAAGAAGTATTTGTGAAAATAGCATCTGCATTCTCTAAAAAGCAGTCATTTAGAACTTTATACTGAAAGCTGTGTGAATTTAAATGTTTATTTGAGACACATGCAAATGTTGTTTCAAAAAGCCTTTCCCCCCCAAATACCAAAATGCTAGGTGGAATAAAAGGGATACAGGTGAAATACAAGTTTATAATGAACACAAGTGTTTAAATAAACATTGAGAACAGAAACACTGATATTCAGTTAAAGATAAAGTTCTTTCAACCAAAAGGAAGAGAAGCAAAATGTACTTGTAAAACATTGCATAGTATGCTTAAAAGTAAATTGAATGAAGTGGGAAACGTGGATCTGAAATTTGAAGTTTACTGAAATAAAAGAAAATAGAGACCTAGTTTGAGTGATTTTGGTAAAATTTTATTATTGTTATTTTTTAATGTTGATATTAGTTTATCTGATACAACATCTATACTTTGACTTTGCCAATTGTCCCAATAATGTCCTTTAAAGAAATTTTTTAGTTGAGGATCCAATCCAGGAAAATGCATTTCATTTACTTGCATGTCTTCTTCTTCTTCTTCTTTTTTTTTATTATTAACATATAATGTATTATGCTTCAGGGGTACAAGTCTGTGAATCATCAGTCTTACACAATTACACAATTCACAGCACTCACCAGAGCATACACCCTCCCCAGTGACCATAACCCTCCCTCCAACCTCCAGCAACCCTCAGTTTGTTTCCTGAGATTAAGAGTCTCTTATGGTTTGTCTTCCTCCCTGATCCCATCTTGTTTCATTTTTTCCCTCCCTACCCGCTACGGCCCCCTGCCCTGATTCTCAAATTCCTCATATCAGAGAGATCATATGATAATTGTCTTTCTCTGATTGACTTATTTTGCTTAGCATAAAAGATTTTGGTAAAATTTTAAATCAAATCCCAAGGTGAAATAAACAACCTAAGTAATTACCTGAAATCAAACTCAGCCAAAGAATTGCAGAATGTAGGAAATGTGAAACATGCTACATCCTGAGTGTAACTGATGGACAGGCAATTTGCTAAAATCTAGAATGGTATTTCCCAAAGTGTAATCTACAGAGTAAGACAACTTCATGAACTCTTCAAGAGGAGCTGGGACATAATGCATAAATAACATCCTCTGGTAAATTCAAAATGTACAATAGCATAGTAAAGGCTCTGAGAAGGTCTGCAGTAAAGAAACAGCTCAATTTTTATTTGGTTATACTTCAAACTTATTTGACAATGAAATCGTTTTTTTTTTTTTTTCTCCCTTTAATACTTAGATGTTTCCCTTGGGAATGTAGAAAGTCTGTTTTCATGTCTGATCACAACCTGCTTTCCCCAGAACTAAGTTAGTTAACCAGAAGTTATTAAACCACATGTAAATCTAAAGTTGTCTATATAGTTTTCTGACTGATACATGTATTTATAAAAGGATCCAAGATTGAAGGAGGGCAGAAGACAAAGCTATCACCAAGTAAAACTGAAGGAAAGGAAAATAAAGGGGGAAGGAATATTTCAATAATCATCTTGCCTTGGTGTCTGAAATTTCCCCACTGAGAATGAGTCCTTAGAGATTGTCTTTCAGTTAAAATGCTTGGCCATCCCTGAGACGGACATCACAGTGAGTGTTGACAGACATCAGCTCAGCCCTGTTCATCTGGCAAGACAGTTGAGGCCATAAGAAAGGGGCAGGGGAGTGTTTACAATTTCAGCGTGCCTAAAAATCATTTAGTCATCTTGTAAAGAAAATGCAGATTTCTTGTTCTTAGTCCCAGAGATTCTGAGTTAGTAGGTCTGGGGTAGGACTTAGGAACCTGCATTTTAAACATATTCTTGATTCTAATGTGGTTTTCTTTACTTGTGATTCTATAGCTTTCTTTACTTGTGAAGCTTTTGTTTGGTTTCAGTATGAAGGTAATATTGGCCTCATAGAATGAATTGGAAAATGTTCCCTCCTCTTCTATTTTTTTTTTTTTTATTTACTCTTTAACCCACTCAATCTGGCAACTAAAGTATACTTGGTAAGGTCATCAGTGATCTCCATGTTGCCAAGTCCAGCAAACACTTAAGTTTCAGATCTTGTCAAATCAAGCCCTTCAGCAGCACTTGCCAAGTTGAGCTCCGTGGATTGGCTGATGTACTCTCTTTTCTTGCCTTTACATGCCTGGCTACCCTTCTACCAATTTGGCTGCCTATTCTCAGTGTCCTTTGCTGGTTCACTTTTCTCTGCTCAAACTAAATATTGAGGTTTTAAGACTTGGTTCTGAGTCCCCTTTCTTTCTAGTCTACACAAACTCTAGATTATCTAACCCATTCCTCTAAATCCCTTTACTACAACTCTTAGGTATATAGAGACCTCCATGTCTAAACTGCCTGGTCTACATCTCACATGATTGACTGATATATAACATGTCTTAGTCTGAATGTTTGAATGTTTCTTCCAAATCTTTATCTCCATTAACTTCGCTATGCATATCAGAAAACTGGGGTCTTAATTAACACTTAATTTTCTCGCTTATTCTTCAAGTCTGTCCTTACCAGTGAGAAATCCAATTCCTGGTTAAAAATCTGTATGTGATTTTTCAGGCCTCACCATAGGCAATCACAAAGGCTTTATCTGGTAGATCTCATGGGGGAAGTCTCCCTTCCCATATCAGACTTGGTTCACAGTGCACTAAAGTCTCTGGAGGGAGTTTCAGTCAAAGATTCAGGGTCCCCTGGCCCATCATGCTCTTCACATTCCTAGCTCTGGCTCCTTCATCTCTAAGCCTCTTTTTCTGAGGCCTTGGGATGACATCCTCTTTGGTTATCTCTACTGAGGTTGGGGGAGTGGAAGAGGGGGAAACTTGAAGACACTTTTACCCACTTTAACTCAGTACCCAGTCCTTTTCCACTCCCAGCTTTCCCCCTTCAACTTACTCTTGGCCCAGAGTCCACAAAACTAAAGAGGCTTTTGTTGAGGGCTCTCTCAATAGTCTGTGCTGATCCTTCTCACCCTTGACCAGTGTGCCATTCCATAAGGAAAAACGGAGCAAGAGAAGTTGGTGTTTCCTCCCATTTTGGGCTCTTGCTTATATCCCACAGTAAGTGATAAAAGGCTTCACTCTTTCATTTTTGGCTTGTTGCTTTAATCAGCTACTCAGACACCTGACAGCTCAGCTCCTTCTCTCCAGCTCAGCTGTGTTCCTGAGAACCACATCCTGTTCAGTCTATCTCCAGATTAGATCTTCAATACATCTATTTTCCAACCCACTTTCTGCTACCTAACCCAAGTCACCACTCTCCTTGAGTCTACTTCTGGGGCCTTATAACTGGTCTCTAGGATTTCCTTCTTGCTCTCCTCCAAGCCATTTGCCATAAAGAATTCAGAGTGATCCTTAAAAAATTTTTAGTATATGTGCTGCCGAAGCGAGCACGATCCTTAAAAAATTTTTAAATCATTATCATATCACTGCTTAAGATCCCATTATAGCTTCCATTTATAGTCAGAATTAGGTAAATCTTTACCTTTAGAGCACCTTGAATTATCATGCCTTTGGTTGAATTGGCCTCTGCCAACCTTTCCCAAACATCTTGCTCCTCTTTCTCTTACTGTGCTCTTGCCACATTGTCTTTCCTAGATAGCAGTAAGCACTTTCCCTCCTCAAAGTCTTCAGATATTTGGCTAGTGGCACACTGCGGGTGAAGGTAGGGAAGCAGTCACCCTTGGGCAGGTGAGAGTATTTTATCATGCATGTTGTATAGAACTGTCAGTGCATGTGCATGGTGAGTCAAAAACAGATTGACCTGTAGTATTATTTTTAGTTCTATTCAAATAATATATTTCCTTTATTGCCTATAAACCTAGTGCTGACCATTCCCATGGACCATGCACCTCTAGGTGGATATCTCATCCTCTCACTTTCCGTCTTGATAACTGTTATTCATCTCTTGGACTAGAGATTTAAATAAAACATACTCAGAAAAATCTTCCTTGACTTACAAATTTAAGTTAGATTTCTTACTGATAACACCATTTTTTTAAAAGTGGAACTTATCAAACATTATATATTAATTTGGCTATTTTACTTGAGTGTGAACTTCATTAGGACAGGCACTATGACTTTCATCTTTCATGTTCATGGTTACAATCCCAGCATAAACTTGGCACATAGTTTGCATAAACTTGCATAAACTTGGCACAAATTCAATACAGATTTGTGAGAATGAATGAATGAGTGGTTTGTGAAAATGGAGATCAGGCATGCATTGTCATAGAAGTCAAGGAGAGACAGTGGACTGAGGAATGAAAGCAAGGTGAAGAAGTATAGATAATTCGTTTGAGAAGTCTATCTATGGTGGGGGAGGGGAGTAAAAGACATGGCAGTTTTCAGGAGACAGAAGTGGCTATGAAGGTGACATATTATTTTTAAGATGTTATTTTAAGACTTGAGTGGGTTTCTCTTACACTTTTGGTAGGAATGCAAACTGGTGCAGACACTCTGGAAAACAGTACAGAGGTTCCTCAAAAAGTTAAAAACAGAACTACCCTATGACCCAGCAATTGCATCCCTAGGTATTTATCCAAAGGATAGAAAAATGCTGGTTCAAAGGGCACATACATTCACCCCAACATTTATAGCAGCATTATCAACAGTAGCCAAATTATGGAAAGAGCTCAAATGTCCATTGACTGATGAATGGATAAAGAATGGATAAAGATGTGGTATACATACATAATGCAATATTACTCAGCCATTAAAAAAAATGAAATCTTGTCATTTGCAATGATGTGAATGGAGCTAGAGTGTATTATGCTAAGTAAAATAAGTCAGTCAAAGACAAATGCCACATGATTTCACTTATATGTAGAATTTAAGAAATAAAACAGACGAACATAAGGGAAGGGGAAAAAAAAGAGAGAGGGAAGCAAACCATAAGAGACTTTTAACTACAAAAAAACAAACAGCGTTGATGGAGGGAGGTGGGTGTGGATGGGCTAAATGGGTGATGGGTATTAAGGACAGCACTTGTGATGAGCACTGGGTGCTATATGTAAGTGATGAGTCACTAAATTATACACCCGAAACCGATGTTACCATATGAGTTAACTAACTAGAATTTAAATAAAAACTTTAAAAAAAAAAAGACTTAAGAAGGTTTAACTGCTAATGGAGAAGGATCCAGTAGAATGCTGGGCATTGAAATCACCTAGAACACTTGTTAAAACAGATTGCAGGGCTGCACTTCAAGCATTTCTGATACAGTTGTTTGGGGGGTGTTGCTGATAATTTTCATTTCTAGCAAACTTGCAAGGAATGCTGCTGCTGCTGCTGCTGCTATAATGGGAATCACACTTTGAGAAACACTGAGATACAGGAGAAGGTTGAATGGGAGGCTCTAGAGTCCAAGCAGGGAGACGTGCCCTAAGTAGAAGGAGGAACACTATTGTATGGGGGGAGGGAAAAAGATGGGTATAGACCTAGGTAGGCTTAGAGGTTACGGAAGAGAAATTGTCAAAACTTCCCTCTGATTGATCCTGTTTTCGTTATGAGTAAGAACTGAGGTCATCTGATGAGAATCAGGAAGGAGAATGGGGGGTAGGGTAAGAAGTTAGATGAGGATAGGGAGGTTGGTATGGTTACTGTGGGGAGCAAGAGAGCAGTATCACAAAAGAGAAATAACAGCATTGCAACCAATGTTGGAGGCTTAGGTAAGGTCATATATCTATGTTGATACCAATCTGTTCTGTTATACCATTGAAGTTTCTAATAAAATAATTGTATCAACTGAATAAGGTTCAAGGGCAATCAGACCATTTCGAGGTTGATATCTTAAAAATATCTCAAACTAACTAAACGTGAGTGTCCAGCTGTTTAAGACACACAATTAAGAGAGACTTAGCATGGCCCTGAATTGCCTCTAAACAAACCCAGAGAGATTCCTATATATCTCCTTGTTCCTGAAAATCAATAGTGACAGGGGTTTTATTGTATCTCTCACTACCAGTGTGTTTATATATGTAGTAATACTAAATTTACATTTTGCTCACTTAACAGTCAATTTTTTTAAAGGAAGCCTCATTTTACAATGAGATACTAACAACTTCCATTAATAAAGATGAGATACAGAAGTACAAATCTTTACTTTATTCCACTCACTCCTTTCTGTCCTATCCACTTGTTGGCCCCATGGAAAGAGCTATCAGCTTGCTTAGATTTCAGCCTCTAACACATGATTTTGAGTTATGTTGGCGACCAGGGATCAAAAGCAACAAGAAAGGAAGAAAACTGGAAGTGTAATTTAGCACTACACAAATACTGCTGGTTGTGGTTCAGGTTAGGAGAGCTGGAAGCTAGCAGGCTGTCAAGCAGAAGAAGCTCCTGAGCTATAGGAAGACTGGGGGGTGAAAAGCCCCAAGCACTATTATACCCAAGCTTCTACCTGGGAAACCACAATTGAATACAAGAGACAGAGGATGGTAACCGGGCTCTTCACAGAACCTCAGGGAGAATATTGTGGTTAAAAAAAATGTCAAAGTCCTAGAGGAGAACACAGGCAGTAACCTCTTCAACATCGGCCATAGCAACTTCCTTCATGACACGTCTCCAAAGGCAAGGGAAACAAAAGCAAAAATGAACTTTTGTGACTTCATCAAGACAAAAAGCTTCTGCACAGTGAAGAAAACAGTTAACAAAACTAAGAGGCAACCCACTGAACGGGAGAAGATATTTGCAAATGCGTAACAGATAAAGAAAGGGCTGGTATCCAAGATTTATAAAGAACTTCTCAAACCGAACACCCAAAAAACAAAAAGTCAAGTCAAAAAATGGACAGAAGACATGACAGACACTTCTCCAAAGAAGACATACAAATAGCTAACAGACACATGAAAAAAATGTTCAACATCATTAGCCATCAGGGAAATTCAATCAAAACCACACTGAGATACCACGTTACACCAGTTAGAATGGAAAAAATTAACAAGGCAGGAAACAACAAATGTTGGAGAGGATGTGGAGAGAGGGGAATCCTCTTCCACTATTGGTGGGAATGCAAGCTGGTACAGCCTCTCTGGAAAACAGTATGAAGTTTCCTCAAGAAGTTAAAAATAGAGCTACCCTATGACCCAGCAATTGCACTACTTGGTATTTACCCCTAAGATACAGATGTAATGAAAAGAAGGGGCACATGCACGCCAATGTTCATAGAAGCAATGTCCACAATAGTCAAACTGTGGAAGGAGCCGAGATGCCCTTCAACAGATGAATGGATAAAGAAGATGTGGTTCATATATACGATGGAAGATTATTCAGCCATCAGAAAGGATGAATACCCACCATTTGCACTGACATGGAGGAACTGGAGGGTGTTATGCTAAGTGAAATAAGTCAAGCAGAGAAAGACAATTATCATATGGTTTCACTTGTATGTGGAACATAAGGAATAGCACAGAGAATATTAGGGGAAGGAAGGAAAAACTGAAGGGGGGAAATCAGAGGGGGAGATGAACCATGAGAGACTGTGGACTCCAGGAAACCGAGGGTTTCAGAGGGGAGTGGGAGAAGGGGATGGGGTAGCCCAGTGATGGGTATTAAGGAGGGCACATGTTGTAATGAGCACTGGATATTATATGCAAATAATGAATCATGGAACACTAAAACTAACTCAAAAACTAATGATGTACTGAATGGTGATTAACATAACATAAAAAAATTTTTTTTAATGTCCCCGATATTAGGGCCATGTGAAATACATGTTAATGTTATTGGTATTGGTTTACTTTGTATTTATTTTTAAAGATTTTACTTATTTATTTGAGAGAGAGGGCACATGAGTGGGAAGGATGGGCAAAGAGAGAGGGAGAAGCAGTCTTCCTGCTGAGCGGGGAGCCTGATGTGGGGCTGGATCCCAGGATCCTGGGATCATGACCTGAGTAAAGGCAAGCGCTTAACCCACTGAGCCACCCAGGCACCCCTTCCCCAGTCTCTCCTGCATCTCTTCCTTCATCACATCTCACACTCCTAAAGCTGAGGGGTTAAAATCAGCACTGGGCCTTCAGGATCCCTAACCTCTGTGTTAAAGTCTTCACTTGGATTGGTCAATAGTCCATACCGTATTAGTTGTTAAATGTCTTAATATCAGCATATAGATGTATGTTGCACAGAATTATCTGCATACTGTGAATTGTCTGATGAAGAATTATCCGCAGGAGCACCTGGGTGGCTCACTTGTTAAATGTCTGCCATCAGCTCAGGTCATGATCCCAGGGTCCTGGGATTGAGTCCCTGCATCTGGCTCCCTGCTGGGCGGGAAGCCTGCTTCTCCCTCTCCCACTCCTTCTGCCTCTGCTCCCTCTATCTCTGTGTCTCTCTCTGTCAAATAAATAAATGAAATCTTAAAAAAAAAAAAAAAGAATTATCTGCAACAGGATCATTTGGGTTACTTGTCAAAAATGCAGATGCTTGGGTCCCACACACTGGACACACTGCATCTCTCAGAGAGGGGCCAGGATATGTATTGTTAACTAACCCCCTGGTGATTCTAGGATATCATATCAAATATAGTCTGTATTTTCTGGCATAGAGAAAATCTGTCTGTATTACATCTAGACCAAGTTCTTTGAAGGAAGGGTCCTAAGTCCTAGCACTCTTGATATTCCCACTATGCTAACTTAGTGGTGCTGACAGACAACAAAGAGAAGGGATCATTGATTCAGAAGTGCATACTGAAAGGCTAAGTTAGCTTTGATGATGATATATGTTGATGCTGACGGCAATGGCTAATCCTGGTGAGAGCTTACCATATACCAGAAATACATGTACCTTAAATGCATCATCAAATTGGATCTCAATAATCCTAAAAGGTTATTATCTCCATTTGTATGACAAAGTAACGGACACTTAAGATCTCATCATTGAAGGGAAACAGACTCCAAGCTTGGTCTGTCTGACTTCAAAGCCTGTACTCTCTCTTATTCACTAAGCCAAATTTGTTCTTAGATTAGAAAACAATTCTACAGATAACTTTTAAATCACATTCTTTGGAATTCGTTTCTTCAATTTGCTTCTGTTTCACATTTATTTGTTGTATTTTGTCATATATATGGAGGGGAGGTAGGCAAGGAAGAGGAGATAGTAGGAGCTATACTCTCTGATTTGCAGGAACCAAGGTGAAGGACACTGAATATAGAAAGTAGAAAGTAAAGGCACACCTGTGTGGTCAGTCGGTTGAACATCTGACTCTTCACCTTAGATCATGATCTCAAGGTGGTGAGACTGAGCCCTGAGTTGGGCTCCACACTGGGCATGGAACCTGCTTAAGATTCTCTTTCCTTCCCCCTTTGTCTCTCCCCCTTCTCTCTCTTCTCTTAAAAAAAAAAAAGTAGAAGGTATATATAAATATTCTTCAATATTTAGCAGATATTGGAAAACTTTTAGCTAAATAAAAATAAAATAATAAAGTACTAACTGAAAAAAAGTTAGAACATTGCAGCTGTCAGATTTTGAGGTTATAGCTGGAAATTGAGCAATAAGAGGGAACTCAAGATGAGAACTCATTGTTGAGAAATAATGTGGGCAATTGCGATTTTAGAAAGTTCACCCGGGGACCAGCTGATCCCTGGACCTGACAATAGGCAAGACAAGCAGTCTGGACATGGAGAAATTAAGGCAGCTTATAGGAGGGGGTGGGGTGAAAGTAGAAATAAAGAACGAGTTTTATATGCATTTAGGTTTGTTTTGACATATTCTGCCCGGAAGCTGGGATTAATGAGTGCACAGAATGTTATAATTTCATTCTGGTTAAAGCATCCTTACTTATGCACTGAGCTTAATGAAGAATGGCTAATTAACGTCTTTTGAACATAAGCAGAAAAAAAGAATATACATCAGAATTGTCTTTTCAAGGCAAAACAAACATAAAATCAAAATCTGGATAAATGGAATCAGAGTGCTTATTCAGACTTCAATCTACCAATCCTGGTGCTTTTCTTTAAATACAGATAACTTTCTAATCATGCTTGATTCATTCATGACATGTGGGGAAAACTAGATTTTATTCTTACTGGAATCTGGGCAAAATCCCCACTTCTCATCTCGTTCATATCGACTGGTTGTAGCACACCACAGTAAGTTGTCTTCCCGCCCTTCCCGGGTGCATTCATGATGCCATTTTTGGTTATAATGGAAGGGAAACATGCACGGTGTCCCGTGGGCATTCCCTTTGATTGTGTACAAATCTAGAAAAAAAAGACAAAGTCAGATAAGCATTATGTCAGCTTTATCTTTGGGAACTGTCATTTAGTGAATGTGCTTTTTATTGACTGAGAACCTACAATGGCCCTTGTTATTCCACAGAGAATCCTTGGGGCCTCACTGTCTAGTGTATGTGAAGGTATAAGGGTAAGTGCTGGCTTCAGAGCATGTGCTGATAAACGGCTTACTTACCTATTTTATGCCTGTTTATTTACAATGGTGTCCCACACAGTAGCACACATATTTATCAGTGGATGAGAAGGAAAATTAAATGAAGATTTACTTAAAATACCTTCTGGTCCCCTAATACATCAGGGATCAGCATCTGAACCTCAAGAATTATATAGGTATTTATGAATTCATTCATTCAACAGATATTTGTTGGACATTTAATGTGCCCAGCACTGGGGATGTTCTAGAGAGCAAACCTTCACATGTTCCCTGTCATATGGAGCTTCTGTTCTAGAGGGGAGAGACAAAGAGAAGACAAGTGTACAAGTAAACTTATAATTTCAGATAGTGATAAGTGCCACAAAGGAAAACAAAGTAGGGCAGAAGACAGAACGGCTGTGTGTGTGTGTGTTTGAAGGATGGAGGAGCACTATTATGGAGAGGGCTGCCCATGAAGGCTTCTCTGAATAAGAACTGGACAAAATGCAAGTCTTGGCAGAAGAGTTGTTCTCGTGGGTGGAACAGCAAATATGGAGGGCATGTGACAAGAGTGTGTGTGTGGGGGGGTGAATGGGGAAGAGCAAGAAGGTGTAAAAGGAAGTGGCACTGGGGATGAGCTGGAGCATCAGCTCACAGAGGGCCAGCTCTGCCACATTATGGATTTGGGCCTTTGCTGTGGGATTGTGGGAAGTCAATAGTGGGTTTTGAATGGAAAAATGACATGATCAGATTGCCATTTTAAGAGAGTAACTCAGGGTGTAGTGTGGCAAACCAAACCGACACGGGGAGAGGGGAAAGTGGGATGACTAGCTAGGAGGCCTCTACAAGAGTCTAGGAGAGGGGGCACCTGGGTGGCTCAGTGGGTTAAACCCTCTGCTTTCGGCTCAGGTCATGATCCCAGGGTCCTGGGATCGAGCCCCGCATTGGGCTCTCTGCTCAGCAGGGAGCCTGCTTCCCTTCCTCTCTCTCTACCTGCCTCTCTGCCTACTTGTGATATCTCTCTGTCAAATAAATAAATAAAATCTTTAAAAAAAAATAAGAGTCTAGGAGAGAGGAGTATGAGGAGGTGGCCTGTTGGCTGCTTTCTCAGAGTTATTACAATAATCAGATATCCTTGGCCTTGAGCATGACTCAACTAGGGCTTTCAATGGGGAGACCCTCACTTAAGGGGGTCTTGGAGCAGAAGGTCCAGCTGTGGAGGTTCTCCCTCCTTCGCCACAGCTGACAGGGGCTAGACATACACCACCCACCATGTTGCCAGCCCAGGAGGTTTGGGTTGTTTAGGAACTACAGGTATTTCAGGACGCATCCTCTTGTTTCGATCCCCTGACTTCTATTCAGTCTTCCCGTGAGTGTGTAGGAATGTGAGTATATGGCTAAAAAATTAACATAAAGCAAAATATTACGTTTTTCCTTAGAACTGAAGACCATTCAGAGTGCCAGCTTACAGCAATTGCTTATCGTAGGGAGTCCTGAAAATGGCTTGCTCTTGGCTCTCTTTTTATTCATTTATTGTAGGTACAAAAGAAAGTCCTGCTTTAGATCTTAGGAGTCCTTGCTCTGCTTCCCAGGACTTGTATAAAGTTCTTAGAAGGATATGCTCTTGTTAAGGCATAATTCCACAGAGCACCATGAGATCAGGGGCCACATCTGTCTTGCTGGCTTGTGTAAATTAAATGGCCAGCACTGTACCCAAGAAATAGTCAGTGTTTAATAACTACGTGAAAGAAGGATGGATGAATGAATGAAGAGAGCTACATAACAAAATCTGAGACAGGTTTGAGGTTTCAGAATTTATGCCATTTTCTTTGCCTTTTTTTTCTGCTCAAAATGCCCAAATTATAGAACTATGGAGAAGGAAAACCCCCACTCCTGAAACCATGCTTTCCCACCCCTTGACACATGCCAATGGCTCCTTATAGTAGTCTGTGGTTTATCTTTAAATGCCTTGTCCACAACCATCACGTGGATGCCAGTGAGGAGGCTTCTGTGTTCTGTGGACACACTCACACACGGTGCTGAGTTTCTACAACAAGAGAAATGGGGGCAGGAGAGGTTCTTCTATCCATCCTGACAAGTCTTTACTTCAAAGACCTATTCTTCCCACCTTTATTTTTTCCTCTTCCAGCCTTCTATTCTTTCTCCTCCTTTCCATTGATTCCCAGAGTTATTTAAGTGGTTTCTTTCCTAATATCTTTAAATTTCAAGTCTTGCTTCTTTAGCAGCATATAGAAAGCCCATTCCAAGACTCTGGTAATCCCTTTATAATAAGCAAGTAAGCAACTAAAATGTGTTTAGACATCCCTTCAGGCTCTGGGTGCTGTCATATAATATAATTTACAAATTTTTACGTAGGGGCAAACTTTCTAAATATAACATTTCACGAGTACTTTTATTTAATTATTTTTTTCACCTTTGTGCAGATATTCACAAATGCTTCCACCATCTGACATATAGGAAATCCACTTGTGAAGATACTTCCTTGAGGCCACAAGCATGTTGTTGTGGTTCACCTGTACTGTGTACTGGAGAGGGCCGGTGATCATGTTCCTGTTACAGTGCCATCTCAAGGAAACCTGAGTGGAATCACACTCGTATAAGCCCAATGGCTGCTCTGGATTAGATAAATTCAGGCCTAGGCAGCCACTGCCTCCTAAATTAAAGAGGCGGTGGTTTGAAACCCATTTCCACAGCATGTGCTCGCTTAGTGGTTTGCAATTCTCCAGGGTTAGTACAGATTTGCCTCCTTGAATGCATTTCTTGAGGTTTTCACTCTGGATAACGAATATTCCTTGATCTGAAACAACAAAAGAGAAAACATGGCATGCAACTTCCATATATCATTAACTACTGTCATGAGGATCCCAGGGTGCATGTCTATATGTTGTCATATGTCACAATTTACAGCCATTTGGAACAGATCTGGAGTTGATCTGGTCCACCAGAAGAGCTTTTTTTGCACAAAACAGAAGGGTTTCTTGGGAAACAAAATGGATTTGTTGGAATTAATGAGAAAGTGATCTAAGACTTCCATGGCCATACAGTAGCAAAGGCTGCCAGTTGATCCATGGGGGAGTGGTATTATGGTGAAGGCGCGCACCACAACTGGATAGAGAACAGGGATCGATAATAATACCCAGGGCTAAACGGGAGGGACATTGTGTGCCCAAAGGTATGGTGACCCTTTGGTTTTCTTCAGGCAAGTGCATGAGTACTAGAAACCTACGAGCTGAATCAGGGGTCACTGAAATGAAAAGTTCTACCATCAAATCCTATAGAAAAACAAAAGGGTTTAAGTGAAGTGTGGTTTCGTGTCTTGATACAAGATGCAATGCTGGTGGGAAAATAGCTTCTGCACATTTGTTCTCTGTGCTGGGTCCATGTGGAGTAAAAAAGTGGGGACATTTGCTGTCGGACGGCCTCTTCACAAGAGCAGCCTCGGTGGGTGGGACCAGCAATAGATGGATGCCCAGGACACTACCTCAGCCCTGGCACCATGTGTAGATGCCTGGGGGATGACAGAGCATTATGGCAGTGGCCAAGCCACATAGGCCACAGGGAGATATAGAGAAAGTAAGATTTTGTGATACTTCTCTGAGCCTCTAACCCCCTGGAGCCAGAAGAAGAGATCTGGGTGAATTTCCTGTGGAAGAGCTGGTGGTGCCCAGCCAGGAATGGGTGTTAGCTACCTGTCTGCTATCGGACTATACCTCAAGTCACTGCTCAGGAAAATGCCTGTTATACAATTATGAACTTGTCCTCTCACAGGGTTTTGGAGGTAGAAATCATGTCTAATTTCTTCAGTCTAAGCACAGAATGTAGTGAGTACATTATAGAAGTTCAATAAATGCTTGATATTGATTAAGTGTGCTGGCAGTTACATAGTCGCACCTGCAGAGGCTGGCAGGACTTGGTTTCCTGAGTCCCTCAGCTCAGAATGTCTGTTCGGGTTCAAGAGCTCTTTTGTTCTCTCATTAGGTAGGGTCCCTTCTTATATTTTACCTCCTGTCCATTCTTTAAAAATCTGAAGGGACCTTATCAGCTTTCCTTAAAATGGCTGTGGCTTAGGGCCATTTGTGTTGTGTGACAGGAGGAGGCCTTCTAGAGATTCAAGACAATGCAGAACCAGCTTCCTTGTGCATCAGTTCATGGGGACTGTGTTTTGTTTTGGTAAAAGTTCTTTTATTTTTTTCCAAAGTTACTCAGGCCAACAACTGATTTACAGTACCCCAAATCACTTATGACGTTGTTTAAAAAAAGATTGTCAATGTGTTAATTAAAGCTATACCTCATTTAATAATTGATAACCTCACTTATAACCATGATTTGAGGAGTTGAATTAGTTGTCAGAAAATTGCTTTGATCATCATATATCAGAGCAAAAGAGAAGCGAGTGTGTGTTTGGGCAAGGGAAGAGAATGAATGGTTTTAGGGAGATTTCATTTAGATCAGGAAATTTGTTTTCCTAATGAAGACCATGTCTATATGGCTATTAGTAATAGTCATTCAAGATCAAATCTATCCCTTGCCAATATGATGTGGATTCTGATAATTAGCCTTTTCTCCAACTCTCTTTTTCATGCCCGAGTAGAGGGTTCACCTTAATTTCTTTTGTAATCTACTAATTACTTTCTAGCTAGCCCAGTGCTTCATTAATTTTTCACTAAAGGATAATTATTTTACTGTAATTGTTCGATAGGTTAGCTTCTATCTCAAATACATGTTCAAATATAGCCACCTACTTACTGGCTGGCTCTCAGCCCCCAGGGCCTCAGTTTATACACCTAAGATGGGTAGACAGATGAGTTGTTGAGGGCTCTCAATCAGGCAGACTAGTCTGGAACTTTGGGCAAATTTTTAATCTCAGTGAGACTCCCCTTTCCCTTTTGAACACGGAGCATGTGTGATATTGATCTCACAGGGATACTGAAAGCATTCCATTAAATTAACCCATGGAAAGCACATCACACACCACTTTGGCATAGGAAGTCAATAGTGTTATTATTGTTACCATCATCCCTTTGGCTTCCCAATTCTTGGTCTGCAGAGGCAACCGTAGATCTGATTGAACACCTGAAGAGTGCTAATTTGAGCATCTCCAAAGACTTCTATCATTACCAGAAATTCATTTTTACTCTAGCTTTTGCAGCATACAGTGTGTGTAGACTTAATATGAAGCCACCTTTTATGGAGGATAAATACGCTTCAAAAGCCAGATAACAAAATTCTTGTCTGTTTGTTCAAATATATGTGCAGTCATGAATTAAGAGTCTTCATCTGTTCATCTTTTACACTAGTATCTACCTGTGAAGTCTATACTGTAGTTCTCTTAAAAGACAGAGAAAAATGCATGATGTTGACAAGCAGTGTATGGATGAGTGAATGGATGGTCTGTCAGTCAACATGGAAATTATGTGTCACTAAAATTTTGGGTGAATACATAACGTTTTTAAATGTTCAAATTATTAAATGTTATGAGAAAAGGAGTGCTAGAACGGGAGCTTCCATAGTTACACCAATGATCATAAAAATACCCTTCTGAAGCAGAAGACATTTGACAAACTTAATCCCACGCTGCTCCCTTTTGGAGTGTTAATATGTTTTCATGCCCAGCTGCCTTCAGAATGTAGCTTTGGAAAAGTTCCTCAGAATGTATCATAAACAAGTAGCTCTGGCTTAACAATAACAATAAATATGCCATCTCCAAAAGAATACTGTGCCATAGGAAGCTAAAAAATGATCCAATCCCATTTTCCCATTAAACTATAATAGAATCTGGTCCTGGCACCATTAATCTCTATAAATTCACTGAAGAGAAAACAATTGCTTTCAAATAGACTATGAGGAGGCCCAATGTAGGTATCAATACTCTGATTATTATTATATGCATATATGGGTTGTCTGTAACAAAGACGTAATGTGAAAAAAAAGCCACCAATCCTTAGTGTCTATGGTCAGGTTTCAGAAAGGATGAAAATCAAATGTGGGAGGAATCAAGATTGATTATATATGTCAAGGACATCAGTTCTGCTTGAATACTGATTAAGTGATTAATGAAGTACTGCCAGAATTACTAAATCTCTTTGCAGTAAAATGTTATTATACTTCCCTTCATAATTATAAGTTTAAGAGGAAAGAAAGGATTGATTTACTAGAAGTAACTTATAAGCTAACTTTTATGCTTTTGGTGGGGGCGGGGGGGAATCCACGGAAGACAGTGGTTCTACTTTCTACTTCTGGGTTATTTTGAAGAGGAGATCATTTTAGACCCACCCTTTGGCCCCACAGGATAACATGTACTTTTCTAAGAAATGGGAGGAGAATTCTTTCTTGATCAAATGTGGAATTTAAGTTTAAGGTCATCTTTTCATGACCGCCTGTAGAATATTACTACATTCTCTAAGAATTCATTGAGTGCTAACCATGTGGTAGGCACTGTGTAGGATTCCAGAGTAGAGAGCTGAATTACTTGCCTAAATATCTGTCCCTTAAAAGTATATCTATTTCTTCTGAAATCATGAGAATTCTAGTTAATGAAAAGAAGGGAGTTCCATCAGTTCCAAAGCAAACATTATAACTGCATTTAAAACAGCACTTAAGGGGCACCTGGGTGGCTCAGTGGTTTAAGCCTCTGCCTTCAGCTCAGGTCATGATCTCAGGGTCCTGGGATCAATGGGGAGCCTGCTTCCCCCTCTCTCTCTGCCTGCCTCTCTGCCTACTTGTGATTTCTCTTGGTCCATCAAATAAATAAATAAAATCTTAAAAAAAAAATAAAACAGCACTTAAAGGCAAATGATGAAAAGCAAAAGAAAATGGCCCAGAATTTAAAACACTTGACTGGATCCTCAACTAGTGTCATATGTGAGGGGGACATGGGTCCTCAGTGTCCTCAGATCATTCTGAGTGGGGACAGTGTGTGCATATGCATTCACTTTGCCCGCTTTCCAAGGAGGAGACAGAGAACAGCACTGGAAGGAATGATGCCATTTGGAGGAGACTAATTTTACCCATAAACCCGAACCATGGACTTTAGAGCTGGTGGGACTATAAAGGTTATTTCATTGAATCATCTTTAAATTTTTTTTAAAAAATCCATTTTGTCTCCAAAGTTTAGTATTCACATGCTCAGTAAGGACTATATAGGTCTAGTTCTAGCTTTATTTACATACATTAATTTATAACCTATAAAGGAGAAAATAAACTGCTGCAGGTTGTTGCCAAACAATTTGAAGTAGGTGACTTAATTTCAAAGAGATATTTTTCAGTCCCTAATATGGTATATGTTAGGAACCCTGAAGAAAAAAGGATATGTATGTCATAGTGTTTGCCCTTAAGGAATTAATGTTAACCCTGGGAGTATATCATGAAATGTACAGAAAGAATTATAACTTAATGAAGTATATTTTGATGTCAGAGGTATAAATAAGCACAATGCGATAGAAGCCAGGGCTAAGAGGAATACTTTGGCTTACCAGAGAAATCTCTCTCTCACATGCCACATGCACACACATTTTCATTCAACAGTCATTTATTAGGGACCTAACTTTTGTCACACACAGAGGTACACTGATGAACTAGCCAAGCAAGATATCTGTTTTCATGGCAGAGAGAAAGAAAGAGAGAGTTCAGAATAGTGGAGGAGGTCTATAGGTGCACGGCTGGGGAGGTGGGCAAGGGGGCATTCTGGACAGAGCGAGTATCACCAAAACTCAGAAGTGACAAAAATAATCAGCTCCAGGGTGATGAGAGCCCACCTATATGAAAGACTTTGGTGGTTATATAATATAAAGTTAGAAAGAGATGGTTTGGGGTCATTTTACGAAGAAGTTGAATTTTATTCAAAAATTTGTCTCCTATTTTTCAGATGATAGAGAATAAGAGAAAGCTTGACTGAGGTCATGGTGTAGATGAATTGGCATGGTGAATCACTCAACAAAAGCCTTTATTGAGCACTGACTGTGTGCCCAGCAGTGTTTTAGGTGCTAAGAATATAAGTGTGAGACAAACATCCAAGTTCCTGGCCTGGAGTTCTCCTTTAGGTGGGATGAGACAGTCCACCATTGGAGCTGGAGCACAGTCTGGGGACTATTGCTACGATCAAGCAGGGGGACAGAAGGTCTCAATTCAGCTGGTTGTGGTGAGAAAGGAAAGGGGGGACTGGTGAGACTCCAATCACTGGAAAGAGAATTCAAAGGGAGAAAATGAGATAAGATTTAGTGATATACAGAATACAAGGCTTCTGGAAAAGGTAGTTGCAATGACTTGTTCTCTGGTTTCAGCTGTTCATTTGGCTGGCAAATGCCTGCCAATTCCTATGATACCAAGAGGTTGGAGTCTAAAGACTGGGGCTACTATTACAGTCTGATCCATCTGTTTGAACGGTGCTGACTGGCGGTGCCTGTAGGACATTTCACTTTCAGCACCCCTTCTGATCACCCCCACCTGCCTTGGGTGCCTCCTTCTGCTTTAAACAGTTCTTCTCTTAGAAATAGATGGAGGTTTGAAGTGGTGAGTGAATAAGGTAAGGTTTGAAGCACTAAGACTTCATTGAGGTTTCTGTACTTTTCACACAAAAAACACTTGAAACAATCAATAAAACAACAATTCCTAAAGAAATGCTCTTTTTATGGTGGATTTTAGGCAAGCCAAGGGCTTTCTGATATTCAGTAAATTCCATTATGATGGTGGCCACCTAATCCAACTACACATAAAAAGTCAGCCTCTGCGTTCCTCCATGTTAAGGGAAGTGGAAGGAAGAGTTCACATACACGGTTCACATCGAGTGCAATGCTGAAGAAAGCTATTAGGAAGCCACAGCTTGCCAAATACAATCCAGTTTCAATCTCCCACCCCATTTCCAGATTTAAAGCTCTTCTCCTCTATCCACCCACACAGCTGGTGCTCAGACACTCTCTGCCCTGTAGCATCTCTTGAATTGGTTAGGTTCCTTTCTGTTCTGACAGTACAGTAGTCCCTCCCCAACCCTTAGCTTCCATTTTGCTTTCAGCTGTTTCAGTTTACCCGAGGTCAAGCATGGTCAGACAGAGATCTTTCTTCTGATGTGTCACTAGAAGGTCACAGGTATCCTAATACTATGTTATAATACCTATGGCTTTCACCTCACTTCATCTCATCACATAGATATTTTATTATCTCACATTAGCAAAAGAAGGGTGAGTATAGTACAATGAGGTATTTTGAGAGACAGCCCACATTCACATAATTTTTATTACAGTATATTGTAATTATTTTATTTCATTATTAGTTACTGTGGTTGATCTCTTACTGTCTCTAATTTATAAATTAAACTTTATCATAAATATGTATATATAGGAAAAACCACAGTATGTATGGGGTTTGGTACCATCTGTGGTTTCAAGCATCCACTGGGGGTCTCGGAATGTATACCCTGTGAAAAAAGGGAGACTACTGTATCTCAGTTGGGCATTGGAAGTTCCCAGAAGGGGTGGGGGGCATTTCTCCCCTGCAACCAACCTGAAGGTGAGCGGCATCTCTCTTGAGATGTATTGACCTTTTCTAGCTACACAAATTTGGGTTTGTCCTATCCAGTGAACAGTGGATTCAGATCTGATTGTGTTCCTTACTTAGATTACTCTGTAGCAGGAAAGGATGTTGTAAGCTGCTGAATCAAGTTCTGTTCATGGCTGAATGATGCAGAAAATCTGGATTCTTAATATGACTTTCCAAACCAATAAGCAAGGAATTTCTGATGCTTGCAGCATGTGCATTGTACTTAAAAGAACAGTCCCGCAGAACAAAGTGGAAAGTGTGCCTGTCCCTCCTGGCCCTCTCTGCATGAATATTTGCATTTTACCCCAAATGCATCTGAGATTCGGTGTTTGTCTCTTAATCTGACAGCACCTAACAGAGCCTGTGGCTCCCTCTCAATTGCCTTCTATTAATCAACTAAAGGTAAATTACATTTTAAAATATCCCCTTATCCTTCCGCAGAACTTCCGTTTCTTCATCTGCCCTAGCACTGTCCTTGATTTTGAGCTTGCTTTATTTTCCTACAGCTTCTGAACCTGGATAATCATCACCTCCACAGGCCCATGGGATCCCTCTTGCTAAATCTTTTTATGTGTTCTCTCCCCTTTTCTCTCTAATCTTCCCAAATCGCCACTCCCAGTTCCACGGGGGCATACAATACTCTTTCTCACGTGAGGGAAACAGGAAACCCAGCTAATCAGCTCCACTGGCCCCAGTTTTGTGGGGATTCAAATTGCCTGTTACCAACCCCTGTGTGAAGTAGGTTAACCCTTTTAGACGATCCTTGCCACTCTCTGCTTACTCACATCCCCTCCGGTCCCTTCCTCTCCCCCATCCTCATTAGCAGTGCCTGACCCTTGCAGAAATTCTCATCTCTTCTGAAGTTCTTTGCTTTATCTCTCTGTATCTTACCAGTGAATTCTTAAACTGAGTTGAAAACCTTCCTCTTCCTCCATCATTTTGCCTTTAACTTGAAAGTACCTAGTAGACATTGTTGGTATAAAAATCATTATTTATAGCAGTTCTGTTATTGTCTTATAGACTGTTGAAAATATGCCATCTCAGTCCCTGGGAAGCCTCGCTACAAAGAGCAAGTTACGGCAAGACACAGTAAGACAGAACATAGTTAAACTTCCCTCACAAATGCATGCCTGTTGAAGCCCTGGGGATATGATTCAGAGACTGGGTCACCAAAACAAACAGAAACAGAAGACAACTCCACCAACAACTAAAACAACCCAGGAAAGGATGTGACATTATTGAATGCAAAAGTATTTACTCGAGCTCATCTACCTTAGTTACTTTAAGAATATACCTATTTGGGGCACCTGGGTGGCTCAGTGGGTTAAGGCCTCTGCCTTCAGCTCAGGTCATGATCCCAGGGTCCTGGGATGGAGCCCCGCATCGGGCTCTCTGCTCAGCAGGGAGCCTGCTTCCCACCCCTCCACCCTCCTGCCTCTCTGTCTACTTGTGATTTCTGTCTGTCAAATAAATACATAAAATCTAGGGGCGCCTGAGTGGCTCAGTGGGTTAAAGCCTCTGCCTTCAGCTCAGGTCATGATCCCAGGGTCCTGGGATCGAGCCCCGGCATTGGGCTCTCTGCTCAGCAGGGAGCCTGCTTCTCTTCCTCACTCTCTCTGCCTGCCTCTCTACTTGTGATCTCTGTCAAATAAATAAATAAAATCTTAAAAAAAAATCTTTAAATACATAAAATCTTAAAAAAAAAAAGAATATACCCATTTAAGAAAAATATACATTTACTTAACCGGAAGATAGAAATTAACACAAACACAAAAACAACTTCCAATGGTAGATATAGTGTTAGACCCCGACTAGTTTGCTAGGGCTGCAATAACAAAGTACCACAAACTGAATGACTTCATAGAAATTTATTGGCCCCCTGATTTGGAGACAAGAAGTAAATAATCAAGATGTCAGCAGGATTGGCCCAATCTGAGCCTGTGAGAGAAGGCTCTGTTCCAGGATCCTTCCTTGGTTTGTAGATGGGTGTCTTCTCCCTGTGCCCCTTCATTTCATCTACTCTAGATGCTTATTTCTGTGTCCCAATTTCCCATTCTTATAAGGACACCAGTCATATTAAATAGTCTACCCTAATCACCTAATTTTAACTTAATTACCTCCATAAAGGCCCTATCTCCAAATAAGGTCTCATTCTGAAGTAATGGGGGCTAGGAATTCAGCCTATAAATTTTGAGTCCCCATGCTTCTGATTCAGGCTGGCTACCTACTTTGCTGGCTACCCAAAGTAAGATAAAAATGAGGTGTCCTGCCTGGGGCAGGGAAGACAAGTCAATCTCCACTTCCTGTGAGCCCACAAGGGATTGCAGCCTCTGTGCCAGGAAGTGCTGGACTCAAACTCAGTACCTGGATTGGGGATAGGTGACAGGCTCCCCACTCAGTCCTCACCAAATACGCCTGGTGCTGTCAGCCTAGTGGGGATAACCAGGGCCTTTCTCCTCCCTGAGATGCCACTGGCCTTCCACTAGCAGACCCCAGTCCTCCTGTCTCCCAACCTGAACACAGCCTGTTGGCACAGTGGATGGAGGGTAGGAGTGGGGAGGCAGCAGCTTAGAACACATCCAGGGGATCTGGCGGGGGGTGCGTGGGTGGATGTGACACAAGTGGGACTGAGCTTGAGGTAAGGCTTCTAGCTTCTGGTTCATGCTCTGTTGTCCCATGAGCTTTCATGCCCAAACCACAAATTCAGAGATTAAAATTATTAAGAATTACAAGACCCCCAAACCACAGAACATTAAACACCAAATGCAATGCCCTGCTGAGGACAGCACTCTGTGTGTCTTCATTGGCCACATGACCACCAGCCCACCCTGTTCTTACCTGAACAAATCTACCACTACAGAAGAAGAACTTTGGCAAACTACAGAGCACTTCTTTTATGGCAGAACTGCTTGAAGCTGAACAGTAACTGCCTTGGTTTCTCCATCTGCACAATGGGTATAGTAATAGCACTGGCTTCATAGGATCATGAAAAGGATGACCTCAGTCACTATGATCACTCTATAAATTTTTTTTGATCACTCTATAAATTTTAACAAAAGAAAAGCATATCTTAATGTTGAACATGGATAGTGCCAAATAAGACAACAATGCTTTTAGTTGGACAATCACTTTGAATTTCCTCTTATATTTTCATAAGTGAAAAGGAAAATTCTCAAGAGCAGAATGCCAAAAGTCAGAAATAGTAAAACTTTTTACGAGCATATTTTTTTTATGCTGACAAGCTTTTTTTTGCATTGATTTTATTATCTGGGAGGCTGAATATATTTTTAGGTTAGCCATTTACTTTTTTTAAATCAAGGTTTCATTTAAATTCCAGTTAGTTAACATACAGTGTACTATTAGATTCAGATGTACAATTTAGTGATTCAACATTTCCATACATCACCCAGTGCTCATCACAAGCAGAGCGCTCCTTAATCCCCATCACCTATTTCATCCACTTCCCTTCTACCTCTCCTCTGGTAACCATCAGTTTGTTCTCTACAGTTAAGAGTCTGTTTGTTTGTCTTGTTCTCCCCCCTCCCCCTTTATTCATTTGTTCTTTTTCCTAAATTCCACATATGAATGAAATCATACGGTATTTGTCTTTCCCTGACTGGCTTATTTCACTTAGCATAGTAACATATTTCTGAACTGTAGTATTCTCTAGTATTCTGAGAATTTTATAAATTAAAAATTATAAATTAAAAAATCATGTGGCCACACATGAAAGCAGAAACCTCTTATTTGTTTTGTTTAGCTCTGTATCACAGAACCAATTTACAGAAATTATAATAATATTCCTCCCTTTTTCTTGAGTGGTTTTATTAAATTTTTTTCCCCTGAATGACTTAATACAGTGTTTACAAGGCATTCTTTTGTTTCTTTTATGAACTGTATTTCTTTTAACTCTGAATAATTAAAAAAATGTGATTTATGTTCCTAGCTTTGTATTGGAACATCTCCTAAAAGGCTTTCAAGGATAATTTCTAAAAGAAAGTGGAGGCAAGGGTCTATGAATGTCTCAACTATATTACTTTGATAGATCATATGAGGATTCATCACACAGGGATGAGTTTAGAAGAGGCAAAACAAAGGAATCATTTCTTCAGAGAACCAGATATACATAAGCAAATTGTTAGGTCAAGAAAGGGGAAATGAGGGGACATGTGAGCCCTCAGTGTGACTCCACTGTTCTGGTCATTGGCTTGGAACCTGCACTGTGTGGTATCAGTTACTCTACCAATCAACAATAGGAAGAGTTAGAAGCTTAATGAGAAAAAGTATAGCACCAGGAAAACTGGAAGTCTATGTTGACTCTTAAAGGCTCATGAGGAAAACAGCCAGTCAGAGAAGCTGGAATGAGAAAAGCCTGACGTGGAAGAGATTCTGAGAGGTGATGATGAAGTCAGGAGAAACAGAATCAGGTGGTGGGAGTGACTGATGGCTGAACAGGACAGCCAAACCAGTATCTGATCAGGCTTTTACTTAAATTCCACATCTCTAGATTAGGAGAATGGCTCATTGCCCAGGAGTGTAGGAATTGCCTACAATGTTTTTTAAAAAATCAAGAGCTTTTCTGCTTTATGAAAATATTCACTCTTACATGTAGACATACTGGTTTGGAAAAGGAGGAACTGCAGAGAACAAGAGTCTGGCTTTCTGTTCCTCCTGTCACAGAATCAAATCACGTGCTCCCATCAAACAACAGGATACAGAATGAACGATTTAATGAGCTCACAAGGCTATGGGGGGGGGGGTGTCTTTTGCATTAGCGCTTGAGTGCCTGATTCAAATTCCCATTTTTCAAGTTCCTATTGGTGCAAGCTCTTTAACCTCTTTCATGCATAAAGAAGGGTATGTAGTAATAGTTCCTACCTCATTGTGGTGAAGGTTTAGTGTGTTAATGTATGTGAAATAGCACACAGTAATCATTCTTCAAATGTTAGGTACTATGAGGAGCAGTCAAGGGAGCCATTGTTACTGTTGTATCAGAAATGGAAGCTAAGGGAAAATCTCAGGGTCACCACGTCTCCCCACTGCTGCCTCCAGATGGTGGCTCTCATCACCCTCTGTCAGAAACCTCTCCACCATGACACACAGTCTTCCCTTTCTCAACACTGGGGTGCCCCATCCTGACCTCTTCCTTACATTCGTTGTGACTTTGAGGCCTGCAGAGTCCCCGTTCTCCTCTCCACCTCAAAGCCTTTAACTTCTGCACAGAAGGTCATGGTTGATGAATGGGTCATGATTATCAATGTATCAATTATCAAAGGAAGTAGAATGGAACAGAGTAGATGAGTAGGAGCACATCGCATGAGGTAATGGTATTTTTAAAATGAACCTTTTGTTTCACACAAGTTATGTCTGTATTGCTGTGCATGCTGGGTTCCTCAGCTTCCTCTGCTCCAAGGACCTTCTTCCAGCTGTCCCCCCACTTCAGTGACCACGCCTACAACCACACCTTCTACCTGGTCACTGACAAGAAAGGATCCACCTCCAAAACTTGTTATTTCTATTGTATAACCACTGTCCCTTCTGTTCTGCCATTTCTTCCATGTCTTTCACTGTTTATTATTTTTAATTTTCTTCTTTTTTAACCCATATTTCTTGAGTCCAAACCTTCTGCTTCTCAGTATTCCTGCTATGACTGACTTAGCTCAGGTCATCAACGTCTTTCTTCATGAGCAGTCGATTTAACCTCTCACATGGGCTCTTTGCTGCCTCCCATAACCGCCCTCTTCAAGTCCCAAACCGACCGTGGCATTCTGAAACTTGAAAGTGTGTTCTGGTTCCCTTTTGTCTGAACTCATGAGGTTCTTCTCAGCAGTACTCAATTCATACCACCAGAATTTACTTTCCTTAAGCAGAGTTCCTCTAACCAAACTCTTCGTTTCCTCATCTCTTGCATGCATCCAAATATAGATCAGTCACAACTTCTTGTCCTGCCACGACCCAATTCTGGGGATCTACTCCATCACAGCCCCTGATGGAGTAGATCCGTGTATGTGTCTCACACCACAATCACAGCCTACCAGCCACGGGAAGGCCTCTAATTCAAGGGCAGAGTGCAGGGACTGGCCAGCATGCTATGACAAATGTGGCCAGATTCCTCTCTTAGGAAATTAGGCAACTCCTCCAAGGAAGCTGTGGGAGCTACACATGAAAGGTCCTGCAAGCTGAAGCAAAAGAAACCAGTCCACAGAAAGAGAACCAAATAGGGACCAGCAAGCAGTCCCTGAGAGAGAGAAACAGAGAAAGTAGGTGCTTTATTTCAGTGGCCAGTTCTCAGTTCCCAGGAGGCTTGGCCGCACAGGAGAGCCTGTCCTTGGGCCCCCCTTCAGATCTTAGTGCCCTTATAGCCAGTCTCGTGTTTGCCTGAGTGACCTTCCGTGGGACCTCTTTCTTCCATCCAAAAGAGCTTAGACTAGAACTTTCAGACATACTACCCAACATGTGATTTTGTGCCTTTGCACACATTCTGTGCTTTCTGGAGGAAAGTTGCCTGTGTGGCAACTACCTACTTATCTTTTGGGAAAATAAATGCCCTTTTGTAGTCCGCAGCCCCTCAGGCCAGTCCCTACTGAGTATGCCTTAAGAACTTTGCTCATTCCCTGTTATCGTAACATCTTCTGCACTGTTTTGTAATTTTTTGTGTTTCTGTATCTGTTTCTGGACTCTCAGCCTCTTGAGGACATATCCTGCTCATATTTTTATCTCCCCAATCTGGGAGTGAGTAGCAGATTCCATTGGTTATCCATACCGCCTACCCTGGAGGTCATTTACCGGAGAGAGTTCTCATATTTTCTGACTGATTCTCTGTGTCTTCTTGCCTGACAGTGCTCCATGCAGGCCAGAGACCAGGAGATTAGTGCCCCAGGAGGGACCCTGCATTAGGGAGGAATGGGAGTTGGTGGATGAATACCTGTTTCCTGCCCTCAGTGGGTCCACTGCGTTCTCCACAGTCACTGAGAAGGGCTTCTGTGAAACTGAGCACCTTCCCTCTCTCATTTCCTCACTCCTTCATTGTGTCTTCTACAATCACCTCCCAAATAAACTACTTGCGTCGAAATAAATACATGTCTCAGGGATTACTTGTGGGTGAATCCAATCCAAGAAGGGAGACAAGGCACACAGTGCTCAACAGATAGTGAATGAACAGCTGAAACCTTCAGCTCCTCACCTCTCTTCCCATTGGCACAGGATTTCAAGAGAAGACCCTACCCCTTTACCCCAGTTCAGTCTTCTTCTAGACAGTCTCCATGGTCATGCACCTTTACCTCAGGCTTATCAGCACCCCAACCTCCTTGGTCACTGGTCATTCAGAAAAGCCTACCCTGACTGTCCTGAAGGAATAACGCAGCCCCAGTCTCCCTCCAGTCCTGCCCCTGGGGAGATAAGTACTGCTGAGGAAAGTCTCCTATTATTGGCTGGTTGAGGCCATTTCACATCATTTTCAGCTCTCAGTACAGCTTTAAAATTCTTTTATTGTTCCCGATTATTTCCTTTAGCAACATCTACTGAGACTATGTCCACCTTTCCCCAGAGTGTCCACTCCCATCTTCATTCTCCCACTTGCCCTCCCAGTGTTAGCATCCTTAAGTGAGTGAAGTTACCAAGTTGCAGCACTTGCTAGAAGAGCTCAGTCTCCAGAATCACAGTGAGGCCTGTGTGATAGCCCACTAGAGGTGGGATACAAGCTGAAGACGTGCCAAGTACAGTGCTGCACACAGGGCAGTATATGATTGGTAAAGGACTGTCAACCTGTCAGAATGGTCTGGACGGATCAGAGAAAGATGGTGCTGTGGGGATACTGAAGCAAAAGGACAACACTTGAGGAAGTACTATTATTTCCTCCGTTTTTATATATGAAGAAACTGAGGCATAGAGAGGTGAAGTAACTTGTCCAAGGTGACATTGCTGATACATGGTAGAGACAGGATTTGGACCCATACAGTCTGGCTCAGGGACCATGAACTTGACTATTATATGACATTGTATCTATAGACTTTTGGACACAAAAATTATTGGTAAATGAAAAATCAGCACAATAACATCCATCAGCTGCCTCCCAAGACTGGGATGCTTATAATTCATATCAATTCAATCAATAATACAGATGAAACAACTCAGATGATAGCTATCTCAGGTCCCTTCCAATGCTAAGATTTTTTTTTTCCATCTTGGTATAGACAGGAAAAACCTGATTTCTAGATTATACTAGAAACCCATCTAGATTATACTTAAAATTTTACTGATGTGGGTGATTGAAGTCAGGAGGGGAGCCTGTGCAAGGATTGGCGCATTCAATGTCACACAGTCTCCAATGCCACACTTTCAGGGAATACCAGTAACACCATTTTCATACCTGACTAATCTCTCTGCCAACTATGTCAGATTTTCAGATTTGCAAACTGTCACTTGGAATGTACAGGAGGTAGCAGATGGTTTGTTGTTGACCACTAAGATGAAGGCACTGATTAGAAACTATCTCAGGCCAGGATTTGGGTCTGCTGCTGCATATATTAAGGATTAGCTCATTAGTGCTAACTCTGGCTCAGAGGCTCACTGGTGCATTTTCTCTGTGTGGCTTGGGTGCAGCTTCTGTCCTACAGACTGCTGCCCTGTTCTAGAGACCGAGTGCTCAGGCACATTTTAAAATATAAAGGAGTAAGCACTGTATGGTAAACTCTTAGTGGAGATGGATCCTACCAGGGGATCAGATGTACATCCACAAGACCCTCCTTTCCTTTCCTTTTTTTCCTTTTCTTTCCCTTTCTCTTTCTTCCTTCCTTCCTTTCCTTTCCTTTTTTCTTTTCTTTTCTTTCCCTTTCTTTCTTTCTCTCAAGATTTTATTTATTTATTTGACAGAGAGAGAGAGGGAGAGCACAAGCAAGGGGAGCAACAGACAGAGGGAGAGGGAGAAGCAGGCTCCCCTCTGAGCAGGGGATAGCCCCATATGGGGCTCTATCCCAGAACCCTGAGATCACGACCGGAGCTGAAGGCAGATGCTTAACTGACTGTGACACTCAGGTGTCCCCACAGGACCATCTTCATTGAATTTACCAAGAAGGTTAAGAGGTCTTTGATCTTTGGCCATTTTAGAGTAGGAATTACTCAACCTGTCCCTGATAAAGCCTTGTGGGAGTGCTAGGGAATACAATCCAGAAAAGATTACCTCAAAATTGTAGGCATAGTATGTTGAAAAGGAAAAAAAAAGAAAAAAGAAAAAAGAAAGAACAATGTACTCAGGCCTGGATCACACCTTGTTTAACCTGTTCTTTCCAAACTCATTCCCAAAGGTGGAGGAGGACAGAGGCTTCCTGGAGACTCCTGCTGGTTTATTTACCCCTGCCTCCCTCCTCCTTTCACAGAGAAGCTTCCAGTTTGGGACACTAGACTCTCTGCCTTAGAGACAACCATGCAGATGGTTTTTCTCGGCTGTGGACCCCTGCAGGATACCCTCCCCTCATGACTACAGAGCTTTCATGAGTCTTCTGGGTATTGGGTGCTGAATAACTGTTTGGTGACTTGATCCAGGTGTGCATGTGGGCTGTGGGGTTGACTTTGAAGGAACTCTGGCTCACAGGCATGCCAGATGCCTTAGGAACAATCTCGTTTACTCCTCGGTGGGCCTCTGGATATCCCACACCCCACTTGTCTTATGAGAGAAACTGAGAGGCATAAGGTTATTGGCTTCAGTTTGCACAGTTCATTGCCTACAGAGGCTCCACGCCCCCATTTGGTCTGCAAGGTATTAACAGAAAAGATTAGGTGTTCTTTCCTGAAGGAGCAGAGGAATGGAAGCCTGGCTTGGGGCCACTGGGCAAGTGGCGGCACACATCCAGGTTTGCTTTGGGAGCGGACAAAATGGGACATCTTTTTTGCCATCATTTATCTGAGAGATGATCATTTTGAAATGTCATTTTGAAATAGTCCCTGGCCAGAGCTTAGTCAAGTTTTGCCTTCAAGCCCAGGCGGGGCCCGTTGCCCCGCTGCCCGCGGATGCCTGGAGGATGCGGGGCTGGAGGAGGAGGATGCGGGCCAGGAAGAGTGGGATGCAATGCCAGTCCGGGTGCAGGACTGGCCCATCCGCCGGCCTTCTCGGGATTAACGAGACGCGGCCACCATATAAATACGGTCGCCTTGGTTGCTCACCCCTTCCTGCCCCAGTTTCGCCCCTTCCTTCTCTGCCGTAACCACCCCCAACCCCCTCTGTGCGGGTCTGATCTCTCTGGCCCGGGGGACACTCACCCTGCCACGGGACCGACTCGTGGGTAAGCGCGGTTACCGCGCCCTCGGCGAAGCTCCGTGGCGCCCTCAGCAGAAGCAGCAGAGGTAGCGACCGCAGCAACAGCATCGCTAACCACTGGGCTCGCCGGGCGCCCAGGGTGATGGTCGCAGGGAGCCAGCTCCAAGCCCGAGCGCGGGGCCGCGGCGCTGGAGGCGGGACCGCAGCCCGCTCGGTGATCCACGCCTCCCGGGAACTCGCCACCCCAGCCTCCCGGAGGTCCACTGTGTTGTCCCTGTCGCCACAGTGTGCGGACACTCGGGGCTCTGGGCTGGAGACCGGGAAGTTGCGGAGTTTTTTCCCCGCCCTACTCACTCCAGCTTGGAGAAGGAGGAGGAAGAGGCGGTGGACCATCAGCCCGTCCCAGAAATTCCTGCCTTTGGGGTGGGGAGAGAGGAGGGGTGAGAGGAGTTGCCCGTTGCAAGCTCCTCCCGCTTCCTGTCCCCTCTCTCCTTCCTGGGGGAGGCCGACAGGAGTTGGGGATGAGCAAGTTGAGAATCTCTGGGACAGAAGTCTGACATCTGGGTTCGCAAACCCCCCGGATTCTGGTAAACACTGCAGGGTTGGCAGCAAGCAGTTTAGAGTAAACCAAGCTACTCTCTGAACCCAGGCGCTTTGGGAGTACTCTGGACCTCCCCTCCCTTGGAATGTGGACCATGGAGATTCGTGGGGTGCACCAGGATCCTCCCTCAAAGTACCCCAACGTTCTTCCATTAGTTGAGCTCCTTTTCTTTTTTAAATGCGGTCTACCCACTTTCCATCTCCTGGGATCCCCCTAGCCCAGCAAAATAGCTGGGTTAACCTACATTACAGCTGTTATCCCACTTAATAGCTGAGAAAAGGGGTGGGGAAAGTCAAAATGATTTGCTCAAGGTCTAGTAAAACTTACTCCCTAAACTAGTTAAGTAGGAAAAGACTAGAATGTAGTTCTTCTAACTGTAGTCTTCCCCCCCTTTTTGCCCCCCCTTTTTGTTTTATTTTACACCTTTTCAGTGTTCCAGCATTCATTGTTTATGCACCACACCCAGTGTTCCATGTAATACGTGCCCTCCATAATACCCATCACCAGGCTCACCACCCCCACTTCCCTACAAAACCCTCAGTTTGTTTCTCAGAGTCCACAGTCTCTCATGGTTTGTCTCTCCTCCAATTTCCCCCAAATCACCAGCAGAACACTAGAAACATTTAATATTCACAAGAACAAGCTAACATAAGACCTTTCCTAAATAGTCATTAAGACATGAGAGGGGGGAAGGGAGCTTAAAAAAAAAAAAAAAAAGAATGGATCTTGAAGGACCTTTCTCGGATGCTTATTGGGTAAGATCAAACCAACATTTCTGAGTTAACAGCGTCTTCCCTAGACTGAATTGCATCCTCCTCCCCCAGTTCATATGTTGAAGCCCCAAACCTCTATATGATTGTATTTGGAGATAGGACTTTTAAGAGTTAATTACATTTAATGGAGTCTTAAAGGTAGGGTCCTAGATAGGATCAGTGGCCACATGAGGACACAGCAAGAAGGTGACAGACCATATGCAGGCCAAGAAGAGAACCCTCATCAGAAACTTGAAACTTTGCACCTTGATCTTGGACTTTATAGCCTCCAGAACTGTGAGAAATAGATTTCTCTTGTTTAAACCACCCAAAGTATGGTATATTCTTATGGCAGCTCAACCAGAAGAATGCACTATTTTAGCCCGGTTCCCCAAAAAGCATAACCTAGGATGAGATCCCTGGCAGGAAATGGGATTGAAGACCAGAGTGAAATAGGGAAGAAGGGAAAGCCACTGCCTTGGCCACTGCAGTAGCAACATGTGTTCAGTCCTTCAGGAGCCTCCGAAGGCCTCAGAACTGTCTGTCCTGAGGAAAAGAGGAAAGCATTTACCTATAGGCTTACCATTCCTGCTGGGCAAGCTGATTCTAGGGTTATTAACTCCTCTGCACATTTCTTTGGCAATGGTGAGCTTTAAGTGTGGTCCAATGCCTTGGCATCTCAGAGCCCCAGTGGAAGACAGCAACAGAAGTATGGCATGACTAGAGGTGAGGTGCTGTCAGATTGCCCCAGAAGGAAGCTGGGGCAGCCTGTGCAGGGCTGGCTGCTACAGAGGCAGCTGGAATAAGAGATGAGGCTGAGAGAATGTGAGACTTTCCAGTGTGGGTACTGAGTCAATAGCATATCATTAGACGTAGAAGTTAGCATCTCTGCCTGAAAACATGCAGAAAAGGGATGCCTTTAGCATACTGACTGTAGAGACTTTAAGAGACTGTAGAAGTATTTCTCCTGTGGCCTCAGAAGCACATTGTGTGCTATGGGAATATATTCAAAGTAGGTGATTCAGGCCTGAGTGGGCTGGCATCTGCTACAGCTGTCAAGTGCAATCCACATGCATAACCAGGTAGCAAAGTGTAATAGTGTTGCCAATCTTTAGTGAAGGACAGTGCAGGGAGAGTAAAAAGGGAGAGAGGTCAGGAGGAGCTAGAATGATTGTACAGGGTTAGATGTATTCAGAAAGGTTGGAGGAAGAGGCTGTGTTGGGACGGGAAGAAGCTGTGAAAAAAAATACAGCGGTTTTAGTGAGAAATGCTTGTATAAGCAACTGTGAGTAGATGGGCCGGGCTGGGGCAAAGGGCAGCTATTGGGGCATCCTGGCCAATGACGTTAGTCACTGGGACATTGGGTTACCCACTGGCTGTGGGATCCAGGTGAGACAGTCATCTGCCCTGGGCTTCAGTTGTACCCTCTGTATAATGAAAAAAGGAGAAAGCCTTCCTCGACCCAAAGCAGAGAATATTCCAAAGTAGCAGAGCTATGAATATGAGCAGGAGTAAAAGGGGAAACAAACCATATTTCATCTAAGAGCAATTAGTGTAATGAAGAATGGTGATGACAGCTTCCTGGCCTCCCGACACCACATTTCCTATTCAACAATTAGAAGACTCAGAAAAGAGCTAGTTTTTCATCTCTTCCTGAAGTATTGTGGCTTTGAGGTGAACATCCGTGGCAAAGAGCTCTTTTAGCCTTGGAGAAAATTATTTTTCCCCATACCTCGGTCTTGTGTGCGTGTGTATGTTACATTTATGATACAGGATACATAACGGTTAAAAGAGGGGCTCTGTCACCTACCAGCAGGTTACTTAGCCTCCTTTGGCCTCAGTTTCCTGTGTAAAATGCAAATGGTAACATTTGCTTTTGCTTTATAGTGTTGCTGTATTAAATAAGTATGTGCAGTGCTTAGCACAGAGTCTGGCCTCCTGAGAGGGTTCATTTGTGGGAAGGTGGGTCCTGTTGTATTGTTGTCTTCTGACCCCAGCCAGGAATGGGGTGGCTAGAGCTCTGTGCCTTCAGGCCTTTGCATATCTCTCCATTGCTCAAAGTATCACTTTGAATTAGACTTAGTTATTTGATTATATCTCTCACTTGAATGTGAGTTCCTTGGGGGACTGACTATATTTTCCTTCTCTGTGACTCTGCAGGGCAGCACCGTTCCTGGTACTTAGTGAGTTGTCAAAAAGTTTCTGCTGAATGAATGAGTGAATGAAGGGAGGTGGGCTCAAAGGAATATAGTGTTTGGAGTCATTTGAAACTCGAGAAAAACATTAGAATCTGAATTATGTTGAATGAAAACAGTGGAGAAAATTCAGGGATTTAAAACTCACTTCAGGTATGGGTTATGGTGAGGGTCAAAATTAACCAATATTTTTTGAGCAGGAAATCAGAGAATCAGGGTCTCAGCAAGAAATGGGGAGGCTCGGATTTATAGTGAAGATCTAATGAAAGAACTATGAAGTATGGGCAGTGTGAAAGGGACCAAAACAGGATGGTGAAGACCTAGTTTCTAGCAAGTTCTGGAAGCTGTTGTTGCTACACCTGGGATTAAAGGAACAAGGGCAGGGAGCATTCACAGGATCCTTGTGAGAGCTATACCCGTGAGACAGGGAACACCCAATGGCACAGGACAGCAACTACTACCAAACTAAGGTTTGTCAGAGAGGACGCTCGGAGACTAGTCTGCTCTATCTTCTCCCCCACACTCTGTTCTTTTCCCATCAGACAAACCCAGGCAGAAGTCAGTGGACAAGGGGCCAACAGAGGTCAGCTTCACAGAGCACAGAACAAGGTAGAGAACTACGGACAGTGATTCTGGAGAGTCGGGAAAAATTATCCAATGCAAGTACCTTCTGTCAATTTTTGTCCTGGTATGGAGGTTACAACAAAGAATAGGGCATAATGAATCCTGGCCCATGATCAAAAACTTTAGATTCTAGGAGAAAAAGCAAACAGGTAGCCAAACAATTATAATAGGATACAATGCATATCATGATATGAGGATATATCTGAAACTTGACAAGTACTTAGGAGGGCCACTCATCAAGGCTTAAAGCTCTGAGAAGGTTTCTAAGAAAGAGAGGCATCTGAACTGACTCCTCGAATACTTAGCTGACCTCAAAAGGTACAGTTAAGAAAATGAAAATGAAAACCACCAACTGGGACAAAATATTTGCAAATCATATAAAGAACTTGTATCTAGACCATATAAAGAATCTTCAAACTCAATAATAAGAAACTAATCCAAGTAACAAATAGGCAAAAGATTTGAACAGACACTTCACCCAAGAAGATATTCAGATGGGAAATAAATATATGAAATTATTTTCAAGACCGTTAGGCATTAAGGAAATGCAAATTATACCACAAATGTATACTACTATATACCTCTTGAGTGGTTAAAATTGAAAAGGCTGACTATACTAAGTGTCAGCAAGGTTGAGGAGAAACTGGAACTCTTACACACTGCTGATAGGAGTGTACAATGGCGTGATCACTTTGGAAACCAGTTTGTCAGTCTTGAAAAGTTAAAAAACATGTAGGTACTTAGTTTCCTAGAGCTGTAGCAAGTACAACTAGGTGGCTTAAAACAACAGGAATTATTCTCTCACAATTTTAAATTTATTAAATTTTTATTTTTAAAAGATTTATTTAGTTGAGAGACAGAGAGAGAGAGGTGGAGGAGAGACGGAGGGGGAGGAAGAGAGAGAATCTCCAGCAGACTCCCCGCTGAGTGGGGACCTGACGTGGGACTGGATTCTGTGATCCTAAGATCAGGACAGGAGCTGGAATCAAGAGTTGGGCACTCAATGGACTGAGCTACACACGCACCCCTCTTTCAGAGTTTTTTAGACTGGAAGTCCAAAATCAAGGTGTTGGCAAGGTTGGTTGTTTCTTGAGGCTCTGAAGGAGAATCTCTTCCATCCTTCTTTCTGGTGGCTGCTGGTAATTCTTGTCATACCTGGCTTGTAGCTGCATCACTGAAAAATCTACCTCCATTATCCCATTGCCTCCTTCCCTGTATATCTCTCTGTGTCTTCATATGGACTTCTTATAAGGACATCAGTCATTAAAATTCTGAAAAATGTAAACCAATCTGTGGTGACCAAAAGCAGAATAGCAGTTGCCTAGAAATGGGAATGGAAATGTGAGAGAATTAGCTGAACTATGTTCTAGACAGAAGGAATAGAGGTGAGAGTTGACATAAAGTACCTGAGGATATTTTGTAGCAGAGAGATTGGGTATTGAGGTGGGAGGTTCTGGAAACACTGAAGCTAAATAGGAAAGCTGGGGCTAGGTCCAAAATCACGTTGAAAACATTCATGCTAAAACCAGTAGGAAACCATTATGGGGTTTCACTTTAACCAGATTTATGTGTTACATTTTAGAGAGGACATTCCTGCTGTAGAATAGAGAATGGATTAGACATGAGTGTTTTATGAGGCTGAGGAGACTGCTGCAGGAGTCTGGACAAAAAGATGGCTCATGATTGGACTAGAGAGGAGACAGCGGCAGACTGGGAGAAGTGAACGCATGTTGCAAGATGTTTAAGAGGAAGAATCAACAAGATCAGGTGTGTTAGATAGAGAAATTGACAAGAATGATGATATCTTTTGTGGCATGGCCAATCTGGGGGCCCCATCCACTGAGGAACAAGTTTGGGGAAGGAGTAGGATTTCAGTATGTGGTATGTGGAGAGACTTATGGGACATCCAGGTGGAAATATCCATAGGACAGTTTCATATATGTGTTTTAAAATCAGGAACAGGATGGGAACATACATTTGGAAGTTATCTGTTATTGATAATCAAAGCCATGGGAATAGATGTGACTGTTGTAGATTGAGAGAGAAGAGAAGACGCCTGAAAAGAATCAGAGGGAACAAGAACATTTAAAGGACAGCTACAGAAGCAGACTGACAAGGGCTTAGGTGTCTAGAAGCTGGGGAGGAGTATTTCAAGGAGAGAGCCATCAACAGTTTCATATACTCTGGAGAGGTCAAAGGATTCAGGACAGAAATGTGCACTGGATTTAGGGACAGGGAGTTAAGTTAGGACCTTAAGGAGAGTGCTTCTAGTGATTGATGCCACAAGATGCCTTAGTGGTTGGGGGTGACTTGGAGCAGAGCCACCCAGTGTAAACAGTTCTTTCTTTCTTTCTTTTAAAAATATTAATTAATTAATTTAGAAATTTTTATTTATTTTTAAAATTAACATATAATGTGTTATTTACCTTAGGGGTATGGGTCTGTGAATCATCAGGCTTACACATTTCACAGCACTCACCATAGCACATACCCTCCCCAGCCACCCTATCCCTACCTGCCCCCAACAACCCTGTTTGTTTAGTGAGATTAAGAGTCTCTTATGGTTTGTCTCCCTCCCAATCCCATCTTTGTAAACAGTTTTTTTAAGCAGTTCATGGTTATTGGGAGAAGGAGAAATAGCTGTATGGGCTGTGGGTACATGCTTGGGGATGAGAACATATGCAGTTGTTATTATTACCATTTTGTTAGTTTTTAGGTCAGAGACTTGAGCATGTCTGAATGTTGATGGGAAGGATCCAACAGAGAGGGAGAAGTCAAAGGTATTTACTACTGGAAATGTCAGAGGCAGAAATTTCTGGAGCAAAAAGTAAAAGGATTCATGTTAGAAGGATTCATGTTACAGCAGGAATGAAGGAAATAATGGTTGTAGACCCAGATTAAGTCTGAACGCTGAGGGTAGAGAGTCCTCTCATCCACTAGGTTCTAGTTTCTCTGTGAAGTACCAGGGAAATTCATATACTGGGAATGAGGACAGAGCTGGAGTCAAAGAAAGGAGGTGAGGCTAGTTCTGATGCCCACAGAGAGAGCTGCTGCGGCTATGTAGTGGGAAATCTGAGCATTACCAGGGACACAGATGTGGTCAAGGACCATGAATTTATAATGGATCATGTATTTTCTTAATAATGCTCAATAACCCAGGTACATGCAGGTAGAAGGGGGCCACTGGGCTTCATCTTAAATGGTGTTACCCAATCGAGATGTTACATACAAGGGAGTTGAAGATATTGACAGGAGAAAGGTTGATGATGGTGGTGGGGTCACACAGAACTTGATGTCAGATCACAGAGTGGCAAGTGGAAGTATGGAGGGGGGAATCTGGGGTCAGACTCTTAGTTTCAGATTCTGGCTTTGTCACTCACTAGTTGTGTGATGGGTCACTTGCATGACCTCCACGTGCCTTAGTTGCCTCGTCTGCACAATTAGCATAAAACTAGTCACTAACTTCTTCAGAGATTACATGAGTTAAAACTGAAAAAGAAAAATGACCGACACATAGTAAATACTCAGCAAAGTGGTTTTTATTATTAATTATTGTTACTTAAAACAAATAAAAGATATTTGGGGGCAAGAAAGAATGAGTATTAATTTGGTTTCTTGCTGGATTGAGAGAAAAGCCATACCCTCATCCTCCTTTCTTCTTAGTAGCTGTCTTTTATGGAGTGTTTGTTGGGTGCCAGGCTTTGCTCGTGGTGTAGTAGTTAAAAGGTCACCCTGCCTGTCTGGGAATCTGCTCTGTGACTATGCCAAGTCATTGCACCTTACCCAGCCTGTTTCCTTTCTGTCAAATGGAATAATACGAGTATCCACTCCATTCATAGGCTGTGGGTACGTGCTTGGGGATGAGAGCAAATGCGGTTGTTACTGTTATCATTATGTTAGATTTTAGGTACCAGGCACAACTGAGCCTCCGGAAATGGAGCCACAGGCATTTTCCATAACATATGGAAAACACTCATAATCTGGCAAATAGTGAATCCTCATGAAATGTAATTACAATTGTTAGATAATACCCACAACACTCACATCATGGGGTAGATGTTACTGTAGTCATTATATATGGATGAGCACCCTGAGGGAGTTCAAGTGACTTACTGCTAAAACCCTACCTTGAGCTGCCTGTTAACCTCATGTGATAAGCTATCTCATTAAGAGGAAACTGTACTGTGGATAAAAAGGAATGTTGGTTTATCGAAGACAGAAGTTTTCTAACCCATTTAATATCTATTTTTAGCAGCCTTCCCCCAGCCATTTATTAAGGTCTTCTGGATGTGTTAGAAATATCACTGTATGTTGTGATTTAGCAACACCATGGTATTTTAACTAATAACACACGCAGTGGCTGGAGTACTAACGGGAGAAAACAAGGGACAACCCATTGGGCTAAGGGCCAGTTTCAGAGTAAGTTAATGAACTAGTTTTTCACCTTAATCCAGCCAGCAATTTATATCAATTTAATTCAATTAACAGCTTTCCCAGTGTGTGGTATTTAGCCAGAAAGAAAGTTCCAGTCACGTGAATGTTTTAGCTGAGTCTCTGTCTCCATTGGGTGTGCACAGGATGTCTGAAATCTGCCCTGTCAGTGCAGAGCCTAGTTTCCGCATGCTCATGCTTTCTTCTGCCTTCTTCTGCCTGTAACCTTGGAAAGGATGTGCAGAGGAAGCAGGCAAAGGGGCACACATCCGTAAACAAAGGAGGAGAACCCTCCAGAGGGAATGTTCACCGAAGCGCTTTCTCAAAGCCTTGTATCTCTGTTTGTCTACCAGAGACAACCTTTGGGCTCTACCTTTCCTAGAACTTGAATGGAAAGGCTGGGGAGTGATCTATATTTATTTAACATCTATTAATCATTTTCTAGTAATTTAGATATTCTATTCCATTTAATATTCTGAAATGTATATAAGATAGTTTTTGTAATCACCAATGTTCCTTTTAAATAAAAACAATAATGAAATAGAAGGGTTGCTGCACCTCTTAATTTCATCTAAAGACTCCCCAGAAAAATCTAGACAGAATCTGTGAGTGTGTTCTCCTCTTGAAGGAGTATGTAAGGGTCTGAGAAGGAGGCAGATAGAGAGCAGGGTAGAACTGATGGGTTAAAAAATCCTTCTTCCATTATTTCTTAGCTGTGTTAGTTTGGTCAAATTACATAATCTTGCTAAGTTTTGTCTCTATACGTGGGACAATAAAAACCTACCTTACAGGATTATTGTAAGATGAGAAATAATGTGAGCCAAATGCCAGCACAACTGGGCCTGCAGAAATGTAGCCACAGGCATTCTGAGGTAGGGAAAATGATCCTAATGAATCAGGGACAAAGAAGTTTCTGGTATGTTCATGCTAATCTTATCATGTACACTCACAGGGTTAGAGATTGTTAAGATTTATTTATTATTAATTAATTAATTAATTAATTATTTGAGAGAGAGAGAGGGAGAGTCAGGGTGAGGAGGGGCAGAGGGAGAGGGAGAATCTAAAGCAGGCTCTGTGCTGACACCGGGCTCGATCTCACAACCCTGAGATCATGACCTGAGCTGAAATCAAGTCAGATGCTTAACCAACTGAGCCACCCAGAGGCCCTCCCATTAAGTTTTATTTCTCAGCCAATTTAAAATGCTAAAACCTCAGAATAGAAAAGGAGGATAGCTGGGATTAGAGAGGGGATAGTCATGGGGCTATGAAAAGAAACTTGGAGATAGAGGGCTTCCCCGACCTTTCTTAGGTTTAACTGGTTTAAATATTAGACTTCAGTGCAGCTTTCTGAGAAGAAACTCTGTAAAGTTCAGTGAACAGAACACCAGGAAATTGGCAAACCTGTTTGATATTGCTAGTTCTCCTGGGAGTTATCTAAGGCATGCTACTTGGCTTTTCCATAGCTTACCTATTTTTTTGAGTTGAAACAGGAATCACAGTATTGTTAAATGTATGGATTTCTTTTTTTTTTTTTTAAGATTTTATTTATTTATTTGAGAGAGATCACAAGTAGGCAGAGAAGCAGGCAAAGAGAGAGAGAGGAGGAAGCAGGCTCCCCGCGGAGCAGAGAGCCTGGTGCGGGGCTCGATCCCAGGACCCTGGGATCATGACCTGAGCCGAAGGCAGAAGCTTTAACCCACCGAGCCACCCAGGCGCCCCAAATGTATGGATTTCTATAAAAGGGGAAGGAATGGGTGGCTAAATGACCGGGAACTCTTGAATATAGCTTAATTTTTTTCTGCATTATGATTATAAATCAATATCTAGTTTTGTTTCAGCATAATGGCTTTATTGGCATTTTGTTACTAGAAAAAAGCAATTTATTAATATAAGGTCAGAAACTTAACTAGGACTGATGGGTTAAATAATAGTTTAAATACATTCCCTGTGAATATAGTTACAAAATTATAAAAGGCCTTTTGCTGTATTTTTATTGAGATCAAATTGAAAAACAAAAAACTGCATAAATTTAAAATGTACAATTTGAGAATTTTTGACATATCTATATACCCATGAAACCATTATTATAATCAAGGTAGTGAATGTATCTATCATCCGTATAAATTTCACTGTGATCCTTGGTAAGCCCTCTTTGCCATCCCACTTCATCCCAGACCCCAGCCAGCTATTGATCTATCCATTTGCCTGCTGATGGATATTTGGATTGTTTCCAATTTCATGCTATTATAAATAAAGTCTCTATGAACATTTGTGTACAAATCCTCGTGTGGGCATATCTTTTCATTTTTCTTGGGTAAATACCTATAAGTAGAATAACTGGATGATATTGTTGTTATATGTTTAACTTTTTTTTTTTAAAGATTTTATTTATTTATTCGACAGATAGAGATCACAAGTAGGCAGAGAGGCAGGCAGAGAGAGAGGAGGAAGCAGGGTCCCCGCCAAGCAGAGAGCTCGATGTGGGGCTCGATCCCAGGACCCTGGGATCATGACCTGAGCCGAAGGCAGAGGCTTTAACCCACTGAGCCACCCAGGAGCCCCTATATGTTTAACTTTTAAAGAAACTACCAAATTGTTTTCTAGAGTGGTTGTACCATTTTACATTCTCATCAGCAGTTTGTGAGAGTTTCAATTCTTCCATACCTTCTCTCTCTCTCTTTCTCTTTTTTTTTTTAAAGATTTTATTTATTTATTTGACAGAGAAAGACACAGTGAGAGAGGGAACACAAGTAGAGAGAGTGGGAGAGGAAGAAGCAGGCTTCCTGCCAAGCAGGGAGCCCATTGTGGGCCTCGATCCCAGGACCCTGGGATAATGACCTGAGATGAAGGATGCTTAACCACCTAGGCATGAAGGTGCCCCCTTCCATATCTTCTTATGGTTTGAATTGTATTCTCTCCCAAAGATCTTGAGAGGCTAACCCTCAGTACTTGTTAATGTGACCTTATTTGGAAATAAGGTGTTTGCAGACAATCAAGTTAAGATGACCGGTGTCTTTATGAAAAATGGACATTAGGGTACAGAGAAAGAACACGTACACAGGGAAAACATTATATGAAGAAGAAAGCAGAGACTGAGGTGATGCATCTACAAGCCAAAGAATGCCAAAGATTGGGGTGCCCAAGTGGCTCAGTAGGTTAAGCATCTACCTTCAGCGTGGGTCATGATCCCAGGATTCTGGGATGGAGCCCTGCATCTCTCCTCAGCGGGGAGGCTGTTCTCCCTTGTGTCTCACTGCTGCTCCTCCTGTTTGTGCTCTCTCTCTGTCAAATAAATAAACAAAAGCTTAAAAAAAATGGCAAAGATTGCCAGCAAACCACCACAAACCAGGAGAGAGTCTGGGACAGTTTCTCCCTTATAACCTCAGAAGGAGCCGACCAACTCTTCCAACACTGATTTTGGACTTCTAGCCTTCACAACTGTGAGACATTAAATTACTGTTGTTTAAGCCACCTAATTTGTGATACTTTTTTCTGGGAACCCTAGGAAACTAATGTCCTAGCCAACACTTGGTATGGCAGTCTTTTAATCTTTAGCCATTCTAATAGAGTATAGTAGTATTTCATTGTAGTTTAAATTTGCATTTCTCATACAGCATGGTGGCTATAGTTTAATAAGTGTATGTATTATATATTTGAAATTTGCTAAGAGTAGATCTTAAATGTTTTTGTCAAAGGAAAAAAATGAAAAGAAAAAATCTAATAGTGAGGTGATGGTTATGTTAATTAATTTGATTACGCTAGTCATTTCACATTGTATATGTATATCAAAACATCATGTGCACTTTAAATAGATATAATTTTGTCAATTATACCTCAACAAAAAAGAAAAAGAAATAAATTTACTTTTCTCTAATGACTAAAGATGTTGGAAATCTTTTCATGTGCTTTTTTTTTAACATCCATATATCTTTTTTGGTGAAGTATCTGTTTAAATCTTATGTCCATTTAAAAAAGTTGATGTTTTATTATAACTGAGTTTTGTGAGTTCTTTATATATTCTGGATACAAATTTCTTACCAGATTTCTAATTTGAAAATTTACTCTTCCAGTCTGTAGCTTATTTTTTCCTTCTCTTAACATTGTCTTTTGAAGAGCAGAAGTTTTGGATTTTGGTAAAGTTCACTTTATCAATTTGCTCTTTTTATGGATCATGCTTTTGAAATCTAGAAATCTTTGCCTAACCCAAGGTCACAGTGATATTCTAGGTTTTCTTCTAAATGCTTCATATTTTAAGATTTTACTTTTAGGTCTGTGGTTCATTTTGAATTAACATTTGTTTATACTGTGAGGTTTATTTTTTTATGCATGAATATTCAATCTTTCCAGTACGTTTTTGAACAGACTATCCTTTCTCTACTAAATTGCCTTTTCACCTTAATATAAAATGAGTTGTCTATATAGGTCTATTTCTAGACTTTTCTGTTCCATGTGTTAATTACTTATTTGTATTTGTACTAGTACCTCCATATTGCTTTAATTATGGTAGTGTTATAAGTATTGAAATTAAGTATTATTAGCCTTCCAATTTTGTTCTTCATTTTCAAAGTTATTTTAGGCAATTCTAGGTCTTTTGCATTCTCATTTGAATTTTGAAAATAGTTTGTTAACTTCTACAAAAATCCTGCTAGGATTTCAATTGAGATTGCATCCTATATGTAGATCAATTTGGGGAGAATGAACATCATAACTATGTTGAGTCTTCTGATCTATGAATAAGAAATACTTATTCATTTATTTAGATCTTTAATTTTTCTCAGCAATGTTTTATAGTTTATAATGTACAGTTCTTTTACATCTTTCATCACATTTATCCCTAAGTGTTTCATATTTTTATGCTATTGTTTTTTTTAAAATTTTTATTTATTCATTGGAGAGAGAGCACAAGCAGAGAGGAGAGGGAGAAGCAGACTCCCCACTGAGCAGGTAGTCCGATGTGGGACTCCATCCCAGGACCCTGAGATCATGACCTGAGCTAAAGGCAGACACTTAACTATCTGAGCCACCCAGGCACCCCGATGCTATTGTAAATAGCATTTAATTATTTTTCAATCTGTAATTTTTTGCCGGTATTTAGAAATACATTTGATTTTTGTATATATTGATCTTGTATCCTGCAACTTTACTAAACCCACTTACTAGTTCTACTAGCTTTTCATAGCTTCCATAAATTTTTCTGCATAGACAGTGGTGTTGTTTATGAATAAAGACAGTTTTACTTCTTCCTTTTTAATCTGAATGCTTTTTATTTTATTTCTTGGCTGATTGCACTAGCTAGAACCTCCAGTACTAGAAATATATGTTGAATAGAAATGGTATAAGTGAAAAACATTCAGTCTTATGCCATTAAGTATGATCTTAACTATAGGGTTTTCATAGATGTCTTTTATCAGCTTAAAGAGGTTCTCTTCTATTTTTAATTTGATGAGAGGTTTTGTCAAAAATAGATGTTGCATTTGGTCAAACACTTTTGCTGCATTAATGAGATGATCATGATTTTCTTTGTACTTTGTTTATATGGTGAATTATTTCACTGATTTTTGTATGTTAGATGAACTCTGCATTACTGGACTATAAACCCCATTTAGCTATGATATATTTTCCTTTTATGCATTGGATTTGACTTGCTAATATTTCGTTTAAAAACTTTTCCATCTATGTTCATGAGGAATATTGGTCTTTAGTTTTCTTGTAATGTCTTTTGTTTTGATATTAGCTTAATGCTGGCCTCAAAGAATAATTTTTTCATTAAGCATTTGATAGAATTTATCTCTGGAGCCATCTGGGCTTGGGTTTCTCTTTGTGGGAAGGTTTTTTGTTTTGTTTTGTTTTTAAGGGGGCAGTGGCAGAGGGAAAGGGGAAGAGAAAATCTCTTGCAGGCTCCAGGCCCAGTGCGGAGCCTGAGGTCAAGCTCGATCTCACAACCCTGAGATCATGACCTGACCTGAAATCAAGAGTCAGATACTCAACCAACTGAGCCACCCAGGCACTCCTCATTGTAGAAAGGTTTTTAATTATGCTTTCAATTTCTATAGCAGATATAGGGAAATTCAGATTATCTCTCTTTTTAACCTTTTTTTTTTTTTTGGTCTTTCAAGGAATTTGTCCATTTCATACAGGTTTTCAAATTTATAGGCATAAACTTGTTCATAATGTTTCCTTATTTATCCATTTACTATCTGTAGACTCTACAGAAATATCACATGTCATTCCTGATATTGAGAACTTGTTTTTTTCTGTTTTTCTTTTCCCAGTCAATCTTGTTAAAGGTTTGCCAGTTTTATTTCTCTTAAGGAAACTTTGGGTGTCATTGATTTTCTCTTTTGTTTTTTTTATATTCTACATCATTGATTTCCACTTTATTGTTTCTTTTCTTCTGCTCACTTAGTTTTTTTTTTTTTTTTTTTTTGTCTTGTTTTTTGTCTTCTTTTTCTGGTTAAAGTGAAGCTGAGGTCATTGGTTTGTGATTTTTCTTATTTTCTAACATAGGCATTATTGCTACAAATTTACCCCTATGTACTGCTTTAGTGGCATCCCACATATTCTGATATATTATGCTTTTGTTCAGGTTAAAATACTTTCTAACTTTCATTTTGAGTTTTTCTTTGACCCATGGGTTACTTAGAAGTGTATTATTTAGTTCCCAAATATTTGGGGATTGACCAGATATCTTTTTACTCTTGATTTCTAATAAAATTCCATTATAGTCAAAGAACACACTTGGTGTGATTTGAGGTTTTCTAACTGTATTGAGATTCGTTTATGGCCTAGAGTATGGTCTATTTTGCTAAATATTTCATGTATATTTAAAAATAATAATAATAGCTTCTGCTGCTGTTGGGTAGAATGTTCTACAACTGTCAGTTAGATAAGCTAGGACTATGTAGGGCTCACCTTGTTTGTCCTCTGTGTCTCAGGTATCCTTTAATGCCTAATATCCAGTGTCTTGAAAACCATTCTTTTATGTATTTTGTTTGTTTGCTTTTGTTGGGGGAATAAATCTGTTTCCTGTTATTCCACTTTTTGGAAGCAGAAATCTCATTCATTTTTTAGGGATTTTTTTTTTTTATCACATCTGCATTTGACACCCAAACTCACTTTTATGAAGAAAAGGAGGACGTAGGAAATAAAGACTAGCATAAGGAACTCTAGAAATCTGTACTATAACATTTTTTTCAATGCCTTCTGACTCTGCTTGTTTTTTCCCAACAAGTATTTGTGGTGTGTGTGTGTGTGTGTGTGTGTGTGTGTGTGAGTGTGTGTGTGTGTGTGTGTGAGAGAGAGAGAGAATTCATTTTGTATTTATCTAGAGCATATTCCAGAACCAATGAGTAAGTGTAAAAAAACAAATCAAGTCTGAGCATCCAAACTAAAATATAGAATCTTAGAAACATGTTACTAAAGTCTCTAGGCTAAAATGTCTGTGTTTTAGTTGAGGAGAACACTTCAGACCCAACTTCTTATGTTATAAATGATTCTAACTTTGGGATATTAGGTTTTAATCCAATTTCATAGAAAAGATTTTAGAAGGACAAGAGGCTACATTAGGCATTCTCACTGAAAAGCTTGGTTAGTGGTTTCTGCACTCCAGCTGCTGTCCCTGCAGGAGAGGACACGCCTGTGTCTAAAGCTTCCTACTCATTTTAGGCAGTATGAGAAAAACAATGACCAGGACTTTCCTTCACCTTTCTTTTCCTAGGTTCCATGAAGATCAGTGCTCTCCATTAGCACTATCCTTCCTCACACCATACAGTAGAAAATAGCTCAGTCGTCTTGTGACTTTTTTACAAAATCACATTCCAGCCCTAATCTGGTTTTTTTCTGTTTGTGGATATCCAAATCTTCCTGAATCACTTATTTCAAGACAGTCTCTTGGATTATTTTTACAAGGGGTTAATTATCTCTGTGTAAGGATTTTTACTAGTTTCATTTCCAGAGTGATTTAATTTTCAGCTGTGGGGATGGCACACTTCCTTTCTGTGTGCCTCATAAAGTTATGCCATGCATAACCCGGATCACCCAGACGGCATGGCCATACTTTGTACACTATCCTACTCCCCATAATGTGATGAAATACCCTGCCTCCTGGATTTTCCCTGGTCCTTTGTCTTTAATTGTATTCCCTGAGGGGATTGTGTGACTCATCTATGTGAGCTGCAGAAAACCTGTGCATCTTTTTACTAAATCTTTCTGTGTTTTGACTTGTACTTTCTATTCAGGCAAATTCCTGTTTGTTAGTAAGAGCAATTATTTTCAAAAAAGGCTAGGCCCCAAACTGAACTGGTCTTGGCTTGTTGGTTCAAGTTTCTTAAAAAACAAAATCTGGTATTTGTCACTTAAGTTTGTTATTTGTCATAAATAGTTGTAGCCTTATTATTTCCATTAGTATTCTTGATTTTGCCTTCAGGTTCTCGCAACCTACATTATTCTCCCACTCCTTTCCCTGGTTTTCCCAGTGCCTTCCTATTTCTTAGAAAAGCCTGTGGTTTGTTCTGTGTGTTGTCCCTCTGGGAAGATGGACTAGGGAAAAAACTAAAATACATTATTATGAAATTATTCTTAGAACTGACCAATGACCTCTAAGTGGCCGCAAATGTTAATTTGAGAAATGTTGCTTTAAGTGGTTTTTCCTTCATCTACTTTCATATCAAATATGTCCATCCTTTGAGTCCCAAACCTAAGTGTCAGCACCCACAGCATATAAATAAGTCTTTCCAACATTTATTATTTTTTTTTAGGGGGGTGAGAATAGAGGGAAATGGAGAGACAGAATCTTAAGCAGGCTCCATGCCCATCACAGGGCTTGATCTCACAATTGTGAAATCATGACTTGAGCCAAAATCAAGAGTCAGATGCTTAACCGACTGAGCTACCCAGGACCCCCCAGATCTTTTTAACATTTAGACCTAAATTTTGTTGGCTGTATTCTTCACTATGGCACCTGGAAGACTTAAGGGACCCCTTCTGAGATTTAAACTCACCTCTGGCATCCAAAAAATCCTCAGGGGGTGCCTTACATGCCCCTTAAGAAGCAGCTTCTTAGTGCTCCTTCTCCATGGTATCACACCCGGCCCAAAACACTGCTCCACATTCCACTGCGTAAGCTGACTGAACACCTGCTTCCAGGTCCAACCCAAGTCTCCCATCATCCACTATGTTCCTGGCTACTGCCTGTCTCTAGGTCTCTGCTCAACCTTCAGCCCTGGCGGGTACCTCCTCCAATGCCGCCATTCACTTCCACTAGACAGCATGATGCTCTGCCTTCTGGGTCAGTAGAGCCCATCTTCCTTTCACCATTTGCAAGCAGCTCCTCTCTTCCATGTCCCACTCTTTCCAAAGGGGCACCACAATAGAATTGCCTTGGCCCCAAGAGCTTACAGGTCAGACTTCAGTTTCTACAAAATTCTCTTAAGGCTGGTTTAAGAAGCTGTTACCACATTTACCCAGAAACATCATTCTTGTGTATAATTTAACCCTTATTCTGAGTTCTCTAACTCATGGTATCAGAGAAATTTCTATGTTTTTCTTTTTCATGTGCTTCATGGTTCTTCCTTAAAACTTGTCATAGTTTTCCAATCATATCTAAACCCCAACCTTGGATACTCTGCTCTTTTTCAAGAGGGTGATTATCGGAGGAACTCAGTTAATGAAAAACAACTACCATTCACAGAACATTTATTAAACAAATATGTCAAATTCTTTAATATGTTGTTCCATTTAATTCTAACAAGAACCCTAGGAAATATGGGCAATATATGCAATAATGATACAACATAGAGTTTGAGGACAGGAGTGTCATCAGACTGTTAGCTCTTCCCTGTGAACTTCTCAGCAGGTGAAGTTAGACACATATATTCACATCCTGTTACTACCTAAATCTAAGCGTAGGATATTAAATGGTAGCTGTGTGTGCTGAGAAAGATTTTAATCTTCTCTTGTATATTTTTCTTCTCTAATCCGTCTTCTTAGTAAAAAAGTGTCTAAAATCTGACACATTTCTTGAAATCAATGAAATAGACATTTAATACACTGAAACTATGCAAAATACATGTAACAGCTAGTCTACTTATTTTCATTTTTATGATCCCAATGCAGTGTTTATACTATCTATGATTTCTGTGCCTCAATTTCCTCATCTGTAAAATAGGAGGTACTAATAATACCATACCATCTGAATAAATTAGCATATATAAAGCACTCAGAACAGTATGTGTTATCAATTTTTATTAGCAATGCAAGCTATTTAATGATAGTAAGACACATCTATTAAAATAAGAAACAATAGATACATCTATTGAGTAGTAATAGATATAAATAAATAATAAGTAATAGATTCAAATAAATCTAATAAGATCTACCTATTAAAATAAGAAATATGTGTTTGTATTTATATATGTTCATATATATAGGTGTATATATATACCTATATATAGCAAGATATACGAACAGATAAAAATTGTTTAATAGGAAGTTTTTTAAAATAAGACACACACACACACGCACACACGCACACGCGAGCGCGCGCACACACACATACTAGGTATAGCAAAGCCTACGCAGGATGAAAAAATTAACCTAGTGACTTTCTCCCCAGTTATTGACAAACAATAGAGTTTCATGATGTATCATCTTTAGATGTTGACCCGAAGCAGGATTAGCTGTTTTGCAAGGACTGTGAATGTAAATACATTTCAAGCTGAAAAAACAAAGCAATTTGAGCAGTAAATTTCCTCATCAAACACACACCTAGAGATTGCAAAGGTCAGACTGAAATTTCAAACTGAACTTGACTCTCCATGAGATTTGTTAATGACACAGAAGAGCAGCTTTGGGCCCAATCTGTGCCCTCCCGTGCCCAGTGCCTCTCCCAGGACCTACTTCTGGGACAGGTTATAGGACAAAAACTCCTGGGATACCCCTGTTGCTCTCTCTTTGCTGGTTGTGCAGCCAAATGGGAGAGAACAGAGGATGAAGTTTTGATTCACACTTGGATATCTCCAAGGCACAGGGAGGCAGCATTTAAGCCTGTGGTGGTTCACAAACCAAAGCAATTAATGCCTTGACCCAAGCTCTGGGCCTAGGTGGCTGTTGCCCCACCCCCTGTCTGCAGGAGCCTCATCCAGAACTTCGCTCATCTATTACGAGAGTAGCCAAGCCCAACTGACCTTTAAAAGAGCCACTGTGAAATCCTGAACTTAAGGTTCCTTGCATTTCAGTTGTGCTGACTTGAGTCTGCTGCAGTATAATAAAATTTAAAGAAGGGAGAATTTCTGTTTATCACATTTCATTCAATCCCTGTTTCTCATTCCTTCTGAATAAGGATTTTTTTTTCTCATTTAGATTTCCATTAAAAGAAGATGACAAAAATTGCTACGAATCACTAACATTTAAATAAATTTACTCTTTTGAGAGGTCAGCTTTCTCCTATGGTTAAAGAATGTTATTGCTGGGGGAGCTTTCTCTGGTACTGGAAGTACCTACAGGACTGTGTGCAGAGAGGTGAAGGAGAGAGCAAATCTGAAGACCCTGGGTTGCTTTGGGGGTTGCCATTTGCCATTTGGGGGGTTTCACAGGGTGTTTCAGGGCATGATGTTTTCTGTGTTTAAGAGTGTTAAAAGGGAAACGTGAACCAGATTAAGACATGTGAACTCTCAGCCAAAACCCCCATGGAGCTGGGTCTTCCTGCTGGGAAACCCCACAGGCTGCCTTAGTCAGGGGAACAGCAGGCTCACAAGAACGAGTATTTTCAAAATGAACAGCCGATCACCCCCGTTCCCATATATCTCATTCTCAACATCGCCCATACATAGATGCTACCCCAAAGACTTTTTCTTCCCACTTCCCAAATTTTCTAGTCTTTCCTGGCTTTCCCCCAAGCCCAGCCAAGTAAACTTTTTGTTTCTTTCCTCTCCTTTCCCAGGCTCAGTGCCTTAATGTTCAAAGCGACTTAACCTTGCATTCTTCTTTTAAAACTTCTGTTTTATTACCTAGATCCAACAGGCACTCTGGACTTGGGCACAGGAGATACTGTGGCTCTCCAACCCCTGGGGAGTTAGTGGAAAGATGGGGCTTTACTGTTAAAGGAACTGTATGAGTTGGTGCTGGGGTGACTATCAGCTTAGACCTGGGGGACAGGTGGGGACAAGTGGATCTGGGATGTGCATACCGATATTGCATATTCATTTGTTTACTATCCTCTCCTTTCCCCTACCAGAGGGTGCAGGAACTGCTTATTTTGTTCATTTCTGTATCCATAATCATAGGCACTCCATACTACTGCCTGAACGAATTTAGTGGGCATCTACTATGTTATAGGTGCTGGAAGATACAGGCAGGGCCAACATGTTGCAGACGGAAAAACTAAGGTGAAAAGTGATTTTCTCAGGGCTATTCAAAATGGGAACAGTTTCTGGATTTCCAGATATCCCCAGCTTTTTCTACAACACAGAGTTTGTTTTGGAGTATAAGTACTCTTTTTTTTTTTTTTTAAGATTTTATTTATTTATTTGATAGACAGAGATCACAAGTAGGCAGAGAGGCAGGAAGAAAGGGAGGGGGGGAAGCAGGCTCCCTGCTGAGCAGAGAGCCCAATGTGGGGCTCACCCCCAGGACCCTGGGATCATGACCTGAGCCGAAGGCAGAGGCTTTAACCCACGGAGCCACCCAGGCGCCCCTGGAGCATGAGTACTCTTGACTTGATGTTCCCTGTCCTTTTCTAAGGAAAGAGCTTTTCTAAGAAAAGGCCTTCTTCTAGGCTGGCTTCTTGTGTAAGCCCTGGATTCTCTCTGCTTAATTTTGAGAAAAGGAGAATGGCGCCATGGAATCTACCAAATGGATGCCCAGAAAGGTAGCACTACGTACCTGTATTGGTTTGCTCGGGCTGCCATAGCAAAGTATCACAGAGTGGAGGCCTCACACAGCAGAAATGCATTTTTTTCACAATTCTGGAGGCCAGAAGGCCCAGATTAAGGTGTTGGCAGGGTTATTGCTTCCAAGGCCTTTCTCTTTGGTTTGTGGATGGCCTTTCTCTCCCTGTGTCATTACATGGTTGTCCCTTTGTGCACATTTGTGTCCTAATCTCTTCTTCTTATAAAGATAGCGATCATGTTGGACTAGGACCCAACCTAATGACCTCATTTTAACTTAATTGCCTTTTAAAAGAACTTTTCTCCTAAGGCAATCATATTCTGAGGTCTTGGGATTTAGGACTTCCATATACAAGTTTTAGAATAGGGACCACAATTCGGCCCATAACACTAATACTGATTTTACAAAAGGTAGGATAATGTCTAGGCCTCTTTAAAAAAAAACCTCGTGATGTGGGTATCGTAACCGTGCAGCAAACTGCAGCCAGTTCCTTGCTGTCTCCTGCCTTTGGTAGCTGCCTCTTTCCATTCTTTTCCTTGGCCCCAGAATGAGACCAGCAGGTAGTCAGAGTAGGTCACACAGATATCCGGAAATCCAAGAAGAGGGTTTTGTACCAAGTAAATAAAAGGAATTATCATCCATCTAAGGTTCATTGTTTAAATTACCATGTTTATTTATGTCAACACATAATACAATAAAACAACTTACAAAAAAACCATTTATCTTCATGTAATATAACTCTTCAGTGAACAGAAGTACTACTGTTAATGTTTTGGCCTTTTCAAGGTCCAGCCTTGGGTCAAAACAGTATTCAGAGAAATAGCAGATTCTTCTCTACCTTCCCCAATATACACACAAAGGAAACTCATATTTTCTAGAATCCCATTCTAGTAATAATAAAAAATATCACATGTAGAGGTGAATACCATTGTTGCATCATCACTGTTGCAACATCTTTGTTTCTGTAGATTTTCCCCAGACCCCGGGCTTCAGTCAGGAACACGGGGGTACATCTGCCCTTCAGGTGTCCAAGGTGATTGTTTAGTAATTCTTTTAGTATAGCTGTGTATTCCCCAAGTGTCTGATTTACCTGAGTTATTTAGAAACTAGAAAAGAAATAAGACTCCAAGTGATCAGATGTGTACAGATCTATAAGGTAGGATTGAGGAAACATCATAGATTATCTTTGCCAATTCAGTGGGTACATTTGAAACTTCCATTCATAATGAACTATTCACCTAGTAAAAGATTTCACAGTCAGTTTACTCAAAGATAATAAACACTGCACCAAAGTACAAGACCTCACCTCTGCTCCAGTAGTTTGAATGCTATTTTCATCTCAGGACATTTTCAAACAAATGATGATTATTGCTTAACTAATCAAATATTTCCATCATTTCATGGACAAAAGAGTTAGCCTCATACTGTGGAGAGAAGAAATAGCTTGGAGCTGGAAGATCTAGATTCTGGACTAATTTTTCTACTCACTCTCTGAGGCTTAGCTTCCTTATCAAATAAGATGACAGTGCTCTGTGAAGCAGTACTAATAGGAAATAATATTCTATGGAGTCCATATCCTCAATCAACCTATGGATCCCTAATTAACCACATGTAGTTTGCAAGTAAAATCTTATTTTTAAAGTAAGTACAAGATGCATAGTCACCATATGCAGCAGAAATGTGCAAGTTAGGTTATATAAATGGAAACGAATATAGATAGAAAGCCTGTTACTCATGAGAGACTGTACTCTTGATGTGTTTTCTTTAAAGCCATTTAAAGTGTTATTCTCTTCAACCCGTGTTCATTTTGCATTATTGGAGCTCCTTTTGATTATCTAACCATTTAAAGTAAATTTGAATAAGAAATTAAAACTCTCATATGACATCTCCAGGGTTTAGATGACTATGATACTAAGTAAAAATGGATTGAGAAATATGGGACAAGTAGTGGTTTGAAAACTCAGGATCAGGAGGGAAACTGAGTGTAGAAATTTCTTCTTCAGGTAATTAGAAATAATTTAATTGATAAACCAACTATTTTGTTTTTACTGATAATTTTCTTTTTTTTTACTTTCTAATTTATAAATTATTTCTTCTTCTAAAATATTTATTTGTGTGTGTACCTGACTTTTGGGTACATGCAAATCCACAGAAATTATTAACACTTATTACATTTGGGACATTAGAAGAATTCCGTCCTCTCTGTTGAAGTAAAAGTCAGCGTCTCATTTTTCATAGATTTTTAGAAGAATCCACCTTTAGGAAAGGGCAGACTTACTAAAAGATTAGAATTAATTCACAAGTGTGATTATTTAATGTGAGCATATGGACTTTGTGACTTTGCTGAGACAAAGACTTCAGGTAGTTATATTCCTGCAATAAATGAGATTCTAATTTCAAACATTTTTCAAATGCAAATCAGGCCCCCCTGTGTCATTTTGATGATTTTTTGAGGCATTAATGCACCAGAGTTAGTATTCCTCAATGATCCCCAAAGTCACCCCTTCACTAAGGATATTTCTCTTCCTGATTATTTCGAACCTGCCAACACAGTCTCTAACCTTCATACAGACAATGACTGATCTCCAAATGACCTATTATTATCTTAAACCAACCTCGTTTTCAAGCAACAAAAAAAAGAAAAATTAAATAGTGCATTAACATTTCATATCAGTGAAGCAGACTTTTTTCATGCATGAAGTAGTTCTATCCATCTGTGGAAAGGTCCATCTTTTGTTTTTCCCTGTGTTTATAGGTTACATTTTTAAAGGTACTGGTGGAGCCTCTGTATAATGGATTGGTTCCCTAAAAAAAAAAAAAAAGTTCAAATGAAAGCATGTTATTACATGACTTTAATATATTTAAATAATTTCATTGTCCATTATGAACTAGAAGAAGAGAGTCAGACTCAAGTTTGGAAGCCATTTGAATAAATTTGATCAATCATACTCTTAGCATTTTAAGAGTCTCATGTTCTACCGACTGAGCTAGCCAGGCCTCTTAGCATTTTAAAATTTATACTTCTACATTAAAATTTTTAATATGCAGGACCAGTGCCTTATATGTATCATAAAAATCCTACTCTGTTTGAAAACACACTAATTTACAGATAGAAACTAAGACTTCGGCTGTTTGGTTCACTGTGGTTTTACCAGAATTGAAAGAAGTGTCTAGCCAACAGCAAGCACTCAATATTTACTGAATGAATAGAATGAATCAATAGGTGGCCCCAAAATGAAATATAAGTTGAAAAAAAGTAAAAAACGGGAGAAGTGAACTTGTAGAAGCATACAAGGGTGAATGACATAGCGTCTGCCTTTAAGAGATGTAGTGTTAGTGGGAGGTATCACACAAGGGCACTGATAATCCTGCTAAAATGAGATTAAAATTCAGGAGAAACATCTAGTTGCTTGGAGAAACAAGGAAAGATCCCCAGGACAGTGAACGCCTGCTCTAGATGGTAAAAGAATTTGGTGGCATTGCTTACTAGAGAATAACAGTGTGTGAAACACACATTCACAAGGCACTAGTGTGTGAAACTTGGGGCTCAGGAAGACGTGCAGGCCCCAAGATAGGTTGGGCAAGATGGCTTTGCCTTTGGGGCAGTGCAGAGGATTTGTGCCAATCTCTGGACAATTCAGCTGTGCTTCTCGGGTTGTAGATATGTTTCTAGGAGCCATCACCAAGACAAGCAGGACTGAGTCTCTGTGAGTGTTTAAAGAAACGCCAAGCTTGATCCTGCAGTTTCTCTCCTTTGGTTAAATTGCTCTAGGCAGGCTCAAGATGTCCGAGTAAAGTACAGTTTCTTCTCTCCCACTTTCCAAGGTTGACCACACAGGCATGAATGTCAGACAGCCTGGGTTCAAACCCAGCGCCACCACATGACCTCACTTAAGCAATTCTGAGTGGTGGTGTCCTCACCCACAGGAGGCATTACCAAAGTGCCCAAACTCATCCATGAAATAACATACTTTAGCACAGACCCCGGCACATATTGAGTGCTCAGTAAATGCTGCTTCTTCTTATTAGTTCTGATTCATACTTCTTCTTCACAATTGGAATTTCCTTTTCTCTAAGTTTTGGAGTGGGTTAGAAAGATACTCTCCCCGGAGCTTTTACATTCAACATTCCCAAGACCATTTCTACTTGTGTATGAAGTCTGGGTACCACCAATGACCTTCCAAATTACTAAATCTTGTATTTGGTCACCTTAACCCATGAACTGTAGAGATGGCAGTAAGTTCTAGACATAGATTTCAAAAACCACTATTGTATTTGCTTTCCCAGTACATTTCTCTCAGTTCTTGGAAGAACTGAATAAAATTGAAAAACATTCCCAGGCATCTCCCCACTTGTCACCTTTGGATCTGCCTCAGTGTCTTTATTGTGAGGAGGAATCACACTTGCACCTGCTTCTATGTTGTCCAGAGCCAGTGGCCTGACATCTGACTGAGTAACATGTTACCTTTGTTCTTCTGCCTTCAGGGAAAGATACTATCTCAGTAATGAGGGCAAACAGAAAAGAGGCTCCTTGGTGGTGAATGATGAGTGAAGGCCAAGTCACCATACTGCTTCTACTCCTGAAGTCAACCTAGATAATTCTGAGCATGCTCTAGTCCCTATTTAGTCCTGCTGCTGTAAGAACTTGGAATTTGGAGAGTGATGTGGTCTTAAATGCAGGTAGAGTCTCATTTGGAAACAAAAATCATGTATGAATTCTATTAAGGTTAAAAGTACAAGCTATACAGGATGCCTGGGTGGCTCAGTGGGTTAAGTCCTCTGCCTTCGGCTTGGGTTGTGGTCCCAGGGTCCTGGGATCGAGCCCTGCATCGGACTCTCTTCTCGGTGGAGGGCCTGCTTCCCTTCCTCTCTCTCTGCCTGCCTCTGCCTGCCTGGTTGTGATCTCTGTCTGTCAAATAAATAAATAAATAAATAAATAAATAAATAAAGACTACAAGCTATTAAGTTTAAGTTGGTTACAGAAAAATAAAGGACTCAATTGAAGAGGAAAAATGACAAAAATAAGTGCAGGCTGGGGATGACAAGTGGAGCATTGTCCAGGAGGAAGGGGGAACCTTAGGGAAGAGAAAAAAAATACTCTGAAAGAGTAAATGGGCTGTGAGCAGGGCCAGCTTAGCTCGTCATAGGACCAGGAACTCTTTTGTGGGCCCTATCCTGTATCATGTCAAACATATTAAAATGTGGGGCACCTGGGTGGCTCAGTCAGTTGAGGGTCCAACTCTTTTTTTTTTTTTTTTTTTTTAAGATTTTAATTATTTATTTGACAGATAGAGACACAGCGAGAGAGGGAACACAGGCAGGGGGAGAGGGAGAGGAAGAAGCAGGATTCCCGCTGAGCAGGGAGCCCGATGCGGGGCTCGATCCCAGAACCTGGGATCATGCCCTGAGCCGAAGGCAGACACTTAAGGACTGAGCCACCCAGGTGCCCCGAGGGTCCAACTCTTGGTTTCAACTCAGGTCATGATCTCAGGGTTGTGAGATTGAGCCCTGCATATGGTTCTGTACTAAGTGTGGAATCTGCTTGGTTCTCTCCCTCCCCTCGCCCTGCCCCTCTCCTCATGCTGTCTCTCTTCTCTCTCTCTCTCTCTCTCTCAAACAAACAGACAAACGAACATAATAAAATGCACCACATTCCACACTAAGTATGCACTATAAAGGCGTTGACTTAAGTTGTAATTGACTGAATACATGATGTTATTTTGTAGACATTCAGCTGAATATTAATTTTGATTGTGCAGTTTTCATTCTGTATTTTGAAGCAACTTTATTCAAGTCAACAATATTTAGGGGCATCTCTTGCAAAGCTAGTTGTAGGGCCTGGACGTGGTAATAGGGGTGATGGATGAAACAGACGCCACCGTAGTAGGAGGGTAAGGCGGGACTTTAAAGGTGGAGAAAGAGCAAGTATATATTGCTGGAAGGCAATCGTGTTTCCTGCCCTCAGCTGCTGATCAGAACTCAAGAGAAGAAGCTCAGAGCAGGTTTTGTTTGCAGAAAAAGCTTGGCAATGTCTAATACTGTCTCCTCTAGTGCCCTGTGGGTGGAAACATCTCTACAGAGGATTTCCAGCTGAGATACAGGCTTGGGTCTCCATTTCCCATGGGTCTGAAGTCTTTCACTCTTTAGACAAGGTTCGGGTCCCCCCTGATCTGAGGTGACCAGGCTGATTTCCCCAGGAGTCCGGGGGTGCTAATTTAGGCTGTAGATTCTGTAAATGCAATGGCACATTCTTAGAGCTTAAAAAAGTAGTAATAAGAAAGCTCGCTGTCATGACCCACAGCTCTCTTAATGATTGCCTAACTGCCAAATGCAGACCTGATTCGCTTAGTACAGTACAAAAGTCAATCCATGACTGCAAGAAATGTCAGACTGAACATTTTTTGCCTCTAGTTAATGACGTGTCATCCTAGAAAAAATGTCTAATCAAAGATGAATTTAAATATCTTCCCTTTGTGTTTTCATAAAGAATATGGATGGGGAGGTTATTTTTACAAGTATAATAAAAGGTAAGCTTTCTTTATAGATTTGATGAAATGTTTCAAGGAGTAAGAAACAAAGCTCTTTCTTGTCCTGAGCTCTGTCACTTTTGGAGTCCAATGGAGGCCTATGGGTTAGGAGACCCAACTATCCCTACCAACCCTGGAGGTCCCCTGGGGTTTGAAGACCAGTCAAATTCAGTTCTTCAGGAAGAAACAGGTTTTATTTTTATTTTATTTTTTTTAAAGATTTTATTTATTTATTTGACAGACAGACATCACAAGTAGGCAGAGAGGCAGGCAGAGAGAGAGAGAGAGAGAGAGAGAGGAGGAAGCAGGCTCCCTGCTGAACAGAGAGCCCGATGCGGGGCTCGATCCCAGGACCCTGAGATCATGACCTGAGCCGAAGGCAGAGGCTTTAACCCACTGAGCCACCCAGGTGCCCCAAGAAACAGGTTTTAAATTAAAAATGGAATCAAGTCGAGGACCCCAAAAATAGATGTACTGAATAACATTTTTAATAGGATATATTAGTGAAATTTGAATTGAATTATTTGAATTAAAGCTCTTTTGCATCCAAGTGAATAATTATTACCCAGTTATTATGTAGTCAAGAACATCAAATATTTGTTATTCAAAGAAACTCAATTTAACAAGGGAATAATATTTTTCATTTATGATTTTTATCTGTTTAATGCCTATTTTTATTCCATTTTAGATGAAGAAACAGTAAAAATTCAGCATTTGAATTTCAGTCATGTTCTACATCCTGAGGGAAAACAATGCATGTTTTGAGGAAATTAACTGATAATTAAAATGTTATTTTAAAGATATTAATTATTTGTCAGTATTCATGCCTTTGTATGAGAACATTAAAATGTGCTGGTTAGTAGATACACATCACATCATTGCCCAAGTACTTGTTTGCAGAACACCTGCTTATTATTTCCAGGAGGGTCAAGGCTGTGCTTGGAAGAGGCTGCAGTCAGGTTTTCAGCTCCACTATGGACCAATCATTTGGGAAGTCTCTTAACTTCTCTGAGCCTCAGTTTCCTTACACTGAAAATGGGATTACTCAAACTACTTTACAGGGCTAGCATTGTTCAACCAACTACTGCCATATGGTTCTTTGTGCCACCTTAACTATATTCTTTTGCCTGATTGCCCTTTTTGACCACTGCCAAGCATTTGCTTGAGAGCTGGTGAGAGTTAAAAACATCTATGGCCAGGGGATCGGTTGAAGTTAATTGACCCAACACTTTAGCCTTATAATACCGTGTTCTAAGTCAGCAAACTAAACTATCAGGTTACATTTTCCTTGTTATGTATGGATAAGTTATATTTTCATTACAAGTCCAAATTTACTTTCCTAAAGGGTCTTATTTAATTATGAAAAATTCATACATACACAAAAGAAGAGGAAAGCTATATAACAAACTTCTCCAGACTCCTCACCCAGATTCAACAATTATCAAGATTTTGCCACATTTACTTCACTATCCCTCGTTCTCCTTTGGCTGAATTATTTCAAAGCAAACCTATTCATTTCCTTTCATTCCAAAATATGGATATTTTCTAGCAAAGTCATCATGCCACTATTTTACCTAATCAAATTAATCATAATTCCTAGCTATCATTCTAATACCCAGTCTATATTATCCTTCTTAGGGTTGTCCAAGAAATGTATTTTTATAGTTGGGCTGTTCAAATTAGGATCAAAACAAGATCCATGTGCTGAATTTGCTTGTTGTTTCTAAAGGCATTTTTAACAGGAAGATGAAGTAGATGAAAATTTTCACTGTCCATTGCCCTGTGCCATATGTTGGGGTTACTTCAAAATAACTGCATAAGATACAGATGTCCCTCATCAAGACAAATTTATCCAAAAGAGAAATTCTATTTGCTTTAAAAACTGAAGATATCACTATATACTTAGAGGAAAAAAGTGTTAATATCCATTTATTTGGGCAGATGAACCCAAAGGAACATTGTGTTTTTCTATATTTTCTCCAGTGAAATCACTGTATTTAGAATCAGCAATGTAAGATAATTGCTTTTAGAGAGCTGGGCACACCATTAGAGATAGAAAGATGAAATTAAAACCATGAAATTGTTTCTATGGCCCTCCAGAAATGTAATTATCTGTCTTGTGGAAAAGAAACACAGAAAATTGGAGTCCTGTTTTGTGTTTGTCTACTGTGAAGAGGAGACACATGAATTATATCTATGGAGTACAAATAAATAATGGTTGACACTTTTTAGGTATTTTTCAGGTAGCTCTTTAAAATTTGTTATTCAGAGGCACTAACTGGATGGTATTTAAAAAGTCTTCTCAATTTGGCATGGTGACCTATTATAAGTAATGAGTATCTCTATGGAAATTGGCATGAACCGCCATGCTACTCATGAACATTATTCCTTTGGCTGTAACACAACCGATTTATGGAGGCATTTAGATACAGCACCTATGCTTTATCAAATGGAGCCTGAATGCTCCTCTTGGTGATCAAGATTAAGTGTATTTCCTTGATGTCCCTAAGCAGCTATATAAGGAGTTTCATGAGACTCTTCCGAGTGGGGGAAATCCCCGCCACACTTAGAAAAATGCCTGCTCTGAGCACTATCAAGCTCCCAGATAATGGACGGAGGTTCCTTTGTCCTCAAAGCAGAAAATAAATCATAGCTGTTAGGGACGCAGTGAAAGGGGTAGGGAAAGAATATGACATTCTCACTCTCTATTAGAGTGGAAGAAAGCTGACATCTATCTCTTCCACAAGTCACTTTCTCCCCTGGACAAGGAATAGCCCCCAAGGGTTTACATACCGTTTGCCACTTGGCCTTAGACCGTTCTGCTTCAAATTTGGCAACTTCTTTACGATCATGAAATGACACCAGCAGCTTCCAAATGCACAGTAGGACGACCCCAATGAGAAGAATAGCCAGTGAAACCCCTAACATAATCATGGGAATGTTTGGGGGCTTTGGACAATCTGTGGAAACAAAGAAAATTATATTAAGAAGATGGTATAATTGGAGTGTCTGGGTGGCTCAGTTGGTTGAGCATCCAGCTCTTGCTCTTAGCTCAGGTCTTGATCCCAGGGCCGTAAGTCCAAGCCCTGGGTCTCCCAAGTTCAAGCCCTGGGGCTCCCAGCATGGAGCCTTAAAAACTTTACTTTAAAAAAAAAAAAAGGAGGATAGATGGTAAAATAAATCTTGTGATGTAGAGAAAACATTTCTCATTTAATTTTCCAACCATATTTTTTTCTGGTAGAAGGAAATAGTAACATGTTTCATTTTGCTGTATTTTTAAAAAAAATGAGTTACTTGTTGAAGGAAAGTCCTATTCCTACAAAGGAGAACAAAAGATAGAGTTTGGTTATTTAAGGCAAATGGATATATACTTGAATGACTGACCCAAAAAGAGTTAGAATCCAAGAAAGAGGATTAATGCACAGTATATTCAAAGGACCGTGAAAAAGACTAGGGTTTAATAACAAAAATGGTCTTTTCTGGGTACATGACAGGATCGAAATGAAATGCATATGTGTGTGTTCATTCACACACACACACACACACACACACACACACATACGATGTTACTTGTTCATGGATTTCCTTGAAACATGAACTGTGTAGGAGATTATATTCAAAATTATATAAAACCCACCCTCCTAAGAAGTTTACTACTTGCTGCTGCTTCTTTTTTCTTTTTTTAATAGACAGAAGACAATGATGACTTTTAGTTTTGTTTTAATGTTAATCAGTGCTCTGGTGTCCTGGGAATTTCCTGGACTGGGGTCAGGAGAGGTGGGTTCAGTTGCCCTCTGATGTATAGTAGCCGTCTGATATACAATTCCCCTGATCTCTCTGAGCCCTGGGATCCTCAACCATCAAACAAAGGTGTGGGACTTCAGCAATCCCTTAACTTCCCTGAGGATAAGACAGTGCAGGTGCTCATGCTTATTAAACTCACAGCTTCCTAGATCCCTCCCCAGAGATTCTGATTCAGTGGGTCTTAGATGGAGCCACAGATATTTTTTTATTATTAACAGTATCCCAAGGGATTCTTATTTTCAGGGAAGTTTGGGAAACTAGATGTTCTGTATAGTCCTTTCAACTGGAACATTCTCTGAAATGTTATTTTGACTCTATTGATGATATTAATATAATTTCACAATTATACAGTGCCTTCCCTCACTGACAGCAGAATGACTACTAATTCTTGCAATATTCCTGGGAGATGATACATTTCTTAATGAAACATTATAATTAAGCTCTCCCCTTGCTTTCATGAGAAAAAAAATCCCACATAAAAATTATCATTAAATATCTGCCTCCCTCTGCAAGTAGTGAGGCAAATCTGTGGTATCTGGGGAGGAAATGAATCATGCTTAGTTTATCCCAACTCTTATTGCCTTTAGATATTTAATAAGGAGAGTTATACACACAGGACTAGTCATGCTGCTTTCAAGGTAAGGATCTATAACTGATCTGATTTTGAGCAGGACTAATGACCCCACAACAGCATGATGCCTGGCCTCACACACTTCTGTTCTTTGGATTAAAAAAAAAAAAAAAACATGTAAGGAGATTATGCAGAAATAAGTAAAGGAGCTAATGAAGTAGTTACTGTAGTATAAAGATTCAAAGACTGTTTCCAGCATAGCAAATGAATCATGGCTGCTTTTAAGAGGTTAGCAACAGTCCTGCAAAGAAAGTGGCAGGCATGTGTCAGTGAGAATATATACTGGCTACATCTTTGACGACGAAAACGAAATGTCTGGGGTGGGGTGTAGCATGTTCTTATGGAAAGCAAGATGAAGCTTGCTAAGACCCTGCAGCCAGAATGTGAATTAGGAGGGCTCCCCGGTAAAGAATAAATAAAGGAGGAACAGACATAGCCCGGCAGAGATAATTTTTAAGAACTTAGAGTCATTATACATTTATACATTGATAATATATTACACATTAAAATATTCTACATTTCTCAAGAAAAGATTTTGGCCCAAATACCAGAGCAGGTATTACACAATAGAAATGTCTACTGTTGACACTCTCTTTAGTATTTCCTGAGATGCTCAGACTGAAGACATATTTCTAGGTGGGAGAAGAGGGCCACTACTGTGTGCCACGTTGCCTGTCGAGTCCTGGCCAGTGCCAGCTACTTCTCGGGTCCTGAGTCCCTGAGCTGCCAATCTGCCAGCTCTCTCACATGTGGCTGTTGAGCACAGAAATGTGACTTTTCCGAATTAGGTTGTGTGCTAAGTATAAAATACACATTGACTGTGAAGACTTAGTATGGAAAAAAATAAAGCATCTCAATAATTTATTTATTACATGCTAAATGGCGATATTTTGGATAGAATGGACTGAATAAGACACGACTAAAATCCATATCACCAGATTCTTTTTAGTGAGATTACTAGAAAATTTAAAATTACATATGAGGTTTGCATAACATTTCTATGCTGCTGATCCAACATGTTTCTAGTAGCCAGGAATTTATTATGACCATACAGCCAGTGGGAGGCAGTATAGCACAAGTAGTTAAGAGCATGGACTCCCAGCCAGCCGGCCAGATCTCCCTAGCCAGCACTGGTACTTAATTACTGCTAGACCAACATATTTTTTAACTTCTTTTTGCCTCAATTTCCTTATCTGTAAAATGGAAATAATAGCAACACTTGCTTTACATGGTCGTAATATGGAGGGTGCTAAAAGAATTAATGCATGTAAAGCAAATAGAATGATACCTGGCATATGACATTAATAAGGGCACAATGAATGAGAGCAGCTATTATTATTATTATTATTATTATTACAACAACAACTATAGTCTTCCTCCTTTTCTATCCTCAAGACTTCAAGGGCCTGGAACCTCCACGTTGGGACCTGTGGGTATAACATCCACACCCACATCCCTGCCAGGAAGTCTCCCAACTGTCATTTTTTGACTGTGGCTCTTAGGAATGTGGCCCTTCTCCTCTGAAAATTCTTCCAGGTATAGGAAAAAAGACGGCCAAAGCTCTCCCTACAGCCACACACACCCTGATGGTGACTGTTCAATTGGTTTCTTTTAAAATTTGTTTGTAGGACCCCGGGAATCCTTAGCCTTCACTTTCTCCTTCCTACCCTTGTGTCTGATGGGCTACCCTGGGATTCTCTGGTCTTAGTGCTGTGAGAAGGGCCTACAGATTCTAGGACAGGCTCTGTCTTCAGGGCCCCTGGAAGCTTGGGGTCTACCTATGAACAGGGAGAAGCCTCCTTGGAGCTATCAGGTGACTCCCCTTAAGCCTTGGGAAGGTAATTTTCCTCCCACTTTTCCCTACTACAAAAGCATAGGGAGAATAAAAAGCCCTAATAAAAAGTCATCAGAGAGTCTGAGTGCTTTCAGAAGGATGGTGTGTTTATGTGCCACTCAGATTGTGTGGAAGCACCAAAACAAACAAACATACAAACAAAAAAATGACCAACAGTTCAGTAACAAGGAGGCCCTTATCAGCTAAAAGCATCTTTCTCTTACACACCCAAATAAAGGTAAAAATAAAAAATAAAAATAAAAACAAAACCAACCAGATACAAAAGCCCCTGGATTAAAAACAATTCTAGTTCATTTTTGTTGTTTGGAACTCATTTTTCCAATGGAATCCATGGGACACCTGGGTGGCTCAGTGGGTTAAGCCTCTGCCTTCAGCTTGGGTCATGATCTCAGGGTCCTGGGATCGAGTCCCACATTGGGCTCTCTGTTCAGCTGGGAGCCTGCTTCCCCCAGCCGCTCTACCTACTTGTGATCTCTCTGTCAAATAAATAAAAAATCTTAAAAAAAAAAAAAAAGGTCTCCAATGGAATCTGTATTAAAAGGGATGGCTTTGATTTCAGGAGAACTTGCTAAAGCTACTGCTACTGTCAAAGAGGGTTGGAGGGTGTAGTTCCAAGAATCTGACTTTATACAACATGTAATGAGGAAGCGGGTTTTTTATATTAGGTAACTCTTCCTTGTACAGCAGGATTCACCTTAAATTTCCTTAACTAATGGCCTGTACAAAGCATTTTATATATGCATTTCAAAGAAGTTGTTTATATGAGATTTTCAAGATCCAGTCTCCAGGTGCACTCTGTCCACATGAGCTTCAAGGCCAAGATCACAATCAACCCCTTGTATCTTGTATTGTGCTGACTTCTATGTCTCCTTCACCCTCAACACTGCAGTGTGGTATTTTTCTAACCGTATTTTCTTGGTTGATTTATAATGTCTTGAACTTACTTTTTGGTTACTTTGGTCTTGCTTTGGTTTTTACACTCTTTAGTGATGGCAGCTTGATACTCTTGGCTTTAAATTCAGGACTTAATATTTTGTTGGCACATTGATAAGCAAGCATGCACAACAAAACACATCTGCCTGCTAGCCTGCCCTTGCTGCTATTGTCTGGGGCAGAACCAGGCTCCAAGCTTTTGGGGAGAGGAGGAGGAGGTTGCTGATACAGTCTGGAGAGATCTGATTTAATGCAGCTGTCATTTCTGCCAGAAAGATTTAGGAACACATCATTAATTGAAGACAGAAAAGAGGCACCTGTGAATATCTAAGAACACAGCCAGGGAAGTCTTGAAGCCATCTGTAGCAGAATAGTATTAAAATGCCAAGTCCTTGGGGTACTGGGGTGGTTCAGTTGGTTAAGAGTCTTCCTTTGGCTCAGGCTGTGATCTTGGGGCCCTGGGATGCAGCAGGCTTTCTGCTCAGTGGGAAGTCTCCCTCTGCTCTTTCCCACCCCCAACTTGTGCTTGCTCTCTCCCTCTCTCTCTCCAATAAAAAAATGCAGAGTCCTGGGCCACACATCACACCTGCTGACTCAGGATAGACCGGACTCAGGTGCTTTATCAAGCTCTCCAGGTAAGTCTGAAACTCACTAAAATTTCAAACTTCTCAAGAGAAGTACCTTTCCCATGATTTTCTTCTCTATCCGATATACACTTCTCTCTCTCCTTCGCTGAAGATGAGATTTTTATTTGCGAGCTACCCAAGCCCCAAGCAAACTCCATGAGGTGGTATGGATGAAAACCCACAGAAGCAACAGAGTCCTTTTATGTATGGATTACTTCCTTCCTTCCTCACCTGCTGCTCCCTGTCTTTTCTGACTCGATGTCCCATTACTGGCACATACTGGCAATGTTTTATATGCATTATTCTATTTAATCCTTGAGTCAACCCTTAGAATTTTATAGATGAGGAAATAGAGACTCAGAGGCAAGTATCTTCCGAATGTCAAGCAGCCATTAAGTGGTAGAGCAGGATTTGAGCCAAGGTTTGCCTGATGCAAATCTCATTCTTTCAGACTGTTAGGCTCCCTGCTGCTAGCTTTTCCTAAAGATATACCTTATGCTTATATTGGATTTAATCAGTGCATCTTTCTACAAACCATCAGCCAGTTTTTGAGGCGATCATGATTGGTACAAGTACATCTTGTTATGTGGGCTAAGGAAGAGACATTGGAACACATCAAACCTTTCAACAGGTCTATTTAAATCACTGGGAAAATTCTGGAAATGTCCTTCCTGGAAAGCTACCCCAAGTATTTCTTGTTGTTTCCTCCTCTCCCATGTAGTATCACTTACCATTGACAATGGAAGGCATGCCACCCACCTTTCTCATTGATGCTGTGAATGATGCTTTTCCCTTCATTATCTGTAGTTATTAGGAATGTAATAAGACATTCATTTTCTCCTTGCAGAGAACAGGGAACAGAACCATCCTTTGAAAAATCTGCAGATAAAGGAGTCATTCATTAGATTAAATGAGATTCCAAAAGAGATTATTTTTAAAGCATAGTGGTGTTGAGTTTTAATATGCAAATAGGAATTTACAACACTGCAGAATAGGAATAGAAAAACACAGGATTTTTCCCACCACCTGAAGTTTTAGTTTCTATTCATGTTCCAGAAGAACAGTTCCAGGTGTGGTCAATCAGGACTGACCATCAAATGCACTTATCAAACTGATGGGGGCCAGGATTTCAATAGAGTGAAAGTGCTTGAAGGCAGGTATGCCTAGTTGTTTTGGGAATAGAATGGCCCTGATTGTGGTGATGAAGGGGCTGTATGTTCCTCTTGGCTGTGAGCATTTGGGAGGAAGCCTAGATTACATTTCAGGAAAAGACTACGCAGCCCAAACTGATACTGATACTTCCAAGGGGGCCTTTCCCACAGTCAAGATTGCTGGCCATGTATTGTCACAATAGTAAATATCAATTAATATCAGAAAATGGACATTGAAATGTTATGTACTCAAGGACTGGGAGGATGAAAGTAAGCCCCAGATTAAAAGGAACCCAGCTGACAGTTTGCCTACCATTCAGTATAGCCTCTTTGCTAATTTAAAAAAACCCCACAAACATAATCCAGTTTTCCTCACATCTTTTTCAAATAGAAATGTTTTTTTTTTTATGGGGCTTATTCAAGAGGCAGAAAATGAATGTCACTACAGAAATTGAAAATACAGTAAAATGGTCCATCTGAGATGTTAATACTATTAGAATTTTTAGCGATCTGGTACCTATGCCAGAATTATGTAACATTTTCCAAATTAAAAAAAAAAAAAACTTGCTTAAAATTCTCCTATCTTCTAAGTTGAAGATTTTGTAATGATACTGTTACACCTTTTTTTTGGTCAATGAAACACTTTTTTCAGAAACCTGTAAAGAGAACAACTGTTGGCTCTTAACCTAAAATTTTGACATATGATCCAATATTAGTGATTTATGACACAGTGCGTCAAAATATTGAAACTGGGACTGTCCCAGATAATCTTGGACATACTCTTGCTAGACTCATAATTTTCTCATTAGCTTAAATAGAAAAGTTTTAATAAAACTTTTAATTTTAAAAGTTCTAGTAAAACACATACAGAATCTGTATGTGTTTCTTTGATTCTAACAAAGAAAAAGTAAATAATATGCTATTTCTCACTCAACAATGTGGTAGCCACAGAAAGAAAAATGTTGAGTTGTTTTTGCATTTAATTTATAAGATTAAAAAAACGCGTGTCAGGGTCTGTGAGAAGAATGTCTATATTAGCTATGAAAAAAGGGACTAATAAAACATTTAGCATTTTGGATAGGATTTCAAATGATAGATTTAAGTGAAGAAATTGCTTATGAATTCACTAGAAGCATCTATTTACATAGGACTATTAGGAAATCTAATTCTAAATCATTCTCATCTGGTCATTCCCAAATGTTTATGATTATCTAAATCACCTGGGATTTTTTTCAAATAAGGATTCCAGGGACCCTCCTGGGTATCTGATTTGAGAGGGCAGTGGTATGTACAGGAGCTTGTATTTTAGTGAGTTAACAGTATTTTTAATAAGGTGATAGGATTGTGACATTCAGGAACCTCTGGGCAATAGTAGATCAGTGATATTTGTGTTATTTCATGTGTTATGTCATAGGATAGCACTGCATATATAATCATACTTTGGTCATTTTTAGATGGCCTTTACCACATATCCTCCTACCACACTGCTCAATTAACTAGGATTCATGAAGTCTTGGAGAATATGCCTTTTCTTATTGGTGAAATTTTCTCCCTCCCTTTCCCTCTCTACCATGACAGTACACACCCACTCTGTTCCTCTCAAGCTTACTTGCTGGAACATTTTATTCTCAGGTAGAAAATACATAGATAGCTTATAACACTCCTTTCAGTAATATTAATCTTGCTTTTTTATTTTATTTTAACACTCCTTTCAGTAATATTAATCTTGCTTTTTTATTTTATTTTAAAAAGCTATACTGAAGTACAGAGAGGCTTAATTTACTTCACCAGGATTACTTAAGTTTTCATGAAACTGTTAATATGACCTTTGAGTCGTGACTCCCTTCTTGCTTTAATTACTTCACCACTCCTTTTCATGATTGTTATGACTCTAGATTTAGCCAGTTTTGTCATGTTTGGGTATTAAAATGGTATTACTGAATGTGCAATGAAAGAGTCCAGCTTGGGCTGGAGATTTGCATAATTAGCTGCTAAGGTTTTCTTTTGTTGTTCATTAAGGAATGGACCTTTCTTTTTTACCCTCCTTTATGAGTGCCAGCAGTGCTGCCCTAGAATAATACAATGAAAATAGGATCTCAGGCAGTCCATGAAATTATACTTAGGAAAGGAAGAAATGTGAGAGTGGGGGTGAAGAGGCTGGCATCTAGGAAGGTCCAGGAAGGATACAGAAATATAAACCATGTGCATGCAACCACAGAATTATGACAACTATGTGTTTAAGACCTGTGCTCTGGGGATGAGTCAGGAGTTCTCATGGGAAATGGTTTCCCAAGGAAAAGACAAGGATTCTGTGGTCAAGGAAGTCTGGGAATCTACTTCCTTTTGCCTCCCCTGAAAATTCCTGAAAATACATGCAATGTAATATCCATGATTTTTCAGGAGTCCCATGAAATAAACAAAAAGCTTAGCTTCCCATTTCCGAAACTGATATGACCATGGGTGCTGTTTTCCATCTAACATTTTCAGAACTAGTGTTCCATTGAACACACTTTGAATAATAATGTTGTGAGTACATGAGTGTTGGGGTGAATTAAAAAGTGACTTTCGGTAAAATGGAATGAGTAAAGTTAAACCACATGTCTTTAGAGATGCTCACTGAAGTCTCCACAGCACAGTTGAGGAATGATGTCTTTGGATTATAAAGTTATGCTATTTTACTTTACTCTCCATGTCCTTGTTGGGGGGAAGGATGGTCTGATAAGAGTCGCTATACAAGACCAAATATGTGATGGTAATTTCAAGGCGATGTGATCAATGTCATAACTGGGTGAGTAACTTGAAATGGAACTTATAAAAATCCTCATTGGAAAAGTGACTTTTTAATTCATAGGCTGATAAGTATATTTTTTTCTCTCAAATTCAGCAAGGTTAATGCTTTAAATGATATTAGGAATCCAGTTACCCTTTTCAGTTTCTAAGTTAGAAATAGTTGTATTCCCCTATTTTGAAGATAATTTACTCAGTTACACAGAAAGAATCATGCAAATATTTTAAATGTCCCTTGAGACCTAGTATTCCTCTCAAATCCAAGCATTTATGATAATCTACTCAGAAAACTGTGTATTTAACTATAGTAACTCTCTGTTCAATACTTGCCATGTTTCCAAGGTTTACTCCTCTTTCCCTACCCACCCCCCCAACACATCAAATTTCTCATGCTGCCTGTGAACGGAGTTCTAGTCATTTGCAGGGCATTTTCTGCAATTTTTAGCTATTTCTTAGAAATACTTGGTAAATATCTCAATGGCCGTGAAATGAAGCCCGAGGATATGCTTTGACTTTGAACTAGTTACTAATGTGGACGGTCCACAAATGCTACTTTCTTCAGTGCTTTTACTGCCTCCTGCTTTCAGTATTAGTGTCAGGCACACACCATCTTGCCTAATTTATGTTATTTGGGACATCTATCTTTAGTCACCAAAAAAGCACAGCCGAGGGGTCTTTTGAACACTAATCGTGCTCCTCCATACAGGGTCATTCAACTGTGCACAGTCAGAAATCTCAATTTTGAAACAATGTAGGTAATTTTCAAAACAATATAAATGCTGCTAACTTATTCCACTTTGGAAATGGATTAATTTCTCTATTCCATGTCTGTCTCTTCAAGATACACATCTTGGAGTGTCATAAATTGTCTTGATCTTGCCCTGTGCCTGAGATATATCTTGGTAACGTCTCATGTGTGTAGAGTAGCTGTTCTACCTGAGCCGCACAAGAATGCAGAGGTTGGGATGATGGAAAAACAACCCCCCAGCCTGTCCCTTGAGGAGGAGCTACTCATCTTCTTCACAGATTATTTTTTAAGTGGCTTTCCCAGCTAAAATACAACCGATTTAAATATTCGAGATGACATTTTGCCATTAAAAAGAATCTGAGTTTAAGTCATTAAATCTTAAAATGACAGGTGAGAGAAAGCAAGAGCAGAATTTGGTTAGCAGTTAAAGGTCACAGGCCCTTCTTGTATTTGGGGGGGTGAGCGACAGGGAGTTAAGAGTGGAAGTTGATAATAAAAGCACATATAAAGGAGCGGAGGGAAAATGTCCATGAACCAGAACCTGCCTGCTATCTCAGGGCTGCTCTCCGGAAACCCATATGACACTTCACCTTGTCCTATCCGGAAATACGGCAATTGGATGATAAAGGATGATTTCAGGTTTAGGGGTTAAAATTTAGCTATTTTAAAATTTTTCTTCTCTTATAATTAAAAAACAATATATATATATATATATATGTATATATATATATATATATATATATATATATACATATATATATATTCTGGAGTTCTCTACAATTGCATTTGTTAAACAAAGGTGAACTTGCCAACAGAGCTGAAGTCAAGTAGAATCGCTATGACTTTAAATTGTTTGTATACCAAACCATCACGTTTTTAGTCTTATGGGATGCATTTACTCTTAAAACCTAATGTTGAACCAGTGCCCTGGTTCAAATGAGGTCAAGCTACTGAAAAGCCCTTCACAGAGATCCTGCCTCTCAAGAACAATGTAAAGGAAAAGAAAGCAATTTAAGACAAGTCTAACCTTCTGCTTCACTGATGGTCGCACCAGCTAGTTTGCATTTGTCAACACATTCTTCTCGGGCCTTTCCATCTGCAGACAGGTGGCATTCAATGCAGCTCCTGTGAACGTTATTCAGTAGTGTTTATCAGTCCATGTTGGTGGAAAACAGATATGCAGCTGGGGTATTGCTTTACTGCTGTTACTGTGATTCGTGCTATAGGAGTGTCTCATAGAGAGCGCTGCCTTTTGTTACTTTCAGAAAGATATTTGGGTGATGTTCAAGAGGAAATTGCATTATTCTGATTCCCTTTAGTAATCAGTGTTTTGTGAGCCAGGCTTAATAATAGCTACTATCCTCATTTATTTATAATGATTGCTTCTGATTGGTTAAATAACAAACAAACAAACAAACAAAAAAAAACCCAACAATAAGATACACTTATTTTGGTATTTGATTTAATTTTTTGATTCATTTTACATTCTCACAAGAAGGGTTTATGCTCCTAAAATATGATCAGTGACTAAACAAAGTTTGAATTTCCTAACAGAAGTGGTCTGTATTTTAGCAAGAACTGTAAGATTTCATACATGTCATGAATGACTATTTCAAAGATTCACTTGTCTGTAACTATTTTGAATGAGTTCCAAGCCTTATAGGGGTATTTTCAAAAGCTGAGGTTACAACTTGGATCCTATTAATGCAGGCTTTTAAATAAACAATCGCTACTTACAGAAAATTACAGGAAAGTGTATTTCCGAAAACAGCCTGGTAAAAATTAAGCTTCTCTAATGATGTCTATACAGCAAAGTAAAACTCAGACTCTGAATTAATCTTACGCTGAAAAACCACTTAACAACCAGACTCTGTTTGGAGTAACCCAAAACAGCAAAAGTTTTCTTAGGTATCATCCTGCCTCTCTCTTCCCCAGGCCATGGAAATGCATATTCTTTTAAGTGCTGGAAACATTCCCCCCCATGCTTCACGCCAGGCCTCCCCCAATTTCAGCTGAAATTGCCCTGCCCTAGGCAAGCCTTCCTTAACCCTTACTGGTTAGTTCTCTTGCCCTGGAAGCCTCTGTGTTCCTTTGTAGGAGGGGCTGAGGAGCAGCAGTCTTATGTGGGAGTGGGGATAGAAGTCTTGGCTGGACATTGCCTTTGCATTTCAAGTATATTGCATTTATCTAGGTTATATATTTACTTAGAGTGGCTTCGCAGGGGGCTGCTAGACACTGTGGAAACCCTTAAAAGCCTCTACCCTTTGATGCATCTCAATGATGTCTGCCCAAGCTAGTGTGGTAGCCCTGCCATACGGTGCCACAGCACCCTTTATATCCCTTATTGTAACTGTCAGCTCAGATATTGTTATAATTGCTTTAAATAATGTCTGTCTTTCCCACTAGATTCTTAGCACCTGTGATGGCAGGAACTGTAACTGTTTCAGTCATCACTATACGCCCTTGGCCTAACACAATTTCCGGTGAACAGTAGGTACTTAATACCCATTTGATAAGTGAATGTATGAACGAATAAATGGAAGAATGGGCTCATCTCAAAGCTAACCTAAGCACCAAGGCAATTACCTGATTCCTCAAACTTAAACTACCTTTACTGTTAACTTCATATTTTATAAACCACATTTTAAATTGAATCACATTTACAGAGAAGATTAAATAGATAAATAATGGAAGAAACACCCCAAAAGGACGTTTTACATTTAATTCCATTCAAGTAAGTCTAACCATGTTCCCACACTTCTCTTGGCATATGTCCAGACACAGTGACAGAGGAGTTTTGACACCCGAGTGGTGAGGAACTACTGAGTGAATATTGATTTTCTTACTTTATTTACACTGGAAATGCAAATGTCACCATGTTGGGTATAGAGTTAATGAAACTATGAACTGCTTAAGCATGTTTGCTGCATAATACATTATACACTGCAATGTCATAACACGGCCTATTTGGAGACTTGCTTCACTTGACCTAGAAATGTTGCCCCCACTTTCACTGAGAAGTTACCTACTAACCAAAGAAATAGTGTTTTACTAGAAAACAAAAAAGGGTTTTGTTGTCATTGCTGTTCATGTGGTATAAAAGAAAACACAACACACGATAGTTGTGTAGAATGACAACCAAAGACAAGTGCCAAAGAGCATGAGCAGCACAGAAGAGGGAAGAAATGTAAATCCATGATCCTCTTTCTGCCTTTTTGCTTCCATGAGACTGTAGAGAGGAATGAATCAGAAAGGTCAGGCTCTAAACTTCTCAATAAGGAAGATGCTTGTCTGTTTCCCCTGAAAAGGCACTGAGTGTGAGTGCCATCAGTCTACCTCCGGGGCATTCCTTCTGTGTGGCAGGTATTGTAAGTGAAAGGCCATCTGATGTTATCAGTGTGGGACATCAGCACAGCTCCCCCAGGATTGTCTTTAGCAGAAATGTGACATTGTAGTCCTGGATAATGAGGACAAAGGAGGCAAGGGAGACACTGACGTTCCAGGCTGAGGATCACAGGGTCTTGGAGGCTTTGTGTGTTTGGGTGGATGCTCCGAGAACAAACCCACCAAAAGCAACACGAGGGAAGTTGAGACATTACCGTTTAGAGTTACAGGGATCACCACAGGTGGGACAACGCTCACAGGTCGGTCCAGAGGCTCCGGGGTTCGTGCAAACACATTTGCCACAGATACAGTCTCCTCGCCCGCTGCAGGGCACCCCGTCCTCCGAGAGGCAAGACTCCGTGCTGGTGGTGCAGTTACAGTACTCACCCGCCCAGCCGGGTCTGCACACGCATTCGCCACAGTCACACACGCCGTTATCTGCAAAACAAACACCCCGCGATGCTTAGGGCCATGGCCACTTCAGATGGGGTGGGGGAGCATCTTTTCCCTTTGCCTTTAAACACTTCAGAAAGACTGAAGGAGAAAAATGAGAAAAAAGTGAGTGTGTGGGGGCTAGGAGGAGTTATATTTTATGGAACGAATTTTGCTAAGTGTGTATATTTATTGATCTGGTCTCTTAACTGAAGACCAATCTGATTACCTGATGTTATATCAAAAAGAACTTATAGGCAGATGAAATGAGATAATCTACAAGCCTATAATAGCAACTTGGTGTGTGTGTGTGTGTGTGTGTGTGTGTTTATATGTGTGTGTGTATTTAAATTGTTTTTACAATTTTTTTGTTTTTAATTAAGCTGCCATAAGATAGAGATGCAGCACAGACCTGGGTAATGCTTCCCCTCTACATCATTTAAGCCGAGTGATCATAAAAGCCTCATCTATCAAATAGAGGGAATAAAATCTTACAGCAGTTGTGGTCAGATGAGATAATGTGTAAATCTTCTAGTTTTGCGTTCACCAATTAGATGTCCTACAGGCATGTAGTGAATGCTTAATAAATTCATGTATTTAAGAAACTTTAATTGAGCATATATCATGTGCCAAAGATTGCATTAGGCATGAAGATACAAAATTAAATAAGGTCACTGAGCTTATAGTCTAGAGTAGGAGACAGGCAAATAAATACTACTAGTAATAAATACAGTCCAGTGCATTAAGTGTTATGCACACAGTGGTAGAGTTTCCAAATTGGGCCAGAGATTTGGGGATGTTTCTAAAGGAGATGATGCTTGAGCCGAATTTGGATGCTACAGATGGAAGACAGAAGAGGGTTACATGCATTTTAAACCAAGAAAAAAAAGCACAGGTAAATGTCATTAAGTCTGTAATCGTGTGACCTGCTTAATACCCATAGTGGATTCGTATAGATAGAGTCAAAGGTGCATATGAGCTGTGGCAGGAGGGCAGGATGGCGGGAGTGGGGGTTGGAAAGGTCAACAGAAAGCCAGAAATAACATCACGAAAAGCTTTATGGGCTAAAGAAAGAACTGTTATCCTGAAAGTTATGGAATTTTAAGTAGAGACCTGAACAAATAGCTGTGTGCCTAGAAATATCCTGGCATCTGTAGAGAGGGTCAAACTAGATACAGGAAAACTGGTGAGGGGGTTTCGTTGCAGCAAATTAGGCAAGAAGATCTGAGGTCCTAAGTGGTGCCAGTGGGAATGGAGAGGAAAGAGGTGCTCAGTGCCTGGGGCAGCTTTTGACCAACCTGGAATGGAAGCCTCCAGTTCACGCTCACTGTTTATCCCCAGTGCCTGGCACGGAGCTTAATTTTTGAACAAATAGGTTGTTCTGAAGCGGAGGAAGAAGAGCAGCTTTGGATAGGGAAGATGTCAAGTTCAGTTTTGGCTCTGCTGAGTTCTGAGGGGCCTATGGGACATCCTAGTAGGTGGAGATATATATATGTGTGTGTGTGTGTGTGTGTGTGTGTGTGTGTGTGTGTGTGTATGAAAAGAAAGAGCTAAAGGTTTGAGTTTTGGATCCATCAGAGATAGATGCCAGGTAAAGCTATTGTGGATCCGATCATGTAGAGAAAGCAGAGGGGAAAAGCCTTGAAGAGCAACAGCATTTAAAATGTGATCAGAGAGGGGCACCGGGGTGACTCTGCTGGATCAGGCCCTGCATCAAGCCCCGCTTCGGGCTCCCTGCTCAGCGGGCAGTCTGCTTCTCCCTCTCCCTTTGCTCGTGTACCCTCTCTCTCAAATAAGTAAATCTTAAAAAAATGTGATCAGAGAGAAGGATCTTACCAGGGAGACTGAGAGGTAGGAGAGTAATGAGAGCAAAGCTGCAGAAACTTAGGGCAGAGACAGCTTGAAGGAGGCGGTGCATGGAAACTTGCTGCAGACAGAGCTCATCTAAGTTATCCTCTAAAATACAATTGCTTTTTGTCTCTCCCTCAGCATAAAGGGGAACTTATTCTCGTGATAGGGATAAATTTCTATATTGAAGGCAGAAATTTAGAAAACTCTTCCAAGAGCTCCTGTCAGAATTTAGAAACCCTTCTTTCTGTGGGCTTTCCAGAACCATCCACCATATCACTGCTAATTGATATCCACAAGGAACCAGTTATGAAGTACCTGTTCGTATAACCACAACCACAAAACAACAGCAAAACCTCCACAATGGCCGCATGTAGAAACAAGATGATAACCAAAAATCAAGACAAAATTGTCAGGCTCTTTTCAGAGAGATGGGTCTCTCTGGAATGCCATTGACTGATAACTCTAAGTGTGTAATGGCAGGAAGTATTTTCTGTAATGCCATTTGCCTGTTTCCCATCTCTTAAAAATCAAAATATAGAAGACCAATGGAATTTGGGCAAGGAATAAATCAATGGAGCCCTATACCTGTGAGTATTTACAGATAGATGAAAGAAGCTACATGAAAAAGAACATTGTGGTAATGGGCCTTCAGAGAAGTGGCCTACTGCAGAATAAATTAGTTGTCACAGAAGTGAGATCTGCATGAGAAGGAGAGCTGGAGGGTATTCTGGCCTCTGTTGCAAACAATAGAGTGTCTGTCCACAAGGCCAGGCACAGATTTTTATCCTTGCACTAAGCAGGATGCCAGGCACATAGTAGGTATTCCATAACTATTTGTCGAATTTGAATAATAGTACTTCTTTTTATTATACTATTTTTTAACTTTTTTTTCTTTTTCTTTCTTTCTTTTTTTTTTTTTTTTTTTTGAGTAGGCTCTACGTCCGTTGTGGAGCCCAACTCAAGGCTTGAACTTATGATCCTGAGATCAAGACCTGAACTGAGATCAAGAGTTCGAAGTTTTACTAACTGAGCCACCCAGGTGTCCCCAGTATGCATTTTCAAAGAGAAAGTTACTAATAATACAGTGACATCCTTTGTGATGTTACTACAAACAAAATAGCTTTTGAGAAACAGTAGTGATTGAAATTTGTAAAGTACCCTCAATATGAAGGAAATTGGCATTAGGGAAGTTTTCCGCGTCCAGCTGAGGAAATAATTGTTTTCTAAATAGAAATTGTTTTCTAAATAGAACGTCTCTAGCTATCAATGTTTCTGATACAAAGAGAGGCCCTATTATCAGACTTCCCAAACTACAATGCACAGACCAAGTCAACCCTTTCTGAGTGCATTTCCGTTTGCACACATGGTACCAAGTAAAGTCAAAGACCATCCCCAAACCGAAGAACGGTGTTGCTGAGCACAGTTCAGTGATTACACTGCTCTAGACTTCTTGGATCTAAGATTTAAAGGGTGAGATATAGGTGGGGGTTGGACTACTATCCTATTGTATTAGATTACAGGTAGAATTTTTCCTGAAAGGTGATTTCAAATGTTTTGGGCACATATTTTATTAAAAGATTTTTTATTAGAGGTGCAATCTGGGAATCTGCCAAGCATATTCATTTCAAGATATGGAGACAGCTTCTGGCTTTGGGCTGTGTCCTGCCTACATCTTATGAGAAGAGAACTGATGTGGTTTTGGACACACACCCATTAAATAAGGAAATAGACCTCCAATGAAAGGGGAGAGAAATGTGTCTCAATCCAGACAGACCCTAAATTTTTCACTCTCTGGGGAGAAGAAAGAAGGCAACCTCAGAGGAACTTGTTGGTAGCGAGAGCCGCCGCAAAGAAATGAAATGGAGGTACGCTTCTAAGGGCATCACAGGGTTTTCAAAGAGCTCGGAATTCTTTGAGGCTTCTCTTCTCAGGCCTTTTTTTCCTGAAAATCAGTCTCTTTTATATATTCCTGACTCTGTGTTCTGAAAACATAACTTTCTTAGTTTTCTTTAAAGATAATGGCTTTCTGTTTTGAAAAGCTGCCTGCTCACACACTGTGAAAAAGGGAGACATTGGGAGCTTAAATTCAGCAGTTAGTTAATATTCCTGTTGTAACACAGATTTATATCATTTTAAAGAACATGAACGCATTTGCAATTCTTATGCAGATAGATTATGCTTATACTTAAATATATGGGTATACATCAGAATGATTTTTATAACAGTCATAGTATATGCAACATATTCTTAAACTACAGTGATTCTCCATAGGCAAAGGATTTCAAAACATGTATTTTTCTATTTAAACATGTTCTCAATCTTAAAAAATTCCAAGCAATGTTTCATTTTTACCCTTTCCATAACCTTCATGTATCCTTATTCATCTTTATTATACCCGGTGCCTAATCTAGTATCTGTCATATAATAGGTGTTTAATAAATATTTGTGGAATGAATGAAGGCCCTGAAAGTTCATTTAGTATTTCCATGTCCCTTGTCCTTGGCAATATGTTCCTTAAGTAGCCTAGCTTTTTATTTTTCCAAAGTAATAGACATTTAAGAATTGGGTAAAATACCCAGAAGCCTGATCGAGAAAAGTCTGGAAGATAATAGAGTTCAGATTACAGGCAATTTTGTGGAGTCTGGGTAATAACCAAAGAGTAGGTGTTTCCATTTTTTGCTTTCTAAATTCTGAGGGAAATAACAATAGAGATGTAAGTTGAACTGGCAGAGATCTCACCGCAAGAGATTGTGAGAGCCAGAGAAAATGCAAGCGAAGATCACTTACCTTTGGTCTAGAGATGAACCCACTCCCTTGATCAGCAAATGCGTATTGAGCACCTGCTCTGCCCAGACCACTGTGGAAAGTGCAAGGGATATAAAGCCCCTTCTTGACACTTGCCCACTTACGATGTGAGGTGGATTTAGACAAGGCCTACCTCCACAGAGCAGCCCTTTGTGCCTCACGCAGGAGAAGTTGTCACACTGGCAGAAGGGCCCATAAATGTTTCCATAGGGAGACAGGTGGCAGATGCACTGCCCACAGAAGCAGTCGCCTCTTCCACTGCAGGAGGGGTGATCTGGGGCCTCCTTGCAGGACTCCGTGCTCATCGTGTCCTCCCCACACTCACAGTGAGGACCCATGTGGCCAGGGTTGCAGGCGCACACCCCACACTGGAAGGAACCGTTCCCATTGTGGCATTTGGAGCTGTTCACCTCCACTTCTTTCTGACAGTCACATTTGCATTCCGGACTGACAAGTATTTCTAGGGCATCCCCCAGCCCCACAGGCTTTATGATAATGTGCCTGTTTCTTCTCTCACAGTTTGGTATACTCACAGTCACGTTAAATGTAGCCTGGAAAAGAAAATACCAATTATCTTCTTCCATCCACCAAAATACATAGGAAGAAACAAAGTTGCATGGGGATCAGCTTTGCCAAAATCATTTATTAGGACATTTTTGAAATCGCTTTTGAAATTCTTGAAAGGAAAAATCTATCTTCGGAGCAACAAGGGAACTTCTGACTTACCTGAATATTTTTTCAGACAATCTATTGACCCTATACTTACTGTGTCTCCCACCTTCATGTGAGAGCATTTCTTTTGGTGTGGGAAGAGGACCCCGTTGTTACAGATGGCTGTAAAAGATAGGTTGAGTCCTTCTGTGTCTCCTAATACTTCCAGTTCCACCTCAGACCTCAGTTCCTTTAGTTAGGACATAAAGAGTTAAAATTACAACCAAAAAATACAACCAGAAGAATCTGTGAATCCTGTTCATTAAACTACAAATGAATAAAATGAAATCGGGGCTAAAAGAAATTCACCATACCATCAATCAAGCAAGATAGCCAGCAAGACACACACACACACACACACACACACACACACACGCACATGCACACACGCACACACACACACACGCACACATAGTGCATATATACACACCATATTTTATTGAGTCTAAGAGGCCATCAATTATAAAATACACCATTATTTTATGACAATGACATTATGACAAAATATCTCATGATCATTCTGTGCAACATATATGAATCAATACTATTAGTTTATCATGGCTTTGAAAATTATTTTACCCATTCCAAGAGATTTGGCAAATTCTCCAGCCCTGAGTAGCATTGCTTAGCATCTAAAGGCATTTTTTTTTTTTTTGCTTGTATCTCAGTAACACAATATAACAACAGCTTCCTTTACTTGTAAGTATCATCATTTCTTAGGTCCCATAAAGCAGCTGGTTCTGCTTTGTGAGGAATGCCGAATTAAAGTCATTCCTTTGACAATGAATATTTGCTTCACTGATATCAAATTTATACCCTGTTGCTCTGTTTTGGTACATTGCTGCATATACAACAACTTTTCATTTCAATATCAAATCATAGTGCAACCTTTTTGAAAATATTTGAAAATGGCAATTATGCTCAACACCTATAGCACCAATAGTGTACTTAACAAATTGAGGTGACACAACATATAGAGTTAGGGCCACTTTCATATATTTGAAGGCAATGAATACTACGTTGTGACTTCTACCCAGCATTTGTAAGACACCATTAATCATAAAACATATCCCAATTTTAGAGATGTTAAATGTGGGAGAAACTGTTCCTCGAAATCAATATTGGAATTTATTATGTGCCCATTGTACATTTAATGTAGAGTTGGATCTGGAGAATGAATTTAAGACAGGATTTCTGCCCTCAAGATGATTATCATTTTGATGAGAAAAAAACAAATAAGATGGCACCAAGTAGAGCAGTTAACATACAGGTCAAAGAATGTATCATTAGGTTTAAAAAATTGTGTCATATAGATGCAAGTTTGGGACAGTTCAGAAAAGAGCGGTCAGTGAAGGCTGAAGTATTAGAAGTCCTTAATGGCTACATTGGATGTGGATCTGTGGACAGGATGACAATGGTGTCTTGGGGGAAGGGACCAGGAGAGAGAAAGCTCAGTCCCCCAAGGATATATAATGGGGAAAATTGGGGCTTAGATCCAGCCCAGACTCCTGCTGTCCTGGGAGACACCATACAACAAAGAGCCTTGAAGTTTGCAGAGATGACTTTAGACCTGTGGGAATCATTCCCTATAGCTTTAAAGTAGGGGTTCAATCCGCTGAAAATACGGCTGCAGGAAAGTTGTCTGGGAGGTGTGTGCAGGACAGACTTTCGGTCTATCAGACTTCCAGGTGAGGGTTAAGTAGACTGGAATCTAGAAAGATGGGACGTATTCACCCTGGCCTGAGGCACAAGGATCAGGCACCTGGGGTGGTTAGTAAATGTGACGACATAGATTGAAGAGAGAAGGACTAGATATGAAATATCTAGGTTATGACAGAGGAGAGATAAGTGCAAGGTTTTCATGGGGAAGATTGTCAGGGAAAAAGGAAGAAAGACTTATTTGTTATGGGGAAATCTAGTGTTATTATGTAGATTTTCTCTGTTCCTCTTTCTTTTATAAAATAAAAGTCTGTATTTGGAGGACAAAATTATGAGAAATGAAAGCAATAAAACAATAAAAATAAATTGTAAAACACTATGAGTTGAGTAATACTTCAGTTCATCTAAGATTTGAGTCCCTATCCTCCTGGAATTTTAAAAGCATATTCGGCTTCAGATTTTCCTTAACTATAATTTTGCCAACAGCATAGTAAGATGACCCTATTTTCCTCCAAATTCTAAGTTGCTGACTAAATTCTAAGTCATTTTTCTTCTCTGCTTTTATATTTGTCCTATATCACCACTCCTTCAGTAGGTGGACATAAGGCTGATTTTTCAGAATATGGTCTTGATCAGCAATTGAAGTGTCATTTCTCAGTCATAAAGATTATTTCTCTCATGTTTTAAGATTTCAAATTCTGCCAATTTAACATTAAAATTTACTTTTTTTTTTTTTAAAGATTTTATTTATTTATTTGAGAGAGAATGAGTGAGAGCGAGCATGAGAGAGGAGAAGGTCAGAGGGAGAAGCAAACTCCCCAAGGAGCTGGGAGCCCGATGCGGGACTCCCGATTCTGGAAGTCCGGGATCATGACCTGAGCTGAAGCCAGTCACTCAACCAACTGAGCCACCCAGGCGCCCTAAAATTTACTCTTTAAATCTGTTTCAACTAGTTACATTATAAGTTTATCCAGAAAATATTTGTTGACTTCCATGATGCGCCAGACACTGTCCTAGGTGCTTGGGAAGCAAAACCCACAAAGATAGCTGACCTTTTGTAGTTTATATGCCAGTGTGAAAAGTCAGAGAGGAAATAACATAATACGTAAGAAAATTATGTAGCATGCCAAGAGGTGATAAATGTTATGTAAAACATTAGGGTGGGATAATGAGGGTTAAGAGGGTGCGTGTAGGGGTTGTAGTCTGCGATTTAAAAAAAATTAGAGTAGGATTCAGTAAGAATCCAGTAAGAAGGTTACATTTTGAGGAAGTGAGGAATCAGCATGCAGATATCTGTCTTAAGAGTGTTTTAGGAAAAGGGTACAATCAGTGCAAAGGCCCTAAGGCCAGAGTATGTCTGACTTGCTCTGGAAACAGAATAGCCAGGAGTCTAGAGTTGTTTTACTGGATCAATTCTCTGATGGAGTGATAGAAGGTGAAGTCACAGAGGTAATGGCGTGGAGGAGAACAGATCTGGTAGGGTCCTTGTAAGGTGGTTTTAAAGAATGTGGCAATTATGCTACATAAAATGAGAAAACAATTAGGGTTATCTATAAAAGAGTGTTATGACCTTACTTAATATTTTTAAAGGAAAAGTCTAGTGTGTGTGTGTGATTTGTGTGTGTGGTTTTTTGTTGTTGTTGTTGTTGTTGTTTGTTTTTTGAAACAGAATGTAGGAAACCAAAGGTGGAAATGAGAAATAGCATTTAGGAGGCTTTTGCAGTCATTCAAGTGAGTAGAAATGGTGGTTCCAATCAGGATGAAGGCAGTGGAAGCAGTGTCTGCATCAAATTCTAAGCAATTTTGAAGACAGAACCAGCATGATTTTCTGATGGATTAAATATGCACAATAAGAGAAAGAGGAGAGTCAAAAATCATTATAAGCTTTTTGGCCCTAGCAACATGAAGGATGGGATTACCATGAATTGAGAAGGAGAAAACTACTGGTGAAGTATGTTTAGGAGCATCCAGGTTACCCTCCTAAATTGCCAACTAAGATATCAACCTTTTCCCAGACATCTATCTGCACTTGGATGTCTCCTAGAGAAATATATGTAGCATGATTGCTGGGCAACATCGAGGGTCCTCCTGAGGTCCATGATCATGAATTTAAAGCACGATTGCATGTTTTTCCCTTCCTTTTAGCTGTGCAGGATGAATGGATAGTTGGGATTAAGCAGGACCATGACTGGCCAAGCAACCTCAGTGGAACCGTAAAGGGCATGGAAGGTGAGGGTGTGTCTACAGAATGATCCTAATGGTTGAATTTAAGCTGGGGGCCCAGGGACAAGAGGACATCAAGGGGATGAGGAACTGAAAAGAGAAGGTAGGGTCACTTGAATAAAAAGAGAGAGAGAGAGTAGGGTCACCTAATTGAAGATCCTGATGGGTTGGAAGAAATACTAGGGGAACTACCAGGAGTGATATGAAAAAGTAGGAAGTGGTGGGCGTGGATTGGAGTGCATGAAGCTGAGATTATAGAGGAGTCTATCAGCAACGACAAAGTTTAAGGTATGACAAAAGAGAGGGACAAGATCATTTTAGAAGCAGAGTTCAAGAAACAGAAGCCAGGGTACAACAAGGAATATGTGTAAACTGAAACTGAAAGCATCAGGAGGTAAAGCAGGAGTAATGTTAGAGACGGTGGCTCCATGAGTCAGGAGCAAAAGAAATGAGGGATAAGACCTGCATGTCTGTGAATTTGAAATTAGGAAGAGTGGGTGATGTAATCTGACCAAAATAAGGGAAATCTTAACATTGATATAATTGGAATATCATATTGCAGATTTGGCCAGGAATATTTTCATGTGAATTTCTCAAAGAAAGGACATAAATGTTTATATGTATATTTCATCCAATCATTCACTCATTTACTGAGCACCTACTATGAGGTGCTCAGATGAAACAAAACAAAACAAACCTAGTCACTTTCCTTCTGGAGCTTAAATGCTACTAGGAGAGCTTGCCAGGGGGAGCACTGATATTTCAGTATCTTTTATTACATGGTTAAGAAAGGAAGAAAATTAGGGAATGATGGTCAAATAAATACACATCTGGTATTTAAGGGTTTTTATGTCAATATGTCATTGTAAAACACTGAGCTGAAATTCATAGCCACTGATTATAAACAAACATTGTCTACCTTGCCCCATCAGAAGTTAGTCAGAAGTATTTTCTCTCAATCTATTCTCTTTCCTTTCTATCTTTTTATAGACTTAAAAGAAATCCAGTCAATGGATCCCCGTATTTTATTTTTGAAAAACTTTATAGAGGGAGAGGGACAGAAGGAGAGAAAGAATCCCAGCATGGAGCCAGATAATGACTTGATCATGACCTCAAGATCATGACTTGAGCGGAGACTCAAGAGTTGGTCACTTAACTGCCTGAGCCACCCAGGTACCCCTGGATCCCCATAATTTTAATGTCCTTTTAGAATACATTTAAAAATAACTGAACAGAAAAATATTTCGAACTAGTGCCAAGATCTATTACATACTTCATTCAGTGAATCGTGATGTTATAATAATAACTCCAGAGCAAGATTATATAGTAGAAGAATAATAGACACTTCTTTATATTTTTGGATAGTAAAATAAGGACATGAGATTCACTTTAATTGTTTGATGCATTGAGTCTACCACCCGTAAGTTACGTGGATGATTTGGGACCACAAAATGAGACAGAAACCCAGATAGAGTAAGCAGGGGCATGGAAGGAGCTTGTCAAACAAGAGGAAGAAATGTTTTTGACGTTCAGGGTTTTCTAATTTGCTGAAATCCTTTGAAGATGTTAGTGGCCAATGCTTCTGAGCATTCTGGGTTAAAGAAAATTGAGTGTCTTCTAATGCAGTGGAGGATTGCTGTATGATTTTATCTGATTCTACACATTAAAACTTTAATTACTGCATAAGAGGGAGGATGGTTTTTATAGTATTCTGTTGACAAGCTTTCCTGTCTGGAAGAATTTCAAGTATGAGCTAACGTGGTAGTTAATTTTTGATGTAAGCTAAGAAAACTGAAGTTTCTGAGGCTATAAGTTCAAAAAACCCCACCTCATCCTATAGTTTTAATGGACACATCTATTATTTTGTTCTCTGAGGAAATGTGTTTGAGAAGAAATACCTTGTTTTTCCCCTGTAAGGTGAGTTTCAAAATTGGTGGAGTGTTGTCAAAATGAATGAGGAGTGTTTTTTCAAAATGTGTAGCTCTTCCTTTCCTTACAGTTCTCCTAAGACGTCTGTGAGCAGAATCTGTGTATACACCTATTTTTTAAAGCTTCCCAGATGATTCTGAAATGTTTAGTTAAGGATACCTGGGTCAGTATATGTTAAGTATTGGCATATAGTGCATGTAGGTCATTTATTTATAATTTCAAAACATCCAAAATTAGAATTTTATTTATTTGTTATTATGTAACTGCTGTTTAGAATAACAATTAAAGTTTTACTGCTTTATAAAAATTTACTTTTTCCATTCCTGTTCTAATTTAGAGCTTCCTTTTCACTTTTGTGCAGGTGCCTATGTGCCCGTGTATGTATTTTTTCTTTGTAAGTTAAAGCAAAAAAGGGAAATGGTACTTAGGAAACAAAATTAAAAAAAGAATTGGTAACTGGCCATCTACCATTGATTAATTAAGTTACGAAATAGGGACAAGGCAAGAGAACATTGCAACCCTATAGCTATGTATTTTATTTTAAGGGAGGAATGCTGTCCTCTGGTACTAATTTATCAAGTCAAGGCAAAAAAAATTATGTCTATGTGTATATACATATGTATATATGTCTCTCTCTCTATGTATATATATATCCACAAAAATGAAAAATTCCTTCGTTCTCAAAAGTAGAGAAACAACAAAGTCTTTGGTGCCTTTTTTCTCTTTGAGTCATGAGGTAGTCTTATGAAGCCTGCGGAGTTAGTTCTCCACATAGTTCTGTTACTCACTGCTGTTTTAAACTGAATTTTTTTTTCAAGCAGAGAAGAGGGGAGCTTAATCATAGAGCTCATGGAGCCTTTTCAATAAAATTAAAATTTTGTTATTGGTTATTATTATAAAAATAACCTCAACTTTATGATCAAAGTTATGATTTTTCTACTTTCTGCCTCACCTTTCAGAAAGACTATCTGCAAATAAGGAGAACAAAATTGATATTTTGGCTGCAAGAATGCAGAAGGATTTTCTTTGGATAAGTACTCCCTCCACTAACAAATCCAAGCACATTTAACTGCCTAAAACACATCTTAGTTTTTGAATACCACAGAAATGCAAAAAAAAAAAAAAAGCAACTATAAAATATCATACTTCATAAGCCGAGATGATCAGCTGGAGAATGTTTCCGGAGTCCTTCTGAAGTAGCCCAACTGTGGCTCCAGGAATGAGTTTTGCATAATTCTGTAAAAAAAAAAAGAATGAGTCAATCTTCTCCCTATAATCAAGAAATGTTAAGTGTGGGTTTCAGCCTGATGGTTGAAATCACCTCTATTTAACTGGCTGGGGGAAACAGGATCCTGGTAATAAACCAGTGTTTCTCCTGAAACTGTGGTCCTGCCTGCTGCTCCTTCCTGTGCACAAGTGGGAAACGGACTGGTCAGAGTTGCCATTGGGGACATCAAGTGTGTGTGGTTGCCTTAGTCTAGAACTGTGATTTATTTTTTTTTATTTTTATTTTTTTTTAAAGATTTTATTTATTTGACAGACGGAGATCGCAGAGAAGCAGGCAGAGAGAGGAGGAAGCAGGCTCCCTGCTGAGCAGAGAGCCCGATGCGGGGCTCGATCCCAGGACCCTGGGATCATGACCTGAGCCAAAGGCAGAGGCTTTAACCCACTGAGCCACCCAGGCGCCCCTAGAACTGTGATTTATATCACAACTGGAGTCAAGTCTCAAATAATAATAGCACTTATATGCTGTCTTCCATTTGCAGAGCATCTTTTGTCCAAAAAATTCTGAGCACGCTACAAGGAGCTATCTTCTCTTTTTTTGTAATGTTATGGAAACCCAAGTTCCACATTGGCCCCTCTCTGCCATCAGGTTGCTCTACGAGTCATTCAACCCAGGGGTCTTTAGTTGTTAATTGCTTGGTGGTGAAAAGGAGTGAGTTATTTGGAGGCTTGCAGTTAGCCCTCTTTCCTAGTGGTAATGAGCACTCTTTCGGGGATGTCACTGTGGTGCTGGGGTTGACTGGAATTGATCTCCACTCAACACAATGGAGTCAGTCAGAACCTATCTCTAAACCATCTGCATGTTCCCACCTGCAGAGAACTCACGTTAGTTCAGCAACACTCCAGGGATCAAGCAGGACCAGGGAATGAGGCATTGCAAAGAAGGGAATTTTCCAGACCGCTGAAAATTACCCCTCCCTTAAGTTTTATGTTTTAAAACTTATTTTCAAATGAAAAGTTTTCTAAAGGATATGGTACACATCTCTGTTTTCTTAAATAAAGATTCCCAAACATACTTGGACTGTTTTCTTGAAGCAATGTCATACTTATCAATATTAACTATAGCTCTATAATCATCAAATACTCCTATAATCCATGGGTAGATCACATTCATACCGAGTGGTCCCCAACTGCTATGCTTTTGCTTCTTTTGTTTTTAAATAGTTTCTATCTACTCCTTGTTAAGCTGTAAGATACCATTCACCTACCAATTTTCACATTCATTCATTTACTATTGCATTCAACACATATTAAGTAGGCTTGATATGCTGTGCTATGACAAGAAGAGATAATCACTCTTTTTTTTTTGTAAGCTGTGGTCTCCTGAGTTGCTGTGTGTTGTGAAGTTGGATGACTGAATTTATTAAAATGGCACATAGAAAGAGAAATAAGTTTTGAGTGAAGGATTTAGGGCACCTCCTCTAATTCAAACATAATGGTATCTTGTCTTATTCCCAAGAAAATTTAAGTAGCTTAGAAGATGTACTATAAAGCTAAGTTAGAATTACTAGTAATTATTGATTATAATAGTGATATTAGGTAAATAGATCAGGTCAAGGGGAGGCAAGGAGAAGAACAAATGAAGCCAGGGTGACATTAGAACACCAACATGTTCTAGGAGGGCTCAGGCACTTGCTAGAGGCAGGTACCTGGGGTAATTCCAAGGTCTTTACCACTCTTATGTGGAAAAATGGGTGGTGCTTTTAATTGGTGGATTTTGTAATATTCCACTTATTTCAGTGTTTGTGATTGTGTTTAAGTTTGAAGCTGATGGAAATCTGAACTCTTACAAGCATCAGTTGTCACTCTGCCTTGACACTGCGTTTTATTTTTGAAGGGGTCGTGGACAGTAACCCAGGTAACATTCTTCTCATTACCCGGTGCCCCACGTCACCGCCTATGGGAGGTGGGCCCCACTCTGTTTCCCTGAGTCAGGTAGAACTTGTCAAATATGACGAAGGCACCGGTTCATGGACTTGCCTTTTCAAATAAACACATGTCAAAAGGGCCGTGAAGCATGAGACCTGTGGTTAACAGTGAATACTTAAATAGGAACTTGAATCTCACTCAAGGGGAGCTGGAATGTGTGTAAATTTGACTGGTCCCAAAAGTGAAGGCAAAAGGAAACTTTAAAGCTTGATGAAGAAAGGTTTGGATCTTCCTGAAAAAGAATGTCACGGCTCTTAGCTTTGCACGAAACTGCTAGCCTTGAAAAATGCCCTGGTTTCTCCAAGGCCAAGGTATAAGGGATACTTTCCACAAGCACTAGTTCAAGTAGCCTCTAAATTTTGGGTTAATTTGTAGTTAGCACAGCCAAAACCATCTACTTCCTAGAGCATAATTATGAACCTGCATGTGGTATGACATTTGCCATTTGGCTATTAGGACAAGTAGTTTAGCATTAATCGCCTTTGCTGATTGCTACTAGAGCAAGGGTATAAAGGAGTTGGCAGCTAGTAGCAGTACCCTGTGATAACTCTGACAATTGTGTAGAGGAAAACTATTAATTAATTTCTGGATGCTGATTCCTCCCAAAAGCATTGCAAATAATTAACTGAAAACATGGACAATTTGGCTTCCTGATCTAACACTGTAAAAAATTATACTTTAAGTCTCATAGTATTATGATTACTGTAAATATCATGTGTCAAATGCCTTTCTTTCATTAAAGCCCTAAAGTGCTATTATAAATTGTCCTGATTAAACATGTTTAATGTTAGAAAAAGGATAATTTTGCATGCCTGGATGTGATAAATTACAGCACCGTGACTGTAAAAGATAACTCTTGGTATTAGAAATGGTGAACTCTAAAAACATGATGTTTTATGAGTGATTAGAAATGCCAGCTCCTTGGGCTTGAATTTCTTGGGCTTGAATTTCCTCTTATGTGCCCATAGATTATCCTAATTATGGATATTTCTCCCTCTCCTGCTACCATGCTACCCAGGAGTTCCTGAGGTTACTTTTCTTATTCGTGTTTGCAAAGTTGGCTTTTACTGATTGCCTTAGTTTTCTAAACTTCCTTCATCAAACCCTATTCATTTGCTCACTATGCTCCCATCTCAAAAAAAGATTTCTTATTTGTCCAACAGTTTGCATTTGCTCCTTAGAAATTTCCTCCTTGTCTAGGAAGAAGGATAAGAAGAGGACAGGGGGCAGGGGTGCCTTGACTGGGTGGCTCAGTCGTTAAGTGTCTGCCTTTGGCTTGGGTGATGATCCCAGGGTCCTGGGATGGAGCCCCGCATCGGGCTCTCTGCTCAGCAGGGAGCCTGCTTCCCCCCCTCTCTCTGCCTGCCTCTCTGCCTACTTGTGATCTCTGTCTGTCAAATAAATAAATAAAATCTTTAAAAAAAAAAAAAAGAAGAAGAAGAAGAAGAAGAAGAAGAAGAAGAAGAAGAAGAAGAAGAAGAAGAAGAAGAAGAAGAAGAAGAAGAAGAAGAGGACAGGGGGTCATTTAGTGGGCAGGCAACAAAGGATAGAGAGGAAAGTGCCTGAATTCACATCTGCACTCTGGGGTCCTCTCAGGAATGTCTCCGAAGTCAGGGCCTCTTGGTGTCTGGCTGCTAGAACAAACACTCAGGTGTGTACTCCTGCTTTGTTGAGGGCAGTTGTGTACCTGCCACTCCAGCTACCCACAGGCAGACTACTGGTTGGCTTTTTCTTCAAAGAAACTCAGACTAATGACCTTGGCAGATACTTGGCTGCTTTTGGTGCTAGAAGGGACATTCTGATGTGACCTGCATTCTTGCTTTGACTGCACTTCCTGTTGGGTTCACTCATCTCCAGGTTTATGCACTGGGAATATGATTTAGAATTAACTATATCCTTGCTGGACATCTTGATTGGGTTTCTGTCTTAGATGGTTACTCTCCTGAACTCCTGTCCTACTGTTGTGCCATTCTGCTGTGGTCTCGAAGACTCTTCACCACCTGAGACTCAGTAGCCACTGTTTTATACAGAGCACGCTACACATGTTCCTCATCAGAGGGCAGAGAGGTTGCCTTCCCATACATCTGCTAGCAGCCATTTTAGTAAAGAATGTGCAAAACCAATCTGCTGCTTGTCTTTACACTTTATGCTTGCTTAACTCTTTCTGCAAAAGCTCATTGATATGGAGGGACTTTATGCTCAGTGCCATATATTTTCCATATTATATAATTAATCAACATCAGTATTTCTGGTCTTAAACTATATTACTAAATGTTTTTTGTTTGCTAAAATACATTTAGTCAAAGTTTGGCTTGTAGAGATTGAGAACCTGTGATGTTATTTAGTACGTCCACAAATATTTTCCGTAATATCTCACTATATACATGTATAGTCATTACCTTGTATATCTTCAATTAGTAGCTACTATTTGTCCATTTTCTCTCTCAGAAACTTTAATGGCAGTATAACACACATGCATACCCTACAAGTAATAACCATAGAAAATGAATATTTAAAAGTAAACAAATAGTATTCAATGAATATTTAAAAAGTAAACAAGCAAGTAATCACACCAAGATCAAGAAATAGAGCATAATCAGCCCTCTGGAATCCTCCCTTGTGCTGCTTCCCAGTGATTACCACCCTTAAAAGGCTAAACACTGTTCTGACTTATTACTACAGAAGTCAGGGAAGATAATTTCATTGCCTTAAGGATAACAAAAATGGCTTAAGTAGGACACAAAAGTACTACCTATATAAAGGAAAGGATTGATAAACAGGACATAAAATAGGGATTTCTGTTCTGAAAAGATGCCTTTAAGAGACTGAAGAGGGGCCTTTGAATGGGAGAAAATATGTATAATACATACATCTGATTTGGCACCAGAATATCTAAACAACTCCTGCGTATCGACAAGGAAAAGACATCTGGGAAAAAATGGATATGCAAGTGGCAAAAGAGTATGGCAAAAATGTTCAACATCATTAATCATTAGAGAAATAGAATGAGATGCCAGTGTGCACCCACTAGAATGTCTAAACTGTGAAAGAACTGACGATGCTCTCAAGTACTTTTCAGGGGGCGTCTACACTGGAACAACTACTTTGGAGAACTGGCAGGAGCTGCCAGTGTTGAATAAGAACATGGCCGATGGCTCTACCATCCCATTCCTAGGTATGACCACTACAGAGCTGAACCCATGAGGTATGATTGCTCGGAGACAAACAAGTGCATAGAGAGGCATTCATTCTTGTTGTCAAGAGGGTGATTTTGGTAATCAAGATGTCACCTACATTAGAGAAAGTACAGATAATTCTTAAAGGGTCTTAGATCTTTCAGGTATTTGGCTAATAAGGAATAATCAGTTCTTCCCTGGATTTCTTCTACTTGGGGTTGGACCCAGGGGAGCTAAACACTGGCAAACTCCTCAACACTCACAGCACAGCCTGCTTCTTTCTGAATCTCCATCCGCAGGAGCTGGTTTCAGGACCAGGTCCTCATGATCTCCATTCACCAATTCAGGGAGCCTCACAATGGAATGGAGAGGTCCTCACCAGCCTCCTGGCCTCCCCATGCATCTCCTGCCTTTGGACACCTACATCTCAGGGATTCTGGAGCATCTGTTATTGTGGGCACTCTGGGACAGCCTTGGGGAAGTAACAGAAATTCATAGGACAGGACAACCTTGCTCTTTAGGTCCTTAGTTTCATATAGTTCTTTGTTCTGGTACAACGAGCCCATAATGTGGATTGTCTTAAAGGTGCCCGGAGATTGCCTGTAGCCCACCATCATCTGGGAAAGAAGAACTAGAGCTAAGATTTGTGGTACCCGGTAGTTCCATCTCTTTCATTCTTCCCACAAGCACTTTCATTCAGGTACCATTATTATCTCTGTTTTTCTGCCAAGATATTGAAGCCCAGAGAATTTAGTTCGCTTGCCCGAGGACATCCAGCTTAGAAAGAGCTGAATTCATCTGCTCTGGTCTTCTCTACTCTGCTCTAGAACCAGATCCCTTAGCCAGGCCACTGATGGAAAGTGCCTGGCAATGATGGTTCTGGTCTGGTGATGTCATCAGTGAGCCTGAGAGATGTTAACAAATAAGTCTAAATTAACTGAATGTATTAGGTCCACAGGGCTGCTATATCTAAGTGGGTGGCTTAACCCAACAGAAATTTGTTATCTCACAGTTCTGGAGGCCAGAAGTCCGAGATCAAGGTGTCAATAGGGTACGCTTCCTCTGAAATCTGTGCTTGCCTCTTCCTAGCTTCTGGTGGTTGGTGGCAGTCCTTGATGGTCCTGGGCTTGGAGATGCATTCACTTGAGTTTTTACCTCCATCCTCACATAGTGTTCTCTTTTCTAGGTCTCCAGCTCTGGGCCTCTTCTCTCCTTATAAGCACACCACTCATGTTGGATTAAGGATCTACCCTGCTCAAGTACAACCACATCTTAACTAATGACATCTGCATTGCCCTTTTTCCAAATAACACCATACTCTGAGGCACCAGGGGTTAGTACTTTAACATATCTTTTGTGGGGATACAAGTCAACCCCCTGAAGTCTGCTAGGGTTCTTTTGATTTGTTTAACCCTTAAACCCTTAGTTTTGGTTGGAGAAGGGAGTACCTTGCAGGATCACAGAGCTAATAAGTGGGTTAGAAATAGATCTTGACTCCAAAGCTAGTGCTCATTCTGCTCCCCCAGGCCCTTGCCAGGCCATGGCAGGAACTGGCACAAATGCCAACTGCCATCAAGGGTGAGGCTTATTAGAAAGTTAAGATAATAATGCTTTGTATTTATATATAGTGGGTTAGAGAATATAGAACATTTTCTTACCTGAAGCAAAAAGAAAGGAAGAAAAAGGGTTGTGGCTATAATCACTTTCAAATGGAAAGGCTACATCTTGAAAGAAATGTAGCAAGTAGCAAAAGCATAGAAGCAATTTTTTTTTTTTTTTTGTCCTGGGGGACTGTATTGTGCTATTTATCTGGTCAAAGGAAAACAGTTCTTTGCTGGTGATGCTTTGCTTTGTTGAGCAGTATGCTTCTTCCAGAGCTAGTGGCGGGCTGGGTTTGCTGAAATAAGTCCTTCTGAAGGCAATCAGAAGGCTTTCTTCCCGTGAGGTCTTTCATTCTTGTGGGATTTTATTCTGCTCGTTTCTCATGTTCATTATCGGTAAATGCAGGGCTCCCAGTATTATGCAAAAGTTTACCCCCAGGCTTGACTGTGTTACTAGGACACCCAAGATTCCAAAAAGAATATGTAATTGTTTCTGGCACAAGGTAGCATGAATGTCTGTCTCTGGGTTGCATGCTATCTGCTTTGCCTTCAGGCTTTCAATTGTCAGCATTCCACAGTCAGGCAGGCAGCAAAGGGAGTGTACTAATTAGATCAGGTGCTTGATCTTGAAGTCTGCACCAGCAATGACTAGGTAGTCGGCTTCGGAACTTTTGAGCACTACCTGTCTTTCTCCCAGTCTTCCCTGGAATGTAATTATCTTGTCAGCCAAGGAGCTGTAGCACGCAGCTGAACGAGAGTGCTCGGCAGCAGTGACAGAGTGATAAGGGAAGACGAATGGACCCACCGTGCATGACTGTGCTGAGACAAACAAATGCACACAGAGGCATTGGAGAATGGAGACTGAGACAACAAAGAGGCTACCCTGGCTATTTGTTGCTGAGGAGACTTCAGATTGTCCCTTAATAAGATCACCCTGCTCTTCGAGAGGGATTGCAGACCTTTGCTGGCAAATGCAAGTCCCAAAGCTTCAGAGAGCTGTTTGAAAATGGGAAGCAATGTTGGGTTCCGTAGCAGCTTATGTGCTTTGCAGACCAAACGGCAGGTAATAAAACTTTGAAAGATGGCTAGGAGGAGCATGATGAAGGGGACCAACAAAGAGAAATCAGGAATATATACAGGGACTTTTAAAGAGATATCAGCCCTTGTCACTACAAGTGCGGCGGGTTGGCCAGGAGCAGCAGCAGCATCTGGAAAATTGTGAGAAATGCAAAAACTCATCTTTAACTTGTTGAGGACCCTCCATATGGTTTTCCATAGTGGCTGAATCAATTTACATTTCCACCAACAGTGCAAGAGGGTTCCCTTTTCTCCACATCCTCACCAACACTTGTTACTTCTTGTCTTTTCAATGATAGCCATTCTAACAGGTGTGAGCGGATATCTCACTGTGGTTATGATTTGCATTTTTCTGAGGATGAGTGATGTTGAGGATCTTTCCATGTGCCTGTTGGCCATCTGCACGTCTTCTTTGGAGAAGTGTCTACTCAGGTCGTCTGCCCATTTTTTTTTTAATTGGATTGTTGGGGCACCTGAGTGGCTCAGTGGGTTAAAGCCTCTGCCTTGGGCTCAGGTTGTGATCCAGGGGTCCTGGGATGGAGCCCCACATCAGGCTCTCTGCTCAGCGGGGAGCCTGCTTTCCCTCTCTCTCTGCCTACCTCTTGGCCTACTTGTGATCTCTGTCTGTCAAATAAATAAAATATTTTTTAAAAAATTGGATTGTTTAGGGTTTTGGGGTTTTTTTGTTTGTTTTGCTATTGACTTGCATGAATTCTTTATATATTTTGGTCATAACCCCTTACTGGATATATGATTTGCAAATATTTTCTCTTTCAGTAGGTTGCCTTTTCATTTTGTTGATCATTTCCTTTTTTGTGCAGAAGCTTTTTAGTTTGTTGTAGTTCCACTTGTTCAGTTTTGTTTTTGTTTGTTGCCTTTGCTTTTAGAGTCAGATCCAAAAAAATCACTGCCAAGATCAACATCAAGGAGCTTACCTCCTATGTTTTCTTCTAGGAGTTTTATAGCTTTAGGTCTTACATTTAAGTCTTGAATCCATTTTGAGTTAATTTTTGTGTGTAGTGGAAGACAGTAGCCTGGTTTCATCATTTTGCCTGTGGCCGTCCAGTTTTCCCAACTTCCTTTCTTGAAGAGAACTTGAAGGGACATTGTATATTTTTGCCTCCTTTATGGTAGATTAATTGACTATATATGTGTGGGTTTATTTCTACCATATAATCCAGCAATTCCACTTCTGGGTGTTTATTCAAAGAAAATGAAAACACTAACTCAAAAAAGATATATGCGCCTTCATGTTTACTACAGGATTATTTATAATAACCAAGATATGGAAACAAACTAAGTGCCCACTCATAGAGGAATGGATAGAGAAGAGTGGTACACACACACACACACACACACACACACACAGCGGAATATTACTTGACCATAAAAAGAAAGGAATCTTGCATTTGCAGCAATATGGCTAGACCTTGAAGGCATTATGCGAAGTAAAAGCTAAGTAAAATAAGTTTGATAGAGAAAGACAAAAACCATATGATTCAATTAAATCAAAATAAAACAACAAACAAAAATGCCAAGCTCACAGATACAGAGAACACATTGAGAGTTTCCAGAGGAAAGAGGGGATGGTAGGGGGATAAAATGGGTAAGGGGAGTCAAAAAGTAAAACTTCCAATTTTAAAATAAATATATCATGGGGATATAATGTATAGCATGACAACTATGGTTAACAATACTGTATTAAATATTTGAAAGGTGCTAAGACAGTAAATCTTGAAAGTTCTCATCACAAGAAAACATTTTTAGAAGTATGTATGGTGATGGATGTTAATTAAATTTATCATGGTGATCATTTTGCAGTGTATACAAATACTGAATCATTTGTTGTACAACTAAAACTAATGAAATATGTCCATTATACCTCAACTTTTTAAAAAAAAGTTGAAATGCAAAACCTCAGACCCCATCCTATACCTGAATCAGAGTTGGTGTTTTAATAAACTCCCTGAGTGATTCCAGACACCTGAGGAACTTAAAACCAAAACCAAAACCAAACCAAAACAAAAGAAAAAAAGCAACAATGACGCCTGGGTCTTAGCCTTAGAGATACTGAATTAATCAGATCAGGGTGTGGCCTGGGTACTGGATTTTTTAGAAAGCTTCCTAGGTGATTTTAATGAGCACCAAAGTTTAAGAATATCCATTATAGAATAGTCTGTCCACACCCTTCTTGTTGCCAAATGGATGCTTCCAGGAAGGGTTGTGACAATCTGGAAAATAAATTTGCTATGTTTTTAAACCTATGTATCCATGGGAAAATAAATTTGCTATGTTTTTAAACCTATGTACCCACGGGCACCTGGGTGGCTCTGTCAATTAAGCCTCTGTCCCTTCGTTTTGACTCAGGTCATGATCTTGGAGACATGGGATTGAGCCCTGCGTTGGGCTCCATGCTTGGTGAGGAGTCTTCAGATCCTTTCTCCTTTCTCCTCTGCCCCTCCCCTCGCTTGTGCTCTCAATCTCTCTATAAATAAATAAATAAAATTAAAAGAAAAACAAAAACTTGTACATCTATAATTCATAAGGGGTCCTTAGTTGGTCAGGTACCTGTGATATCTATTTTCTAATCAAGAAAAAAAAGTGATGTTTTGGAATGCATGATGCCCATGGAATAACACCATGCTTACTTCTCTAGGCCTTTAAGACTGAGGTATCTAGTTGTAGCCTACCTTTTCCACTGCATCTTCTTCTATCCTAGCTTACATCAGGCTGACTAACCTTTTTTCAGTTTCTCAAACACATTGAGCACTGAGTCCTTTGCTGCCTTGGGTCTTTGCACATGCCTTCTCCTCTTGAAAACTCCTCAAACTTTAGGATGCTGCTCTATAATCACCTCTTAAAAGGGGTCTTCCCTGAAGAGCCTATAGAAGAAAGTCTTACACTCTCCTCTTTAATTTTTTCTATTGTTACACACTATTCTTTTCCATTTTTTAATAATATCCCAAAGTTTTTAGTGTGGGTCTCAAATATGTCATGGAACATACTAATACTAAGAAAAATTATTTTTGTTTATTTGAAATTCAAATCGAATATCCTGTGTTTTTATGTGCTAAATCTGGCAACCTTATAGAAAAAGTATGTGGACTTCTGAGTAAGTGAATAAAATGTGCCCAAAATGTTCAAGTTCAACAAAATGTTCTCCTTTGAGAATTTTCTGTCTACTTTTTGAAGATTCAATACCACAAGGGCAAGAAAATATTGAACTATATTGTAATTAGTAGTTACCTCTTGTAAAATATATTTGGCTCTTTTAGGTCATTAGGCATAAAATTAAAATGCACAATACTCCCAAACTTTTCTATGCCCAGGGCCTGTCAGTTTAACTTGTCCCTTGCACCCTGATGCTCTATGTAATCTGTAAAAGGCTACGCCATGTGAAGAATGCTTGGTTGTAGTTAAACTCCTGTCTGGTGATCCAAGCCAAGGTGAGCTTCCTTTAAGCATCACTGTAATTTGGGCCAACCTTGCAGGCATGGACAGAGTGGCCAACTGTTGCCATAGGTAGGGCTTCAGGATATAAATGGGTAACTGAGTTAAATAAGAATTCTGTGAGGCTCCGAGAAAGCATAGAGTGGAACCCTTAACAGAGCTTTGAGCACTTTGTGGTAGTGAGGGGTGCCTTTGAAGAAAAAGTTTGTTCACAGATGTTGGAGTCCTCATCAAAAGGGCACTTTTGGGGATTAGAAAAAGAATACTAGAAATAATCTGCTAGTTCTATTAAGGTTATTACATGTGTGCATAAAAAATAACTAAGTATCATGAGTATGTGAAAAAACGACCTGGTAGTTAATGTAAAAATAAAGTAATTGTGGATGTTCTGGGGCTGCTGGTGGGAGGAGAGCAAGGTGTTTTTTTGTTTGTTTTTGCTTTTTAAGATTTTATTTATTTATTTATTTGAGAGAGAAAGCACAGGCAGGCACACAGAGAGAGAGAGGGGCAGAAGGGGAGGGAGAAGGAGTGGGAGAAAGAATCTGAAGCAGATTCAGTGCTGAGTGCTGGAGCCCAACGCAGGGATCCACCCCACGACCACGACCACAAGATCATGACCTGAGCCAAAACCAAGAGTCAGAGGCTGGAGGCTTAACCGACTAAGCTGACTGAGCCACCCAGGTGCCTGGGAGCAAGTTTGCTTTTATTTTAAAGCAGACATCCTGTAAGTATGGCAACCACAAATTTGGAATACTGTAGAATGACCTTGATTTCATTTAATGTGATTCTTGTCAGTAAAAGTGATTGTTTGACATACAACTAAATACAATTTAATTTTCATGCTTTTGTAAGACTATAAATGTATAAATTCATTCAAAAAATCTGAATATACTTAATATGTATAGTATGATGCCAATTATGTTAAACTATGTAAATACATGCAAAAAAAGAGAAGAGTTATTTTAAAATGTCAAGAATGGTTAGCTGTGTCTAAGTGGTGAGTTTATGAGTGATCTTTATTTTCTTCTTTGTGCTTTTCTGTATCCACCTCCCCCCTATTCTTTTTTTGGCAACTAACATGGATTAATTTTGTCATTGGAAAAAAAGTAACTCAAAGTGTGTGGTGTCTTTTGTTTCCTGTTTTTGACCACACTCTCACAGAGTTGGTAGGAGATTAATTGATACAGCTACTTTGGAAAGCAGTTTGGACACACTTAGGAGACTTGCATATGCCATTTCCTGTGAGCCAAGGACTTGAGTTCTAGACATGGATCGTCAATGGGGAACACGTGTGTGGGGATGTGCATGGCCACAACCTTTGTAATGTTGCACAACTGGAAACAATCTGATGTTGTCAGCTGCAGAATGAGCATACTGCAGTGCATACACTCAATGCACTGTGCATGGCATTGGAACAGAGTACACCAGAGGCACACGTATCTCTGTGGATAAACCTCAAAAACATAACATTGAGCACCACAATGTGAATGTACTTAATGTCACAGCACTGCTTATGTTAACATGGTTTAAATGGTAAATTTTATGCTATGTGTATTTTACCATTATAACCACCCCCAAAAACATAACATTGAGCTAAAAAGCAAATTGCAGAAATAATAGGTACAGCATGAAATTAAACTTGTAAGCCAAGATTATGTCATTATTTACGGATCTATAGATTTTTTACGGTACAAAAAATAAACATGGGCATGATAAACACTAAGTTCAGGGAATTGATTACTTCTATGGAAGAAAAGAGGAGGGTAGGGTTAACGTTGTACAGGTACCCAGGAGGCAACCATATCTGGAATGTCTTATTTCCTTAAAAAATCTGAAGCAAATATGGTGGCAAAATGTTTAGATTTGAGACAGTTGGGTAGTAGGCATGTGGGTGTCATTAAATGAATCTATCTTTCTGTGTGTTTGAACTGTAGCATCATAACAAAACCTATAGTCTTTGTTGAACCATGTGTCCCCTTTTCCTCCTTTGGCTGGAACTGCAGATGGTGATTACTACAGATAGTAGCTGTTGAGGATATGTTGGCCAATGGCATGATGTGTCTTAGCTGTGTCACCTGTTCTTACCACTCAAATAGCCCATAAGTCAGAATCCCAATGTCTCTTTTTTTTTAAGTCCACAAATTGTAAAATGCTGTATTCATCTAAATTAACAGCAACAGTCAAGGACCTGAGATGAAGTGTGTACTGGTTTTGAAGGACTCTGCCATTTTCAGGAATTCTATGTACTCATCTCTTCATCTGTGACACTGCTCTGCTCTACCCTTAGGCTTTGTGCTTTTACTGCTCATTGACTTTCATAGTTGGTTACTTTGTTGACAAGGCTGCTTCTCTGGTTGTCTAGTAGTTAGGGATTGGCAGGCTCTTTCAGGACAACAGTCAAGGTTCCAGTGCAACTTAACTCAGTGATTGAAGCCTCTAGACTCAATGTGCCTTGGTTCAAATCCTGGCTCTCACAGGTGACTTGTTTTATTTTGAGTTCTTTTATTACTTATTTTATTTTAATTTATTTTATTTGGTTTAATTTTTATTTTTTATTTTATTTGGGTTTATTTTGCGTCCATAACATGCAGGTTAAATGATAAAATGAGTTAAAATACTTAACCCTAAGCTACCACCTAATAAGCCCTCAGCAGACCATCCCATCCCTATTATTCTCATAGTCATAGCTGCATGACATCTTTGGCTCTCAGTTTCCATTGCTATAAAGTGAAGGGCTTAGTCCAATGCTATCATACTGTTAGCATCAAAGCTAGTTTCACAATAGGCAATTAATTTGCTGCCCCTCCTAACAAAGACGGTGAGTAGAAAAAAGTAAAAACATTGACAGATATGAAAACTCTGACCCCACAGCAAAACTCTGCCTTGGGATGTCTGTCCAGAACACAACCTCTAAAATGCCTTCATCCTGTTCTTTAGGCAAATTATTGGTCTACAAGTCTGTTAATGCTCTGTGAGACTTCTTAAGGCAGTCAATCTGTCTTACCCTCCTCTGTAGTTAGAAAGTGTGGCCTGGTCCAAGGTAGGTTCTCATGAAATATTCGATGAACGAATAAATTGCTGCTATCAATAACATATTGGTTCCAATGATATGCTAGACATTCGGGGTGTTGTGTAAATTTTTGAAACAATTAGGCTTTGTGTTGAAGTTCCATTCTAGGGGGCACCTGTCTGGCTCAGTGGGAAGAACATGGGACTCTTGATCTCAAGGTCAGGAGTTTGAGCCCCACATTGTGTATAGAGATTACTTAAATAAATTCAACTTTAAAAAAATCCCATTTTATATTTGTCTAAGGATTGGCCTAATAGGACCTCTCATTAAAACCTTACTTTAAATCTTTATCTTTTGAATTTTTTTACCCTGTGTGTTTATTTTCTGATTTATGAGCCTTTGCGTTCTTTAGAAGTACTATGTGTAAACTCGGGATAACTACTGGTGACTTTTCACGGTTGTGATTTATTAATTAGTGTGAAAATGCTTCTAACAACTTTGCCCTGATAATATGAGGACATGAGTTTTATTTCCAAATCCTCCCTCTCTACAAGCTGTTTTTATTAATGAGGAAAGCGTAGGCTAGCTCTCCTCAGTCTTTATTCCCAGATACCATCTATTAAAGAGAAATCAAAATCCTTTTCCATTACACTTGACTTAAGAGTAATTTGTTAACTCTGTGGGGATTTCTCATAATCCAGAAGTTCTCTTTTTATTCTTAGATGATTTTATATCCACTAAAAGCATAAGTTTGGAATACTTCATTACAGGATGGGGTTGATAGAATAAAAGTTTTTGTCCATGCCCTAAAATTAGCTATATTTTGGCTACCTGAACTTGGTGTGTAGATCATTGGAATTCATGGTGATTTACCTCCACCAGGTTTAGAGTCCCTGACCACTAAAGCTGGAGGTCATCTGGTCCAGTCCTTTTATTTTGTCAAAATTGAAGCCAGAGAAAAGGGGGTTTTCATCAGACCAAAACTGTTTTGATCTTTTCCGGTAGTGAACATTATGAAACAAAACAATAATAGAACAGGCTAACAGACAGCAAAAGGATCCGATTTTTGTTTTATCTCCCTCTCTAATTCTCTGCCTCTTTTCAACTCTCTTGCTGCAGTGAAAAGCTCAAAAGATGAGCAAAAAAGGAAAGAAGAAGTGAAAAAAAAGTTGGTTTTTGATTCCTAAAAAAATTGAAACTTGTATGTGATAGGTAATAATATTCACACACCACACAAAAACATCAGGCTCGTAGCATGTTGTGGCTACTCTTTATGCTTGTTCTTAGATACCAGTGATCATCAAACGGGGTTACTTGTTCAGGATTTTTCTTTTACGACCTAGTAGGAAGGCTCTTAAGCTTATCGAACAGGTTGGTCCCAAGGGTGATGGCAGAGAGTTCCTGTCTTCTGGTGCCATCTGGGTCCAAGGTGGAAGGGGTTGGGGAGGGGACGGCCAGGACGGCAGAAGAGTGTAGGAATGGTCAGGCACCCCTCTCCCTGCTCTTGTACATGGGCTCCCTCAACTTTGACAGGTATTTGTCACATAAAACTCCAAGTTACTATTTAGAAACTTTGACCCAATTTGACAAAAGATGAAAATCTACTGGCACCAAGAAGTAGCCTAAACAGAAAGATGAGCAAAACCCACCATTCTCCTCAAACAGGCAATCATTGAGGGTGTTTCCTTTCCAGAGGAAAGGACTCTTTGGTAGTATTAAAACCGGCATGGGTCCCCTGTCCCTATGATTTAGATACATCACTCTGTTCTAATAACCATAGGGACATCAATTAGCAGTCATAGATGTTAGCGTCTAAACTGGAGGTGTTCATCACCAATGTCTTGTTTACTTTCTAAAGTTTCAACATTATGTTGTAAATACTAGGTTATATAATAATTATCATTATTAACTTCACAAAACTCATCTTTTCCAGCCAGATGTAGACATTTTGAAAGATTAGAATTTTTCAAAGTCTTGCAACAAATCCCAGGTGATTAATAATATGATTTGACAACGTAGTTAAGAAAGCTAATTTAATTGCTTTTTATCTCAATATCTCACTAGGAAGAAAAGACTAGTCAAATTAGACAATTGGGCTTTAGCAGCCTGATACTATCTTAATGTAAATTAACAGTACACATTTGAAAGCAGCAGAGAAGATAATTTTTTTTTTTAAGCTTGGGTAATTGAATCCTGATTCAAAATGGTGTTTAGCACTAGAATGTAATATACTACCTCCTGCTCAGTCTATTATCTATCATTATCTTTTGAACCCTGTAATTGGACAAACAGGCATCTATTCATAATAATAAGTTTGTTCAAAATCATCTGTTTGCTGGAGTCTGGGGTGCACGTTGCAGTCATAGTGCACTGACGGCAAAACTGCTTACTTTATGCTTTCCATTGTTTGTTCTTCTTTGTTACCACAAAGAACAGCAACACTACATATCTGGACAGTCCAGAGCATCTTTAGCAAAGTTACCCCCCTCTCAAAAAACAAAAACAAAAAAAAACAACCCAAAACCAAAACCAGTGATTTTTCCTGCATTCTATAAATGGGCGACATAAATCGTATTTGCTGCAAGAGGGGCCACCCTTGAATCAGAGCCATCCCCTGCCTGGAGTGTATGCACATAACTGTGCTCAACACAGAGCTGGGCCAGGCAAATTGCCTTCTGGAATTTCCATAGACCCAACAACTTAGCTGCTTTATTTATCCTATTGCTGATTTTATTTTTCACTGATTCTTTAGTAGATATGTTCCTTCTATCGCCAGCTATCCAAACATCAGGTTGCATGGGGCTCCTGCTCATATAGGGCTCCTTCTAAGAGATTTAAATGGAAATGCAACACAAGCCATTATTGTTTTATTTTCAGTTTTCATTATCAATAAAACAAGAGATCAGCATTTTCATGCTGTGTGAAGCCTTCAGGGAAGTGCAGTGTTGCTGTTATTATTTTTAGACCAGGCGGCCGCGCCCGCCCCCACTAATGCAGATGAAATGATGAGTCTATCAAAATAGAGATAAAATGATGAAAGAAAGCATCAGAGTCATAGAGTGGGTTGCTGCCCTGGTCTGCTGCGTGGCTCCCTGACAATGTCCTTTTGAATTTAGTGGAGCCTGGATGGTAAAGACCACAGATCATGACAGAACATAAATTCGCCTCATAATGAGATTAGTAGGCAGGCAAAATAAATGTCCTGCTGTTACATTAGAGGCAGGCTCTAATCTGGTGTTTTCCTTGGAAATGATCATTTCCTTTGCAACAGGGGAACCATCAGTGTAACGAACTTAAATCCGACAGATTCTGTTTTGCCATGTAGTTATTTTTCATTTTCTTCTGTCTTTTTAATAGCAGTTTTGAGGAGGCGTGTAAATGAGTTGTGAGTCTTAAAGACTATTACCGAAGTGAGTTATGGACGACTATGTTCATGATCATCAATCGTATTTCCCAGACTCCCCTTTTAAGAAAAGTTCTGTGCAACTCTCCTGCCCTTTCTAAACAGGAACCGGCTGAGGAGGAGGTGCTGTGACCCCTGGGGTCCTTTTACTATAGCCTTAAGGATCAAAGGCAGAATAGGCTCCCTATTGTATTTGGGGTATTTTTTTTTTTTTTTAACAGTCTTTACTGCAGCTCTACTACTTAAAACCACTGGAAACAAGTATCACATACTAAAGAGCTTTAAAAAAAAATGCCCAGATCAGGTGAACCCACATGGTCTCTGAGTAGAACAAAGGCCTTGAGTATGCAGCTTGATTGCCAAGGACTTTTTTGGTTTTCAGCAGAAGGCAATCTCACCTGGAGTACAATACTCTCCTCTCATTAAAAATGCAAGATAGGATCTCCTCCTGGATCCTTTCTACAAAACCCGTTGCAAGCTCATGGGCTATACTGTCCTCAGCAGTGAGTGGCATTTAATCAAAACCTTCTGTGAAATAATCTCAGAGTTTCCTGAGCCCTGTGAAGTCACCAAGAGAGTTAAGAGGTCCTTTCAAAGGAAGGGGAGGTCAGACTGAACTTAGGAGTATTTGAAGCTTCTGCATAGAAGGAAGATGTAGACAATTTAACGTACACTTATTTTCCCTTCATTTTCTTGGGGCCAGGCTGGAGATTCCTTCCTTCTCTGTGAAGCCATCCTTTAGCAATAAATCATTTGCTACTACTTTGATTCATGGTATTCTGACATACTGTTTTCATGGGCTGGAATGAAACCACAGAAACCTTTCGTGTTTGCATATGCATTTTACAGTTTAGGCAGTGGTTTATGAACATTAGCTCATCTAAGGAAACAGTTCCCTTTCTGCATCTGGTGTTTCCAAACTCGAACTGCAAATCCAGCTACTAGGAAGGAGAAAATATATTTTGGCCCAATTTAACAAGTTTTTTCTTTCAACTTCTTTCTTCTCAATGGTTGAAATTGTGTCTCTACTTATATGCATCTGATCTATAGCTGTCTGAAAATTTGAAGTCAATCCTGCTCCCATTCTCTGCTAACCCTCTCCTGGTCAGATGAACAGTTCAAGGGAAGACAGATTGATTTCTGTTAGGTAGGTGCTCTCCATTCATTGGTGCCTTACAACTTACCATGTCGTTCTCAAATTCTTTCCTGTCCTACCATATCTGTCCCCTGCTCTCCATCGTGCCTCTGGGTTTGTAATTTAAATTGCCAACAGTAACTGAGTCCACTTTACCAAGTGTCCAGTATATTTGTCAGTGTTCACAATTTTCTAATGGCATTCCATGCATTAAACCCTCAGAGTTCATGTTAAAGTTTCATGTCGAGTAATCTCCCCAGAGGAATTCCCCAAATTGTGTTTGCTTACCTCATATAAATGAACTTGTTCTTGGGTTACAGCAAAGATTAATAGCACATTATTTTGCACCAGTTTATCAATGAGTTGTCCAATTGTTGGATATTCCTAAAATTGACATAAAGATTTTAAGTATCATTTTAACACAAGTATGTAAAATAAAGAAAGGAATGCTTCTTTCAAAGATACCATACTGAGTTTGGCATTTTTGTTTGGTTCCAAGTTAAAAAATAATAATAATAATTTAAAAAATACACAATTAACATAGTCACTTAATTGGTTTAATAATTGTTGCCTAAATCTTGTAAATCCAATTAATTCCTAAGAGTCAGTGCCTGGCAATGTGGTGTATTATAGTCTGTCGCTTCTAAGGAGGGCACTTGGAATTTATTTAAAGACTTATAGTGTGTCATATTGTCAAGGGTAGAGACACAATTCTTCTGAGTGCCGCTTGGCAGCAGGCTCAAGGTGTAGAGAATGTTACAGTCAGGGGAGGAGCGGATAGATGATGATAGATGTGACCGAGGGGACTCAGGTAGCTCAGAAACTCCTACTGGAATTGGATGAGGCAGGCTGAGAGCTGAGGAAAGGACAGCCTGCTGAAGGATGATACACTACAATTCCTGTGTCCATTTGATTTGAGACATTCCCGCACCAGTTTTGGGTTTGGTCTTACTTACTTTGGGTTTTGATGTCACTAATCAGTTTTATGGGATCCCGCCATATTTTTTCAGGACAACTGAAAACACAGTGTATTTTTTTTTTTTCACTGACACATTCATTCCCAAGTGATACAAGCTCTTTCAAAAATAAAGTAGGCATAGATTAATCAACTTTGAACATGGCCTCTACTTGCCAAAGTTAAAAACCATGCAGCACCTTTGGCTGTTGTATGACTCCAGATGTGGATAATGTACAAAGAGGAAACTCAAATGAAGATTTTATTTATTTATTTATTTATTTAGAGAGAGAGAGAGAGAGAGAGAGCGAGCGCGCGCGCGCGCGAGCGTGCACAGGCAGACAGAGTGGCAGGCAGAAACAGAGGGAGAAGCAGGCTCCCCACCGAGCAGGGAGCCGGATGTGGGACTCGATCCCAGGACGCTGGAATCATGACCTGAGCCGAAGGCAGCCGTTTAACCAACTGAGCCACCCAGGCGTCCCTTTTTTTTTTTTTTTTTTTTAAAGATTTTATTTATTTATTTATTTATTTATTTAGAGAGAGAGAGAGAGATTTAGAGAGAGAGAGAGTCAAATGAAAAAGTAGCCTGAAAACAATGAAACTAAGAATATGTTGATCGTGAAGTCAGCCAAAGTGGAGGAAGTAATCCTTCCTGGACACTAACGTGTTCACATATTCTCTGCATTCTGGGAGTAATTCTGTCTAATATCTTTGTTAGACCCAAGATTCAAATTGAGGGAAAAGTGCAATTTTGCCTAAAATACTCAGGTAAATGACCCAACTGCATATCTGGCTGTATAATACATGCTTGCCATCTTATTTGGATTTTTATTGGTAAACAGTAGTAGAATCCAGATAATACAAATCTTCAAGAGTCTGACATGTTCAGATGCTTTTTCAACTACCCAAACACCAAGAATTCTTCACCTTTAAGCCTGACTTCTCCCTATGCTGGCCCCTCCTATCTCCAGGTTCTTGCACTTTCAGCTGCTCTGGGGATGTAGCAAGGATCGCACCATGAAGCCCTTCATAAGTGGACAAGTGTCATTTTCTATTGGACATAGATCAATTGGCTTAATTCACACAGTTATATTGTGTGTGTGTTCCTCAAGACCAGGACACATGTCCTATTGTTTAGCAGCCCCTGGAACCGAGTCCAGTGCTGTAGGCAAGCATGGAGATAACCCAAGACTTCTGTGCATTTGCAGCAACTTATTGAGAAACAATGAATTGAACATTTATTAGATGAGAGAGTCATACTAAGCAACAATTCATCTTTGCTTCTATGATCCTGCTTTTTCCAAGATGTCTATTAATGGGGCATTTGAATAATTGAAAGAAAAATTAATAAAAAAGAGATCCATGTCTCACAATTTCTTGCCGCTCAAAGGCTGAAAGACAAAATGTGGCTATTCTCATGGATATTGTAATATGGAAAGGCAACTTATATGATAAAATTTTGAGGAATACTATTGGTCAAAATTTAGGGGAAAACACTCATGTTGAAGTTTAGCAATTTAAGTCAAGAAATGGTAGCAGGTGATTTGTGAACCATTAGTTTTTTGTTTTTTGTTTTTAAACTAGTTACCATCACTATATTTTATATATATATAAAATATATATTCTGATAATCTGATATTAGTATTCTGGGTTCTCTTCTCTCTCTCTTTCTCACATACATTTCTATAGCATTGTCATTTTAAGAATTGAATTCTCTGTGTCATATTTTCCCAAGTGTTAAATGGGGATAATATGACCTTCCCAGGTTGCTGCTTCATAATTTAATTTTATTTCATACATAGTCAAAACACACTGTGTTCCAGGTACTGTGCTGGCAGGAAATAGAGATAATAGACCAGTCCTGGTCCCAAGGAATGCATAGTAGAGAAAGACAGACAAACATAAGCAAACACATTTCCATATAATGATGGGTAAGAAGACATCTATGTACTAGAGCAAGGGGAGGGTTGATCACTTTGGGGCTCAGCAAAGGTCAAAGAGGGCTCTCTGGGAGTGGTCATCATTGAGTTGGGTTTTAAAGGAAAATTAAGAGTCTCTCAGCAGCCTCAGAGGGAAGGGCATTCCGGACAGAGGGAACAACACATGCACATTGTGTGGCAGCCTCACAGTCCCTACAAGGACTATTAGATACCCAGGGTTCTGGGGAGCATCAAATGTGATCACGTATCTCAAAAAGCTCTGAAAGTTTTAACAAGTCAAGAGCATTTTTTTTTCTTTTAATGTTACCAGCATTTTAAAAATATTTTAACTTTTAAATGACAAAAATAAGCCAAATGTGAATAAACACCAGCCAAGCAGTACTTGACAGCTGTTCCCCATGAAGCACCATGGTGCCTATAAGTATGATATTATTAGGGGCACAACTCTGGGACCCATCATTCACAGAAACTCCTAGGTGATTGTTGTTTTGGCCTCAGCCCCCCTTTCTGGAGCTGTCTTTGAGAACAGAATGAGCTGACTGCACTGCTTTTTACTGACCTTGGGCTCTTTGAAAAATGAAGGAGGTTCTGGGGTCATTCAAGCTATAGTAGACCCAAACTTCTCACATACCACTCCCGACGTGTGTTCCCGTAGGAAGCTCATAGGGGAATTTATTTGTTCATCTCAAAGCAGAAAATGTGCACTGTTTTCACCAAATGTGGGTTATTCTGATGTGTGTTGTAGTGAGTGTTGTTTCATTTGCCTACATGCAACCCTGGAAACCATGTAGAGTGCAGGTTACACACCAAGACAGTTGACATGGAGTATTCATTCTTGTTGTCTAAGTGACAGAGCCCATCGTTAGGAATGACGATGCCTGCCAGTTTGCTGTCCATTCCAAAATGAGAATCGGCATCACTCACAAAGACTAGGAGATGGAGGGAGTCATTCCGCCAGCCGATCTTTTCCTACAGTGAGAAAGAAATATTTGGGTCATATGGGATAGAGGCAGGCATTTCTTGAGAGCAGATCAATTATGATTGGGTACATTCAGACAATGAAAACTATATTGCTGATCTATCTTGATCTTTTTCTATCTATTGTGAGTTGATAATTATTAATATATTAAAAACATGCTTTTTCTTGGATAACACTTTCAGATGATTTATGCTTCAGAAAAAACAGTTCCACTATAATCACTATCCAATTGATCTTGACTTGTACATAGTTAATTATTTTTACTGTCCAGATTTCAATGTACCCAAAAAATGAGGAGAGGGAATGAGGGAGGTCATAGATTATCCCAAACCCAAGCCGAAGCAAAACTGGTAAGAATGTAATACACAATGGACTTAAACGATGCCTGTTTTATTAAAATGTCACCCAAAATTAGGCACATTTTTCTCTTTCTACTGATACCATCCAAAAATTATAAATGTAATACAAAGGTAAAAATTGCCTATCAAAGTATGACCTTCAGAATATGGCTTTCTAGGATGGTCTGTTGTCTGTTTCTTAGCAGAGCTCTCCCCTTTAATTGATATTAGTCTAAGAACTAGTGGGACGAAAGCTCATCCTGGCAGGGCCATCCCACCTTATTTTTTTCCTTCCTTCCCTAATACCTTGCCAGCCACCCACCTTCCAGGACTTTCAGCCCTGTCTATTTCCTTGTATTTTCCAGGAAGAGCTATCATCTGAAGAAGGGGAATCATTCCCTTAGATACCTGATTGTCAAAGAGGAGTGGTGTTCCTGCATTTTTGTAGGGACAACATAGCTTCTGATACCTATTTTGTTGGTTCAAAACAATAGATATCTAATCTTACTAATCATAATCTTAAATTTATGTAGAAGTTTATAACAATACAAGGCATTTTTACTTTTTTCATTAATTTCTGCTTCTGATTTTTATTTTTACCATGGTTAATTAAAAAGCTAATCTAATCTTGATCTCTGAAAATTAATCATACATGACAACTGTTTTAAACAATTTTTCCCAACACTACTATAATTTTATTAGATCATTTGAATATCAGACATAAAAAAGTATCTGTTTCAACATGACTGAATTACAAATTTTTGGAAATTTTGTGTTTTAAGAAATGTAGAAATATGGCAATTAAAGGAAAGATAGGTATCTAAACTTTTCAAAACAGACTTGCTGATAAGAGATGCAATTTGTGTTAGCCCTCAGCGTACCTTACACACAGCAGCTTGCATAATTGCATCAAATCCACCTTCTGGTGTGTCAATATTAGCAGAAATTTTCTGATTCTTCACAATTTCATTGAATCTTTCAGCATCATTCGTCAATGGCAAAATGTGCTTGAATCCAAATGTAGGTAAGCAGAAGTACGGAATACTACTGCAAAAGTAAGATGTAAAAATGTTCTTGATGAAATATGATACAGCACACAAGTAATGGACCTAGTAGCCTAGCAACTTCATCTTGAGTGAAGATGGATTTTCCTCAAGTGCCTGACTCTGGAACTTGGCTATGAGTCTCCCGGTTAAGCTTGTTTCAGCATCTCCCACTTACCCCTTCCAAACTGACCGTATTAGCCACCACTTAGCGCTTACAGTGTGTTTATTTAGGCTCAAGCTCAGATAACAGATAATCAGGTCAGACTCTCCACTCCTGTGTGTGTGTGTGTGTGTGTGTGTGTGTGTGTGTGTGTGTAATCACTACCTTCTAGTGCTTCTCAACCAAAATCTACCATTAAGTTTCTGTGATGACAACACTTCCTTTGTATTCCGATAGCTTAAGCTGTTATCAAGTATGAGTCACCTTGTAGCAAGATTGAGAAAGATACCCGTCTTCTTTCTACTCTGCTCCTTCCTGTACTCCCAACTCTGCCTGTCAAGGGCCCCCAAATCATAGCAGGTCTCTTGGTTCTGGAGCTCAACTCAACAATGTCTGAACAGACTGTTGTGGGCCTGGCTAGGAATAAAACTACCACTTAAAACAGTTGACACATGGGAGAAACACCATGTTAGGATGAGATCTGCCCCAAAGATAATCGCAGTTGAACAGAAAAAGCTGATCATGAATTCAGCCACATCTTATTCTGAAAGCCAGTTAGTAGTTGTGGATGAGACCTTGGACAAGTTACTCAATGCTCTGAGCTTTGGGTGTTCATTTATAAAATGGAGATAATGGTATAGAGCAGAGGTTCTCAAAGTACAGTCTCTGGACCAGCCACACAAACATCACATGGGAACTTGTTATAAATGCAAAATCTGGGATACTCTTCCAGACTTACTGAGTGAGAAATGTGAGGGATGGGTTCCGTGATGCATTAAAATCTTCCTGATGCATTCTAATGTTCGAGAAACATGTATATAGAAGTACAGAGACAAAAAGACTGGCCCCCAGTGAGGTTCCACTATGCCAGCTGGGGAGAGCCGGTTGACGCTTACAAGAACAGCTTTCTACGTTCAGGAGCCTGTCTTGTGAGCACAGAAGAGCTGGAGCATCTTTCAGACTGAGGCTTCTGTTCACCAAGTTCATCTGCCTGAAGTATACAGTCAGTCTTCATTCTTCACAATACTCACTAATATTTATTTTAACCCCCAAATCAATACCTTCTGTATATTCTGATTCACTCATGTACACACACAGACTGGCAAAAAATTTGAGTCACCTGGTTCACTAAGGTAAAACAAGGCTCTGTGTTCTGCTTCAACTCTTAAACTATAAACAAGCGTCCTTTCATGGTCTATTTGGTGCCTTTTTTCTTTTCTTTTCTTTTTTCTTTTTGGGCTTTTTGTTGGTGATTTTGCTGTTTAGAATGGCCCTCAAGTGTAGTGCTGTTGTCTAGTGTTCCTAAGTGCAAGAAGTCTGTTATGGGCCTTACGGAGAAAATATGTCTGTGAGATAAGCTTTGTGCTGGCATGACTTAAACAGTGTTGTTGGCTGTGAGTACGACGCTAATGAATCAACAATACGTATTAAGTTGTCTTTAAAAAGAAAGACACAGAAAATAAAGGTATATATTGATAAACTGGGAAAAAAAATAGCCAGAGGCTCGCATGAGCCCAATCTTGTGTTTCTCCTTGGAGCAGCAGTTTTAGCATTGGCTAAGTCAGTGTTGCTTTGTAGAGTGAGACTCCCATGAGTGATGAGAATCAACTACACAAATCAGAAAATGACCACGGATTTGTTTACACTGAGAAATGGAGCTCTCCTGGGACCAACATGCCGGTGTCTGCAAAGGTAGCTATTTTCTTCCTGTCGGTAGACTTTCATGGAAAGTAGGTCATAATCCAAAATATCCTCAGGCTTCAGAACAAGGGGAGTTGGAAGACCTCAGCAGCCTAAGTTGTCCCAAGAAAACCGTCTCCAGAATGGATGTTCTTGATCATATCTGGCTCTCCCTAACCTGCAGTCAGCTTTCTCAGCTAACAAAAATTTGGGACGCCCTACTAGCTGACAGGACTGGAAACTCTGCAAAAGCCTGGGCTAAGGTTCTTGGATGGTTATGGCCCATACTTGCCTCCGGGACTGCTCTTTCTTGGCATTCCCCTAACCTCCTGTGAGTGGCCTACAGACCTGTTCAATCTTCCAGCTCTGCCAAGACACCTCACCTGGTGGGCCCATGAGCCAGCCTGTAGCTTCCAGGGAACTTCTTGTATTTCCTTTCTGACTCATTATTTTTAACTTTAATTCTCAGAGGGCAATCTCGTTCTCTTATTTTTAATATCTTGCATTAGCTTTCATTGAAGCTCTGAAATGCTGACCACAGATAGTATCAACTTAGTAGGATCATTGTAAGGCCTGACTAAGATAAAATATGCAAAGCACACAGCACAATGAGCTTTTCAGGTACTTGCTTACTAAACTACTGTCATTTTTTACATGAATTAATTTTACACAGAGTCTAGCACAGACTTGAGGACAGAACATAGATTTGATCAATGCTACCTCTAGAATCACATGGTTTTTTCCCTGATTAAAGTAATAATACAGGTTAACTGAGGAAAATTTGAGTTTAATATGAGTATAAAGAAGAAAATAAAAACATAAATTTTAATAGTTATGAGATGTATCACAACTTGATAATCTATTACTAAAATTTTATTTAATAAATCTTTCTGCAATTAAATAACACAATGATCCTTCTGCATACACCTTTGCAGACCATATCTCCACTTAGAATTGATTCTTTCAAGGGAAACTGCTGAGTTACTTTTCCATGTGTATTAGCAAACTCCTTTCCAAAAAGATTATATCAGTTATATCATAAAAAAAATAAACAAGACAAAACAAAAATATACCAGTTGATTAGTTAAAAATGGCATCTTAATTTAATCTTTAATTTCCCTTTTATTGCTACTAAGACCACTCATTTTTTCATATTTATTGACAGTTTGTATTTATTCTTTTGCCAATTGCCAACTTACATCTTTTCTTCATTTTCTTGGTTTTTATTTTCTAACTTAACTTTAAGAAACTTTTCTCTTAAAATATCAACATTTGGGGCACCTGGGTGGTTCAGTGGGTTAAAGCCTCTGCCTTCAGCTCAGGTCATGATCCCAGGGTCCTGGGATTGAGCCCTGCATCAGGCTCTCTGCTCAGCGGAAGGCCTGCTTCCCTTCCTCTCTCTCTGCCTGCCTCTCTGCCTACTTGTGATCTCTGCCTGTCAAATAAATAAGTAAGAATCTTAAAAAAAAAAAAAATCAACATTTTGTCTTTGTGGTTTGTGTTTTAATTTTGTTTATGCTGCTTGGGGATATATACCTTAAAACTTTTTATGCAGTCAAATGTTTTTCAACCTTAAAATGTGAGATATATTTTAAAGAATTATATGAGAAAGAGGTTAAATTTCCTTTTCCAATTGTTACTATTTTTCCCCCCAATTGTTACCCATTAAACGGCAATGATTTAGTGTTTGTTCTAATTGCTCTGCTAGCATTTAGAGTAGTTGTGTGCTGGAAGAAAATTCATTCAATTTAGAATAAAAGGACTAAATAGTTTTTTTATTCTTGGACAAGTCACTTACCATGGCTGGGCCTCAGTATCCTCATCTGTAAAATGAGACTGATAATACTACCTACTTCACAAAGTTCTTGTGAAGGTTACCTGAGATAAAATGTATGGAACTATGTGAGGTGGGCCACTGTCCCTATAATCTAACTGTTCTTGGAAATTGTTAGCTTAATATTTTATTTGGGTCGGCTTGTTCACACTGTACCAAAATGGCATTTGAGCATCTTCTGAAACCAAAGAATTAGCATTCTTATCTTTTTGTAAAAAATTGACCTCTATGGTTTAGAATTACTAGACAGATCCTACTAGAACTCTGTGCTTTTTAGAAAGTGGAAGGAAATGTTAGTTTAATTTAGTAAACAGACTCATGGGCTGGGAGACCCATGCAGCTAAAGCAAAGCAGAATGTCAGACTTGGTTCACGCCAGGAAATTTTGAGTGGAGACTCCCCTGTTTTGATCAAAGTCCTTCCTCTAACAGAGACTCATATTTGGCTGTTACTTTCTTAGCATAGCAATTGAAGGAAGTAAGTACTCATTACAAAATAATTTGATTTTGAGTACCTAGGTAACAATAGATTTACATTTTAAATGCAGAAGAATTAGAAAACACAATATAAAAAAGACCATATTTTCTGTTAGAATTTTAAATAAATATACATAAACTAAGATTACAACACCATCTTTCTGAGTGGGATTAAAAATAATTTTCCTCTTCCTCTTTTTGTCTGCATTCTCATGGGCTTGTATTACCTTTGCAATAAGAAACTATTCTAGACACTCATATATATTTATGTGTGTACATATAAGAAATCTAAGCATTTCATGGTTCTGCTTCCTCTTTTGCAAAACTACAACGAATCCCTCACTGTTGGTGTCATATTAAAAAACAAACAAAACATAGCACATGAGGAATGATGTTAAGAAAGAAATCTCTCACAGGGTTCGATAGAGGAAGAAAGTCTGACCTTTGTGCTATTAAATATTTTTAAATGTACATTACAACCTATCTACAAACATGATACTGGAAAAAGATATTCTTGTTACTGCATCTTAGATAACAGCCTAAGGAAACTTCTTTAAAAATGTAAGCCACTTCAGCGTTCTTACGTGGTGAAATAAAATTTTTTAGTGACTCTACATCCAAGGAAGATAAAGAAAGCAAGCCACTCCAAAAAGCTTTAGAGATTAGGTTAAAACAGAGGTTTTAAATGTGGTGCACAGACCCACAAAGGTCACTGAGACATTTTCAGAGAGACCTTCAGGTCAAATTATTTTTTAATAATAATAAAAGATGTTATTTGTCTTTTTCACTGTGTTGACATTTGCACTGATGCTGCAAAGGCAATGATGAGTAAAGCTGCTGCTGCCTTCACATGGATCAAAGCAGTGGTTGGCAACCGGCTAGTGGTGCATAGGATTTCCTGGCAAGTATTTATCATCATAACAAAATTGCTAGTTGCACTTGATTATCCTTGATAAAACAGTAAAAGTTATGAATTTTATAAGTCTACACCCTTGAATACATGTTTTTTAAAAAATTATATATATAGGGGCGCCTGGGTGGCTCAGTGGGTTAAGCCGCTGCCTTCGGCTCGGGTCATGATCTCAGGGTCCTGGGATCGAGTCCCATATCGGGCTCTCTGCTCAGCAGGAAGCCTGCTTCCCTCCCTCTCTCTCTTTGCCTGCCTCTCTGCTTACTTGTGATCTCTCTCTGTCAAATAAATAAATAAATCTTTAAAAAAAAAAAAATTATATATATATTTCTGGGACACCTGGCAGGCTCAGTTGGTAGAGCATGTGACTCTTGATCTCGGGGTCATGAGTTTGAACCCCACTGTGGGCATGGAGCTTACGTAAAAATAAATAAATAAATAAATAATTTCTGTGTAACTACATGGGAAATATGCATATAGCATTTCTGCAGCACCAAAGTAGAAAGTTTATAATGGGGAAAAAATTTTGCAATTGTTTGAGCTGAACTGGCCCTTTTTTTAATAGAACGGTTTTACCTGGACATGTTTTACATGTCAAACATGACAGCCAAACTATTATTCCAACTTGGGTGTTTAGCAGGCGTGTTCTTAAATATGAGGAAAGCCTGTCAGTTCAAGGAAAACAACTGTCAGTATTTGTTGCCAATGATAAAATTTGAAGTAACTAGAAAATTAAAATTTGGAAAACTTTAATCTGCTACCCATGAGATCAGTAGCTTGTCAGTACTTCAAGATTTAATCTGATGAGATTTATGGTGATATTAACAAATGTGACTTTTTTTATACTGTGTCATGAAACTTGGAAGATCTACACCATTTACTGAAACAGTATTTTCCAAATGGCTGAAGCATATTACAAAATCACATACATAAGTAAAAGAGCCATTAGAAGCACAAGATGGGGCATCTGGGTGACTCAGTCAGTTAAGTTTCCGACTCTTGGTTTCAGCTCATGTCTGATCTCATGGGTCACGGGATCTAGTCCTGTGCCAGGCTTCTTGTTCAGCACAGTATACTTGGATTTCTCTGCTTCTCCCTCCCCTTCTGCCCCTTCCCCTACTTGCAAGATCTCTCTCAAATAAACAAATAAATGTAACCTTTTTTAAAAAATGTGCAAGACCAACCAATGGCTTTATGAAAAGTTCATTGACATTGTTTCAGATACCCCTTGAAACTAGCTTTTACCTCTTATTTAGGTTGAACATAGTCTCAGAGAAGAATGTCCACAGACATTGTAAAAAGAAACCAAATGCTTTTCTGTTTTCTAACTGTGTATCTATGTGAGGTTTGACTTTCTTCATGGAGTTCAACCAAAACAAATATTGCAACAAATTAAATGCCAAAGTAGGTATGAAAGTCCAGTCATTTTTTTTCTAGACCAGATATTTTAAGAGATTTGTAAAAACGTAAAACAGTGCTACTCTTCTTGCTAATTTGTTTGTTTGTTTTTTTAAAGATTTTATTTATTTATTTGACACACACAGAGAGAAATCACAAGTAGGCAGAGAGGCAGACAGAGAGAGAGGGGGAAGCAGGCTCTCCGCTGAGCAGAGAGCCTGATGTGGGACTTGATCCCAGGCCCCTGAGATCATGACCTGAGCCAAAGGCAGAGGCTTAACCCACTGAGCCACCCAGGTGCCCAATTTTTGTTTTGTTTTGAAAAATAGATTTATTTTTTATTTTTATTATTTTTTTTAGATTTATTTTTTAACAAAGATGCAGTTTTATAGTAGCAGTTTTATAGTAATGTGCTCTGTGTTTCTTATTGTAATTATTAATGACTCAACAAATAATTATTTTAAAATTTTCTGTTTCATTTTCTAATATGCTGAATATTGATAAATATAACCCACATAAACTAAAGCTCTTTGGGGTCTTAATTTTTAGAAGTGTAAGAAAGTCCTGACATCTAAAAGTTTGAGGACTCCAGCTTAAAATAACTAGAGATACCAAGAGTTGATGAGAGGAAGAAACTTAACACTTGTTTGTTATATTCTAAACTTGCTAAATTTTCACAATTATCCTAGGATGTGAATATTATTATCCCCATTTACAAGAGAAGAGATCAAGCTCATAGAGTGTAAGTTGTTTGTCTAAGGTTATGATTTAAACCCAGGTCTGAAAAACTCCACACTCTTTCCTTCTACCTCTCATTGCCTTCCTACTAAAGAACATTTTATTCCATAATTATAAGGTTTGGATTGATCAAAGGATTGACTTTTATGTTTGGTATTTGAGTTCTTGGTGTGGATATGTCTGGGAGGTAGTATCTGGAAAGAGAAAGTGGAAGAATTAAGGATGTGATGGGCAAGGAAAAAATATAATGTGGGAAAGAACTTGTTATTTATAATTTTAACTAATGGTTGTTTTGTTTTGTTTTGTTTTTTAAGATTTTATTTGTTTATTTGACAGAGAGGGAGATAGAGCACAAGTAGAGGGAGCAGCAGACAGAGGGAGAGGGAGAGGGAGAAGCAGGCTCCTTGCTGAGCAGCGAGCCTGATGTCAGGATTGATCCCAGGACCCAGGAATCATGACCTGAGCCGAAGGGAGCCTCTTAACCAACTGAGCCACCCAGACGCCCCACTAATGGTGATTTTGTCAATAAAAATAAAAGCAATACCTTTTAAAAAATGGGAAAATATTGACCTTCCAAGAAATCAATTGTATGATCCTTGTTTGGGACCCCATTCACCACACCTTATACTATACTCTGCTCTTCCCCTAACTTCACTCTGTTGGTGTTGCTAGTAAGTACCATTTATGGAGCACTTCATGGTCAAGGCCGGTACCAAACGCTTCATTACCTCACCCAATCCTTATGACCACTGTGTGCGATTCATCTGGGTATTCCAAACTAAAGCTTTGGGAGTGAAAAACTCATCTATAAGTGTTGTAAGTGAGGTATAAGTTGAAGTGAGTAGATGAATCAGAACCAAATCCAGGACTGACTGCCAAACCCATGCTCTTATATCACCATGCTATATTGCATGCCTTCTCCCCCCAAAATTTCAACTTTTTGAGGACTGGGTGCAAATCTTTTTCTTCCAGATATCCCCCTGCCTAACACAATGCCTGGTACATAGTTGGAGGACAGTAAATTTTTGTTGAATGAATGAATAAAAGAATGCATGAATGAAATGCAGTTAGAGCTTTGAAAAGCCAAACTGCTTTCTTTTTTCTAGGAATCTGATTAAAGGCAGGGTCTTGTTAGATGATGAGCTGACCACTTAGCTGAGCCATTTATTTGTTAATTTTAGTTGTTTTCTCTGGCAACATACCTTAGCATTTTTTCCCATTGTCATTATTGTACTTCATATTCCTACATTTTATCTGGCCTGTGACAGAAAGAATGATTTTAAACAAGCCCTCTGAGACAGAGGTAACACTTTGAAATCCCAAATGAAACTACACTGCTAGACTCGCTACCCTAAGATCTAAATAATACAGATTTTAAACAGGTACGACTTTTTCTGATTAAAAAAAAGTGGGGGGCAGGGCATTAGAAATGTTTTTATATTAAATAATTAGGAGGTGTTAAAACAAAGTTTATTTCACTTTACAAGTGAATCAAACAACTGATAACAGTAATCATACCTTACTATTTATTATACAACATATATCTGTTCTCTAGAAATCTATTTGTTCAGTGTTGTTGGAAGTGCTAGAAAGATCCATTCTTTTTTTTTCTTCCCTACTAACAGAATCCTGGCTTTATTTGGGGTAACAATATGCTTCTTTTGCAACTAGCTGTAGCCATGTAACAAAGTCTACCAATGAGATGCAAATATAAGGAGGTGGGGAAAATTTCTGACAAAACTCCTTAAATTGAGGAAATAAAATTCAACATCCATTTATGATTAAAAAAAACTTCACCCAAGAAGAAATAGAAGGGAACTCCCTTGATCTCATAAAAGGATTCCAAAAAACCACTAGCTGACAACACAATCAATGGTGAAATGTTGAAGATATTCTCCTAAAATCACAAGAAACATAAGTGACATCTCTCTCCACTTTAAAACGACCCTAACCAGTGCAGTAAGGAAAGAAAAAGAATGAAGAGGTATATATACTGGAAGAGGAAGAAGTTGTTATTCATAAATGACATGATCAAGTGCACAGGAAATTTTTAGGAATTTATAAAAAAATCAAATTAGAACCAATGACAAAATTTATCAAGGTTGCAGAATACAATGTCAAAATCAACTGCATTTCCATATGTTTTCAACAAACAAGTAGAAAACACCATTAACCATAATATTTTTTTAAAACCCTAGGAATAAATCAAACAAAGGATGTGTGGGATATCTATCTTGAAAATGACAAACCATTTCTGAGAGAAAGAAGACAGTATCTAAATGAATGGAAGTGTATGTCATATGTAATGATTGAAACATTCAATATTTTTAAGATATCCATTCTCTCTAAATTGACCTATGAGTTCAATGCAATTCTAATCAAAATCTTAGCATGTTTTTTTGAAGAAATCAACAAACTGAGTCTAAAATTTTTATGGAAATGCAGTGTATCTAGAATAGCAAAACAAAAGGGGAACAAAGAGGATTTATACTCTTGATCTCAAGATTTTTTATAAAGTTGCAGTAATAAAGATGGGAAGACATTGGTGTTTACATGGGTGTAATTCAGTGGATCAGTGGGTCAGAATGAAGTGTCCAGAATTACACTCATACATATGCATTCAATTGCTTATTAAAAAGGGCATAAAGAGCCTTCCCGTTGTGATCAGGAACACGACAAGGATGCCCACTCTCACCACTCTTGTTCAACATAGTATTAGAAGTCCTAGCAACAGCAATCAGACAACAAAGAGAAATAAAAGGTATCCAAATTGGCAATGAAGAAGTCAAACTCTCTCTCTTCGCAGATGACATGATTCTTTATATGGAAAACCCAAAAGACTCCACCCCCAAACTACTAGAACTCATACAGCAATTCAGTAACGTGGCAGGATACAAAGTCAATGTACAGAAATCAGTGGCTTTCTTATACACTAACAATGAAAATACAGAAAGGGAAATTAGAGAATCAATTCCATTTACTATAGCACCAAGAACCATAAGATACCTGGGAATAAACCTAACCAAAGAGGTAAAGGATCTGTACTCAAGGAACTACAGAACACTCACGAAAGAAATTGAAGAAGACACAAAAAGATGGAAGACCATTCCATGCTCTTGGATCAGAAGAATAAACATTGTTAAAATGTCTATACTGCCTAGAGCAATCTATACTTTTAATGCCATTCCGATCAAAATTCCACCAGTATTTTTCAAAGAGCTGGAGCAAATAATCCTAAAATTTGTATGGAATCAGAAGAGACCGTGAATTGCTAAGGAAATGTTGAAAAACAAAAATAAAACTGGCGGCATCACGTTACCTGATTTCAAGCTTTACTACAAAGCTGTGATCACCAAGACAGCATGGTACTGGCAAAAAAACAGACACATAGAGCAGTGAACAGAGTAGAGAGCCCAGATATGGACGCTCAACTCTATGGTCAAATAATCTTCGACAAAGCAGGAAAAAATATACAGTGGAAAAAAGACAGTCTCTTCAATAAATGGTGCTGGGAAAATTGGACAGCTATATGTAGAAGAATGAAACCCGACCATTCCCTTACACTGTACACAAAAATAAACTCGAAATGGATAAAAGACCTCAAAGTGAGACAGGAATCCATCAGAATCCTAGAGGAGAACATAGGCAGTAACCTCTTTGATATCAGCCACAACAACTTCTTTCAAGATATGTCTCCAAAGGCAAAGGAAACAAAAGCGAAAACGAACTTTTGGGACTTCATCAAGATCAAAAGCTTCTGCACAGCAAAGGAAACAGTCAACAAAACAAAGAGGCAACCCACGGAATGGGAGAAGATATTTGCAAATGACAGTACAGACAAAAGGTTGATATCCAGGATCTATAAAGAACTTCTCAAACTCAACACACACAAAACAGATAATCGTATCAAAAAATGGGCAGAAGATATGAACAGACACTTCTCCAATGAAGACATACAAATGGCTATCAGACACATGAAAAAATGTTCATCATCACTAGCCATTAGGGAGATTCAAATTAAAACCACATTGAGATACCACCTTACACCAGTTAGAATGGCCAAATTTAGCAAGACAGGAAACAACGTGTGTTGGAGAGGATGTGGAGAAAGGGGAACCCTCTTACACTGTTTGTGGGAATGCAAGTTGGTGCAGCCACTTTGGAGAACAGTGTGGAGATTCCTCAAGAAATTAAAAATAGAGCTTCCCTATGACCCTGCAATTGCACTACTGGGTATTTACCCCAAAGATACAGATGTAGTGAAAAGAAGGGCCATCTGTACCCCAGTGTTTATAGCAGCAAAGGCCACGGTCGCCAAACTGTGGAAAGAACCAAGATGCCTTTCAACGGACGAATGGATAAGGAAGATGTGGTCCGTATACACTATGGAGTATTATGCCTCCATCAGAAAGGATGAATATCCAACTCTTGTAGCAACATGGACGGGACCGGAGGAGATTATGCCGAGTGAAATAAGTCAAGCAGAGAGAGTCAATTATCATATGGTTTCACTTATTTGTGGAGCATAACAAATAACATGGAGGACATGGGGAGATGAGAGGAGAAGGGAGTTGAGGGAAATTGGAAGGGGAGGTGAACCATGAGAGACTATGGACTCTGAAAAACAACCTGAGGGTTTTGAAAGGGCGGGGGGTTGGAGGTTGGGGGAGCAAGGTGGTGGGTATTAAGGAGGGCACGTATTGCATGGAGCACTGGGTGTGGTGCAAAAACAATGAATACTGTTACGCTGAAAAGAAATTTAAAAAAATTTTTTTTAAAAAGGGCATAAAGATAATTCAATGGGGAAAGGAAAATCTTGCTTAACAAATAGTGCTGGAGCAATTGGATAATTGCATGGGAACAAAAGACAAATCTAAGCCTTTCCCTCATTCCAAACATAAAAAAGTAATTTGAGATTATAAACTTAAATGCGAGAGTTGAACCATAAAATTTCTGGAATCAAAAAAGGAAGACAATTTGGGTTATTTGGTTGGGCAAAGATTTTAAAAATTGACAAACCAGACTCCAACAAAACTAGAAACTTCTGCTTGGCCAAAGGCATTACTACAAAAATAAAAACACAACCCACAAACTGGGAAAAAATATTTATAAAGCATAGATTTGGTGAAGAGCTTTTATCCAGGATATACAAGGAACTCATATGACACAATATTAAGAAGAAAATCTAATTTTTAAGAATGGGCAAAAAATTTGAAAAGATACTTCACAAAATAAGATATGAGAATGGGAGAAAGACACATGAAAAGATGCTCAACAACATTTGTTACTAGGGAAATGTAAATTAAAGCTACAGTAAGATACACAGCTACTAGAATGGCTAAAATTAGAAAGATCGACAATACTAGATGTTATCAAGGATTTGGAATGATTGGAATCCTCACACATTACTGATGGAATGTAAAATGGCACATCTACTTTGGAAAAAAAATTGATAGTTCCTTTAAGGATTAAAGTGACACTTATTACAAAATTCAGTAGTTCCAATTCTAGGTATCTATCCAAGAAAACAAACATACCTACACACAAAGATTTATAGGCAAGTGGTCAATCATAGCAGCATTTTTCATGATAGCCAAAAAGTGGGAAACAACCCAAATATCCCTCAATGAAAGAATGAAAAAGTGAAGTATAGTAAATACATAGAGTGGACTATTACTTAAAACAAAAAGGAACAAACTGCTGATAAACAAAATTATAAATGAATCTCAAAAACATTATATTGAACAAAAGAAGCCAGAAATAAAATGTATATACTGTATTATTTCATTTATATGAAATCCAAGAATAGGCAAAAACCAACCTAAATTATGGAATTCAGAAAGTGATTACCTCTGGGGGAGTAGAACTGACTATAATACACACAAAGAAACTTTCTGAAGTGATGGAAATGTTTTACATCACGTTTTAGGTAGTAATTACGTTGGTATATTCAATTGTCAAAACTCATCAGTCTGAGCTTTTCCATGTGTGCATCTTGATACATGTCAATTATACCTCAAAACAAAAGGTGGGGAGAAAGACAGTGCCCTTTATTGATCTGCCCCTCTTTTCCTCTTTCTTTTCTGCCTACAATGAAGAAGTTTTGAGTAATATCCCTGAAAACTCCTTGGGCCTTGAAGATAAAATCTAAGAGCCAATATGGGAGAGCAGAAAGCAGAAAAGGTCCAGATCCCTGACGTGGGGACCTGCCGTATCAGCCCTGAATTGCCTTTCTCTAGACTCCGTTCATGTGAGAAAGAAAAAAACTCTCCCTTTATAAGCTACTACCCCTGATGCTTGCAACCAAACAGAGTTCCTAACAGTTATAATCAGTGATGAATTCCTTTCATGGTCAAATTATTTTGACTGTGTTAGATTATTGTTAAGAACCACACTGAAATGTTTTAAAATGATATTATAAAGGTGCTTGACTTTTAGAGATGATGCCTTCGGCGTATACAAGTATTAAAAGTCAATATAGTTTTGGAATGTCATTGCATATACACTAGATTCATAGTAGAAAGGGCCTTGGTTTGGGATCAACCTAGACTTGGTACAGATCACTGGTTAGTCATGCAGCCTTGGGAAAATTACTAACTTGGCAGAGTCTCTGTTACTTCTTCTGAGTATAGGTATGATAAAACCTGCTTTCAACTGCTGTTATTATGAAGATTGAATGAGGTCATGTATGTGAAACCTTCAGCACAGAGTCTGGCACAGAGCAAATGGTAGATCTTCTTAATAGAAAGATATTGAATAATTTGATTTTGAATATGTCATAGACTGTACAGGTAAGCCATCACAAAGCAACTTGCCCTTGACAATCATCCAGATAATAAATGGTTTTAACAGCTGATAATAACAGGGTATAGTGGGGTCCATAATGCTTCATTTCCTACCAAACTGGATAGCAGTGAAGATTGCCAAGTCCTTCTCCAAGCAGAAAGAGAAATCCGCATTTCCCAAAGTATGTCAGACAGAACTGCACAAATTGTTATTTCGGCAGAAGTCATCTTAGTGGAGAAAGATACCTTGAGAAAGTGTGAATTATTGTCCAATAGCCTCAGAAAGTGGTGGTCCTTGGGCCTAGAAGGTTCTGAGGGGCTGGGATGGACACAGGCCATCGGTACCTACAGTGAAAAATTTGTTTCCCTGGTCTACAAAACACAAAGTCAAATTTGCCACATCCTGAAAAAGCTGCTACACAGGAAAACAGACATGAGAATGCTGCAAGAACCCAAGACTAGAACCAGGTATTAAGATGAGGTCAACTTGGTTTCAAGAAGCCCAGGCAACTGAGAGAGCTGCTGAGATCCAACCTGGCAGGCGGGAAATGCCAGGAAATTAGCAAGATCCTGCCAAGCACAGCTCAGAGTGGGGCTATCTTTACAGAAAATCAGTGTTCCACAATGCCAGAGAATCATTTACTTACCTGCAAGGGTTGGCGATTTCTTCTGGTGTTGTTTTCACAAAAGGGGAGACGGGTTTTTCCACAAAAGAGCCGAAGCCCAGTCTAAAGTTGCTGGTTAATTTAGACATCTCCTTGGAAAGCAGAGAGCCCAGCTCTTTAATGGTGTTGAGGTCATCATCCATGGAGGCTGAGAGGTCCATGAGGTAATACAAGTCCACTGGGTAATCCTCTGTCTGGCGGACTTGCACTTGTAGAGTCTGTTCACTGCCTGCAAAGCCCCCGAGGAAAGCAAATCCATGAAAATACATCGAGACTTCTTTGTGAGTGGTCAGTTACTGGGTCACCTGGCTATTTCATTTCAGTGAGAACTGAAGTTGAAGATACTTAGGATTTCATAAACTATCTGGTAAAGTTTACAAGTGCATGAGCCCATGAGAATCTTTCAGCAGCGAGTTTAGAGCTACTGAAGGAGGTAAAAGTTAGGATATTTTATATCTCCTTGGGAGAACTAGCATCCATTTAGATGGAAGATAAGCTGAATTTTTTGTATGTGGTTTTAGCAAAAGAGAAGAACATAAAGAGGAGTTTAAAGCTACATTACAACACTTAAAGAAATGTGAGGTAAGCCTTAACAATATTTGAGTAATTCAAATGCTTACTATTAGATAAGCCTATTTTAGTAACGCGTTTGGAGTGCAAGTGACCGATATGAATGAAGAAAAGTGTTAGGCCAGCGATTCTCTATTTCCTTCAGAATGGGAAATCTGAGTCAAAATAATCAATGATATGTAAGATGGTACAAGATATGTTAGCTTAATAATGGTATTACCATATGTGGCATGAGATGTATTACATGAGCCAATGCTCCTGGAAATTATAACATACCTGGTCTCAATTTAAGAGTCAACTTTTGAGGCGCAATCTGAACAATGTCAGAACTATTTTTCTGTCTGCCTACACTGAGAGGCTTATTTGTATGTATTTCTACTTGGGAGACAGGGTTTTCGATGAAAGTGAGTTGACATCCTTTAGCTAAGAGAGTTGCTGGGGTATCACATCTTTCTCCAACTCCAGATGGATGGGTAAAATTCTAAAAAAAAAGAAAAAAACAGACAAAGAAAACGACAAATCTCCATTTGTTTATAGGACAAAAAAAATTTTTTTTGGCTTGTTTTGCTAGTTAGGCATCTTGCCATACTCAGTATATCATATTCCCATGTGCCTGATGTTAATTGTAGGTCTAAAATTAAGTTTCAGCAAAATAACCAGAGAATTCTGCCAGTAAAATTCCGAGTAAAATCGGAATCTCCTTTTAACTAGACCCAGTTGGATTCACCTAACAGTCTTTCATTTGTTGGCATTGCCATTTTGTTTTTAATGTTCACTTCTTTAAAGCTTCTTCGGTGCTGTGACCAGATCCTTGAAACAGTTAGGTTCTAGAGTTAATATCATCCCATGGGTTTATCTGTTTGGGTTGACCTATAGGCTTATAGGTTCAGAATGTCTTAGCTCTCAGTATGTCTATTACCAAATCTGGTGGCAAAGACAGGCTTTCCTGTGGGGTCTGAGAGGGCAAAAGATGGTGACATTTCCCTATATAGCTCTCTGTTGAGGTTTAATTCGTGGATGCCTTATTACCCCCACTATTGCAGCCTTACTTCGCTAAAGTCGGCCTCTTGGGGACTTTAAACTCCGTGTCTAAAAGTGTTCCAGTTCAAGGTCTTGTAGAACTTCTCTCTAAGATTTGGAGGTGGGAAGCAAAAGGGACTATGGCATAAAAGGCCACCTTTCTGTGTAGGACTCAGGAGTTTCCCAGGCCCCTTCTGATCCATGTCGTAACAGGAGACAGCAAGATTAATGTTTCCAGGCAGAGATGTGGCCAGTACAACCTTGCAACATTGACCTGTCTTACCTGAGAGCCAAGGCTGTTCTAGAGGTACTCTTAGCTCCAAGCAAAGTCAAGCCTGAGGCTTATTGACTCTCATGCTTGAAAAGAAGCAAACCAATGTGCATATTATTTTTCCTCATCTCTTAGAATTCTAAGCCACTCTAGCTATTTCACCAACTAAAAAAATTACATTTCTTCTGAAACTCATTTTTTAAAGATTCATTTATTTATTTGAGAGAAAGAGAGCATGTGCATGGAAGGAGGGGCAGAGGGAGAAGGGAAGAGAGAGAATCTCAAGCAGAGTCCCTGCTGAGTGCGAAGCCCAGTGTGGGGCTGGGTCCCATGACCATGAGATCATGACATGAGTCGAAATCAAGAATCAGATACTTGACAGAGAGAGCCACCCAGGCTCCCCTGAAATTGATTTTTTACAATATAACTCATTATCTGTCAGTCAGCCCTGTGCATATTTGAGGCCCTGGACTAAACATCGTGAATGCTGTAACTTCTCCTGATATGTCTAAGGCAAACAGTGGCTTGACAAGGCCTCAGGATGCTTCTCAGCAAGTGTTGCTGCTACCGCCTGTAACCACAGTACTGGCCAGCGCGTCAGAGGTGGTGTTAACCTTAGACCTGTTTTTTCAATCTGCTCTGAACAGAGGCCTAATGTACTTTTTGCTTCAGTTGCTTCAACTACTACTACTATTAGAGAGAATTTAGAAAAATGTGGCCTTAAAAACTGGTGGTGACTCGTGGGGCGCCTGGGTGGCTCCGGTTAAGTGTCTCCCTTGGGCTCAGGTCACAATCCCAGGGTCCTGGGATGGAGTCCTGTGTCAGGCTCCCTGCTCAGCAGGGAGTCTGATTCTCCCTCTCCCTCTGCCCTTCCCCTGCACTTGTGCTCCTACACACTTTCTCTCTCAAATAAATAAATAAAATCTTAAAAAAAAAAATCAACAGTGATTTGGCTAATAAGTATCATCTGCAAGTAAAACCATCAATAGTAACTTAAGAAGCTCTCTTAAATGAATTCTTAAAAAAAATGCATTTAAATAAAAATTCTACAGGTAGGCCTACAGTTAGACTGATTTGTTGTTTTATGTCTCTGGCATGCAACTAATACTGTCTTCTTCAGGAAGTCAACATAAAAAAAAATGTGGGTTTTTCCCTCTTGTTATATTCTCAAAACTGCTTTTGATACATGAGCTCAAAAAAAGCATAATTCTTTCGCACTGTTACGTATGGCCCATCTGTCAAAGCAGTGGTTGGGGGAGTAAGCTTGGTTCACACTCTGTGCCTGTGAGGCCTTCCTCCATGGAATACATTCAACCTGGAATCTGAGTCTTAATAGTTCTCTCCCCTTCCTCCTGGGCCAGGCACCCAGGCTTATTCCCCTTTGAGCCTGTTACACAGTTCTCGCTGAACCTGGCATTTGTATGCTTTCATTTATGCTCAGATGATCTTTACGAGATTCAGTAGAGAACTGTTTTAAATCCAGAAAGAGTTAAGGCAGCTCTTTCTTACCAGGAATCATTTACAGACTGTTCTTCAGGACCACGGGAGGCAGTGACCTGGGATTCCTCGTTACCCATGCCCCCACCCCTTATATTACTTTCACATACTTTTCAGTTTGATCATATAAGGAATGTCTGCTTCAGGCTTTGTCATCGGTGTGGTACAGTCACCAAGCTCATGAAAGCTTAATTTTTAAAAAGAACTGGATACTGTCTGAGCAGTAAAATTTGCCCCAAACCTAGAAGATTTCTCTTAGAGCCTAGCAGTGGTTCCCAGGGGATCCTGGTTCCCAGATGGAACGTAATTATGGTATTGAAGTCCTAGGTACATTTAACTTTAGAAAATATCATCTCCATGATCTCTGATTACTCAGAGCCTTGGTATTTGACATGTAACCAGTGAGAAATGACTTTAAAATAAGAGGAGGAACCAGGTTAAATAAAGGAACCCAGGTAGGTACTTTTCACAATGATTCAACATTTGCGACCTCCGCGACCTCCGCAAGCTGTTTTTGGAGGTAATCGCATGAATGACATCGTGGCCGACTGATGCTTTTATTTTCCTTTCCCTATTCGTCTCACTCCTGGTCCCCACAGAAGGCAGGACACTCCCAGAGCAATCATCGAGGGAAGCCGCATAACCCGTAACTGCAGTTTTACCAGCATGCTGAGGTGGTTTGTTTACCTCCTGAGAACACCAGGCACACTGAGGTCCAATGAGCAAGCAGTCTTCACAGGTTTCTGCACCTCCCATGGCACAGCCACCTGTGTTTAAACCCAGCGAGACACAAGGATTCAGCAGACTCACATTCATTTTCATTTACGAGAAAGAAGTCTAGTTCTTAACGTGCTCGAACGAAGCAACATGAGAGTTGATGTTAGCCTTCAGAGATCAGTCCTTAAAATGTTAGCAACTCGTTAAAAAGTTCATAGTTTACGTCTGTCCCATGGAGAAGACGTATGTCTTTTTAGCCAAAAGCGATCATTCTTTTTTTCCTAAAATACTAAACTACTTCAACTTTCACACACTTAGGACCGTTCATTATGTTTATTATCCTCATTCACTATCCCCCACTTTAATTTTTAAAAATTATTTGCTACCTATAAAAAATGCATCTCTCTTAAATGCATTTTTTTTAATTCAACAGACGAATGGATTTTTTATTTTTAAAGTAAGTTTTTCTTTCTCAGGATTATTTCTCTTAAGTGGAAGACCTTGTCAATAGAATAGCTAGAAAAGTTAACCAAGATGGTTGTCACTAAGGAATTAAGGAGCCCTATTGTGTAGTTAAGCTGTTTAATTCTCCTCATTAAGATGCCTGTGCAACCTTTGTATTTATTTACCTGAAGCCTAGAAGCATTTGCTGTGGGAACAGCCCTGCCTCTGCCTGTAATATGTTAAAGCGTTTGTTCAATGGCAAACGAGCGATCGAACAGATCAAATAAAAAATGACTTCAGATACAGTTTCTGAACCAAATGACAGGTTTGTCAAGCATACCATGAAAGCAATATATCGGAGAGCTTAGGTCTTACCTTGTACGTGATCATTCCTTCCTAGAAATAGAAAGAACAGGCAAAGCAGTTCAAGCCCCATTCGTTTCAGTTCTCGCTGTGCAGACAGATTAAAAAATGAATTACCTTCAGCATTATAAGACCAAAGCTGAACATCGTTAAAGTCTTTCTTTTCTTGAGGTTTAAAATGTTAAATACTACTTACACTGCTTTGGAAAGAAACTTGAGATGTAAATTTAAAAGTTTTCATTAAGACTGAAATGAAAACAGGCTACCTGGACAGGTAAAGAAGGAAAGCTGTGTTTAAAAGCAACTTCAACATGATTTACTTCCTTGTTCTCCTTATAAGGAAAGCAGGTGTACAATCACCAAGAAGGTGGGGAAATTCATTCAGTAGAAATTTTTGTGTGAGTTCTCTTAGTCTCTCTGCATCCTAGAGAAAGTTAATATCTTTAGTGAAATGTTGATCAATAAAACGTCAGAAAAGCAATGGAAATATAATCTGAAGTTGTTCCTAAAATAATTTTAATTTAGTAGCAATGGTAAAGGTGATAAATAAAACAAAAACATATAAGTTATATGTAAGGAGGGTTTTAAAAATGAGCGAAAGGAATATACCTGAGATTTTTGTATTCCATTTTTGAATCCTTCGCAGATAATTGAAAGGAACTCTGAAAAATAAAAATTATTTCACAATTAAAATAGAAGGCAGGCTAGGGAAAGAAAACACTGTGTTCCTTTGTTTTTCAAACCGGATGAAAGGTATTCTTTCCATGAGTATAGAATCCTTAATTAAGAAGTGATATTGGAAATAAATATAATACATGAAAATGAAATTAGAGCCAGATTAGATAATTTCACAACAACAACAATGGAAACAGACACATAGGTGCCCAGGATTTGGTGTCCTTCTGGATAGGGACCAAGGGCTCTTTTCTCTGTCCCAGCCTCTAGCTCACCACTTGGCACATTGCAGGTATTCAGTGGTTGAAAGGAAGAATGGCCAATTTAAAATAGATACAATCTATGGCTAAATTCATGAGGTTGATTATATATTCGTCCCAATGTATTCAGGAGAATGGGGATTTGTAAAAACTGCAAACAGGTAAGAATCAAATATTCGCTTTGTTACTGTCTAAACTGTCTGACCTTGGACAGGCTTCTTTGTGGCTGGGCGTTTGTCCTGGGAGATTAGCTTTTAAAGGTGTATTTCTAGACAAGCATGCGAATCCTGTGGAGAGAGGGAAAACTAATTATAGACTGCTCAGGTTCTTCTCAGAAGGCTATGTTCAATTTTGAACTCCATCATACACAAGAACATGAAAGAACATGGCAAGAATCCTGTAGAGAGAAACCAGAATTATTAAAGAGCTGAAAGATAAGCCTTTTAGGAGAAAAACACGGTATGAAATCAATTGATTTAGCTTAAAGAAGAGATTAAGGCATAAAATATCTGTGCCCCTGATATTGTCTCTATATTCGTACCTCATATTAACTCTTTTCATCCATCCATCCATTCATTCATTCATCCATCCATTCATTCATTCAACAAATACTTATTGAGCATCTACTCTGTGTCAGTTATCATTGTAGAAGCAGAGATGACATGTCAGTAAACAAACCCAAGTTCTTAACCCATGAAACATATATTCTAAGCTGCTGCTTAAAATCAGGCAGTAATAAAGGTGAAGAAAAATGATAAAGCTGGCTAAAAGGAAAGAGGGGTAGTGAGGGTGTGTTATTTTATTTAGGATAGTCAAGAAGAGTTTTCTGCTCAACTGACACCTGACAGAGCCCTAACTGACTTGGGCAACAAAGTGCAAAGGCCCTGAGATAGCCTCACGCTCAGCATTTTCAAAGACAGTGTGAACAAGAAAGGAGAGGAAGGGCAGCCTAGTGGGTTGATTTAGTTGATTTAGAGTTCAGAGGGTACGTCGTTTTGACCTTGAATTTTACTCTAAATGCGTTTGGAATGTCATTGGAAGGTTGGAAGCAGAATAATGTTATTTGATTTACATTTGAAAAGAATTACTCTGGCTGCCATGGAGGTTAGAGTGTATGGGGCAAGGTTAGAAGGTAGGAGGCCAATTAGAAATTTATGGCAGTTGTCTAAGAGACAAGGTGGTTGAGACTAGGATATGGTAATATAGAAGGATAGCAGTGCTCAGACGTAAGTTATGATTTGAAAACAGAATAGGCTTGGAATGCCTGGGGGGCTCAGTCAGTTAAGCATGTGCCTTCAGCTCAGGTCATGACCCTGGGGTGCTGGAATTGAGTCCCGCATCAGGCTCCTTGCTCAGTGGGGAGCCTACTTCTCCCTCTGCCTGCCGCTCCCCCTGCCTGTGCACTTGCTTGTGCTATCTCTCTCTGACAGATAAATAAATAAAATCTTAAAAAAAAAAAAAAAGAAAACAGAATAGGTTTATGGAATATTGGCGTGGATATGGAAGAAAGAGAAATTCTTGACCTGAACAACTGAATGTCTAATACTCTTTCCTAAGAGGGGTTACACTCCGTTTTCCTGTGGAGGATGGGACTCAATAATATTATGCTCGAGATTTCCACAAGATAATGAAGGGAGGATGCCACATAGGCAGTTCGCTATCTGAGTCTGGAAGTGGGGGCAGTGTTGAAGAGTAAACTGTAAATTTGGGATCATCAACATGGATTTAAAGGGAAGAACCTGAATGAGATCCCAAGGAAAGGAGTGTAGATAAGGAAGAGCTCTGAGACCTGAGCCTGGGATGGGCCCACTTCTAGGGGTCGGTTGGAGCAGGATCCGGTAAAGAAAGCTGCTGGCTGAAGAACACTCCTGGCTAAAAAGGAACCTCTTTCCTGGAAGACAGTTCTCCGAATATCTCTCACATTTCTGCGTGTCTTGCAAGCAGAGGCACTGACTGCTTTTGTTCTAGATTCTCTTTTCAAGGATGTCTGAAGGGACGGATACGGTCTGTCAGGCCAAGAAAAGATTGCTTACAGCTTTGGAAAACAGAAATCTTGTCACCCTCTAGAACGGGAGCAGGCGTGCTTATGGCCCAGTATAAAGCGTTCAGTTTCCCTAAATTCAGGGCTCCTCTGTTGTAACACAGCCCATCACATGTGCAGCTGCCCCCTCTTTCCCTTGGTGTCACCTCGTGGGACTTGACCTTGGGGAACTGGTGGAAGAAAGTGCTGCCCTTCTGGCCGCTGCTATTGGTGTGAATTACGCAGTCGTTTATCTCTGACCTCGGCGCCCCTTGTGTCTATCAGCATCCACGAATCTGTGATGGGCTCTCTTGTTAGCCGGCAAGGAAAATCTCAAGGCCTTCACAGTTCTTGACAATTTCTACTTGAAATCTACCTTTTTTGATAGATGGAACATGCACTTGTCAAATCTCATTTTGGAAGCTAAGATCTTACATCCCAGACTGCCTGAAGCACCTGATGGACCTTGGACGGACTAGTGTTGCTCTGGTCACTGAGTAGTCTCTCTGCCCACTGCCCTCCCTGGCAATGAGCTGGGATCAAGGATGCTTGTACAACTCTGGATGTGACCACTTCCTGGAACCTTTTCTCTAAGGTTCTAACTGCTGCCAAAAATCTCTTGTGCCTGGGAACACAGTCGGACTATCTCTCCCAGCCTGTCTTACAGTTAAAGAGAATTCCAATGACTAGCTCTTGCCAATGGAATATGAGTGGGAGTGGTACACACCAGGTCCAGACCATCCACCTATCCCTTGCCAACTGGATACAGGCAACATCAAGGTCTTGGGGGAATTCCAGATGCTCAACATGACCCTGTGTTTAAATTGAGGACCCTGTACCATCCCATGTATAGACTTCCCTCCCAGTTCTTAAAATCATCATTGCCAGCTTTATATACCCTGTCTCTAATTGCAGCCCCTCGAGGTTCATTCCCTGCCCTACTTCCAAGCATTTGCCTGTGCCATTTGTGCGGCCTGGAGGCCCCCACCTTCACCTTAGTTTTCTCACTGGCTAGCGCAGCTCACTGCCATGTCTCAGCGGAGACATGAGTGCCCACAGGAGGACCTTCGTGGTTTCTCCAGGCCTCTTCCCAAGGACTTTCTCAAGACAGCCTTTTTCACTCTGCTTGTAATTGCTTAATGCTTGGCGTCTCTTGCCCACGAAGCTGGGAGCTCCTTTAAGGCACTTGCTTATCCAACAAGTATTTACTGAATTCTTACTACACGTCAGGCAGGGACTGTGTCTTAGTTATCTTCATAGTCCCAGCAAATGGCGTACGCCTGGCACTTTGCAGGTAGTGAATTAATATTTATCAAGTCAGTGGATGAATTTTATGTCTTCATTGTCTAGGCTTTTATCTCTTATAAGCATGCCCTCCATGTATATGAGTAAATCGATAAGTAAATGAATGAATGCTTTTGGGAGCTACAAATGCAATTAGGAGAAGGAAAAGGTGTCCCTTGCTTGGGTTGTGATGAAAGCTGAGAAAAAGCTTAAAAAGCAGGGTGGGGAAAAAATATTTAAGAGAAAATATAAAGTAGAACAATGTTACAAGAATATGTCCATCCACTCTGTTTTCACCTTGGCACCACTCTGAAAATTTGTAACAGGCTATAAGGTATAGAAAAAACATTCTTGCTTGCTGAAGATGTGGTACCTGGTGCTCTTTCTGGAAAGTACCAATCCTCTGTACCCCTGTGGAGGGAGTGACCCGAGTTGTTCCATGAGGTGACCAGCAGCCCATAAGGTATCCTGGATAAAAACTGTGTCCCCTTAGCCAAGGCACCCAGACTAATTACCTCTGTTCCTTTACGTATGAAATTTGAACTGGGAAAGAAAGACTAAAAATCAGGGGTTTGGTATTGGGAGCTGAAGCTAGCAGGGAGTACACTCAGTTTGGAGGGAACATGACTTCAAGGAGGGGATCAATGACAGGAGGAATTGGCAGCTACAAGGAGGTATAAGGAGGAAGAGGCCCAAGGCAGAGGAAAGCTGTAATGGACAGAAGATGAGATGGTGGGTCGAGAGTGCCATAGTCAAAGCAGCAGAGAAGGGACCCAGAGCCACATAAACAGGGCACCAGAGTCAGGTTGGCAAACTTACTCTGTCAAGGAGAAAGGAGCATAGCCCAGGCTAAGAATTGCTATAGATCCCAAATGCCCTTCCAGATTGAATCTCTCTGAGGGGGCGCCTGGGTGGCTCAGTGGGTTAAAGCCTCTGCCTTAGGCTCAAGTCATGATCTCGGGGTCCTGGGATTGAGCCCTGCATCGGGCTCTCTGCTCGTCAGAGAGCCTGCTTCCTCCTCTCTCTCTGCCTGCCTCTCTGCCTGCTTGTGATCTCTCTGTCGAATAAATAAATAAAATCTGAATCTCTCTGAGGCCTGGCTCTTCCTAGGTCTCCCAGGATCCTGTCTCTTTTAGGGCAATGTGTATCCTTGAAACAAATTCCCATTACTTACAGGTAGTCAAGCAAGTCTCTATTCTTTAAACTCAAGAGATCCTGTCACACCACGTACATTTTTATATAGGATGGTCAGGCTCACAGAATTATACTGTCCCGATTGTTCATAGCCCCAACCTGGGGGCTCTGACTCCTTCTAGAAGTCTGATCTTCTTCAAAGGCTCTGATCTGGGGCAAGTGGAGTAACACAGCTCAGGAAGCACGTCTGCACTTCTGTCCTTCAACGAGCCTTAGCTTCTGGGATTTGGCAATGGGCTGTCCTCAGCTGAGCCCTGACTTCAGGAAGCCATATGAACCCATCTGACTCGCTGTAATTGGCTTGGGTCTCTCCTGACGTAGCCACTCAACATCAGAGAGTGACGATCTAGAGCCCAGCAGGGCCAGCCCCAGGGCACCTCAAAACCCTCCTGAATAGACCTGGCTGGTATTCAATTCAAACCCTGGGACCTTAGTGAGGACTGTCAGCTTTGGGGATGGTCTTGCTGTGTTACCAGCTTTATTTCAAGTACCAGTGACAAGTCTACCTCTAGTTGTCTTTCTAGGAAAATGTTTCACAGCGAGTAGCTGAAAGAAGACAGCAGAAATGGGTGCTTTGTCTTAGGGTCTGACCTTGATGTATCTATGTGTGTGATACAATGCCGGGAAGGGCATTGGCAACATATTATGGATGACTTGCAGGTGTGTGTCACTTGCAAAGTGCAGGATACATTTGTATCCACTTGAAAAATGATGCCTTCATATTTCAAGGCTTTCAAAAAAATTCTTTTAAAGAGGATATGGACCAGTCTCCTGTCATCCTGGTGCATAATGCCCACATGTATTAACTGAGAAATTTTTGGTGGCCTAGGCCTTACATTCTAGTCTGGAGTTCACTTTTTCTATTGTGGTAAAATATACATAACATAAAATCTATCACAGTAACTGTTTTTAAGTGTATAATTCATTGGCATGAAGTACATTCACATTGTTTTGCGACTTTCACTACTATCCATTTCCAGAATTTTTATCATCCCAAACTGAAACTTTGTACCCATTAAATAATAACTTCCTGTGTCCCTGGCCCACGCTAACCTCCACTCTTTCTTTCTACCTCTGTGAATTTGACTACTCTAAGTAACTGGCCAAAAGAAGAACCATACAGTGAAGGCTTCTATGTGTGGCTTATTTCACTTAGCATAAAGTTTTCGAGGTTCATCCACATGCTTTAGAATTTCATTTCTCTTTCATAGATAATATTCCTTTGTATGGATAAAGCACATTTTGTTTTATCTACTCATTGTCCATACCCATTGGAATTGTTTCCGCCCTTTGGCTATTGTGAATAATGCTGCTGTGAACACGGGTTCGGTTTGAGTCTGGAGCTCACTTTTTGAAGTCTTCATGATGTTCATGATGGGAGGAAGTTGGGTCTAGTGGGAGGAAATGATATTTTGTATATAGAGAGACCTGGGTTCAAATTGCAGTCCTGCCAGGTCCTATGGTATACTGCCGGGGATACCACTGATCTCTGAGCACTTTCCAGCCTGAGAAATGGAGATAATAGCTACTTTTCAAGATTATGGTGAAGATTTAATTATATAATTCTGGGATGAATCCAGTTGTGAAAAGCCTAAAGATGATATGATTTGGGGTGACTTCTTTAAGAAAGGGAATGCAGGGACACCTGGGTGGCTCAGTTGGTTAAGCGTCCAACTCTTGATTTCTGCTCAAGTCATGATCTCGGGGTCATGAGTCCCGTGTCAGGCTCTGTGCTCAGCAGGGAGTTGGCTTGAGGATTCTCTCTCTCCCTCTCCCACTGTCCCTCCTCCTGCTCACATTCTCGCTTGCTCTCTAAAACAAATGAATAAATCTTAAAAGAAAAAAAGAAAAAGAAAAGAAAAGAAAAAGAAAAGGAAAGCAGAATTGTAAATAAATTAGATATGAAAGGGTCTTTTGTTATTAAAATGAGAAGGAAAGAAAAAAAAAAAACATGACAAACTACGGAAGGCTTGGAGATTCTAGTCCCATTCTTCTTGATACTTCCTTAGGCAGGGAGTTCACCAGAAATGCTTCCTGATGGTTATCTGGCTTTCTGCCCTCAGTTGGAGCTACCTACTGCCCCCAGCTACTCCCCACACCTGTACAAGGTGGGACCTCAGCGGAGCCTTCATCCCTTTCATGGAAAACCCCCTCTGATTTCACTCAGGATTCATGTTTACTGTAGTTAGTGTTATTGAGCTCTTCCCTATTTGCCAGGCTCTGTTAAACATCTGGTAATATTGCCTTATTTCATTTTCATTATATCTCTATGAAGTAGGAACTACTTTATTTCCATTTACCAGATGAGGAGACCGAGGCATGAGAAGCTCTGTAAACTGCCCAGTGTCCCAGAGCTGCTCAGGCAGCAAAGCCTTGGAGACTGAATGCTCCCTCCAACCCAAACTTAGCATCACCAGGCCCACTGCCTCCTGGTAGACACAAGGTGTTCGTAGAATCATCAAGCAGCTGTCAGCAAGAAATGAAATTCCCAAGGAACTTTAAGACGTGTCTGCTTCTCAACCTCGAGACTCCGTGTTCCAGCTGGATCTCTGTATCCAGCTGTCTTCCTTTCGGTTTGTTTTGTTGTTCATCCTTGGATCATTCACCAGCAAAAATGAGACAGAAATGTGGTCCTGGATCACACAATCCTTTATACTCCTTCTCTGACTGAAGTCTGGTACAAATCACTTAAAAGCAAATGAAACAAAGCCTGTTGCCTTGCCCTTTCGGGGGAAGGTGACACTGCCTGTAGGATCCAGGCCTGGCATTGTGTCCAGGAGAGGGCGGTCGCAGGCATGTCCTGGGGCCAGGAAATGAGTCAGAATTAACTCCTCCTCCTCCAGCGGCAGTCCCTCTCCACCCAACTCTGAAGTTCAGGACTTAGTCACACTTGGTTCAAGGAAGATAGCTCTCACTTAGCAAGTCTGATGTACGTCTTGCATGTGAGGCCTGCTTGAGAAACTCACTCACTTCAGGTTTTGGAAATGATTTTGAAGGCTTAAAGAACTGAGCTCCTTCTGCACTTTAGTTTGTGGAAAAAGTCCAACGATGAGATTTTTCATAAAATCTCGGTGAACAGGAGTTTATTCTAACTTGACTCAGAACCCTCTTTGTGCCCTTCTTTCCCATCTATGAAGTGAATGGTATGGCATGGCAAGAAGTCCATATGAACACACAGATTGCAAAGTGATTTGCTCATTCACAGCTTGCAAAACTAAGTATTTTTTTTTCTTTTCTTTTTAAAAGATAATTCAAGTAGTTTAACTAGAGGTTAGGATTCCTTGGTTTTAAAGCAAATGTTTTTTCTGACGAGCACCATCTCTTATTTCTGGGGCTGCAATGGGCAGTGGTATTACTGGTAAAAATGGATTCTGATTTATTTATTTGTTCACTCACATACTCATTCATCAACTCTCTATGGAGATCCTACTCTGTTCCAAGCACTGTTCTGGAAATACAGCATTGATTAAAACTGACAAAATTTCTTCCTTATGGAGCTTACATTCCTGGAAGAGGTGGACAATAAGCCCACAAACAAAGATAAATGATATACATGCTGAGTCAGTGGTACATGCTAAGAAACATGAAGAATGGTGAAGAGTCAGGAAATGACCGAGGTGGGGTGGCCAGAGGAGCCTCTGATAACGTGGAATGACACAATTCTCTGGCAGAAGTGAAGGAGAGAGACACAGGGCTGTCTGGAGGAAGATCAAGTATACGATCCTGGGGCACAGTATTTGGGAACAGACAAGGTGGCTGGTGAGATTGGGTTGGACAGAGTGGATGAGCCTGAGGAGGTACTGGGGCAGGCCAGTGAGGAGCTCCTCAGGAGATCTTTGTGGGCCATGGGTAGGACTCTGGATTTGTATTGTGATAGAGAAGGGAAGTTTTTATGGGGTTTTGTGAGACATAACATAGCTAATGTTTTGAGAGGATCACTCTGAGCAGACAAGGACAGAAGCAGGGAGACCTATCAGAGGCTTTTTCAGTAGTTGAGGCCAGAGATGATGAAAGCTCAGACAAAGAATGTAGTGAGAGGTGGTTAGATTCTGGACATACTTTCAAGATAGGCAGGATCTACAAATCGGTCTTGTGTAGGAAAGGAGAGAAATCCAGGGCTCTCGGAAGACTCCAAGAATAATGAACGTTTCTGCTTGATAGCCATCATCAGTGGTTTCTCCAAACATGTCATAGAGATAACAGATAAGGTCTGCTCATAGTAAGAGTCATGGTCAGTTTTAGTTGGCTGTAATAACCTGTGCAGTCATGTATAATCGTAACTGTGCAGAAGGTGTTTTGTGGCAGAACAGGAAGGGTCAGAACAATGCAGGCAAGTGCTTCATGGTGAGACTGTCTACATACTTGTATTGTTAACATTCCTTCAGTCCGATTGGCTGGCATCTCTGCTCTTGAATTCCCCGTGTCTTGGCATTTGAGAAGCAAAAAAAAAAAAAAAAAAAAAGCCTGGAAAATCCCCATGATCCCACAGTCCTCTCTAACTGCACAGATAGACCATTGGGATGAATTCCAATAGCGAAAGAGTCTGCCCTAACAGATTTTTTAAAAATATAATTCCGCATTAGGGCACTGTAAGAAGGCAGGTGAGATGGGCATATTTTAATTTTTAAAAAATCTTGCAAAATAGAAGGATTCTGGACTTCTTCTTCTTTTTTTTTTTTTTTTTTTTTTTACCTTGAAGATGTAATTCATGCAATTGCAACAGTAGAGAAGGTTTTTATTTTCTAAAAAGCTGGGAGAAATGGTCACCAATGATTATGTTTAAGGAATATCCTTGAGGAGGTCCATAGAGAGTTTACTACTTTCAGCTCCCATTTTTTTTTTTTCAGCTTCCTTTTATGGACTTTTTCTGATTGTTGTTGATGCCCACTCACTAAATCCTACCAGTAAGTTTATGCAAAGTCAAATAGGGAAAGGGATTGAGATCATCCAATGCTCTAATCATTAAAAAGGCTAACCAATAAATTAGTCTAACAAACTATTCAAAATGTTGTTAAAATAGTGATGTCTCAAGAATTGGAAAGGAGGGGCATCTGGGTCATCAGTCAGTTAAGCGTTTGCCTCAGGCTCAGGTCATGATCCCAGTGGGATTCGAGCTCTGTACTGGGCTTCTTACTCAGTGGGGAGTCTGTTTCTTTGTCCTTCTGCTCCTCACCCAAGCTCCTGCTCTCTTCTCTCAAATAAATAAAATTTAAAATCTTAAAAAAAAAAAGTTGGGGGGGACGCCTGTGTGGCTCAGTGGGTTAAAGCCTCTGCCTTCGACTCAGGTCATGATCCCAGGGTCCTGGGATCAAGCCCCCGCATTGGGCTCTCTGCTCAGCAGGAAGCCTTCTTCCCTTCCTCTCTCTCTGCCTGCCTCTCTGCCTACTTGTGATCTCTCTGTCAAATAAATAAATAAAATCTTTTAAAAAAATTAAAAAAAAAACTTATAAAACCTTAAAAAAAAAAAAGAATTGGAAAAGGAGGAAGATGAAAAGTCTTTAAAAGCAAATTCATGGTGCCTGGATGGCTCGGTCGGTTAAGCGTCTGTCTTTGGCTCAGGTCATGATCCCAGAGTCCAGGGATCCAGTACCTGCTCCCTGCTCAGCAGGGATTCTGCTTCTCTCCCTTCCCCTGGCTCATGCTCTCTCTCTCTCTCAAGTAAATAAATAAAATTTTTTAAAAAACAAACAAATTCAGCTGGCATGTAAATTAAATGAAGGAATGAATCCATATATTGTTGGACATGATTACTTTCAGATAAAATACGCCTTGAGTGAGCTGTCAGATGTGGGGGACTTTGAGGAACTATGAAAACAGCCTGTCTGTCCTGCATCCTCTTGTTTCAGAATTTCTCTGGCTAAAGCTGTGCCGGCAGGTAGTCCTTCCCTGGGCCAGGTAGCCGAGGAAAGTGTTCCAGGGTTTTAACTGACGCCCAGTGCAGCAGAGGGCTCAACCATAGTTTCAACATGTTTTTAAGTAGTGAATAATTTTCTTCATATCAAGGAGTTCAAAGTTTTAAAATTCCAACCAAAACACATGTAATGAAATTTTTTTGGTAGAAGAAAATTTGTGTTAGCTGCAAATATTTTAGGAGAGTTTTTTTGTTTTTTGGCAAATATTGCTACACATTGATAAAATTATGACATCTTGAGCATCAATAGAGGAACTCGTGGAAAAGGCAGTTGTCAGCTCTGGTCTCAGTCCAGACCTTGGTGGATTACTGGATATTTGTTGCATGGTGTAAATTAATTTGAAATGGTGTAGGGTCTAAACTTTGGGCAGTTAAGGATAAGGAAGACAGGATTTAAATATCAACCAATAGAATGATTTATTTTTATGGGTGTCAGTGGAGGAAGAAGCATTGAATAAGGTATGGACTTCAGATCAAAATAATGTATCAGTATTACCTCTCAAAGTCTGTTCTGAAGAGAGCTGTTAATCCTTGCCCTGATGGTGAAATGTTCCTATAGTTTAGTTAATACAGAGGATCAAATCTCCCGTATCAGAAATCACAGTGCTCATTAACCTTTTAAACACTTTAAGATGCCCCACAGTGAAGAAAATTCCTTACCTTTGTTTAACAATTAAAAAGCCAATTGAACAAAAAAAAAATTCTTTGCTTAGGGAAAGCCTTTTTCTTCATGTACTTATTAGCATTCCTAGATCCATTTCCACCTAATAGTTTCAGAAGTGCTAGAAGAAAGAATAGAGATATTGAAAGTTTTGTGAAATTTTACCTAAGATCCTGTTGAGGAGATCCAGAATCAAACTTAAGCATTATAGCCAGATTTCCCAAGAATCCACGTGTGAATTTGTTTCCTGCTGCAGTTTGAACGTATTATCTCATTCAAAGACCTTTCAAGATGGGTTTTCTTGGAGAAAATTCTCTTTTCAGGGAAGTCCAAAAAACAAGCTCATTTATATGACAGTTCAGATTAAGAACTTGGGGTAGTGATGACTCATAAATCTCTAAACTCAGACCCAGGCCTTGACCTTGGTTATTTAAAATATTTTTTGTACTGAATGACCTGGTCTGGTTTCCCTTATGAAACACTGCATGTTACTTCCCTATGACGCAGAGGATCCCCACTCTGGCTTGTGTCCACTCTGTGCTTATTTCTTGTTAGTACAGAATTCCATCCTCAAGCTCTCTTCTGTGGACTCTTGAGCCTGTTTTGCTTGCAGAAGGTGTAGAAGAGTAGTTCCCTCTAAGACAACAGCATTTTCTTCTTTGGGTAGGTGAGAAAGTAGGCAACGCTTTGTCCCAAACTTGCTTTCCTTCCTACTGACTCAAACTCTTTGGATGTGTGGCTTCAGGTGAGGTGGGAACAGTCTGCTTGAATCTAGACATCCTTCCTCGACACGATCATTCTTGTAAGAAGCCTCACTTCTTCTTCTTTTTTTTTGTTCTTTTTAAAATATTTTATTTATTTATTTGACAGAGAGGGAGAAAGAGATCACACGTAGGCAGAGAGGCAGGCAGAGAGAGGGGGAAGCAGGCTCCCTGCTAAGCAGAGAGCCCGATGTGGGCATGATCCCAGAACCCTGAGATCATGACCCGAGCTGAAGGCAGAGGCTTAACCCACTGAGCCACCCAGGCACCCCAAGAAGCCTCACTTCCTACAGTGGTCAGTTTTATGTCATTGTTCAGGAATAAAAATGTTATTTCTTTTTTTTTTTTTAAAGATTTTATTTATTTATTTGACAGGCAGAGGTCACAAGTAGGCAGAGAGGCAGGCAGAGAGAGAGAGGAGGAAGCAGGCTCCCCGCTGAGCAGAGAGCCCGATGCGGGGCTCGATCCCAGGACCCCGGGACCATGACCTGAGCCGAAGGCAGAGGCTTTAACCCACTGAGCCACCCAGGCGCCCCTAAAAATGTTATTTCACTGAGATGAGAATCTACATGAATATGTAAGAAATGAATAATTTGACTACCTTGTGGGGTGTCAACATAGCAGAGGAAGAGTCACTATAATTCAGTCTGCTTGATTTTCCAAGAAAGGGTAAAATGTGGTAGAGGTGTTTTTAAAACAGGGAAGCCAGTAACATTTTTTAACACCTGAAGACATGTTTCAAAGCTATATTTACAAGTATTTTTTTCTTGTTCACAGATAAATAAACTGGATTATTCATTTGAACTGCATGCAGATAGTAAGATGGTTGTCAGAAATCAGACTGAGAATCTAAAAACCAGGAAATACTGAGGTGTAAGAGAATATTTAGTGACTTTATTTAGCTTCACCTAGCTTTGGAGTGAGACAAAACTAGAGTTGCAACAACATTTTCAGACAACCTTACTCTAACAATATAGCACCATCTTACTTTTGAAGGGAATTATTTAGCCTGTTTCATGGAACATGCAAAACAAAATTATCTTGGTCTTGATACTAATCCTAAAACAATAATAGCAAATGATGGCCCTTACAATGTGCCAGGCACTGTTCTAAATTTTGTTTCACACTGTGAGGCAAGATACTGATAGTTTCCCCATTTAAAAAAACAATATTTAATTTAATTTTATATTTTAGAATAGTTTTAGATTGATTAGAAGAGAGAGTTCCCATATGCCTCACACCCAGGGATCCCTATTATTCCCTATTAGTAACATCTTATATTATTATGGTACATTTGTTATAATAATAAACCCATATGGATATGCTATTATTATCTAAAGTCCATATTTTATTCATATTTCCTCAGGTTTTACTAATGTCCTCTTTCTGCCTCAAGAATCCCACACAGGAAACCACATTACACCTGTTGTTATATTTCCTTAGGCTCCTCTTGAGTTCTTCCCATCATACAAAAGAAAAAAAATGTGGCACAGAGAGAGGTTAAATAACTTGCCTGTGGTCTCCTAGTTACTAAGTGGAAAAGTTGGCCTCAAATCCAGGCACTCTGATTCCAGGCATGGGATTAACCTTCATACTGAATTTTTATTATCCTCATGGGATTATTTCAACTTGAATTACTGAAGTTATGCGTCTGGTCAGGCAGCAGAGGGGTGAGCGTACCTGACCCAGGTCTTAGCTAGTTAGTGATTGGCCACAGTCGCATGGGCAGTTTTCAACAGTAGAGCAATAGTTCCCTGATTCTCAGAGCCTCGAGCACATCCTAGAGGAAACCAGGAAGCTGGAAACAACAGAAATTTATTCCCTTGAAGTTCAAGAAGCTAGAAGTTTGAAATCAACGCGCTGACAGGGTTGATTTTTTTTCTGGACGCTATGAGGGAGAGTCTGTTCCATACTTCTCCCCTAGTTTGTGGTGGCTGACGTCAATCCTTGGCCTTCCTTGAGTTAGCGACCCACCGCACCAACACCCCATCTACCCACAGCTTTCTCCTTTGTCTTCTCCTCTGTCTGTATCATCCCCTCTTCTTATCAGGACTCTTGTCATTGATTTAGGACCCACCCAAATAGTCCAGGATGATCTCATCCCACAATCCTTAATTTCTCTGTAAAAACTTCTTTCCAAATAAGATCACATTCACAGACAGGTTCTAGGTAGGCACATCTGGTGCAGCCACCATTTAACCCACTACAGGGGCTAGTAAGCACACAGGCTTGTTGTGAGCATTATAGAATTACATAAGTTACCTGATACATGGTAGGCATACTTGAAAAATATAGCTATTTTTATTATTCTTTTGTCTAACGTGAGGGCCCCCAATACAAAAGTGTTAAATGTCTCAACTGAAATAAATAAATGTCTCAACTGAAATAAATTCATTCATCTGTGTCTAGTTTACAACTATGATTAACCTTAACAATTGCTTTACATTATGTTTGTCTTAATTTCCAACACCTCGTCCTGACAGGAGCTTCACAAGGCTGTGTGAATTCGGCTTTCTTTCTTTTCTAGGGGGTAGAGGTGGGGGGCACCCTCAATCAACACTTTTCACTAATGACTCTTGTCAGAAACACAGAAAGACTTTAGGCTTACAAATAATCTCCTCATCAAGAGAATTATGAGCCAGAATCTTGATGAATGAATTTCCTGTCCATTCCCCTTGCTGATAGACATGCAACGGGAAAAGAAAAAAGAAAAAAAAAAACAACAAAAAACAAAAAACAGCTGGGCAGCCTCAGCTGTTTCTCTGCCCTTTGGTTACCCTCTGTGGTCACTGGATGTGGCAGCCCCATTTTCTGATCTGGATCTTTGTCTTAGGGATGGAGTTAAGACTCACTGCTGAGTTTTCAACACCCGGCCCACTTCACCCCTGCTGTTCTGCATTGCTGTTCTACTCCCTCCCCGCACTGTCTCCTGTGGTCACTTCCTGGCAGCCATAGCCTTCTGAGCTGGCTTCAGTGAAATTCCTTCTGCATTTGTCACAGAGCCACAGTCTCAGAACATTAGGGCGGAAAGGACTTTCGAGAGCCAAGTGCGATCTCTTCTATTATCTCTCCAACTCTGTCTTCGTACAGTCAATCAATATACCTGCAATGAACATCTGCTCTGGGTGAGACATGATGCTAGGTGCTGGTTACAGTGGTGAGCAAGCTCAGTGGACACCTTCCCAGAGTGACAGTGGGGTCACCTCCATGCTGCATGAGTAGGGGTCTGTAAAATCCCTGGCAGCTTGTGTTTTACTTAGAAACAATCCTTTAGGATTGTTGGATTTAGGATTGTTAAGAACATAGGCGTTCTTAACCCCAAGGTCTTCCTACTAACAGAACTTAAGGGGGAGGGTCTATGACCTTGAAATGGAAAAAAATTTGCACTATTCCCAGATTATAATGAAACATTTCTTTCCTATAAATGTAGACAACAAACCACTGTCATATTAGTAGTACCCATTAACTCTCACCAGGAGAAATCACACATATTTTCCATATCACTTTATATTTGTAGCAGATATCACAAAATGATGTAAAAAATGGTCATTGTGTCAAAATCATAGAATCCTCAGACCTGCTTCTGGACCTTGTTATTTAAAGTGTTAAAGAAGAGGGACATGCGTTACTATAACATAAATTTGTTTCTCAGTATTTTGATAACCATGTTTCAATCTAATTGGCTTTTTTTCTAATCGTATATATTTTAGCCTAGGAATTTTAAAACATTTTTTTTTCTGCAGAGGGATTCATAGGCTTCATTAGACTGCCAAAGGGGTCCATGCCACACAAAAAAAGTTTAGAACCCCTAAGTAAGGAATGGCACTAGTCCTGCAGGCTGAAGACTCTTTTTCTAGACCTTCCAAAATCCAAAATTCTCTTCGTTTTTTTATCGCTGAAATGAGATTAAAACATCAGATACACAGACGTGGGCCACATCATTATTCCTGGGTCATTCAATTAAATGTACAAGTTGGCCCTGTGGAAGGTAAAATGAGCATGACTTTGAGTTTCCAAACTAAGGCCTAGTAGTTGGGAGTTATGTTTTGACCACCACTGATGTTCTTAAGGCCAGTACTTCCAGATGTCTCTGAATCCCAAAGTTAAGGAAAACTCTGTTTTGAGAAGGGCCAAAAGGAAATCCCAACAATGATTCCGGAGTTAAAAATGAGAAGTTCTTAAAGAAAATATTACTCCAATGATTAATGTATTGAGTTATGCATATATAATAAATCCAATTTTTATTCAATCTATACTTTTTTTTTTTAAATTCTCATTGTAGGTATGAAATCATTAAATTACCTGTAGTGATTCACATTTGAATTTCCATATGCCGGTTGATGAATTAACATTTTATTTTGTTTTATTTTATTTTATTTTAGAGAGAGTGTGTGAGCCAGAGAATGGAGTATAGGGAGAAAGAGAGAATCTCAAGCAGATGTCATGCTGAGCTTGGAGCCCAGTGCTGGGCTTGATCTTACCACCCTGAGATCATGAAACCAGAGTCAGTTGCTTAACCAAATGAGCCACCCGAGGCACCCCATGATGAATTAAACTTTTAAATTTAAGCTATTGTACATTGCTTTGTCTGGGTGGTCCATATTTCCATTTGGGGAATAGTGCCATCTTTGTTTATGAAAGTTCAGGCAAATTGAGTATCTTGTTAAGTTAAATAAATTTGGTTCATTTTATTTTTTTCAAATAATTGTATAGAAAAAAAGTTGCTGATAATATTTATAAAAAGAAGAAATATTATAAGCTTAGAAGCAAGTAAGTTGAAAACAACACAATTTTAGCCCCACATGGATGCTCACTGAACTGTGAATTTACTAATGAAAGAAGAGAGCAAAATGAAAACAAAACAAACAAAAAATCTCATTGGAAGCATTACTATTGAAGACCATGTAACGTGAAGATGGGATTGGGAGGTATAAAGTTTTTTAACTCTCTAGGAATAGACTCTCCTCCCCCCATCTCAAGGAAGTATTTCATTAGCTTTTGTACCCCCAACTTCCATTCATGATTTCATGGAAACAAAACTGTATTGGATGAGTAACTTAAAAAAAATCTATATTTTACTTCTCTAACTTCCTCCCTCCTCCACAAACAACAGCAATAATTCTTGAGTCAACGATATGATTTCTATCACCCTCTAAAACCTGCCCACCCCCATGTCAGTCTTCTCTGTTAAAAAGTAGGTGGTTAAAGAGGTCTTTAATCCACTCTAAGTGGTCTTTAAGTGGTTTTTTCTCTCTCAGTCCCTTTTCCATCACTCACATATTACACACTGGATTAAACACTACTTTTAAAAGTCAACCATCTTTGGAGATTTTCCATAACGTATAGAATAAAACCCCAAAATCTTGACCCAGCCTTCAAAGCCTTCTGTAACTTTGTCCCAGTCTATTGTTATAGACTACGTGACTCTCCTATGAAAACTATAGTTTCTGAAAAACAAGTCTTTCCCAATTTCCCAAAGACCCATTTTACCAGTTTCTGCCAACACCCCTATCCTTGCTGGAAATGTCTGCACCCACCCACCATGTTGGCATAGATTGTACGTATTCTGTGCATCCTTAATTGTCACGCTCAAGTCCAATGTCTTTCCTGATACCTTGGCCCAATGTCTGTCCTCCACAAATTTCCATAGTCCTGAATATGTTACTCTTTTAGGATTTATTAAGAACTATGTTTAAGTGGAGACATTTATTTTTTGAGTAAATTGTATTTTAATCTCTTTTAAGTAAGAACTAGCACCATTTCTGTAGGCATTCAATAAACACGGTTTTGTCATTTACTGATGATTTGGGCCCATATCTTGACTTACCTAACACTTAGTCTTCTCATTGGTAAAATAAGAATAATTGCTACCCTGCGATGTTGTTGTTAGAATTAGAGACAGTATTTTCAAGGGTCTTGCATAACAGATAATATAATGAGGCATCCCCACCTTAAAAAAGATTATCATCTAGTTGAAGAAATAGATAAAAATTAAAAGAGACAAACTGTTATAGGGAAAGAATAGTAACAAGGTACTAGGAGATTTAATTTCCCTCCCCATTTAGCCTCTCAGCAAATTAGTGACATTTCTGTTCATTCTTTTCCTAAGTCTCAATTTCCTCATGCCTAAATTCAGCAGAGGTGCTATGTGTGGAGTAGAAAATCCCCAATGTCTTTTCCCACAGCAGTTTACAATGATTCCAGAAGGAGAAAATAAAAACAGAACATAGATAGAGCTGTAATTCTGAATTTTGAGCAGGATAAAGAGTGAAGAGTAGTTATTCAAGAGCATTGTGTTTGAAGATGAGATTTGAGACAACTCTTAAAGAAATTGGAGGATATGAACTTGTTGGAAAAGAGAGAGTAGGGCAAGGATGGAAAGCAGGAGCAAGATTAATACCACAAGCAAAATCTTGGAGTAGTCGTGTAGAAAAGCATCAGACCCCTGGCTGGATCTATTTCTGGGGCTGCGATGCAGTTGGACATTAAAGGGAAGACCAGTTGATGGAAGCCTTGAACACCAGGCTGCAGAATATAGATTTGAACTGCATGGCAATAGGGAGCTGCTGCAGGTTCTGAGCAAGGGAATGACAAGAGGATAATAGCATTTAGGAAATAATAAAATGGCAGCCACTTCACTCTTGATATTAAATGGAAACACTAGAAGCAGGGAGACCGCAAAGGATCTGTGGGAACACTTCTATTGGGGCCAGATTTTATTAGGATGAGTCATCCTCTGAGATTTAAAAATCCAGGTGTGAGGTGATAGGATTCTTGGCTAAGATGGTATAGTAGATTGTTTTATTTATCAAAATATTAATTTTATACATTCATGACCACTGATGTCTATCTTGGCCCCATGATTTGCAGTGACCCCAATTTAATGAATATCATATATCTATTCCTACTGAGCTCAGAAGAAGCATATGACCTTTGGCCAATGAAATCTGAGTAGAAGTGATACATGCTACTTCCAAGCAGAAGATTTAAGAGCCACTGGAAGGTTCCACTATCTTTTCATGTCCTTCAACCATGAACTAGTAGTATTCCTCAGAGGAGCTGCTTCATAAGCCTAGATCCTGGATTGAAAAGGGAGTAGAGTAGAGCTGCCATTGACCCAAAACCTACATACAATGTGTGTAAGAAATAAACAATGTGTGAGAGATAAACCCACTGAGATTTGGGATTGGTTGTATTTGTTACTGCAGCTTATTTTAGCCTTAGCTGACTGATACAGCTGATACTGTAAAAGAAGACTCTATTGAAGAGAACAAAGAGGGAGAAGGGAGTTGCTAAGTTAATGAAGAAGAGGAGAGCTGCACTTCATGAGCTGAGGGCATTAGGATGTTACTTCAGCTGTGATGAGGCACTTATTAAAGTTTTAGGGGTGGGTGAGAAGCAAAGGGATATTATTCCTCTTCCTGACATTCTGAATTAGAGCTGATGTCGGGACATCCAAAGGGAGACTCCTTAGGTCTAGCCAGACTTCCTTGCCATTCCTAGTTCTTCTATTCTGACCTTAGTGTCAGGAGGGCAGTGCTAGATCCAAAGGAAGGTAGCATTTCTGGGGCTCCCAAACCAGACCATTGAGTGTGCTAATGTTAGTCATAGGAATTTAGTTTTTACCCTATAGGCATTGGGAGTCTAAGGATGGGAAGGCAGTCAGTAGGAATGACCACTGGGCTTGGAGTAGTGATTTAGGTGTTTGGAGGTGGGAGAAAAGAATTAGTGAATTTGGGAAAGAGGTGAAGGGGGTGTGATGTCATGCAGGGCCATGGGAATGAAGAGGGATGGACATTTTAGAGGTCAGTTCACATGACTAATTTATCGACTTCCTATATTTGATATCATGTTTGTCCTTTATATTACACCTATAATCAGTGATCCTTCCAAAAAGGAATGCAGAAATTAATCTCCGGTCTGGCAATCAACCCACCACAGACCCGGCCTTATCTTCCATCTAATTGCCAACCCCATTTGTCTATCACAATAATGATGATGAGGAGGAGGATAAGGATAAGGATATTTACAACGTATTGTGTGCCTGGCCCTGGGCTAGACATTATGTATGGTTTTGTTTCTTCGTTTGTTTAATCCCAACTATGGATGCGCCATTTGTTAAGTTAATGTCTCAGAGCTCCAGACCCAGCCATCTCTACCCAGTTTGTGTTGCTGAAGCTGGGAGTCTACAAACCCCATTTCTGCTTTGGCAGAGCCTCATGTCAGGCTCTGCCAACGGGCCAATAGAGGGAAGCTGCAAGGCTGGGGGTGGGAGAGGGACCTGCTGCTTCTTGTCTGCTTCCTGTTCCAGTGTCTCCCCAGCGACGCCTCCACACCCTGGCAGTGGAGCTCATTCCAGTAACTTAGTCAAATCCAGTTTGTTCTTTTTGCGACATGCAGAACCAGCCTCCTCACCCCCATCCAGAGACCCCCGGTGCTAGCCCAGCGGTGCTCCCGCTCAGGGATCTGAGTCTCAGCACCGTGGGAGCTCTCCTTTGGTCCTTAAGTCTCTAAATTTTAATAATCCCAGTTCTTCCTTTTTCTCTCCCACCCCCCACAAGGGTAGTAGCCACTTCCCACATTTGCTACCTCAGTGACCTCTTCGATGTATCTTTCCACACTTTCAGTTTCCTTACTGAAAGCCTTGTTTTACCTAGTCAACAATTCTTTATGTTTAGTTCTTTCTGTTGGGATAACTGGTATCATTTCTGTCTCCTGCTGGGGCCCTGACCGGTAGAGTGAAGTCGATTCTGTTTTTTCCTTTTCCTAAATAAGGTAACTGGTGCTTAGGGTTAAGAGAGATTAGGAAACTTGCCCGAAGTCATGCTGATAATAATTGGCGTCAAGTCAGGAGTCAGAGCCCCTTCTAACTTGCTGGCTCTTCAGCAGAACTTGGAGGACAAGGAATGACAGGCTTAGCACTGGTCCTCCCCCCGCCTGTCCCTCTGCCTCATGGGCCTCCCCTCTGTGCCACCTGGTGCAGGGCCAGAGGACCAGGCTGAAACCTGGACGGTGGTGGGGGTGGTCTGGAGGCCAGGAGAGACCCTTCTGCCCTCCAGTGTCTTTGTTCTGATTTTGTAGATGAAGAGAGAGAGGCTGGGAGGATTATTTGCAAACAACCAAGAACTGTGGGAGGGGCCTGATGGCTCACTGTGGGTCCGGATGTTGACGAGCGTGATGAATTGAATGGGTCGAAGTTTACCGACTGCTCACAGTGTGCCAGGCACTGGAAGGAAGGTGTTAACCTGGGTAAACACAATCCTCATGGTGGACATTGTAGATCTGCCTATTCTTTATGACAATTTTCTGGGAGAAGGCAACAGTGTCTTGAGGGAGGGGTGCCATCTTCTATCGTGGATGAAGACACCATGTGGGCATTCTTAAGTCTACTTGAACACCCCCTTTCCTCATGCATGTACCCCACTATGGATTTCTGTTTGCATCTCTGGTGTCTACACTGTCGTAGAAATGCACCAGAGCTTTGGTCTTTCCTTTTGGAGGGGGAAATGCTGGAGGAGTGAACAAAGAGAGGAAGGTGGAGGGACTGTGTGTCCTTTATTCTTCATCCAGTTTTGAGGACTCTGAACTCTGGTCACAGGGCAGATGGCCAAAGCAGATAAAACCTCTCAATAAATTTCAGGGAGGGGAGGTGTGGTCAGGGCCTCAGGGCCCAGGGACAAGAGGCTGGGAGAGGAGCCCTTCTTCTCTCTGCATGGCACCCAGTTCTCTTCTGGCCCCTGCAAACCAAGGCCTTGGGAGCAGGCAGTAGCTGCCGCCTTGGCAGAAACCCCAACTGGCCAAGGATGGGTGCTGCCAGAGAGGCTCTCTGCAGCTTCCAGAGCAAGAGACATGGAGTGGCGAGCCCCTGGGATGACAGATGTTAACTGGAGGTTGAGACCACCACTCCCTTCTTCATATCTACAAACATCATGGACTTTGAAAACAACCACCAAGAAACAGCTGGGAGACTTGTAGGGGAAGCCGAGAGCTTGCTGTTCTTCCCTCACCCCATACTTAGGGAGCACTGAAGAAAATGCTGCTGGCTGTTGTATCCGGGTGGCCAATGTAGTCCTCTCTATGGAGGTGGCATGGCGCCTCAGATGACCTTGAGGGAGGAGCCTGACATGGGGATGGGGGCATTTCCAGGGGAGGGAACCAATTCAAAGTGTTTGAAGAGAGGGGAGGTCAGGCTACTCTGTGTGCCAGAAACTACAAGCCATCCAGTGGGGCTGGGACCTAGGGTGTGGGGAAGGTGGCGGAGCTGAGAGAGCCAGCGGGCAGCCAGCCCCTGGAGGTCTCAGAGAGCACTTGGGTTCTCCTGTCAATGAGATGGGAGCCATTGGAGGATCTTGAGCAGAAGAATTATGTGGTTTAATGTAGGCAGATAAGGCTCTTAAGTCAGAAGCCATTCGAGGTTTGCACATAGCAAGCTTTGATGGAGGTACTATTATTATCCCTGTTCTAAAACCAGGAAGCTTCTCTTAGAGGATCCAAGTCCCCTCTTGGCCAGCCAATGAGGACAGGAGCCGGAATTCAAGCCTAAGCAGAAAGAGCCACGCTTTTTATGGCTGCTGCCTCTCCATTGCTGAAAGGCTCCTCATCTGTGAGAACCTTCTCCTTCAATCCTTGTAGTACCTCATGGTACTCTCCACTCCTGCCAAGAACTTCCTGACCTCCCAGGGATTTACTTCACTCTGCAATCATCCTTCCCACTGGCTGGAACGCCCACCTGTCGGGGCTTTCTAGGGGATGCTAATGCCTCTGGGTTAAGGATCTTATCTCAATTTATTGGGAGACCTCCAGGGATCCAGAGATCCAGTCCCATTAAGCCTGCACATTTATTTAATTAAAAACAAGTCCAAATGCTGAGGCTTGGGAAATTGCCTGCCGGGTAACACCAATCTATAAATCCCACTTCCTGCTGCTTCCAGGCGGACTATGAATACCCTGAAAATTCAGATTCACTGGAAATGTTTTGACCATTATGCTTCTGGCTCAATGGGTAGGGATAAATAAAAGTGAAAAGTGGTGGGAGAAAAATGGGATTAAATTTATTTAAAGCTTAGCATGGCTTGGCTCAGGGAGAGTGCGTAAGGACTTCTGACTTGTTCCCGTCGTGTCTGACTTGGTCCTTTCCTTCCTAACCCTGGATCCTCAGGGTCTGCATAACCATCTCCTGCCTCTGTGATGACTCACCTTCAGCTCTCCAGGTGATGGGCACGGATGAATCACCATCATTTCGGGAGCAACAGTTGATGGAAAGAACTTCAACTTTGCTCTCTAACTAGGGCAGTTCCATACTCCCCGCCCATAGCAAACACTAAGCCCTGACGAGAGCTGCCCAGGAGGCACTCGCCAGGCAAGGGAACAGGATATCTGAGATTGAGAGTCGTCTTGGGAACCTGGATAGCTGTAATATGTCATATGAAATTGAAGTCAGGATCTTGGGGCTGCCTGAATTCTCTAAAAGTGTAGGCTATCCCTTAAGGACAGACACCTTTCCTAAAGGATTCATTCCCTTCCTAGTCATAATAGCTGTCGTGATGCAAAGTAATGATTATTGTATACCAAACCCGCCCCAAGATGCTGCGATATGAAGGCCTTCTGAGGTCACCTGAAAATCCCTGGGAGATTCACTTGTGAAGTCAGCTCAGAGATAGGCAGACTCTCTGAGCTGTTGGTGATCCTGCCTGGATTGCACATGGGACAATGTGATTAGATGGTCTACCTTGTGGCCCCAGGGAGACCATCTAGGGAGGGGTAAATGAGACATGGCTGTGAGCTCCTTACTCTGCTCCAGCAGACACCTGCTACATTGTAAACATGACCATCTTCTTTAGGCACAACCACCAGCTTTCTCGAAACCCCACACTGATCTAGGGGTTTCTTTTATAGCCATTCCAAACTCCCCGGGCTGCTTGATGGTGACAAGGCCCATTGTTTTTAGGTCAACCTTTAAGTCTCCATCCTGAACATTGATGAACTTTATTCTAGTTGCTTAGCATGGCATTCACAGTGCTCACCATTGTGGCTGTAGACTGTAATGGTTTCTGTCATTCTGTTAACATTGCACACGCCCCACAGACCGTATCCTCACACGTACTTACAGAGCTTTCCAACGAACAGAATGAAACCAACCATGCAAATCTTTTCTATAGTGGGGACAGCTAGACCACCACACAGGTAGAATTGTTTTGTTAAAATCTTCCTTTACCTTGAATTCAGCTCTATAAAGCAGAATTGTTTTATTTTTTTCCTGGGAATGTTAATGGGAAAGGAACTGATTTTCTCCATGTCATTTGGAATGTGCCTCCTCTATGCTGCCCTCCAGGGTTTCACTTCTGAAGATGAGCTGCCAAGTCAGAAAGAACATTCATTTCTTGCTGCAAGTCCATTCTCTGATGCAACAGATATTAAGTGACTACTGTGTGCAAGATCTCAGGAAGGCTTTTGAGGATGGAAGAATGCATAGGTTATACTGAGCTAAATTTCTTGCTGGTGATTTGGAAGACAATTACATGTGTTTTATATTCGGCTCCTAAATAGAGAACTTTAGAAACCCAATCTGAATTGAACCCTTTTGCTACAGTTCTGGGGCACCTTTCTGTTGGACTGACAGTGTCCTTGCAGGGAAGGAAACTATTTTCCATATTTTGTAAACTTACGCAGCATGTAACCCCTTAGGCAGAAGCCATTACAATTAGCTCCTGTTAATTAATTATGCCTACTTAAGCATAGTGGCAGAGTGGCCGGTGGGCTGAGAGCAACCCCCCCAGCAGCCCACAAAGGGCTGGGTGCCACAGTAGAGCCATTGTTCTGCCCATTGTTGCCTTTGGCTTCCCCTTGGCATTGGTACTTAATTGCCTCCCGAATGAGTAGGTCTGAACCTGTTTACTGAGCCTCCTTGGCAAGTATATAACCAAATGTCCCCAGGCCTCACCAGCCTGTGGGGGCCAATTAGACCATATTTTCACCCACATTTTGCTGGCTGATGGCTCCACATGCTAGCCCTCCATGCATCCTCTCTCAAAGTCTCTCTCCTTATTGGGGTAAGTCCGCAGGATGTATTAAGTATACTCAAACAAAGTTTGCCACTCGTGGGGGTACATGGTTTGATGGTCATTTGAAACTATACTCTGCTGGTGCCCTGAGCGCAAACATGTCTGCACAGGGCCCAAGTCTCTGACTCAGCCCCGCCTGGCACAGGGTGCTGAGCTGCTGGCCAGGGCCTCTGTGCGCTTTTGGATACTGAGGCCGTGCAGAACTTTACAGTGGCCTAGGGTTGCATTCAGTGCCCTGGGACTTTGGCGCTGCTCAGAGGGAAGTGGTAGAGTGTCCTTGTATTCTAGCACCCCAGAGTTGCCCCCCAGCCCTTGGCCCACGGGCAGAGCTCCGCTGAGCTCTATGCTCCTGGCCATTGCTGCTCATGCTGCGAGCACACTGCATTCATTCCTTGCAAGAGAAAGGGAAAACACCCTCACCCCACCCTGGGCCATGTTTTATACCTTGAGTCCCAAAGCTGTTCTGCTTGTGCTCAAAGATCCCAAATTCTTTCCTGCAAATAGCACCTCAGCTTCTGGCTCTTGTCTTGCCTTCCGAGGGTTCAAGCCCTGCTGGGCCCCCTCATTTCACCCTCAGCATCCCTCCCCATTCATTAAACTCTTCCTTGCACCATCAGCTGAGAAACAAGATGATGGAGATCAACCAGGCAAATAAATGCTTGGAAACTATTGGCGGGTCCTGGTCTCACATGTCTGATTTCTGCTTGGGCTTAGCTGGCTCTGCTACTAGGAAAGGAAAGGACAAGGAAAGGACTGAGTCCCTAACATGTTTTTTTCTGGCATTAGACAGAAAGCAACGTACAGCTTCTTGGCAGCAAGTGTCTTTGATTCCTTTCCCTTAATTTCCTCAGAGTTTCCCACAAGGATCATATGTGATAATGTGGTGAAGCTTAAACTTAAATTAAAACTGGCCATGTCATTGTAATACAAGGTTAAAACCTTACATACTGTAGATGCTCCGTAGATACCATTACTGAATGGCTACTGGCCATGACATTTATTATTTGTCTAGTCATCCACTCAAAATCTACTTAAAAGCACCTACTCTTTGAAAGACTCTGTCCTAGACATTGGAGATACAGGGTGAGTGAAAGAGTGATAGCCTAGTGGGGAAAGAGAAATGTTAAACAAATTAAATAAAAATAATAAATAAGAAAATATCAGACTGTGATAAGTGCTCTGCAGAGAGTTGCTTGAGGGTGATATGGTAGGGTGACAAGGAGGCTCCTTTGGAGACAGATACCAAGGAAGGCTTCCCTGATGAGGTGACTTAAGTTGATATTAGCACAAAGAAGACACCACCCATGTGAAGATCAGAGGAAAGAGGGTTCCAGGCAGAGCAACAGCACAGTCAAGGATGCAAGGCATGCTTTGGGAGCCTTGATGATGGGAAGAATACAAGATGTCCAGGGAAGGGGAGGGTGCTGCCAGAAGAGGTCAGTCAGTCACCATGAGAGACCCGGGGGTAGAGAGCTCGCCGAGGCAGGAGAGACATTTGGTTTTTGTTTTAAGCAGAATGGGAAGCAATTAGAGTTTGAAACAGGGGAGCCACATAATCTGATTTATGTTCTAAAAAGAGAATATAGGCTTCTGTGGGAGGAATGATCTTTAGAGGAGCAAAAAGTAGCAGGGTGCTCAAACAGGAGTCTGATGTGGTAGGACGGATGGGAGAGGATGGTGACCAGGTGACTATGGTCAGACCCCGGACCACAGACAGATTCAGGATCTTTGGGACCAGAGCTGACAGGACTTACTGATTGGCTGTGGAGACTGAGGAAAAGATGGGACTCCAGAAGGATTTCTCAACTGGCAAGGGAGGGAACCAAGCCCCTCACCAGTTTGGGATGTGGGTGGCCTCAGCTAGGGTGGTTGTCAAAGTATCTGGAGTGTTGCTTATTCCAGGTTTGAGAGGGGGAAGGGGCATGAGCACTTCCCTCTTCCTCTCTTCCTTCCTCCTTCACTCCCACCACCCCCTCTCCCTGTATGTACAGGTATAGGAGAAACATGGAGAAAATCTGCTAGAGGAATCAATTGGTTCCAGATTTTTTTTAAAAAACAGTTTTTGGAAGCAAACCATAACCAATTCCACAGGCTAGAGAGTCAGATAACTTAAAAATAGCCCAAGGCATGTCGAGTGCATTGAAGTAGCCAATAGTTCTGTTTACTAGATAAAATATCCATGGCAGCAAGAGGGAGAGTTCAGGAGCTGGGCTGGGCATGGGGACTTGTGATAACAGTCTTCACGTTGGAATGTAATTTGTTTAACTTAAAGGTAAACCGGAGTGCCTACTCTTGTGAAGACTGCCAGCCCAGTCTGTCCTTTAAGGACCTGAAAACCTAGACCCGGAAGGACATTCTGCTTTGCCAACATTCACTCTGTCCCAGTGTTTGCCGATTTCACAAATACATCTCTATGAAAATATGAAAAACCCCACAAAAGGGTAAACTTATGAAATAAGGACCCTGAGGGAGCACAAGGAAATTCCAGATCTCTGGATTTTATAATTGTTCTTTCTTTTAAATTAAAGACAATAACTGCTTCTTTTAGGTTCTTACTTACAAATAAAAATGCTGATGTCACTCGAGCCGAGGACATAATAATCTTTCCCAGAACTGGGAGTATCCAGGACTAGATAGTCATGGGGACTTTTTTCCCCCAGTGTCTGAGACTTTCTCCTAATTCTGTCTTAGTCACACATAGTTACTCATTACCTGGAAGGGCTTTAAGAATTTATCCACGGTCACCGTACATTTCATGCTGCTTTGTTATACCAGGAAAAATACAGACGACTGAGTCATTGCTTTCAATTAGTTTTTCATTTTCACCTGGAGCAAAGTTTTTCTATATCCATACCAGCTTTATTGCTTTCCATGTTATGCTGATCACATACTTTGTGAGATAATTCAGTCTTTTGCTTGAGGATATTAATAATACGTATTGTAAGTAAGAAGTAGCATTATCAAAGTACTCTTAAACAGATGTAAAAATGGAAATATGGCAAGATTTAGTAACTCACATTCAAGGTCTGCAGAGATGGGGCAGAGAGGAAAGGAGAATGAGACAATAAAAAACCTTGAAATTATGGCAGAGCTTTGTTACCTCTGGAATAACTACTCTCATATGGTTTTCAAATCTAAAACTTATTTAATTCGACAGAAATTACACACCTATTATAGACCCAGCCTCATTGTACAGAATAAGTACATGCAATTAGTAAATAAAATGTGTTAAGTACTGCTAAAGTGTAATTTGGGCCCCTGTCTTCCAGGAACCTTCACCTAATTGGCTGAAAATACACACAGGAATTAAGTTCATACTCAAATTCCATGAAAAAACATAGTAGAGTGTGAGATGGGCTAAAATGAGAGGAGCGGATGGTGCTTGGGAGACATAGAAAAGATGCATCGTAGACTTGTCAGGATCCTGACCTCGGCTAAATGATCCTTGAAAGACAAACATGACTTGGATGGGAGAGAGTAGGACAAGGCACTCCAGGCAGTGGGAACAGGGTGTACAAATGTAGTGCCCTGGGAGGGATTAGTGTGTGCATGCAGGAGGAGGGACCCACCCGGGAAGGTGGTTTGGCTGAGACACATTGAAAATAATGGATACTAACAATTCATGTCATTTGCTGGGGTGGAAACAACATCTCTCTGGTGGCAACGATGCCGCAGTTCACACAGAGTCTGTGTGCAGTTGTGGAGGAACTTGGTGACAAATCATTTCTCTTATCTATATTTGCGTGAGTCAGGCTGGGGCTGGGAAAATCGATGATAAAGCATCTCATTAAAGAAGTGGTAACACAATTCCTAGGAAACAGGATGATTTGGGATGGACTCATGCTGAGTTATTTAAGGAAAGAAGGGGCAGAATCACCCAATGGTAACAAATTCACCTCCCAACCCTATGCATTCATTTCCATCCATTGAAGAAGTTCAACCTCAAAGGGACTCATTCTACATTTTTTAGAATTAAAAAGTAATCTCAATAATCAGAAGATTCCTTTGGCTCAGAAGGCTCAATGGACTTAAAACCAGAATGATGACTTTAGAGACTGTCCAATTCCAAATTTCCCAGGACCATTCATGTGCCACATGTGTGATCCTGGGTATAATTATAAGGCTCCAGTTTTTTCATCTTTAAAACACTTATCAAAGTGTCTTAAAAAGCGAAGTGTCTCCCTTGCTCGTTCTGGCTCTGTAAGCAGAATAATACCATAGATACAATCTAACCTGTTTTCAAAACCATAGTTGGCTCTGTAACTCACTACCTATGTGAATTTGCACAAGATATTTAATTTCTAAAAGCCTCAGTTTCCTCCTTTTAAAATCTGCATAATAATAATACCACTGGATAGAGATATTAAAAAGATGAAGACAACACGTGCAAAGTTTCTAACACAGAGGCTAGCATTCAAAAAAACACAGCTATTGTTCTTTTTGTTAAACCTGCATAGTTATAGTTTGTAAAACATTTTCATAAATTTTACAGAAAATTTTTAAGGTAAATACAATTATTACCAGCTTTAGAGATGAGAAAACTGAGCCTAAAAAATATGAAGTCCAGGACCATGCAATAGTAGGAGATGCCTTTCGATACCATTTCAATGGTATTTACCTTTTGCTCTAGTTATCTTTTTTTGGGAGACATACAAACGAAAAGAAAACAAATTGTACTTGTATTTCATATAATGCATAGTGAGCCCTCAATCCATGTGGTTCCCTTTTGAATGCTATGTAGCTAGGCAAGAGCTCTAGGCAACACTGGTAAGTTGGTTCTCCAGCTCTGTGCTGTCGTCTATGGGAACCACGACCATGTGAGGCTGTTAAGTACTTGAAATGTGGCTAGCATGAATGATGAAGAGCTACATGTATAAAATACACACTGGACTTCAGAGATTTTGTGTGGAAAATATATAAAATATCTCATTAATAACCTTTAAATTGATCGCACGATGCAATGAAGATATTTGGGGTATGTTTGCCTAAGAATTTCACCTATCTCTTTTTACTTCTTTTTAATGTAGAAATTTTTCAGGTGTGTAAGTGGCTCTTATTTATGACTTGCATGATATTTCTGTTCTGCAGAATTTCTCTACCTAATCTTCTACCTTTCCACTGGTATTTCCCAGCTTCTCAGCCCTCCTTCCTCCTCACTAGGGCCCTGAGATCCTCCTCTCTGGAGAACAATCATCTGCTCATTGACTTCATGCGAGTGTGTTAAGGATTTCTCTCTCTATCTCTCCACAGAAAATTTACTTTCAGAAAAGGTCCTGAAAGTGGAAAATAACGCATCTGGGATCAGGAGAGATATATTAGGGTGAGGATCATAATTTCAAGTGCCTAAAGGGATCAAGAAGGATAGCATAAAGAAGACCAGGCGTAGGTATCAATAGGGAGTGGTGGGGACTGTGGCAAACAGAAGCTCACGTGCCTGATCCATAGGGAACAGCCTCACCCAGCTCTAGCTAATTTTTGCCATATTTGGATTTGAGCTCAATGCTGCCAGATCTTTGATTTTTCAAGAGCAACCAGAAATCTACTTTCTTGGGCAATGTCTTCTGATTTCTAAGGATTTTTAATGACATAAAAACTTTTAACAATTATTATAAAGAGCCTATAGAAATCTGCTTTAGGGCTTTATTTGGCCCACTAGGCCTCATTTTCTACCTCTTTATTTACCTATAGATAAGGCCCACCCGGTGAGATGTGTGGCAAACTAGACAGGTAGCGCTTATAACATTGGCTTTGTCTCTTGACATTTGTACAGCCAAAGAATCCTCTCCCTTTATAGATGAGATAATGAGGTCAAGAGAGGACAAGTGGCTTACCCATAGTCACACTGTCACTCACTCAGGATAAGAATGTCAGGTTCCTGATTCTCTATCCACCGATACTTTAAAACAATAGACATTGTCTTCTCTCTGCCCCCCAAGGTTTGCTTCTGAGAAAGAATCCTGATGAGCTGAAATAACTCTGCCAGGTGTGTAAGTAACTCTTAGAGCAGAAGGGGCTGTGCCCATACTAGTCTCTGTTGGCCAGGGGAATAGCACCAATGGTTAATATCTTTCGTGAATTTCCCTCACACATTATATTCTACCAGGATACACACTAATCATTTACCCAGAGTGAACTGAACTCTCCCAACAACCCAGGTAGAGAAAAATAATCACAGCGCTGAACACTCCAGCTATTTATGAGCAAGCATACATTCTAGACACCTGAGTCAGGCCCCACAGGGAGAGTTCTCTGTTCTGCTGCTGACATGGAAAGATTTCCATCAGGGTCATACTTGAAATGCATGGGCCCTCTTCCCAATTTTAAAGTGTGAATGACCTAACTTGACCAGTAGGAAAAATGCAGATAGGAACTTAGCATTCACTCAACCCAGCATTTGTTCTTTCTGGCCTCTCCTTTTACAAATATATTTTATAGCACTTAAGACTTAAGCTGCCTGCTTATGTTATTGATAATGGTTCAAAACAAATAGCAGATTCTGAATAGTTTCAACTCTTGCTTAAAACCTGGGACTTTCCTGGCTGAAGTAAGACAACCAAGCTTTTCCAAATTATCCAGATTATGATAACATTGCAGAGTTAACTTTTTGGTAATTTATAACACCATGTCTTCTAGGATTTTCAAGTCTTTCTTTCAAGTCTTAAAAGCAATTTCATTTCTACTCTATTTGTTCCTGTCAATGGAATGAAATTGGAAGAACAGATTTATTGTCCACCTTTTAGAGATGAGGAAATAGTCCTAGGGGACTGACTCCATGACTCAGCTAGATAATGACAGGACCAGGTATCTCCTGGTCCTCATATACTTTTCTTTCTGTTTTACCTGAAGCAATGAGGACCTAAGAATTCTCTAGCTTCCATTTTCAAGTAGAGAGAAACTCCATCACAACATGGTATATCAATACCTTGCCTTAGATATTCTGTGGGCAAAAAGGAGATATAAACCTTCATATTCATATTGATCCTATTTCCTAGCCTAAGTCATAAAGATAATTTATAACATTAATTTAAAAAACAAATGAGCAAGAACAAGCAAACGAATAATTCCAAGAGTATTGAATTTGTCACAATTCTAATATCCCTGAATGACCTGGAAACATTTTCCCTTTCTTTCTCTCTTTTTTAAAAGATTTTACTTATTTATTTATTTGTCAGAGAGAGAAGGCAGGGAGAGCAGCAGGCAGAGGGAGAAGCAGACTCCCTGCTGAGCAGGGTGCCCGCTGTGGGCCTTGATCCCAGTCCCCTGGGATCATGACCTGAGCTCAAGGCAGACACTCAACTGACTGAGCCACCCAGGTGTCCCGCATTTTCCCTTTCTTTATGGATATCCAGATGAGAAACCACATCCTTCTAAAAAGGTAGTCTTGACAGGCTCGCATGGTTTGTCTCCCCTTCCAATCCCTCCCCTTCATTTTTCCCTTCCTTCTCCTAATGTCCTCCATGCTAATTCTTATGTTCCACAAATAAGCGAAACCATATGATAGTTGACTTTCTTTGTTTGACTTATTTCGTTCAGCATAATCTCCTCTAGTCCCATCCCTGTTGATGAAAACTGGGTATTCATCCTTTCTTTGCCTGATCCTAGGCCCGCACTTCCCAAAGTCTGTCCAGGTGACACTGGTCTGGGAGGAACTGTAGGATGGAGAGACCTCCACCTGAAGTATGTCGGCATGTGAAATGATCTATGACGTCCTGCAGTAAAAGTACCTGTTTAACATCATTAAGTCAAAGAATCACATATTTCTTTAACTACAGATCTATTATTTTTTTCACAAAGCACCTATGAATACCTGGTAAACTTAGAAATCTGAAGCGCATAATTGCGGAGTGTTATCCTGGACGACACAGGTGTAGGAGAATATTTGTGAGATAAGGAATAAACTGTAGATGACGTTGCAACTCATGCACATACAGAAATGGAATAACAATCAGTAGCATAATAACATAGTATAATAAGAGTCAACTTACATCTTCACTTCTTGTATACCTGGCACTGCTCTGGAATAATCCTCACAAAAGATCCTCTGAGGAAAGCACCACTGCCATCAGTCCCATTTTACAGGTGGGGAAATAAGACACAGAGAGGATAAGAGACATACTGAATCCACACAGCTGGTAAGTGGCAGATGAGGGCTTCAAGCCCAGGGCCTGTTTCCAGGGGCCCTGCTTGAAGCCACCCCACTCTAGGGAGGCATGCCACATGGGTCTCTCTGCAACGTGGGTTTTGTTTTTTTTTTTTAAGATTTTATTTATTCATTTGTCAGAGAGAGTGAGCACAGGCAGACAGAGAGGCAGGCAGAGGCAGAGGGAGAAGCAGGCTCCCCGCTGAGCAAGGAGCCCGATGTGGAACTCGATCCCAAGACCCTGGGATCATGATCTGAGCCGAAGGCAGCTGCTTAACCAACTGAGCCACCCAGGCGTCCCTGCAATGTGGGTTTATACGGAACTCTTCTAAGAGCGGGAAAGCAGTACGCATTTTGCACCCACTATGCATCAAGCATGTTATGCACCTTTATCTCATTTAAAGTTCTCAGTAACCTTATGAAGCAGGAATTATGATTGACATCTCCAATCACCCAGTTAGTGGGCGATTCACCTCCCCACAGCCTTTGCATCCACGATCATGCTCAAAAATGGCACCGGGGCCCAATGTACTCTCCCAACCACTTGTTAAGTCTTCATTATGGCGGGGCGCCTGGGTGGCTCAGCTGCCTTCAGCTCCAGTCATGATCTCGGGGTCCTGGGATGGAGCCCTGGATCAGACTCCCTGCTCATGGGGGAGTCTCCTTCTCTCTCTCCCTCTGCCCCTCCTCACCCCCAACTTGTGCTCTCTTTCTCTCTCTCTCAAATAAATAAATAAAATCTTAAAAAAAAAAAAAAAAAAGTCTTCCTTTGGCTATTCCTTTACAGCAATTCCTTCCAGAAGCCTGGGGACGGCTGAAGGAAAAGACCTCTCCGGGAATGGGTGGTAAGCTTAGAAAACAGCCTTGAATACTTGGAGAAAAGGCAACAGCATCTGCCAAGGGCACACATACATCCAAGTAGCTTTTCTTTCCTTTTACTAACAAGGCTGTCAGGCCAGAAATAAAAGAATAAAAGGGTCTGTCTGCCAGTACAAGTGAGAAATGTGGATAATCAAAGACTCAGTGAGAAAGAGGAGAGGGCTTGACGGCGGGTACACCTGCACCCTGGGAAAGGGGTCCACTTAACACTGAGTCAGGTCTCTCTCAAAGTAGTAGGCATCCTCCTCCACCCCAGATCACACGAAATAGACACTGCAATGGAGGGCAGCACAAGGATGAAGTGAGCACCATTTTTCTCTCTCTGAAGGGTAATGATGGCAAAGTCCAGATGAATCAAGTCAAGCCTACGAGGAAGGTTTCTGCTGGTCTGTGTCCTCAGAGCCAAGGCTGCTGAGGGACCATGGAACCCAAGTGGCCAGTGCAAAAAATCGTATGTCAGGAGCATGACTTGCCCGGGTGTTTGCTGCCTTCAGACAAGTCCCTGAAGAGGGAGTGGAACAGGGACGCCTGGGCTGCCCATCACAGCTCTGGGCTTCACTATTGGCTGATGAAACTTCATCAAAATTAGTTGGCTATTTTTCAGCCAAGGAAGTGTTAGGTGTATTGAGATTCTTGGGTAAATAACTAACCAGGAAGATACTTCCGATTCTCTTTGCAAGAGGAGACACTGGCGAGCGAGATTAAGATGATTGTGACTCTGGAAGATTCTACCACATGTTGTTGCCAGGTGGGTAGCTCTGCGGTTCTTCGCTCTGGAGCCCCACAACTCCTGAGTGAGCCCCTAGGGAGGACCCTGGGGGATTCAGTCCCATTTAGGGAGAGATCTGAAGCTGTGGATGCTTCTTAGCTAAATTGAGCAAGTCCCAACCACAGCTTCCTGAAGTGTGGGAAGCCAGTGTGGCCTGGCGCTGGAGCTCGAGAGGAAGCCCAGATACTTCTGAGTCCACCATACATAGTTGTGCATTGCCAGACCCCAGGGGGCAATCTTTAAATCCTAGTCACTGTAGATTCCTATACTGATTAAGACCATCTCATGACAGATGGCAGTCAAAGGTTTTAAGGAAAGTTTTTTCTTATTCATAAAAGACTTTCCTGTGGGCTCACCCAGTACTGCCTGAACCCTGAGCTGCTGACAGGGGCAGAGATGCCTCGTCTGAGCCTTGACTTCTCTTCTTGCTACTTTGTCCTCAAGTGAGGAGGAGAGTCATAGTCATGCTCTCACTCAGGGAGAGAGCGCTGGGGCCAGAAAGGGCTACACCTGGTTAGGAAAGGATCTGGCTTATATGAAAGTTAACAATCCTCCCACAGGCTTCTCTTTGAATCTTTTGGTTTGTTCCCTTTCACACTGCTTTCTCTTACATTTTTTTTTTTTCACCTGAAACTTAGAGACATCCGGATAGCATATTCCTTTAAAAGCCAGTTTAAAAGGTGCCACTTTTCAATCTGCAGAGAGAAGGCTCTTGCTGCTCATGCCCTGAAGCCCTGTTTCTGGGCCAGCGTGTTCAAGGTGCAGTGGCAGAGCTCAAAGCCAGCCTTTCCCTGAACCTTCTGGGCAGAGGAGAAATCCCCAGGGCGCCTGACAAGGAAGTGAGGTCATGGTGAGGTCATCCCATCACAGCAGGCGGGGGAGTTCTGGAGAGTCAGTACCTTGAGGGGAAGAAAGTTTTTTCATCTTAAGGTTGACTGTACCCAGAAAAACTACCCTGAACATCTCTTTTTCTCCCCACTGAGCTTTCGTCTTATTTTTTCTTTTTCTCCTTCTTTCCTCTTTCATTTTCTTTCTTTCTTTCCTCTCCCTCTCTCTCCCTTTTCTCTCTTGGCACAGTGAAACCGGGTGCCCTGAATGCCTGGGCAAAAGTGTTTTATTCCTTCTTGTCTCTGTCCCTGCCCCAGGCCATGGCAGCTGCAGGTGACTCACCGTCTGAGTCTAGTTCCTGCAGATTCTAGGCTGGGTTTGTTTCTTTAGGAGACCTCCAGCACTGCCCTGGACTTGCCTTAAATAAAAGCTCTCTTTGAAATCTGGGACTCTTTCGACCATTATTTCTGGCACTTAGCACAACGCCGGGCACTTTGTAGGGACTCAAAAAAATATTTATGGGGGCACCTGGGTGGCTCAGTGGGTTAAAGCCTCTGCCTTCGGCTCAGGTCATGATCCCAGGGTCCTGGGATTGAGTCCCGCCTCGGGCTCTCTGCTCGGTGGGGAGCCTGCCTCCCCCTCTCACTGTGCCTGCCTCTCTGCCTACTTGTGATTTCTGTCTGTCAAATAAATAAAATCTTAAAAAAAAAAAAAGTATGGAGTGAACTGAAGAAATGAATGAATGAATGAAAGAAAGAATGGTGTGTTTTACACAGATCCATGTATATGATGTGTATCCATTGGGGTTCTCCAGAGAAACAGAACCAATAAGGAATTTTAGATATGGATATAGACATATAGGTATTTATTTTAAGGAATTAGGCTTGTATGCTTGTGGGGACTGGCAAACCCCAAATCACAGGGCAAGCCAGCATCTCGGAAACTCAGGAGGCAGGAGCTGATACTGCAGTTTTGACTTAGAATTTCTTCCTCTGCAGGAAATCTCTGGTTTTGCTCATAGCACCTTCAGTGACTTGATAAGGCCCACCCACATTATTAAAGGTAATCTCCTTTATTTAAAGTCAGCGGATTGTAGATGATAATCTTACGTCCAAAATATCTTCACAGCAACACCTAGATTAATGTTTGATTGAATAACTGGGTGCTAACCAAGCCTAACCTAATGACACGGAAATCTAACCGTCATATCTTGTGTCAAGTTACGTCAAGTTACATGGAAACAATTAGCACCACCGCCACAGAAAACATGCCACCAAACAAATACCACGTAACAAAAACCCAGTAAAACCGAGTTCAAAACCGATACCCCATTTCTGGGTAGGTGCTAGCAGTTCCCAAATGCTTAAAACACATGCCGTCATGGAGGCGACTTTCCAGAAGGAGAGATCATCACAAATGAGTTTAACACATGCCATAATCGAGATGTAGATAAAACTTGCTTCCTGCTGTTTAGGGTTGGTAACCTCGAGGTGGTCAGAATGACGTGGTAACCCGAGAGAAAGTCTGATGTCTGCCAAGCTAATACAACAACCTTAGCTGCCCCGCAGAGAGAGTTTCAAATACCTCAAATAAATGGGCTGTGAAATGGCCTCAGGGTCTTAATGCCAGCAAATGTCAAAACACCCAGGGCGATCTGGGTATTTGAGGAAAGGCCTGCCAGGCAGCCACCTCGTTCTGCTGCCCGCAGCTTTTCCTGAATCCCGATCAGACCCCTCCAGGCCCCAGCCCTGCTCAGCTTTAGAGCTGAAGTCCTCTGAATATGTTCCCCCAGAAATTGATGCCTGGGAAGGCAGGTTAGAGATGTGACTCTGTCTGCTGCCTCACCCATGGTACATGAGGCCCCTGGGCTAACTTCAGCCACATTTCTATTTCTGGAAGAGCAGCATTGCATTCTGTTTCCCTCCCCTTGGCATATGAGCAGATGAAATGCACCTGTTTACTTCAGTAGTGCTGATGGCTTTTCTAGTGTACATCTTTTCTTTTTCCAACAATATCCGTTGTCAAATTAGAAAGACTGGGCTCAGTATCTTTAGTCGCCAATGCATGGCTAACACCAAGACGGGGTTGTCTGATGTAGAAAGTGTAGAAAGATTGTAGAAAGAAAGTGTAGAAAGATTCAGGCCGCACAATGAAGTCGCCAGAGCTTTCTTATGGCCGGTCCATGTGGTCAAGGCCAATGGCAAGACTCCTGAGCTGAGGTTGCCCTGGCCCTGCCCTGCCACGGAATCTTGTGGAAACACAGAAGCAGGACAGCGGTGGGTCTCACGGGTACAGAAAAAGCAGCTGGGTTGCTAAAAGGTCATGTTAAGAGGAAAAAATGAAACAAGATGGGATCGGGAGGGAGATAAACCATAAGAGACTCTTAATCTCACATAACAAACTGAGGGTTGCTGGGGGGAGGGGTGTATGGAGAGGGTGGTTGGGTGATGGACATTGGGGTGGGTATGTGCTATGGTGAGTGCTGTGAAGTGTGTAAACCTGACAATTCACAAACCTGTACCCCTGGGGCAAATAATACATTATATGTTAATAAAAATAATTAATAATAATAATTTAAGAAGATGTCAGTTCCTGATGGGTCAGAAAAGAATTCAAAGACTCCAGCCTGAAGCATGGGAAGAGTCTGGAAGGAAAGCCTCAAACCTTATCATGGTTCTCAGGAGGGTGGGATTGGAAGGGCGCACAAAGGAGCCCTCATTTTTTACTTTGTACACTTCCACATTGCTTCAGTTTGATACAAAGGATGTATATTACCTTTGTAATTAGGACATTAAAAGCTAAAATTGTTTTGTTTTGCTTTTTAAAGAAAATTGTTCAACTCCGGCACAAAGCAGCAGTGGTGGGGGGCAACACAAGAGTACCCACGGACCCTGTTGGCAAATACACTTGACCCCTTGACTCCCATGAAGCACACACTTTGTAAGAGCAGATTCTAGCTGACTTGGATCTTAGGTTTCTTAATGCGGATTTTAAAAGCACGACCTATCCAGGGGAGTCCATGCAGAGCGGTGTCGGCCTTCCAGGGTCCCTGCATGAGGAAGTCCTGAGGCCCTGCCTAAGCCTGAGGGGTGGCGGAGGGCAGTGATCGTCCAAGTGTGTATTTGCCTATCCAGACGACTCCTGGGCCTGACACGCGGTTTAATTAGCATGCGGAGCCGCTGCTGGGGGCGGCTGGAGGGAGTTGGCATCTGCTTTTGCAGAGCACGATTTCTGCAAATAATTAACCACCAGAACTCTTGATTCTAATTAATGAAGAGGAAGGCTGGAATCTTCAAAGTCCGCGGATGTCATGCTGCCATTGTGTCAGGATTGATCTCCTTTGTTCTAAACCGAAGAGCATGCCTCTCCTGCCTCTCCTAATTCTTTATAAATTGAATTTTTGTATTACTAGTTGTGACAGCTAAGTAACATGACTTCAGAAATTCACCCGCAGTTCATGCCAGTATTAGAAGCCTGAATAATAATAATATTTTAAAAAGAACCATAATGGAACAAGCTTTCTGTCTCTGACCGAGAATTAATCATAGTGAGGAGACACCTACTGAAAAGAGGGTCGTTAATTAGCTCTAATGGCTCTTGCTAGGTGGGGTCTGAATTACTGGGGAGCTGCAAACAGGGAAAGAGGAGATTCTTCCTTTTCTCTGTCCATGTCTAGGTGAGGCTGGGATGAAGATGATGGGGCTTTGCTTCCAGAGGGGCAGGGAGTCCTGAGGGAGCCACAGAGGAGTTCAGTTCTGTGGAGGATGCTGGTGTGTTAGCCAGGAAGCCGGCCAACTCTGAACATCTTGGAAGAAAAGCAATGGGAGCAGTTGTTTTCCATGCAAAATGTCCATCTCCATGACCTTGCCTGAACATATAATGAAACCATACAGAATGGGATCCCTTTAAAGCTTGTCAGATCACTCTACTCAAAGGGTCCAATGGCCCCATTTCTCTAAAGAAAACAAAGCTTATACATTGGTCTACAGGGTCCTACCTCTCTGGTCACTGTTTCCTCTATAACCTCATTTCCTGTATGTTCCTCCTCGTCCGCTCCATTCTAGGCATACTGGTTTCCTTGATGTTCTACTGACACTCCACTCAATGCTCCTACCACAGGACTTTTGCACTGGCTATTCTGTCTGTCTGTAGCACCACTTTCCAGATACCTTTGGCTTCCTTCTCTTCCTCTAAGATTTTGCTATACTGTCACCAGTTAATGAGGCCAACATTGGCCACCTCATATAAAATGGCCCTCTCTCTACCAGCACTTCCCATCCCTCTTACCCTGCTATATTTTTCTCTCTCTTACCTCCTAACACACCATGTAATTTCCTTATTTATCATGTTTGTTGTTGAATATTTGCCTCCTCCACCTCCTACTAGAATATAACCTCCAGAAGATCAGAGATTGTTGTCTGTTTTGCTCATCAATGTATTGCCAGCACCTAGAACGGTGCCAGTTCAATAAATATTTGCACAGTGAATGAATCAGTCATCACACTTCACAGTGTTTGCTGGTATGTGTGAAGACTAAATGTGCCCATCCAAGACGATTGCTCAAACATTTTATAAAGGCTGGGGTGTGAGCTGTTCCTTTTTCTTTCTTAAGTGTCTAGATGAAGTGCTGTTATTTCTTCTGGCTGCCAAATGTTAATAATTAAAGCAAACAGTGTGAGCAGAGTTAAATATTACTTGAGTTGTTTCTTTCTATCCCGGTGGCTTCTGATCAAAAACGGTACCATGGGACTGGCCAAGAATGAGGCTGTTATAAAAGGGGGTTGGCTTTTGTCCTCAGAGTCTGTGTTCTTCCTCTTTAAGTCCATAGAGGGTCCTCTTTAAGACTTTAGAGATATTTTGCAGCAGAACTCATGGCAGGGTGAAATGTGTCTGTGGTGAAACTTAACAGTGACCCTACTGAGGGGGAAGCATCGGTGCCCAGAGAAGAGGCAGGTCTTCTGAGGGTATGGGGCCAGCACTTACTCCCACTTCTGGGTCCTTATCCAAAGGAAATGAAAATAGGATAACAAAGAGATATCTGCACTCCCATGTTCATTGTGGCACTATTCACAATAGCTGAAATGTGGAAACCACCGACCAAAAGATGAATGGATAAAGAAGATGTGGTACACACACACACACACACACACACACATATATACACACACAAAAGAATACTATTTAGCCATGAGGAAGAGGAAAATCCTGCCATTGGTGACAACACAGATGAGCATTATGCTAAGTGAGATAAGTCAGACAGAGAAAGGTAAGTACTGCATGGTTATCATTCATATGTGGAATTTTATTTTATTTTTAAATTTAAATTCAAGTAATTAACATATATGTATTATTAGTTTCAGACATAGAGGTCTGTGATTCATCAGTCTTGTATAACACCCAGTGCTCATTGCATCACGTGTCCTTCTTAATGTCCATCACCCAGTTCCCCATCCCTCCAACCCCCACCCCCAACAACCCTCAGTTTGTTTCCTGTAGTGAAAATTTTCTTATGGTTTGTCTCCCTCTCTGGTTTCATCTTGTTTTATTTTTTTCTCTCTTCCCCTATGATCCTCTGTTTTGTTTTTTAAATTCCACATATGAGTGAGATCACAAGATAATTGTCTTTCTCTGATTGACTTATTTCACTTATCATAATATACTCTCTAGTTCCATCACAGGTGGAATTTTAAAAAACAAAAAAAGTCAAACTCATGGGAACAGAGGGTAGAAAAGTAGTCGCGGGGCTGGAGGATGTGGGAAATAAACAACACCTACCCCGTGTTCCTCTTGGAGCTACAAATGGAACTCTTCTTATGAGTGAAAAAGGATTTTAACACTCCAGAGTGGATTTTTATTAAAGGGGCCTCCCCAATTTAGAGGATGTTCAGAGGTCAGAGCTGAGAACTCAGACTAAGTTTCATGGTAGTACAAGTGTGAACTACCGTGTTTTTCAGATATTTTAAATTCAAATGCCAAGGTTCCATTTAGAGCATCCCTTCATAGCCAAGTTTGGCAGTTCTCTGGTTCTAAGTAGCAAAACTGACCTACCCTCTTAGACTCACATTCCAAATTATTCTGAAGATTCTTCCTCTTAGACTGCTCCCCACAACCCTCCTGAAGCGGGAGGCTCCAGGACACTTGCTGATTTACAACTGCAATCTCACTAAAACGAATGGAAAAAAGCCAGGGCGAGTTTCTGTTAGACTGAATGAGTGGCATGAAATACTAACATCACTACAGTTTGGCATGCGACTGACCGACCGACTGCGGGGCACCCCTCCCTTTCTTACTTAACTGAAATAGGTCATTTGTTAGGAAACTGAGGGAGCCTTGTTCCTCAGCCTCCACTCCCAAAAGCTGCCCAGGGTCCTTAGCGTGTGCCTCCATGTGGTTCCCAAATGTCATCACTGGGTCAACCAGCCTTTCCTTATGACGTTCCATGTCAGTGGTTTGTCTCTGACTGTGTCTGGGACTGCTGTATGCAGAGCCCTTCTGTTTCCTGCCTTCATAGAAGGAATAAAGACTGTGCAGGAGGCACGCAGTAAGCTCCAGCTGTCCCTGCTTAAAATACAATGATTAGATGTGAATCAGCCATTTGGGTTTGCCAAAACAGTATCTAAAAGGAGAAGCGGGTCCTTTCCCCTCATCTTTATTTTCTCCCAAAACTTGACTCCATGCTATCATTTGGTCAATCAAATATTTGTTGAAAACTTCCCCATCATTTGACACTAATAAGCCAAGGGTACAGCAAGAAGCAAAATCTTATAAGTTGTTTAAGACTTAGCTTGGAAAATATGGTGAATATTTGTTCACCAAGAGTGGAAAACTCAGAGGACTACAGGGGCCAGGTAGGCAACGTGAATGAATGAGGGTATGAAGCTGTTACATGGCGGTTCCTTAAGGTATTTTTTTGGACACAGATACATTTTCTTGGTATATTTAATACATAGGAATACTCTTTTCACTAAGAATCACAGCCCTGTTGGTCTAGCTCTAGTTTTTTACATTTTTTAAAATAGAGACAAAGGTATCTTCTTCAACTCTCCTATAAGACAACAGTAGGGTAAGTGCCAATTCAAATGGCAACCAAAGGCAGAGTTCAATGTTAAGAAACAATTGGAAAAGCTCCATGGAAGTGGTGGGACTGTGTCCAGATGCAGAGCTTGGGGGTTATTACCAGGGAGCTGCTGCTTTCTAAGCGCCATGTTGCTTTTTTGCTGAGTGAAAATGGGGTCCCAGAATACATCTTCAATTCCTCTGAAACACCTTTCTTTCCTACACAGGTCATGGAGTATGTTGCCATTTTGGTCCCTTAGAATTAAATTTGTTTTGTCCTTCTGTTTCCCCCAAGTGGTTGGGAGACTCCTCCTGAAGGCTGGGGTTTCCCCCATTTTGTCGACTCATATGTATGATCTGAGCTCTTAGTACATGACTGTTGGGCAATGGTTACTCCATATTGTCATTGGGCTCACCATGACAGAGAGAACACCCTTTTTGTGATCTGGATTATGCAGAGTAATTCACAAATGGATGAGTTTTAATTCTCAAGGAAAGCAGAGGGGTCTCCAAAATCACATCTAGGCTTCATTCAGGTAATTTTGAAAAGGTCTCTGTAGTGGATTGCAAAATGGTCATAAATACCTTTCTTGTGTGCTGGCCTCTTTGCACTCCTCCCATCAAGAAATCTATTTGACTCTGGGCTTGACTATGTAACTTGTTTTGATCATTGAATATTAGCAAACATAATATAAGTAGAGACTTGGAATCATTGATATATTGTGGCTTACCAGCTCCTGCTCCCCTGGATCCATGAGAGCACCATAAAAAGAAGCCCAAAGCCCCAGCAACAACTTGTCACCCACCAATCACCTGAGTGAGGCTCATCCTAGATCAACCATCTGGCCTAGATGATACTGGCAGAAGAACCAACCAGCTGAGGCCAGCCCAAATTTCCAAGTCAAAGAAATGTGAACTAGTTGCTGATCCTTGTTTGAAAAACCAAAAACATGCCTTGCTCTCCAATCCAGTTGAAGAACAGAGTCTGAGTACTGCTATCAATTTACTTCATGCTGAGGTAATGATAACTCCACAGTGACATGAGGAAAGTGCCTGTGAGATCACAGAATCTTTATGCAAGGCCACCGCACTAGTTCCCTCCTCCTACGCACTGAGTCAGCCCTCTGACTGTTTCAATGTCTCTGATAATACCAGTCACCCTTGAAGGTAGCTGCTACCATCTTTGGTCAGTTTTGACTTTAGAAATGCCTTCTTTACGTTGATCCAAAGTGTCTTTCCCATGACTTCAGCCCACTGGTTCTGGCTGCAGCACAAGGCAAATGGAACAAGCCTATCTTTGTACATGAAAGTTCTTCATGTTCTTGAGCATAATGACCACAGCTTACCTAGGGATTCTCTGACTTAAACTTCTCTTGTTCCTTCAACAACCTTTTATAAGACATGATTCTAAATTTCTTGACAACCCTATTTGCTATCTTCCACATGGGCCCCAGTGTGTGCCTCCACATGGCGCCCCAAGGTGAGTACAGCTTTCTGCTCTGATCTGACCCCAACACAGTAGAGTAGGCACGACTCACTTCCTCACCCCAGATGGCACCTGGTATTTCATATGGCCTAGGATCACACTGAGTTTTGGAGCAGGCCCATAATGACTTCTGTTGACTAAAACTCCTAAGAGTTGTCATTCAGACTGCTGGGAAATTGTGTCTTTCACACCTTAGGATTAGAAGTAGCCCACAGCCCCAATCTTCAAGATTCTTTAGCAACGTCCATGTTTTTAAAATATATTCACAAAACTTTTGAATACTCCTTCCTTCAAGGGAAGCCTAATTTCCCTCCTTGAGTACAGGTGGACCTAGTGACTTCTTTCTAATAGAATAAAGTGGAAGTGATGGTAGGTGGCTTTAAAGATTAAGTCCTAAGGGAACTGTGACTTCCTTCTTCTCTTGGCTTGCTCTTTCTGAGGGATGTTCCTGCCATATCTTGAGGATGCCCATGCATCCTATTGGCAGGCTTACATGGTAAGGAACCAAAGTCTCCCTCCCACAGCCACATGAGTGAGCCCGATTCAAAGCAGATCCTCTACCCAATTCAAAGCAGATCCTCTACCCGAATCAAGGCTTTGGATGACTACAGTCCTGACCGACATCCTGACTGAAGCTACGTGAAAAACCCTGAGCCAGGAACACCCAGCTAAGCTGCTTCTGCATTTGTGAACTCAAGAAACTCTAAGATAAATACTTGTTTAAGCTACTCGGTTTTGGTGTGGTTTGCTGTGTAGCGAAAGATAACGAATACATTTTGATTCTGTGGTTGGATATCTTTCTTACCCACCCATGCTATTCACACAAGGAGTAAGCACGTCCTTCCTTTGTGTATCAAAATCTACAATTGATACACATTGTAGGTATGACAGAGCCCTTGGAGATACTACTAGAGGCTTCCTTAAGATCATCACTGGAACAGCATCCTTAGATATGGAGCTTTAGCCAGTTCCTAACATGCCCTGCTGTAAGAGGGAGACAACACCGGGCATTGGTGGGAAGACTTGAATGGAACTTGATGAATTATAAGAATTCATGCAGGCCCGGAGGGATGGCAGGCGTGAGCATAGTCAGTGCACATAGACAGATTCCTACATATAGGTCAGATTCAAGGGACAACAGAGAGATCGTTGGACCGCAAGCTCTTAAGAGAAGGGCTGTGCTCATCTCGTTTATTGCCCATGCCTCAGATCCGGCACATAAAGAAAAGCTTAGGAACTTTATTTTAAAATAATAAGATAATGAAAAAATGGAAAGTTTGAAAGACGAAGAGTAAGAGAAGTTTAGATATGGAGCCAGAAGAGTTTCATGGTCAAAATACCTCTTTAGGAGTCAAGTTTTCAGTTACTGAGGATCAACATCTGCTTGAGTTTTGAGCAGAGCTTAAGAAGTGTTGATACTTGGTGTGACAAGCAGGTACAGAGAAGACTGTGGGTCATAAACTGTGACTCCCAAATGTCACCTAAGGTAGGTAGAGTTTAGTTCAAACTTGGCGTCTCTTGAAGAAGTATTTGTCTTGGGAAAAACTCTATAGGGGCGGTGGGGGACAACTAACCTAGAAAGGCAAAAGTAAGAACCATGCTTGTAATTGATCTTGTAGTCAAAGTTACCAGGTTAAGCCTTTATCTAAGCTGAGAATTTGCATGGATGAACAGAGGATAAAGGGATGTAAGTAAGAGAAGAGAAAGCCTAGAGGCATACAAATATGTATGAACCATACATGGTGTCTGTCTCAATTTTAATAGCTCCTTTGGTTCCAAAGTCTTCCAGAATTGGACTGTGTTCATTGGAGAGCACAGCCCAGCCCAGCTCTAGCACATCCTTGTTCCTTACTCTTTTCCTCTGACCTAATTCCCTGGTCCCCAATATTTTTGTAGTTCATCTCTTGCCACTTTCCTGAAGCACAGATATGGGTCCTTAGACCACAACTCAGCTGGAAACCTGCTAAATCAAGTTCTGTTTAACAAAGGGCATAGGTAAAGACAGGACTTACATTAAAATACCCTTTTCTGGATGTGATTGGATGATTTGTTTGTGAGATTTATATTTTTATTAATACAACAAAATGTATATACTGCTTTAATTTAAGTATGGCCGTAGATGTTGGAAACACACACAAATAATCAATAATGTAAGATCCTTACGTAAAGAGCCTCATAGTCTTGTAGGGTAGAGTCCAAAATCTGTGCGTCTGTGGTGTGTGTGTGTGTGTGTGTGTGTGTGTTGATACAAGAACTAAGAATCGACAGTGGCCTATGGAGCATCATAGGTGGAAGGACAAGTGCACACACGTGTATGAGCTCAGTGGGGAGCTTTGGAAGAGTGTTAGGGAAAGCTCCATCAAAAAGATAATGCTCAAGCTGAATCTTGATGGAATAAATATAGAAGATCACTATGGAGATAAGATCCCTAGACAGATCTGAAGACCTGGGAGAGCGTGATGGGTTTGAGGGAGGGGAGGTATTTATGTGATGAAGGGAGTGATGGAAAGAGGGCATGAAGGGAACGATAAGAGATGAGCCTAGAAAAGTAGGCAGAATGCTAATCTAGAGAGTATCAGATTTATCTGGTAGGTGATGGGGAACCAAGGAAAGGTTTTAAACAGAAGAGTAACGCATTCCAGGGGCCCCTGGGAGGCTCAGTCAGTTAATCGTCTGCCTGAGGCTCAGGTCACCATCCCAGGGTCCTGAGATGGAGTTCCACGTCATCAGGCTTCCCACTCGGCTGGAGTCTGCTTCTCCCTCTCCCTCTGCCCCTCCCTTCTGCTTGTGCTTGCGCACTCTCACTCGCATTCTCTCTCTCTGGTGTGCTCTCTCTCAAATAAATAAACAAAATCTTACATTAAAAAAAAGAAGAGTTATGTATTCTGATTTGTAATTTTGACATCTAACCAGTGGTGGAATGTTGGTGAGTTGGAGGCAAGAGATTGGTTGGAAAGTTATTTCAGCAATCTAGGCAAAAGTGGATGAAATGTAGTGACAGTGGACTTGGAAGAGGAGAGCAGGGATTAGAGGCTGGCGGATGATGGTAGTAAAGGAGGAAGCTCAGTAAGCCTGAGGACTTCCTGCTCTGGCACTTGGCTGAAGTGATTTGACCAAGTAGCGTCCTATGCATCAGTAAGCTTTGTGTTGTTCAACAAAGATCGGTAAAGGTCACTTTTAATACTTTCATTGGTCATACCTAGGAACCCTCTCTGGGGGTTCTGGAAACCGGCAGGATGGTATAAAGGGGAGAAGAGGCCAGTGTATCAAGCAGATGATGGTTGAGAATGGTTAAGTATAAAAGTGACTGCCAGCTGCATGAAGGACGATCAAGGGCCTGCTTGTGGGAACTCCAGCTGAAAATAGCTCCCTTGGCTGGACTGGCAAACCCATGCACTCCAGGGAGGCGTGGGTACCATCTCTGTAAGCAGGCTGGGGAGATCCCCAGATGACCTTGGCCTATAGTTAGCTCTCACATCAGCTGTGGCTGGTTTCCAAAGTAGCAGCAACGGCAGCTGACAGCTTTGGAAGTATATTTTCTTCTCTGTAAAGAAAAAGTGCCCATAAACAGTACATTTCCCAAGAAGCTACTCTTCCTGGTTTGATTAAGGGCTTCTATGGCAGAAAATATGCAGTGTTTCCATAAAGCTGTTTAAAAAAATTCATCGCTTTTCTCTTGAGGCAAAACTCCTTGAACCTCTTGGGTAACTTAGAAGAACCAAAGCGTCAACGTTCTATTCTTGGAACGTATGTCAAAGAAATGCCTGCTTGCATGCCTTAGTTCTTTAGAGAATCTTTCCCCCTTCTGCTTATCACAATAAAAGTGAATTAGAATGTAAGAGTTCAAAGGCAGAGAAGGAATGTAACCCTGACAGATTAGAAGTCAATACCTACTTTGGGGAGCGGAGGATGGAATACAGGAATTTAAGTTTGAGACTCTCTGGTAAAAAAAAAATCCTGGGGCGCCTGGGTTGCTCAGTGGGTTAAGCCTCTGCCTTCAGCTCAGGTCATGATCCCAGGATCCTGGGATCGAGCTCCGCATCGGGCTCTCTGCTCAGCGGGGAGCCTGCTTCCCCCCCCCCCCCCGTCTCTGCCTGCCTCTCTGCCTACTCGTGATGTCTTTCTCTGTCAAGTTAAAAAAAAAAAAAAACACCCTTGCAGTCACTCAGTGTTCACGTCAAAACATCTGGTGGTAAGTGGGCTTTTGTGTATGATAACTGGGGAAAATATTGAGAAATTGCAATAACGTTTTTTGTGTATAAATGGAGCTTTAGTTCCTGTTCTTCATCCAGAAAACACTAGAGGGCGTAAGTCAGATAGAGGAAAAGGCCATCTCAGAATGTACAGGAACGAAGAGACTGAGAAGGAGGTCATTTCTGCATTTCTCCAAGGAACAGAATTTCACTTAGGTACACACTAATCTTTATATTGTGACCAAATGACTTTATGTTTGAAACCCAGTGCTAAAAAACTTTAACTATGATCTGCTGAGCCTATTCAGAATCCAAAACAGTAAAAGAAAACCATTACTTTATGATCAGAATCTGTATTCTGTCCATTTTAGGCATGTTGACAGCCAATATGATAGAACTCTGTGAGTCTTTAATTTTAGAGGACGCATTCTTTGGATGGATAACGTTTCACAGATATTGGATTTTTTTTTTTTTATAGCACTGGTAGTCATACTTCCAGTGCTCAAAGTGAATAGTAATGATACCAGGCATTTTCAGATACTTATAGGAATAAAATAAGCTCTTCATGAATATCCTAGACTGGCAGCCCTCCCCTCTTCGTTTTTTCCATAGTTCTCATGAATTAGGTCTACATTAAAATATCATTTTATCATCTAGTAACACTGAAGTTAACTGGCCTAATGTCATGTACGTTTTGATGAGAACTGATAATTCTTCTTGTTTAAATTCCCAGTTCTATATTTCCTTTGTGACCCCTTGAAAATGCCAAAAGACCTAGTGAAGGCCAGAGTCAAACTGCCCATTTTTCAAGAGAATTAACAAATTAATCACTATAACCAGAAACATGTACCTTAAAAAACTGCTTAAGACACTATTCAACTGAATGTTAAAATATTTTCCTTAATGATGAATTAATAATTCCATGAAATACTGCCCTTAAACCATCGCAGATTTTTGATGTACAGCTGTGAAAAGTGTGTGTGAATTCAAATGTAAGAAAAATCACAAGAAAGCATGCTCAATTACTGAGGAACCACCCTTTTACAAACCGGGGGGTCAGCCTCACCTGGACGTTAATATCTAGAGGCTAGAAGTAACGTTAGGAACTTCCTCAGGCAGCGTCTGTAGGAAACGATCGATTACACGGACAAGGAAAACTTAGCTCCCAAGTTTGGGTTTGCGTTGTTAGTCATGCATTATACTACTTACCTCTCAGGGCAGACCTTTAATTTCAGAAAGTGCTGAGATGCATTACTGCACCCGTTATCAAGTCTTTGGCAGAAATACCATTTATCCTTGTTGTGGTAATGAACAGATTTAGAACATTCTGGTGTCACCATTCCTGAAAAAGCACGTTCATTTGAATATTTCTTCCACACACATAGTGAAATATTTCATGGAGGCACATTGGTGTAGTCTACTATGGAGAGATATTGTTGGTGAATGACAGAATGTCTGGTTGATTTACATGAAACCCCAAGTGCTCGTATGAGAATAGGTTAGGTTTAGATTGACGAGCAAATGTGTAACCAGACTTCTGGCTGACAAATGGCAGAATTATGCCAGCGTGTTCGCTGCTCTGGAGAGAGACCAAAAGTAAGGCGGGGTTGGGAGGGGGGCTGGCAGGGATCAAGTTCATTCCCTAAAGGACGTTCAAACCTAATGGATGGCAGGGTGGCTGGGACACGGAGCTCATACAGATTTTAATACTCCAAAATAGTACCGGGCAAGTTCGGAGCTGAGCTGGCATCCAAACCAATGAACAAACTCCTATCAGATTTTCCTGTAACGTGTGTGTTGTTTATATTTACATTCCTTCAGAAGGATCCTGGTGCTTTCAAGATAAGCCTATCTTATTGGCAGCTCTGGTTTCAAGTCGCCAGCCTCTAAAAATGGCTTGTTTGGAGAAACTAGAAAATGAAAATAAAAACTGATGAGATTAGTATTAAAGATGGTGCCAAACACTAAACCGTCCAGATTGGATTGGATTTGTTCCTGTTGGGCACAGCTGAGAAGTGACACCCATAACCGCTTTTGTGAAGAAGGGTGGAGTGTTTGGACCACACTCTTCCTCAGAGGCTGAGGCCAAAATTTCGGGGCTGTGGGTTGGCCTTCAAGGAGGTCATATGATTGTATTTCAAGGTGCTGCTCAGAGCAGAGCAGCTGTTCAGAGCTGGCGTGAGGGGCCAGACCCCCAGCTCAGCACTGGAGATGCATTACCTCACTTCATTCTTACCCCCGCACTATGGGGTGGGTTGATGGCCTCGCTCTCGAGATTCGCCGGCTTATCCAAGGTCACACGCTAGTAAGTGACAGGGTTAGGATTTAAACCTCAGTCTGTCTCCAAAGCACTTTGCGTTGTGCCACATTGTGCAGTGTGGGTGGAGGTCTGGCGTCTTTCAAGCCATGCGGCATTTGAGTGACATGGAAACAAGATCGACAGAGAGCCTTGAGACCGGGGTCTGAACCCTGTCTCTGCCATTTACTGCCTATTTGATCTCAGAAAGATTCCTGAAGTCTCTGAGCTCTCTCCTTGTCTATAAAGAATGTGTGTCTTGTGTATGGTGAATGATTAGAAGATTTACAAACCACCTTTCATTTCGAACGTTTATGATCCCAAGGAACCTTTGAGGAACTTTTAATTCAGTCTGCTCATTAAGTAAACTCATCTGTGAGGAGACACAGTTGCCTCTTTTGGATGCTTTATTCTATTTCTGTAAATTAAGGAGGTTTTAATGATTGTTTCCCCCTCCTTATGTGTAATCCACTATGACACACTGACAGGTTTTCTCTGAAAACTTCCATCTACCATTAAAGCGTGCCATCCATTCCTCGTTTGTCTTGTACCCATTCTTCCGTTGATGAAAATGCATACTTTGGCCTCCCTGCCGTGGGCATTCATCCCCGGCTGCTCTGCTGCTGGGCTCAGCATTCTTGAGAATCAAATGACATGGGCTGGGCTGTATGTGGGGAGCAACTTTGGAAAATTCCTTTGATGTTGCGCCTTGTGATACTTCAGTGGTTAAATCCAAGCTCTCGTTATTTGACCAAGTGCCAAATGTACTAGTTCCTGAGTGTCTATGATCTTACAGATAGCTGAATGGAAAAATAAGAAGAAACCACTGGGAAAAATATTTCAAAACTATTTCACAGGGCTAATTAAGGTAAAGCCTTGATCAATTGGAAAGTTAGTTGAGCAGAGTGTTAATTAGTTAATTAGGAGCTAAGGTAGAGCACTTAAAAAAATATACTTAATATGTCCTGAGTGTCATCTATGTATAAGGTATTAGGAATGCAAAGAGGGTCGAAAGGTCATATAGTCCTGTCCAAAGCAACTTCTGGCTTTCTTCTACCCATTACTGTTGATGATTTTGCTCTTTTTCCTTCTGGTTCTTTTTTTTTTTAAATTTATTTATTTATTTATTGTTTCCTTCCTTCTGGTTCTTTTTAATGCTTATGTTTTCTTCTGACAAGGATGTGATCATACGGAATGCATACTTTGAATCCATTGTTTAACTCATCTAACATAGTAAGAACTTAATCTAAGCATCATCTAAGCCCGTAATGGTGTGCTTAAACATTCCTTTATTTGCTTAAAATTTAGGTTGTTTCCATGTGTTTTCCATGACAGAAAATGCTGTAAAGAAGATATTTATACAAAGAGGTTGCCCTTCATCGTCATCATTACTAGTATTATTTTTTGTATTTCCTAGGACAACTCTCGTATGTGGAATTATTGGATCAAAGAAGACAATTTTATGTACTCGTTTAAATATTGCATCTAAATAATGCAATGTGCACTGCGGATGCCTTCCATGGGAATTATACTAACACATCTTTGTGCTACCATCGTTTGACTCTCTGTTTCTCCCCACTGCTTCCATCCTTATTGGGCTATTGATTGTTTGTTTTACATTTTTTCCTTATAAAACAAGCAAAATACTTTTGAACCAAAAAACAAATTTAACACCCATTATCTACTGAATTCACACAATAACCTTACAAGGTCAAGATTAAGTGACTTGTTCAAGTTTGCACAACTACTATCAGAGCTGGGACGTGACCTTGCTTCTTGAATCCAGGCTGGTGTGCTGCGCTCCTCCACAGCTGCCCCTAAAAGCCACGAGGGTCTAGGCGAGTGAGCCTCCAGCATAAGCCTGGAGAGGCTCCGTGGGGTACATAGAGAGGTGGAAGTGAGCAGAACTGTCCAAATGGCTTTGTTCCTTTACAAGTTGAACCTTTCCTCAAACTCCGTGAATTTTTGGTTAATTGACACATGCCGTTTCACCCTCCCACATGCACATTACAAAGTTGTGTGTTTTTTTTTAAAGAAGAATGTTATTTTGTAGCGACTGAGTGTTGGAGTGTTTTAACTAAACTCAGATATACACGAGTAACTTCAGTGGAAGTTGTTCATGCATATCTGAAGCAGAATGTGGACTTTTGACTTTAGCCTATTAAACACAAGGAAATTCATACTTAAAATTCCACTCTCAGCTCTCCAGCCAAGATGGGAATTGCCCTGGCGACAGAACATGACAGACAAGCCTGCCACAAGGCCCAATAACCTGTTGGCATTATACCGGAGAGTAGGCAAGCCTCAGTAAATTAAGGCCTCACCTTCATTTTTCAAAAAGCCAAACGGATCAAAGTGTGTGCTTACACTGAAAAGCTGAGTTTTGCTGGAATGTACTATGTGAACAAATGGCAAGTGTCTCCCAGTCGGACGGGGTTTGGATGCCCCTGATATCCATTTGGAAGGTCATCATGGAAAAATGACTTGGAATCATGCGGCCGTCTTATTCTTTGCAGGGGTGGAAAGAAGGAAACCCCAGGATGGAGGTCCCAGGATGGAGTACAACAGTGATGTCCACCAGTGTTGGCCCCCCATTGTGTGGCTTGGGCCAAGGAGTTTGTGATTCCTTTCAGCTGGAAGTTCTTGAGATTTAGAAGGTCTCCTGTAAACTGAGGAGGCTGAATAATGGAGTTTAACAAAACTCAGAGATAGGCTCACCTTACCTGGATTACAATTCCCATTAATAGCTGCTCACACTACCATTTAACGGACATTAAGAACAAAACAACAAATCTCCAATACTTATTTCACACAGATATGACTCTGAATACGGATAGCAGAAAGGATGTCTTGTTAACATCACCCAGCAGCTCCATTTAGATAATTGCTGAGAAGGCTGGATTTTTCAAGCATTCAGATAATTTCCTCTAGAACCTTCTGTAGGGAGATGAAACTGTTTGGGGGCATCTTTCAGTGCTGAGAAGTGGATTTGGATTCAGCCCTGGCCAGGAGGTGGAGCCGGGGAGGGGCTGACCCTCATCTTGCCTGTTGTTTTTGGAAGGCTTTTGGTTAGGTTTTTACAACTGGGTGGTCCCTTGGGCCTCCCACGACATTCCAAATATTTCCAAAACTCTCTGAGAGGCAGGGGCTCAACCAAATGAACGGGCTGTCCTAGCTCATGTGGAAAGCTGTAGGCGCTGGCCATCCTTCTGTCACACATTCTTTCCTATTCTCCCCCTTCGTTTTCTTGAAAATGGTTCCAACCAAACAGAATTGTGAATCTGGAGTTCTAAGATTCTGGGTCCAGTGGTGTGGGGTTTTTTTGTTTGTTTGTTTGTTTTTGTTTTTTTTCCAACCCCTTACGCTTTCATGCTAAGTGGTCTCCAAGCTTTCTGAATGGTTTGCCAGAATCAGTAAAAGATTTTAAGCAGATACTCCCAAGACTTGTTATTTTTTCATGAATATACATGTAGTATTGAGGTAATACGTTAGTTAAAAACGCACAAAGAGAAAATTTTAAAAGATGAAACAATATTAAGTTCTGTGTTTTCTCCCTGGTATTTAAAAAAAAAAACCTTTTTGCTTTTATTACACTATTCATGTCATCTGCTCATTTCATATTTACATGTGACTGAGCTGAATATGCGTCACTTGAAAAGCTTGGTGATAAGGATTCAGAAGTCTGAGTATAAGCGCAATGTATTTTAATCCCCAGTTTTAGTGACTTTCATGGCTAAGACAACGCTCCAAAGATAATGCGAGAAGCACACTGTCGTCGGTAATTACTTCATCAGTGACTCAGGTTTTTGGCCCCATACACCAGCTAATGCAAAGGTTCTGTTGAAAGTTTACCGATAAATTTCCATCTTCCTTAGCATCAATCAACTTCTCTTATACTCTAATCAAAAGTGCTTCTTATTGACCAAACCCAGAGAAAGTCAGAAGGCAAGGGAGCCTAGTTGATGCACATTTTTATAGATAGATACATGATAACTTAGAGAGATAGATATGGTTGAAGCCCTCTGAAATTATCCATTTGAAAGATTTTTTAATAATTTAGAAAAATCCCACTTCCCAGTATTAAATATGTGTATATACCAGAATTTTCTCACAGAGGAAGCACTGTTTTCAGAAACAAACTTAGACAGTGGCTGAAACAATTATCAATGTCCATTTGCTAAGTCGTCTCTCCACAGCATGGACTTCTCAAACAGCTGTTTTCTTCCTCACTGGTACAACGTCAGCTTTACCTTGGTTGCACACACTCGGTGTCTTTCTTTTTGGCGAGTCTCACCACGGGGTTGCATCTTCCAACAGCTTCTTGTCACCATAGATTTCAATTTTTTTTTTTTTTTTTAACAAAGTACAGTGGCAGAGGGCCCATCTCACCCTCACCCAGTGCCCCGTGAACTGCTCTGGTGTGTTTCGGTGAGGTAGGATTACATAGTAGGAACAACAGAGGCAAACTGTGAGGGAGACAAGAGATGGGTCAAGGCTCCTGTGAGTAACTCCTGGGGCACGCTGATGACGTAACTGAAGAGAGTTTAATGAAGGTGGGTAGCAAAGGGAAACCAGCGGGACGGAAGAGCAGGGAGACCTTCCTTCCCTCCCCCAGGCTTGGGGTCTTGGGGACAGAGCGGTGACCCAAGCCTAGGGAGAGACCTGCGTTTCTAGGAGCGGGAGTGTGGTCTGCCCCTGCGATTTTGGTAGAGGGACTGTGGTGAATTTGCTCAGAATGCCCTAACGAAGTACCGGGACTGGCTGGCTGTTACAACAGAAATTTATTTTCTCACAATTCTAGAGGCTGAAAGTCCAAGCAAGCTCAAGGTGCTGGCAGGGCTGGTTTCTTCTGAAGCTGCTCTCTTTGGCTCGTAAATGACCATCTCGTCCCTGTGTCTTTGCATAGCTTTCGCTTTATGCGTGGGTTTGTGTTCAAATTTCTTCTTATGACAACACCAGTCACATTGGATTAGGGCCCACCCAATGACCTCATTTTAACTTAATTACCTCTTTAAAAGCCCTGTCTCCAAATACAGACACATGCTGAGGTACCGGGACATATTATTCAACATATGTATTATGGGGGAGGGAGGAGACACAATTCAACCCATGACAGGGACCTTGCCAACCCGTGGCCCATGAGGAGGAAGCCGGGGCAATAAGCTTCACCGGATCTTCTCTCCAGTCCAGCAGCTCTCTGCAGGGACTTGGCATTGGCCAAACCCAAAGGATGCCAGAAGCCAGGGATCCTGCTTGATGCTGCCCCCTCCCCGCAAGGTCAGTCTTCTAGGACCTCGAGAGCTAAAAAGAACAAATTGGAGGAACAAAGAGAGAACACCCAGCTCACAAAGTCACTGTGCTGAGCTTAGAAACAGAAATGTCATTGACCCATAGGGTTATAAATAATTTAACATGGAAGGAAAGAAGTCATGGTCAGATGAGCCATGAGGATAGCACCGGAATGCTAGTTTCAGAGAACTGCTGAGACGAGGCTTGGCTTTGTGGCAACAATGAATGTCTTGCACAGCACTTACCCCTGTGAGAATTAAAAAAAAGACATCTCCTGTGGGCGGTCAAATGAGAGAGAGGTGGCTTCCATGGAATGAGCAATCCTTTCAATGCATAGCCTTGGGGTGCCCCCCATTCACCCTCCCCAGCCAAACACACCCTGCATGATCCTGTGCAGTGACCCGGGCTCAGGGTCATCCTGGTCAACACGCCCTCAGTCCCTTTCTCCCAGACCCTCACACGGACAACTGGAAGGATACACGTTGATTTGTGTTCGCTCTAGTCTTCAAACTGTCAGCCCCTCGAGTTCCACATGGAAAAAATCCTTAAGCTATGGCAAAATTCACATCTGTCACTGGCCATTTCATGACATCAATCAAGCCCCTTTTGCCGGCAGTCTCTGGCTGATCCGAACTATTTGTGGGTCTCTCGCCTGAAGGGAGTAATTAGTGTTCTTGTAGACAATTGTTCCTTGTTAGCACCTCTTGGCAACCCCCATTTTAAGAGTCTGGAATTATCGACAAACATGAGATTTGAGTAGAACCTGGATTTTTACCTAACCATCAGACAGACAGACTGAGGGTTACGGTGAGAACAACTCTGGGGGAGTGCATTCCTGCGGTCACTGCGGATCTGTCTGGTTGTTCTGACGATTTTCTGGCAGGTGGCGGTATAGAGTCCTAAGACCAGTACACACAGAGTTCTAAGACAGGGTACCTCCTCTGTCCCCAGGGGCTATAGAGTTGCTGTTTGGGTAAGTGGCCGGCTGGGTGCCCTCTGTGTGAGGGACTCTGCTAGGCTCGGGAGTGGGGCTGGGAAAAGGAAGGACTCAAAGAAGATGAAGACATGGTCCCAACTTCTCCATACAGCCAGGAGGAGGACATACATGCACCCCTTCAGCTTCAGCATCAGAATAATGTCCAGATGTACCATCTATCTGCCCCACCCTCTCAAGTTCTGTCAGTGAATGAGGAGAGGAGGGTCGGAAGAATTTCCACATCCCTCCCGGGTGGTGGCAACATCAGGCTACTTGCAGGGATCCGTTGGGCTCGAGCGGCCGAGCCTGTGAGATACCCATGCTCCCTGAGGTCAGGCCAGGAGTGGAGGCTACTACTGGACCTGAGGGGCGGGGGAGCCAGTGGGAATGGGTAGATGGGGGAGATGTGGGTGCCACCCAGGAGCAGCCTAGTGAGTCCCCCAGTGGCAGGGGTTGTCTGTGGAAGCCACTAAAACAACATCCAAGGCATCCAGCTTTGTTGGCAAAGCCCAGTTCCTTCTTTTCAGTAGAAAGAAGGGAAGCTCTTTTCCAGCGTTCACCGTGAGAAGCCATTTATACTAGTCATACCCTTGTCCCAGCACCCACCCTGCCTGTGAAGGCTGGACTCCCTCAGCTGTGGCTCCTCACCCTGACTTCTGATCTTTCCCAGTACTCACCCTCTGACCCTCTGGGCTCTTACTAGTGGCTTTCACGTTAGCTTTATTTGTTTGTTTGTTTTTATTTTTATTTTTTATTTTTGAAATCTTAGAGGTCTTCTTTGTAAGAAAGTTATTTCATCCGATCCTAGGGTCTGTGATTACCATTTAGGCATTATTTTGTAAAACCGAAGCTAGGCATACCTGTGATCTAGCAATTTCACTCCTGAGCATAGACCCTGCAGAAATCCATGCACGAGTGCGCCAAGTGACAGGTGCGAGCATTTCCATCATAGGGCGTTGACACTAGCCAAGAATTGGAAAGAGCTCTCATGTCTATCAGAAATAAAATGGACACACTTTGGTATGTTCATGCAATGGAATACATACCATACTGACGTATTACAGCTGTGCAAAAACACACGATGAAATCTGAAAGATATAATATTGAGTGAAAGAAGCAAAACACAAAAAAATAGTTAATGCACAATGCCATTTACAAGACGTTCAAATACAGGCAAAGCCCAACTGTGGGTTTTAGGGATGCCTATTTGGGTAGCAGAAACCTGAAGAAAAGCAAGGCGGGGAATCCTCTGTAGTGTGTGTAGTGTTACTTGCTGTGTGGAAGGAGGGGTACGTGGCTGTGAAGAGGCACTGGGGAGAGGGTGTCCGGGAGGGGGATCATGTTTTATTTCTCAATTTGGGTGGAAGTCACAGGGACCCAATCTGCAATGAAACTTTGAGCTGTACGTTTGTGCTTTATGCAGTCTTGTAAGCTTCTTTCATAATTTAGAAAAAGTGAAAAAGAAAGTAGTTCTTTATTGCCTAATTAGTCTCAGGAAGATTAGATACTGGGTTGAATCTTGAAAGATAAATAGAGTTATCCACGTGGAGGAGGATATTCTAGAAGTCAGGCAAGAAGGGGCAAAGGTGTAGGGTATAGAAGTTTTCTGAGATTTTAAAGATCAAGAAGGGGTGTGGCTGGAGGGGGCAATAAGGTCTTGGGGAGCAAGGCATTCAGCATGGCAGGCTGGTGCAGGATTTTAAGCAGGGGACGAAATTACGAGAGCAGGGCTGGCAACAGGGGCACATGCAACAAAGAGGTCATTCGGATAAAGATTGGGCTTTAGGAGGGCCGTGCCAGGCCATGGTTTCTATTATCTTCTTTTCTCTCCTGGACTCCAACTATCATACCTATGTTTTCCTACCTGTTTCCCTTTCTAAGCCTTTCTTTGCTACTCCCTTTCTTTCTTTTCTTCCTGACATCCTCTCATGTCTTTCCTTTATATCCCCTGGAATTTTCATTTCCACACCATCCCTGCACTTAAGATCCCCATTTCAAACCTTTTAGCACTTTCCTTCTGACAGTGAAAGGTAAGCAGAGTTCAACAGGGTGAATTCACAGCATCACAAAAGGGATCCCTTCTTTTGGGGGAGCACCTGCCCCTTCTGGCAGGGTGACTCTTACTCCTTGACATACGGTTCCCATCTCTTTCTGGGCAGAGTTGGAGGAGAACCAACTTCCTAACCACACCCAGACTCCCACCTGGAGCCTGAGGGCGGGCGGAGCAAGGCTGAGGCATTGGTATGTCAAGAGGGTGAGGGCAGAGATGGGAGGCTGGTGATACACAGGGAGACTGACCGAATGAGTAAATATCTCAAGGATACCAGGAGCCAGGTTTCCTGCTGTCAGAGAACTTACAAATATGGGAAGTGGAAATAAACCCAGAGGTGTCGGGTTGGAAATGGAGGTATAAATGGGTGAAAAACTTTTTCACTATTTATGGATAATGTGGAAAACACGGATGTGAATGTTTGCAGGTGCACATCTGCACCCATGTCCACATTCCCTAACCCTGTTCACTGACAGGGCTTGGACACGACAGCATATCAATAGCAGACGGCACCGAGTCCCCAAATCCTACCTTCTAATTCTCATTCTCCCTTAAAAGGAGCCAGGACGCTTTGTGGAGAAATGATTGAAACCAGAACTGGGATGCGGAAGGTACAGGATGAGCATGGGACATCTGGGGATACCAGAAAGCAAGGAAAGGCTTCAAAAATAATGGGGACAGGTCTTAAAAAACACACAAGCTGGCATGCAGGGCCTCCCACTGACCATGTGAGGAATAATCTGAGCATAAAAACAAGGACCGTAACTGATTAGAACTCGTCGGACACAGTAGGAAATGCTGAGTCCATACTCATATAAATAAGTAAGTGAATAAATTCAAAGTTTGATGAAGTCCAGGATACTAACATGGTTCCAAACCATCTCCCCACCAAATATTTATTAGCCGCCAAGTGGGAAAGGGTAACTCTGCAGTGGGGATGCCAGGCGGAAACCACCTTAATTAGTGGTCAAAGGGAACATCACGGATCATGAGACAGCTGGAAGTCCTTCCCTCCACAAAGGGGTTCCGTGAGGAGCACACAGCTTCCCTTTGGTGGTGTTTTCCTGCCCCAGGGGCATGAGCACATGGAATCGTCAGACTACCACTTGAGGACACTCTGCAAAGTAACTGGCCTAGACTCTTCAACTGTGTCAAAGTCATGAAAGTCAAATAAAGACAGAGGAGCTATTTCAGACAGAAGGAAACTGAAGACACGACCCCTAACTGCAACATTATGATTTTGAACCAGATCTTTTGATTACAAAGACGTTGCTTGGATAGCTGGTCCTGTCTTTGTGTTACTTTCCTCCTTGTGGTGGTTGTACTGTGGTCATGCAGGAGAATGTCCTTGTTTGTAGAGGACAATGGACCCTGGGTTGGTAAGCTGCTCTCCGACAAATCAGGCTAAAGCTTCTTTGTAGTGTACTCACAACTTTTGTGTTTTAAAATTAAAAAAAAAATTAATAAATGAATGAGATGGCACAACCATTGGGGGAAAATGGGAAAGCTATAAGGGGAACACAAAATTCCCAGTAATTGAGGAGAAAACATGAAAAATTTTGTGTTTATGGTGGGTCATAAAGGGCTATGCCTCAACATCCCTGAAGTTCCTTATGCTCTCTCCTCATCTCTCAGGGGTCTTCTAAGAGAAGAATAGAGAAACATTTTTTTTTAAAAAGATTTTTATTTATTATTTGACAGAGAGAGACACAGCGCGAGAGAGAACACAAGCAGTGGGAACGGGAGAGGGAGTAGGCTTTGCACCCAGCAGGGAGGCCGATGTGGGGCTCGATCCTAGGACCCTGGGATCATGACCTGAGCCAAAGGCAGACCCTTAACCGACTGAGCCACCCAGGCGCCCCACATTGTTATTTTTGAGGGTCCTCAGAAAGCTGCAGTATTAAGTAATGGAAAGTGCCATGATTCTCCCTCTCAAGTCACAGGCCTTGCCAGAGGACCGGGTACAGCCCAGTGACTTGGAATCCTCGCTGCTGCTTCAAGTGAAAAGGAAGAAACCCGGCAGTGCAGTGGGGATCACCAGAAGCGCTCAGTAAGCCGTAGGACAACCTGTGGCTTGCAACTTTTCCCATCTGAGGGGCTGAATGTGGAAGTGCAAGGAGCAACTGGAATGTTTGTGCTGTCACAAGACATTCTGAACTTCTGAATCAGAGCAGTGGGCTTGGTGGGAGGGACAAAGTACACAAGAACATTTGAGAGGAGACTTAACTGAGAAGTTCACAGCCTTCCAGAGTCACTTTCATGGAATGGTGCTTCGATGTGCTGTTCTTGGCTTTCATGGAGGGGCCCTACCTGAAACAGCCTGAGTAAAGTGTTGATGTATTGGCAGAGGAATATGGTGGACACTGTCCAGTGCCTCCTGCAGGAGTCTCTATACAAGGCTAATAAATATTATCTTTTTCCAGAGGATCTGGTGGGCTTTGCTCCCATTGACAAGAGTTATAGATGTATGTGCCTTTCTCCTTTTTCATCTTGGCTGCTAGGAAACTCAAAATTGTTGAGCTTTGACTATAGGGATGGTGGAGGACTTTTGGCATGCAGAGTTACATTCTGTTCTCACCTTCTCTCTTCACTGTTAACCTCCCACGCACTGATTTTTATTTTTTATTTATATATTTAAAATTTTTTTTTAAAAATTTTTTTATTTGACAGACAGAGATCACAAGTAGGCAGAGAGGCAGACAGAGAGAGAGGGGGAAGCAGGCTCCCCGCTGAGCAGAGAGCCCGATGCGGGGCTCGATCCCAGGACCCCCGGATCATGACCCGAGCCGAAGGCAGAAGCTTAACCAACTGAGCCACTCAGGTGCCCCAAGTACTGATTTTTAAATGCGCTTTCCTATAAATTGCTTCAAACTTTTGTAAATTAAAAGATTATAAACCAAATAAAGAGACAAAAGGATCACTGGAAGAGTAAAAGTTGAGGGAACCAGAAAGTGTTCTCTTTGAGACAGAACTAAACATGGGGGAAAAATTATACAGTGAGAATCAAAGATGTTCCTTCAGTATTTCTCAAGTAAGAAAATAAGAGGCAAGAGTGCCAGGAACAATATTCATGGCCTCAGGTCTGTGTCAAAGCACAGTGTATAACAAAGCAGATATAATGGGATTCCTGCCGAGGCTTCAGGGAAGAAAGTAATAAATCTAAGAGTTTCCAACTTCTGGTGGGGGTTGGGGTTGGGTCAGAAAACTACACAGGTGTTTGCAAATCCACAATCTAGCATGTGCAGAACATCTGACAGAGGGTAAACAAAGTCAAAATGAGGCTATTTAAAAACATATCCTACACCTGGCTTGATTAACCAGACCAAACCAAAACAGTACTTTGTTACACATTCCGATATTTTCAGAGCAGGAGTGACAAAGGAACATCAAGTCTTTGGACATTTGCTCCAAGTCCCATTCTGGCAATGACAGATTTACCGAAGACTTCATTTGTCTGCCTGACAACGTCACCTCTCAGAAGGCACAGGAATGGCTGAGGGAAGGGGCTGCTTCCGAGTGAATTCTGATCAGTAAAAACGGAACCGGTTGGCAATGTGGAAATGACAAGAATGTCAGGAGAGAGTGTTTAGGTGGTCTTGGCCCCTCGCAGACCTCCCAGAGCTCTTTATTTAGGTCATGCTTTTGTTACATATCCTTGCTATATTGTCACTCATATACTTGTGCCTCCCGTAAGACTGTCCCTTAAGGACCTGGACCACCTCATGTCGTCTTTGTGTCCTCTGATGTCTGCTGCAGTATCTTTTAAATGCAAAAAATTATACATGCTGAATTGGTATGTAATAAACATGGAGACTTACATAATTTCAGGATGATAGGACAACATTCTTTGTTAAATCCTTTTCCCCCTTGATTATGTTTTTGGAAACATTTGGAAAGGTATAAAGGAGCAAATACAAACTTCCCAATATCCTTCCACCCACAGCTAAGCGTTTTGGAATACCTCCTCATCTTTTATACTTAAATATTGCTCCCTAATTATGAACACACTCTATCTACAGTTCTGTACCTAACACTTGTCATTCTTATTTTTTTCATGCCATTAAAATATCTCTTTTAAAAATGACTATGTAATATTCCATTGCATGTCTTTTTTTTTTTTTTAAGATTTTATTTATTTGACAGCGAGAGAGATCACAAGTAGGCAGAGAGGTAGGCAGAGAGAGAGGGGGGAAGCAGGCTCCCGCATGTCTTTCTTATACTTATTGTGACCAAAAAATAAACAACATAAGGATTTCAATTAGCTACAAACTTTAAGAACAGTGCTGTGTCTGAGAAGTCAGAATGGAAACCATCTCACCTGTAATAGAAGGATAGGGCTGCGCAGGGGAGGTAGGTGAGGCCCGGGCTATTCCTGGGGTTCTAGGTTTTGACCTGGGTCACCTGTGGTGCATTGAGAGGTTAAGCTGGTGGTGCCGAGTGTGGAACCAGAGCTGAATATTCAAGCTACAAGGAATGTTCAACCCACAGAATCACGGAGCCAGCAGTTGTCTACATTTGAGGAATGAGCAAATTCTTTTTTTAAAAAGATTTTATTTTACAAGTGGACATACATGAAAAGATGTTTTTGGGAAGTATACAGTTCTATGAATTTTAGCCCATATATTTGTGTAACCACCACAATCAGGATACAGAATAGCTTCGTCACCCTCAAAAAACTCCCTTGCGCTGTCCCTTTAAAATCACATCCTTCCGTGCTCTAGTTCCTGGTCATCGCTCTTACGTTCCATCAATATACTTCGGTCTTTTCAAGAATGGGAACGACTGACTTACTCTTCAGCATCCCGGTTGGCAGACCTAAGGCTGGGAGGTAGAAATTTCAAAGATGCAATTTGACTCCTTTAAGCCTGTTTGAGAGCTGTTCCAAAAAGATACGGGATGCCAGGTGAGGTGGAAAGTGCCTTGTCTCTGGAAGCATTCAAGCAGAGAAAGTGGATCCAGGGACACTAGCTGGAGGAGATACCTGCAGTCTTCGTTTATGATCCATATCTGTGCCAAGGAGCAATGGAAGAACTTAGATCAAATCTCAGCCTCGTGGGGTCACATTTAAAATGAAATGAATAATAGCATTAGAGTATTGAATCCAATGCCACCTGTTTTCAATTCTGAGCAGCCCAGAGACCTGCCAGCGCTTTCTTGCTCCTCCCAGTCATGAGGTCTGGCCAGGCTTCTGGCTTCCCCCCTCTGCCCCCAGCTTCCTTGAGCCTTAAAAGTTGCATTTGTTCCTTCCTGATGAGAAAGAGGAGCCACCAGCATCAGGCAATGGTGGTTATAGATCAGTTCTTACAATTACTCCCCGACTCAGGACCTCTTTACCTCCCTTGGCGTGTGCCTGCAGCTGCCGAACACTCACCCACAGTCGCCCTCCAAGGCCCTGCCCTGTGCCTGTGCAGGCCCGTCTCCTGCCCGAGAGCTCACAGCTCAAGGTGGAGAGCAACGTAACCCTCCCTCTAGTGGCTCAAGCTAAAACACTCCGGCCCTACCAAGAGCCAGAGCAAGACGCTCTGGAGCCATCTCTGGGGGTGGAAATACCAAAGCTTCTCGGAATTGGTCCCACACGGAGGGACGGGCACAGGGCTATGCCAAGAACTGCCTGCTGGGACCGGTGGGGGCCCAACTCCCAGCCCCACTCCCCGCTGCCATCTGTTACAGGCGCCTGGTAGGGGCTGAGTTCGGCGATGACAGGGCTGGTTGTCTCATCACCTTGCTATTTGAGGGAACAAACCGCCCTGCTTTTCTTAAACCCTGAGCTTGGAGTTTCCTCCCTCTACACCTACTTGACATCTTCTGAAGCTGTGTGTGTCGGAGGGAGAGGGGCTGGTGACAGGTCCAGGACCTTTACTCCAAGGCAGCTGGCTCTCTTCTGTTTTTGGCCACTCTAGTGGAATGAAGAGATCGGTCAGATCTGCGCCTTGTTCGAGCCCCGCTCAGGCTGGGAGGCACCGCCTTTCGACCAGCGGATTTCAAATCGGTGTCTGGGAAATTTAAGAAGTGGAATTCAGGCTCCAGTGGGTTTGCCTAGTGCCACTGCCCAACCTCATCCCAGCCAGGAGAGAGGGGGAAATGCACACTGGCCGGGGAGCTGCGTCCCGAGCGTCTGCCCTCCCTTCCAACCCAAAAACTCCACGTCAGAGGCTGGGCCGCAGCCCACCTCAGACTGAGATAAGATCCTGCTCCCAAGGATGACCTGAGCAGTGCACTGTCCCCGCCAGGCACCACGGCTCCTTTATGCCTGAGTGGTAGCGCTCTCCCCCGGAAGCACCATCACCCCACGTTGCTCTTGCACAGACAGAAAAGGCGCTCTGAAAAAAGTGTTCGCCAGTTTTCATGTAACGGCAGCCCCTGGATACCCCACGACTCCAGTGACAGAAAGCCTTCCTAAAATACAAGAACAGAAGACGAACAAAACCTGACACTTGGCAGCCCGGATGGCGCAGCTTTCTTGCCCGTTGTTGCTGGTCGTACGAAGGAGCCCTGGGACATGTGAGGCTGGGACAGGAGACCACGAAGCCTACATCCTTGGCACCCTGTGCGTGTCGTGGTGAGGCCGCGTTCCCCTCCTGCCGTGACATCCTTCTCCCTCCAGCACCCATCAGAGGGCCACGTTTCCTTTTCTGAATGAGCCATTCAGTACCGGGGTTTCCTGGCCCTGGCCAAGTTACCTGCTCTACATCCCACTTCTGTCCTCCACGCCTCCCACGTGCCACCTGGCCGGGAGGTGTACAGGAATGGGCAGGGTATGGGGGTCTTCTTGCCTACTCCTCTCACCACTGTGACAGCCCCTGGGTAGCAGAAGAAGAATTCTGTATGACGACACTGTAACAGTTAAGCCGCCCTGGGTAAAGGACTCAATGTCCTATACTACGTGCCTCTCACGAAGCACATCAGTTGGCAAAGAGAGGAGTTCTCTCTCCCCCATGCATGCTCCACAAGAGCCTCCTGTGGGAAACAGCCGAACGAGGTCACCAAGGAAGGCTCACGTCATCAAGGCATGGATAAGATCAGCCTGAAATCCTTACCCCTTTGCTCAACACGGATGGGACCGTCTCAACTCCATTCTCTAGCTGGTCTGTGACAGAGTCAAAGGGTAGCGGTAGTAGAGAGGTCTGGCTCTCTGGCCTTTCAGAACAGACCAAAGGTAGACTCTGGCTGACATGAGATGTGGTCAGCTGATGTCTCTGGTTCCCACACACGGATTTAAATTACCAGAGGAGGAGGGGTGCAAAGGTTTGTATTCTGAGTACAGAGTGAATCTGAAATAATTTTCAACTCACTTTCAAACCAATTGCCTGAGCCGAAGGAAGAGATCAGGAATGAAATGCATGAAATTCTGATACACATTTAACCTACTTAAAAGAAACTGACAGGAAAAATAAAATTTCAGATGTTTTTTATTCAAAGGTTTTCAAAAGAAATAAAACAGAAAAAGCTAACAATCTGATCAAATGTACAGTTCAAAAATGTCTTTTGGCGTTTAACAACAAGTCCTAGGAAGGAAAACTACAGAGTTATCTTGAACCGGACAAATAAGTTACCACTGGCAAGTTTGTGGCACTAGTAAAACAAAAATAAAAAATTAACTCTCTTGATCATATAGATATCTCTATGAAAATCTTTTTTTTTCAATCTGTACAAAAGGTCTTTCTTCATAAATTAATTTTTTTTATAATTTAATGGCTGTCTACTATGTGATGTTTAACTGATTTTTTTTTATTTTTTATTTTTTATTTTATGTACAGAGGTTATGTTTCCCAAATCTTACCCAGACGAGTATGGCACTTAATTCAGACATATCTAGCAGCAGATTTCCCCTCCCCTCTAACCGAGCTATCAAATTTCTGTCTTAACTAATGCAAAAATATCAAGTAGTGAGAGACCCAGGTTTATAAATGTACTAGGTACAAGGAGGGCGCTGCGTTCGGTCTGGACTTTCACAAAGCAGTAATATTCCAGGGAGCATAGAACCAATAATACCACAACTTTAAAAAAGGAAACAAAAACAAAAACAAAACACATTTCTCTTAGGACTATGTAATTTTCACTAGAATCTACACTTCTCAGAGCAGCAAGGACTTTTGAAACTATGAAATGTCACTGACATCTATAATCAAATACAAGCATAAAATTTAAGAACTAAAAAATACTTGAAAGAAAAAACTGCTTAGCCCTAGCTCCTGAGCTAGGAGGATTTGGTCTGTGGAAACAGGGAGGGCCAGCAACCTGTCCCAGCACAAAAGAAAACAGACTCTGAGGTAGATAACTGATCACACACAGTTGACCAGACAAGTACACAGTTTTGGAAGACAACTTAATTTACCATTGCTTTTCAAACGTATGCAATTGTCTTAATAAAAGAGCTTCAATAACAGTGAATTATATTCTATGTACTAAAGTAGAAATAACTGTGTATTTATGAATCAGGAATTTCATAGTTTCAAAATTGGTTTCTCTTTACACTTAACACTTGTAGTGATGATGTAAAGTGTGGCACTGCTTGGATCCAAATCTTCCTTCATGCTTTTTTGTTTGTTGGTGTGTGTCCATACATCAATTAAAATTATAAAACCTAAATGCAAAGGTACAAAAAAGGCACATTCTCCTAACCGCAAACTGGTCCGGCAAAAATAAAGAGCACAGAAGATATGACGCTGAGAGAAGGTGGAGCTACTGGTTACTGGCTCTTCGGTCTTTGGTGAAGTTACCTTTAAAAGTGCCAAGTAATTTTGATTTCTCAAATTTATGTAATAGAGAGAGCTAGTAGCCAATCGTTTTGCTTCTATTCCTACCTCAGCTTATGTTTGAAGATAAAATCCTTACTTTTAGCTTTTGCCATTTAGTTGCAATAGCAACGTTTTTCGGTTTGCCAGATCTCAGGCGTAATTCTCAGTCTAAAGCACTATCATTAGTATAAAGGAAGGACAAAACATTCGGTGACTCCCCGCCCCCACCCCCCCTCCCCACCCCCAACCCCAACGCTACCTACACTAAATCTAGAACATCGAGTTAGTTTTTTTTTTTCCTGAAAAAAGGCAAAAAAGACTTTACATTGCATCATACAGCAGATACCCTAAATCAGTCAAACTATCAGAGGAAACTGTTGGCGAACAGCCTTACAAACAAGTTACCCTATTAAAAGTTCCCCAGTCAGAAAATGTGTTTCACACAAAACATTTTTCCCTTCTTGCATTTCACTACCTTACACATTATGTGAAAAATCATTAAAAACACCTACTACATATTTAAAAAAGCCAAAATTTCAGCAACTTTTATTGACTACCTTTTAAAAGCCCTATGCTGCTGTTTTACAAGGCATAATAGACCAGCTCATTTGGTCAAAGCGTTCTACATCATTAGTTTGAACTAACTTTTACTGAAACAGCTACAGCATCAAAGGAGTTAAGGCAAATTGGAATTCATAGAAAAGGAGAAGACACTTCACACTACGTTGAAAGAAAAACGGAAAAGCTAAGAAGAGAGACGCGGAGGGCAACACTGGATACAGCGACACTCACACTCGCAAGCACGGAACACCATGGGGGATGTCGGACTACTTAAACGTCAGAGCCCACTGCATACAGCTGAAGAAAACGCAAATTAAACACAAAATGGACAAAAACCACAAAAATCCGGTCATGCACTTGGATAAGTCTTCATGGTCTTTGTGCATACCCAGAAAATTGAAGTTTTCTTTTTCTTTTCTTTTTTTCTCTTTTTTCCTTTTTTTTTTTTTTTTTGCATCATAACATTTGATAAAAATCTTTTGTTTTGTTTTTGTTTTTTGTTTTTTTTTTGTTTTTTTTTTTTTACTAAAATAAACCTGTTCAGGGGAACAGCTACTAGATGAATTTAAGGGTTTTATGCACCTTATAGAACTTATAGCAAAAATAGTTTTAGTTGATTTCATTATAAATAACGTTTTCAAGAACCTGTGCAAAACTGTCAATAATTTCCTAAAGCACAATTGATCAGAAAAATCCATGATTGTTCAGCCTTCACACCCTTCTTCATGTAAGAACGCCCTTCTGTACATCTGGAAGAGAAAAATAAAAGATAAATGCTTTTGTACATCTGGTATAAGCTACCATAGAATTCTGTAACCTCCTTCTCGTTTCAGTGGTAAACAGGCTTGAGAAAGGCAAGATGGTGCTGGTCACTGGTGGTAGGCCAACAAATGCTGGGACAGACGGTAGTTTCTATAACCTGACTCCACCTTTCAAACCTGGGGCCTGCAGCATACTTCAGACCAGAGCAACCAGAGCTCTGGACCGAAGGATACGGACATTAAATTCATAGTCAAGATATTGCTCCTCTTGTGATACCAGATGAAGCAAAATCTTTGGCAGTATTTCCTTCAACTCGTGAGCATGAAAGCAATATAAATCTGGATGCATGTATTGCAGGACAAATTTGACACCTGGTGTACTGATTTGTTACAAATTTCTAAGGTGGGAGCGGTACGGATAATGAGAAAGTAACTATACACATTTGACTTCAATATAAGGCACTGTTCTTTTGGGCTAATCTGCAAATCCACAAGATTTTAATATTTCAGTAACACTGGATTCTTTGGCCACATTAAGGCGGTGTGACCAAACCTGAGCTATTCTAAGCACCATTATGATAACAGAATCATAGACTTTCCTTGAACTGAGCCCTATGGTTACAAAGATGTTTCCCTCATACCTCACAGTTACTTATTAGGTTGAAAGGAATATGGTGAATGGTCATTAGACGTCTCGACAGCCACCTGCTGCTGTCCACTCGCTTCCTACAACAAAGCAGGGCAGATAAAACATGAGCAATGACATCCAAACTCTGCTCCTCCCATCTAAGTTTCACATCTGAAAACACAAGTGCTCCCTAAAAGTGATTTTCTTAATATTATGTGGGGTTTTCAAGGTCAATGATTTCCCTGAGGAGTTAAGATGTCTTACAGACCCAAAGAACCTCCCACCCTAACTTTTATGAGTTGTCTCTTCAGGTCAAACTACAATTTATCAAACAAATATCTGATCTCTTGGAGCCAGATGTAACTTGGAATTCAATACATTCAGATTTTAGAATCTGAAAAATGGTAGGCATATGCCCCTTCATCACAGAATATACCCTGTGGGGCCTAGAGCTACAGCTTATCACCAAACACGTAGACAGGTCTACACAGGAAGATATAAACATGCACAGAAAGTGGGCTAAGATTTTGTCTTGTATTAGTTCCCACTGGGTTTTGCCACAGGTCAGGTTTTTGCTAAAACAGTTATAAAGAGAATTTTTATTTTCAGATTTTGCTGTGTGTTTCAGAACTGCAGATAAGGGATTGTGGGTTCTGGTAATGGTGGTTGTCAATAAGTACACAAATATAAATCAATCAGCACAACACAAAACACAACAAGAATGCTCCAAAATAAACCAACCACAGTCCTAGGGCTGTTTCTGCAATTGGAAGCTACGGGATCTGTCTAGTGAGTAGGATTGATTGCGATGATGAATTTCCTTGGAATTTTAAGGGTACTTTGCAGACAAATGCTATGCTTTTTGTCCAATCCTTTTTTAAAAATTGTTTTAATTTGAATTCAATTTAGTTAACATATACTGTACTATTAGGTTTAGGGGTAGAATTTAGTAATTCATCAGTTGCATAGAACACCCTGTGCTCATTATATTGAGTGCCCGCCTTCATGTCCATCACCCAATTATCCTACCCCCCACCCACCTTCCCTCCAACAACCCTCAGTTTGTTTCCCATAGTTAAAAGTCTCTTATGGTTTGTCTGCCTCTCTGTTTTTATCTTATTTTTCCTTCCCTTCCTTTATGTTCATCTGTTTTCTTTCTTAAATTCCACATATGAGTGAAATCATATGATATTTGTCTTTCTCTGCTTTCTGTCCAATCTTAATTCAAGTGTCAGTCTTCTTCCATTAGCTATCCTAGCAGCCTCTATAAAAAAAAAAGGTATGGTTTGGTCCTCATCCCTGTTAACAATTCTGAAACATCAGTATTTTTTCAACTATTTTAATTACAATTAATTTCTTCTTGTAGTTATTATTATTAACATAATCTTTGGTACTAGGATTGCAAACTCCAGCTTTATCTTAATTTGTGTGTAAGCATCCCTTTACAGGAGACAGGATAGATTCTTGAAGGGTGTGAAACATGCTACAAGCTTGGAAAATAGTTCTGGGAGTCTGGAGGGTATGGCCAGGACACCGCTATACTAATCTGTATGCAGAGAATGACATTCCATGGTTGAAAATAACCCGAGCTCTAGATGCCCTCTAAACTCAATTCTTTATGCAAATATTTGACTTCTGATTGGTTTTTCTTTGTGTTCTATCTAATCTACCCACTTCCGAAACTACTCGTTGCCAGAACGGCCATCGCGTGGGTCTGTACCAACCTCAACGGGAACGGCTGTCGTCTGCACGTGTGTGTACTGCGGCAAATAAGCCCCTTGCATAGCTGATGTCGCAGGCATGTACTGAAAAGAAGAACACGGTCAGCATGGGAAATGATAAGCCACGCAAACGTTCTGAGTGCTTGGAGAATTTTGAGATGGGAATGTCAAATTTTTGGAGCTCTCAAAGAAGAAATGTAAACAAGCTACCTCAAAGTTTAATTGTCATGTGGAAAGTGAAGTGACTGTTTCTACTTTTTGAATCTGTCAAACTAAAACTCCCGCCTTTCTTTGGATTTCCCAACAAACACATGCGTGAAGATGATTAAGAGTTCTCATTCTCAATACTCAACATCACTAATGTGCTACTTTAGAAGATCTCATTTCAAAGCACTTCATTATTTTCCAGCAGCCCCCTGAACTAGTATTTAGGATTATTTTCACAGGTGGAGACCTAAGGAGTAAAGGACTTGTTGGATCTTTATCAGGTGACTGCAGAATAGGAAATGAACGCTTGCTTTCCTGATGCGTACGGCTATCCTTTCCCAACGGCAGCAAAGCCTCCTTGCTGATCTCAAGGACCTGCCTGAGCCATCACAAGAAGCTGCTGCCGGGGTTTTGAATATAAGAGAGGAAAACATACTTCCCTTAGTTCTTTTCAGCACAAAGGATACGGTCTGAATTACAAGCCTTCGGCCATCTTACCATCTAAATGTTAACGCTGATATATATCAACGCTGGAAGTTCCTCTGGTGTAGGCTCAACCTCAATTCCCAACCGAGTCTCCTGAACGCTAGAGAAGGAAGTCAATCCTAAGACTGTGAGACAGCGCCCCCACCCAGTTCCGTAAAAGAAGTGAAGTAAGGAAAAATTCCCTGCCTTTACCACCATGTATCACTTTCATCTTTTGCTTCCAGACACCAGGTCTGCAGTGTGAATGAACGGCACTAGTTACTGGGGCTAGATGTGGTTGTGTGGTTGCTAGATTCTGGCAGAGAGATACCCGAAGGACAGACATTTAGTTCATCAGTTAATCCCGTGGAAGGTGATGTGGGGGGTGAGAGGGGCTAGGACATAATCTTTGACATCATGGAGCCTGTAATTGATGGGGGAGACGCAGGCTGCATTAATTCACCCTCCTCTATTTGCTCAGACACAAGGTATTAATTGGCCACCTACTGTTCCGGTGCTGCCTAGTGACAGATGACTCATCTGCTGGGCCAGAGGGCTGATCATAGACGCAGGCTGTAGTGACATGGTGTGCTCCATCGAGGGAGTTAACACGGCCCCCTGGGGAGTTGGGAGACAAGCACAGTGTAAGATAAACTCAAGGAGGGAGTTCAGAGTCTGTCATTCCTTCTGCAAAGGAAAATGCCTTAGTTGAGAAATGTGAAACCAAGATAACCTCCTCTCAAACTTGATTATGGTATCATAAACAATTTCCCAAAAACCTTCTAGATAATGCTTCCTAAAACCTTTTTAAGAGCATTCATTTCAGGGCAATGACTGCATTAAACATCCTGCCTTTCCTTTCACTCACGTGTAAAGCAAGCTAGTCCAGCAGGAGGAGCTGCAGGAGGAAATGCAAACCATTTTCGGCTGGCTGGGGTTACCAAAATGCTTTCTTGATTTTTAAAAAAATAAATGATGGTTGATGTTTTATGCAGCCACAAAACAACAGGCCATATTGAATATTTATAAATACCATGTCTCATTTAAACATGTTCTGTACAGAGAGTCATTTGACTCAAGCTCAGGCTCTTAGGATCAAGATCACATTCTCCATTCAGTTTCTCAGAACCTCCAGGTATCATTTGGTGCCAAGGGAGGGAAGGGGATGCAGATATGATTAATAATCCGACTTCGGATTCTTTGATTTCGTCTGAAAAAACCTCTGGTCCTTAAAAATGAAATTAAATATAATCGAACAAAATGGGGTCGGGGGGAGACAAAAAAACAACAACAAAAAAATCACCCACAACCCAGCCTAGCCTCTCCCTGATACATGGCTGCTACTGGCACCGTCAGGGTACGATCTCCCGGACTCTAGCCTTGGCAAGTCTGCAGAGTCGCAACCAGGGTACATAAACAATTTCATATCCTGGGTTTTTTGCTCTGAACTTAACATTCTGTTATAAATATTTACCTCACTTGGCGCATAGCCATCATTATCATCATTTTTAATGACTGCATAATGGTACATTGACTGTCTCAATCGAAATTTAATTAATTCTACTTCTGGATTTTTGCATTTCCTCTAATTTATCCTATATAATATTCTTATGGATTGTATTATTCCTCTCACTTTTGCAATCACCCCATTACCTGAGAGTGCAATTATTCTGATACATCCTATCAATATTAATGTTACGTTTTTGATATTACTGCAACTGATCTATCTCTTTCACACACTGTCTTATTGCTAATCCGAACACAGCTTAGGTCTGAGACTGGAGCACAGGCACTTTAATTCTGGGGGAAGGCAGTCTAAACTTGGTGGGGAAGGGGACCGAGTCCTCAGCTAGGACCTCCTGCACACGCTACCAGTCTCCTCAAAGATGTGAAACTGGGATATGCACAGGCTTTGTCTCTAGAAGTTGCCAAAAAAGACAGAGATATGTGTCAGAAACTGTTTGTTGTTAATGCAGTTCATAGAAAATTTGTTCCTTTTAAATTTTTAGTGTGCATCATCAGAAAGTGTGTGGTAACATGGAAATGATTCAGAAGCCCAGAATATGCTGAAGGAATTTCCTGCTTCTTTTTTTCATTCATCTGTAGGAGCTACTGTCCAAGACTGTGCGTATAGAGACAGATAATGTGCACGTGTTTACAGAGACACACACATGCGTCATCCAAGAGCTCGTCTCCTGTGTTATCAACTAAATGTGTTTTATCTGCCGCTTCAAAGTCATCTCAGCAACTTCCTGTTCAGAACTTGTCCCTGGAGTAGTTTCAGACATATGGTCTTATACTGCATGGTATCCTCCTTGGAGATGTCCTGAGAGAAACTCCTGTCTCAACTTCAGGCCAACAGTGGTGTGCTTCCCCCCTAAGCAACTGACCTGTTTTTCTCTTAAAAGCACCGGGAACTATTTTGCTTACTAGAATTCCATTTTGCCTTAGTATTATTAGAAAGCTTAGGGCCAAATCTGTGGCCTTCTCATGCCAATCATGTAGGTCATTGTGTTGGGCACTGCTAGCTTTTTCTGTGACTTTGTTCTCCGCCTTTATTTTTTCACCTTTTAAAATGCATACTTTAACAAACTAGATTTTATGTATCTCTGAAAAACACATTAAATACACTAAATATTAATGTGAAGTGTAACTCAATTAAAATATATAATATGTACATGTAAGTACAACAAATGCTCAAGTCACTAAAGAAATCACAGTTACCAAAGAAAGTGTTACTGATTTGGTATTTATAATTTCCACAGAGGTTAAGTAAACTGATAAAAATCTCTAGCTTCCTTTTGAACACTTCATATTTGCATTAAACAGAATACAATTAAAATATGTCAGCTGTTTCATACGAACGGCTGTTAAAAATACAGCAATTTAAAAACTTTAAAACTTCAAAAACTCAATTGAATGGCCTTCTACAAAACCGGTATGAAGAAGAAAATGGCACCCTGCTTCAAATATGAGAAATTTTCAGTTCTTACAACTGCAAATTTGACTTAATGTCAACTACCAATACGTTTTACGACAAGGGTGGGAGGAAGTTTTATAACAAACTTATACATTCTTATATTCCATGCTTAAAATTTCCCAAAGCCTACACCATCTTTGGCAAAAGGTTTTAATCCAGAAAACTGGCTTCCAAATGTATACACAGCTTAGTTGCAAACCACAAAGCCATTAAGTTGAAAAACTTACGGGGTGCTGTAGGATATAGGGTTGAGGTTGCATCCAAGAAGGACTTTGCACCTGGAAAAGGGAGGATTTTGAAAGAAACATTGATTTCCACTGGAACATGCTACCTTTCTCTAGAGCTCTTTTAATCATGTTAAAATCTACAGAAAGAAAATAAGGAAGCAATACTATCAATGATTAAAGAGATTAAGGCGGTTAGAGTTCTTGGCAAGCTGGTCACTCTGAATAAGGATGAAACGATTATTTAAAACCAAGTTCCACTTGCCCATTCAAGAAGTATGTGCTGAGTACCAGGCATCAAAGAGAAAAAGGCAAATAAGACATGGGCCCCACCCTCAAGAAATTTACTAAGAATGGAGATAAACAAGCTAACAACGCAAATAGTGGAGTATGATAATCAAGGTATGAACTAGGCACTTTAGGAATACAGATGAATGAGAATTAATTCCAGCACATCTTATTACAAACTAATCCTTAAAGTATGTGCTTATTTAGAAAGAATAGCAAAATTCAATCCCTCTTTGATACCAGGATATTAGGTTTCAGAAATCTTGTCTGGTGGTCAACAATTTCTAGAGTGTGGAAAATACAAATCTGAAAATCAGATTTAGAAAATGAAAAACTTTCGAAATTAGGTACTGACATGAACAGTCAAAACGGCACCTGCACAGAAGACCCTCCACATCAAGGAGTTAAGACGTGAGAGTCAGGCTCCATGGTGGGAGAGCAAGCCTGTGCAGCCCGCCACTCAAGAGAAAAAGTATCAGTCCATTTCTTGATGCCCAGAGCTCTCCCAAGACTACATAATTTTTAAAAAATTGGAATCCGTCTCTAACTCTTTAACCACAAAACCCTCCTGGAGCTTATCCCCTATGGTTAACTTCAGAGGTTCTATAGAAAGGATATGGGGGAAAGTCATGGGGGAAGAATGTATTGTGATTTACCTTGATAGCAGAGCCCCGATACTTGTTTTCTCTGGTTTCCTTTGCCACCTAAGGCAGACCAAAGTTAAGTGCTTCTGCCTTGTTAACATTTCAGTTATCTGGACTGCAGCCTTTCCCCGTTGGGGCACTGGTGGTTTCTCGCAGATGCCAATTTCTCAGATCCCATTGTATAAGCATATGGTGCTTTAGTGGAGAAAGGCCCACTCCAACGCGAGTGCAAGGCCTTCACTGAATAAATCATAGGGAGGAGAGCAGCTCCCTGGAGACCCCAACTGGGGCCAGATGCTCTCATTTTGTATGCTTTTCAGCGGTCTTAATAATCTAATAGCTTATAGCATTTTGGGGTTAGGGAGCTAGAACACCTAATCCAATTTTCTTTCTTATGCAGCAAATCAGCTGCTCTCAATTTCTATTCCTCAATTTTCCCTAAGTGTAAAATGGGAATAATAATCTCTGTTCTTTGAGTTCTTTACCACTGGTTCTCTACCCAACTTTGGGTCATGGATCCCTTTGAAAACCTGATGAAAGAAATAGAATTTACTGCCAGCCCCCTGTCCCCGCCGCAACAGCTAACTGCATATACATGAGTCACATTTTGCAAACGATGTAAGAGAATCTCAGACTATTTCAAGCTCATCTGCTGACCCTGCTGTGGCCCTGGACTTAGGGGGTTAAGAACCTCAGTCACGGCAAGGGTCGGGCAAATGGAATGAAATTCCACATGGATCTTATCAGGGACACACAGAATGCCAGGAGAAGAAATGAGGACTTTGAAATGAAATGTTGTTCCCAGTTAGGTGTATCAACTCTACTATGAATACTGGCCTCCGAATTTTTCTTATGCTATGAAATAATTCTATGGCCCAAATGCTCACTGACAGTAAAGAGGGGAAACAGAGGTGGTGGGGAGAGGCACTGACAGCTCTAAGAGCCACAGCGGCACACATCTGAATTAGTCTGCACAACTGTCCGCCTGAGAATAAGCTTACTACATGTCCCTCTTTCCAGTGATCTACATAAATGGCAGAGGTTTCCAAGGTCAGAGAGTTAAACAAGACTACCTTTCCCTGGGGAATTGTTAGTTAGGGAAAGTGCACCAGCACAGAGCTCATGGAGTCTTATATAGTCAGGGAAGACGGAGAAATTTTAAGTCCAAAACAATGAGAGAGGCATTAAATGAGTGAATACTGTGGCCGGCTGACTGAAGCGCCAGCCCAAGTAACACTTAGTAAAGCCCAGAGAGACAGAAGAAAAGACAATGAGGGACAACTCAGGGAGAGACAGAGAAAAGACCCAAAAAGCAAGGGAGCTGGGAAGGCTCCTGTACAGCTTCAGTTTTCGCGCATTTAACCACGAAGCTACGTTATGACTTTGTATTCGAAGCTACTTTTAAGTTTTTGGACAGAACCACCTCCATGGTATTGCTTGTGTTGACCAATTCCTCATTTTAAAAAGGATAATGAGTATCCTCTCACCAGCCTGCTAGTCCTGCATAGATACTGATGATGACCACGATCACAGCTAACATTTACTGACCGCTACTGATAAGCCGGGGGCTGTGCTGAGCTCTTTACAAAAACAGTCTCAGTTAGTTTTTATAACAAGCCTTTGAGAAAGATACTATTATTATCCCCATTTTAAAGATGAGGAAACTGAGGCTTACAGAAGTCACATAACACAGTTATTAGATATTGTAGTCCCCTAACCCCAGAAATCAGGGCTACAACATCTAATTCAAATGTTTTAAAAACAAGAATACACAAGAGTTTATTTTCGTCACTCAGGATCTCAACAGTCAACCAAAGAGAACTCTATTCCCACATGTCTGTGATTGAACTCTGTTGTCATGCTTCTGTGTGGGCCGAGGCAGCAGCCCTGTTAGAGGCACTCAGACACAGGAGAGATGCGTCTGCGCATACACTGCACACCACTGTGTTTGTTGTATGTGCACAAATTGTACACCACTGGGTTCGTGGAGAATAGGAGCTAAATCTATAGTAAAACCAAATCCATCTTATAACAAGGTGCTTAAGGAGATCTTGGTTCTAAGTTGGAAATTTATTTGAACATAAAAAGCCTCCTCAAAATAACTTGTTTAAACAGGGAGTTACACACCCTCCCCACTTTTTGCCTCAAATCTCACTGCATTGCTCATTTAATGTTACCTGAGAGAGACATGTCTTTATTTATTAGCATCTTCACTTGCTCTTTTCTTAGTTCCTGCTGATGAATAAACGATGGCAACAGTGCACACTCTTCTGTATTTTACCTAACGTCACTTCTTTTTAAGTTTCAGCTTCTGGGACATGTGATGTCCAATAGCAGAGCCCGCTGTGGAGGAAGCATTTTGGGTTCACCCCAGTTCTAGAATGCTATGACTTCAAGGACTGACAACCAATAACCATTTTCCCTTGTTCTATATTGTCCTATATATAAAAGCAAGTCACTCTGTCGAATAAAAAGCGGCTTCTTCTAAAGTAAGCATCGAAGCTGCATAACATTTGACTTAGGTTTCCTTATAAATGTTCAAGATGTTGAGACACATAAAAATGCAGCGGCGATTCACAGCCGACAAGTTGTCATACTCTTGAATCCTAAAGGTACAAACCTGGTAGGCAGATACAGGAGATGCAATATAGGGTGTAAGAGAAGTTTGAGTGATCATTCGGTTTGTAGCAATACTGTATGGTGAAGGATAAAATCTAGAACAAACACAAAAGCCTTTATTAAGTCATCCTTTAAAAAGAATAATTCCCGGGACAAATGTCTGATATTTTCCACCTTCACGTTTTCCCTCAAGCCACCATGCATTTATCTTAATGACATACCCGTTCTGTATAGCAGCTGTGGTTGGGTCATAAGTAAGTGTCATTCCAGCCTATGGGAAAGCAAAAGAAACAGAATCACTTACCCACAAGGGCACGGTTTAAAAATTCCATTTCTTAGAGTCATGGCAACACAAAATAGAGATAGTTTAGTAGCATTGGATGAACTCTGACGTTTCCTTTAGACAAACATACCCTCAATATAAGAATTAAGCTCTTTGCGCTGATCCATTCGGTAGTCATTAGCTGTGTGCAGCTATTTAAAGGAAAAATGGAGTCCCCCCAGCTCACTGGCTATATCCCAAGTGGTCAAAGATCCACATGTGGCTTGTGGTTACCACCGGACAGTGCAGACCCTAGAACATTTCCACTGGATGGCACTTCCCTAGACATTCTTGAACCAGTAAGAATTTTACTTTAAAAAAATTCATTGAAAATAAATACAGAGAAATGGCCATCCAATATTTTTAAGCGATTGATTTTTTTTTTAAGAACCTTATTCAAAAGAATTAGACAAAAAAACTCAACAGCAAATATGTTATCTGTTTTAATAACATTTTAGGATAACTTCCAAGTAATTATAAATGAAACCTTTAAGAAACCATGACATTAGGAACATACAAAACAGTTGTGCGTTGCTTATAGCAATTCAAAACGCTCTTTCACTTTACATGCCGCTAACTGGTAAACCTCGCTCTACCCACCACCTATCTGTCCATCTGGAAGGTCATCCCTCTCTTAGCACCGTATCTGTTGGGAAGAGTTTTAAAGTGACAATATCTGGACTCTAAAGTCCTATTTCAGAAGTCTGGCAGCCAGTATGCGGCCGGGGTAACTATTCACATAGGCTTTCATCATCATACACCCGCACTGAAGTCTCAAGAGGGGACTTACAAGTCTCACCTCTCCTTCTCGATGCCACGGTCTTCCATTAGGGATGTATTTGTTTGGGTTCTGCCTCTTCTTCTGTCCTCCGTCCGCAAACTTACACAATAAAGGTTCTGTAGGCGCTGAATAAATGGGGACAAATAATAAAAAACCAGAATTACGTGTGTATGTAGGACAAAATGTAATGGACTCTTTTTCAACAGGAGCAGTGTCCATGCTATAAGGGAATGGATAGAACACGTCAAAGCAAAAGCTTTCTCTTTCTTATCTACTGTTTTTTCTAAAGTTTTTTCTTTCTTATCTACTGGTGAGGAAGACAGTACAGAAAATATATGAGTTACTATTTTCAAACAGGAGTGTAATGAACACATCTGAAGAGCTATTCGGAGGAATCAAAAGAAACCCTGGATCCATTTCTGTACTTCCTTTAAAAAAAAAAAAGATTTTATTTATTTATGTATTTGAGAGAGCGTGCATGAGTATGAGCAGCGGGGTGAGGCAGAGGAGGAAGCAGACTTCCTGCTGAACAGGCAACTCGAGCCCCGGACCCTGGGGTCACAACTCCAGAGGGAGGCAGACACCCAACCAACTGAACCACCCAGACCCTCGCCTTTGTACTTCTTTATGTGCAGACACACTTGTTTTCAGTTTTGCTGATTCATCTCCAAATGTAAATAAGATTTTGTTACCCTTCCCTCCTCCAACTTTAAAATGCTCCCTTAGTGTCCCATCATCATTCTTCAAAGAGGTCTTCACTTACCCCAGGAGAAAACAATTTTCCCTTTACATTGCTTACACCATATTTCAAAAAAATTTTTAAAATTTTTATTTGTATTTTTATTCATAGCCATGAGAACAACTTGGCAGTCTGGTGATTTGTTTGGTGTCGGTCTCCCCTCTGGTGTGTAAGCTCCATGGGGGCAGTGACATTTGCTTCACCTGTCACTTGTGTCCCCAGTGCATGTTGTAGGTGCTTGTTGATCTAGGCTGAATGAATGAATGAATACCAATAGGTCTCATTTCCTTATCTGTGGGGTACAGCCTTGAAGACAGCTGTTGTAAGAAAGGCAAAACACCTGCCCGCGCTATTTAAAGTTTTTTTCTGTGCCTTTAATCATTCCTCTTGGGGCTGCTTTACTATATATTCACGTTATAAAATGCTCTGAAGAACAGCTCAAGAAAGTCACACGGAAAAGCAAAAGATGCAGAGACTCTCACATACGGATACACACTCATTAGTTAAGAAGAAAAAAAGGTGGGGAGGGGGAGGGGTGATGGTATGGTAGTTCACCCCGGACTTTTCATTTTCCTTGCTTTTCCATAATGGAAAGAGCAGTATATTCCTGAAGGGGGTGCATATTTCTGTAGGTTTCCAGTTAATGTAATAAAGGCAATCACACCTTCCTGTCTGGTTCTCACATTCTGTCCTTTGTCTTCTGTTGGAACTGTGATTACTACTTTCAAGCTCTGTTTCAAAGTTAAATAACCAGGAAGAGAAAAATATTACTTGTGGAAAATTTACTCCTTTCTCCTTTGCCTCTTATTATCCTAATTCATCTCTTATTTTATATCACTGTTACCCACCCACTAATGACAGGGTGGAAGCAATAGTGCCTCTCAACACTTCTCTGCCAAAAAACAAAACACAACAAAAAACCCAACTGTAATTCCTTCTCAGCGAGCCGTCTAGGCTGTTGCTTGGCATGCCTTCCTCCTCTCCCTGGTGTGAACCAGGCCAGAGGGACGGGCTGGAATGTGAGCTCACTTCCGAAAGGCAGCTGTACTACTGGAACCAGGAGGTGAGAGTGCACATGTCAGGTGTCTGGTGAGAATACCAGGGAGCCTTGGCCCCTACCTCTGTTTACCTTCTGACTCCCACCACCCCCAGCCCTTCCTGAACAGGGAACTTCCATTTAAGGCAAATGGGTGCGAAGGAAGATACACAGGGGCCGAGTCCTAGCCTGAAGATGAATTACTCTGTCTTTTCAGAGTAATTCAGAGTAATACCTTTTTCCGAGTAAAAAGGTACCAACTTTTGGAAATACCTGCATCCACCAACAATGTCCAAGGTAAAGGAAGTGGATGCAATGAAGCAAAAGGGCTTTCTCATCAGTGAATGATGCTTTTAATTTTACGACGGGGCCATCTGGGAACAGGTGGAAATGAGGGCCAGGAGAACACAGCTTTCAGGTAGAAGGGAGGGATAATGGGCAAACCCGCCTGAGCGTTAGGACCGTTCTTCTGCCAGACTTGAGGATGTCCCACCTTGATATCTAAGGACAAACAGAGAACTCAGAGAAGCCAAGAGCTCACTCTTTACGGATCTATAGGTGCTTATGGTATTGAATATTTTCTCCAGTGACACGTTTTATAATGTTTAGCCCCCACAATCTTGGAGGGCAAGAGAATATAGTAAATTCTGCAGTGTTAGCATTTCATGGGACTTCACTTTGAGGAGACAGCTTTATCTAGAGGCATTGTGAAGACCCACTCGTTGACGGAAATTAAACATTTTTCAGAGTCTCCTTGACAAGTGAGTAATGCAAATGCAAACACTTTCCTCCCTTAGCATCATTTCTTCCAGAGAAAGAAGGCAACTAGGTTGGACAAATTCTGTGAGTTCACTACAGGCTGCTGAAGCGCCACATTCGCTCAAAGGCCACGTGTCCCCATCTGTGGTAAGGAGCTGCCACATTATCATTTTTCTAGACCATGCTCTGTCCAAAAAAAAAAAAAAGCCATCTTATGAAATCATAAAGCCTGCTAAAAACATGCAATGATGAGGTAAACAGTGAGGAGGCAAATCAAGTGAGCGATGACACGTTTGCAGACACATCACTCAAATGAAACAAATGGAGCAGGATGTAGGTGAATCAATCAAAAACGAATTATATTTACTACATGATTTTGTGCTAACGTTAAGATAGTTTCCTCCCTCTAAGAGCAAAAAGGTACTGACTTAAAACAGTAGGATATTGCAGGTATCCTGTATCTTAGGGAAGCAAGTTTCTCTTTTTAAAGAATTACTGCCAGGGGCACCTGGGTGATGCAGTAGGTTGGGTGTCTGACTCTTGGTTTCAGCTCAGGTCATCATCTCAGAGTCATAGGGTCGAGCTTCACATCAGGGTCCATGCTCAGCAGGGAGTCTGCTTGTGATTTTCTCTCCCTCTCCCTCTGCCCCTCCCACTGGTACATTTTTCTCTTTCTAAAAGAAATCTCAAAAAATAAAAAAAAAAAAGGATTATAACCAATTGAAATGAGAGTTTTTTTTTTTAAAGATTTTGTTTTATTTATTTGTCAGAGAGAGAGAGAGAGACAGAGTGTGTGCAAAAGCAGAGGGAGAGCAGCAGGCAGAGGGAGAAGCAGGCTCCCTGCTGAGAAAGGAGCCCAACACAGACTCGATCCCAGGACTCTGGGATCATGACCTGAGCCAAGGCAGACACTTACCTGACTGAGCCACCCAGGTGTCCTGGAATGAGAGATTTTTTACATAGTTGTTGGCTCCTTGTTTTAGGAAAGTGGGAGTGCCCCAGTATTCCATGTGAGGCAAAATAAAATTCAAATAGCTTCTTCCCTCTGTTAAAATTCTCTTTGGTCTACTTAGCAGCTGAAACTTTTATTGAGTGCCTACTATGTGCAAGGTATAGTGTTAAGAACTAGGGTTATAGTTGCAGATAAAATATGGTCTTAGTTCATAGGAGCTTTTGCAATCTAATGAGAAGGAGAGTGTACAAAATCTTACGAAACCACATTTAGCCATTTATAGGATAGAGCACTGTTTTGAGACATGCCTGTTGTGAATAAAAATGCCTCCCAGAACCAAAATACTTTTGATACTGAGACAGCTGTGTTTCTTTTACAGTTTACCTGGTACTTCATGTACCTGAATGGCATTATGAGAAACATTTATCCTTGTAAATTCTTGATATCTGATTTACTACACGAATTGTACCACCATGTGCTCTGGGAAACAACTATGTCAAGATTTCTTTAAGATACTTATATTACCATTAAGCTGAGCAAGGGTTAGAGGATTTCAGTTAGATTTCTGAACTGAAGGGCGCCTAGGTGGCTCAGTCAGTTAAGCATCTGCCTTCAGCTTAGGCTGTGGTCCCAGGGTGCTTGGATCAAGCCCCATGTTGGGCTCCCTGCTTGGCGGAGACCAGATCTGTGTCATGGCTCACCTATTTTTAAGTATGTGGGAGACAGTTAGAAAATAAGAGTTGCTTATTTGATTAGCGTATTCTGTGGCTTACTTCAAAGCAGACCAAAAGTCTTTAGAGTTTATGTTTTGAAGCCTACCACACAGGTCCCAGGTTTTAGACGGAGATGCATGGGATGCCGTTTTGTTCTACACATCAGATCCTTTAGGTGGCCTCCTTGGCTGTTCTTTTTAGAAGGAACATACCAAGAAGAAAAGGACGTGAAGAAAAGGAAGCACTGCGAATATCAGTAATGACTATGATCAGTAGGTAAATCTGGCCATATTAACTTCAAAAAATTAACATACAATAGTCAACCCTTATCTTTCATATGGTCAATTTTCTGGATTAGCAATTCTTCACCTTATTGTGCAAAACAGTAATTGCTAAGAGTCCTAACAAATGATCTGTGCCTCAAGATATATTCCTGGATTAAAGGGATACAAAAATTTTATCAAACTACTCATAATCAATTGATTTTGTCAAATACGCAGAGTATTCACAGTTGAAATCCCCCTTAATTAATCACCATCTTTTGGGCTTGTAAAGTGTAGGCCTTGAACGTCTTGCGAAATCTTTCAGGTCAAATTCTCTTCTTTATTACCCAAGACAGAAAAGTTCCCTTCTCGTTCATCAGAACCAACAGGAACGTGTAATTCTGAAAGTGTAAGTGCTTTGTATAACCTTCAGCAGACAGAGCCACAAATGCAAACGCTGATCTGGTATTTGTTGGCACCTCTTAAGAGCCAACTAAAGTGATGGCATTGTAGGATTCTCCAACATGCCCTCAATAGGGCTTCATGAGGGGGGTGATCTTTTACCAATGCCTGACTTTGTGGCCCTAACAATCCCTTGTAAGGGACTGTGAGCTTATATGGGTGATGCCCATGCTGAGTCACTTCACATCTCTGCCATCAAGTTGGCTTCTCATCTTCTGAAGCTCGAACTCTGTAATTATTTAGGCTCAAATGTCTTCCCTTGATACCCACACTAGAACTTCTAGCCTGCTTTGACTACCCACCGTAGCTCGTATATGCCCTTGTGGAAGCCTTCCTCTCCATCTAATCAAACGGCTCAGAGGACTACAGTTCTCTGTAGCTTGTAACCAAGTGGACCTTCTCTTTCCTGTATTCTAACAGCTGGAGAAATTGCTACTTCCAAACTCCCATTTTTCTAGTTAAGCAGTATTTATCCTAATCAACATTCTGTAAAATGTGAACTGCCCTCGATAGAAGCTTTCCCATCAGTTGTGGAAAACCAGCCACTCAGCAACTGTAATTAGCTTTCTTTCTGATAATGCTGCCTACTTTCAAAATTCCTCAACTAACAACATGCAAGGGACTATATGGGGCTCTTTAAAAATTTTGATGTAGGGATCCAATACATTCTATCCGTTTTTTGCGTGCACGACATCACTTCCTTTTTAGCCTCCTTTGTTTTTAACCCAATCCTGCACCAGCGAGAGCTACAGCTTCTCTCCACGGATGCCTGTGCCCTCCTCCTTCCTCTCCTGATCCTTACAGAGCGGTTCCATCTCCCGCTCAGCTTTACCTGCCAGTAAAGTAATGATTTAACAACAGTAAAATCAGGTTAAATAAAAAACAAAAATACAATCCTTCCCCTTCACTCCAACTTAAATATTTTAATGTTCTCTATTTACTGCTTTTCTCAGTCTTTTTCATATTTGCAACAATAGGTCTTCTTCTCCCACAGTTTACATTGTGGACTTTCCCTAGCTGGTTACAGAATCTTTTTTTTTTTTTTTAAGTGGTTACATAAGGTTCTGTTTGAAATGGGATTATGGATAGTTTCTTTGTTATTATAACTAACGCTGTATGAACATCTGCGTGTATATCTTATTTATCTCTTTAATCCCAGTGCCAACTGCTAAATTGGTGGTCAGACTGTATGGTAATTAGAACACTGGCTCTGGACTAGTCTCCCTGGTTTAAAATTTGGCTTTGCCCTTTATTACTTCATGACTCCAGGCAAATTATTCAATGTCTGAGGTTTCATATCTGTGGGATGGGGATAGTAATTGTACTTATTTCAGAGGTTGTTACAATTAACATATAAAGTATTTAGAACAGCCGAATGCACATCAACTGTTGCTACTATACTATGACAGCAGAAAAAACCTCAAATTTTTGATTTATGGTTCTTCCTCTTGTCTTTGAATTATTAAGATAAATTCTTGGGAGAGGGACCTCTGGTTTATAAGAGTTATAAACATTTTTAGAGCCTGGCCTGTTTTTCATGGAATTTGATTTTGTGAGATTTTAACAAGCTGGCTAGGGTTGCCGCCTTGGCTTCACACACAATGAAGAAATGTTCAAGTTGTAGTTAAGATGAAGTTACTGGCAAACGCCTTTGAGAAAACTGTTTCATAGTACACTTACATCTCCCACCCAAGGTCCTCAGGCTTTCATAAAATTTTACTCTGCTCGTTATTGTTCCTCCCTGGCAGAACCCGATAGTGAAAAGGTGTCAAACCGATCTGAGGAACCTGCCTGCAGGCTGGGTGTGATGGGCGGGGACGAGAACTGCCCCAAGGCGGCCCCAGCACAGGGCTGACCGGGCACTCCAAGCGTCTGAGGCTGAAATGCTGGCACATTTCCAGTTGTGATTCCCTTGTGACTTTTTAAAAAGTAGACTTACCCTCCTTGGTAGATAATGAGTTTGCATTTGAGATCTACAGGACAGCCCTCCCCCACTGGCCACACGTGAGCGCTCGAGCGTTTTCCACAGCAGCCATTGCTCCTAGGAGTGCAGCCCCTGGAGTGTCGGTCTCAACACGATGCACGTTTAGACTCTGCTGCATGTACACAATGGGTAAGGGAGACAGGACCACATCGCAGTCCCAAAGGTGTGATCACATCGTCCTGAAGGTACCAGGAGCATCACGCATGTCTTCAAGTGTTTGTTTTATCCTAGAGCTGCCAAATTTTTTTTTTTTTAAACAGAGGAACCGTGCTTTAAGAGAAATGTTCAAGGAACAACATGGCCAATAAACACCCTTGAAAGATTTCCAGTCTTTTTGCTAGAGTCAATTTTTCCTCTAAACATGACCTTTTCTGCTTCCTGGCTTTCGACAATGCCCTAATAATATCACCTATGGACAGAGAGTTAGAAAACGGGGGCAAGAGTAGTTTTCAAGCCTTGCTGGGCATATATCCAGTCTGCAAAGTCCGAGTAACACAGAAAACAGATGTCAAACAAGCGGAGGTCTTTGGCCAGAGCTGGCTAGCAGTTACGCACTTCACTGGCGGTCCTCCACGACAGACAAAGCTTTGGGCTCTGGCAGAATGGTACCAGTGCAATACTGAGAATCTAATGACTCACAGGTCGCTGATGAGACACATTTTCTTTTAAAAATTGTCTGCCCTTAGCACAGAGGAACTTATTCAGACTCCAAGAATGTCATGGAGAGGAACAGAAAGATGGATAATCCCACTTCCTCCTGTAACACTGAACACACATGCGGACTTTGTCTACGTGTATGTGTGCGTGCATGCACATGCGTGTGTCCACCCATGCCTGTCTCCCGCATAGGCAAAAACAGCAGGCACAGGGCAAGCAGCTCTAGGACAGTTCCAGCTAACATGCCAATGTGATTATTAACTAATCTTCTCAAAGATCGTATTCTCTTTCAGGCAGGTACAGGAAGAGTCATTTTTTTAGAAGAAACCCTGAATCATGACCATGAGTGACAGTGTTTTTGCTTTGGGCATGTCTCCTAATTTGGATATCTGTTCTAACGAACTATAACTTCCCATCCCTTGTTACTATCATTCACTGTGTGGAAAACCACCACTCTACTATTTCTCCATAACAGAATTTCTATTAAGCAAATATTAAGTTATTTTAAACCTCTATGGAATTCACCTAGATTGTCTTACAGAGTAGTCACTGGTTCTTTTACCCTGACTGGGGACCTTCCAAGCAAATCTGATTTACTGCAAACCAGATGGCACTCAAAACCAAGACAAAAGGGGCGCCTGGGTGGCTCAGTTGTTAAGTGTCTGCCTTCAGCTCAGGTCATGATCCTGAGGTCCTGGGATCAAGCCCCACATTGGGCTCTGTGCTCAGGAAGAAGCCTGCTTCTACCTCTCCCACTCTCCCTGCTTGTGTTCCCTCTCTCGCTATCTCTCTCTCTCTCTCTGTCAAGTAAATAAATAAAATCTTAAAAAAAAAAAAAAAAGCAAGAAAAAGAACCAGACAAATCCAAATAAAGGACAATGCATCTACATTTTCAGGGAAAAAAATGAGAGATTCTATGGGAAAAGATACAAGGAATGGCCTCATGGGTAGTTTTTTTCCCAACACAATCCATTATGTATATTTAAGGAAGATCCTGCTAGAAGAACAGCCTCTTCGAAGACATGGTTAACATCAGGCACAAAAGCACAAGATTTTTAAAAAGCAATTTCAGAAAAGAGATTGCATGAGAAACTGATGTGGATTTTCAGAGAGCTTTTACAAGCACCTATGACATTATGTACTGGGCCCCAGGACAGGGTGGGGTGTGTTTGGCAGCGGGGGAAACCCAGCCGCTCCGCTCTGGAATGAAAAGAGCATGTTGGCAAGAGGGTGGGTGGCCCACGAGATGTGACACCTCCTGCTCAGCCACTGAGAGGCTTTCTTAAGATTATTCCAGTGAAGATGAGTTCAGGGTTCAGTTTGTTCAATTTCATAAAGTATCTTTTTGGGGAGTTGTTTCTAATGTGGGTTTCTCTTCTGTTCTCGGCTTCAATGTCACAGGCAAATTGCCAGTCCTGCCAGAATCTGAGCACTCTGACGGAAACCATCCTGGATGATTCTGCTTAGGCCAGCCACACAGCGCGCCTCGTTGACAAGACCATCCTCTGACTGCATTTATGAGATGTTATGTCTGCTTGGAAATGAACCTACCTTATTTAAAGTGGAGGTTCATTCAATTGACCCTGGCCTGACAGTACTTTTTTCATCTGGTTCTACTGAAAATACTATATACATTCCATGAAGAAACCTATGATGTGGAGTCACCAGTCAGGTAATTGGAGAGCACGGCATCTCATCAGCAGGCTGGTTAAAGAAAATTCTCCTATTAGGTGTACACAAAAAGGAGGGGGGGATATCCAGAGAAGCTGAAGACCATTTCAAATTCTGTTGCGGTTCCCAAATCCGCTTGGGACTTATTCTGGGGAAAAGTTGGTTTCCCTGCAACAGTGTGCTTCCAAGGCCTGCATTATACATTTCAAACCCCGGCCGAAAGGCGGTTCAAACTTGCTTATATGCAAGGAAGTATCCAGAAAAACCCTCAAAAGAGCCATGATTATTGTGACGAGCCTCCATGAAAAATGCTCTTGGAAACTACTTGGTAACCTCTGTTGTTCTAGGGCGAAGCACGAGCTTTCTGTGCCTAGCACAAAATTAAAAATCAAACAGTCTCCGCTGCCAAAAGAACTTGCAGTCTAGCTGGGAACTAAGACTAATACACAGACAAAATCATGAAACATTAGAAAATGGCATAAAATTAAGTTCTGCTTCAGAACAAAGAGAATGGCCTGACTGCACACCCCTAAGCAGAGATTCTCTTGAGGCAGAAGGACTCTGTTTCTTACAGCTGTCACTTGGCACAACTTGGGAAAAACTGTTCTCTACTAGTTGCAAAAGTACAGAGAATCCTACAATCCTTTACGTGGGGTTTGGAAATCAACGTCTTCTTTCCCTTGAATAGGTATGACCAATAGTCTTTAAACCTACTTCAAAGCAAATAGTTATATGAATCAACCACGAAGCCCTTTGGAGAAAAAAGGAAACTGTTCGACTCCATCTGTGACACCCTGAGATCTACTTCATTCAGGAAACGGGCAGATCTTATCGCGTCTCAGACTGATACAACATCAAAACGACTGCGTGCGGGGGATGTTTCTCCTCCTCGAACTTTCCCTGCTGTCCACAAAAATGAGCTGAGAAAACCAAGCGGTCACTGGTGGTAGCCGCGCAGCCCTTCTGAGGGACTAACACCACGGGGTCCCGACACGGATGACATGGGGAAGTGAGGAGGACACCAGGAGTCAGCTGTGCACACGTGTTAACCGCAGAAGGCCCCACAGTGTCGGTCTGACAGAAAGCTCCCTCGTAGTAAATTTCTCTCTTGTCTTTACTTGGTTGGAGGGTAAAGACATCGCTATTTTCCTTCAACTCAAGTGCTGTTGACAGGAAAACAAAACCAACTTAAAAAACAACAAGGAAGCTCTTGCACAAGGTTGGTTTCCATGGAATGGTGCACTTCCCAGTCTTGGATGGGAGGATCCAGACTCGCGCCTGCAGGCGGTTCAAGGTCACACGTAGCCCTGCAAATCGTGCGTGGGCTTAGCAGTCCGAGATGAAGCATGGGCTGTGGAGTTGGATATACTTACAAACGGGTTCTTCTATGCCATGAGACTAAACTGGGTACAGAGAATTACAGTAAATCTCTGATCATAACCCCCAGCCATCCAGTGAAGGATGAAACCCTGGAACTACAGCAGAACAAACACCGAACACCAGTCACCCACGCGCAGCCTGGCACATGGGGGAAAACGGAAACGTCTTCTGGACTGTGGTCAGCCACTAGCCTGCTAGCGCGTGAACACGTAGTACTGTCTGGGGGAATAGTGGAGGGAAGTTTATACAAAACCCACAAACGTTTATCATTGCTTAGTACAGCTGATGTACTGCACTAGGATGAAAAAAGCAAGATGGGAAACAATTTCTGTCTTCAAGGAGCTCCCAGTTGAGTTAAGCAACCCATGTGGCCATGTTCGGTGCTGGGATACAGGTGCTGTGCGCACAGACCGACTGGGCCAGGGGAGGCTCTGGTGGGGGAGGCAAGCCTGGAACCCAGTCTTGGAGGGTGAGGACTAGAGAGCTGGGTTAAAGGGAACTGAAGGGCACTAAGCTGGAAACCAAAGGAGAGAAATCAGAGAGGAACGGAGCAGCACGGTGTGCTTGGAATATATTCGTAGTTTGGTCCTAGGGGAGGACACACCGTGGGGCAGAGAACAGAGGGAGAGACAGGACTGAAGAAGCAGGCAAGAGCCCTTTCACCTCTGGCCTTCAATATCATTTCCAGGAGCCTGGGCTTTTTCCTTTATGAGAGCAGGGGGACTTGGAGCAGGAAAGTGACACAGAGATCTACATTTCATCAAACTCTCTGGCCACAGTCAGGGCAAGTATCTGGAGAGGAAAGGCTAGTGATCAGGCAGGCAATTATGAGCCGGCCGTAACGGCCTCAGGGAGAGATCTGGGGCTAAGCTAGGCTGTGGTAGGAGGAATGGTGGGGAGACGCGTTGGTCTACAAATTATCAAGAGGAAAAAAGGTAAGGACTTGCATGATGGAGGGAGGGAGGGGAAGAGGGAGCCCAGGGTGATCTGCCCTGCGTTTCCAATTTGAGTGCTTGGTTGGGTACTGGTCCCACTAACTGAGAAAAGGACAACTGGAAGAGGAGCAGGATCCGATGGGGGAGGAGGGGGTGCTAGTTTTGCTTTGGAGATGATGGATGTATGGTGACTGAGACCAGGCAGCCTGATGCTCAGGGCAAAGCCAGGTTGGGAGACGAGTGTCTCTGAGTTGTATGAAGGTACATACTACTGGAAACCTTGAGAATATACATCTATACTAGAATTGTGAGCCAGAAGTGGGATTCAGGGAAACAGCAACAATTAAGGAGTAGAAAGAAGAAACAAGCCCATAGAAGAGAAGAAATTAACGCAGGATGGGAAGAAAACAGGGGACGCAGAGGTCAAAGGAGGACATGTTTCAGAGATGGGTAAGGGACCAGCAGTATCTAGTACACCAGACAGACAGTTTCTGAAAGAGAGGGAAGTCTCCAAATTGGGATAACCAGGAGGTAAGTGTTAGTTGAATTGTGTCCCCACTACCCCCACCCCTCCCCAGAACAGCTGAGGTCCTAACCCTCAGTAACTCATAATGACAGAAGAGGACCTTATTTACAAACAGGGTCTTTAAAGTTAAAAAGAGGTCATTAGTGTGGGCTCCGATCAAATGACAGGTGTCCTTGTAAGAAAAGGGAAAGATGGACATGGAGACAGACATGTGCAGAGGGAAGATGGTGTGAAGAAACACAGGGAGAAGATGCTCATCTACAAGCCAAGGACGGAGGGAGGCCGGGAACAGTCTCCCTCCATCCCTGCCAACACCATAATCTTGGACTTCGAGTGTCCAGAACTGAGACAACAGTATTTCCATGGTCTAAGCCCCCCAGTTTGATACTTTGTCACAACAGCTCAGCAGACTAATACAGTTTACCATGTGAGACACAAGAAGGAGAAGTCACGCAGGGGAGGGTGAGGTGTGAACGGAAGACAGAAATGGGGACAACGCTTTTAAAAGGGTTACGTGAGAAGGGGCTAGAGAGGAACACAGGGTTTTAGTTTTAGTTTCAAGATACAGAGACCTGAATGATCTCAAACACAAATGGATAGATTTTTCTAGTAAATTATCTGAAATTTAAAATGTGCTGGCATAAAGTAGTTCATAGTTCTATTCACTGTGTTCTGTGACTTAAAAAAAATGTCTATTGTAGTCACAGTCACAATTTTTGTTCCTAGTATTGTTGTTTATTTGTGCATTTTCTTGCATTTCTCTACCAATTAGTCATGCCAGAAATCTGTTGTTGTTGAAAATAAAGGTTTTCAGCTTTGTTGGGGGAAAAAAAAAAATAAAAGCAAAAGACATCTGAAATCGCAGGAGAGGGAGGGGATACCTGGCAGAGCAAGGTCCTGAGGGTATGTGATCAAGACCACAGCTTGGGATCCCTTGTCCTTGAGACTTTAGGGAAGGAGGGCTACAAGAATGGGGTTGGGTTGGTCTCTCTCTTTGTTGGGAGTAAACAGGAAATTGATGGTGTTTCCATCTGGTGATCTCAATTTTATTCATCAAGTGAGAAGTGAAGTCATTTGCTTAGAGTTGAGAGGGGGTTAAGGGTAAACTGAGCAGGCTGGGAGGGGAGACTGCAGCCGGGGAAGGATGAGAAAGCTGACTGAGGACCAGTGATGTTGAGGGTCTGGTCAAGCTGGAAACATTTACAGCCTGGATTTAACAGGAGCTGAGAAGGTGCCTGCTGTAGAATTAATCCAGGCTTAGCATTCTGTGAGGCAGGTGTGACCAAGGGTTGGGGTATAAGACAGTGAGGATACTGCTAAAATGGAGACCAGATTTGGTGGGGACAGAAAGTAAAGAAGTACCTACCCCCTTTGAATTTCGGATCAGGTTTAGTGGGAGCCAGTGTGATCTGGGAATGAAAAGCTCCTGAGGTGTGGTGTTCTTGGGCATGACAACACAAGGCCGGGCCATGGGAGGAAGTGGTTACCATGGGGTGGACAGAAAGGCCGCAGGGACTGAGGTTCAGGTTCTGTAAGGGGTGCAGGGTAACACATGCTGAGATCTTCCACAAGAAAGGCAGGAGCTAGGGGGCGCCTGGGTGGCTCAGTGGGTTAGGGCCTCTGCTTTCGGCTCGGGTCATGGTCTCAGGGTCTTGGGATAGAGGCCCGCATCGGGTGCTCTGATCAGCAGGGAGCCTGCTTCCTCCTCTCTCTCTGCCTGCCTCTCTGCCTACTTCTAATCTCTGTCTATCAAATAAATAAATAAAGTCTTAAAAAAAAAGAAAGAAAGAAAGAAAGGAGCTGGGGTGGAGAGGAGCATGGCCCTCAAGAAACAAGACTGCACACCAGATTTACTGAGGCTGGTGAGTGGTGGGAGAAGCAGGTCTGGGGATGGGCCCCTGTATCAGAGAAGGAAGGGCTTCTGAGTTCCTGAGAGGACACACCCTCCCTCCCACTGGCATGGCTCCCATTCATATTTAAACACTCGATGTCTGGGAGAAGTGCATCTTCAAGTCTTATTTGTAGAACCAAAGAAATAAATTTTAAGAGCTAGATGAGGGGTTTTTGGCTCTTGATACATCAGAAGTGCTAAAATTATACATATATTACATAAAAGATTACTGGTAAAATTTTAGACAGACAACATACCAGAAACTCCAGGTGGTGTCTTTATGAACTTTCCATTAAAATGACCAATAACGGCTTCACACTTCTCTGTTGATTCCATCCTATTCATCCATCAAAATAAAACACATATTTAGAGATCTCTTAATTTCAGATTTTGTTTTGTGCATGTGAATACATTCTTATACGCTACAGGAGAAAAATGAAACCTAGCAAAAATGTGAATCAGAAAAAGTGGGCTTATCCTATCTTTTCTGTTTTATGTGTACTTCTATAATGAAATGAAAACTGATATCCACAGAGTACCTTCTGAATCATAAAAGAAATAAATTATATCCAGAGTGTTTAATATCAAGCATATCAAATGTGTAACTTTTTTCTCCTTGTTGGAGAACTGGCGATCCATACATGATAGCTCTGCTGGTCGTGATACAGAATTGAAACAGAACTGCCAGTTCAAAATACAAGTGGATTTACTGCTGCCAGAATATTTTGAAGATGGCCTTTCCTTTCACACATTCACAAAAGGACAGACTCAGAAGTCCTGGTAAGAACGAATGAGAATCTCAGGATACTCCTTATACGGTTTTTACATTAGCTCTAGGTATAAAATTGAATTAGTGACGTTGGCTATGTACTCTCTTTGTCTTCTTGGCTTCAGAGGAGTAATTAAAGGATTGAGCCTAACTTTACAATTTATTCTACACCTGCAGGTGGCTAAAAACCCTTGAGAAACATTTCAAGGGAATTACATTATTTCGACTTGTTTTTTTTTTTTTTTTTAATGGAAGAAACACTGAATAATCTATTCAAAATGCACCTCACTCCTGGACGACCCGGAGAGTTACATCTTGGTTTTAATGGGTAGTAATAGTTTTAAAAAGCAACAGAATTTAATTGGGTTCCATCTTTGAATACAAAAGGAAACTACTTGATCTGCTTCAGAACACCCACAGAGGCGATGATTTTTAGCGGGTGCTGAGCTTTCATTGTTTCCCTGGATCCTTTTAAACAATTAAGTGTACACTGGAAATGCAAGTTTTGGTGACTTTCCACCTGTAGAAATTTTAGTTTTATCTTAAAATTATCTGGGCTAAAAAGAAAGAGCGATCAACTAAAAGCCAGAAGAACCCAAGTACTAGACTTTGCTCATTACTTGGCAGTCTGGTGACAACGGAAACATCTCTTCTTTGACTTGACTTTCTTATGCGTAAAATAGTGAACAAAGCTGCCTTTGTTGATTTCCCAGGTCCCTGGGAGATGTGATTGTCATCATATCAGATGTTGTATATAAAAGTAAAATACCAGCAATTTTTCTTCCAAAATCAAAGTCAACATATAGACATTATCTGTTCCTGCACAGCCGAACAGGTCCCTGAATAATGGAAAGTCAGTTTTTATATATGGGCTTATAGATTAGAACTATGTCAAAACTCAAAGCACTTCGTGTTTGAGATTTTTCTTTCAGAAGCAAAATTAACCATTATATTGAAGTATCCTTTCCAGAGAAGAAGGGATAAAATTAAATTGGAAGAAGTGAGGACACTCTAGATAGACGGGTCACATTTTGCTCCTTAACAAAGAAAAAAAAATCTGAAGCAAATTATAAAATGTTACAACTGGTGTAGCAATTGGTGGTTAGAGAGGTGTCCTATCATTGTCTTACTTTCTGAATGATTGATATAATCTAACTCATTGACTTTATTTATGATGAATCAAATTTCCATCAAATGAGAAAAGCCATACTGATTTATTTTTGAAATTCAGGAGCCTGTGATGGTTATTTTTAAGAAGTTATAGGCATCCTGATTTAATTCATCAAAACATTAAGGACACATATTTTCAAAACTATTACTCGTGTGATATTTCCTTGCCCTGAGTCACCAAATATTTAGTGTATTCAGGTTCAAGAAGCCTAATGAACGTCCGAAAGATCTGGAAAAAAAAATACAAACCAATATTTACACATTTAAATTCATAGTGCAACTGGTTCCCATAACCCTGGCTTAAATTCTCTCTTCTTGCTCAACTTTAATTTTGCAGGAAACTTGGCCAAGCTCTCGTCATTGCCATAGTAAAGCTAAAGCAGCGTGCTTACCTAGCAAAGCCAACACCTCGACTTGTGCCACTGGAATCCCGTAGTATCCTTGTAGAAATCACTTGTCCAAATGGTTTGAGCATATTTTCAAGTTCTTGCTCATCCATGGACAGTGGCAGATTAGAAATATATAGGTTAGTAGGATCTTGTTCCTGTTGCTAAAACAGAACAGAGAATTAGCCATTAATTTCCAACTAAGTTGAAATACGGATGTTAACACACCTACTTTGAGCCACTCTCTTGGCTCAAGTCCCTTTAGAGTGCTACCTAGAGCAAGTATGGGAGCTACAGAACACCCAAGTCACCTTGCACACTTGAAAACAGTGTCCGAAGCTTGGGCAATCTGTGCAGGTCGGGCATGATTCTGCCAAGCCCTTCTCAGCCGATTTGGAAGTGTCACTGCTGGCCCGTGCCGGGGAGCTGGAGAGAGTGCCCTCATGGAGCCACACTCTCAGCTGTTTGCAGCGCTCCCAAAATAACCAAGCTCTCCTCTGCAACTATTTTTAGGAGTCCATTTCAGGCACACGATTGCACAGAAGGCTATTACTGTCAATAGTTCAATCCAGAGAGACACAACAGATTCTGGAACAAGTCATCTCAAGTCCGGCGGGGCTCTGTCCCAGTTCCCCTCTGCTCCACGGCAGGTCCTTACTACTCACTTCAAAGCTCTGATCACCCATGCGGAGAGGAGAGCCCCGAAATGAACAAAAACAAGGGAACTCAAAGCCATATAAAATGATAAACTCCAGGCAGAGCAAACTTTAGAATCAGCAGAAGGGTGAACTCAGGAGTAGGTGGGGGAGGGTAGTACATCTTTGCTACTCAAAGAATGATCCAGGGCCAGCAGTGCCAGACCAACAGACCCAGTCAGAAGCTGCATTTTAATCAGATTTCCAGGTAAGTCATATGCATATAAAAGTTCCAGAAGCAATAATTAATTAGATCACTCCCCAGTCACCTTTCCTTTGGTGAGACAAAATCAGCTGAAACCAAAGATATGCAACTGAATTCTCTGAGAACCAGTAACTGCTATGCACATTTACTGAGAGTACAGTGTTAAAGCATCAGAGAAAAAGCTTATATGACAACTGGAATATTTTCTGACCAAGTCAAAATTCACTTCTGCAATTGTGAAGATTAGAATAGTCTTAAATCAGGCTTTCCTTTGATCTTATTAACCAACTATACCTTTACATATTGAGCTATGCAGGCTTATGATTTTTCTTTAATAAGCACTATTAGTAAAGTCATTAACTGAGGTTTCAGCATTAGGCAATAGAACAGCACACTCATTATATTTTAGATTTTCAAAATGCACAGTACTTTAAAAATATATGAGAGGCATATGCGTATTTGAATTGTACAAAGTCTCTACTTTCAAATTTATCCTGTTGTTAATTAAACCTGAAATGAAATCTGTCCTTTTATATAATCTGCAAGTAAAAGTGCATATTGACCTTTCATACTATACTTACCTGGTAAGATTTAAAATAACAGCCTGGTATCCTAGGAAATGACAAATGCCTTGGTATTTCCAAGCATTTGAGATATCAAACCCAGAGAAACTATGGGCAAAAAGTACTGTCCCTCTGACCTCCCGCTTCTGACTTCTGACAGAGGGCGGCAGCACATCACCAGGCCAGTCCCAAAGGGGTGCAGCAGAGGCTCCAGGCCCAGGTGTCTTGGGATGTGGCAGGGGAGGGGGGGACCCAAGAAAAGAATTTTTCAAATGTTCAATAGTAAGCCGAATACTTAACTTCATTAACCCTTCACAGACTAAACAAAACGGTAACTATCTTCGCTTTTAGCTGAAATGAGATCCGTTCAATGTGGAACAGCTGATTACCTTATGCTGAACAAAACCTATCTTTATACCTTTAATGTATAAAAATTGGAAACTGATTTAATAAATGCAAAACACTAACAGATAGCATGTTTGAAAATATAAAGAAAAGCAAAACGGTCTGAGGTATTAAAGTTCTCAAGTGCTTCTGAGGTAGGGTGAGAGGTAAAATCTCTCCTTATCTCCATTTCACTCACTACCTCTACCAAATCAGCCTGATTAATGGCACAGCTCCTTGATTAGTCATCTCATGTCAGCTCCCAAGTCCCCAGAGATTTCCTATGGTACAGAAGACTCTATTTGTTCCTGTGGAAGTCTGGTCCTTGACTGGCCAGTACACACGGAGTCCTTTCCCTCTGAGGGTAGGTGTGGAGGAGCCCTGAAGCCTCATACAGTCAAATGAGATTTACAGGGCGTCTCAAACATCACAGACTCACATGAAATCACCCTGACTCTAGTCCGTCCTGCAGCTGCTTAGTTAAGTAGGGGAGATAGAAACACATGCAGTAAGTGCTTAGGACAGAGGAGGGTACAAGTCACAATGGGAGGAGAGATGGGGGAGCTTGTCTTGGGAAGGGCAGGGAAGAGTTTTCAGAGGGCACGGCATGGAGTTCAGACTTCAGAAACAAACAGAAGTCATGAGGCTGAAACCAGATTGTGAAAGGGTATCTAAGGAGTTGGATTCTATTTTGTCAGTCCCTGCTGCTAAACTTTTCCACTGAAGCCTTGCTAACAGCAAGTAGGCCCATGAATACTGAGGAGTTGGCAGGCAAAGGCCAAAGTAGCTTTACAGAGTGCAGTTTTTTTTAGAAGCCTTGTGCTTTATCTTTAAAAAAAAAAAAAAATCATGTAAATTTTGCAATCTACTCCCTATTTAGGTTTGTTTTAATATGGAAACGACGTTTCTGACCACAGACTTCCAAGTAATACTGATAACTCGAGGGAGAGAAGCCAGGCATATCCTGTGATTTCATGTACTCTGGTGGGTGAGGGCGAGCAGGAGGAAGAACTGTTGTCCACCGATTGTAGTTAGAAAGCCACAGCCTGGCGAACGAGGGGGGCTTTCAGAGGCATGGAAGCAAGGAAATGATACCATCAAGCCTATCTTAGGAGAAAAATCTCTGAATCATGCTTAGTCAGATTCAGAATAAAGCTGGGAACCCCCTAATTAAAAAGTGTTAAAACCCTCCTTGGACAAAGATACGGCATAAAAAATGTCACGGAAGAAACATATACCATAAATATTGTGGGGTTTTCTTTTTAAGTTACAACTATAACCATTAAATGACTAATATTCAAGAACGTTCAGAGGGAATTTGTCATATGTGAAGTATTTTTACAAGGGTTAACGATGTAGGTACAAACTACTTTCTAAATCTGTGTTTTAGTTGCTTGTATAATTAAAATATTAATAAAATGTTACATTCTTTAAAGTCCTGATTCAGCTTGAAAGTTTACTGATGAAGAAAAAAACAAGTACTAAAATCAGAATCCAGAAAGAAATTGAGATCTTAACCCATTCTTTGATAGTGAGCCAAAGTGGACTAAACACGAGTAAATATTTCCTGTGACTTTCATGCATTTTTTTTTCAACAACTCCATCAATGAGGGTTTTTCACTTGGAATGACCTTTAAAGTTAATGTTATTTATTCTTCTTATCAAATGGTCAACTTATCCTGCAAACATCAACCACAAAGTTGTAATAATTAAAAAAGAAAAAAAAAAAAAAGAAAGGAGAAGAAACTCCAAGCTGGCAGCACTGGCCACAAAAATATCTCATCCCCAAAGTGTCCGCGTCGTCTAATTGTCATACATTCATAGTGAATGGATTATATAATAGTTGTAGTAAGTGGGGGGTGGTTCTCGAATGAGGGTAATTCAGTTTCTTTAAAATCAGTGACAACCATAACTCTGTTTTATTACACACAATGTTATGTCTCAAAAAACAATTATTCTGTAAATTATGGGTGGCCAAACATAAAATGGGGCCAACAGGCTTCTTTATAACCATCCTTAGGCATGGAAAAGGTTCAATGGCTTCTCTAACAAGTAGAAAACTAGCTCCCACATTGGCCGTGAGAGGGATAAATGGCCACTAACGTTCACTTGAGTAGAAAAGCAGGGCTCAGAGGTCCCGTGTGGTGTAAAGCACTCAGTCATCATCTGAAAGAAATTAACAAAAACCTCCCTGTGCATGTGGAATGGTTCCTAAAATGCAAGAAAGGGACTTGGCAGGAAGACCAGACATCTGTTTTCTCTTGTACTGAATAGGTTCACCACGCAGCCGATAGCTGCTTACAGGCATGTGAATGCAAACGGCCTAAATCGCGGCAGACTCTGTGTGGAAGGGGGATTAAAGTCCTGCTCGTCTGACTGCCTATTTACCGGAAAGAAATGTGCAGGCTTACCACCAGGCAAATAGCATACGACGATCCGCTGACTCCCAGCAGGCCTTAAGAGGCACTGCTGAAAGGCCTATAGAAGTCATTCTATTAACAGGTATTACCAATGTTGATTTGCGTTTTAAGTCCTTTTAGCTTAATATCTGAGTTTTGCTCTTTTTATAGATTCTGAGTCTTCTGTTCTAGAAACAAACACATGTGAAACGAGGCCAAGTTTAACATCAAGAGGCATGGCCTTGAGCCTTTGGGAAAACCTTTTGGTAAGTATCTTCAGGGTACTCTACGGACAGAGCTCAATAAATACAATTTCTAAACATCCCATTCTTAATTCTCAATATCTGCTCAAGCTGGGAAGAAAGTTTTTCTCTCGCTGAGTTGGGCTTCTCTGGTCATTCACAAAATAAAGATTTAGTATCTACCCTATGCCAGGTACCAAGAAAGGTACCGGAAGTGAAAACATAAATAAGAAACAATCGCTGTTGCTGAATGCAAGTGAGAACACTTGCAAATTCTCAGTTCAGTTTTGAGTATCTGTGGATCCTTTTTCAAGCCAGGACAGCCAATGTGTCACACAATATTATATTCTCCTTCACCCAAACCCCAATCCGCCCCCACCACCCTGCTGACTTCCTTAGTAGAATACCCCTTCATTTTTTCCCTAATTCACAAGAAAGCAGGCCTTTAATGTGTGGCAGTGTGAATGTTCAGACCTGTACGCAGTATCCTGGTTAATTCACGAAGCAAAAAAGTGGATAGCAACGGATCCCTTATCACTCAACATGGGGGCCAGACCTGAACTTCTTTTAAAAACTGTCTCCACAGAAAGTGCGGGCCAGGCACTCCTTTATCTGGATAGTATGAGGGGGTTAAGTCAATTCCAGGGCCTCAAATCCACGGTGTTAGGGTATAAAACAACGGACCCTCTAGCACTTAAAATAGCTTTTGTAACTTTAATGATATAATAAAAAAGAAATCACATCCGGGAAACTCAGTTGTTCTACGGCGACCTAAAGAAATTCACCGAGTGCGGGACGTTGGCACACTGCCAGCATCTCTCAACATGGGCACCGCTCCTTCCCTACCAACATGTAGAAAGGGATCGTTCTTCCTAACCAATTTACCGTCCCAAGTCTCCTCAGGAGGTCTCTGCACAGTGCTCGTGATCAGGCCACAGGAAGGAGGCTTTCAGAGCGCACATGTACACGTCGGGGAGGGCCCGAGTCCACCCAGTCCAGCGCTGACCGAATGCCGCATGAAGGGTTCTTCAGAACGGACTACATTTACTAGACTGCGCTGCACATAGAAGATGCCTCGGTAAGTGCTCTCATGACCGCTTTAAGTAAGGCCTCTGCATTTGTAACAGGTTGTTGAACAGCCCTCTTTCTAACCTTGTTTCAGCCAATGCCACAAAACAATGGCTGACACACCCCCATTTCAGAGTGGGAAACGAGACCACCTCAAGAGAGCCGGCTGAGACCTGGTTTGGGATGCTCTGCTGACCACCCACCTCCCGCTGTCTACGAGAGCCTGGAGAGGCTGCAAATGGACATGCATGTGGAGAGGAACGCCGGCATGTTCTGCATCTCTCCCTGTGGGCTTCTTCCCTATCACTGTCAGGCAAGCGAGAGGGGCTTGAACAGACTACTCAGGAGGCTTGTACTGGGTCCCGAGCAGCTGGGTGGGTACAATGGACCGATGTCTGACTTCAGCCTGAGGAGTCTAACAGGGGAAAGGCTGGTTAAGGGGGCCTGTAAGTGTGGCTGGTAAGTACCTACTTCTCCCAGACATTTGCCAAATGTAGATCATAGGTGGGCCATGCAAGGGGGAACTGGCCTGGGCTGTGTTATATCCTTCCAGGGAGGCTGCCTTGAAGGGCAACGAGGTCCCAGCAGAAAGGGCCTGAGGACAGACCCTCAGACTATCAGGAGTGGAGGCATATACTCACTAGTTTCAAGGAACCACAGAAAAAAGATCAATTGGGGGTGGTGGTATAAGAGATCTCTGAAAAGAGGGAGAGCATCATCTCTCTGGCCAGAGAAATCAATATCAGATTATGTCACTCTCAGGTCAACAAACTTTCCCATCCCCACGTACCCTGTTTCCAAGGGGGAGTGTAAGAAATCACAGCTATCCAGCTGACAGAAGAGCAAGAAAAACATAAGTTTGGGAAGTAGGAAAGAAACTAATGAAGCTCCCATCCCCCTACAGGCTCATTATGACTGAGAGCAGACCTGAGCTGGAAGAAAGGGGAAGCTTCAACGTGATACTCAAAACTTTAGCAAAAACACAGGTACCTGGGTGGCTCAGTGAGTTAAGCAGCTGACTCTCGACTGCAGCTCAGGTCATGATCTCCGGGTCCTGGGATCGAGCCCCGCACCGCACCCGGCTTCGCATTCAGCAGGGAGTCTGCTTGAGATTCTCTAACTCCATCTGCGCCCCACCCTAAAGATAAACCTATCAAGCCTGGACATTTAAATTACAGGCATCACACATGTGACATCAGTGATGTGTTCTTAAAAATGAGACATCCAGCATCCAAATGTTAACCCGGATCCTATTCCACCTTATTTCAAATACAAAAACACCGTAATGTATTACACATGAATCACTACCCCCAATTTCCTAAAATGTAATTATATCCTTCTTTTCCTATTTTTCTATAATTTCCTAAAACGTGACTTGTTATACTGGGATCTAAACCTTGAAAACATTGCTTCCTGATCACCAAGTAATCAATACGGTTGCTAGCAGATAACTGCTGTGTAAGCTGTTTTCTTTCAGCACCAGTGACATCCAAGACACATACCTCTTCTGCTGACTCTCAGCAGTTTTCAAAACCTCTCCATGTGCTTCTGACATTTTACAAACTTATTTAGAATGTAACTTGAGATTCCCTATACAACATCTTGTTTAAAATCCTGTATTTAGGTTGGGATGAATACATATAGAAACAGCTAAAAATGTGTTGAAAGATAATTACATTCTGTGAAGTTTGGATATGAAAAATCAAGAAGGATTCTATTGGGGGAAAAAAATTAATCAGAAAGACAGGAAGAGAAGGGACTTTTTAAGATAATGAGAGTGGCCAGAAAAGTCATGGGACCCACCCTGGATTTTATCCATGAGGGGAAGAAGCAGGAACTTCAGAGAATAGAGGAAATGGACAAAGTAGGGGGGAAAATAGGGCTGTTTTCTGATTGTGTCTGGAAAGTCCTGCTTATAAAATGGATGGGGACCCGCTGTTTACAGAGGCAGGTTAAACATGCTGCAAATCATTATGCAACATCAGTACTGCACAGTTACAATTAAATATATTTAAAACTCTCATAATCACGGTCTTCGAACAATGCCACAGGGAATTACTCTATATTATGGACAGATAATCAGAAAATCATGGTGCTTAATATTTACATAGTTTCTATTTGTTTTAACTTCTTACTCTGGAGTTCAAGAAAATCTAAAATATGTCCAACTCAATTCAAAGCTTTAAAAACAGTTAAAATCAAAGACTACTTTTAGAAAGGCGATCCCTTTCACTAATTCCTAAAATCGTTATGTTGATTCTTCGAGTCAAGGTATATATCTCTGGTGTGGTAGCTACACACGCATCCTTCAGCAGACTCAAGGTCTTACCAGGTAGCAGGTAACCTATCTCTTCACCAGAGTCCTTGAACTTCCATAAATTCTCCTTCCTTATGGAAATGCGAATGCTCCTGAGGGAATGATCACATGCTACTATTCAGAAGCAGGAGAAGTAACAAAATTACTTTCCTCTGTGCTTCAAGAAGACAGAGAATATAAAATCATTGATTTTTTGAAAAGAATACACAAAATATCAAACTGCTGAGTTTCAGGCTTAAAAATATTTTCCATAGCAATTCAAGGACCACAAATGGAAAAAAAAATACACAGAATTATATGAGTCTCTTTAGAAGTGCACTATGGGTAGTAGGTGTGACATAACCCAAGTTTACATTTGGGCAGTAAGAAGATAAAGGGCATAAACCCCACTTCAACAACATTCCTCTTCCAGAATCCTAAAAGTTCATGAGAAACAAGCCTTGAAGAAAGCCATTATAGAACTACTAAAGGGTAGATTCATATCCCATAATAACCAATGTCTAAACATGTCTGACTTCCTGTGCAGATTCGAAATGGCATCTGTAGCTTCCTCTGCCCTAAACTACGACTGAGGATGTGGAGGCCAGGACAAGCGTCCAGAAGCACATAAGGTTAGCGGGGACGCAGGGAGAATGCCAATATGGGCGGGCGGAGAGCTGTGCCAGGCTTCAGGACCAAAGCTAGGGCCCAGAGAAGTAGGTGACTACTGGATCTCGACTCACCTTTGCCATTTGAGCTTGAACCCCACTAGCCTTCAGGGCAGACACAGCTTTCTGGGCTGCTGCAGGACTGTCAAAGTCGACAAAACCATAACCTGAAATGTAAAACATACTTGTTTATTAAGCCATTATTTTGTGACAATGAAAAGAGCAAAAGGAGGACTCTGGTTCCCAATGTGGGGGCATCAGAAACGGAACCCCTGACGTCCTGACCCGCCACTGGCATTACCAGCTGCCATGCCGTCTCCTTCGCAGGCTGTCTGTCCCTGGCTCTCCTGAGCTAGGCAGATTTCCTTCTGAGTCAAAAACCAACCAACCAAAAAACCCCCTAAAAAACCCCAGTTTTCCCCTTTCTTCAGGTGTCCTGCTTACTGAAGAAAATGACATCTAAGTTAACCAACGAAAGTTAAAAAAAAAAAAAATCAACTTCAGAGAAATAGCATTTTTATGGAACTTAACAAGTAACAGAAAAAAAAATTATGTTTATCCCACAGACTAAATTTATTTTTCAAAGAAGTATAACCATGAAATGCCCCAAACATAAAATAATTGAAAGTTTAGTATGTGATTAAAAATGATTACTTATTTACTTAAAATATACCTCATGATCCCCCTTCATATAGAGAAAGGAGTAAAAATGCCTCCAGATAGCCAAAAAAGCTGTTTCAGCAGTTCATGCCCTAAGGGCTAAAACCAAAACATAATACAAACAAACAAATAACCTTCTAAAAGAGGCTCTGGTTCAAAGCTTATTTATTCATAGCTTTATAAACATTTTTAACAAGCTGGTCAGGTAATCCCCAGCCACACTAAGTCAAAAGCAGGGGTAATGGGTGTCAGGGTAAGGGCAGGGCAGCTACAAAATGAGCATATGGATGGTACCTAGCAGCAAAAACTAGTAACGAGCAATGAACGAGGAAAACTATAAATGAAGAGGACTTAAGCAGTCTAAAAGCAACAGCCCCATGAATTTTATACAATCCAGTGAGCCACTGGTCATTTTTTGCTGTGATCACTCTTAAGTTATTGAGAAAAGGTTAAATCATACTTAACACACTGTTTAAAAGATAGGGTAGGAGGCAAAAATGCTGACAGAGATATAATTGGAACACAAGCCTGTTACTATGAAATAAACTTTAAATGAGTAAGAATACTTTAAAAACAAAAGCACTGTTTGGAGGCTGCAGGGAAGGGCCAGTCCTAGCACTGATTTCTTGACAGGGTAAAATGGAGTATCTTCCACGGAAAAGTACTAGTGTCCATTCAACCGGACACACATACCTATCAACAAGGCCAAACACAGAGCTTGGCAAGGGTTCAAAGGTCGGTTGGCAATCTTAGTACCAAAAGTTACTGTCTGGTAACTAAACCAGTTGTAATGAAACAGAGTAAAGCATCCATTATCGAAATAGAGGTTTCAGCAGAGACGCGTTAAAGCTGAAGTAAGCAGCAGCTCCCTTCTATTACTTGGAATTGGATGGAAATAAAGCCTGACTTGATTTTGACAGTAGAGAAACAGCCAGGTTGGAAAGAAAAAGAAGAGCTGGCTCAGGTAAAAACAGAGAACAGTGCTCAACGGCCACATCAGCAATTAGAGTCAACGCAGTTAGAGCGTTTTTAGAAACCCATCAGTTAATGCTAATCCGCAGTCCTCTGTGGGGACACACACACACTCTGTCGCCCTCGCACCTACTTCATCACCCACGTACAACTTGAGCAGGCCGTAAACGAAGAGCCAGCTTCAAAGAAATGATGTCACTCCCGCGGATGGATATTTGAGTGTGATTACCCGCCCCCCCCAAACACAATGTTCCTGTTGTCAGTAAATCACAAGAAACAGAAGATCTCAACTCTGATGTAACTGGGGTTGAGCTTATTATCAGTCAAGTAGTATTCGTATATTTTACCTGTTATTTTATTAGGAAAAATCTATAATGGTTGCATTTTAGTTGTTTATATTCTTTTCTGGCCTTCTCTAAGCACATAAATACTTCAGTAAATATTTTCAATAAATATCTTTGCTGTAAACAAATCTAACAGGTAGGCATGCAACCGTGTGCTCTTTCATTTTGTCTACTGCATTACTTTCAAGTAAATACAAGAGTGTATCAACTTGAGTTATAGGTTCCGTGGGTTTCATTGCATAAATGGGTATAAAGATATTTCTAAAGGTGGGATTTGCTAAATAACACAGCAGCCTCTCACTAGAACCCTAGAAGGACTCTCCTTGGGTCTCAGGACCAGGAATAGTTATGGTACTCCTGCTTCTTGAATTTTCCTCCACATTATAGTCACTAAGCCACGGAAATAGATATGTTTTTTTATTTTTGTTTTGGCTATTAGCAAATTCAGGCCATTTCTGTAGTAAGCTGAGAATTCCTGCTCTTACCCCTATCTTCCCATTAGTCAGATTTATCCCCACCCATTTTTAACGTGTGTGTGTGTGTGTGGCATTTGCCTACATGGGTTCTAGTTTTGTATGTAACTCTGTAAGCATTAATAAATTATTCAATCAGTGTCACAACTGATACTCTGTAAACTTTTTTTGGCTTGGAACTGCCATCTATACTGGTGTTGGAAAGTGTTTAAATACCTTCAGTTGGGTAAAACCTGACAAAAACTGAAATGCAGAAGAGCAACTGACTCAAAAATTTTCAAATTTAATAGCTAAGGTACATGTTATTCAGAGCAATGTTTCCTTCAGTGTAATTTTCTTTCTTGGATAGAGACTCCGAAATATGTTTTGAGACAAAAAAAAAATGTTCTGTGACCTCTAAGGTCTCTAACTTTAGGTATAAAATTCTTTGATATGGTCAACCTCAAAAAATTAGTATATAACATGTGAATTTTCTATTTATGTGAATACTCTGTAATCCCTTATGCATTATCTATATTTATACATCTATTCATCCATTCACTTATCTGCCTTCTCATGTTATCAATGGCTACCATGCTGTCTTTTTTATGAGGTATCCTGTTATTTCTTCTCAGTTGTCCTAAAATAACTTTTTTTTCCAGGATCTCTCTCATTCTGCTTCTAGGATTTTATAAACCCATTTTGCTCCCTTGGTCCCCTCACTCACTGACCCACCCACCACATGTGCCGACATGTCTATAAGAGCCCTAAAAGGTTCCTACCATTGCCCTCACGGAAGGCACTATCTCCTGAGGCTCACTTTCAGAGAAGGTCTCCAGGAGACGTGCTGTTTGGACAATCAGTTCTGAATTATTCCTTCCCTTATTTTAAAAGCCCCACAAATCTCTCCACTTATCTTGGAATATTTTCCAACCGGGAAGGCTTTGTATCGTAAAATGTCCGATTTCACATGAGTATATTTTACTTACACCTTTTCTATACTGTGTTGAGCATTTTATGGAATTTTGGTTTCTAAGGAACAAGCTCTCATTGGAGAAAAGTGTACTACAGGTAGGCGTGTTCAGTGCAGGGGAGAGGGAAGAATTCAGCTGGGGAGTCCTCTGAGTCCTCTCCCTCACTTAACTGGGCAGCTGTGCTAATTTTTAACACACTGATCTGCCATTTAAGATTCTTCTCTGCTGGGGGCGGGGTGGGAGGAAAGGTAGGGTCAAGCCATAAAACCATTTGTCTTCTGTGATTTTCTCTCTCAGTTTGAAACAAATGTTTGAGATCAGCTTCCTGTTTTATGCCTGCAAAAGTCCACTTTTCTTTATAAAACTGAAAGTTTTTTTTCCCCTGTGTCCGTTTTCTCAAATCGTTTACAAATACGTGAAATAACACGAACCTTGGCAACTAAATATAAACATTTCAGTCTACAATTTGACTCTCTAGTTTAATTCATTTAAAATATTTATTGAGTACCTCTCTACATAAAGCACTGCTTTATTCACTGTCCCTAGGCAAAACTGTCTTCATGTGCCATGTGGCTTAAACAGGGGCTTAGATAATGGCCACAAAAGCTCCTTTAAATGCAGGAACTTTGAAGAAGACACAAATACAATGAACCACTTCAAGTCTAGATTAAAGGAAATGGCTGGCTTCGATGGTGAGGCTTCCCATACGGTTCATTTCCATTCTATGACTTTCGCAGACAGTGCTAAGCCAAAGCTATCGCCACTCCTTAAAAAAACTGGGGTCTAATTAATGAGGAGATTTGCCTTCTCTGCCTATTCCTGTCAACCTTATTTCAATTCATGGGGTCAGTGGTCGGACTCAAAGTCAGCTGACTCTATTCTTCCCCTTTCCTCGAAATCACATGCCCATTGTTAAGATGCTGGATCATTAAAAGTCAGAACCGCCGGGCATCAGCGCTGCCTACTGTAGACGCCGCCTCCACTTCCAGCTCACGGAGCTGGATGAGCTCATCCTAATTACATGGAAAACTGAAGGTCAGTGCATCAAATTAGTGCAGCAGCATATTTCAAAGGGGCGTATGACCTCCCCTCCCTATTACAATTTGGTCAGTGAAAATGGTTCTCTCCTCCCCACTGCCAATATTGTCAACAGGCATTCAGCACAGAACAATTGGGAGTATTGAAACATGTAATTAAGTACTGCTTAAAACTACTCTATTCTAATTAATAGAGCCAATTTGCACAATATGTAATCTTTTCAGTTCTTTAGTACAGTCCAATGGTCTTCAGTAAGCAGCTCTAATCTCCTCAGGCTCAGGAAAGAAAAGCTATTTTCTAACTCTACTTCCCTTTTAAAGTAGGGGCTAAATGCCAACCAGTATCCTGCCTGTTAGCTCCACCGGAGTCAGATCTGTGACTCTGGCAAAGTGCTAGCTGCTGTAGGGTTTCCAGCCAAACCTCCGCCAGGGACAAATGTAAAGGAATATGTTGACACCGTGCAAGACCGGAACTGGGGGACACAGAAGACTCGGTTTTTAATAAAATGGAGGTAGTAGTTTTGAAACCAAAGATCAGTTTCCTAGAGCTAGGATGTAGTAAATTATCATCCAAGGGAATATACCTTTGCACTTGTTTGTTGTTTTATCCAAAATTGCCTTCGTGGAGACTATCTTCCCATATCTGAAAGATAAAAAGAAAAAAAAAAAAAAAGAACAGGAGAAGTTAAAATCAAGGAACCCTTAGGAATGGCAAAGTCCAGAGAGCACGCATACTTTTCAAGCACCTGCAAAATTCAAAGGACAAAATGCCCTATACTTAGGGGACAGACAATGAGAATTTTAAACTCAAAACCAAACTAAAAGAAGGGACTGGCTAGGCCTCCTATTTGAATCCTCAGATTACGGTCTGATGTTGACCTTTGAGGAATCAGGGACTTACCTCACACCCTTTGGATCAAAAAAAGAAATATGGGGAGGGGGGCAGGGAGGGAATGAACTCCATAAGAAGTTACTTCTAGCAACACTACGTGAATATAAAGCCGAAGGCAAGGCTGTAAAATTAACCTAACACTTTGATAACTATTAATGTTTATATAAATCTATAAAGATATATAACTAATATATTATTAACACCTCTTTCAACTCAGCAATAATAGCTCCACATATCTATGTGAAATGATAGGAACAATCAAGAATATAAAACCATGAACCAGGGATTAAGTATTAATTCAATGAGGGTCTGTATAAATGTGATGGAATTCCTTAAGGTACAACAGATGTTGGGGGAAGAAGGAAAAATTCCAGAATATTAACCTCTTAATGGTCCGCTGTTGAAGATGAAGTAGAAGTGTAGCTTAATAAGTCCATGTCCCAACCCGAACCCTTTGAGTGGCCACACCACAAGGTAAAGCACAGCCATCTGTGCTCGTCTTCAAAAAGCTAAGGAAAAACCTTTGAAAATTAATTCTTAAAAATTGTGGGGACTTTGATGGGGCACCTGGGTGGCTCAGTGGGTTGAAGCCTCTGCCTTCAGCTCAGGTCATGATCCCAGGGTCCTGGGATCGAGCCCCGCATCCGGCTCTCTGCTCAGCCGGAAGCCTGCTTCCTCCTCTCTCTCTGCCTGCTTGTGATCTCTGTCTGTCAAATAAATAAATAAAATCTTAAAAAAAAAAAATTGTGGGGACTTTGAGAAATGCATGTAACTCACATCACGGATCTGTGACCTGTACCCTCATTTATACATGTTTAATTTTACTTTCCTGTGTATTACTTTTAAAATTTCATATTTTCTCTAATAGTACTTTCTCATGATTGACCCCAAGGTCTAAAAAGTCTTGAAAGCTTAGGAAATGAAGCATCTGTGTAGCACTTTAAAGCATTTCTGAATACTGTAGGTTTCTGGTTTATGCATTGAACAAGCTGAAATATATTTATCTAGAAGAAACAAATGGCTTGAACCACCTCTTTTTCCCGGTTCATTTTCACTCTGTGTAATCACATAATCAAATGATTACTAACCAGGCATGAAAGTAAAGATAATTTAAGGTTCAAATGACAATTACATCCAAGAGGCATAATATCGCACAAACACCTTCAATTCCCTGTAGAGATTCTGAGTATTTACAACATTAACACAGGTCACCATGCTTAGCAAAAAAGAGTACTAATTTTTGAAAAATCTGAAAACCAGAGAAAATAAGTGATTTAAAAACCACCTTTTCAGCAACCATTTCTCTATAGGTTACTTTCATGCTGGATTATTTATCAGCACGCTCCTTTGCAAAAGTTTTGGTTGGAAATGCTTTTAGACTGCATTCGAGTCTCAAACCTCTCCAACAGTATGGAAGAGAGTTAGTATGACTCCAGTTCAGGATAAGGGGATTGAGAGTCACAGAGATTAAGAGACTCTGCTTGAGGTCACAGAGTTCAGAGTCTTTTGTAAACCAAAAAGAAGAAAGGAAATTTAGGGAAGGTCAGGGGCTGGCCTTCTACCCTTCTGGTACTGCTCACCCCACTAACGACGGGAGAGAAAGGGAAATGTGGGAGGTAGGAAAAGAGAAAAGTCTCCTGGGAGCACTGGCACTCAGTCCATGCCAGTTTTTCTGGGTTTCTGTTCTCTTTGATCTCTCTGCTGCTGTGACATTACTCCTCACTGCCACATCTAAGTACCCCACTCCTCCTCTGCTCTGAACTTGCTCCCCAGATCTCATCCTACCTTTCTGGGTGCTCCTTCCAGGCTTCTTCGCCCATTCGGCCTCCTAGTCTCCCTCCTTAGCCGAGTACTCTCATCTCAACCCTTCCTTTTCCTAGGAAATCCATCCAATGCTATGGTGTTATTTAGAGCATGTTCTCTGACCGGTGCTTGTTTCTCCTTCCTGAGTTGGGTTTTGTTTTTTTTTAAGAGGTTATTTATTTATATGAGAGAGAGAGAGAGAGAGAGAGAGAGAGAGCAAGTGTGTGCTAAGTGACTTGGTGGGGGGGGGAGGGAGAGGCAGACTCCCTGCTGAGTGGGAAGCCCAACTTGGGGCTCAATCCCAGGACCGTAGGATCATGACCTGAGGGAAAGGTAGCTGCTTAACCAACTGAGCCACCAGGTGCCCCCTGAGTTGATTTTTTGTTATTCCCCCAATGTTAGTTTTTTGTCTCTCTTTCAACTCAAATATCTTTTATGTTAAGATACTTTAATATCTCATTCAATGTCACCTCATGCCCACTATTTTCTAAATCCCATCCTTAAAGAGCCCAAACCCATCTTCTCTTTTTTCATTCAGTAGCAGTGTCCCACTCTGATCTCCCACCAGGCTCGAGGTCCTCAAGACACCACGGACTCAGCCATCCTGAGTCCAGGCAGACAGGAACGTTTCTGAGTTGTCTCTGACACGTTTCTAATATTCACCCTTCCCCTTCACTACCTCTGGACCCAAGCAAAAAATACACAATACTTCTAGCCCTGCTTTCAGCTTCTGGTGCTTCCAACCTTGTCTGCTGCTTTAATTTACTTTAAACATTACTTTAAACATGTCTCTCTCATCCCATCATTATCCCATTCTAGCCCTGTTTGAACTTGAAGAACCTGTTCAAACATTATCTCTTCCATGAAACCATCCCTAATCTCCTCATCCAAATCCATTGTGATTTTATAAGAAACCAAAAAAGGGATTACATTTACTCAGTTCCTACTTATGTTCTAGGCGCTGTGCCAGGGGCTTTGTATGCATGATCTTATTTAATTAACTTTGCAACATTCTTATGAGGTAGGTGCTATTATTCCCATTTTTACAAACAGGAAAGTAAAAACTCATATAGATTTTAAGCCAAAATCTCTCCTAAAACCCCAAAGCTTAAACAAATTTTGTTTAAATTCTCACTGCAATTTATTCATGAAATAATTCCGAGAAACAATGTTTCTTTTATACACTGAAGGTATGAAAGTGAAGGAAATCAACTGGGAGACCTCTTCTTATCAAGGTATGGGAGATTTACTTTTCAAGCCAAAGTAAAGCTTTTGTTTGTGTTAAACATAAGAAATAAACATGTGGTTTATGGTTGAAAGAGGGATTCGGGGAGGTGTGTGGGAGAAGAGATTTCTGAAATTTATTCAGTTTTACTTTCTACTGCGGTTTTCACCATGATTTGTGGGTTAAGCCCAAAAGACCATGAATTCTCAGAAAGGTACTGTCTCCGGAGCTATTCCATAGTGGCCTCCTTGTAACTCCCTACATAGAGTTACCTGAGGGGTACAGAAGGGTTTACCTCTGGTGAGTTATCTTCTTTCTTGGGCTGTCCACTCAGCGACACCTCCCGTGGCACCAGAGTTATCTTATTCAAATAACTGAACTGGAAGATGCCCCACGTTCAGTCGCTCAGGCCCTGGCTCTGGTAGCTTCTCCATGATGATGCGGTCACTGTATGTGGGACTGGAGGGCAGAACAAGTAGTTCTGATCACGGGAGACAGGATCTAGAACACAGGCCTGGGCCGTCTATCAAATGGCACCTCAAGGAACAGAAAAAGGCACAGCGGGGTTCAGAGCACACACCCTTTCCCGCTTACTAGTTATCTCTGCGGTGAGATTTAATGATGTGGGGCAAGGTGTGTGAGGGTGGGGGTTAAAGATGGTTTCCATTTAGTCTGATTCTATTGTTGATCATCCGTGCCTACGAGAGTAACAGACAGCTGAGTAAAACGTCATAAATCAACCAGATATTCACTGGCCCTCGGTTTAATTTGTTTTAAAAAATCATTAAGTAACAGAGACAGGTTTGGAAGAAAAAGGCCTCTTGACTGACAGGACTCACACTCTGACAACACCAGAGAGGAGAGCAAAGCCGTAGAATTTTAAAGGAAAAAAATGTGACTAGGAAGATTCTGAGGGTTTTCCCTATCTTCAAAGTAATGAGGCTCAGACTGTAGCCCTGGCTACCAGAAAATAATATTCTTTGCTAAAAGCAGATAATCCACTCCAGAGGAAGCAAAAGGATAAAGAGTAATTAAGAGATGTGACTACAGAATCATTAGAATTTCAAAGGGAGCAGATAACAAGTCAAGTCTCATATTTAAACCTATTGCCCCAAGTGAACCTGGCTGATAAAAACTTCTGCTTAGAATCTACCAGAATTTCTTCTGTTTTTATCACAGCTTGTCATTTCTGCCCCATTTCCATTGAGATTTCTTTCATCAGCTGAACTATAAAGTCAAAGTAAATTTTAGTCTGTCCTAAGTAAAACTTAATTTTCTTCTCCGGTCCCTTCACGTAGTCCCTCCTAAACTCTATCTTTTTATTAATTTACCTTAATTACAAAAGAAATGCACCCTTGTAATTGGAAGACACAGAAAAGTAAGTTGAGATATTTTAAACAAGATTTTTATTTATTTATTTAAGAGTGAATGAGAGAGAAAAAGAGAGAGAATGAGTAGGTAGGGGCAGAGGGAGAGAGAGAAGCAGGCTCCCCACTGCTCCCCAGGACCCTGGGATCATGACCTGAGCTGAAGGCAGATGCTTAACCAATGAGCCACCCAGGCGCCCCAAACAAAGTTGAAATATTGAAATCACCACAAGTCCCGGATAGGAATGTTAAGACACAGTGGTGTCAATCCTTAGACTTTGTCCAGTGGGCATGTACACAAGGAACACACATGTGTACAACCTATGTATGTGTACACACACACACACACACACACACTCCTGTACTAGGGAACTGGCAGCTTTGGAAGACTCCCAGTTCCACGCCCAGGCTCTGGAAAGTGAAGTCCAATCCACCCACCACCAACAGATGGCGACAATGGTTGCTAAGATATTTTAACATTGGTCATTCCAGTTGTAAATTCATTTAAGGCACCATGGGGTAATTTGCAGTGTCGGTGTTAGTTTTGAAAGGTTTTATGAACATCATTAAACCTGAAAAAGCAAGGAGAGTGTAGAAAACAAAAATAAGAAAAAGTATATACTTATAACGTAAACAACAAAAAAAGAGATTTTCTGTTTGACGAAGGGCGGGATACTGCTTATGCCTAGAGGATGACTGGTTTTGTTTGTTTTAATAGCTGAGCTGCCTGTGAAGGACAACTAGGGACTCAGGCATCCTTTCAGAGTCTGTGCCTGTGCAGAGGACAGTCATCAGCAAGAAAGAGGGACAGGGAACTGAAATGACTTCTGAGTACCTATCAGTTCAGCATCAATACGGGACAATGTGACCTAGAGAGTTAATGCAGGAGAATAATAAAAGGAATAACTTACATCTCTACGGCTTTCACTTTATGCCTGGCACAATTTTCAGTGATTTAAGTCAATTATTTTAATCCCAACCACCTTTGCAGTAGGTAACGTATTATTCCCACTTTGTAGATGTGAAACCAGGGAGCGCAGCCTGGGCCCTAGTCAAGTTGCACAGACAGTAAGTGGCAAAGATGGGAGGCAGGAATTTTGATCTGGACGCCACGCTGACAGCTGCAGAGACTGGTCCCCAACCACAGGCTGTTCCATAGGTTCAAAGCAATTCCTATCTTGACTCTGCACAGGTTCAAATGAGTGAGGGGATGAGGGCAGACTCAAACCGCAAAGGCTTCCAGGACTGACGCTGAGAACATTCTGAAGGGAGTTTCCCGGACTTCCTGGGTAGAGACAACATGGGTCTATTTGGAATAAAGTGCCCAACAGAGCATGTATATTAGTGGGGAGGAGGTACAACCCTCTCTAAAGCTTAAAAGGATCTACTGGGTGGGAACGGATTTGAGGATGATAAGCCAAAACTCCTCTTGTTATTTTGGATTTGGTGGGGGAAAAGAAAAAAAAAAAAAAAAAAAAAGACACACACAAACACACCCACACAGAGAGGATACTGTGTATGTCGTTTTCCCCCTAGCTCTTTTTGCTGTTTTATCTTTTCAGTGGCCTCCCAGGAAATGAGGATTTCCTAAAATTTGCTTTAGCTCTCCCAACAATGGGCTGAATAGGGGAAGGAAAAGAAAGTATTAAATTACACCCATTTTGCTAATAGAGAAGTTTGTCGGAGAATACAGTAAAAAAGTAGGAGTTGCCTGTCCACGTTATTGTGTACCCTCACTACCTTGAGTAATTCACTGGGCTGGTTTTCTTTATTTACTTGGTACAGAAAGTGGTCAGCATTTGAAGATGAGATACGAGACACGGGACACTTTAAAATGAGGCAATCAATACCAAACACAATTTTTAAGACTTTGCCTGGTTAGTACTGAAGATTTTAAATGTTACCATAAGACTCTTCTAAGATATACAAATATTAAAGGTATAGAAAGTCACTCCACTTTTCCATACAGCTGTTTCGGCTTAACATTCGTGAGCAGTCTGTCCCTCCCAACTGCGTGGTAGAGCAAGGGGTGCCCTTGGGAGTACAGTGATTCCTGGTACAGGCGACACAACAGAAAGCTACATCGAATGCAGCTGAAATTGGAGCCAGGCTTTGAAGGTTAAATGCTTGGCAGGAAAAGCTGCTAGAGCCCTAAAGGTCAGGAACAAACCTGGTGCTGAAGGTGAATGGAGCCCAGGAAAGACAAAGACCGTCGAGAAAGAGGTCAGACCAAGAAATCAACCCACAAATATTGACAGCATGTCTCTGGCATGCCCTTCACCAGACAGGGCCTACAAAAAATACACATGATGTCATTCTTGTTATCAAACGCTGGAGGGGGGAGATAATCTTTGAAGGGATGTAAGGAATTTTTAATATTAAAAAATAAGAATGCTGACGAATACGGATTTCTCTGACGAACGCTAAATGAAGGAGGCATAAACACAGGAGGAAGGCCAAGTCCACCAGGAAAGACTCTGGGGAAAGCAGAAATTCAGGTGGGCTACGGAGGACAACAAACAGAGGAACCCATCTAATGAGCAATCCATGTTGGGGGAGTAAAGGAAGCAAAGTTTGAAAAGGTCTGATAGGGCCTTGAGTTCCAGGAAAAGGAGTCAAGGAACAAAATGTGGCTGGAAGTTTTGTAACAGCTAGTGATAGGATGAAAGCAAGACTTTAGTAAGATTAATGAAAATCTTATGGCTAGGATTAGCAGAGCGAGAGGTGCCACATTTTATTTTACTAAATTTATTTATTTTGCTCCTGGTACTCAAGCAGTAACTGTCAAGTTCAAGAAATTACAACAGACGGATGAGGACAGGTAGGAGGTGACTAGAAAGGTTCTAAGGGACAGAAAGGTTTGAAGACAGAGGATGTCTCTGAATCAGCCTTAAATGCTTAACCTGACATCTGAGAAAGAGAGTCCATGGTGTCCAGGCTATGGAAAGCCAGTGGCTTACGTATGTCTGTGAGTGCACAGAAGCTGGAGAAAAGGAACCACCGCAGCTCCCTTTCCCACACGGTCCTGGAAGGCACGAGGAGTTTCAGCCCCAGTCCTAGAGCCTGAGGATGAGAAATGATTTAGCAGAAGCTCAGAACATCCTCAAGGAGTCTATCCCTCCACTGGACTGGTTCTTCCACAGCACCTGAGCTGCTGGACAATCAATTAGAGAAGCTTTGGGACCAAGTATCACATTCTTCAAGAGACAAGAAATGCATCTACATTATCTGAATTTTAAGATAAACGCGCCCCTTCAGACTACAAATAACAGTGGTAATTCCCACCCAGATTTCAAGATTTTTATCCTCTTCTGACTAAATTTAGAGCCATGCCTGCTCATCTGCCTTTTCAACATTCCTGGGCGGCTTAACTAATCTATTATAACTGCTACAAAAGTAACAACTGATGCTATTTATTGCATATATGGCTTGAACTAAATAATTCATAGAGAATGAACATTAAAACTACCTCATTAGAAATGGCTAAAATACTTTTTTGCCATATTTGATGAAAACATTATACCTCTCTTTTAAATAAAAAGCACACTATAAAGCATCTGATTTATTACACAGATTTGCTATTACAGTCGAGTATCAAATCTATTACGATCTGCAATCAAGCTAAAGTAGCTTTACACTATTTTATGGTCTTTTAAGAGCACACAGCACACAAAGAGTCACTTACATTATTGTATGACAATATTTTTGCCACAAGTCACGGTACCACAGCACTTAGGGATGCAGTCACAGGTGGCCAGGCCCCAGTGAGTGCTCCCAAGTACTAATACGTCAGAGGAAAATAATACTCGCTGAAAAGGGAACCCAGAATTTTGCAAGTAAAATGTAGATTATCTATCATAAAAAAGAATCCTTCAAAGTCTCGAGCCCTGATTAATGTCTAACTTTTAAAACAAAGGCACCTTGGATTACAGAAAGTGGTCTTTATTTCTGAATTGAATTTATGAACTGACAAGGAGAGAACATTTTAAAAATTTTCTTCCTCTCCCACCCAAACCTGCAATATATTTGCTTTGCTTTGACAACTCACCTTCATGTCTACATTGAGCTTCACTTTACTGTATCACAAGGAAGACAATGTTATAGTAGAAAGAACCCAGAGTGGCAGCCAGCAAGGCCTATGCTCAAGCGCTTCTTTGGCCAATGACCACCTCTGCGATCCCGGTATAGTTGTCTGGCCTCAGTATTCCCACTCACACAGTGTCATGGTAACAACCTAAGCTCATAGGACCACTGGTAAGGGGCTGGCACAGTGTTCAACACATGACAGCTACTAAAAAATTAATACCTGTCGTCCTTTCTCTCCCAACCCCCTCCAAATAATGGCACTTCTAATTCTTACCATTTGAAGGCACTAAACTAGACTGCCTTCTTACTTTAACTTCGACATGGTCCTAAGGTTGCAAAGGATTGAGAAAATGTAGACCTACCATTTTTATGGTTACTGTTCAGCATAGTTATTGGCATAATGTAACTACTCGATATATACTGGCTGAATAAATGAAATATAAACATGTAACAAGAATTTTTTTTGCCTTAAAGTGTTTGGTGTGGGAAATGGAGGGAGGTTGGCAGGAGTGGGGAAAAGGGAAATACTACATTTTGCCTTGGAAATGAACATGGCCTTACAGTTTATCCCAATTTAGCTTATAAAAACACCAAGGAGGGAACCGAGGCAATTTAACAGTTTAACATGAAAGTAAAAATTAGTACCAGAAAGAAAACTATAAAATGTTAGGGGGGAGACCCAAAAAGCTAATAGAGTTTTTGTTCCTAGACTGTTTTTTATGTATCTTTAAATTTGCTGGTTTAAAAAAAAAACAAAAAAACCCCACCAAAAAACTAGAAATCTTTTAGAGACACACACAATGTACCAAAGAACTATGTCAGAGTCTATAGAAACTGAGTTGCATTAAACTCCAACATTGCAAACCATTAATGACTGCTTCATTCAAAACAAGAACAGCGTGACAGAGAGTAAAAGTAAACATGCTCTCTGAAGCAAAACAGAGTTATCTGAAACTATTAAAACAGAGTGTGCAAATTACCTAGAAATTTCTTTTGATTCTGACACAAGCAAAAAAAGGCCAGAGTCAAACTGGATACTTCCTAGAATGAACACTAATGTTGGCTTTGATCCAAAACACAGCACCAGTGTATTGATTTCCAAATGCAGTCAGTCCCTCCTTTTCTAAAGTAATAAATCCTGACTGCCCCATGACCTTGAAAAGCCAGTCTGAAGAACAGACTGAAAAGGAAAATGATATCTCTTTTACTCATTTTAGCTCTAAGAAATCTGGGGGTACAATATAAGTGCATCACTAATTAAAAACAAAACAAAACAAAACAAAACACTTGGACCATATAAGCAAGAGAATGTTAACATAGCCTGCCAGCCCAGCCCATGCTTCTAAACTTAGATATTTCATTCAAGGGTCACTTGTGACCATGGTCACGGCTCTGAGTGGAGCTGATGGAAAGGCACAATGGTTTCTCCTATACTGGACTGTAGATGAAGATAAGCAATCATTCTAGAGACAGACTAGTATGGCACTGAAAGTTTGTAATCTTAAAATTTAAGAAAATCAGAGAGGAATCCTCTGTCTGTGAAAGAATGGGACTAAAGAGAACGTTGGTATCAGTTTCACAAAATTGCCAAATCCCAAATGAAGGTAATATACCTCACTCTCAAGACTGCTGGAATTCATGCATTTTCCAGAAGACATTCTTTTTCATTCTCCTTTCCAAATAAGGGGGCTGTGAATGAAGATGGGGACTGTCTACACGACTTAGTAAGAATTTTCCAGTCTTGGTTGCTTTGAGAAATCTTGCACAATAGGAGAGGTGCTAATGGAAAGGGAAAATATTATTCAGATTCTCTAAAAGAACAAAAAACCAGACTCAAAAAATGTAGGCTACTGCTGATCTGAAGCAAAATTCCAGAGTGGATTAGTAAACAGAAGGTTAGAGAGACTTGTGAAAAGAACAAGTACCAGAGTAAAGTCCTTCAGAGCAAGTCATGCACATTCAAGCTTTGCTCTTTCTCTTTTGCGGGGGTGAGGGTGGAGGGGTGGTACTAGGAAGACAGGGCTACTTGGGAATGCTACAAAGTATATTTTGATTTGAGCTAAATAAAAACCATTATTTGCTCGTGGACTGGATGAGGACATCTGGGAAGAGAAATTCCGTTGGGATGCATGGGTAACTGGTTAAACACGTGTCTGAGCTGACGTCTGTTGGTCAGCACTCACAGCATGGAGGGAAGACTCTAGAGTTGTGCCACAAAGCCCTGTTCTTGGCAGCCCTTTTTCAGCACTTAAATAATTGCATAAATCACACATATTACACATATGCATGTTCCAAAGCTGGAGAGCGGGGGTGGGGGTGGTGGATGCAAGATGTCAAAATTAGTACTATGAAACTATTTCAATAGTCTAGAATGAATTCTTGACCAAAGCCAACACTATAATATATAACAGGGAAAAATAAGGCATATATAAATTCGGGAGGGGGGATCAACTATAAATTTAGGTAAAGCTTCAGCTTTTTCACATGAAAATACGTGGGTTTAGGAACACATTCAAGCTCTTGGAATAAAACAGACCTAGGTTGTACTAAGAAAAATAAATGATCTGATCCTAGTAAGAATTATGCTTTGGGGCCTCTTTGGTTACCATTCCTCAATACCCACCATTCTGGGTTGAATGGTGTCCCCCAGAAGATGTCAAAGTCCTAAGCTCCAGTATCGGTGAATGTGATCTTACTTGGAAATAGGGTCTTTGCGGATATAATTAAGTCAAGAGGAGGTCATTATTAGGGCAGGCCCCATCCAATGTGACAGGTGTGTTTATAAGAGGGAAATCTGGATAGAGACACAAAGGATGCTGTATGATGACCTGAGGGACAAAGCTACAAGCCAGGAACACTAAGGACTGGTGGCAAACTACCAGAAGCTAGGAAGAGGCAAGGAGGGGCTCCCCCCTACAGGTATCAGAGGGAGCATGGCTCTGCTGACACCTTAATTTTGGACTTTTAGCCTCTAAAACTAGCTACCCAGGGTGGGGGTGGGGGTACCTGGGTGGCTCAGTCAGTTGAGCATCTCAGTTTCGTCCCAGGTCATTATCTCAGGGGTGGGGCACTGAGTCCCGCACTCGGGCTGCCTCTCCCTCTTGCTCTGCCCCTCCTCTTGCGCCTGGGCTCCTGCTCTCTCTCAAATAAAAAAATCTTTAAAAAAGGGAGAGAGAGAGAAAGAGAGAAGCTGCCACTGTGTGAGGTCTTTGTAACAACAGCCCAAGCCAACTCCTACAACTCCAGGTTGCCTAACCCTATACAAGTCCCTGTGCCCGCCCTGCTCCATTGTAAGTTCTTGACCTTTCCTAACCTTTGCTTGGGAAGTTCAGTGTCATTCTGCAAGAAACACCCCCCCTCCCCTCCCTGCCGCCGACCCCCAGCTGAGTGCTGCATCTGTGCTATGTGGACTCCCGGTGGCCAGGAGGATGCTGTGGCATCGCCTGCACTGCTGCGTCCCTGTCCAATGCGCACCTCTGCACGGCTTTCCTTTGCCCATCAGGCTCCAGGACTGTTCACAGTTCAAATTCAGAAGAAAGCAATAGAGGAATAAATAAATGAGTAACAGTGGCCTGATTTCGTTGAGTGCTTTCTCCACTGACCGTACCTGTTTGAAACATCTCCTCTGAGCACTTCCAGAAGACAGTGAGAACGCTGCAGACAACCATCCAGAAATCACACACCCCCCACCCCTGCCCGGGGGCAGGAAGAGCAGAGGGCCTTACAGAGGGCCTTACAGATGCTTACCTGGAAAAGAAAGCTATACATAAACACCTGCAGTGTTTAAGCAGAGCTAGGGGACAGCCTGGCTTAGGGATGTTGTCACAAGAAGGATTTCACAAAGATGGACCTAGGAGGATGTGATCACCGGCAGGAAACATAAAAGTAAGTGCCACTGAGTTTTTGCACAAGTTTAATTTATTCTAAGATTATGGACTTGTCACATTTTTAGTTTTAAAATGGCCTTTCCTTTTATGAAATAGCAGTGAAAGCGGTGGTTGTTTCAATTCGTGTCCTTTTTGAAAAAAATACAATCTTAACTCTATACTGGATCTCTAACCCCAATGATTTTTGTTTACTGTACTGGTTCTTAAAACCCCAAAATCTGGAGAACCACTAAAACACGGCAGGTTGGTGAATGGGAGGTTAGCATCCCTGCTTTGAAAAGGGGACCAGTCTGGATAATTAAGAACATTAATGTCGATAAGGGGAGCCTGGGTGGCTCTGTCATGGGTGCCTCTGTCGTTAAGCGTCTGCCTTCAGCTCAGGTCATGATTCTGGAATCTTGGGATCAAGCCCCTCCCCCCACTGTGTGGGGCTCCCTGCTCAGCTGGGAGCCTGCTTCTCCCTCTGCTCCACCCCCCTGGTCTAATTAACCATGCCCCCAATAAAATATACCTGAGGAAAAAAATGAGACAATAGGGAGAAAGGCTGTAGTTAGCTTCCCTCCCTCCAGTTTTCTCCAGGAAAGTGGGTGCCATTACCAGCAGTGATGCCTCTTGAATTATCCTGCTGAATCAGCAGAGCACAGCCCTCAGCTCCCCAGACTTCCTGACTTCCTGCTCAGGGCTTACTTAACCCTGAATGCTTAAACTTAGTCAAGGTAAAACAGGTCCTAAATGTAAACATTGTATTTCATACTTTATCTTTAGAAAGGCCCTGTAGACTCTACCAAGGAAAGGATCCTCAAAAGACAGCCCAGATCCTAGTGATACTAGAAAATCACTGAAGATAGGATGTCCAAGGAAGTAACCACAGTCTCACTACAACACAGTTTTATATATCTAAACACATACATATGTACACACACACACACACACACAGTTCTTTTCAGCTGACTGTAAAGTTCATTCTTCCCAGACGCCATCCCAGACACTAGTGGGTGGAGATGGGGGTGGGGAAGGATTGGTGAGCTTTCTTTGAGCTTGAGTTGAAAGTAAAAAGTAGGGATATGACATGATTACCTCTCCTGTGCTTATTTGAAAAATACATATTATATATAATCTATATGATCCTAATAATATTAATTCCCACTCTCATGTAAGGTGATAACTGTCCCCTTAACACCCAGGCCAGCACCAGGCACACTAACTGCTCCATGCCTCTGACTGTTACCACTACAAACATCCTAACTCCTGAAGAAATCAGGGAATTGGCTTGAAGCTGAAGCTCACTTCCTAGACCTGACTCCAAGCCCTTCCCAACTGTGCACTTCATTTTCAGAAGCAACGAGACAGGAATGAAGGGCAAGCGTAATAGGGGATGTGTGGTGGGAAGGAAATAAGTGCTCCTTGGTCTAGTAAATGAAAAATTACATTTTTCTTCTAGCAGCTAGGCGTATAACACAAGAGATACCCAATTACAGAACAATTAGAGAAAAGCTGCAATGGAAATTCAGAAGATAGTAACAAACCAGGATCTTTTAAAACGAACAAATACTTCGGGACATGTGAAACCATGCAACTCTTAGGCATGAACCTGGAATGGCGAACCTTCAAGAAAAGAGACGTAGACAGCATTCGTTTTCAACAGGTGAAAACGTGAATGATACAGCACGTACTCCAGCACCAGGTGTAATGAGATGCCCACATCTGTCAATTCATTCTGGCCATGATGAGAATTCTGAGCATTCAGTTCTAGAAATATGTTCCTCCTCTTCAATGAGAACTACTTCTTTCAATCACTACTCATAGAGTATTTATCTATAGTACCTGAAGATTTCCATTTCTCTGACATCGTATTACCTAGGAAGATTCCGCAGAAAAGGAGAATAAGACGTGGCAAGGCCCTTTAGACCCTCGACAAATTATTCTTGAGTAAACAAATGAGCTAATAAATTGGGAATCTGTAGGTCTAGCTAGTGTATGATGAACAAGTGGGCAGTTAAGAACTAAGAGAGAAGCAGGAACAGGAGTTTGATTTCTATGATAAACTTTGCAAAGAACTGCTACATTTGATATGCTATAAAGGCTTTCACACGCATGTCTTATCCAAGCCTCATGACAAACTGGCAAAGGAGATCGGTCCCGTCCTACAGAGGAAGGGCATAAAGACTGGGGAGGAAAGGTGGTCATCTTTCCACCGCACTGCAGCAGAAACTCGAAAAGAGGTCAGGTGATTTGGTAGGTTCTCAGCAAAAGAATGAGTGAATCAGGTTCTTCCTGAAGCTCACTGAATAGCCACTTCCAGTGACAATGTGCTTTACGGCAACTGTTTGCTAAAGGGGAAGAGATTGTCACTACAGCCAAGATTGGACCTGTGCCAGGAAGAGCGTGTTGGGCCAAGGAGAAAACGCAACACAACCCTCTTCTTTAGGAAAATGAAACCAAAACATTCAAAGCCAAGAGTCCATCTCTTTAAAAGTCACCATTTTAGGCTAAATTTAAAGCACAAGTTTTAAGTTTCTAAAAGTAGAGACTAGAGACAACTTGGGGAAAACAAAAAAAGCTCTCATGTACACTTAAGACTTTATCCTGAAATGGGGGAACAAAGGCAAAAAAAGGCCTAAGCCCTTCAGCGAATCACATAACAAAAAAGCAAAATGATGAGAATTAAAATCTATCCTAACCCACCATGCAGAAGACAGAAAGAGAAAGATGTTTAGGACTTAAGAGTATGTTTTACAGGTATGTGTGTATTCTTAGCAAAGAGAACAAAACAGTTTCTGGAGAAATGGCATCTGACCTATCCATCACCTGAAAAGTGAATGAAAGAATGCAGAGGACATTATTTTGGGGGGAAATGTTTTTTAAACTATCTTTTCTTATTAAATGATCAAACCAATCAATATGTGAAAACTTGCAAAGGCATAAGGATTTGCAGTACCATCAAGCTCTGTTCAGAATATGGAGAAGCAGGGAGAATGTTGGTGGCACTAATGCCTAGAAGCATCCAGTCCCTCACTGGTTGTCTCTTACTGTTACGACTGTGGAGCAAACCTGAGACGTGACAATTTCAGGACAGCAACCTCCTCCGGAACGGGTAAAACTGATGTGTGTGAGAAATGTTAACGACAACAGGGACCACCAATGTCTTGATATAAACCAGTTCCTACTCTTACTCAACAAAAGAAGGAAAGCGAGTGGGTGTTCAGTGTTTCATGTGTTCTCCTCCGCTGCAGAGGGCACGGAAGGGATTTTCATCAACCGTTGGCTAATTGGACTTGCAATCCTGATGTAACTGCATCCCGTGTAGTCATGCCAATTAAAAACTTCCCACTCGAGAAGGACTCTTCTCCCCAGGATCTTCATTATGTACTTCTAACCTACATGCAATGTTAACTGTATCTTGGCTTCTCTTCTTTCCTAGGGCACATGTATGGATTGGTTCCCATAAGACTCATCCCGTAGGTATTCTACGCATTCTAAATTAGTTATTTCTTAGGGTCTTTGTTGCTGGCAAAGAGGACCAGACATTCATTAAAAATATAATTTGGAATGGTCACTGAGTCTGATGTACTTCTGCACAGACGACCAATTAATTCCAACCTCTATCCCAAGTGGGTTTAGATAAGCTGTCCATCACCCTTCCCTCTTAGTTTACACTGAGCAGCTCGGGTCAGAGTTTAAAATGTTGTTGTTTTCCCTTTTCTGATAGAGAGAACACACGCCCTCTATCAAACCGGCGAGATGATGACAACAACAAAGTGAAAGATTCCCAGATTGCAGAGAAAATGGCAAAAGAGGTGCATGCCTCCTAGGAAGAGCAAACCAACCCTACTCAGAGGCAACCAGTAATTTGGAGCAAAAGTTTAAAACCACGCCTCCTAAGATTAACATTGTGCATGAGGAGTCTGTGATGAAGATGATATAGCAGTTTTGTAAACAGTCCAAATATTAAGCAAACTGCAGAACAGCCATAGGATCGATAGCCACTGATCATATAACCAATGACACTGGATAACCTTGTTAGAGTGGGGAGAAAGCCCAAGCCCCAGCAAAACGGGAACTAGACACTATATTTTGTGCAGTACAGACGATAAAGGAATCACATACACATCTCCCTCCCTCGTTTTTTCTTGTAATAGCTAAACTGGCTCTGTCCCATAGGGACAGAATTCAAACCACGAATGTGACCCACACATGTAATTTCAAATTTTGTAGTAACCCCATTAAAAAGTAAAGAGAAACATGAAAATAATATTAATATTTCATTTAACCTAACATTTCCAAATATGATTTCAACATGTAGTCTATACTAAAAACCAGAAGGAGATACCCGACCCATTTTTCCTCCATCCGAAATCCAGGGTGTGTGTCACACCTCCAGCCCATCTCAGAGCAGTCCAGCCACACGGCAAGCACTCGACAGCAGCGTGTGGCTGATGGCTATCCCGCTGCCTGCACAGCTCAGGATGTTTATGGGTTGTTGCCTCTTCTGCAGTTCAGCATTTCCCCTGCCATGGGAAATAACAGCCTGACACCGTTTAGATCGTGGCTACAGCTGCTGGCAGCTACTACTTTAGGTTGCTTATTGTAGTTGCTTAGAGTAGGCACAAATTAGGGCAATAATCCCATTTTTGCACTTTGAAGTGATTTTTCTAGTCTTGGCTGTAAGGACGATACTAATCATTTACTTTTTGGCGCTAATCTTTGAGAATGTCTGAACAAGGCATACTTGAAAAGTCCTGACAGAATTTTTCTTTTAACTTATTTTGAAGGCGCCTGAGTGGTTCAGATGATTAAGACTCTGCCTTCGGCTCAAGTTATGATCCCAGGGTTCCTGGACTGAGCCCCCCAGGCTCTCTGCTCATCGAGGAATCTTCTCCCTCTCCCTCTGCCCCTCCCTCCCCTGGCTCATTCTCTGTCATATAAATAAATAAAATCTTAAAAAAAAAATTTTTTTTAAAATAACTTATTTGGCAAGAGCTTATGGTTACTCTCACAGTATAAATTATGTCTTGTGGCACATAATGGCAGAACATTCTATAATTCTTCCCCATCTCTTGGGGAAGAGATGTCATCATCCCCAACTCTTGGGGCTTTGGATGAGCTTTAATCATATACTTTAAATGGAATGAATAACACATATGAAACAGGACTGCAGGTCAGAACGATACATTTGTTTGAGGAGCCTCATTTTAAAAAATTGGGGGGAGGGCAACCACAGGTTTAATCACTGTTTAAAAACGAGGAACTGACTCAATCAGAAACCAGCTGGCCCTGCAGATCTGAAACCTGTACTTGTCTCAGGTGTCCTATTTTAACTCTATGCTACCACGTGATGTTCGAGGAATAACCAGGGCAGGTAGAGTCTCTAAAGCACCTTCCTTGCAAATCATACCAAAAAAAAAAAAAAAAAAAAAAGAAAGAAAGAAAAGAAAAGTATCCTCTCTTGGAGGAGTAAATCCATCAGGACAGGACCTGGTGCACTGAGTGTAAGGCACAACTCAGCCCCACACACCCCCGGCCAGGCATTTCTTGCATAGGTAACGATTTTCCCAGTTGTACACGAGGTCCTGAGAACCACATCCCAGCTGGCATACCACAGCAGACACAGGTAGCAAGCTCTGGAGAGAGCAATGAACTCAACATGTAGCTTACAGATTTCCTCCAGGCACATCAAAACCAAGAACGCCGTCCTTATTACATACTGCAAAATGGTGGTAACCCCTCCTTAAATACAGGTGAGGCAGAAGATGCATAGAGATCCAGATTTTTCAGGAAGGAAAATTGCTGCTAAACATATATGCCAGAAATTAAAGTTTCCGAAGCCAAGGGAGTTCTTCGTATGGATAACTACACAATGAACTTCATAAAAATGTTTTCCATAAATCTTTATAAGGTACATAACAGATGTTCTGAAACAGTCCATCTAATGCTGTAACTGGGAAAACTGAAGCTTGTTGGTCACACACTTTTCCAGTCTTCCTTTGCTATAATAATTTGTAACAGAATACAGAACATTTAATTTTACCTATGTGCTAGGAAAAAAATGTTACTGTACACTCTATAGTCTATCTAAATAGGGTTTAAATGAAAATGTGCTGTAACTACAAGCCAAACTTGTCTCCCAACCAGACCCATCAGTCCACCTACACTGGAAAAGTAGGCATCACATCTTGCTGTCTGTCTGCCTACTGACTGATCTTTTCCCCCTCGTATGTACTGTGATCTTTTTAAAGACAGAAACCGGGCCTTATTCATTCCTGTGTCTACCACAGTGCCTGTCACATAACAGGTGCTCAATAAATGGTGGCTGAATTAATGTGAAAAACATTAAGCTGTGAAAAGGTAAGGTAGTGGCCATAGGGCATAGGGCAACAGGATGAGCACAGAGAACTAGCCAGTAAGCGCACTCAACAGTGAGAAAGAGAGCAGGTCGGGGAAGGAAAGAAAGAAGCCTACTTGTTCCCCCTCCTATCCGCAGGTGGAGGAACTTCACACAATGTCACGCACTCAATCCCCCCAGTTTACGGCAGAGACCACTGAGGCCAGAAAGGAAAAGCAATCTGCCCAGAATCAGCCACTGATTACACACAGAGCCAGGGCTGAACTAGGCCTATTGTGCCAAATCGTATCCCTTTCCCCCGTGCCCTCAGCTCCAGGGGAGGAGCTGGGAAAGAAAAAGCCAAGGCGCCAGCCGAACAGACTCTGGAGAAAAATTCCATGCTGCATGATCCAAGTAGCTATCTTTCTCCTCTTTCCTCTTCTTCTCACACATCTCATTCTGTTCTACTAAATCAAGTTTATTTTCATTATGAATAACATTACAATCTGAGCATAAATTCTCAGTTAATGATCAAGTTACTCTAATAATATTCAACATAAAATTCCAGGAAAACAAATTACTTAGAGCCTTTATTTTATTTTTTTTAAAAATGATTTTATTTATTCGACAGAGAGAGAGAGCACACACAGAGAGGGAGAGGCAGAGGGGGAGGAGGAAGCAGGTTTCCTGCTGAGCAAGGAGCCTGACGCCGGGCTCTCTATCCCAGGACCTTGAGATCATGACCTGAGCTGAGGCAGACCCTTAACCAACTGAGCCACCCAGGCATCATTACTCTGAGCCTTTAAAGTTCACGGTAACAATGGTTTTGTTCCCTGTTATTTTTCTTGTTTCTGATGTAGCTGAAAACAAACAGATGTCAAAGCTATGTTGATGCTCTAAAATCATTTGTGATGATTGAAAAGTTCTGGGAATAGCATTCAAAAATTAATTTTTCCCACAGGGCTGGGAACTGAAACACAAGGATGTATTTATTATACACTGTAGACTGTCCTAAAATAAGATTCTCAGCAAACTGTCCAAAATAGTAAAATGACTATAGGTATATGAAATAGCCTATGTCATTACAGTAAACTCTAATAAGGTATAATTAGTAAAAGACTAGTTCTTAGTTTATGGGTTTTATCTTATTACACGGAAATATATTTTAAAGGTTTTATCCTCGATTTGGTGCTGTTTGGACCATGATTAGTGCTCAAGTGTTCACAATATTCAGAATGCTCTATAACTCCGTGTCCCTGCCCTTCAGAAGCCTATACTGCTTAGGCTCCCGTGACTCAAACCATATTCCTCTGTGCCCCCACCCCCCCTTACCCACATAAATTTGGTGTTCTGTTGTACAGACCTTAATGAATCAGTTTAGGTCAACTAAATATACACATTTTAAATATTAATCAGTAAACTGTGGAGAGAGGTTCTTTGGCAATGAGATTACTTTGGATTCTTGGGTTCTTCAAACTTGTGTATATATGTTTTTCATTTTTTACAAACATATTATTTTTGAGAGAATATTAAAACATGTCATTTTTACCTTTGCTATAATTTATTAATAGACCAACATTAAAGAATATAAGCCAAAATATTAAAATAGTCATGAGACAACTGGTTAGAAACATCTTTAATTGTGCTGGACCCTACTGATGAAGTTAAAAAGGGACATCTTTGGTGTCATGTCCCTATGGTGAATGTGAGACTCTGGAACATACTGGAAGCAAGAATTTCTAAAAACATACTTGCAAGAAGATGGACACTGGCTTCTGGGTCCCCAAGGAGTAATCTAGTAATAGAAGAAACACACCAGCTGACCTTGGGGCACTTCGGGGACAAGGAAGAAAGAAAGGTAATCTCAAAGGAAACAATGAGAAAATACAGGGGTCTGGAGACTGTGAAGAACCAACAACTCTTGGAAAAGATGTAAAGCAGGTACAAATTCAACAATGAAGAAATGTAGATAACCAGAATTTTTTGACACACAAGTTACAGAAGATGGTGAAACTAGTCACCACCATCTAGGGAAAAAACAAAAACAAAAACACAACAAACTTTAAAGTCAGTGCAACAGAAATCACTAGTATGTTTCTATCCCTTGATGAACCGGTAAAACTTCCAATTTAATCTTTTAGAAAACTGGGATACTCATATCAGTGGATACATAGGATACTTAGATCTTTTTTTAAAAAATCACTATGTTAAAACCACACGTACGTCTTGGAGGAGGGATCAATACCCTGAGGCTGACTTAAACACCCAACTATTATAGAGTGTGAAATCCCAAATCATGACCCTTAATCGAACTGACTGAGAACATAAGAACATTTTCACAGCCACTCTCATTTTTCCTATTATTTCTTCCTGTTTGTGAAATGTTCATTTTTGAAGATTATAACTTTGGCAGATGCTCTTATAAAGTAAGAAAAATTTTCTTAGAGTTAAAAAGAACATGTATTTGAGTGAGTAGACAACCAAAAATTTTTAACAAAATTGGGATCATGTTGAACACATTATTAAATCTTAATATAGAGACATTTTTGCATATCATTAAGCATTTTTCAAAAACAAGATCTGTAATGATAATAACATGTTTTCATGGACACACTATGAATTCATTATTTCTGAACTTTTAGTTTGTTTCCAGTTTTTTGATATTATTAATAGCACTGTGATAAACATCTTTTTTACTGATTTCTTCAGCCCCATGATTACTGCCCTCTTTCCAGCACGGAGCCCTGAGAATAGCTCTCTGACAAGGAAGCTCAGAATCTGGTACCACCGTCAAGAACAGAACATCTCCCTTCTGACACCTACAGAGTGACAGGGAAATCCCACATTCACCATGAGGTGGGGAGGGTTAAGAGTCTAGAAAGAAATCAGAATTGAAAAAAACAAACCACAAGTCAACTTACACTGCCACAAAAAGAGACACAGTAATTAGATAACACCTGAGAACACTCTCCCTGGTCTTGGGGATACCGACCAATGGCTATCCCTAAATGAAGAGGGGATAGGACAACTGAACTAGAGCACCACCTGTTTTAAAATGGATCAGCAGAGTGCATTAAATTGTTCAAATAATTTTATCTCACACCTCAATTTCCCTTCCATTCCAAAACTCACAATAAATATTTGAGTGGATAAATGAATGTGAGCAAGACCTAAAGTTTAAATTTTACCTCAAATATAGTTTTATCTTTTCAAACATTTACAACTAAATTAAAATACTTAATGTGGTCCCCTCATAATACTGAGAAAACTCAATAAAAAACTATTCTCTAAGAAAAAAGTTTACTAAAGCTGGTAGGAACTTTCTTCAACCATTTGTTCTACCTAGCAATGATACAGAAGTTTCATTTCACAGTCTTGTGTTTCATCTGAAAACCTGGTAAAATTACCTGTGAAATCAAGTAATAGCAACATGTTGTTCAAAGGGCTAATTAAGATGCCCTGAGTTCTGGGCAGCTATGTTATTGCTGTCATTTACAGAAATTTGTCTAAAGTATCTAACCCCTCTCTCCTTGAAGACGACGACTTCTATTCAAGTTTGCATTGGTTTTCTTTGGGAGGCAAAATCGTCTTCTGAGAGTGGTTGAAATGTATGAACTTCCAGTTTTAAGATAAATAAGTCCCGGGGGTATAATGTACAGTGGGGTGATTCTCATTAATAACATTGTATTGTATATTTGGAAGTTGCTAAGAAAGTAGATCTTAAAAATTCCCATCACAAGGGGAAAAATGAACTATGTGTGGTGATAGAGGTTCACTAGACTGATTGCAATCAGTGTGTGTGACTGTGATGTGACCATTCCCCCATATATACACATATATCAAATCAATATGTTGTACACCTGAAACTAACAATTATCTCTCAATTAAAAAAAATCATCTGAGGGACACCTGGGTGGCTCAGTTGGTTAAGCGGCTGCCTTTGGCTCAGGTCATGATCCCAGCGTCCTGGGATCGAGTCCCACATCGGGCTCCTTGCTCGGCAGGGAGCCTGCTTCTCCCTCTGCCTCTGCCTACCACTCTGTCTGCCTGTGCTCGCTCTCTTCCCTCTCTCTCTCAAATAAATACATTAAAAAAAAAAATCATCTGAGAGGTATGTTCCTAGATATGTTTCAACATCTGAATAGACTTTGCTAGTGTCCCTTACTGCTACTAAAAGATGCAAAACGTGTAAGTACGATGCGAAATGTGTAAATGCAAAGTAAGAAAACCCAACCAGGGATTATTTTTAAAGCCATCAAACTCATTTCTTAATGGTGCCGGCTGCCTATTTATTTAAATGTCCACACAGTAGTAAAGTCTCCCCTTAAGACTGTTAAGTCAGCATTACATGAGGAATAGAGCATATATCTGCGGGGGGGGGGGGTCAGACCCTCCTTGCACCCTGCAGCCTCCACATCATTTGTTGGTATCAGAGACCTAAAGAGGCATTTATCAAGTCAGCAGTAAAGAAAGAATTTTTTTTTTCTTTAGGAAAAATTTTACATTGTCATCACCCCACTACAAGACCAACTAGGGCTCTTTAAGTGATTTATGAAAAAAGTGATAATGTCCTAAGAACTGGAAAAAGGAACCTAAAAAGCCATCAAGGCATGAAACACATGTCATAGAAACTTACTGATGAAACCAAATTATGGTCATGACTTTGTCATTACAGCCCAGATCAGGAAGAGGGCTACTGCCTGGGTTAAAAATGCTCACTTCAGTCAAATGCTATATCCAAGGAAGGACTGGAATTCCCCTTTCTGTGCAAGCCAGGCAAGATGTACCCTGATTTCCAATGAATACTTTTTTTTTTTTTTAAGATTTTATGTATTCATTTGAGAGACACAGAGAGAGAGTATGTGTACATGAGTAGGGGGAGGGGCAGAGGGAGAAGGAGAAGCCATGAACAGGGAGCCCAGCGATGCTGGACTGGATCCCAGGACCTCGGGATCATGACCTGAGTCAAACACAGACGCTTAACTGACTGAGCCACCCAGGACATCCCTGCAGTGACCATTCCTAAAGTAAAATCAAAAGTGTCCATTACTCGTATCTTCAAAAATGGCTGTTTAGCATTTCAGAAATTCTCCTTGAATGTCACAAAATTAAGAAAAACAAAACATAAAATCCACAGGAAAACAACAAACCAACATTAGTTGGCAGTGTAACATCAGCCACATTTTGTCGTCGCGCTGTAGCTGAATCATAGCAGGGTCTGTCTGAAGCTGTATGCGGAACTGGAATGAGTTCTGTGGGGCCTCCTGTCTCATTATTAAACCTATCAGATTACTGGTTCTAATTAAGGGCTGTGTTACTGGCTATCACACAGTGATATTAATGTGTATTATTACCATTTATAGCAAATTGTGACCTCTGCTATGAGTCACCTGCAGTAAAATTTAATAATCAACCAGAGAAAACTGGTGGATGATAAAAGACGGGCTCCTGGGAAGCATCTGTGATGGTAAAATACGATCTTATAGGTTTTGCTTTGACATTAGGAGAATAATGATAACTCACCTCCTTTCTGGAAACTAAAAATAATGCATCCTAAAGATGAGACCACAGCATAGCTATTCTAATTTTCCTGTGTGTTATTAATTCAACAAATTCTTTAGATAGTATCTTTTCAAAGTTCAAGAACACAAGAAAGTGGATTTACTGACTGAAATTAGACTGATGTTAAAAACAATACCGTAGAACCTGCCAGTGTATGTTTTATTTCATATCCTATCTTTTGTTGGTCAAATGCTCTGAACAACTTGGAATTAAGAAGTTACCAGTTTGAATGGACATTTTCTTCTTTTTTTAACTTGTTACATTTTTAAAAAGTCAATATGAAATCAGTAAAACTGACCTATTTCTGTTATTTTTAATAGCTAATTACTCATGTGGTCCTCACAACAGCTAGTAAAGTAGGTAAAATAGGTAACCGGTAAGCAGTGATACCCAGTGGGCCAACAGGTATTATTAAAAAGGCAACAGTTCCTCCTCTATGAATTTTAAACTATGATCACTTACCTTTCTGAAATACTTTCAAAGTCCTACTCAGAGACAGAACATGGACAAATACAGTTTTCTACTCCTTTCCACATCTATGAGGTTTTGCCTGCCTTAATGAACGTTTTATTTTTAAAAGATTTTATATATTTTGAGAGAGAGGGAGTGCAGAGTACATACATGTGAGCCAGGGGAGGGGCAAAGGGAGAGGAAGAGGGAGAGAAGCAGACTCCCCCCTGAGCAGAGAGCCTAGTGTGGGGCTCTCAGGACCATGAGATCATGACCTGAGCCGGAATCAGAGGCCAGATGCTTAAAGGAATAAGCCACCCAGGTGCCCTTTGATGAGCATTTTAATTCGGGACTCTAACAATATACGGAAACACCAATGTGTTCTATGAAAATGCAAGTATATGCTACTCAAAACGAAGAGATTAGAATTTAATTTTCAAGAGGCATGGGCACGGGGATGGCAAACAACTTCACAACAATGACATCTCGGTTACCTACTGAGTACTTATTACATGCTAGCACTCAGGCTAGATGCCAGACTAGAAAGGAAAGAAAGGAAAACCCAGGGTGTAATACAGATAGGTGTCAGGTACAGTGGGCTCCAAGCGTGTCCACTTGTTCTACTTACCATCATCTTAGTGATACCAGTTAGCACAGTGCCTGACCCATAGTAGATGTTCAAATAAAAGTTTATTAAACTGAGTCTAGTATACAATGGCTCCCCAGACTGAACTGGTGAAGCACCATTAATCCTTAACTTAAAATACGATGACAAGAGTCATATGAATAGAAGCCTCCTTCTGTGGGTGCCCCTGGGTTAGGTGGTTTATACGACAACTAGGCTATGTCTCTCTCTCTCTCCTAAAAGTAACACTGGGATTTTTGCATTCTACCCCTATATTACAAAAAAGGAGACTAAGTTTCAGGCAAATTTGTCCAAGATTACACAATAATTTTAGTAGAATACCATAGAAAGTAGAGCCCTTTCTCTTCCCATTAAAAAACCCACAATGCTAAGGTGAGTAACCTGTAGGGCATTCAGATTCTACTGACTAGCAGACAAAAACATCAGACAGCAAGCTCCTCAGGACAGAACTGTACCAGACACTGTCACACCAGAAATAATCTGTTTATAAAGAGCACCTGAAAATATGGGAGAGGGAAGAAAGAATGAGTTTATTATCATTTTCAAGCAGGAAGAAGCAGCCTTATGGAGACACCAACAGTAAGGGGGTATGGGGAAGTTCTCAATGGAGACCTGAGACAGCTCGCTCCTGAGATAGCCTACAGCACAGGTTAGAAAGCCACAGTCCAGGGCGCCTGGGTGGCTCAGTTGGTTGGGCAACTGCCTTTGGTTCAGGTCATGATCCTGGAGTCCTGGGATCGAGTCCCACATCGAGCTCTCTGCTTGCCAGTGAGTCTGTTTCTCCCACTGACCTCTCTCCTCTCATACTCTCTCTCTCTCTCTCTCAAATAAATAAATAAAATATTAAAAAAAAAAAAGAAAGCCACAGTCCATACAACATAATTTCCATATTAACAATGAAGAAAATGAAACAAATATTTACTGCATTCCTGGCGTGGGCTTGTAACCAACCTTTGTTTGTAACTGGTAGGTCCAGGGCCTGAGATCAGGTCTTCTGTTTCTAAAATGTTACACATTTCTAAACTCCAAATCATATGTTTTTTCTCTTACTTATTTTTTGAGAAGACAGACCAGGTAAACTGCATTCCTTTATATCCCACCACAAAACGAGGGAAATGCCCAGTGGGTGGGCAGAATGGGAATAAATCAGGTGGCCAGTGTTTGTTCGACTGGTTAGAGTCTGTTTCAATTCTTAAATAATTGTTAAATATAAATCAATCAATTATGGCTGTCAGTCTAGAAGGGGATGCTGAGTGGTAGGAATTCTCTTCCCTCATGATGCCGTGGGTGAAAGTTTCAGAAGGGTGGACGTCACTTTAGCATTCATTCCAGGCTAGGGCACACATGGTGTCATAATTAGTACCCTACGCAGATAGTGACTGTTCAGAGTGAAGGTCTGTAGTATTAACTTCACCCTGGATTTCCCAGAACCTAGCATAGTAAGCACTCTCAATACATATTTGCTGAATTACTTGAGAAACACATTTTCTCCCAATCTGGGGAGCCTTCTCTAGTCTCCAGGGTCTTAACACCTCCCATGCCTGCCCATTTAAAAACAACAGCAACAACAGGGGGCGCCTGGGTGGCTCAGTGGGTTAAGCCGCTGCCTTCGGCTCAGATCATGATCCCAGAGTCCTGGGATAGAGCCCCGCATTGGGCTCTCTGCTCAGTGGGGAGCCTGCTTCCCCCTCTCTCTCTGCCTGCCTCTCTGCCTACTTGTGATCTCTCCCTCTGTCAAATAAATAAATAAAATCTTGACAAAAAAGAAAAACAACAACAACATTTAGTTAGAGCTTCAGCTCCTTGTCCTCTTTTGGTACAGGTCTTTACAATTCTTATCAGAGAGGGGCTACAACATTATTCACCATCAGAATGTACTTTGTAATTGAGATATGCCAGCCCAGATGTGAATAAAAATAGTTAAATAACATTTTCAAATGAAATTTTAAATAAACACTTTAAATAAAATTTAAATGAAAATATTTAACTGCTGATACGACACAGTCACCAACCAATCAAAACGTGTAGCAGCCAGGGGACCTTCCCAGTGCTGAATGTGGCACTGAGCCAATCTCCTTCCTTCGGACTAGTAACCCACTTTCCTGTTTTCCTAAATGGAGATTCTGTGCAGCAAAATTATATGAAATATGAATCATCATATCCTTAAAACACAGAAAAGTCACGGAAAATATCCAAATCTCCTTTGTATCTATTTCTAAATCTTGAGCTTGAGCTGAGTTACCATGTCATAAACAGACTTAAGCTTCCATTCTCTATCCTGGACTCTTAACTAAAGACATATAAACCAACAAAGAAATGGGGTTTGAGTGAGACAGCCAGCAAGCCAGAGATGTTACACATTAACTCTCTCAAAAAGTAAGGCTCCAACTGAGCCTTTCATTTGTTTTAAGCCATTCTTAAAAGCTAAGACTTCAAAGGCAATACAATGCAATGGAAGAACCAAAAACAGAGCCTACTGGTCTCCGGTCCAATAACAAAAGCCTCTGAACACTGCAGAACTCTGAACATTTCTTAAAGCTTCCAAAATAACACCATAGAGAACTTTTATTTTTCATTTGGGGTCCTTAATCTATTTAAACTACATGTAATTATTATGCAAACATTCCTTTTTAGAAAAACAGCTAACTTTGCAAAGGAATGGCTTCAAAAGAAAACTCAATGTTTGCTTTTCCAGAAGTACTATGAAAAGAGATCCTTTCTTATTACCAGTGGAAAAAAAGTGCAAAACCATTGTCAAAGAATGAGTCTTTGTACTTTAACTTAAATCATGTAAGAAATGATTATCAGGGAAAGAATGAATGACTTTTAGCTAAAAGCATAAATCACCATTAGTATTAACGCAGAGGTAGAACCATGGATGTCTTTTCCTAAGTAAGGGCCAGCAAATGCTTAAAAGACTAAGCAATATTCTAGCCTCTGTAGCTATAATAATTCAAATGGTTTCGTTTCAATAAAAAAAAAAAAACCCAGCATATTGCTCACAAGACATTTCAAACCATATAACCACGAAAGTGAACACAACCCTACAAAAACACAACATTCTTGAACAATTTTTCATGTAATGGTTCTAACAATATGCTGTGCTTGCTGAAACATCATTTTTTACCTTATTTTTAATACCACTGATAGTAACCCAGTAATATCCAGTGACACAGAGGACAGTCACAAGAATGGATTTCACTGATTATAAGAAACCAAGTAGGACTGGAGTACTTGACAATTATTTGATGTGGAATGGTGGTGAACACAAGGCAGGAGGGAGGCTAACGAGTTTCCTCACTGGAGGTCATCAAGTATGGATATAAACAACCAAATCTGAATACGATGGCTGAAACCAACTCAAAGGTCTGCCTGGCCACCACTTTCAACCTGGAATGTGCAATTTTTGAGAGTTACAGTTTTACCGATCTCTAACACCATGTAAGATTATCACAGGAATCACAACATTTCTCAACTGAGGAACTTTGCTGCATTTCATGGGTAATATCTCCAATCTAGCCTAGCAGCAAACCAAGAGAGGCTCTGATAGCCGTGATTTTCTATTTGAATAGACTGTTTATACTTACAAAGTGCTTTCCCATGATCTCAGTCTTAATTTAGTGTTCATGCTTGAGAAAGGAGGCTAAAATAAAGGGTAACAAATTAGACATTGTCCATTGCACGGCAAATGGTCAGGGGCAATATTTCTGAACTTTGATCACCCTAGAATAGAACAATGGCCTGCACGGTCATTATCTCGAATTTTTTTACCTGAAGCAAGTTTTTCTCATTGTGATCCAATTAAAGAATGCTAACTACTGCCCTTCAAACACAACGTGAAAGGAAATTATTAAATAAATCCACCCAAAAAGAACATTTATTTATATATATAATAATAAATATATAATATATATTAATATATATTTATATATAAATATATTATATATAATATATATAATATAATAATAAATATAATAATATATAAATATTAAATATAAATTAAATATTAAATATATAAATATTATTATATATTTATTTAAGTGGGGGGGAGTGTATGCATCTGACACTCCAAATGGTCCCTACAGACATTCTGTAAGGTAACTCATTCAAAATATCCTCTTTACCAGAGGAATGAAAAGATTATCTAGTTGATGTTTTTTTTCATTATTTTACTTATAAAAGTAAATACAACATTATCCATCTACTTATGCATTCAAACACACAAGCTGTGTGCATGTATGTGTACGTACATATGTTTGTATATCTGTGCATGTATGGACAACCTGTCCTGCTGTAGAAAGGACGTAACGTGGGTCATAAAAAGACATAACCTATTGGATAAAATAAAGGTAAAAATCAATGGCAAGGAAGACAAGACAAAGGGAAAGTGAGGCAGGAAGGAAATGGCTTATTGACAAAGGTCAATTGTTTCAAGTGCCCCACTTGTCATCAGTGGCTGAGCCCGAAGAGCCTCTCTAATGACTGTCACCAGGGCTGATCAAACACAGCGAATGACCTGGAGATCAAGCACCTGATTGGCAAGAAATCCAACGTAAGCAGTAAGCAGCTCTTCAGCTTGAGCATGGTTCGATGATAATCGGCCCTGATGACGACTCTGAAACGCAAGTGTTAAGTGTAACCTGAATCATGACAGAAAAATGTATTTCCTTGCATCCTATTTTTTGAAAATTGACAATTCATATAAAACATATAATGTAAAACTCCACACGTCAGAAAATCTGATAAATTAACCTATTTCTTGACTAAACGGAAGACAGCCCAGTTACTGATTACTTGAGAGATACAAATCCCTGGCTTTTTAATGCATTTTTATGCAGAGATATTAAGTATCAAAAAACACGGAACAAGCAAAGTTCTAGGTCCCCAATAAGACAAAAAGGAACCCTATAATTCTCCCTCTTTTACACCACAGGGCTGAAAGGAACGCGCCAAGGGTTTTAAATAGCCTTCATTTCACATGCCAACTCTAACGGTTATGTTGTGTAGGGAAGGATTCTGAAGCCTAGCCAGGCCTAGCAGGAATGAATGTTCTCATCAATTTATTAGCAATTCTGACAGGAAAGAGGAAATGAGGCAGTTCGTTGCCACTTACTTGTTTGTTCCTTATCTCAGTTCAATTTGCTGATGTTACCAATGACGACCTAGAGGCTTACAGTGGTTGGTGATTTATTTACCATTTCTTTTTAGATTTATTAATTTGTAGCCTGCCTTATTACAAAAACTATCTGGTATGTTACAGAAATACACATAATAAGATAATAATAAATAGATAAGAAAAACAGGGTAAGAGAAAAAAATACATATCCTGGGGGAAAACAAACTTTGTCCCTGTGGCAAATTCTAAAACCTTCATTTTCACTACGGGCTTTTCTGGCGCGGAGTAATCCACTTTCACTGACGGATTAGCTGCTCATGTCAGTAAGTGTTTGTGCACATGTGCGTGTTGTGTGTGACATATGCGCCTCAGAAACAGGTCCCAGGTTTGGCTATCAAGAAAAGAACGCTTCTCCAGTTAGAGAATTGCACTCATATTCTGGCCTTTGTGCCACATAAAGAAGCATTTATTCATACATTTATGGATATTTGCTTACAATAAATAAGCAAAAATAAGCAAATCACACAGTATGTTAGAGGGCAGTATTATGACAAATAACACAAGGGAAAAAAGGGGATTGAAATTAACAATGTCAAGGTCAAGTGGCCATAGATTACAGTTTTTAAAAAGGTAGCTAAGGTCGGCTCGCTGAGTAGGTGACATGTGAACAAACTCTTGAAAGGGGAGGGAGGGAGGCAGGAGGACTGGGGAGGAGCAAAGCAGGGAGGGGAGGAAAAAGTGACACAGAGCTGGAAGGCACAGCAGGCCTGGCGGGCTGGAGAAATCCTCAGGAGTCCTCCACGGCGGGAGTGAAGAAGTAGAGAGTGAGGGGAGACAAGGTCAGAAAAATACGGGGGAGCAGCAGCAGATGATATAGGATTTTGCAGCCATCCCCAAACTTGTGAATGACATGCAAACTAAAACTGTTTGGGGTCAATGAGCTAGGGCACATGAGTTTACCTGTCTTTGGAGACAGGGCCTACCTGTACATTTTGTGCAGATGAAGGCAGCATCACGGTACACAGATGTTAGGCACACGCCCAAAGATGTTTATCTTTATGGCTCATATTGGCCCACAACATGAAAGGACAGGCTCAGATTGTGACACATCCTGGCAACTGTGTCCGTGGGACAGCAACACTCCTAAGATCTTGCTGTTGGGGAGGTTTAGAAGTTAACAGCGATATGAGGGGAGAATGAGGGTTGCCTAATTTGCTGCCATCTGAGATCATTTATAAAGTGTCACCTCCTCGTTTCTCTTCAATGTGGTATTAAAATTCTTCCTCCTGGACATTTGTGTGAGCATTGGACACGCTGGAGGGGACGCTGCTCTACAGTGTAACTGTCTGCACAAGCTCAGGAAAGGCTGCTACTGTGAGGACAGACAGCCAAATGGAAAGGAAAGCAGAGGGCAGTAGGAGAGGAAACGCACAGAAACTCTACTATGGTGACCTACTTCCAGAAGAAGAATGTTCCTTCAAGCTCAAATCTGGAAACTTATCAGTCACTCATAGTAGATAGAGAATAAAACAGATGCATAGCCCACAGGAGGTTTAGAAGTTAGAACCAAATATTTTAAATTGTGATTTATAAAGCCACCAAAAAGCAAATGAAATAAACTCCTACAGCTAAAACACATATCCAGGCAACTTACTGAACGTTTTCAGTCTTCAAACATTAAAAAGAGGGACAATGAATTCAAGGCAATTGATTCAAGTCAATTCCAAGTGAGAATGAGTATCAGGAAAGCACATTAAAAAAATAAACAACTTCCTTTTACAAAAGACGTCAATCAAGCTAAGAGTTGCTGGAAATCATGATTTTGTCTATTTGCTGATTTTTCTTGTTCAACGACAGTCGAGGAACAGTTGTGCATTCACTTGTGTCTTTATAGGGGCATGAAGAGAAGGGAGCAGATTTTCCTTTACAATGGAAATGCCATTAGATATTTTAAAATACCAGCAACCTCCAGCAGGAGGTTTGACAAGAAGGATTGCCTTACAAACTGACAAAAGTGGACCAAGCAACGTTCCACCTGCTGTGATTTTAAAAGGGGTAGTCGAAGACAGAGCATGGGAAGCATTTATTTCTGCCTCTTTCCAAAAAAGTTTGAGACTGCTAGCAAAAAATATACGCCAACACCCCAAGACAGAAATGGATATGGAGAGTTCAAGGTGAAGGGAAAAATAAACCCAGGAGTAGAGCGTTATAAAGAAGGCGAATTAGAAAGGGAGCTCCTGTCAACTGCCAACAGGGGATGCAAATTTGGCTCACAACTTCCTAGTCCTCAAAATTAAGAAGGAAATTATGAAACTGAATGTTCAGTAGAACAAAAGCAAGCCCAGAGCTTAGGGGAAGTTCATCTGTCCCAGCTCGAAGGCCAGAAGAAACTTCCTCCTGGGGGGGGGGGGGGTCTCCCTAAGAGCCACCCCCAAGGTACAATATGTCAGATGACCACCTGGGGCCCGAGATTCCCCGGTGATGGGGGGGGGGTTGGGGTGGGGAATTCCACAAGAGCAAACAGCTATGTGGTTCCTGTACTCTGTTCCTTGAGAACTGTGCTGCATCCAGGGATAAAATCCACACTCCCCAGGACAGCAGTTATCAAGTTAGGTTCTTGAAGAGATGCCTTAGGAGTTCCACCATTTTCTGTTTGAATTTTATTTCTTAGTCTTGAAATAAAATACCAACAGGAAATGCAAGCAAACCTTCGGCACAACATTAACACAATGACAAACCTTCCCATTAAGTCACTTCAAATGCCGACGCCGGGCAAATGTGTCCTCTGCCATCTCTCTGTGTACATTTCAACTTCTTAAAAATGAGTCACTGATTAGGAAAGTTAGAACTCTGCATCGGCATTTTGGAGATTCAAGTTTGCGCATGCCCATTCCTATAAACCATACAAACGACCTACACACGCATCACGCTCAAACAAATGACAGGAGCAGGTACAACGAGTTGGCGTCCTCCCTCAACCACGATCTTACGGCCGGTTGGTACGACAATAAGCTGCCTACCATGTTGACTCATGATAGCATGACTTCATGAAGACTGGTAGTGACTGGAAGGGTTAGGTGCTCCTGGTCGGACTTCAGTATCTATCATGAGGCATTCGAACAGCTGCATTAATTGGGATCCAACGTCAAAACAAAACATTCCTGGTTCTCCCTAGCTTCTGGATCTGATTACTTCAGGAAGGTACGGAGAGAGATCAGGCCCTGAGCTGAAACCAAGAGCCAGCAGCTTAACAGAATGCACCACGCAGATGATGTCTCCCTGGTTAGTTTTAAAATGTTCTTTGTATTTATAAAATACATACTAAAAAAACCCCAAAAAACAAAAAAACCCATTCATTCGAAACATTTTTACTGTTAAAGAGTCCGTTAACGATTTCATTTTGCTAAGGGCTTTCCTATTAAAACAGTGTCTACACTGCCCTGCTGGGGTAGCTCTATCATGGATGTGGGGATATGGACCCAGCAACCGCTGGAGAATGGAGGGGTTGGGGGAGGTTCTCATTCCAACACTGAGCAGCCTCACCACGGGTGGACATACGAATCTAATCTAATACTCATCTCATCAAATATAAACATTCCCCTTTTCTGTGTTGCCATGACAAGGCTGGGAAGCTCGGTAATGAAAAAAAGAACTACAAATCCTTCAGGCCAATTTTCAGAAAACCTAATTTCTTCCAACAGCTTTTGACCAGAGGTGGCAGTGGAGAGGTTAAAGTTACGTTCTTTGGCAGGAAACTGAAGTACAGATATTTCCTACTCCTGAGTAAGGAAGGGCAGAGTTTATGATTACTGTGAAAAGAGGTAAATCAGGGTGGGGTGGGGGGGTGTGTTGCCAGAGACAATGGGATTTATTCCTAGGACTGCCACCTCCTAATTTTGACTCAAAGAAAGTCATTTAATCCTCCCTGAGCCTTCTCTGAGTTTTATCAATTTTAATATGAAGGGACTGAATCAGAACCTCTTAACTGGGGACGGAACACCAAAAACTTCTGGGAGGCTTATACAATGCATAATGGTAGCAGTAACATTAATACATACCAGGAAGTGTGGCGAGCACTCCACACCTATTAGTCCTTTAGTCCCCCCACAAGAACCTTGTCTTGTAGGTACTCTTAGTACCTTGATTCTACAGGTGAGGAAGCTACAGCACAGAGAGGTTGAGAAATTTGCCTCAGGAAGTGGCAGAGCCAGATGAAGGGCTCCAGGGACTGTGCTCGTTAGTACAACTCTAGGTTAACACCGCCACTCTCTTTAGCTAGCTCTCCGCATCTTCTGACTCAGAAACTGAAGGGCCCAGACAGCCATGCAATTTTTAATTCTGGTGAGTACTCCTCGTGAACAGCCATTTGACTAGAAGAGATGTAAAATTCTGTGATTCAGACTGGAGAGGGGAAAAAAATGCAATAAACTTTTTAATTAAATAAATGCTCAAATTCTTTTGTCTCAAAAATCTGAGTCAAAATGAAATGGCTTTTTATCAGCTAATTGCATGGTATCAAACAAAAAAAGATAATGAATAAAGGGGTAGTAGGAAAAATTGAAGAAATGAAATGTTATCTAGCCAGCTAAGTAAAACGACTACACGGGGCCATTTAAGTAGATTAAGTACTGGAGCAAAAGCTATGCCTATAAAGGGGCAATAACAATAATATTTTCATAATTCATGGCTTAGATTTAAGGGTGACAATGCAACATTTCGGAAAAAACCTGGAAAGGATCTGTGCTCCTGTCCAAACGGGCTGGCAGCCTAATTTGTTTCTAGGATCACAAAATGACTGCGTCTTTGTTTCATCGTTAAAGAAACAGGCCTGATGCTATCAGAAACTGGCCTTTGCAAAGCTGAAACTCTCAAACTATGCCTGTAAACATGGATATTCAAAAAAAGGCTGGTTTTTCATAAAGGTTCCCTCCTGACATTTGACACTTAACAGAGGCAGGAGGCAGGAAAAAGCCATGGGACTAAGAGAAAAATAAAGAAGACAAGTGACCCTGGCCCCATAGACAATGTAGACAAGCTTAAACCTGCGACAGCCAAGTCAGCAAGGGCACGGCCAGAAGAAAGAGCCCATGTCCCCGGGTAAAGCCATGAACTTGGTCAGGTTTGTTTGTATTATGAGTGTACTTCCTTGCTAATTCTAGATCCCCATTTAGGGAAACTCATCCTCTTCTCCTCCCACTCCATCCCACATTTCTGTTACAAAATCTCTTCTCAAAAGTCTCCCAATATGAAACCACATGATCCTATCAAGGGAGCTGCAAAGCACTTTATCAAACAAAAAGCAACCTTTAAAAAGTCTTAAGCCCCAAATACTGAACTATAAAACTCTAAGAAGATAATTACATGTTGAAGGAATATATAGATATTACGGTTGGCCATGAGGACTGTATTGACTGCAAGTTTCTAATATACACGATTCCACTGGTGAATAAACATGGGTAATCACTAGTCTCTCTCCTACACTGAAGATTCCCTAGTCTGGAACTGATGCACTATTTCCATTTAATAAGCACACCAATTCATAAAGCAAATAGGTACTCAATTTGTAAAGTTTCCTGAGTGGATGAGAATTTCCAGGCAAGAAGAAAAATAAGCCCTTCCTCCTGATCCCCTTCATCCATAATGGTATCAAACTCCTCGTTTCCTAGACTCAAAATCTTACACTCATCTTTGAATCATCTTCGTCCTTGGACCCACTCCCTTTTTCCCATTCCATCAAGGGCAAACCCTGAGGCAGTAAGCATCATCTGCTGTCCTACTCCCAGTGTAGTACAAGCCTTCCTCTGGCATTAAAATCCCTCATGGTATGGTCTTAGTGAAAATGGCAGGCGGCCAGGCTAGTCCTGGCTTTACATGGGAGCTGGAGCTACTCATCCCACTCTGAAGACCTAGTCAAAGGCCAAGCTTTTCCTGATGTCCCCCAATCACATGCAATTACCCCTCATTTTGTAACTTCTGTAGCATCTTCTGCACTCTGCTATGACCCATCACATTCTGGCCTATGTGATATGTGACGTTTATTTTCTATGTAAGACAAGAACCTCCTTGGGGGGCCAGAAATGTGTCTGGGGCAACATCTAGCCAAATCAAAGTCAGGGTACTTAATAAAGAATGGAATTTCCCCACTCACTTCTGTTCAATTTCTCCTCAAAAGGGGCTTGGCCTTATTTATGCTAATAGCAAACTATAATGCTCTCTTGAGTCCATTATTTTCTAAAGCAGTGCTGTCTGATTTTGTCAGACAGTGATCCCTGCAAGAACGTTTCTTTCCGTAGAGGCACTAACCCCAGGCACCAAGCAGATGCCACATTAGGTCCCCTCCGTGTGCTGTGTGATCTTGGGGAGCTGCACATGCTTCAGCTAACCAGGAGTTGAGTTTTGTAGAGCCAGCTACATGGAAACAGATCACTTGGTTAGATGTCGAGAGAAACGAGTTCCTCCTCTATCCTCCTGCCTTTACTTTGAAATTTGATCCTATTGGCTATTTAAGTGCACTTAAGGAAAGCTGATTTTTCTAACAAAATCTTACCGTGACTATCACACCTGTGTGTCTCTTCTAGGGTTCTGGAGAAATGAGTCTTCTTGTATCTTGTGGTCAACAGAGGAGCATGGATGCTGGCAAGGGGAGGATGGAGGTGATGGGCTGGCATTTGGGGTGTACTTAGAAGGGAGAACACACAGGGGTTCAGGGGATGGTCTCTGGAGTCGGACCGTCCGAGTACAAGTCCCAGTTCCACCATTATCAGCTGTATTTTCCTGAGTCATCAGAGAAAGAACCCTCTTCTCCACTTCATCTTTAAAACAAGGATAATACCATGGCTCAGAAAGTTGTTCTTGGAATTAAATAATAAAACTACTTGACAGAGCTATTGGCACATAGCATGTGACAAAGATTAACTGCTGGCATTACACGGGTGTTTACACACTATACAGGTTTTTTCTCTCACGTGCATTCATTTTGAAATGAAGATGAGGAAATGTGAAGAAAGAGACTACAAATTTCTAAGGTACGTGATCACCCAATAAAGAAATTCTAAGTCTAACCAAGCACAAAGGCCAAATCAAGATTTTAAGGGCTTTTATTTCCGATGACACTATCTTCACTTTCATATAATGGTTAAATAGCCCCAGCCTATTGCTACAGAAACCTAAGTTTCCTATTAAGGAAAATGTAATGAACATAAAGTAAATTCCAACTGCTCACAGAGAGAAAGAATGGTTGCTCTTTTAAAAATTCTTGTGGGGGGACACCTGGGTGGCTCAGTTGGTTAAGCAGCTGCCTTCGGCTCAGGCCATGATCCCAGCGTCCTGGGATCGAGTCCCACATTGGGATCCTTGCTCGGCAGGGAGCCTGCTTCTCCCTCTGCCTCTGTCTGCCAGTGCTCACTCTCTCTCTCTCTCTCTCTCTCTCTGACAAATAAATAAATAAAATCTTAAAAAAAAAAAAAGAAGCATTTCTTAAAAAAAAAAAAAAAATTCTTGTGGGTATGGCCATTACCTTCAGTGCTGGCTTCCAATGAGATCCAGCTAAGGCTAGTGTGAACACTGGTGTGCCAAAAGCTTGTGCGGTATTTGGGCGAGACAGGGGAGAATGGCTCTAATCACATGCAAGAATAACAAAAAAGGAATCCTAAAGAAAAATGCCAACTGACAATAAGGAGGATGGGTTAAATCTCTAAATATGCATGCTTACCAGCCAATTTTACACTGAGGATAAATCAGACAACAGACATCATTGAAATTTTCTGCCAAAATATCAAATATCGGCAATAATTAATATCTGCAGTTTCATGTCCTTATAACAAAGGCACTGGAAATCACTTAACTATAATTAGTTGTTTTTTTTTTTAAAGAATTTATTTGTTTATTTGACAGAGAGAGATCACAAGTAGGCAGAGAGGCAGGCAGAGAGAGAGAGGAGGAAGCAGGCTCCCCGCCGAGCAGAGAGCCCCATGCGGAACTCGATCCCAGGACCCTGAGATCATGACCTGAGCCGAAGGCAGCGGCTTAACCCACTGAGCCACCCAGGCGCCCTATAATTAGTTTTAATTTGGCTGCAGCATATATTTGACTCGTGGAGGGATTAGGCAGAGGGAAGTGAGTCATGTAGCCCATCACCCACAGTCCGTATTTCAAGAAGGTTTTTGTTCTAATTGTATAGCAGTAACTCTCAAGGAGGGATTAAGTATTGTGTTAATTTTTGAAAACTATCCACCACTTAATAAAAACCAACTGGTAGTTCAGATGATCAAAGTGAAGGAAGAGCTGAGAGAGGTCTAAGAAAGAGATGGTTCTCTACTGGAAAGGAGGTATTTGTGTGGATTTTTTTTTTTTTAAATGCTAAAATTATTTTTGTGAAATTCTGGGATTTCCAAAGTCTTTAGACTGTATCTTGGTATGTCAAAGATCTACCACACAGGCCAGAATTCTTTCTTACCATGAATGGACATTAAACAACATGAACAAGAAAATGGTTCTTTATGGCACAGTCAAGAGATGAATGAGTAAGAAAAAGATGAAGTTAAATATACTGTTGGTCTTAAAATCACAAATCTGTTTTGACTTGTTTTCAGAAAAAAATCACAAATATGAATTCTGGCTTAGTCTCCAATACATCATGTTTTGCTCTTTGAGGATAGAAGCTTACTGGAATGTTGTCCATTAAGAGAGACTTAATTACAATTAGTAATACAATATTTGTACTCAGTAGATTGGGCTGCCTTTTTAAACGAACGAGACAAAGTCTGAAAACTTCACATCTTAGACCACACTTTTCACCAAAATGCCCAAGTTCCTTTGCCTAAACCTTCAATAAGTTATTTATTACATGGCATCCTACTCCACTAGCAATAATAGGGAAAAAACCAAGTCCCAGAAACTATTCGTATTAGTATTTTAAGAATCTTCTAGATCAAGAAAGAACTCTTGAGAGGCTAAAAATTAGCTGCTTTACAAAACAAAAACATTTAAAACTTTATTAAAAGAAATCCTGTTATTCATAAGATAAATAAAATCTGTACATGGGCAAGAAGCTATAGAATAGTAATAAAAACAAAAGTGGCATGCATTTTCCATGATTAACTCTACAAAACTCATTATAACTCAATTTCACTTTTTGGGAAGATCTTTTAAGTATATCATTCGATAAAGAAAAGTACCTTTTTTTAAGGGACACACTTAATGAGAGAACAACTATCTTTTTGCACTCTGTGTTTCTGTCGACTTAACTTTCTCTTTCCCTGACTTTCAAAGGAATCTAAGACATGAAAATTTGCCAGATACAGTTTTCAGTAGACTTATAAAATACAATTTTTAAAAAACCTAAAAATTCAGATGGGTTTGGAATACAACAGAGCTCAACATGTCCACAGCTCAATTATCTGAGATAGTCAATGCCAAAGAAAAAAATGGTCTGTTGGTCTTTCATTATTTGGTGTGTGTGAGTAAAATAAAACACAATCAACCACCAACACCATCAGAAAGACACGACTACAACTTGCTTGGAAAACAACACTTGAAGAGTGAATTATAACTTAAGGAGAGATCACTTCCTTGTATCAGCTTCTAATTTAACCCTACATCAAGAGCATCAGGTCGGTAAGACTCATACTCCTGACTTTGGAATGATGCCTCATGCAGGCAATAAAACCTTTGGTTTGTGTCTTTCATGTCTGTATAGCTATCTGAATACACGGTATAGAATCCATGGAGAAAGAGAGACACAGAGAGAGAAAGAGAGAGAGAGAGAGTGAGTGTTTGTGTGTGTTTCTTTTCTTAAAAAATGCAGTATCTCAGGGTATGTTCAGACTTCTGGGACTGAGTCATCTGGAAATACCTGAATGACCTTGGATCACCTAGCTCTACAATTTCTCTTCAATATGGAAGTGAGAACCAGTTCTCTCTTGGGTGGAATGATTTTTCTTCACCACAGGATCATTGTTTTGAACTTTTATCCTTCTCACGTTATGTAATTTCCATAAATTGCAGAAGATTTCCTATTTACCTGGGATTTCAGGATATTGGATCGAGCAGGCTCACTGTTACTTTCAGAGTAAACACTGAAGGTAATCTCATAATTGGGTAAATGTTTTTAATATTCATCTTACTAGAACCTTTCATCTTGCTGAAAGTAGTCTAATCATTTTGGATTACAGGGATGATCATTTTATTTCATTTGTAGAGGAAAAACAACTTTTAAGATTTTATTTTTTTATATTATTATTATTTATTTGAGAGAGAAGATATGAGAGCACAAGAGAGGGGAGGGTCAGAGTAGAAGCAGACTCCCCACTGAGTGGGGAGCCTGATACAGGACTCGATCCTGGGACTCCCGGATCATGACCTGAGCGCCAAAGGGAATTACTTAATCAACTGATCAACCCTGGCACCTGAGGAAAAACAACTTTTGGCAAATAGATTTCTAAAAGAAATTTTGGAGTTACAGAGAGATAAATAAAGATATATAGAGAAAGAATGTAATCATTTCAAATTGTCCATTTTCCTGATAGTTGCCCTAATTTCTTTTCCTGTGCTTTCTCTCTCAGTTAATGCAACTCAAGTTTTCCCTTTATTTAGAGCTAAAACCTTACAGTCATTTTTAATCATGCTGAAGTCCCAATGTTCCTATCTCCAAGACACCCTCGTGCAGGCCCAGCACCTTCTCCTCTTCCTACTACCTATCACTGTCCTGGCTCAGGGCTCCATCTCCTCTCACCTATGAGAGTCTCCTCCAACCCAACCTTCCTACTTTGGGTAGAATTATCATTCTGAGAGAGGAAGAAAAATAAACAAACAAACATTGGATTATGCTTCTCTTCCACTATAAGTGCTAACTCCTCTGCAACTGAAGAAAAAACTCCAAACATTTCAGCTTATTATGCAAGGTGTTAATGCTATGCCCCCAACCTCTACCTTCAGCCCCATTTTCCCCCATAACCACATTCTTCACTCTGGTCACTAGAAGCCTTACTAACTAATAATTGCTGAACAACAGCTATCCACCAAGAATTGTTTGGTGCGCTTTCTTAAACAGCTAAGCGCTGTCCCACCACGTGGGCACTTTCTGAGGCCTGGAGGACACTATTATTTTCACCCTGCGAGAAATCATCCCTACCCTTCAAAGAGATGCCCTCTTCTACTGAGAGCGACCCCAGTGCCTTGGCGTCAAGGTTAACAAAGTCTTCCTCTGACTTCTCACAGAACACTGCACCGATTAAAACATTTACTTTATTCTGTCTTCATTAGGGTTGGTTGTTTAAGTCTACCTCTGCTGACCATATTGTTTTTCTGTGTTGCCTTTTTTAAAGAGTTGTATTATATTCAAAAGAACAAGGCAGACTTGCAGAAAACAGAAAACAAAGGACAGGAAATGAAATGTATTGGGTATTACAACCAGGGAAATGAATGACATTCAAAAAACATTTCCTTTTAATTAGTAACAGGCTATAATACTATAAGCTAGATTTAATTTCACATTTATACTGCATCATGTTTTATTGCACTTTGAAATGAATTAGGATATCTATTGAATGAAAGAACAAAAAATGGTTGACCAAGATTGGTTTGGGAATGAGAGAAAGGATACAGAAGGTAAGAGGAGCAGAAACACCTTCTTTTGTTTTAATATCAATAGACTCTCTCTGCTTCAAAATAAGTTGTTGATACACTGAGTCATCTAGACTTTTCCGTGAGATTTCAATACCATAGTAACCTCTAAGCTACTTCGCCACAGCCAACAGAGACACATATCTGCTCCTACTGCAAACCAGGAAAAATGATGAACCTCAACCTTACATACAAATATTGCTTTTAAATCTTCAGAAAGGATAATTTGGACACAATGGAAAATTTACATGCTATAGTCATTATTATGACAAAAAAAATATATCATGAAGCTGAAACCAGTCTTTTCCAGGTGCAAGAAAAAGCCTCAAGAAGACGGTGGACAGTTACGCAGCTATGTTATCATAACCCACTTCCCTGGTTTTCCCAGCTTTCAGAATCAGAATCTGGTCCCCCCCTTCCCATAGTTTTAAATGTAGGATTACATATAATTTAAGTTTACTGTAGTAGTTAGGGTTTTGAGAAGCAAAGACACGGGCACAAAGGAGACTAATATCTGTTCAGTGACGACTGTGTTCTAGGCAGCAGACCAGCTCCACTCCTCAAATAACTTGATTTAATCCTAATCACAACTTCATGATTTAAACCTTATTTGACCCATTTTATAGGCTCCTGAGAATTAGGAGGCAAGGAGCCTTACCTACCACTGTGGTTGGTAAGTCTAGGGTACCAAACATTTACCATGCTGACCACCGTGATCTCATAAAGTAGGTAAGAAATCTATGAAAACGAAACATGGGGGCGCCTGGCTGGCTCAGTCGGTAAAGCATGGGACTCTGGATCTCAGAGTCATGAGTTTGAGTCCCACATTGGCTGCAGAGTTTACTTAAAGAAAGAGCTTTAAAACAAAAAAGATGATGCACTGCCAGCATTATATGCCATCACAGACACACGGCGGGACAGTGGAACAAGCACCTGGAGAGCAGAACTGTATGAAAATAAGATGCTGACAGTGAGGTGGTGACACAGAAAAGGAAACTAGGAGAATTTAGTGTGGTCCAAGCACGGAGGAGGCAGGATGAGTTTGGCCTTGGCAATGGCCTTGAAGAATCGAGAGAGGGAAATGGGGAGGCGCCTAGATGAGGCAGCAGCGGGAGCAAATCGTTCTCACTTGTCACAATGTGGGGAGGAACGGAGAAAACATTCAATTCTTCTGGCAGTGAGAAGGAAGAAGAAAGGCCACAGAATCTGCAGGACTTGGGGACTAAGAGGGTGACAGGAAATACTCAACCACGGCTCCAAAGCTTCAAGGTGAGGTGAGAGTTAAATTTAGAAACACCATCGTTTGGAGAGGAAGGTGGCAGTGTTGAATTTGAGGTGATAAAAGGAGACTGGGAAATGTGTAGAAAATGGGGGACAGGAGAGAAGAGTCTTTACAGGAAAATGAGGCTATAGAAGAAGGAGCCCAGAACTGGAATCCAAAGAGCAGAGTTGAGGAGAATGGGTAAGAGTAGGAAAGAGCCAGAGAAAAGACTGCTGTATGTCCCACTTCCGCATAACACATCAGAAACATTATCATCAACATAAAGGATCAAATAAGGTAAGATAGATGGAAGATGCCAGCGCAGTTTCAGGTGAGATCTTGAAGGCAAAATGCCAAGGGTTAAGGTGGCAAAGAAAGTGGAAACACAAGAGCCCTCGGCTCATCTGTCCAGCAAATTCACCTGAGAAGTTTGAAAGAGAAATAAAATGGTACCAAAGTCAAGCAAAGTCATCTGTTTGGCTGGATATTAGAGAAGGGAGAGAATTCAGACTGTCTGAGGTCCTGGGGTAACAGATTAATCCTTCCAGTTACCCAGATCATTCCATTCCCTAAACTTACTGGTAACTGTGCTGATGGACTTTCTGAGCAGGAAACTCTTCGGAAACAGAAGCCAAGTTGCAGCAGCCTCCAACAGTCATGAGGCTCCAACCTCATTTCCTACACATACCCACCACAGTTTAGAAGTTTCCCAGAGCTGGTCCGCTTCTCTCATTAAATCCGCCTAGAGAATGCATCTACTTTCAACCCCTATCAGCTTACCACTGCGGCCACTATCCCATCTCCACCTGGTTCTTGACCAGCCTAGCCTTCCTGGGTAGCCAGGAACGCAACTGGTCCCTCCAGCCGGAGCCTTGTCCTGTGACCTGTGATCTGTACTTCCAGGGTCAGGAGTCTCTATCTGACGTGGGGTGAGGATGCTTTCTCACTCACTACCATTTCTTCTAACACAGCATGTGAATATTCAGCTCCAAACATAGCTTTTTAAAAATATTTTCTGCTTTCCTCTCCAGTTTTCACAACCCTTTTATCATTCTTGCCTTAGACTCATGCACTGTTTGTATGGAATTAGGTCACTACTACAAACATTCTTAGGAATCTTTTCCCATCTTTCTTTTGGACAAGGCTCTGAAATAACCAAGACCCCCCGGGGGGGGGGGACGACCCAAGTTATCTGTTTCCATTGTTGCTTCTCCTGCCATTCATCCCACTGGGTCGATTTGAAATTACAGTGCTAAATTTGTAATTTGAAAACATTTTTTTTCTTTTTTAGATTTCTGAATTTACACCTATCTTTTCTGAGAAGTTTTGATACCGACTTTTCTAAAAAATCTCTAATTATGTCCACTGGGTTTTTTCGGCTGTAGGATGAGTCACTTTTCCCATAGGATGAGTCACGTACATATCACCAACTAGTAGTCTTTATTGGAAACAATTAAGCCCAGAACAGGAATGCCCTTTTTTCTCTCCCTCTCTCTATATTCTAAGACACAAAATTCCAGCAAGTCAAAACTGGTACTTATTAGAGACTCTGTGGTAAATGGAATGAAGCTTGCAACAGATATGGCTGTGGTCCCCCCTCTACATAACGCAGATCAGGAACACCACCTTCGGAATTGAGTATCAAACCTGGGGTTTTGCCGATACTAGGAAAGTGATGGTGCCAAACGTTTATCGCTGCTATTGATAACAGCAAACAGACTGAAACATATTAAGATAATCCACATACATTCAAGAGACCGAGAACCAAAAAAGGGTAACTTTTCTAGGAAGAGTGATAAAATGCTCTTCAACTTCCTTTGGAATATGATTTCACTCAATAATAAAAATTATCGGTTTCACTTTTCAAGTACACATTTACTATACCTGGAACATGGCATTACTCTATTATTTTATGGTTACTGAACTCTCTTCTTCTTGATGTTAAAACTCACCTTACACGCTTCAAAACCAACTGAGGAACTCTTTGTTTTTAGAAATCCTCTCTCCTTTCTCTTATACCTCAAGAACTTGAGGGTTAGCTTCACTCTTTTGTGTCCTACAGTTTTATTTTTAGCTCCTTAGACTTTATGGCGCTCTATCTACCTGTAATTATGCTGCAAAGGCATAAAAAGACACCAGTCAAGACCAGCAGCAGACAAGATAGCAGAAGGCCTATTTGTGGTCTTGAACAGCTGCAAGAGGGCAGGGCACGGCTGGCCCAGTTCCCTCTGCCTCTGGCCATGCATGACAAACCCCGAGGGCTAGACTTGCTTTCAGCCGTAGCCCCTAGCACCCGACTGCCTGATGGCAAAGGGCTTTGGTCAAAGTCTGAGAAGGCTGGGGCACCTGGGTGGCTCAGTGGGTTAAAGCCTCTGCCTTCGGCTCAGGTCATGATCCCAGAGTCCTGGGATCGAGCCCCGCATCGGGCTCTCTGCTCAGTGGGGAGCCTGCTTCCTCCTCTCTCTCTGCGTGCTTCTCTGCCTACTTGTGATCTCCGTCTGTCAGATAAATAAAAAAAATAAATCTTAAAAAAAAAAAAGGTCTGAGAAGGCTGATCAAAAGGGGAACCCAGGAAAGGCACAGGGAGAGTGCTAAGAGCCGAAGCCTTAGGAGAACTCTCCGGACCCTAAAGAACACCACCCACCACCCCACACTTCCCTCTACAAACAAAACAAAGGAAAACCACCGCCACCTCCTTATGGAAGGCCAGATGTTCCTTTTAGTTCCAATTTGGAAATACTGCCCAAGTTCTCAAACATTCTTTTTCCTAAAATATAAGTAACGAATCTGTATTTTTATCCAGGACAACAGAAAGGAAATGCCATTCATCAGATGTTGACAAACAGGAATATTTTTCAAAGACTAGGAAACATTCTTGAGTGGACATCTTCTTCCACGGTTATGTAAAACTCTTTTTTTTTTTTTTGTAGGGGCCATTACTGTCTTTGGATGCATAAAAGCTGTTGTTAGATGTGGAGGCCTTTAGGGCTCAGAGTGATTAATCTTTACACAATGGTCCCTGCCGTGTACAGTTAGTGCTTCTGGCGCCTTGATTTACATTAGTGCTTTCTTACTTGGTGAGTTAACATCATTTGCCAAGTAACATATTTATATCCTGTTCTTCAACAACATTAGCATATAATGCATATTTACTTTGGAACCTTACGCACACGCACACACTTCTTCACAAGACTCAGAGAGGGTGGCGGTGAGAAAAGAAAGAGGAATTTTGGAAATTAGAATTCCCCAACAGAGGGGGTTAACAAACCAGACCACAAAGCTGTAGGCGCTAGTGAAGACATAATACTACTTCCCGGCTAACATTAAGAGGCTTACACACATCTGAGATACAGTCAGATGGTAACTACCTTTCAGACAAATGGTAACAGCCAAAGTTTCTCTTATTATGGGACAGACTGGCCCCCAGAGGCACTACTGCAGAAAAAAAAATGAGCAGTCCTAAAAAGGATCCAGCCGTAAGTTCTGCAAAAATTCTCGTTTTACCTCTTCTACGCCAATACAGTCAAATTTGGCCAAGAAGATGTTCCCATATTTATTTTGTCATACAAGCATTCTGTTGATGCTAATTGCTGGGTCCGAGGACTGAAAACGTGGAACCGTCATCCTCATTCTGTCGGCAATCAGAGTTCACACTTGCACTAACTGCCTGTTGTACAGCAACTGATATCCCTTTAGACTACGATAAAGGATAAAAGAACTATCTGTTGGCTGAAAACAACCAAGGAGAATAGCTACTTACGGCTGACACAGCTTCACCAGGTCCTGGTCTGTGGTGTTGGGAGGCAGCCCCCGGATATAGAGGTTCGTTTTGCTCAGCTGGTCCCATCCTGAGTTGCTACTGCTGCTGCTGTTGTTATTACTGCTGGTGGTGCTGGGGCTGGGAGGGGCCATGGGGTGGGCTGGGACCAGAGACTGCTGAGAGACAAAGACGGGGAGCATTAGAACACCAGCTACAAGAAGCGTGGCGCCATTCACAGGCCGTATGACCTCCACCACAGAACAGAAACACAGATCCCCCTCAGCGACTTTCATATACACATTTTCATTTACACCTTAAAGGGCGCCTGGGTGGCTCAGTCGGTTGAGCGACTTTCTTCAGCTCATGATCCCAGACTCCCCGGATGGAGCCCCACATTGGGCTCCCTGCTCAGCGGGAAGCCTGCTTCCCCCTCTCCCACTCGACCTGCTTGTATTCCCTCTCTCACTGTCACTTTCTCTGTCAAATAAATAAATAAAATCTTAAAAAAAAAAAAAAAATCCTTGCTCATTCTATAGAAAAAGCCCTCTCCTTCAACATGCAATTAATAATGGGATTTTATTCAGTAAAGTATTCTCTCCGTGCAACCTTAAATTGGGCTAATTTATGTAAGATTAACGTATTCACACCTTTTAAGGAACACATCTACTGAGACTCAAAATTAACTTGCATGAAGTTAGGTGATAATATCATTTTACGCTACAGTCATTTAGAAATCACTAGACTTTTGAAAAGGTTTTCAAATTCTGAATAACATTTGATTGAAAGTTGCTGATAATTTTATTGAGACTCTTGGGGAAGGAAAGAAGATTATTCTTCGAGTGTAACAAAGTTTGAGTTCCATCACAATGCTCAAATAAGGCAGACTTCACCTCATTCTAAGTCTGGCCCATGGCTCCATTGAGACATCTGGATAAGATTCACAGGCATGCTGCCTTTTGCACTGGCCAACCTTGTGAAATTTAACCCCTGTGAGAACGGTGTGGGAGTTGGAAAGCTTCCCGGGCCTTGCAGCAAGGAACGTAACTTTTCTAAAGCTTGAACCTAGGGCTCCGTGTGGTTTTACCGTCGGCAGCCACCTAGGAAGAATGTCTGAAACTGTACTCACACCAGATAATTCCCTGTTAACCGATTGAAAGAAACCACAGTCCTGTGCCCTTCGCCACACACATGACTTTTGAGGAAGTTAAATGGTTCGGTCTGAGATGGAAGTGAGCACACCCTGAACTGCTCTCAAAGCAAATACTCAGCAGTTTCATACCGGGACAGAAATCTTTTTCACCTCGCGTCTAAATAATAAATATACTAACCCAAGGACTTCACTTACATTAAGTAACAGTTTGAAAATATGAGAGTATAAAATTCGTCCCTTAACATTAAAAACTTTTTTTGCAAGCCTACCAGCTTGATTTTAACAACCACAAACAAAACTCTTAGACACATTTAAGGCACAGTTCAATTCCACTTTGGAAAGTTCAAAAAGCAGAAGACCCCTTACAATAAATGTAACCCTGCCTACCTTGCCATCAAGCTCAGCTACTCACTGTGCAGACCTGACTCTGTGCCCAGAGACCTGACTCTGCCACGACCATCCCAACTCCACAGGATCCCCCACTACACTGGGATCCTCACTAATCTACACACGTAACCATTACTTCTTTTCTGTACTATGTACTTTTTATTTAATGTAGCACTGTTCACAGGCCATATGATCTCTACCACAGAATAGAAATACAGATCCTCTGAAGGGCCCAGTGTGCGGCTTGAACTCATAACCCCGAGATCAAGACCTGAGCTGAGACCCAAGAGCAGAACACTCAACCGACTGAGCCACAGAGGCGCCCCTACTACGTATTTTTTTCTTCTCACCGCCCACGGTCCTTGCTAAGCTTACTGAGTCCAAACATCACTTTATCTCAAGTGATTCTCTCTTAGAAGGAGAGTAGCAAGAAGGGTTAACAATAATCAATGTATAAATGAAGACTGAACTTGAACTGGGAATAACCGTATTGCATAATCCAAGAAAAAACTTAGCCGAGATCATATCCTATCAAATCTATTTGAGTTATGCCCTTAATAAGCTGTTGAACTCATATCCTTTGGTCTCATCACCAGTTTTTCTCTAGGGGATAAAGACTCTGCTTTCTAAAAGTAAAAGGAAGAGTAAGCATTGTTCCTTCCTCCGCCACAGGTAGCCCCTCAGATCCCCCAGCCATACCACACAAAGGCGGGTGTTCCTTCTCCAGAATCACTCCACACCAACTGTGCTAGCTGCTCCTTGCAATTAAGCCAGGCATCCCATTTGTCACTTCAGCTTAGAACAGAGGTGCTGGAAAGTAACACACACATCTGCCCCCCCATCCCAAGCCTTTGATTTACACAAAGAACTTACATCTAGGCAAGGCTGAATTTTTTCTTAAATAAATCTTTGATTAATGTCGGAGAACCTGTCTTTGCTACAAACCACAGCTCCTCAAAGTAGGACCCCATGTGTTCAGTGCAGCTGTTGGGGGATGGAACAGGGTCACCTCCAGGGATAAGCCCTGGAGAAGCCTGAAAGAAGCCGGGAACCCGCTCCATCCCCTCCTCTAAGTAGCATTAGACCAACAAAATGAAGCAAACGAACCATCAGATGGTTTAAAGACTGCATTCCAAGTTTGCACAGCTCTCTAACCTCTTCTCTGGGGTAGAAAGTGGATGCCAGGTGTGGACTTGCACGATTAAAAGAAACATTTGGGGGTATGATTTATTGAGAGATTATTTGGACATGAAAGGAGTAGGTTTTTATTTATGTATTTATTTTTGGCAAAAGCAGAACCATGATTTACATCTCAGAATTTACATAGCTGATTTAATATATCTTTGACAGGCCTCTATATTTATTACAGTAATATTTTCTCACTCTGGGAAGTAGGTGTGGGGCATATACAGCCTGTCCCTGCTTCCCCTCTATTCTGCCCTTTGGTGGAAAAAAGTCTCCCAACTGTTCTAATCCCAGGTGGGAAAAGGAGTGGGGGGGGCGCTGAATGTGCCCTGAGGAGGAAGACTGGCCTCTGTTGAATTCTATATAGAATAAGTTCAAATGAAAATGTTATCCAAGCATCAACTATTTCTCAGAACTAGCTAAAGACAGCTTATTCTAGGTTGCCTATTTTCTGCTGTAGAAAATTTTAGATCAAAGACTAGGTTTGTAAAACTCATTGAAATAAACAATTTAATTCCTAATAAAGGAATGGACACATGTTTAAAGAAGAAAATTCAAACATAATTAAGCTGTTTATTTCTACATGTTCAGAGTGGATGAATAATAATCACAATGATTTGAGTATTATTACTGCCATATACTCCATGTTTACTATATGCCACCGGGCTAAGTGTGTTAGGTGCGTTATCCTTCCCAATCCAATGAGGTAGATAGATCACTGTTTTCCCATTCTGCAGAGGAAGAAACTGAATCTCGACAGAGGCTCAGTACTATGCCACGGCCCCACATTCAAGAGGACAGAGCTGGAATCGAACCCAGGTCTGTTGGACACCAAAGCCAGAGCCCTCAGACAGTACTCTACATCGTACGCCTGAACTGTCCATGTCCTAAATGTGTTATTTGTATTATTTCATTTAGCTGTGCTCATCCTTCCCACAATCTCAATATTAAATTCAATTTCTCTGAAATGGGACACTTAATACCACTGGTGACACTCTCTTTCTCTCTCTCTCTCTCCATATATATATATATATTTTTTTTTTTTAGAATGACAAAGGTGTCCTTAAGTTAATTTAAAGAGCACACAGTCAGCTTGTGTGTGTGTGTGTGTTTAACAAAGTCAGCTTTTAAAAGGTTAGTTTTTAAATTCTACCTTATATTTTTACTAAAAAAAGAATTTTGAGGCAAAAAAATTTTGAAAGCAACAGCACATTACAGCTGAACACCAGAGTCAGCATTTTAAACTTTTTTTTTTTAAGATTCTATTTATTTATTTGACAGACAGAGATCACAAGCAGGCAGAGAAGAGGAAGCAGGCTCCCTGCTGAGCAGAGAGCCTGATGCGGGGCTGGATCCCAGGACCCTGAGACCATGACCTGAGCCAAAGGCAGAGGCTTTAACCCACTGAGCCATCCAGGTGCTGCAGAGTCGGTCAGCATTTACAGCTAGATTTAACCAGTGAAGACTTAAACTCTTACTCCCAGATTAAAATACAACTGAAATGTAAACACTGACAAGACTTTAACTCCAACTTCCCAGCACAGACCAATTCAAAACAGTAACACTTTGTAGCTATGTACTCAAGAGCACAAAGGGTAAACTTTAAAAAATTAAAAAAATAAAAATAAATAAAATCTTACCAGCAGAAAATATTTCACCAAACTCCATTTTCATCACTGGTTGTCTTTTTATATCTCCCCTCTCAAAACCCCTAAAGCTTCCCTGGAGTTTGAAAAGGACCCCTATCCTCTTTCCCATCCCTTGTCCCCTTGGATGAAGTACGTAGCTCATTTACACCAATTCAACCTAATTAAGGACCTTGGTGGCCGCCTGACCCCAAGTGAGTGCTGACCCATCCCACAAGAGCCTAACAGTCCACCTCAGCCTTGTCTGGCCTAATTTCACCACTTCAGACTAGGTAAGCAAGCTACCCATCAAGCTCTCTATTCAAGGGCAGGGCAAACAAGCTAATTGTTTTCACAATAACAGTACCTGGGCTTAATTTGCACAAAAGTGATAGAAACTGATAGAAAAACAAGGCTGGTGGCGAATGAATGGAATGGCGGTACTTGCAGACCAGACCCTCTCTGCACCCCCTGCAGAAGTGGGTGTGGGCACCAGCAGGAAGTGTGCTTGTCAGCAATCAGGGAGAACTTCCTGTGTGGACAGCCCGGAGGCCTCCATCCCGCCAGGAAGGCCCACTGGCCTCCTACACTCAGACAGGATGATCAACAACAGGCACACAGCAACTACACATGCAGCAGACCTATTCCCCTCTCCATCACGTCACCCCCACTCCGACACCACACTAAGTAGACTCTTGTATATAAATACAAGTCTAAAGGTTGCTCACAAAAAGGGCAAAACTAAGCACTGGTGAACTAAAATATATTAGTAATCATGCATTGTTGTAGATTTCTTTTCAGCAAAGACAAAGAATAAAAATGAAATCTGATGTTATAAATTCTATGGTCTCATTTCCTCCCTCCTACTAATAGGCTACAAGAACTGGGCTCCAACCAGTCTTAGAGCTACAGCTCTCCTCCTTTCCCCCTTAGTCACCAACGTCCCTGGGGACTCCAAAACATTTTGAAGGGAAACCTAGAATCTGCCTTTTAATCACTCTCAAGTCTTCTTTAAGGCTATCAACCTTACAGTTTAAGAAGGTTATGATCCAAAATCCATAATCTCCATCTCCATCTTGCCCCATAGCAGGCTTGTGCATGCACGCACGTACACACGTACACACACACACACACACACACACACAGCCACTATACCACCCCTGCCCCAAACAACAGAGAGGTTTAACACGTCAACTATTTCCTTAATCCAGAAGCAAAATAACCACTCTATTTGCTCAGAAGTTATGGAACATTGTCATCTTTCACCAGGAAATAGTACATTATCAAACCAACATGAACTGAGTTCTGCGTAAAGATACTACATACCACACTTATTCCACACACTGGTTCCTCTCCATAAAGCTTTCAAGATGTAAAAGGAATTTAACAATTTAAGGGAATTATCGAACGGAGAGGGGGAGCATCCACATCGGCTAGTTTCACCACAGTTAGGATATTTTCTTTGTTTTCTTTTCGACATCTGAGTGGCTCAAAGAGGGTCAGGAACAGCAGCTATGAAAGATAAAAGTTCCTGGCACAGGGAACTGGGAAAGTACGCACAGCTGAGAAGTGGGAGGTGAATTAGTGAGCGATGAGAAACTGGCCAGGAAGCAGATGCTCTTCCCGGTGGGCCAGGATGGGAGAGATCACATATATTAATGAAGAACAACAGTGTCCCTTCACACATGCAGACTCTTGCTTATCCATCATGTGGGAGAGAGGCCCAGAGGGCAAATATCAATCGGTCCCATTGGATGCTAGGATATCAGAGCTTAAAATCACAGGGCTCATTAGTTTATGAAACCGGTTTTCATAGAGCCACTATCCCTTCTTTGAAAATAAGACGATGGAACTGAGCAACAGATTATTCAATATTTTTTCTTGGGTTATGTTTATCAAAGGAGAGGGCCATGTTGTTATGTTAGCTATTCAAATAAAACTTAAGAATAAAAATTTCCAATATACCTCACAATTAGGATTCTTCAAGATACTTATCATGCTGATCCTTGCATGTAAAGCTATATTCTCTACATAGAAACCTCTTTACCTAAGTCCATGAATAAAACATCATTTTCTTGGGCATCAGATAAAAGAAATTTAAAACTCACATTGAATAAGATAAATATCTGTTGTATACAACATGACTGAATGAATGGATAGAGACCATGTTGCAGAAATGAAAATAAACAACAAGGAAAAGTCCTTAGAAATGAAAACAGCTTAGGAAACCTTTTTGGGGTGGACGGAGTGGTTGCAGGTGTTGAAAATCCACAGTAGAAAACATACCTTAGACACGGTATGTGATTTCTGAGGTCAAATTCTCTTTCAAGGCCCTATAAAAGAATTAGATGCCTTGTCATCCAAATATCTTTTAAAGATCTGGTTTGTGCTCCAGCATGGAAATCAGCTCCACTGTTTGGTTCTCTCCAGAGTTTCTGCCAAGAATCCCACAGATGCCCCAAGTTGCCTGCTGAGAACTCTGGGTCAAGGCACACACCAGAGTTCTTGGGCTATTTGTTCCTTCTAGTGCTTGTAACAGTATTTATGAAGGGGGAGAAAGGTGAAAACCAACAGGAAAACCCAATAAATACAGTCAACTCCTCTTTGACAAGGGAACAAAAGCAATATAATGGGGCAAGGCCAGTCTCTTCAATAAACGGTGCTGGAACAACTGGACATCGGCTTGTAAAAACGTGAATCTAGACATAGACCTTATACCCTCTCCCAAAACTAATTCAAAGAGAATCATAGACCTAACTTTAAAATGCACACCTGTAAAACTCCTACAAAATTAACACAGGAGAAAACTCAGATGACCTCAAGTACAGTGATTACTTTCCAGGTACAACACCGAAGACCTACTCTGTAAGTCACTGCTAGGGTAGACTTTATTAAAATCAAAAACTTCTGTGCTGCAGAAGAAAAATCCAAGAAAATGAGAAGACAAGCCACAGAATGGGAGAAAATGTTTGCAAAAGACAGATCTGATAAAGGACCGTTATCCAAAATATACAAAGAACTCTTAAAATTCAACAATAAGAAAACAACCCAATTTAAAAATGGGCTGAAAACCTTAACAGAAACCTTACCAAGGAAATGGGAAATAAGCATATGAAAAGATGCTCCACATCATAGGTCAACAGGGAACTGCAAATTAAAACACTATAAAGATATGACCGTACACCTATTAGGATGGCAAAAATCTGGAACACTTGATAGCAAATGCTGGAAAGCATGTGGAGCAACAGGAATCCTCGCACACTGCTGGCAGGAATGCAAAATGGTAGAGCCACTTTGGAGACAGACTGGCAGTTTCTTACAAGACAGAACATACTCTCATTATACCATCTAGCAATTGTGCTCTTTGCTATTTACCTAAAGGAGCTGAAAACTTAGGCCCACACAAAAACCTGTACCAGACAAATACAGCAGCCTTATTCATAACTGTCAAAACTTAGAAGCAACAAAGATGCCTTTGAAAGGATCAATAACCTATGATACATTCAGGCAATGGAATATCATTCAGTGCTAGAGAGACGTGAGTTACCAATCCATGAAAGACATGGAGGAACCTTAAATGCATATTACTAAGTGAAAGAAGCCAATCTGAAAGGCTGCATGTTATGTGGTTCCCACTTACATGAGATTCTGGAAAAGGCAAAACTATGGAGACAGTAAAAAGACCAGTGGTTGGTTGCCAGGGTCTAGGGGGAGGAAGAAGGGATAAACAGGCAGAGGTGATTTTTTGGTTAATGAAACGATGCTACATGTTACTGTAATAGTGGATACATATCATTATATACTTGCCTAGACGCAGAGTACGTACAACACCAAGAATGAACCGTAAGGTAAACTTCGAACACTCCGCGTAATTTTGATGTGTCTATGTACAATCAGCCTTGGAGTGGGGGGGATGTGTCGTTCTGGTGCATGATGCTGATAAGAGGAGAGGCTGGACATGTGGGGGTGCGGGGCAGGCGGTATGTGGGAAAGCTATGTACCTCCCTCTCAATTTCATTGTAAACCTAAAACTGCTCTAAAAATAGTCTTTAAAAAAATGACATGAAGAGGGGCGCCTGGGTGGCTCAGTCAGTTAAGAGTCTGCCTTGGCTCCGGCCATGATCCTGGGGTCCTGGGATGGAGCTCTCCATGGGGCTCCCTGCTCAGTGGGGAGTCTCCTCTCTCTCCCTCTGCTTGTGCTCTCTCTCCCTCTCTCTCAAATAAATAAATAAAATCTTTAAAAAAAGGGAGAGAAGAAAATGACATAAAGACAGACTGGAGACATTAGCTATAATTTATTCACTGAAAACTGTAGGGCCAAGAAAGTAAGGAAGGAGCTTAAGGAAATGGGCTCAAAACTTTCTTACACCAGAAAGTACATTCCTTAGGAAGGGAAAACATTATTTTTGATAATACATATTTTTTAATTTTATTATTGAAGTATAGTTGACATACAACGTTATATTAGTTTCCGATACACAACACAGTGATTTGACAATTCTACACACTAGGCAATGCTCACCAAGACAAGTGGAGTTATTACGGTATTATTGGCTATATTCCCTATGCCGTATTTGTCATCACCATGATTTATTTATTTTATTTTGGAAAGTCTGTACTTCTTAAATCCCTGTCACCTATTTCACACATCCCCCACCTGCCTCTGTTCTGACAACTACCATTTTGTTCTCTGTATTTATGAGCCTCCTTCTTTCTGTTTTTTTGTCTGTCTGCTCATTTGTTTTGTTTTTTAGATTCCACATATAAGTGAAATCATATGGTGTTTGTCTCTCTGTCTGACTTATTTCACTTAGCATAATACCCTCTAAGTCCATCGATACTGTCACAAATGCCAAAATTTTGTTCTCTTTTATGGCTGACTAATATTCCATTGTGTGTGGGTATCACATCTTCTTCCATTCATTTATTGATGGACACTTAGGTCACTACCATATCTTGGCTACTGTAAAAATTGCAACAATAAATACAGACACGCATCTATCTTGTCAAATTAGCGGTTTTGTTTTCTTCAGGTAAATATCCAGAAGTAAAATTACTGGATCCTATGGTAGTTCTATTTTTAGTATTTTGAGAAGCCTCCATACCGTTGTCCCCAGTGGCTGTAGCAAGTTATATCCCCACCAACAGTGCACTAGGGTTCCCTTTTTTCCACATCCTCACCAACACTTGTTGTTTCTTATCTTTTTGATACTAGTCATTCTCACTGATGCAAGGTGCTGTCTCGTGGTTTTGAATGGTATTGTTCTGATGACTGGTGATATTGAGCATCTTTTTGTGTGTCAAGGAAGGAAATGCCTCTTACAGTGACCTCCAGGCCTTATATCCTGCATCACATATAATGGTGTGGTATGGCACAATTTCTTTTTTTTTTTTTTAAGAATTTATTTATTTGACAGAGAAAGATCACAAGTAGGCAGAGAGAGAGGGGGAAGCAGGGTCCCTGCTGAGCAGAGAACCCGATGCGGGGCTTGATCCCAGGACCCTGAGATCATGACCTGAGCCAAAGGCAGAGGCTTTCCAAAGGCAGAGGCTTAACCCACTGAGCCACCCAGGCGCCCCGGTATGGCACAATTTCTAAAAAAAGGAAGAGTTCAAAAAAGGGAAGATCACGGATGAAAGGGCCTTGGACAGAAAGGATGAGGTAGGCTCACAGAGGGGTATATATGGCTGAGTGAACTGAATACTGATGGTGAGTCCGTAAGCGTTAGATAAGTGGCAGTCTTGAAAGTGGTGGGTATGTGGGGAGAGGGGACAAGAGCCAACAAGGACACACACAGGAAGAATCATTGCTCATGAAAGTCAGTGGAAAGACCAATCGCCTTCACTTAGGACAAGCTGATGTTCGAGGAAGGGAAGGGATGGGAGGACGGGACTAGAAAGGTAGGAGGAAAACCTAGATATCAAGGGAGAATATGGATATGACGGCACAGATTATTATACAGAGGTCTCCCTGGTAGAAAATAAAATTTAAAGATGGTGAATGATAGAGGATAATCTGTGGGGAAGTAAAATGAGGGAAATTCTTCCCTCTCTTCTCTATAAAAAGGTATACAGAAAAGAAAATTTAGGGGATGGAGTAATCTGAGTATCTGGATGCAAATCCTGCCTTGGCCAGTATCTGGAACATCATCGGCAGGCAGCTCAGTTCCTCATCTGGGAAACAAGCAGGTCGGACTACATGATTTCTCCGTTCCCTTCCAGCCTTCAAATTCTAAGGCCGGAGCATGTTTCTCCAGGTAAGATGTATCAAAACAGAACCCAGCCAGGCCCTCGGGTCCTCTTACCTGCCTGCCAAATAGCCAGGGAAATGGAGCAGGAGGCTAAATGGGGAGCCCCAAGAAAGAAACTCACACTTTGCATTGTGCAGCCGGAAGACGCGGTCATCACACTGCTGTCGCGTTTCCCTACCCCACGGAGGCCACGCACAGACTCCCTATTTAGTCACAGATGATTATGAGAAAGTATTAGAAATATATAAGCTATACTAATATTACAACTGAAGCTCAAAGGAACAAATTGTTTGAATCACATAGTATTCAGAGTTCCCCAAACCAGGATGTTCTTAAGGTAAAAATACTATAGCTGAAATCGCTCGCATAACAGATCTGCCAAGACTTCATGCTGGTTAACAGTCCAGCATCTTTGTGTTTCAACATGTGATCTGAACAAAAAGTTGCATTTCACATTCTGTCTAATCTCTTATATAGAAAAGGACCAGGTAATAGCTTCCAAGATCATCTTAAAAGAAAATTCAGAATAAGCAAATTACACCCCAAACCACCAGCGACCAAAACCTGGTAAACATAAAATCCTCCCTAGCTTCAGGTGTGACATTAATTACTCTTCTGGATCCTGAGCGCAGATGGGCGGAGTGTGTTTTTTTCCTCCTCCCGAGCCCCCAGTGAGGCATTTTCAGAGCTACACCAGTTTTCTTCCTTACCACAGAGCCTTGTGAAAGACACCAGAACAAACTCTTCTTTTCCTTTTTACTCAAAATAACTTGAAAGAGGAAAACTTCCTGAGGGAAGTGTGGCATTGCCTTTATCGTGACAGTTCAGCACACCTCGGCAATGTTCTGATTTCCTGCCTCACCCCGATGCACTTAGGATGCCAGCGCTGACAACTTCCTTCCAGCTGTTTTTAAAAGTCTATGTACAGTACAATTTGTATTTCTTGTAAGTAAAGAATTACTGCTGAGATTGCAAAGTCCTCAGGGTGGAAATTACCTATTTTAAAATATTTTTTCTGCACATTAAACGATACATATTGAAAGTACTGTCAAGTGGCTAACTAAACGTTAAACGGAGAAAAATTATACGAGTCAGCTTACCCCAAAACCCCAAATGAATTTATTCACTTTTTTTTCTTTTAAAGATGTAAAGGGCCATGTGAATGAGCCTGCAGTATCATGGGTTTCATAAACTAACCCCTAGAGGAAAAAAAAGCATTATCTGTACTTTCAGGAAACTAAATAAGTACTTAAAATCTCCCCATAAGAATTTTAAAAATGAAATCTTATCTAACACTGTTGTGATCTGTACACAGCCAAAGTAAAACATCATCACAGGAAAATTTCCTGAATTAATACAACTCAAAAAAATTAATGAATATATTCATTTCTTTCTCATGAAAAAATCCAGTTTGCACCTGATATATGGCAGAGAATTAGTATAGAACAGCTCTTTATTATGTTTCTCTGTGTATCTCTATGTAAATGTGTGTGTGTGTGTGTGTGTGTGTGTCTCTCTCACACACACACACACCACACACACACTCAATGTGTGGGGGTAAAAAGAAGGGAGGAGATGATTGTCTCTAAGATACATTGTCTCACTCTGTCTGAGCTACACTGTCTCTGATAGAAAGCACAGTGGCTTTTTAAATTTCTTTTTCCCTGAAATCCACCTCAAAAATTAAGTTTTTCCCTCAGCTCAAAACCCTGTATACACTTGCAGGCAAAACTATATAAAACTGAAACAAAAGTTTTGTGAAACAGTTATTTTCTTTAACTATATTCAATGGACCATAATATTATCTTTCCTCCTCTATTTCCCTAAAGAAAAAAAAAAAAAAAGAAATGCTGGTAATGACCTATTAAACTGATTTGAGAGACCCCACTAATATTGCCACTTGCAGGTTAAAAACCAAAGATCTGCTGCATTTCTCAAACCCTGATGTACTGCACATGAACCACTACTCAGTCATTTTGGGTGGGGCCAGGACTATGCATTTCTACCAGCTTCTGGGTGACGCCCATGCATTAGGGCAGGACTCAAGGCAGTGTTCTTGGTGTGTGAGGATGAATTTCAGAAAGGCTCCCTTCAAGCTCTAAGAAGGAAAAAGCTGCAACTATTCAGAAAATGAGATAAAGACCTTTGTTCACCTGATTTTCAATCCAGTATCTGCTCAGAATCACAAAATGTTAGCAATGAGAGAAGACATGAGAGATAATGCAATCTAATAATTCTCAACTGGCGGTATAACAGAATCTTGAGAGATGGGTGTGGCGGGGTGATAGGGGGAGGTTGTAGTATTTTAATTTTTATCAAAGGGAGCTTGGCTTTAATGATACTGAGAAACAATGACCTAATCTAACCCCTCAACCCAGAGAAGTCAAAAAGTATATCCAAGGTCATACAGCTAATGCAAGGCAGAACTAGGTCTCCATTCCCACCACTGCTGTCAAAAGGCAGCAGCCCTTGTTTGCTATAAGGATTGTAGCAAATGTGATGGTACATGCCCAGTTTTCTTAATATTAAAAAGGAAAACTGATAGGCTAGTTCTGTTAAGGCATCCACAGAAAAACTATATATTTTGTAAAGCCTCTCCTATACCTCATATTTCATCTACTGTCAACTTCTAGATGACTTACTTGGATGTCTATGTCTGTGCTAGACATTAGTTTCTTACTTAAAAAAAAAAAAAAAACTCACACCATCCATACCATCTATTAAATTTGTAATTCAAAACTCCTAACAATTGTTCAGAATGGCACCATTTCTATCTCTGTATATATTAAAAATTTGTGAATAGCATGCACAATCATTATCTGCACCATCTCCAAGAAGATACAAAAATCAAACAGATTAATTACAGCAGTTCGCTGCCCTTCTGTCAGAAGAAGCATATTCAGGGTCAACTGGCAATTTAACAGGCTGAGATTACAAACCTTTGAAGAATCACCAGAACTGTCCACCCACTGTTTGATTTCCCTACATATTGTCACAAATTCATACACTTAAATGAGTAACTTCAACCTCTCAATTTTCGTACCAAGAAAAAAGAGATGTGTACAACTTCTCCTTTTGGATGGTCCAGCATTGGCTTTTATCCCAAAGCTTCACAATGATTATGCTCATATTAATTCTCTAAATGAGCTGATTTTCCTCCAAAAGTCCAAAAATGTATGTCAACCTTTCTCCCCATAGCTCACCAGTATACTCTGGAAAACTTACTCTCTTGATCTGACTAAACGCTTCCGCATTTTTGCAGATACAAGCTTTCTGACATGTCGGATCTCTCCTCATCGATGTTGCCTATTTGGACGGAATGTCTCTGGTACTAAATAGCTTGAGACTTGCCCTTCTTATACGGAGCCAGCCTGTGCACTACTGTCTAGTCATTTCAGGAGAGATGCTATCAACCTTGGAGCATGAGGATGCCTTCGAATCTAACCAGCTCAGACGCTGGCAAGGTTCATCCCTCTCTTGGTCTTTCTTCGACACATGAACTGAAGCAGGACTACATCCTGCGGGAAGCAGAAGCTGGGAAACGGTTTCAGTATTTACGTAAACCAGATGCAATTTTTTTTTCTTTTAGGCTTAAAATTATTTCACAATACTCTTTGCTTAGAGTGAGGAGTTGTTGCTCAAGAAGAAAAAGAATGAAGCTATTCACCTTCCCGAAAACTTTATTTTCTGCTGCTAAAGTTAATCACAATGCATCAGCGGCATCACCTTTACCGAAATGAGCTAAAGGTACACATTGCTAGTGATTAAAACTTCAGAGGGAGTTTCCTCTCCTAGGAACGTGGGGCAATAAAATTCTGGCGCTCTAGGATGGAGGACCAGAACCTCCGTGTGTGTGGGGTCAGATACGAGGCCCCCACGCCCCACAGCAGCATGACACCTGGGGACTACACGGGCGTTGTACAATCCCTCTCTCCTCTCATTATGTTTAGTTTCATTATAACAGCGAGTGAAATATCCTTTACCTTTGTTGCACATAATCAAACCTTCGATCTTTCACTGTCAATCACAATCCCAGATTAACCTAATTTATTAGTGACAAGTATCCAAACTGGGTTTCATAAACCTCTGCCCTTCTAAATAAATGCACAAAACAAGAACAAAACACCATCCATTCCCACAGACCACAAAGAAACATTTATGAAGAAAATCGTGTCTACGTGGAAACTGGCTTAAGAGACTCTACACACAATGACCAGTGACAGACCAGCTCCCCCCGCCCCCAGCACCCCACCTAATCCAAAGCAGCCAGTGAGCATTTCCAGCACAGGAAAGGGAAAAACATGGCCGGAGCCCAAACACTGCTGTGGCCCCCTGCCCAGACGGAGCAGATAGGAACAAAGATCCAGGTGTGGCCTGCATCTGTGCCAGGTCTCTGAAGTTAGTGAACACAAAGCAGTGGAATCAAAACTGCAGAGCACTCCTACCTTATCAAATCGTTCTGCCAAAAAAAAAAAAAAAAAGCAAAGGGAAACACAACTTTTAAAATTTCTGTTTCTCGATACAGACAACATCACAGATCCTAAAATTCGAGTTCTCTGGATCTTTTTATTTATTTTTTTACATTTTGGACTAGATTTAGACGAGAGTACTCAAAACAGTACTCTCTGCCCAATTTAAAAATCAGGCTGTAGAGGGGCACCTGGGTGGCTCAGTCAGTTAAGCATCTACCTTTGGCTCCAGTCATGATCTCAGAGTCTTGGGATTGAGCCCGCACTGGGTTCCCTGCTCAGCGGGGAGTCTGCTTCTCCCTCTGCCTACGTGTCCCCACCTCCCCCTGCTTGTGTACGTGCTTGCTCCCTCTCACTCACTCAAATAAATAAAATCTTAAAAAAAAAAAAAAATTAGAGTACAGAGCACAAGAATGAACTAAGAACAGTGGATTTTATTTTAAAGATCTGCATCAGGCACTATGACTTTTTTTTTTTGGTAAAGATTTTATTTATTTATTTGATAGGCAGAGATCACAAGTAGTCAGAGAGGCAGGCAGAGAGCAAGGAGGAAGCAGGCTCCCTGCCGAGCAGAGAGCCCAATGCGGGGCTCGATCCCAGGACCCTGGGATCATGACCTGAGCCAAAGGCAGAGGCTTTAACCCACTGAGCCACCCAGGCGTCCCAGGCACTATGACTTCTCACATGGAAAAAAAAGTTAGGAATAAAGAGGTAAGCTGCCTCTTCTATACCATGGCCAGGAAGCGGAAGCAGCAGGTCCACACCACACGGCACAGGACAGCAGCAGCTAACTTCGTGCTCCTCCCGGCAACCGGGATTTCAGTTGCTCCCAGTTACACAAGATCTGTTCAAAGTAAAATGTCACCCTACTTTTAGAAGAACTTCCATCACCAAGCAAACTGAGAAGATATAATCTAAAGGACAGTTTAGGGGCGCCTGGGTGGCTCAGTGGTTTAAAGCCTCTGCCTTCGGCTCAGGTCATGATCCCAGAGTCCTGGGATCGAGCCCCGCATCGGGCTCTCTGCTCAGCGGGGAGCCTGCTTCCCTTCCTCTCTCTGCCTGCCTCTCTGTCTACTTGTGATCTCTGTCTGTCAAATAAATAAATAAAATCTTAAAAAAAGAAAGGACAGTTTAATCCTGCCTGGGTATCTTTTTTAAAAGGCAATATGTAAGATGTAAATATTGGGGTCAGAATTTGTCCACAAAATCTTGACAGTAAGCTCACTCTGCTGTCCCGGGAAATACATGTGGGAACTCTGCCTCATCTCCATTCTCCCTTACTGCAAAATCCAATTTTTTTTTCAAGATTTTACTTATTTATTTGACAGAGAGAGAGGAAATACAAGTAGGGGTAGCTGCAGAGGGAGAGGGTGAAGCTGGCTCCCTACTGAGCAGAGAGCCCGACGTGGGGCTCGATCCCAGGACCCTGGGATCATGACCTGAGCTGAAGGCAGATGCTTAATGACTGAGCCACCCAGGCATCCCTGCAAAATCCAATTCTTACCCTGCAATCTTAGTGGATGTACAAATCCTTGCCAGCAGTTCTCTTTCCAGAAATAAATAAAAAGCCAAGACCAATGTTCTCCCCTTAACTGAAAGGGGTAGGTTTAAAACATTTGTTTAACTCATTTTCGTTGGAGCTATAATATTTTATCTTTTGCCTACTCTCAAGTAATCTAGGTAGTCTTTAAACCTAGCTAGTTGAGCAAAAACCAAAGGGGAAGGGAAAAACATTTTAAGCCAAGACTACTTACTGAAAAAAAAATTTCTTCTCCCTAGAGAACTCAATGTTATTCATAGTACTAATCATGAATGTTGTTGAGCATTTACAAGGTTTCTAGTACCAAGCTAAGTGCTTTGTATGTATTCTTTCATTTTACCAAAACAGGGGAGGTATGATTATCACCGTTATATAGTTAAGAAAACAGAAGATAAACGATTTTCCCAAAGTTACTAAGGAGGTAGCAGTCTGGTAGAGAAATGAGATCTGACAAGCTGTTTAGGAGCTAAGCAGAAGAGAAAGTGTAGAGAGTAAAGGAGGGGAGATATGCTGGTAAATTTCTCCATTTCAGCCACCTTGTTGACACACAATTGCTCTAATTAAGCTTTTTAGTCATGGTTACTGCCCTGGTTACTAAAAATCTCCCTGAAACCCATGAATAAAACAAAACCAAAGTTTGGCTCAAGAAACTGGTTACCAAACAGTGAAACTCAGTGACATGTTACTTCCTTACTCCCAAACCAACGGTACAACATTACGGTGAAGGAATATTAGTGCGGACACTGAAGCAACTTGCCTTCCTTCGGATCTTCTCAACAGATGATATGTCATCTCAACAGAAGTTTAACGCTTTCTAATATGGTATTTCTACATGTGAACTAAAGAACAAGTCCCCCCACTAAAAAAGGACATATGACCCCATCCTGTCTGATAATCCCATTCTGCGCCTGGACCCAGAGCTCTGTGTGTTTGGCAAGGAAATACAGACTGGCGTTAGGACAGAAAGCATGTCGCGGTTGCAGTGATTAAAATATCTTCTGTTGAACAGCTCTGTGGTACCAGGAGGGAAGAGAAGTCAGCAAGAGTTAGATGGTGGAGGAACCTAAGTATCTCAGAAAGGAGTTTGACAATCTACCGAGAAATACATCAATCATATCATTTTCTTAGCTGAACCAGCTCTCCTTCCCCTGGAAATCCGTTCTATTTCCTCTCTAGAGGAGAGCATGTCTGGAACAATGTCCCAACTCTACGACAGGTGGACTTTAAAAATTCCTAGTTTAGACTTCAAAACACCAGGGACACTAGACAAATTATGATTGATAGTGAGAATTATAATTCATGGAAAAATATGAGTCCTAATAATCTTAATCTTATTGCCTCTGGATACATGAGATGGGGGGGAATCTGTCTTTTCAAAACAGATTAATCAGAATTACTCTAAACCTTCAAGAAGACGTAATCACTTTGGGATTCTACTGCCTTTGGTAATGGCCACATCTGGTCAGGCAGTTGTTACTCATTCTTGCCAGGATTCGCTTTATTAGACACTCAATTGAAAAATGACACCTTCACTCCACTCCTTTTAATTGATTTTTAACCTTAGAGAAGTTTAAGAGTGAGAGTTATTTAGGAGACTAACTTCTTAATGGAGTCATCTGAGTGGGGTGATAAAATTCTTTCGGCTGAATGACACCCCTCCCCCCACCCCAGTAGGACTTGGGGGGGGAAAGGGGGAGAGAGAGAGAGAGAAAAGCTACTCCTTGAGATGCACTTCGCCTCTCTAGAAAGTTAATTCAGTTTAAGTATAGCCAGGCTAATATGATTTAATGTAATTCGTTTCTGTCAGGAATTTAAAACTCACAGTTTGTATAGTAACTACAACATTAGGTATGTGCATTAAGCTCTTCAAAAGTTAAAGATAAAATATAAATGGAGAGAAAATGAAAATGGTTGCACTCGTTTCCGAGGGCTGGTGTGGCTTACAATAGCAGACATTTATTCTCTGGCAGTTCAGGGAGCCAGGAGTCTGCAAATCAAGGTGTCAATTCTCCCTCTGAGAGCTCTGGGGAGAACCCTTCTTTGCCTTCTCTGGCTTCCGGCAACTCCCTGTGTTCTTTGCTTCTTGGTGGCATAATCCCAAACTCTGCCTCGACTTCCCCTGGCCATTTCTTTCGTGTCTCTCTGTGTCCGATCCTCTTTTTATAAGATCACAAGTCACTGGATTTAGGGCCCACCTTAAATCCACCTCAATTTCATATCAAGATCCTTAACAAATGACATTGCTAAGATCTTATTTCCAAAAGAATTCACATTCTCAAGTTCTTGTTGATAGGAATTTTGGGGAGACACTATTCAATCTACTACAGCAGCTTTCTCTAAAGGTCCATTTTGACTCTCTCAACCTTACTTTTCAAAACCTGAGGTATGCGAATCAAAACATGTATGGAGTGGGGTGCCTGCCTGGCTCAGTTGGCAGAGCATGCAACTCTTTGATCTCAGGGTCATGAGTTCAAGCCTCATGTTGGGTATAGAATAGAGATTACCTAAATAAATAAAACTTACAAGAAGAGTATAGAGAATTACTTTACATAAGCACCCATTTAAGTTATTTAACCAATGAATTCTTTAACCATAATTAGGTTCAGTGTCATCTTGTCCATCCTCATATCCAAAGTAAGATACTTCTCTATGGCACAGAATTTGGGGATGAAGGTGGGGGGTCACTACAGACCAGCAGGTGCCCTAGCGGGACATTTCTCGTTGCTACCACATGCAAGTCTTGTCTCCTCCTCTTTTATTCAAATCTAAATCTTTAATGATAACTGTTACCCCTCCAGTGGCATTCCTTTAAGGCTCCAAGTCAAATGACACTAACCAACAACTTCTTTAGCCAAGACAACTTCTAAGGAGGCAGTACAGCAATTAGGGTCGAAAGGATGGCTTCTGAAATCAGACCACTGCCATTCGCACACTGTGACTTTGGGCAAATTATTTCACATCCCCATGTTTCGTCTCTTCCTCTCATAAGTGAGGATGATACTATCTATCTAGCTCGCAGGATGGTTGTGAAGATTGCACAAGCTCATCACATTAAAACGCCCAGCCTGTAAGAAGTGTTCAGTAACTGTCGGCTGCACTTGACTTCATCTTTCTCAATGTCCGCCTCTAAACTTGGCATCCAGATGGCCCTGAGGGCTCTCTGCCCAGTGCAAGCACCACCAGTCCAAATCTTAAAACTGACTTCTACGTACTTTCTCAATCTTCTCCTATTACTCTGAGGCTCTTTTTTATAGCCACAATAAGGGGAAAAAATGGAGAAAATGGAAAACAAACAAAAATGATGCTGTGGGTTCAAAGTAGAAGTTGCTGCATAAGGCAGGTAAAATGGGGGTGGGGAGATACAGGGGTGAGGGGGGAATTCCCAGAAAAGTCTTCCTGGAAAAGCTGGCCTGATCAAACCTGATCAGTCCTGGACTTTTTCACTTGTGTTAGTTTTATCACTTGAAATTCTAACTAGAGATGCTTTTTGGTTAGGGCCTCTCTTTGAAATCCTAAAACTTCCAAGCTATGATATGGGGAAATAGTCATCATGTAAGACAGTTGAGGAAATCATCAGGAAAAGATTTCAAAGATTGGACCTAGATCCCACCAGAGGGGCCTCACTTTTGTTACTCTCAGTCTTCAGAGAGAGAAGAGGAAGAGTGCAAAAGGCCATCCAATTTACATTTTTCATTATGATTATCAGAAGTGAGAAAGCGATTTTTTTTCCTTCTACCTAAGGTACCGTGTGACAACCCTCTGTTCACAGGAGACTCAGAGCTGGAGCTGCTACTACCAGTTCCGAAATTCCGTTAGAAGACAGTGGGGGCGACTTCGGCTAGTTAAGTGTCTGCCTTCAGCTCAGGTCATGATCCTGGTGTCCTGGGATCAGTCCTGCATTGCGCTCAGCGAGGAGTCTGCTTCTCCTCTGCCCCTCCCCCTGCTTGTGTGCTCTCTCTTTAAAAAAAAAAAAAAAAAAAGAGGGAAAGAAAGACTTGGCCTTGAGGCTAATGTGGGGTTCTAACTACTATTATAATAACATTTCAGCAGGAAAACCTGAGTGTACACTACCAAAAGCAATGTTGCTGGCGGGGGGAGGGCGAAGTGTCCGGATTCTAAAAAACTCAGTGTAGAGTTGCACCTTAGTATTAGAATTTTAATGTCTATGCAGTAGGATGATCTCGTTTCTTTCTTGAAATTCTGCAATTTTATTTATGTAGGTTAAACTTTGTGAATGGTCTAAGCAGCTAACTCAGTTTATTGGCTAATACTCATTTATGGTCAAACCAACCAGAGGCCTTTTTGCACACTTAGTTATACCTCCATTTCCCTCCGTATTTTTCACCCAACTGCAAGACTTTGATCACTTAGTCCTATCAACCCTCCTTTTGTTAGCTTGGGCCCGTTTTCCAGTGTGCTGGTATCTCTGGGCTAACTGTTCCTCAACACAGATCATAAGCCCTCTGAGCTGGACGTCCTCTGAAGAATGGAGAAGCATGTTTCCCACATGGGGTACAAGTAGCTGTTTTCAACAAATATTATTACAGGGAATTCACGGGCTTATCAAATCCAGAGACTGCCTTCATCTCCTGATCTTCCTGGTGGCTCTCCCCTTCTAGCTACTCAATAAACCTCTATACGGTGGCCCGTACAGAAGTTCCAATTTTCACGATCCTGACACTCGCTACAGTAGTGGGGCTTGGGAGGTGTTGAGGGTGGAGAAAAAGCCGAGGCGAGTGACACTGCATCACAACAACCGTCCTTTTTTACCAGACTGTCTCTTTCTGTATTCTTCCCTCAGGAGGGATGAGTAAGAATTGAGTAAACCTCACATTTTAGCAAGAGCTTTTCATCAGTAAATGCTATTTCCTAAAATGAACAGTAACTGGTAAGTTCTGTGGCCTGTGGCTAAGTAAGTACAAGGAGCAGGGTGCCACTATCTGATGAGGGAGTCCTTCATCTGCCTCTGTACATCCGTCCGGCTGTGGTGGGGGACGGCGAGGAGGGGGCTGTCTCTGCAGTGATGTCGAGCCCTGGACCTTTCCTGTCTCTGCTGTGAATGGCAGTCTTGCCCACTCTGGAGATACAGCAGAGAGGGTGAGGGAAAGGGTCAATGAAAGACAGAAAATGGAAACAGACTCTCATCACTCACTGTATTTTGGGCTCTGAGATATCTGAAATCTCTCCTCCCTGCCATGTCCTCCCCCAAAACAAGATAACATAGAGCCAGTCAAGGATCTACTCCCCCCAAACCCCCAATACACATACATACCACAGGGAGTTACTTTAAAAAAAAAAAAAAATCCATGGCAAAAACTTTACAGGAACAAAAGAAAAAGCTTTTCTGTATCCTGGATTTCAAAGATTTTTATCTGGTCTTTAAGATTTATGGCTGGCCCTGGAAACTCAAGTTGGCTCAGCACAGTAACAGACGCCTCCGAAACCATTTCCAGTTTCTTACAGAAATCCAGAATGGTTCAAATGCATCAGCCCAGCTAGTCCAGTACTCTGGCCAACCAAGTTTCCAAGGGACACGCATGGTTAGCTTTTCTGACGTCAGTCTTAAGAGACAGATCCCAGTTTTTCTTTGGACCCAATTTTGACTTGGTTACTCATAAATTTGTCATTCTCTACTTGGCACCCATTTGCATTTCCTGCCTGCATCATCCCTGGACTTAAAAGATCACTGCTCTGTAAGACAGCTCATTCTTCATCACTGAAAGATTAAAAAAAAAATCTGAGGAATATTTCACCCAGTGATCCTCAGACTTCAGGGAGCTTCTAAACCACCTGGAGACCTTAAAATGACCCCACAGTACTGGAGTACGCCTGAGGCAGTAGGACCCCAAAATTTACATTTTCAATGAGCACCCCAGGAGTTTCTGATGCAGGTAGCCCTAGAACCTCTGAAAAGGGCAGAACCAAGGCAGTATGTCTTTGAAATTCAGAGTCCTGGTGTTCTTCCTACTCAGGAAAGTCTACTCTATGGTCTCTGGAGGTGACCTGAACCTTCAGGGCACGGGGGCTCCCCTACTGTCTTCTGCGCCAGCACCCTGGCTCTGCAACTCTGCCACTCCCAGAGCACCCACCATCTTGTCCCTTGCACATCCAAATGACACTTCATCCCTTCCCTTGCCAACAGGAAACGACATCTCTTCCTTCTCAAACTGCACACCCTCTGGCCACACCCTTCAGATCCTCTTTTGCATCAGCTGATCTGAGCAATTTCCGGTTCCTTGATCTGACAGTTCTTACCAACCCTCCCTCAGAAAGCAGAGGGTTTCCTGGTTCCTCACTAATCGAGAGTTCTGTGTTCAGCTCTGGGTTAACAACTCCACATACCTCATTGGGTACAAACAAACACAAATCCTCTCCCTTGATGCCTCCCCCGAGGAGGCCCTCCACAGTGCCACCCCCACACAACACGCCAAGACCTTCCTATTTGGTCCTGAAGTCAACGCCCCACGTGTTCATTTGACAGACTATCTCAATCCTTACTTCTAGTGTTTGTGACTATTTGTGGCAAAAATAAAAACAAAACAAAACAAAACAAAAAACACTTCAGAAAGCGGCTGTTTTTGTAAACTCAACAACCTCATTTTGGGCAGAAAGGTATAATCCCTGCCACACAGCACGGCAGTCACTGATAAACTCTTGCTGAAATAATGACTAATAAGTGCACTCGACTTCACACACTGGATGTGTTTCTGAAAAATCCTGCATGAGCCATCCCATCCTTTAAATGCAGCAAGGAAACAGGATTTTTAAAGAAAACTTGAGAATAAAACCAGCAAATATTGTGCCCCAAACATATGTGTAAAACACTATGCTACATAAATCAAATGCCAGAAAGAAATGCAGGTTCCAGTGCTCAAAAATATGACACAATCTAGTTGGTAACGAGAAACATGCCCAAACAAAAGAACAACTCATCAATTAAGCAAAATTCATATACAGTGAGGAATTCTTTGTAAAGAGAAATAGCTAATTTATTGCTTTTTTTTAAAAAGTGCTGCCAACCAAGATGTGTCCTAAGTCTCAAAGAGAAGAGAAGAGTGGGGGGTTGGGGGGGGTGAGTGGAAGAGAGAAGGTTGAGAATAAAAGAAATGAGGTATCTCTAATGCAAGAGATGAACATCTTTGAAATTTTGTGTAAGACTCCAGGTTTTAATACCACTTCCTATTCCTACAGAACGACAGCTCTGTAACAGCTTTCAAAACAACACTTCAAATGCCCAGAACCTCGCTGTTATGGAGGACTTACCTAATAACTACAGAAACTCACTCCTATTCCAAGTCCCCAGAGGTAACCTGATGCCTTTATGGGTAATGGGGCAGCTCATCCTCTCCTCCATAGAAAGGGCATTATTGCTTCTCCACTCCACCTACACACAAACCCCAAGTGAGATGTGGTTGATGGAAAACTGTCATATTACAATTCTCTTTTAGTGTAAAAGCAAGAACTGAAAAAAGGGAGCATAGTGATCATCTTCCTGGATGAGGCAGACCTCAAATTTCAATTTAAAGAACAGAGGAATGTGAACTTGAAGACGAGAGAATAGAATTTTGTGGCCATTTGTGACAGCTTAACAAAGCTTGGAGGAGAGGAAGGAAAAACGGACTTCAAGAAGCAAGGAAGTAACCTCTGGCTAGAATGATAGGTATGGACTGGGGCAAACCCGAGCAGAGGAAGACGCAGTCAGTTAGTCAAGCTCCTTGAGGCCTATGGTTGGTAATGGACACTTCCAGAACCATTTTACAAGGTTAAGCTATTTCTGTAAAGAAGTATCTTTTATCCTGTAGGTTAAACACAACACTGCCACAAAACATAACATTTCCTTATATGTTGTGCACAACAGGGCTACCAGTATAATACTTCTGTTCAAAGGTAATGTGATCATGGGTGAGTCACGAAGCATTCTGGCTTTATTCTAGGCCAACCATGGCACCCAGTTGAGGAGTTATGACTAAGATGAATGAATGTCTGATACCGAGTTGTGTGTGTTTTTGTTTGTTTGTTTGTTTGTTTTAAAGATTTTATTTATCTATTTGCCAGTGAGAGAGAGAGAGAGCACAAGCAGGGGGAGCAGCAGGCAGAGGGAGAGGGTGAAGCAGGCTCTCTGTTGAGCAGGGAACCGGATGTGGGACTCAATCCCAGGACCCTGGGATCATGATCTGAGCTGAAGGCAGACACTTGACAACTGAGCCACCCAGGTACCCCATGAAACCAGGTTGATACATGTTGAATTGTGTCTACCCAAAAAGATACACTGGAGTCCTAATCCATAGTACCTTAGAATGTGTCCTTATTTGGAGATAGGGTCCTTACAGAGAAAATCAAGTTAGGATGAGATTATTAAGGGGGGCCCTAATCCAATGTGACTAGAGTCCTTAAAAAAGGGAAAATCTGGGCATAGAAACAGACACATACATAGGAGACTGTCATGTAAATATTGGGGTTAGGAGAGATCTGGGAGAGATCCAGAGGGAGCCTGGATCTGCCAACACCTTGGTCTTGCACTTCTCTTCCAGACCTGTGAGAAATAACGTTCTGTTGTTTAAGAACTCAGTTTATGACATTTTGTTACAGCAGCTCTAGCAAACTCATTACAAGGTACATCAGTAGTTTGCTTGGACCAGGACGGTCTGATAATAACCAGTAAAATGCAAATAAAGCCAAAAAATATTTTTAAAGAAAAAAATTAACATTTTACTACCAGGATGCTATTTCTGTTTTACCATAGCTCTCTGTCTCACCACTTCAGAAGTATGGCCAAGCCTTAGGAATTCGAAATACAAAAAATGGCTAAGGTAGTGTTGATCACATAGATACATGAAGGATGCCTCCCCATATAGAACCAAATAAAATACCTAGTCAAGACTGAGCCTTTCATCCAAAACCTTTGGGTCAAGGCAATGAATTAGACCTCCACTCACTTGGTTTTATTCTGTGTCTAACCTGTTTTGAGGGTGCCAATGCTAACAATTATCATCATCATCTGGTTTGAGTTTCATTTTCTTGCAATTCCTTTTGTGCACCTTTTGATAAAAGAGCCAATGAAGGGGGAGCCTGGGTGGTTCAGTTGATTAGGCAACTGGGATCATGACCCCAGGGTCCTGGGATCGAGCCCCATATCGGGCTCCCTGCTCAGTGGGGAGCCTCCTTCTCCCTCTGCCTCTGATGTTCTGTCTGCTTGTGTTCTCTCGCTCTCTCTGTCAAGTGAATGGATAAAATTAAAAAAAAAAAAAAAAAAAAAAAGCCAATGAAGGATTCTACAGATCAGAGGTCTGCAACTACTATCCACAGGCCAAATCCCGTCTGCCACTTGCTTTAGTAAATAAAGTTTACTGGAACACGGCCATGACCATTTGTTTGTGCATTATCTCTGGCTGTTTCTGAGCTACAGGAGCAGTGCTGAGTAACTCTGAGAGAGACCTTATGGACTGCAAAGACTAAAATATTTACAATCTGGCTGGTCACAGAAAAAAACATCTGCCAAGCCCAGCTATCGACAGTATATGCAATGCAGGAGCAATTCCTCTGTAAACATGGATTGATTACCTTGATGGTCAACAACCCCAACTCCACAAGAACAATTTTCCAACTCCATTTCACACATTCAACTAGAGAACAATGAAAAAAAGAGCCTCTGAGGAGCTGAAATAGCATCTTTTTTGCTTGAATTTCTCTTAATGCTCTCCAGTTTTCCACATCCCTTTTGAAGAACTAAAACCAAATCCGGCAATGAACTGATGCCAAGAAAGTGGACAACATACTTCCTTTTCTTCTACTCTGCTTTAGGACCCTAGTAAGCAGCTCAATATGGCCCGTTAACGCACAGAGTAACTCTAAGGTGACAACAAACATCATGGCAAAACTGATCGGCCAACTGAGAATCTCATTTCTATCCTGGACTCAAATCAAATGCACCTGGAAATGAAAGAGTCTAAATCCAGGTCAGCTGGAGCATGACGGCTGTAGGTTAGACAGGTTCTTCCTATGAATTTTTTAAATATCCGCCCTTCTTGATAGCGTTAATTTCTACTTATATGGTTATTTATATACCTGCTCTATAGCCCCTGTTAAGACTGCACAGTTGAGAATAGGATCGTCAATTTGTCCTTTTCAGGGCCTGACATAGTGGCTGGGCCAGAATGGCTCTAAAACATTTAATGAATGACTAATGATCCAAGCCGGATTTGTTCGATAAGGTCCAAATGGCACCATCAGGATATATGGATTCTGGCCCTGGTGTTGTTACAAATAAGCTGTGTGATATTGAAACATCCTGATTTCTAAAATAAGGACTTGGAAAAGCTGATCTCTTAAGATGCTTTCGGCACTAAGAGTCTCTGCTTCTTCTGTGATACACATGACATACTAGACATCAAGTCACACCACTTCATCTAAAACCCTAGAATCACAACGCTGGGTGAATTTAGGGTTAAGTCTCCTGTTGCAGACACCGGAAAGAATCAGTGAGGGTCTCTGACAGACACCGACCTATTTTTCTTTAGGCAACCAAGAACCTTAAAATACATAAAAAGAGATGCCCCATGTGAACTCCTGTGCCTGAAATATCTTAATTATAAAAAGCAGCAATAAACTGGTCATTCAACTTTTTCAAGAACACAGAGCAGCAAGTGCTAGTGGGGCCTTGAGTAGAGCTGGGTTGTGAAGCCTTCACTGTGGTTTCTTCTGTATGGGAACTTAACCTAGAAACCACAGAGCAAATTTTGCATGCTGTAATAAGTCAGGCAGGAAGGGGCAAAAAAATATGTAAATTTGTCTACCCACAGCCAATTATACCAAAAAAAAGGACAAGACAAATTTAGAGGGCAAAAGAGGGCATTAATAATTAGAATATGTGGGTTTTCTAGATCACTGATATCTTAAACTAGGTTGATTCCCAAGTCAGTAATCATGACTTCATAAATGCTTTAAGAAGCAATAAAATAGGTGGAAAAATTAACCTTAAGAGAGAAGAAATTAAAAACAAAAGAGATGATAGTTGGCAGATACCCGTTTTTGTCTGAAAATAACATGCAACATATCATCCCCAAGAGCCTACTTATTCAGAAAATGATTTAAAACAAAAACAAAAACAAACACACAAAAAACCCTCATCTGAAAACACCAATACAAGAATGTGCCATACTTGGAAAAGCCAAGACTTTCAAGGGGGGGTGATGGAGAGTCCGAAGATGGAGGCTCTTCAAGCTCTAAGACTTTGGACAAATAACTCAGCATCTCTGGATTTTCATTTCCTTGTGGGAGGGTCAAAGAGGTTGTACTAGATAATGTCTAAGATTCTTCCCAACTCCAAATGCAAAAGGCTCTTTAAATAAGTGTCTCTCAAACATCCCCACAGAATGCAGATGGTACATATTATAGGACTAAGTAGTTCTATGATCAAAATAATCCTCGGAAACAATGAAATGCACAAAGTTGGACAAATGTCTTCACTGCAGGATTCTCAGACTTTTTCATGCTAATTCATACTGTTACTCTCCAAGGCAATACTACATAGTATGTAGTGTTCCCCAAGTTTCTTTGAACACCAAATATTTTCATTCCTGGAACACTTTCAACACTTAATAGGACCTTAGTATCTCAGCGTACACAATTTGGGAAAAGCAGCTTTAAACAATAAACTTCATGAATTTAAAATCAGATGCTGAAAGCAGCAAAATGATCACATAATAGTTGAGAGCATCCATTTCAGAAACTGTAATAACATCTCTGTAGTGTTGACATGTCACAAAGCACTTTATCTTATGTTAACTCATTGACCCTTCACTCTAGAAGCCAGGGACGGAAATAAGCATCATTTCCATTTTACCAATGAGAATGGAGTTTCACTTCTAGATCTTTCTCATCATGAACTGTTTTCTGCTAATGAACAGAATGGCCAATCCTCCACCACTATCATCATTTCAGGCTTTGCCTGAGCCATCCTCTAAGGTCCTCTTGTGCAAATGGACTTAGAGGACACTCCAAGAAGGAGGGAGGCAGACAGAGCCCCTGTGCCAAGTACTGTGTCAAGTGCTGTCACATGTGTGACTTCACCTGATCATCTCAGTAACATGATGTAATTATTATATCTAGTTTTGCCATTGAGGAAATTAAGACCAAGAGTGTTTATGAAATGCATTCACTGGGGTGCCTGGGTGGCTCAGTCGGTTAAGCGTCTGCCTTCGGCTCAGGTCATAATCTCAGGGTCCTAGGATTGAGCCCCACATCAGGCTCCCTGCTCAGCAGAGAGCCTGTTTCTCCCTCTCCCTCTGTCTGCCTCTCTGCCTACTTGTGTTCTATCTGTCTGTCAAATAAATCAATAAAATCTTGGGGGAGAAAGAAAAAGAAATGCATTCATTATTACTGTGAACTAAGAAGTGAGGAAGTTGGGATCCATACCCACGTACATCTTTTTTTTTCTGTAAAAGCAACATATGAGCTCCTTCCTGCTGGGGGAGTGGAGAGAGAAGCCCCGGAAGCTGGGTAAAAACCCCTGCTCTATATCATTCTCTCTGGGATTTGGGCTGAACAACTTATACCATCCAGATCTGTGAAAGACGGATAAGAGGAAATACCTCACAGAGGTGTTGCAGAAGAATGACAATGAAATGTAAAAGGACCCAGCCGTATGCCCAGGGCATACAGAGTGCTCAGCAAACCGCACAAGGTTAGACCCTTCCCTTCAGAAAGAGTGAGAAGTAATTAGAAGAGAGAGTTCAGATGCTAAGGTACTAAATAGAACAAAAGGCAGAGAGAGACAAATAGATATCTCTGAAACAGTGTGTAAAGGCTTCTGGAGGAGGGGTCTTACCAAAGTGGTGATGGTGAGGGAGAGAGCTCTGATAAAGCCAGAAATCCATCCCATATTCTGCTCTGAGGTGGAGGAAGAAACTGGGGACTAGTACTTCCTAAAGAGGAGAAGAAAAGGAAGGAAGGAAGGCAGGCAGGAGTGACAGATTTGGGATCCACACAAACTGGCACCTTTTTTTTCTTTAAAGGCAACTTAAGATGTTTTGAAGTAGCTTGACAGTGTATTTTAAAACTTAAGTTGGGCTTGTGGTTCAGTTAAAAAAATTAGTGTTTTATTTTGGTTTGTGGTTCATGGTCCATTGAAGTCTGTTTGAAATATGATTTGATTTACACAAATATTGTAATAGTAGAGACAGGGAGGTATAAATTCTACGAGAGTCACATCTTCGTATGAGTGTAAGCACCTGAGCATTTACTCCAGACATACACGCACGGTCTGAGTTCTCCCAGCAGCCGCACAAGGTAACATCCCAGAAATACTCTACCTTCAAGATCCTGAACCCAGAATCTCCTCTCACATTTCTCCTTCCCTCACTCCCAGAAATTTCTCTTTATCACAACCTGCATGCCCCTCCGCGTTCTTACAGTTCATTATCTCTCTTTATTTCAGGGGGCTCCTTAAATCGTCATAACAAGGCTCTCAATTTTTACACCTATTCGCCTTAGCAATGCCAAACCCTCTTTGCCCCGATTCTCTCCATCCATTTATTGCTGGGAAAGGGTCAAAATATCCTGCCAGTTGAGACCACTGAACTCCCGGGGGCCCTCACCATAGCTCAGTCATCTTTTTACTCATCTCAATTTGAATATTCACCAAATTCCCAAAAGCAATTATCCCTATCTTTTGTCAAGTTCTTTAAGCCTAGAATTACACTCCCCCCACCCCCCCCAAAAAAACCCTTTTTTTTCTTTTCCAGTCTTAACAGATGACGAACCCTCTTTTTTTTTTTTTTTTAAGATTTTTTTAAAAATTTTATTTATTTGACAGAGAGAGGTGGATCACAAGTAGGCAGAGAGGCAGGCAGAGAGAGGGCGGAAGCAGGCTCCCCGCCGAGCAGACAGCCTGATGCGGGGGCTCAATCCCAGGACCCTGAGATCATAACCTAAGACGAAGGCAGAAGCTTTTACCCACTGAGCCACCAAAGTGCCAACCCTCTTACTGAAATGGAAGTTTTTAAAAGACTGGGTGTCACTGCTCAACTAACCTCCTCCTTCCAGTATCACTGCCGGAAACTCACTCAGATCCCCTTCCTTTAAGACTAACCGGGCCTCAAACTTTCTTAAAGACCTAGTTCCGACTATTCTTTTCTATTACCTTCCTCTACACCCTCCCCATCCACAGTCAGCTACTAAGATAATTTTGCCTCAAGGCTGTCTGAAGAGACTCTTTCCTCTGGATACCTAATTTCTCTAAAGACACACCCTCCTCACTCATTCACTCCTTAAACCCTCTGGAATGTGCTTTCTACATCCCTCATCCCCACCTGCCCTTCCTGGCCCCACCACACACAGACTACTCTATTGAAACTTCCGTTTCAAAGGCTTTCAAAGACCTCCCAATGGATATTTCCAATAGCCTTTTACTCAGCCTTTGTCTTCCCTGATCTCCAGGAAACATGGAACAGAGCTGACCATCATTTCTTGAAGCTTTGTTCTTCTCGGGCTTCTGTGACACTGGGTTCCCCCAACATTTTGCCATTTCTTTCCCCTTCCCTTTACCAAAAGCTCATCTTCCTCCTTCCCACTACAGAATCTGTTTCCCTAGGTCTGTCTAGCCTCTTCTGGGCACGTTCTCTTCCTGGAGTGCTTCTACCTACTCCCAGTGCGCCACCTCTTAAGTTTCAGGATACTCCCTGAGCTTGGGGCCTGCAGCTCCAGCTCTGCCTGGGAAGGGTAGTGATGTGCGACTCATGGAGCCAAATTAAAGCGGCCAAACCAAGCTCACTGCCTTTCCTCAGAAATGTTCAGGGTGGTGCGATGAATACTCTAAACTCTTAAGCCCCTTATCTACCCATCTTCCATACTCCTGTGGACGTGGGAGATCTTTTAACAAAAGGGATGCACTTGCTACACTACAGGTGTACAGATACATGTACTATCCAGAAAAAGATGTGCTGTATAAGTGCTCCACTCCAAAGAATGTGGGAATCCAGTCCAAACGTAAAATCCAGGCACCCATATGACACAGCCTCTATGCTGACTTCAGTGCAATCCCAGGGGAGCAGTTAAAAAAAAAAATGTTAATAACAATCTCCTGGATGCAAAATGAGTTCTTATAGTGGTTCATACTGTGGGTGCTCCTAGCCCCTTAGGCTGGACAATTCTCCCTTAATGAGACTAAATTGCACATGGAAGGGCCTTTTGCATCCCTGGTGTCTGAACATTGAGTATCAGGAGAATTTAGCACTTTCCATGCCCTGATTTAACACATTTTAAAAAAGTAGGAAATCCCTGTATCAGAATGAATGGGTTCTTTCTTACGTGAGCCCAGAACAAGCAAGGCTGTGCTAACTTTTCATTTTCCTAATCATCTAAAACTAGAAACCTAGGACCCTCTTTCACTAAGCACCCTCCACATCCAGTCACCAGCCAAATCTTGTCAATTCTTTGTGTATAATCTTAAATCTGTCTCATCCAATACTTCCATATTACCACTATTTTTTTTCATAGCTTTATTTCAACTGGGCACTACCTTCTAAACTCAGGCTCTCTCATCCAGCCATTCTAGCAAGCAAGCTATAACCTATACCCCCCTCCCCACCTTCCAAACTCTACACTGCAGTCTGGCTAACTTGAATTACTCACTCTTCACCTAATATATTAAGCCCATGCTTTCTATCTTCAAATCTTTGCTGTCCCGTCCCCTTTGCCTGAAATGTCACTTTCCATGATGTAACCAACAATCTCATCCCTTGAGTTAGAAATTTGACATCATCTTTAAGTTCTCTGTTTCCTTGCACATTTGGTTATAAACTATTTTGGAGGACACAGATCCCTTTGGCACACTGATGAAAGGTAGGAACCTCTCCTCAGGAAAGAGCTAATACGTGCAACATTTTATACACAATTTTAGGGGCTTAACATATTCAAATATCTATAAAATTTGATCGTCCCTCTTTTCCACAATTTAACTGCCTTCTTCTGGGTCCTATCTCACAGGTGTTTTAACAGCTAGCTAACTGATTTCCCTGCTCAGCCTCTCCTCTGAGGAGCAACAGTATATCCCCTGAATGCCATCAGCTGACTTCCTACAGAAGGATGGCTGTCCCCAAAATGACTTAATTTATGTTACACACTCATTATTGCTTAACTCAGTGTTTTGGAGTCAAACTTTCAGTCAAACCAAAAAAAATACCCTTTCCCTTGAAATTGGTCTGATGCATTTGACCTATAAAACTGAGAATAGAGAGAGAGAAAGTAAAGGCAAAGTCATTTCTAGAATCCTTCATGAGGTAGGACTGGTTTGATCATAAATGGTCTTCCAAAAGAGCCATTTTTAGGCAGTTCCCTGAGGGGGGAGAGAGATCTTGTCTCAGGAACAGGGATGAAAGGAAATTCTGGGCGATGGGAATGACACGAAGAAAAAAATGCGATGTAATAACCTGAGATCATACAAAACATGAAGGTCCGTATTTGCACCCAACCTACACACACAGCACCAAAACAATGAGACTTCAACAGATTCAGTAAAGTGATGCATCAGCTAACACAGTAAAAACCCAACAAGGCAACACAGCTTTCCTTTCTCTCTCTCCCTCAGCCTCCACCTCTTCCTTCCTCCCTCAGGCTCTCTCCTCCTCTCACTGCGAAGCCTTGCAGCCTCCACCATACACATCTAAAACTCCCCTGATGTACTGAAAATCCCCCTGGGTTACACAGCAACAACAGCCTGTGAGGTGCTGACATTATCTGTACGGCGTCTCTCTTACAGAAACCTCATGTTCCAGGATAAATTAAAGATGCCTGTAAAGAAGCCACCACCTCCCACACCGCTGCCCTTTCAGAAAGCAGCACTAAGCAGGAAGTATGGGATGAAGCAAGTCAGGAGTATTCGTAACAAAACGAATCCAAAGGATTCTGACACAAGGAGCACGACAGGGTCGGCTCTTCACACTCAATGTGGAAATGAAATGCAGGGGACCTTATCTGTCCACAAAACAGCTGTATTTAAGTGCAGCTGGAAGTCAAATGGAAACAGAGACAACAGTGGTCAATTCCTCAGTATTTAGGATAGTCACTTCCTGAAAAGTAATCTAGAATATGAAATTTCATATCTGTAACTCCATTTCCCCCCTACTGACTCATGCAGATTAACCAGTGTCCCCCAAAATGTCTTAAAAACAGTTTTAAAACATCAAAATATAGAAGGCCTGTTTGGTCTGTATAAAATAGGAAAGTAATAAGTTCATAAACATAAAAACTATCCATCAGTAAATAGGTGACTTCCAAAAAGATGGTATTAAGAGTTTGCAGTAAAAAAAAGAATGGAAATTCATAAAGAATAGGAAAGGACATCTCAAAGCTCAGGCACAAAACCAAGGACTGCCTAAGTGCTACTGGCTGAAATTCTTAATGACGTGAATATCTTGGATGTAACAATTTGTAGACATTAAAATAATACGATTTTCTAAATTTTTTTCTTCACTTTTTTTCTCGACAACCAAAGAACTATATATTTATTGTGGGAATCAAGAAACACTGGAAGGTCGAAAAAATGTAAACAATCCCTAAAAATAAGTCACTCGTGATCCTACCTACCGACAGAGGAAAATATTTGTTAATATTTTGGCAATTTTCCTCCAGTCTTTTTTAATGTACTTTTGAGACTGTAGTGTATGCACGATTAACAAATACGAATATCTCTCTCTCTGTCAAATAAATAAATAAAATCTTTAAAAAATATATGAATATAATCTTCCCTAGCTTACACTTTATTGTTTGAAATTCCATATGTTTAAATAAGCAAAGTGGAACCAAAATACAACTCTATTTATTAGGGAAGCTCACACCAGGTTTTGTTGTCACTGCTGCCACTCGCTACGTGCTAAATAAGAATAGCCATATTGACTCATTTCTTGAACACAGAACTTAGTTTGTCCCATTTAATTTTTTCACCTGTCTTTATTCCAGAAAAAGCTTGCTTCCTTTCCTCACGGCCTGTCTATCCTATTTTAAAATTTACTAAGCTTTTAGAATGTGTTAAGCAAAGCATTCTCTACAGATGAGATTAAAAACAAACACCCACCAAACACCTACAGATGTTCAAGGACAAAAAAAAAATGTTTATTTTTTTCTGAGTAATGCAAAGACGGCATCTGTGAAAACCAAATACACAAACAAGACAAAGGAAAGAACTCAGGAAATCATCATGCATATACTAATAATCGTATCTGTTTTCAAGAAAATTAAAAGGTAAAAATTCTCACTGATAAGAGTCACCAGTGCCCTTTTTCTTCGTTCTCCAATCATATCTTTGCATAAAGCAGAGCGGATTGAGAGGCTTTCTGTCCTCAAAGAGAAAGAAAGCACTCTCCGCTAATAAGAGCATGACATGGGAATACTTGTTTTAAAAATACGGTGGAGTGAAAAAAAAAATACGGTGGAGTGCACTTTTCTACTTTGTGGATCTTTCTTTCTCTCTCTCCTTCCAACGGTGGAAGAGTCTCATCTTCAAGCTCCAGGTCCTTACCCATCTGGAGGCTGCCCCCCACTTTCTAAACATAGTCCATTCTTAGAGGCTGTGTCAAGGTCTCCCAGGATCACACAGAGCCTCCCAGGACCACCCGCCGTTGCTTGCTCCATGGGGACATAAACAATAACAGCACCTCAGAAGGACTGAGGGCAACAACCCTGCGGAATGGGCACTACCATCCTTCCTTAATGGACAGGGAGGCTTAGTGAAAAGCATGCAAGTGGCAGAGCCAGAACTTAAGCTAGTGTCTTTCAATTAGGTTGAAGGACCGGTAAAGAAGGTACAGTGTGAAATCTGCATCATCATCAGGGTTCAAAGTATACGTTAAGAGGCAAAATGTTTGTGGAAAAAGAAGGAGAAATATGGTTTATAATTATGATTTTTTTATAACTAGTTTTAAAAAGTGAACTGGGAGGCGCCTGGGTGGCTCAGTGGGTTAAAGCCTCTGCCTTCGGCTCAGGTCATGATCCCAGGGTCCTGGGATCGAGCCCCGCATCAGGCTCTCTGCTCAGCGGGGAGCCTGCTTCCTCCTCTCTCTCTCTCTCTCTCTGCCTGCCTCTCTGCTACTTGTGATCTCTGTCTGTCAAACAAATAAATAAATAAAAATTTAAAAAAAAAAAATGAACTGGGTTCCTGGGAGATGGGCTTGCTGGACTGAGCGAATAAAAACACACAGTACCATGCAATACTCGGGACACACGGATGTAAGAAATTATTCACTGGAATAATTGGAAATTATTGGAAATTCAAATCGAACTTGGCATCCTGGATGTTACCCGACAACCCCAGAGTAAAGACCTTTATGAAACAAACAAACAAACAAAAACACTAATAAATTACAGAGCTACACTTCTCAAAGCTGAAATCTGCGACGCTCTGTGCGCCACATGTCTTTGGGAGGCCAAGGAAAGGGAAGTGTAGTCGGTCTCCAGCTGTTCTTAGCTGGGCTTCCTTCTCTTTTTCCTGGTAGCAGACCCAGCCCTTGATGCCAGAGACCTAGCTTTCGCCAACTAGGCCATTTAATAAATTCATGGCCTCACAATTCCTGACCCCCTCTCCTTTGTATGAATGTTGTGAAGATTAAACATAATTGAGGTTGAAAGAGAATATCATCCATAGATCTTCAAATACTTATTTTTGGTGGAGTGCTTTGGAAATATATTATCAGAAACCTGGGCAAGACATTACCCGCCCCCACCCTCACACACACACACCCCCACGCCCTACCACGAAGAACGGGCTTGAAAAGTATTGCCAATATGTGGTGAGCCCAGCTGACATCAGTCCCTAAATGGAAGAAAGAACAAAAACAAGAAATATGTTCAAAATCTGAAGTGAACTACAGAAAATGTAGTGAACCGCCAAAAGGGGTACCCAGCAGAGAAAGGGGGTAATCACAGATGGAGAAGTCTATACTTTTCAAATCGCTATTGATAGATATTGAAAGCACAGCTCCTTGATTCATAAACACTAATGAATCACCAACACGCTGAGATAGCCTAACGTAAAAAAAAGGGAAGACCTTCCTTGTGCATTCTGATTTAGTTTTCTGCTACCTTCCCCTCAACTGCAGTCTCTGTGGCTTGAGCATGTTTACCTTCTTCCCAAACGTTTACCTTACCTTCTTGTCAAAACGACAAACTGGGAGCAACTCAGACAGTGTTCATTTAAATATTTCTATGTACAACTTTAATCCTCAAACTTAACAAAACCCCAATCTACCACACATCGATGGCTGTGAGCAGAAAGTGCTTGAAGAGGATTAATCAACAGCTTTGTATGTCATCCTGCAACAAGGCCAAACACTGAATCACTGCTGGATTCTTCACGTGCAGCTACACCCAGTTAATCTTGAAGAAAGCAGCAAACTATGTAAATCTACTTAAACTGGGGAGGATAAGTACTTCACTCCTCAAAAGTTAGCAACATTTAACAAGTATGGCTATTAGCTGGCCCTGTCATTTGTAAAGAGAGAGAAAGATACATACATACACACTCACACACACACACACACACGAAAATTCTTGCACCCACTCCTCTACCTCAAAGGCCCCATGGCAAACCAGGACGGCACACAGCAAGAAAGGAATTGCTACATCCCACAATTTGTAAAAACTAATTTCTATGACATAACTGAGTCAACTACTCCCAGAAAGCCGTTCTAAAACTGATGTCAGAAAATGTGGAGAAGTGGCTTATAAAAGAAGTCAAAGCAAAATGGAAATATGTTTTCTGTATTTAAAGCCTTTAACATAAAGCTATTTTTTTTTCTTTTGAAACACAGTAAAGTATGTTCCTAACTACAGAAGTCCTGATAAGTGGCTTTTGTTTAGGTTGTGGGGCATTTTCTTTTTTTTTTTTTTTTAAGATTTTTTTTTTTTAAATTTATTTGACAGAGAAAGATCACAAGTAGGCAGAGAGGCAGGCAGAGAGGCAGGCAGAGAGGCAGGCAGAGAGGCAGGCAGAGAGAGAGGAGGAAGCAGGCTCCCCGCTGAGCAGAGAGCCCGATGTGGGGCTCGATCCCAGGACCCTGAGATCATGACCCGAGCCGAAGGCAGAGGCTTTAACCCACTGAGCCACCCAGGCGCCCCCGCGGGGCATTTTCCTACAAGCAGACTGGATATGCTTAAGGAGTATCATGTGTCTGAAGGGCTCAGTCAACAATCCTAGGATGTATACACACTTTTCTACCAAGGCTTGAACAAGCCATCTTTGTCTAGATACTGCCTACTGGGTTATTAGTTCACTCACAAGTGTCTCACTTTGACCTGAGCCAAGCAGGTGTATTTCTAATGTGCTCAGAGGCCTGTGATGCAGGAAAATCCTGTTTATCCGAGATGATGCCAGAGATCAGTGCTCTTTGATGCCCTCCATATGCTACACGGGGCAGGAGGGGGACAAGCACCACCTATCTCTGCTTGAACTGAAACTAGCTGACTCCAATACATGTCAAATATAAAGTTTTTAAAAAAGAAGTTCTACAGTCATTCACTGAAGCAATATTTGGGCTTTCAAACAAGTATCACAAACCCATCATCCATATCATCCATTTAGTTTATCCTTCACTTTCAACCTCATAACCTCCACCCTCCCCCTCAAAAAAAAAAAGATAGGAGGAATCCCTAAACTGGACTTTTGAGATGATAAAGGCAATGGGCAGTGATGCGGACGAGCTCTGTACGAGTTTCTATTGAGATGTGCACGTAAGCAGGCAATTGCAATGTGATGGTTTTAAGAGCCTGACTGCCAGGGTCCAAATCCTGGCTCTGCACTTTGGGTTGTACAGACTGGACAGTTACTTAATCTATGCCTCAGTTTCCTCCGCTGTAAAGCAGATAGTCCTGTTTCATAGGACTGTCAAGATGACCAAAATTAGTTATTCCACCTAAAGCACTTAGAACATCAACCAGCAGGCAGCAAGGTGCTCAGTGATGGTAGGCTACTGCTAACACACACATATAAAAAAACAAAAAACAAAAAACAAAAAACAAAAAACTATCATTTCCCCATCTTTTTCCAAAGGCGATTTTTAGGTATTCCTCACATTCCATTTTTTCCTCAGGCAAATTATCTGAAATCAGCTCCAAAGAGCTGCTTATATATTTGCAGATTAAAATCAAACCACATTGTAAACCTAAAATTCACCTATTCTTTCATCAAAATGAACAATACAAACTGAAAGGTGTAAGCTTAACATCACAAAATCTTATAAAAAGCATTAATGAGACTTCCCGTTTAGACTAAGCCAGGATGAGATCACAAAGTCACTCATGGTAACCAGGTCCCCACGCTGGAAGTGTGCTTTCCCAGTGAATGGCTAAATACTAACAAAAGAAGCCTTTGACTCAAATACCACTGGTACCCGGGGTCTTGTGTCTGTATAATGCCTACACATTCATTTCTTTCTTTGCCTATAGAAAAAAGAAAGTCTGTTTGTTTTTCTGATTCAGTCAGCCCTTTTAGTCTCTGAATCTAAGGAGAGCCCAGTGAAAAGAAGAGCATCTTATCAGCGTGCTCCAGACCAGCAGGCTGTCCCCCTCTACACACAAAACCTCCAGCCCCTCACAGCAAAAGGGCCTCGCCCTCAGAGCCTTTTCCCCATTTCAGAGCTAACACCCCGCCGGGTTTTGACAACAAATAAACGAATACACAAGGCCTTTAACATAATTAGCCATCTTTTCAGGTACAGAGAGGTGGGTGGAGGAGGAGGGTTCAGGAGAAGAATATTTATTGAAAACTGGCCTCACTGATGAAGTTGATGAAAGTGTGCTGGGTCCCAGCGCTTTATTTTAAATGAGGCCACATGAAGTGAGTTTAGAGATGCCTGGTTTTCAATCTAGACAATTTTAGCATATACTTCAGACAAGTCAGAAATGCAGATTTTTTCTTCATGGAAAAAAAAAAAAGCTCTTTTTATGCCAGGTAAAAGTTACATTGACTTGGACAGCAAAGGCACACAGACCAGGGTGTTTACTGCTTTTCGAGGGAAAGCTAACAAGTAAAAGAACCAAAGACCAGAAAACAATACTTTTTGACACCGTCACTGTTAGACCAAATTAGCCCTACTCTCAGATAAACGCATGCTAAGACAGAACCCCCACCAAATGACTTTGAGAACAAAAAGGACTACCTATGATCAATAATCCTATGAATGTCTTTAGGAAAGCCACCAGGCATCCCTGTCATCTGTCATGATCTTAACAGAGCTATGGTCTGCATGGAAGGATGGAGTTCGCTCGTATCATCATTGGGATAATAACTTAATTGATTTGTCTCCGTGGCTAAGGATGTAGACAAGAGATTTATTATGGAAGAAAAATATCTGCAATTGTGTTTTTGTTTTCTCAACAAGCATCTTGCCGCTGACCTCTAAATCAGTTTAACCTTTTCTAAACAGACCTGCACATTTTTTACATAATTTAAAGCTAGGTTTTGTTATTGCTGCTGCTGAAAGGCTCTGTGAGATTTATCACAACATGGCTTCAGTAACCTTCTTTTAAAAACAAAGATGAAAAACAAAACAAAAGGCCGAAACTATAAGCTCCCAGCTCCACTCCTTTTCCCGGCAGGGGATTTCGATCTAACCACTAAAGTGCCTTTGGAGTTCAATCTGTTAAAAAATGTATGAAACGGTATTAAAATAGGAAAAGGCATGTGTATGACTCAGGCTTATCCAAGTATCTCTGCAACTAGGGTGTCACAGGATTTCCCTGTGCTTCTGAAAACTGAAAACCCTGAGAAAGTGACAGAAGTTCCTGTTTCGTCTCTCTTTTTTAAATATATATATATATATATATGGGGGGGGCGCGCGAACAGACACAGACACACACAGAAACACACACATAAATTGGTCTTCCGGGTTTGCTATGAATCAGGCAGGTTCTTTCAGGTTCTGAGTGAAGATTGTTGCAAACCGATGTTACGACGTATTATCGTACTCTCTACACACAAAGGTTTCGGTGGGGGGGGGAGAAAAAAAAACAAACTTGTTGCAGAGCTGGGAGAAGCCCCTGGCCCCGCGCGCTGCGCTCTCGCCGCCTCTCCGCCCCTTCCCCTTCCTCCACGTCCCACCCGGCGCGGCCGGCGGAGACGAGGGCATCTCCCCTGCTAAGGTCACCGGCCCGAGCCGTCCCCGCGGGCCGCCTCCTTCGGAAACAAGGTCACCGCCCAGTCCGGTCCCTCCGAGGAGGAGAGTGGTGCCCGGCCGAGCGCTGGCGCCCTTTGTAAAGCTGGGCGGCCGGCCTCGGCGCGGCATCCCGGCCGCCGCCTCACCTGCTTGCGATAGGGCGTCCTGCAGTTGCTGCTGCCCCCGGGGTTGCCGCTGCTGCTGGGGAAGATCATCGCGGCGGGCGCGGGCGGCGGGCGCGGGCGCAGGGCAGCCTCGCCGCGAGGGGGAGGGCGCAGGAGGGGCCGGCCCGGGCCGCGGCGCTCTGGGAACTCCCTCTCGCCGCGAGGCGGCGGCCGGCGGGGGCTGCAGCTCGGGGCTGACTTCTCCTCCGCCCTCGACCTCCGGACTCGCCTAAAAGTGCGGCGCGACGGCGGCGGCGGCGGCGGCGGCGGGGGGCGAGACTCGGGCAGCTCGGGCGGCCGCCGCCCTGCGTGCCATGGACGAGAGTTCGCGCGCGGAGCTGGCGGCGCCGCGGACTCTCCCGGCGGCAGCGGAGGAGCAGCGCCGCCGCGTCCCCACCTACCGCGGCCTCAACCACCGCCCCGAGAGCGCGCCGGCCGGGGGCGGGGAGGCGGCCGCGCACCGCCTCGCGCCGCACCCAGGCCCACCCGCGCCTCCCCGCCCGCCCTCTGGGCGTCGCGCCCGCAGCCCCGCCAGCCGATCGGCCCCCGCTCGCTCCCTCCCGGGCTTGGGGCCGGAGCCGGGGCCGCGCCGCCGGGGTAGCCGCCGACGCCCCCGCTCCGTGCAATGGTTGGGTCTGACTCCCCGCGTGCCGCACATTCCTTGGAGTAGCCACCCCCCTCCTCTTTTCTTTTTTCCACCTCGGCTCTTTGCCTAAGCACCAGCGGGAGCTTTGCACCCCTGCTCAAAGCCCCCTTTAAGGGTATGGCTTCGGGGAGCACCCAGACACCTGGGTAGCAACTGAACCAGTCCCGGGTCTTCTCTCTTTTCTTTCATCCTGGCTAACTACCCACCACCCCCGCCCCCAGTCTCCCCCAAAACGTGCCAGCAACCACTCCTACTTCAACCAACAAACCAGCCTTCCGTCAAACCTCTGCAACTCGGCGTTCCCCCAAATCACAACGCTAAAATTCTAGCATTGGAAAACAGGTGTACACTACCCACCCTGTCACCGCAAGTACGGACGGTAAAGTTCTGTACTTCACTCCCATGCCAGAGTTTACCAGTTTACCTTCAAATTAACAATATCAAATAGCGAAAATCACTTACGGCCATTGGGTTGGTAAGCCTTCCTTTAAACTGAATCCTGCTATACGTTAAATTACAGATGCCACCGAATGTGTTCTATTGAAGGGGCACAGAAACTGCAAAAAGGAGACAGAGGGAGGAGGTTGTTTCCTTTGTTTCCCAGTTGAAATTATCCAAGGCGGTTCAAGATGCCCCCTTTCTTGATCACTTTCAAGTTGCGTGTATGAAGCCTCGAACGTGTGCACTGCGGAAGGCCTATACAGCAAGTCCTACAGGCAGACCCCGCAGGGTCTGGTAGGCTTGCCATCTTTGACGTTGGCCTGTTCAGCTGTATTACAGGGTAGTATCACAGCGGTATTACAAAGTTCTTCCCCTGGCCTCTGGCCTCTAACTCCTTAGAAAGAGCCATCTGCCATGATAATGAAAAAATCCTAATTCCTCTAAGAAGTGAAGGCACTTAACTTCTGGCTGCCATAAGGAAAACAAAAAGTGTCCCCTAGAGTCTTTTAGTGACACTGTGGCTATTTGATCTCAGGGTTCTGAGTTTGAGCCCCATGTTGGATGTAGAGATTACAAAACAAATAAACAAATAAACTCTAAAAAAAAAAAAAAAAAAGTGTGGCTATTCAAAGGTTTTTCCAGCAGCAAGGAACTGAAACATCTTAGATAACCTGCTGGTGACTTAGCTACAATATTCCACCTCCATATTCTATTCCAAGATGCACCTAACATTCTCCAGCAAAAATGATGAGAACTAGCAAGTCTCGCCTAATTAAAAACAACTCTAAACACAAAACACGCATATGTGTAATTCCTAATTCTTTCCATTAAAAATAAAAAGCAGCAACAAAGGAAATTATTCTAGGCACAGCACTAGGTACACCATGGACAAATAAAAACTTGCTAGATAAAATTCACAGAAACATATCTGTCCTTTAAAGTGATTTAAATAAACACAGCACAACTAACATTCAGTTGCATGTTAATATTATATATATGCCAGAACTATTTCCTATAACTCCATGGGTTTATGATTGTTTCAGCTGCTGCTTTGTTGCCTCGCATCACTAAGATGCTTTACTGCAAGTTATCAACCACAGGTATAAATCATAAAGTGTTAGGTAGAACTGTTCAAGTTATAGGTACCTTTTCCTGAGAACTTAATGCCCAGGACCCCTGAAGTTCAGACCTATCATCTATGGGAAAAAATTCCACATACAACCTCAGTTGTCGTGATTGGTCTCTTAGGAAACCACAATCTAAACCACAAAGAACAGCATAGATTAATTTTTCTATGGCTCTGCTCTAAGTTCACAATACTTTTGATGTTGTGCTATTCTAGAATGCTAAGATGTGATCTGATATCCTGCAACAGTTTTATAAGGATAAGGCAAAATTTCAAGTAATAACAAAATCTAAATTAGAATACTAAAATATACTAACAATACTTTATATAAAGTATACTAAGAATACATTAGTATTCTTATTAAATGTAAATAATATTTAAGACTCTTTTGAAAAATAAAAGATATCAAAATACCAAAAAAAAATATATATATATATAGTGTCCTATAAAGATGAATGACAATCAAGAAAAGAACACAAGGCATATATTTTTAAGAACAATGTCTACCAGCCGGGGTCCAAAAGTTCCAGATTTAGGTAGGTGCTATACTCTTAACCAAGTAAAGCATTATAAAGAAAAGAGAAGACAGCCTCAAAGACTATAAAATGTAATGAAATCACTAAAGCCCAAATGATTCCAACCTAAGAGAAATAACAGAAATATGAAATCATGTGTGTATATATAATCCATTATAGGTAGTCACAAGCGCTTAGTTGTAAATGATTACAGGGATAGATCTTAGTGAGATTCATCTGGGAAAGTTTATTAACCTTTGAAACAAATACGTTTTAAGACACACAAAGCAAGGAAACATTCCAGAGAAACTGCAAGTTATCATGGGAAGAATAAGGGCTTTGGAATCTGTCCTGTAAATGCTTCTTCTCCTGAAAGGGAAACTGAGACTTAGCCGTCCAGGCAGACCTACAACACCCTCCACCCCCAGCTCAGCTGGTGGGTAAAGTTGTGGGAGTCTGACCCAAGAGCAGCCAATCCAGAAACAGGCCAGTGACCTGTGACATGGATCGGATAGAAAAAATGAACAGAGCCAATCAGATTCTCGCCCTTGGGAATCTGATTCAGAAAACTCCAAGAGCTGAACTAGTTAGGAAAGGGGCAGAAACTGCAACAGTGCCAGGGGGTAGAGCTGAGGCCACGAAAAGCCAAAACCATATGCAAGCCAAGGTTATGAAGAAGCAGAAACTATGAGTAAACAGGAAGCTGCCTGGCAGCAAGCAGAGAGTAAAGCAGATGCCAGGAGCGGGTGAGCACTTGGCCGTGAGACGATGAAGGGAGCAGCCGTCCCCAGAGCTGCTTTGGCTTCCAACAGCCCCTCAATGTGTATACTTAACCTCACACCCCCCTTCTTCAGATGGCGTAAGTGAATCTGGATTTCACAATCCAAGGAACAAAATTTAAATAGCCGAATAGATCTGGCTCCACATTTCAGCTTCTCACTTACTAGGCACATGGCTTGGGGCAAGTGAGTTAACCTCTCCCAGTCCTAGACCCCTCACAGATTGTCTTCAGTATACATACGGTATAACAACAAAAGCGCCAAACTCAATAAATGGCAGCTGTTATTACTGTTTTTCCAGGTTTTATAGTGGCGGTTTGTAGATTTAAGTGGGTGTACCGTATACATAACTGATACCTAGGACGTCTGGCTGACCATCAAAGAGCGGGAGCAAGGGTATAGATGGAATTGACAAGTGAAAGGGGCTTAGGGGCTTTCTGAGTCTGTGTACACCACAGACTTAACTTCCAGAGGTTAAAAAAAAAAAAAAAAAAGAAAGTGTGGCAAAGGTCTGTTTCAATAGCTTAGGTGCCTTGGAGTTCTTCTCCTGCATTTGTTTTTGTCCCATTTCCTTTAAGGAAGTTATGTGTCGGACCGGGACCATTTCGGTAAGAATGGGAAGACCGTGGGCAGCATGAGAGATCACACTCTGTAAGGCAGGAGTCTGTGAAGGAGGCTAATAAGGACTGAGCCAGTGGGTACAGGCAGAAGCCTGCGATCTCAGTAGAGAAGAGGAGACCCCTGACTCCAAGCATTTGTAGACCTGGAATTTGAGCACTTGAACTTAGGAGACACTTGTCCCAAGAAACAATCTGAAAATGTGACTTTCATTTATAAATCATTGACAACAATCCTGTGAAGTGGGAAGGGAGAAAAGGCTCCATTTACAGAGGACAGGGAAGAAAGCAGGACTGACGGACCTACCCATCGCTACTAAGTAGCAAGCAAGCGTTAACACTGAGACCCAGCTCGGGTTAAAAGACTTCATCCTGGGGCGCCTGGGTGGCTCAGTGGGTTAAAGCCTCTGCCTTTGGCTCAGGTCATGATCCCAGGGTCCTGGGATCGAGCCCCTCATCGGGCTCTCTGCTCAGCAGGGAGCCTGCTTCCTCCTCTCTCTCTGCCTGCCTCTCTGCCTACTTGTGATCTCTGTCTGTCAAATAAATAAATAAAATCTTTAAAAAAAAAAAAAAAGAGACTTCATCCTGTGCTCCTTTAACTCTATAATGCTGTCTCCCCACAAAGCCTTATAAATAATGCTTCAGTTCCTAAGTGAGTACTGTAACCCCTACAGCACTCGAGTTACTATATGGTAATAACGCAAGGCATTAAGTGGTAAGTCCCAGCCAAGTGGTCTGGACAAGTACGCGCTATGGGAGTCTGCCAGAGAGAAAGATAATATGGGATATATGACATGGGTGTGCGAAGCTCTGACGAACACATGTTTTGTTTGAGAGACATTTAGAAAGAAGCATTATGCAGATGACCAGAAAGACAGACTTTAAGATAGAGGGCTTGGATCAGACAGCCAGTGGATTTGGGGTAATAGCTGCTGAAATCATGGCTAATCGATGAACTCCCAGAAGGGAAGAGATGACAAAAAGTCAACAGGCTAGGAAACCCCCTCATTCCAACACACACATTACTGAGCCCTGCCGAAGAGAGGAGCCTTTGAATGAAATTACTACAAAGAAAGTACAGTGAGGAAGCTCAGCTTTGAAAGAAGAAAAAAAAATGGGGGCAAAGAAGATGTCCAAGGAGGTAAGAATAGAACAATTCTATCAACAAAAGAACAAATCTATAGCAGGTTTCTAGCCCTCTATCACTGCTAAAGCATTTCAGGTGCCTTATTTTATTTGGATCACATTAAAAACAGAAAGGGCTTGAGGAAAAACTCATCCAACAGTATTTCAAATTATAATCTTTAATGAATAAAATATAATCACATGGTATTGGTTAGTATAAGCAGTTCACACTAAAAAATTATTTACATTTGAGAGTCTCTATGTTTAAAAGCTCACGAAGCCTCCAGCTCCCAACAAAAGAGAGAGAGGGGAAAAAAAAGGAAAGAAAAAATATGAGGTCAGCAGATTCTTTAAATTTCTATTCTTTCCTGGTACAAAATAGAGTTGATAAAGTACCCAATTTCAAAAGTAGCAGCAATATTTTCTATTATTTACTATTTTGCTTTTTAAAAAATCTACGATCCTTATTCCAGACTTAAAGTCTCCCTAGGTACACATAAAATCATATGATAGAAAAATGAAACCACTATAATAAAACTATAGCTCTATAGCTAAAATCCTAGAATGCATACACAACATATACATACCCCTATTCTGTAGAGTCTGACCACAAGCAATAACCCAATGATTCTTAAATCTATTCTGGGGAACTAAACCCAATAGGCTTTGCCCTACTACTGCTTCTCTGCATGGACTAATAAATAATAGCTGTAATTTATTGAGTAACTACTATACTCCAGGCACTATCTCAGCATGTCCCCTGCCCTGCCTCCCTCTCTCTTTTGCACACATACATGCACAAGGAAAGAACACTTATCCCACTTTACTGAAAATAAAACTGAAGTACTGAAGCTTGGAGGCTTAAGGAACTTTCCCAAGGCCATAGGTCTAATACATGATGAAATAGGGAGTTTGAATTCAGGTCTCTCTGACTCCAAAGTCCCCTGCCTTCAATAACACTAAAAATGGTTATTGCAACTCTTAGCTAAGGGTCAAGTCCAAACCCCATAGGGGGAAACTTAAGAAGCCAAGACTAAGCATGTGTCTTCCCCAGTTACCATCTATGTGACCTCAGACCTCCTCACTTAAAAAAAGATACAGGGGGTGCTCTTTCTCTGTCTCAAATGAATGAATAAAGAAAATCTTTAAAAAAAAAAAAAGGATACAGACAATGTTGAATTTTCATTCAGTTGAATATGAAGGCAAGCTTTTCAAAATTAGAACATACAGTTAATAGTACAGATATATATTCTCACCTAACCTAGTTCCTAAATCTCTTTTAACTGATGGTTACTAAGATATAACTCTTTTCTTGAGCCAGTTTCATTTTCTGGGCTAGTTGTAGTATGGAGTTGGGAGAGATGCAGAAAGAACTACCTTCTAGAAGCTGGGATGATGATGACGTGGAAGGTACTTCCAGAAACATGCACTGGAACTGAAAACATATTTTCCCTTGAAAGTAGTAGGAGACCATATTAGTGATCAGTTTCATTGTGGGATTTATAGATGCTTATAAGTCAACTAAGATCCTAATCATTGTTTAGGACACTTCTCTCTATGGCAAAACATCCTCCAAATCTGAAGCAAATCACTTACACTAAAAAACATTTACACTAAAAAACTAAAAAACTTTTAGTATAAAAAAAACACTAAAATAATCTGTTCATAAATTAGTTATCACCCTGCTCTTATAGAATGGCTAATAAGGGGTGCCTGGGTGGATCAGTCAGTTTAAGCATCTGCCTTCGGCTCAGGTCATGAACCAAGGGTCCTGGGATGGAGCCCCACATTGGGCTCCCTGCACCGTAGGGAGCCTGCTTCTCCCTCTCCCTCTGCCTACCACTCCCCCTGCTTGTGTGCGCTTGCTCTCTCTCTCTTTCTGTCAAATAAATAAATAAAATCTTAAGTAAAAAAAAAAAGAATAGTTAATAAAATTCAAAGCTTTCTCATATTTCTGGAACCATGGCTCTCTGTAAGTTAAATTTCTTTTCCAAAGTTTTTCTATAAAAATAGCTATATGGTGGGGCACCTGGGTGGCTAAGTCAGTTAAGCGGCTGTCTTTGACTCAGATCATGATCCCAGGGTCCTGGAATCGAGGCCTGCATCAGGCTCCCTGCTCGGTGGAGAGCCTGCTTCCCCCTCTCCCTCTGCCTGACGCTCTGCCTACTCGTGCTCTCTATTGCTGTCAAATAAATAAATAAATGAAATATTTTAAAAATAATAGCTAAATAGGTTCTTATTCTTATTAAAAAAATCTGGGACAGGGTAAGGCTATATGAATTAACAATTCAAGATTTTTGTCTTTATTTTATACCACATTGAATTTACATCAAATTCTCTAACAAAATAAAAGAGTGTAAATTATTTAGAAAACCAGGACAGAGAGCTCCAGTTTTCATTTATTGTGGATTACGGTTTTCCTAAATTACCTGGATGGATGCCTCAATCCTCTATCTTCTTTAACTGTGGAGATCTATTTTTGGAGCTGTTATTCTCCATTCCTATAGCAAGCCTATAAGAAAACAAGTGCTTATTTTCAGAATACTTTGAGATAATTCAATGAACTGTCCATGAATTAGAGTCAACTGTACAAATTATGGAAGATACGAGATGATCTTTGAAATTACAGGTTCCCTAAAAGATGGAAGTAATTATCCACTGTGTGAGAGCACGGAGAAGGGCTAAGGTGAGCAAGTGAGGGGCTGCCGTGCCGTGGAAAGAGCCATCACATCTGTCTCTTTCACCTGGGAAGAGACAGAAAGGACTCAGGGAATCAACAGAATTTGTAGAAAACTAGAGACCCTCCTTCCCTCCCCTCAAAATCTTGAAATCATGAAAAACAAAACTAGAACCTGGAATGACCGTCTCCTTCTCATGAGTAAAAATCAGCTGCTGAATGACAACTTCGAAGAGTACACAGTAAACAGCTGTCCACGGGACACAAAAAAACCCCTCCTATAAGCTCACACTGACAAAAGGTTATTCTAAGACTCTCCTAAATGTCTGGGGGACATAACCAATGTTTACTCAAAACCTAGGATCCATAGCACAAATGAGGTTTTAAAAGCATTTAAAACCACAAGAGAAAAAAAACCCAATGAAACCATTTCCTTTCTCTTCCGTTGCTACGATTACCATTAAACGATGTCTGTTTCACCTGAACAGGAGGGTGACAGGACAGTTAATGATGTCCTTTAAGAAAATAGAAATGCTGAGAAGGTTTTCATTCTCCACTGAATTATAAATGTAAAGGTTCAAACAAGAGAATAAAGTATTAGGAACAAATTTCTATTCAGCTGAGTATGTACAATGGCAAATTTTCCAACATCAGAATATTTAGTTTAAAATTCTGGAATGGGCTAAATTACAGAGCTTATTATAAAAATTCCCCACCCAACATGTCCTTAAGAATGACTAGTTCTGGGTTATCTAATACACTTAACTCATGGGGCAAACATGACAAACCTGTCGCAAATTGATACTCCCCAAGTGAAGACAAGGCGAATGAGGAAATTCTGGTGTTGTCAGGACAATATGACTGATCATGACATCAGCAATTCCTAATTCCAAACTATAAAGAACACTCCCAGAATGCTGACAACATATTAAATAGATCCTCCCAGAACCACCCTCCTTTCAGCTTCCTACCTAATACTTGATCTAATAGCAAATATGATAATGTTTCAACTAAAGGATTATGAAGTGTTAAAATCCTGTTAAATTCTTATGATACATAACTGTGTTAAAGTCTCAGGGAAGGAGGCAGGGCCACTTTTTTTTTGAACAGGTAAGACAGCCTCGGGTAGGTTAAACAACAAGCCCAAGGTCATGAAGCCGGGAAATAGAGAATCTCAGGGTTGGAAAGGATTATTAAGGGTCAGGCCCTGTGTCTGGCATATAATAATCATTCACTAAGTATTGCAATAATGGAAGGACTGCTACTGTCTCTCTTCGGACACCCTGACCAAAAATAAGTGCATTCTATCTATCCATATTTAGCCATATCTATTACAAATTTCTCAGTTAAATGGTCTCCAACTCTAACCCTATGTATCACAGTCCTACCCCAGAACTAGTCTATGTCTTCTACAGATTGTATAGTGTTTTTTTCTTGATAATTCCACACTTCCTTACTCATAAAAGTGAGGGAAGAATCCTCTTATTCTGAGCCTTAACAATCTTATAAGATTACTTTAAAAGTCTGTAAATCTCTGATGAGTTTCTTAATCCACTGTCCTGTGTAGAATAGGTTTTGTTAGAGTCATGAATGGATGAGGCAAGCCAGCCTTCTTATACACACACACACACAAACACACACACACACACGAGTCGCTGAAATGAGGATTTTCACGCATTTTTCAAAACCGTGATCATCTGAAGTTAGAAAGGGAGTGATCAAATCTTAAAGAATAAGCTTTATAGAATATAGTAAACATGATGAGTTTTCATCTTAATTTTTAGATCATGTGGGATCCCTTATAAGAGGGGGTGTAAGAAACGACTCATTCTGCATTTGCATGTGTCTTATTAAGGAAATAGGAGTCCGCAACCAAATGGTTTCTATTGACCTAAAGTATTACTGTCAGAATAAATCTTCTTGCTTTACTTTTTGGGGAAAAGAGAAATATTCTACTCCTCTCTCTTGAGATCAGCATCCTATAAATATTTGGATATAAACAGTGTATCATGAATCTAAGACGTCACTAATTAGAAGATGTGTGACAACTCCTGACACATTCCCATTTGAAAAAAATGGACAACAGTAATTATCAGACATCATAAATTAGAAGATGGATGCTGATTTCAGAGATGCTGAAATGTGAAAAAAGTGAGTCTTGGACTCTGTCTACATGGCATACAGGTGCATGAGCACCATGAATACAAAGGCACACACATTTCTCTTCATTCATAGCCTAGGCTGAAGACATATATTTTTTCAAACACTCATTTTCAACCTTCCTAAGAACTAGGAGCTACTAAGAGGTTACAAGTAAACGACTCACAGACTGAATTTTTCCAAGGAGATCTGACCGTGTGTCTTACGACTAGTGGGGAGCAGTCTCTACAAGTCCGAATGAGAAACTTTACCCTCATCTAACAAAGGCATCCATCCTAAAGGAACAAGCTGAACTGTCTACTTCCCTCCTCAGCCATCTCCCCACAATCATATCAAATTATACCCACAGTGTTTTATCCAGTGCAGTTATGTATTAAAAAAGCATAAAGGGAGATGAACCTAAATCTGTAGATACTGATCAGACTTCTCCATTCTGCACTTCATGCTATTAGTGCTTTAAAGTTGTCAGTTGCAAAGAGAACCTGAGAACATTCATCCTGTACTGCTACTTCTTTAGCAGGTTTTAGTCACACGGATGCCTGCACACAGACGTGCACACACATTCCAAAGATTGGGTGTCAGTGCCATTTTGGTGCTCGGCATCAATTCAAACCTATGAGGCTCTCAAACAGATTTCCATCTTTTTGCAGGAACTGGAATGCCAGCTCACAGTCTTCCTCTGGCTTCAGATTGGAAAAGCAATTTTCCATAAATCAGAGAAATCAGACATTAAAAAAAATACATTTAAAATGTTATCATAATCCTTAAAATTGATACAAAATTACAAAGTGAATCAAAAACAATAACTTAGCAGATAAGATGACCCCCATTATTGAAAAGAAGCGTAAATGGTTTACTTGGAGCAAGGACTATCAGTAGATGCTACTATCAGATATTTCATATTGGTTCAGTAAGTGACCAGCTCCTTGTATTTCCTCCTTCTCCTTTATACAGCTTTCCTTTTAGTCATTTCCCTGTTGGTGTGAAGATAAAGCCAATAAGAAAAACCGGAGCAAAATGGTCAATCCATTAACTGATGATAGGCTGAACTAACCTATAGTCTGGACCAACCGAAAGTCTCCATAAACTTGGAGATTATCTATAAACTTCATTTATCTGTAATGTTTCCCTTGTAAGAAGAGAAAACTCTAATTGGTTTCATAATGAAAATTACCTTATAGGAATTATTAACACATCAAACTGCTTAATAGATCCCAAGCACCTAACTCAGAGCCTGGAACGTATCAGGCATTCAAATATCGCCTCAATGAATGTGTGAATGAACGAATGAATGAACGATGTCTTCAAAATGCAGGCGAGTCCCACTTGAACAGATACTACTATTCCAACAAAGTCAAACAAGCTTATAATTTTGAGTCATGTTAACTCAGAGACAAATTATAAATTCCAATTTATTAGCCAGAAGTCTTCAGTATTTGAAAATATCATTCCAGGATTTGTAATTCATGATCTCTCGAGTGATTTGAAAACATATCCTATTTTAGGGGCTCTTTTAAGGAGTCTTGGAATTAGCTCAAGCTATTTACCATGAACATCATTAAGTATATCAGGCTACAAAATACTGCAAATCACTGTCAAAACTGTTTTTCCCATTTCTGTATCTCTCTGCCCCCTTTATTTAAAAAAATTATAATTTAAGTTTTTGATGATTAACAAATTTTTTTAAAAGTATGTGTACAAGCTCTTGAAATGGAAAATCATGTAGTTTGTTTCATTCTGTCACACAGTATTTTTAAAAGTTCTATCTGTAAATAAGAATGAACAAATTGTTGATAATTGCTGAAGCTCATCTTTCTGTTTTAATGTATGTTTGAAAATTCGTAGAATCAAAGCACTTTTAGATAATACCAGCGTATTAAAAGGCTTGTAGGTTAATTTGCAGAGAGTCCAGAAACCAAGGCGAATGGATTCTTGGTGCTCCGACACCTAGAAAGGACTACATAGCTGGTTATAAGTTTTCTTTTAATAACTACTTTATCTGCCCATTTTACCCTTTCCTCTATGAATCTTTCATTAAACACACACACACACACACACACACACACACACACACACACACAAAACCAAACATTTAAAAAGTTGAGCTACAAGATGGCAGTCTAGATAGTAAAAAGGTAATGTGATTCTGTTAGAAAATGCCACAAATCCAAGTGATTAAACAGGATTCAGCCAGTTTCTACCTCTGACCGTGAAAACACATGATTTCTAAATCAGTATTTCTTTGGTCCTCACTGACTCTCTCCTTTGTCCGTATCTATTATCTAATAGTTTCCTCAAACTAGAAAGGCTAGAGTATTCTCTGTTTCTCCCTCTGACAGGTCCTTATTAATTCCAAATTTCTATGTACGCTGCTTCCAAAAATTTTATGACCTCTTTGGTCCTATCATTCTACTTCCTAAAATCTCCACATCAAACATGAATCTGTGCACATGACTTGTACAGCATTCCACTTCCATCCCTTCCCCCCCTTCACCTCTCTTCCAATGACTGCTTGTGTTTTGGCTGCTCATGAACTCACCCTGTTCTGGCTCTGCGTTTTGCCAGGAAACAGCCTGTTTTTCCATCAGCCAAACCACATTCATCCCTCCCTGTTTGCTCTGTTGAAATCACAGCTTATGGGCCACCCCCTCTGAGTTTTTCCCGCTCATCTATTTTCCAAGAGCTCGCACTATATTTTCTAAGGACTGTATTAATGCCTAAATTAGGTCAACTTAGTCTCTTTACATCATAAACTCCTCTGCTGATGAAACTATGGCCAAGGTTTGCCAAGTACTCTCCACTACTTACTACACTGAAAGTCCTGGGAGAGCTCGCCAAGTCCTTATGGACCTGGCTTCTCCGTAAGGTGGTGGTTCTCAACCTCTTTGTAGGTCCAGCACACCTGAAGAATGCTATATACTCCCATCAGTCACCGTGTCTTACTCTGCACCATTCAGAGTCAGAGATGATGAGGACACACACACCCATCCTTATCTGAACAGTGTTGTTATAAAGAACGAAACAGAGAGTGGTTAAAAGAACCCAGAAAAGATTAGCATTGAACTTCAGCACTCCTGTCCTCACGTGTGCACATTCTCTCTCTTCCTCTTCCCTCCCATCCTTCTTCTCTGCCTGTCTGTCTCCCCTAGCTTTGTCTCTCTCCCTTCCTCCCTCCCTACATACATATATATGCAATGTGTAATAGATAGAATACGTAGCTATCGATATGATAGATACATCTATAACCTATTATACATATATCAAGCTCTGCTATAAAAAAGAGAAAGAAGCCTTGCTGTAAGTATATGAAAATTGGGGCATCTTGACCTAAAATGATTTAGGAATGATTGTTTTCTCAAATGAGCATATATTTATTAAAACCCAAAATGTATTTTAGAATGATTAAAGCAGCTGAGGACTTTCCCCTGATGACACAACTCCCCCTTGAAACTCCAGTGACTGATTCTTCTGTCTTCCCCACACCAACAGGCATCTGCCCCTTCCTTGTTCTTCAGTGCAAAACAGCACAGCCCTGGAAACGCACTCCATCTCCGTCTATCACCTATAAACCACCATTTCCATTGAAAGCCCATGCCTGTCCACCATATGGAGTCGTGCGCAGGCACGGGCTTTCAACAGAAATTGTGTGTTCAAAAGATAATTCTACCACTTGCTAGTTAGCTTAGCAATCTTCACCTAAATCTATTTAACTGTAAAAAGGGAAAAGAGACAATATTTCCTTTACAGTTTCAGGGAGAAGCAGATTAGACACATCAGTTGGTTAAATGATAGAGATTACTTATCATTTACTTACCTTCAGATAATCTAGCACATAGCCAAGAGCTTTTCCTAGTTGATATCATGTCATCTAAAACCCCAACCTTGCAGATCCTTGAACTCCATTGCAACAAAACTTGCCTATTCACCTGACTTCAAGGACTAACATCACTGCATGACATCAAGTTCTGAATTTACCATTCTTCCATCTAGTCTGCACTCTTAGTAAAAAATAATACTATTATATAACTTTTTTTTGAGTGTGTAACGTGCCAGACATTGTTGTAAGTATTTTGTAGGTGTTATTTCATTACTCTTCATACCACCATTCTTCTTCCCATCCCAGATGTAGAAATGTAAGCTTCCTCTTTATTGTCTTTGGGCTCCCATTCCTCTATTATGTCACTGCTGTCACCAACAGCAGCCCCTTCCCTTTTTAAGCTCTTATTCCTTCTCTCCTTCATTGCCAGAGTTCTCGGAAGACGTTCATCAGTGGATGTTTGCTCGTCTTTGCTTCCCGTTCTAGGCACAGACTACTGTCTGTGCTGTACTGTATGGCGGCTTGTGCTCTTACCACGCATGCACAAGCACCTCTTCATCCCCTCATCCAACACAATTGAGTTCTGTCACTCCTCTTCGTGGAATTCCAAGATGCCTACTCTTTTGGTCATCTTCTTTTGCCCTCTTTCTTCCCCGTTCTAGATTTTTTTCCATATTGGAATTCACCTGCAACTAGCACTCCACATCTAGAGATCCAAGCTCAGCTTTTCTGGAGAGGTTCAGACCCCTTTGGGGCTGTATTTCCCCTGGTCAGCATTCACCGCTGGCCTCTGCTGTTGCCATTGAAATCAATATGCTCCCTACCATGGCCACTCGTATTGTACTTTGGTTCTATCTGTGTGTTCCACGGAAATGGAAGCTTGTCAAGAGCTAGGGGTCTATCTTAACGCCTTGCATACAGTTGCAACTCTAGAAATGAGTTATTTTAAATGTACTGACTTATGAATCCAAGAAAAAAGTACCGTTTTCTTAAAATTAAAGAGAATATTTTCCTCATACTCATGTTGCCCTTCTGTGTTCTGTGTTGTTTTTGTTCTATTTTCACACAGAAAATCTTCAGAATCTGAGAAGCACTCTTTCCCTAATGAGGGAAAATACTCTCCAATGCGTTTGAGAATGCTGATCACCTACAAAGTGCGGTGGGAATGGAAGCCCCATTAACTGGCAACTTTGGATATTCATGCTCTTGGAGGGATAGCTGAGCGACTGAATTTTAAAATGCTTTTCAGAGTCCTGAACCCAATTTTTAGTTGAAAACTTTTAAATGAAAAGAAAAATTACACATTTGGGTCTAATTATATCTACCATCTACTTACCAACTATTATACAAATGCAGAAACTAGCAGAGATTTTATTGCACAGAACAAGCTTCAGAACCTTTCTTTCGTAGTTAAAAAGAAAAAAAGCAGCAAAGGAGTGAAGAATTGAGAACTCCTGGGTGTTTACCATTATACCCTAAACAACCAAAAGCTGAAAGATGAGCAGCTATGGGAAGGCATGGGAGTTTTTAAACAGTCATAAAAGGGATGGTTGTGTTAGGCCAACCAGGAATGGAGAAGCTGTTCACAGACAAATAATTAAGATTAAGATCTGAAGCCCCCAATTACCTCCATTCCTAACAGTATGGATGTACAGCTGCCTAAATGCAGCAGCACAAAGTGGGAGAATTTAAAGTATCCTTTAATGTGAGAGTCGGGACTCTCAAGTTCGAGCATATACCATTCTTTGGTGCCTCTGTAAACAAATGATTTTTTACTATTATTACAGTGAATTCTTTTTAGGCTAAAGGTCTCTTAAAATTTTCAGAATACCTTTTCTCTCCCAGCTGCCTTTTAGTTATTTTGTATAATATTAGCTCCTTTAAAGTTTGATAAGAACAGAACTTGCTCTTTGAATCCCTTAACGATGTTCTTCATCCGTTCGTTCAACGGGGATTTACAGGGAGCCTACTGGAGTCACATTGCTGGGTGCTGGGCCTCACTAGGGAGGCCACGGAGGAGCCGGGGGCCGTGACTAAGCTGAAGTTGGCAGGATGCAGAAACAATGAGACAGAGGAATCATCACGTGTAATACTGACTCACAGGGCAGGGGTTTTCAACAACACTGAGACTCACAGGAGTGGGGGAATGAGATGCTGGTGAGAAGCAAAGCAGCCAGACGCAGACCCAGCTAAACAAAGAGCAAATGGGTGACAGAAAGGGGGGAATTTCAAGAGGAAAAATTCAAACCTCCTGTTCCTGAATTTGTGCCTCGGACTGAGAGCAGCCATCCAGTTGGTCTCTATGAGGCCACCACCACTACGCTTCATGCCCATCCTAATGGCCTGGGAAGGCAGCTTTCCTGGGTTCCCTTGAGGTCTGGTCTCACAGCTGAGATTCTGATGCTCTTATACATTCTCCGAACCATCACACCCTTATTCCTTAACAAACAGTAGTGGGTCTCTATTACTTGCAATCAAAAGCATCTTACTGAACAAATGCAAACATAGTTGTAGAAGAAATTGCTTCTTGGAAGTTAGCTCTTAGCATTATCAAGTTATTTCAAGAGGGAAATAATATGATATCAGGCAGTACCACCTGCTTATTAAGATAAATTACTAAATTATTTCCATTTTCTTTCAAATCATTTATTATTAACAAAATTGCCCCCACTTTACCTATATGATCAGCAAGTACTGCGTTCATCTTTCTTATCATTCCAGTTAAAGGGGTGCCTAGTGTCCAAAAAACAAACAAAACAACACAAGCTTCTCATATGTAATCTGAGCCATTCTCAAACTCTGTAAAAGGTGTGACAAGATCCAGCCTCCCCTCCCTGACTCCCTTCAAAACTCACATGCAAATCAGACTGTCCTTCAACAAACTTAAACATTATATATTTCAATGTCTCTAAAATAAACTAAACACTTGATGCATAAGAAATCATGTTATTTGCTATAAATTCTTCTCAAAAGTATATATATGATGTACTGTTTAAGTAAGTCTAAGAGATTCTAGTTCGGTTTTATGTGTATGCGTTTTAAATCAAAGGAGGCATCTTTTTGCTATTAGAAGCCAACAGAGTTTTGATAAGATGGTCTTTAGGGTTGTGTTATATTTTGGGAATGAGCACTTCCTTTCCAGATTTGAGCTCCACCTCATTCCCTGGTGACTTCTAAACAACCTAGGGGTCACAGTGGCCTCTCTTTAATTAGTATCTCACTAGAGGGAGGGGAACATGTCCAGAGGAAAAGAATGCACGAAAACATTATAAACAAAAGTCTTCAAGGCAACTCAGTGATTTCGTCAAGGAATGAAGAAAGCCTAGTTCCTTCTTTGTTACCAAAGTAAAGCGTGAAAGGGTGTTGATTTCTACAAACTGAGGAGGCTGGAATTTTTATGTATGTTTGTTAATCCTAGCTTAATGTGTTAGACTTTATCTCTATTTCAATTTGATGGCCTTGGTTGAAATCTATACATTCACTGATTGGACAGCAAAAGAGTGACCTGTAATATAAACAACGGATTGGAGTAAAAACTTTTCCATCCAAAGCATGCTTCTATTAGGGTTTAGCAATATCCAAGTTACAAGTTACAAATGTCATACAACATTTTCTTTTTTAAAAATAAAGAAGTATTACAAATAATAAAAAAAAGAACATTATTTAAGAGACTAAAAGTCAGTAATATCCACCCAAAAGACAATTTTAAATAGATATCAAATAGCTAAAGCTGTACCTCTCACATTGGTCTGTAATCAGCCAATCTTATAAGCCAAGAACAAAGATTCTATTTAAATTAGGCTCCATGAAACAAATGAATGAATGAATGAATGAATGGAATGGAATAAAAAATAAATTTTGCCTGAAACTCAATTAAACAGTTTAAAAATTCTGAAAAGCCTATATGTATGTATATATGAATACGTATATATTTTCAGATCTTTATCAGTCTATATGAGTGTGTTTAGACAGATAGAGATTCCACGTAAATACCATTCTACAAGGGAATTATATTTTCAAAATACCAAAGGTAAAAATTTTTTTTTAAAGATTTTATTTATTTGGGGTACCTGGGTGGCTCAGTGGGTTGGAGCCTCTGCCTTCGGCTCAGGTCATGATCCCAGGGTCCTGGGATCGAGCCCCACATCGGGCTCTCTGCTCAGCAGGGAGCCTGCTTCCCCCTCTCTCTCTCTTTGCCTGCCTCTCTGCCTACTTGTGATCTCTCTCAAATAAATAATAAATAAAATCTTAAAAAAAAAAAAGATTTTATTTATTTGACACAGAGAGATCACAAGGAGGCAGGGAGGCAGGCATAGAGAAAGGGGGAAGCAGGCTCCCTGCTGAGCAGGGAGCCTGATGCAGGGCTTGATCCCAGGACCCTGAGATCATGACCTGAGCCAAAGACAGAGGCTCAACCCACTGAGCCACCCAGGTGCCCCCAAAGGGTAAAATTTTTGAAAATTATCATGGTTATATATATGAATAGGCAATGCTTCCAGATTATTAAATTTTCAGTTAAAAACACTGACCCTGATTAATGGTTTCTATGGGGTACCGTTTACAAGAAATCCCCTTAGCAGGGTGCCCGTGTCCAGTTTCATAATCACATAGTACACTCACCCTACAGGATTATGTTCCAGGCAAGTTCGCATGTTAAGTTGAATTTCATTCTCTTCAGGAAGTGACTTTTACTCAAGATTGAATACAGCTGTTAGCACAGACCACTGTTCCAAAAACATTTCTATGAGAACTGGGAGAAAACACCATTTTAAGAATTGCAAATTCACTTTCATTATTCCAAATCTGTGCAACTAAATGGGAGGGGAGTCTTTGGTCTCTGTTAGTTAAATCAGGTTTTCATAAATATTCAAAAGAAAACCTGCAGGGTGGTTGGAAGATGGCTAGAGTACTTTCCATATACTTTATAGCCTGTATGTTTTAATAACCAGACGACCAGTGTGTTTACAACAAATCTAGTGCTTCATTTTTTTGTTTCAAAAATCAATGCTATCCCGGGCACTGAATTTTTTCTTAAGTTTCGCTCTCTAATACAACTTGGTTTTCTCTCTTTATATTCACAGAAGTGAAGCCTGGCAAATAACGTGGGGCCTCAACAGAGGAAACGCTGCCAGCTAAAAACACCGGATGTAATCGAGACCACAAGAGACACATACTGGGTTATAAATGTCGAACTAAAAAGAGGTATTGGAAAGAAACAAAGTCTAACTTTTCATTGGATAGTTTAATTGTTTTTTTAAATCTTACTAGTTCACAGTTTACTCCCAAACTAAACAAAATCTCTGGGAATTATTATGATAATCTTGGGTTCCACCTTTTGGAGTTTTAAAAGGGAGTAAAAAAATCTGTGGATTTTTTTTTTTTTTTTTTAGATTTTATCTTTAAGTAATCTCTACACCCAATGTGGGGCTCAAACCCACAACCCCGCGATCTACCGACCGAACCAGGCAGGCACCCCCAAGTCTCTGGATTCTTACCTACCACTCTCCTATCTTTTGGGGAAGACAAGAGGGATGAGAGTCTCTGCCTGCCAGGCAGGACAGTGCAGGGCAAGTAACTTGGATCAGCCTCAGCAAACAGTTGAGAAAACAGCATTTTCTAAGAATGTCTTTGCTGACGACATTACAGAAAAGTCCTTTTCAGATGAAATTGGAATGAGTCTGCCTGTAAACGGACAGATAACAGAGTAAGTTAATGAGTATTATTAACTCTCTTTGATGGTGGGTGGGGATAGGAAAACTTCATGTACAAAGTCCACAGTAGCTATTTTTCTATTCCCACCCTTTGACGTGCTTCCTTTTTGTAGAGTGATGGTGATAACTACGATGAATATTGTTTCCCAACCGGCTCTGAAAATCTACATGTAAACTTTTTCAAAGAGAAAAACATACAGTTTGGGCACCCCTATTTTTTTTTTTTTAATTTGGCTATTAGTGCTTTCTAAGCTTCACATTTCAATAATTCTCTACTGTTCTCTTTCTAAAGATTTTTGCAATAAGTACATGTATCTGTTTAAGAAATATTTTTCAGGGGCGCCTGGGTGGCTCAGTGGGTTAAAGCCTCTGCCTTCGGCTCAGGTCATGATCCAAGGGTCCTGGGATCGAGCCCCGCATCGGGCTCTCTGCTTAGCGGGGAGCCTGCTTCCTCCTCTCTGCTTGCCTCTCTGCCTACTTGTGATCTCTGTCAAAAAAAAAAAAAAAAAATTGTAAAAAAAATAAGTAAATAAAAAATATTTTTCAGACAAAAATTAAAACCTCAATTTATTTTTTAATCATGGATCAGGTTAGTTTAGTTGTCAAAATATAATAATTTTTACTTAAGACTTTGATTGATGAGAATAGTTAACAGTTTTTACAACTTTAAAAGTTAAAAGGAAGTCTCCTTTCAATTTTTTTCATAAAATATGATTAAAGTTTCTTAGGAAAGTGAACATTTCTCATCAGGGATGAAGGAATCCTATTATAACTCACTCAGGAGAAAGCACACCTCTCAGTAAGAACCAGTCATTTCTGAAACTGTGTTCCGTTATATAGGTCAGCCATCTTAACTATTTCAAGCAAGCGCTTTGGGGAAAAAAAAAAAAAAAAGGAAAGAAAGAAAAAAAAAGAAATCTTTTGCCACTAGAGGGAGTTCAAAATTCCCTTTGCATCAATAAACATCTAGAGCGAATTTAACTTCTGAAACAATAAAAAGTATGACTGTAGTACATTTCTTTTCTACTAAACAATAAGACTAAATCAGGAATTCGGGTTTTTAGGAAATATATTTTCCCCTTCAACTAGAATGACTACCATGGATATAGTGGAGAAGAACTATGCACAGCACATTTATATTAAAAACAACTTTGAAACGTTCTTCTCCAGAAGTAGTATAGGTCAAGAGTTGCATTCTGACTGCTTATTCACTGAATATGGAATCTTTTAATCTATGAAGCTTTCGTCAAGAATGACTATGACGAATGTTCCAAAGATGGCTGCCACAATCCCTCTGTTCTGCATATGCTTTCCCAATCTGAATTTGCCCTCCTCCGTCAAGACTGGAGCCCATTTTTAATCCCCGTGAATGTGGGATGGTCCTGTGACCAAGCCGGAAGAACTCAAAAGTATTGCTGAATGCCTGGCAGGTGTAGGCCTTAAGAGGTTTTGAGCCAACCGCCATGTAAAGAAGTCTGGGCTGGTCTGCCATCCAGGCAGTGAGCTTCCATGGAAAGAGAGGCCCTGCAGAAAGAGAAGCCAGAGAGAGGAGAATGGAGGCACTCCAGTTAAGAGCCAGACAACTGTAGTATATAGGACTGGGGCCATCTTGGACATTCCATCTGCAGCCAGGCTCTCAAGAACATGCAGCTGCCGGAGTGGCCCAAAGCAATATGGAGCAGAAGAGGCACCCAGCTGATCCCAGCTGACCCAGGGAATTATGTAAAATAATTAATCATCATTTTAAATTTGAGATGGTTTGCTTCTCGGTAACAGGAATGAAACAGTAACACAAATGAATCTATTTGTATAGTGCTCTATTGTTTTGTGGGGTATTTTTAAGATTTTATATATTTATTTGAGAGAGAGAAAGCACGAGCGAGAGAGCACAAACAGGGAGAGCAGCAGAGGGAGACAGAGAAGCAGACTCCCCACTGAGCCTGACCCAGGGCTCAGTCCCAGGTCCCTGAGATCATGACCTGAGCTGAAGGCAGACACTTAACTGACTGAGCCACTCGGGCCCTCTGGTCCTCTATAGTTTTTAAAAGCCCTTTCAAATCCATGGTCTTCTATGAGCCCTACTAGGGCCCCGATTTCCCAGTAGGAGACTGGGTCAGAAATTAAATACTGTGTCCAAGAGCTGAGAGTGCTTGAAGGCAAATGTAGTTTACATTTTTAAAAGAATGATGTTTTCCTGAACTCACTGTGTGTCAATTATACTTCAATAAAATTAAAAAAATTTTTGAACTAAATTAAATATGAGAAGCCGTGAGGCACGCCCAAGTGAAGGAGAAAGTGAAAAGATCTTTCTCATAAGAAAATACCACATGTCTAGTTTTCTGTTTTATATCTAGGACAATGATAATCGAACAATCAAGCACTGCCTTAAAACTATTCTTTCCGGCACTTCTTTTTAGTAAGAACTGACTATCCTAAACAATGTATGTAGTTCTACTAGTCCTAAAGATTCAAAACAGAAATAACCTTTCTGGACCAGTGTCACTTCATTCATACTTCTTCTTTGGTTCCATGTTTAAGAAATGTTAATCATTTAAAAGCGCTATGCACAAAGCACTGACATCTCCAAGCAGTATTTATTACACATTGGATTTTTAAATTTGAAAAGACCCTTTAAGAATTCTTGTCTTCCTTGTTCTCATTGCATTTACAAATTTGACAGCTCTCTTCTCTGCTTGAGTTCCAGTTCAACAAAATAATCACTGGACACCAAACCCAGGTCCTTCGCATTTTGGTCCCCCCACCCCTTCCTTTCCCTCCTCCAGACTTACCAGGAAGACTGCTTATATGATTGATAAGGTCACACAGCTCCAGCAAGAGAAAAATGCTGGAATTTGCCCTTTGATGGCTAAGTGTTGGGGGGAGAGGGCCTTGTGTGGCAAGGGGAAGGAATGGTTTTGGAATTCAAGAAAGGCCAAGTTCATCTAGGCAAAAATCCAAGAATAAACCGATGATTGCTAGAAATCAGGTTTGTTTTTTATCCCCCCCAGAATAAACTTGAGTGTCCCATATCTAAGACAGAATAAAATTCAAATTTTGAAAGCCTTGGATCCACACTGGTAGTCCTCCAACCTACTAGTCAGTTTCATTTCCAAAGAGGCATCTCATTCATCTTCCCATAAAGAGGTCCCAAGTACCTATATAAGTCACGCCCCTTTGTCTTTTTCTCCAACAGTCAGTGCAAAGGCAAACAGAGAGTGTAACATTCTGTAACAATGTAAATTACAGAAGCTGGAAGCTGGATGTTGTTGGGATTTAACTGAATAAATGTGGATTAAGCATCTTCTACTTTATACCTTTTCAGTGGCAATTTCTTGGTCTTACACTAAAGAATCAAATCCTTCACACAGTCCCCAAATCCCTGTGGGATCTGATGCCTATCTACTCTTCCAGCACCATCTCATATCATTCTCTCCCTCACCCACTTAGCTCCAGGCACTCTGGTCTTTCAGCTCTTCGTAACTGTAAGCCAATCTACCCAGCGACACACTTCACACATGCTGTTCCCTCTCCTACTGATCCCTCACATCTCAGTTTACAACCACTCCCACTGGAAAATCTTTCCCCTTACACCCCAGAAGAGGATAGGCCCTCCTGCTACATAATCTGACACAGAGCACAGTGTGCATCTCCTTTCAAGTTGCAATTTAAATTCTTTTTTTTTTTTAAAGGCTCACCTCTGAGCAGAGAGTCCAATGCGGGGTTCGATCCCAGGACCCTGAGATCATGACCTGAGCCAAGGCAGAGGCTTTAACCCACTGAGCCACCCAGGTGCCCTGTAATTTAAATTCTTTTTTTTTTTTTAAAGATTTTATTTATTTAACAAATAGAGATCACAAGCAGGCAGAGAGGAGAAAGCAGGCTCTCCGCGGAGCAGAGAGCCTGACGTGAGGCCCGATCCCAGGACCCTGGGATCATGACCTGAGCCGAAGGCAGAGTCTTTAACCCACTGAGCCACCCAGGTGCCCCCTGTAATTTAAATTCTTATTTAATATCCATCCTCTGATGAACACTGCTTGAGAGGAGTCATATCTGTTTTCTTCATTGCTCTTTTCACCAGTGTCATGTACAAATGCAGAGGAGGTATGCAATCCTATTTATTAAATATGAATCTATTATATTTAAGGAACTAAAAAAATACATGTCTACATATGAACTCATATGTTATATGATTATATCACAGGTGTTTCTAAAGGTACAAAGAAGAACCTGACGGTTTCCAGAAGACAGAGACATGCACCAATGGCCAAGTACCAAAGAAGAGCCTGATCAGTGATATAATAGGGATCTAAAGGAAAGACAGCGGGAGGACAGGGGAAACAGAAGTTGACTTCCAATGGTGACAACGGAAAGCTGTGGCAAAGGTTTGGAAAGGACCTATGAGAATGGTAAGATTGGCACACATTTTTCTGGCCCACTAGAAACAGTAAAATTCACAAGCCTGTATCCTCTTTACAAACACTTTTCTGTTCTTCACTTTTCCTTACCACCTGGTATATCAAATGCCTTCTAAACTCCAGGAAACAAATAAAATGGTGGTTTCATAGAACACTGCCATGATTAACTCGAAGAAATGTCACCTTAATGGTATGCTATCAGACCTATGTGTAGAGACTGATTTAACCCCTGGCAACAATGACGCTGGGGCATCTGTGGAGGAATTCAGGTTAGGATCTGCAAACCAGTCCTGACCAAGAAAAGCCCTTAGCTAAATCCGGATATCGGGGAGGTAAAGTGTTCCATGTGTGGAGACAGCAGGTAGCCTATGGCAGTGTGTCAAAGAAAGAGGCAGAGCTCTGAGAGAAGTTAGGCCCGCCTGCAACACTGCAGAAAAATCTTTGTGACTCCTTGATGCGTCATTACAGTTATTGGGAAACACTGATGACTGGCACTGCATTTAATGGTTTGGAATTCTGGACAGATATGCTAAGCAGCCTGCCCAACTCCCTAGAAAAAAGAAGATTTCAACCCGGGACATCACCCTCATTGCTCAACCCTCAAGCAATTCACATCATGTAGGAAATCTAATGAGGGAAGCTATGAGCTATTCTTCCTTTCTGAGATTCGAGGCTCTTGGCTAACTGGTTGGATCTCCTGGGTGAGTACCTATTCTCACTGGTTTTGATTTAAGAAGAAAACAAACAAACAAACAAACAACAAAAGGGAAACATGCTTTAAACAACTCTGTTCATGGAATTCAAGTTCTCAGCAGCAAAACTTCATTTTTAGTTTTACAACTAAAATTTGGTCCAAGTAACAAATATTAAGTGATAGTGAGGCATAATCCGTTTCCTGGTTTTACATAAATTATGTCAATGTTACATAAAAAGCAGGCTTCCAGTATGGAAGACCTGTTTGGCAAACCAGACTACTTCACAAATTTTTCTGGTTCTGAATCTGAAGAAATGTGGCTTGGCTTTGAAGACTGTTCTTTTTTACACCACATCTCTGCAGTGCTATCTTAAAGCCTTTTTAGCAACTATTCATCATAACTGAATTTTAATTCCCAGTGTATTTCAATATCAATCTCTCAACATGAAGCACTATAATTTAAAAGCAGTTTGGAATATCCAGGAGCATGCCTGTGCAACTGAACTGTGTTTGTTCTACACAGAATTGTGTAATCCTCATTTAATTTGTGTTAGGTGATAAGGACTCAGCTCCTAATCATTTTAATCTCTCATTTTTTATGACCCCTCTGTTTAAGTCAATATTTTAACTGGCATATACCAAGATCCGAACGTACCTTGGGTCAGAAATTTTGTTTAAACGGAGAAAAGGGCACGTACTACTTCGAATGTCTTAGATAGGAGCAGAGTGACCCAATTTCCACCTAGTAAAGGAGTTTGCAAGGAAAGTGAAACTTTTAGAAGTAATGAAACAATATTCAATAAGAAAAATGCTGTCACTAGCTCATGAGAAGTGTTTGGCTAAAACATGATTCTAGTTCACTTAAAAACCATATATAGCCACCTTTACAACTACTGCTTCAGGCAATAGATATAAATTAAGTTCAAAGGTGCTTCAAAAACCTTACTCTAGTCAATCATCTAGTCCATCCAGTTATCAATCATTTCATCAACACTACTGAAAACCAGACATATTGGACATGAGTTTGATCTCTTTTTCCCCACTGCTTACCCAAAACAAACAAATGTGAAAGGGCCTTTGAAGGAGATACTAGGAGAAAAAACCAGCAACATATGAGTTAGACAAATCTCAAATAGTGTTATCCATTAGAATTTTCCATGATAAAAACATTCTACCTGTTCACTGCCCAATATGGTGGCCACCAGCCACGTGTGGCTGGTTAGCACTTGGGATACGGCTACAGTGAACTGAGAAACTGAATTTTGTATTTTAATTAAATTTAAAATATTACACATAGCTAGGGGTGTCCATATTAGACAGCACAGGCTATAATTTACTAAATCCCTGAAAAATGAAGAAGCAAACTCATCAGATAAATGTGGCAATTACTTATGGCCAGCAGGAGTCTAGAATTATTTTTATCTGATGATTAACTGATGCCCTCTCAAAATCTTTATTAATTCAGTCATGAAAAGGATCTTTGACCACAAGTAAGTAAAAGTATTGTCAAGGAAGGCCAGAAATGATAGAATCAGGGCAGAAAGGACAAGTTCAATCCCGAGTCCTGTGGTTACTGAGCTGCCATGTCACCCAGCTTTTCCAGGGAATTAGGTATTTAAAGGGGTCTGGTATTTTGGCGAGGGCAGTTCAGCCTGACCGAAACTTTCGACATAACCAGCAGAACCAAACAGAACTGGAAACAAAAATTCTTACTAATTCTTTCTGGAAATGATTAGGGTTATTTTAAATTATCCCTATGCCTTAACTAGATATGGTACTAGAAATATTCTAAGGAGACATGAGACCCTTGGGGGGAATACATATATATATATATATATATATATTATATATATATATATATATGAGTTCTTCCTCACTTTTTTTGGAATCTCAACTCTACTTTTATTTTCATATCTTATATACAGCCCTGAAATGCTTTCATCCATCTAAATTTCACAAACATTCTCTGAGGTAGGCAGGCGGAGTACACAGTATTCTCAAAACAGCCATCACCAATTGCTGCCCATCCTGAAGTCAACTGCCACTCCACCCATCAAGTGGTAGAATCTATCTCGCTTCATCTTGAATCTGGGCTGGCATGCAACTTGCTTTGACCAATAAAATATGGTGTAATTGATGCTATACCTGGCAGCTTCCATTTTTCCTCTTGGAAGCCAGCCACCATTAAGAAGTCCAACTACTGGGGCGCCTGGGTGATTCAGTTGGTTAAGAGTCCGACTCTTGATTTCAGCTCAGGTCATGATCTCAGGATCGTGAGATTCAGCCCTGTGTTGGGCTCTGTAGAGCATGGAGTCTGCTTAAGATTCTCTCTCCCTCTCCCTCTGCCCCATGCTGTGCACACGCATGTGCTCTCCCTCTAAAAAGAAAAAAAATTTTAAGTCCGACTATCTTGAGATTACTGTCCTATGAGAAAATGCCAAGCTACCAAGATGGAGAGAGAAAGGATAAGTGCAAAGCAAGAGACACTAGTTATTCCAAGTGAAACGTCCACAACTTTCCAGCTCATGCAAGCCACCAGCTGAATGCCACTGAGTGAGTGAACCCAGCTGAATATGGCCCAGTGCCCAACTCTAGGTGATGACATGTAGAACAGCCAACCCTGAGCCTGTCCAAATTCCTGTGCTGCAGAATCACGAGAAAGAATAAATTCTTGTTTGAAGCTCTAAAGTTTTGGGTTGATTTGTTATCTACTCCATACTTGAGTACCAAACTTGTACTTCTACTTTTAATTCCAAATAAAAGAAATAACTTTGAAATTGTCCTTGTCTGCCTTCACCCGTGCTTCAGTATGGCTTACCTATGAGGGTGTTACTGCCGCCACTAAGTAAAAAGAAAGTAAAATTAAAAAGGAGCCAAAAGAGTAATAATGGGTTGTTAGACAACTGTAGCATACATGTTTACACTGTTAGGAAAGAAAGTATTTAGCAAAGGATTCCTCAGCTAGGACCTTTAAACTGAAATGTGAAGGGTGAAGAACCAAAAAAGCCAGATTAACTGAAATCAAGCAGCCAGGCTGTCTGTCTCTGGAGTACATCCTAGAATCTCACCCCTGCCCCCACCCTATTTCTTGTCTTTTCATTTTTACCATGAATATTTAATTCAATGATGGGATTGGAACTTTTAAATCATTAAAAGATGTAAGTAGATAAGTGCTAAGTTTGCACATTAATCTTGTTTGCCTGTTGGACGAGGAGACTACGTTTCCCTACAATGAAATGGTGCTGGGAAAAAAATTTTTTTTTAAGATTTTATTTATTTATTTGACAGACAGAGATCACAAGTAGGCAGAGAGGCAGGCAGAGAGAAAGGAGGAAGCAGGCTCCCTGTTGAGCAGAGAGTCCAATGCGGGACTTGATCCCAGGACCCTGGGATCATGACCTGAGTCGAAAGCAGAGGCTTTAACCCACTGAGCCACCCAGGTTCCCGGAAAATATTTTTAATAGACAAAATAAGTATGGATGGTATGAAAAAAAAAATAGCTGGAGAAGTCTAAAATGCTAAAAGGAATACTCGCCAAGGTAAAACCTAATTGAGAGTCCCCAGTTCACTTAGACTGAACCCTGAAAGGATGTTAAAGGGGGAAAGCTTGCACAAAAATAGAATAATAAATTGGCAACTACTATCCTGAAGGCCATCATCCCAGATTTTTAGGATTATTCTTTACAACAATGATTTAACTTCACCACAGCCACCTCCTTAGTTTTTTGTCTAAGTTTGTGGATCCCACCTAAGCTCTTCTAAAGGCATTCTGGGAAGGCAGCTGTAGACCAATCTCATGTCTCTTGCAGTCTCTCCAAGTTTAGGACAATTAGCAAGAATGGTATGTAATCCATAATAAAGTGATATATAATCCATAAAGCAAAGTCTACCTAATGCCTCCCTCAATTTGAAAAATTGCCAGTTCTGTCAGAAAATGCCAACACTCCAATCCAGTATTCACTGCACAGAATCTTTATCTTTCCATCAGTATGTGCCACAGTAACAGATGTTGAAATATGACAATTTTGTGGCTGACAAATGAATCTTGCAATGTCTATAACCATATGAACAAAGGCATCCCATGAACATGATGCTTCCTCTGGGTCAAACTCCCAAGGGTTTTGTGGACAGGGTCTCACGACATTTTTGCATCTTATGATATATAACATAGGAAATATTCAAATTGTGAGGGCTACAGGTACAAAGAAGCAGTCCATATCATACGCAATACACACTGCTGTCATTCAGGGGAAAAACGAGAGGCACTGATTATTAATGGATGCAAGTGATACTTCATGGTTTTTCTAAAACCCAGTTCCAAACCAAAACCAAGTTCCAAACCAAGCCCTATTAGATACTTCCCCATTTAAGGGATCAAGGACATACAAGTAAATTTCTCTGACAGAGTTTTCAAGAGCCTGCCTGACTCCAAAAATTCAGGGGAATCACCCTATTCATACCACTTTCCCTGCTGTGATTGGCTGAGATTTTTGACAGAACCTGGATAAGAAGTAAGAAATGCCTTAGGGTCCTGCTGTTCCTACCACTGCAGGAAGGGAATAAGCTACTTTGATGTTGATGCCCTCTCTGACTTCCTATCAAGTCCTTTTGCTTCTCAGCAGCACTGAAAGCATTCAGAAGTCAAGATACATTGAGATCATTATAAGGAACTCCGTAGGGGAATTGAGTTGTATAAAGTCCGTTGTTTATGCAGATGAAAGGCAATCTTTGGAGGGTCAATGCTTTCTGGTAACTGGGAACATAAAGGAATTCTCCTTCTCCATCAGGAAGGCTGATCACATGGATCCAGCCTCATGTCTGGGGCAGAACCCAACATCTCTGACCTTAAGAAACTGAGTCCAAAGTATAATTCTGATACCAAAAACCAATCCAGCATCCCTGACTTCTGGATGCTTCTACCTCAGCTCCACCTTCAACATATACTGACTAATTGGTCTTTCGGTAAATCAACTCTCAAGCCAAGGAACACCAGAGGTATCTTCAGACGGATCTCCATACACCACATGCTACCCTGGGTGAAGCATGAGAGTCGCCATCTTTACTGCTAGCAAAGCCCACTCCTGCTCCCCACCATCCCCCACCAAAATCTGTTTGCTCTAAAATAGCTTATTCAGTGATGTCCCTAGATCTGCTAGTATAACAGCAGTACTTTCCATTTGCATTTCCTTAGTAGGTTGTTGGCTCCAGGTCCTCCTCTCTAAGATTCTTCTGAAGGGTTCTCATAGCGTAGACATACATATGCACATTGGAGGCAGCCAATTTCTTCTTTTTCCAAGAAATCGCATATAAAACAATTTCTCACATTCTCTAGGCTCCCATCTTGGATTATTCATCAGTCTGCAATCATTTTGGTAGAAGGAGACAGATTCTTCTTATTTTTTTAATTGAGATATAATTAACATAGAATAAAATACACAGATCTTAAATGTTTAGTCCATGAATACTGACAGTTGCATGCAGTTGTGTATCCACCACTCAAAAAAAGACAGAGATCATTTCTGTCCCTAAGAGAGTTACATCATGCCCCTTTCCTGTCAATCTCCCTCTCCAACCACTATGTGACATCACCATATTGTTTAGAATGTATTTGGAATTCATGAAAAATGAAATAATAGAATAAGGCCCCCCCTTTTCTTTGCAACAGTCTTCTTTCACTCAGCATATATCTGAGATTCATCGATGTTACTTGAATTAGTAGTTTATACTTTTTTACTGCTGAGTGTTACTCCATTATAAAGAAATTTGCTTATTCATTCTTCTGTTAATGGACATTTGGATTATTTCCAATTTGGGGCTTTATGAATAAGACTGCTATAGACATTTTTATGCAAGCCTTTTTGTGGGCCTATATTTTTATTCCTCATCTGAAGAGTCAAACTGCTGGGTCATATGGTAGATATATGTTTATCTTTACAAGAAATTGTGGAACAGTTCTCCAATGTGATTAGACCATTTTATACTCCCAGCAATGACTGAGAATTCCAGGTGCTCCACATCCTGCCCAATATTCAGAGTTGGCAGTCTTTTTTATTTTAGCTATTCTAGGGGATGTGAAATGACATCTCATTGTGCTATAATTCGCATTTTCCAGACGTCCAATGATGTTCAGCACCTTTTATGAGCTTAATGGTCATTCACAGGTCTTCTTTTGTGCAGTATCTGCTCAAGTCTTTAGTTGGGTCGTCTTTTTCTTGTACATTTGTAATTCTTAAGTATTCTGGATTCAAGTCCTTAGTCATGTGAATATGTGCTGTGAATACTGTCCCAGTTGGTAGCTGTCCATTCACTTTCTTAAAGATAGATATTTGGGTGTTCAATAAAGATGATATCCAATATAATAATTTTTTTAGTTTATGATTTGTCTTATTGTGTGGTGTCCAAGAAATCTTTGCCTGCTATGATTACAAAGACAACCTCTTTTGTCTTCTTGAAGACTTATGGTTCTGAGTCTATAACTTGGGTCTATGATTCCATTAAAACCAATTTTTAATTTTTTTTTAATTTTTAAAAAAGATTTTATTTATTTATTTAGCAAGCGAGCAAGCAGGGGAAAGGAAGAAGAGAGGGAAAGAGAGAATCTCAAGCAGACTCCACACGGAGTATGGAGCCTGACACGGGGCTCAATTTTACAACCATGACCTGAGCCAAAATCAAAAGTCAGACACTAAACCGAATGAGTCACCCAAGCGTCCCGAAAGCAATTTTTTAGTATGGAGATAGGTGTCGATGTTCATTTTCTTTCCAGAATGAAAATATTATACTATTATGTATATATGTATGTAAGTATGCATGTATATATTTATTTGCTTACATTATTCAATACTATTTCTCAATAAATAGTTGTATCCTAGTACATTTAAATATAATTTATGTACATTTTAGTTTACATGCAAGTTGTGTATGCCCATATCATGCTGATTTTATTTTCTATTGCATTCAATATTCTAGTAGAACTGGCTATCCCAACACTATAAGTATTACAGGAATAAATCACTTAAATTGTACATCCCACAGCAGTTAGACACTGCACTATATAAATATTTCATTTTGTTTTTTTTTTTTTTAACAGAAGTTCAGATATAAAGACTCTTAGGTTTCTAATTTTAGTGAAAGTCTTATAATCCCACTCAGAGGTACAACTATTTAAAATTAAATGTTTATAAGTATAAGATACCCACGATTTGTCATGTACTTAAAATGGGATAGGGAAGTAAGCAACGGGCCCAGCTCCTACAGCATGAATTCAGATGGCAGGAAAAAACTGTTGGCTATGAAGAGGGCTAAGAGAATTCACGAGCATTTTCTAGCTTGCTTTCCTTTCTTCTTCCTGCCCTTACCCCACCCTTTTTAACCCTGTCTGCCAAAGAGAAACAACCTTGATTGATGTTTATAGAAAGTTCAGCTCCTCCTTTAGACTTAGAAAGAGCCACAAAGGAATGGAGACCATTGGATAGTATGTGCTACAAATCTTGAAAAAATAATTATTTGAGAATCTGTTAAAGTGTACTTTCTCCACCTTTTAAATTCAATTCAAATTCTAGTCGGTGTTCAGTTTAACATAGGAGATAGAATATTGGCTAATGAGTTGGGCAACTGTACCTTATCTGCAGAGCTACTGGTATGTTGTCCATTGTTTTCTACTTAACTTTCCAAGACACTAACTAAATAAGGATATCTTTGACCCCAAACTCCCTATAAGTAGAACTGAAAGACTACTGAGTTTCTAAAATGGACGAAGTACCTTGATTTCCACAGCAATAAGTTATACAACAGTGTGTTTTATTTTTAATTGTACAAGAAGGAAAGTGTGTGGGGGTGTGTGTGCGCGTGCATGTGCACATGTGTCAGGGCTAAGTAAAATAATGGGACATGTAGAGAATTCCTTTTTCTGTTGTTAGAAAAGTTACTGCCCTTGCTTTTTGGTAGAATGCACACAATATCATCCTGAAAACTTTAAGTAATAAACAGTAAAAGGTCCTAAGTCTTTTGGGAGAGCAGACATTCTGTAATGCTGGACAGAATGGGGAGGAGTAGGGAAGCCAGATCAACACTGATGGGAAAAACTTCATTATAAGAACTTAGTAAGTAAAAAACATTCTATTCTCCTATATTCAAGCATCTCTCAAGATTCAGGGGGAATATTTTAAAGGCATGTTGTGTATTCTCAATGCCAGTAATCACTGATATCCATAAAGATGAAGTACGTGAGTATCACATACATAAAGTCACAAAACTCTTAGCTAAAGGTACAAACATCTAATCCAATATTCAGTAATAGCTAACATTTATTGAACACTTACTAGATGCCATACACTAAGTTCTTTGCATGTCTTAACTCATTTATTCAACATGCTCAAGCCATGAAATAATCACTATCTTCATTCCAATTTTATGCAAAACCAAGAAACAGAGAGGCTAAGTAACTTTCCCCAGGTCACATTCAAACTCAAGCAGTCTGACTCCAGAACCCACACATATGTGCTGTGGACTGTATTGTATCTCCCCAAAATGCATTATGTTGAGGTCCCAATTTCCAAGGGAACCACATTTGGAGACAGAGCTTTTGGGAGGAAATTAAAGTTAAATGAGGTTATAGGGTGGGATCCTAATGCAGTCGGGCTGGTACATTTTCTCTAAGCATGTGCACCAAGGAGAGACCATGTGAGCAGTCATCTGCGAGCCAGGAAAAAAGCTCTCTTTAGAACCTGACCATGCTGGCACACTGACCTCATACTAACAGCCTCCAAAAACTGTGAGAAAATAAATTTTTCGGTTTTTAAGCCACCCCGTTTATGGTATTTTGTTATGGCAACCTGGGCAGACTAAGAGACTATGGAAATTGCTCTCCCCAGACACTTCCAAATAAGGAGAGAATCAAAGAGAACAAAAGATCTAATTTTTGCTTCACCTATAATTTCTTTGCATACTAGTAAACTTGCCCCTCTTTCCTAGGGTACTAAAAGCATCTAAGAACCTGAAATCTTATTGGATTTTATCACTATAAATATTCATAGATTTTTAAATTATATGCATCAATACACGCAGGTTAGGACATGCTTACTGTATTGATCTTTGTAAAAGAAACATAAAAGCTTCTGATCAATATAAATGTAAAAGTTTTTGGTCAGATTTTTAGCATAACTAGATTTTCAGGCTATGACTCTGGGAATAAAATGGAATAAGAATGAAGACCTTAAACGGCTGCTGTTATAGTGCTCCTGATTTATTAAAAATAATCACAGAGCACTACTGGTAATGCTAAATCTCCAGCATTCCAATCCAGTGCAAGGAATTATCAGTGTCTAAAAGGTCTTTGTCAACTTGAACATCTATAAACATTTAAGTGGTATTGAGCAGATTCCATAATCTGATCTGCTTTTAACGGTGACAATCAATGCAATTATTAAGAACCTATTTAAATAATTCATGTTGTAAGAGAAAGCCTTCAGAGCAGCCATAATGTGTTTGCATCTTAATGGTATTTTAAATAAAGTTGTTTCTTGCTATATTGCACATTGGTAAGCAAGACCAATCAATCCCCATCCATCAGTTTGGAGGCAGCGATGAGAGAAATTCTGATGGCTTAGAGAACAGTTGGCTGTCTGGTGTTGATAAATAAGGGAGTCAAGAGAAAGTTCCTTCCCCCAGTATCCCAGAGGAAGATAGTATCTGCCTTTTCATTCACCCTACCACCTTCTTGTTGGAGTTTGACACTCTGCTGGAGATACCATTCAGGAATATCATTGCAAGGTCATTTAGCCATTAACCAGACTAAATGAGTATTCATCAGCCCCAGCAAAAAGTATGCAGGAAGTGCCAAATGGTTAGCTCTGGGTAAAGACATTTTTGTGCATGAACAATTTTCTCTCCATAAGTTTTTTAACCTTATACGCTTCCTTGACTTTGAAATTAGGATGAATGTACGTGAAGTTAGCCTTCATAAAAGTTTAAATTTCAGATAACTATCAAAGAATATGAGACTATTTTTAGCAAAAACAACAAAAGTTTTCTAATCCTAGCCTCATCCAATACCTGCACGACTTCCATCACAGTATCTCCAAGTTGTGGTGCCAGTCTATTTCAACGTTTCTTGTCCTTAAAATTCATCTTCATCTTCTCTAGGACTGAACAACTGCTATTCAGGCAATTATGACAGAAAGTTCTTCGTTACACTGAACCCAAATCTGTCTCCCTACCCTTCTACCTACTGTTTAACTCGCCCTTTGGGACCATTCAGTCAAGTATATTCTTCTTCCACCTGCTATCCACACTTGAAGATAATGACTATAAGTCTTTTCAAGTTCCCTCTTCTTCAAGTGGAACATTCCCAACTCCTTCACTTTTCTCATGTTCCATCAGTGTCCATGTCCATGTTAGCACAATGGAGGGTTCTATGATCACAAACTTTTGAAGACCATGTATGTGGGAAACCCCACTAAAAGCACGGCCATTACTAAAAATTACCTCAATTATGAGGAATTGTTTCTAGTATTAAACCATTTGCCAAATCTGGGTTAGCTCCTATTCTTTACTGTTTGAACATTACCCATTACACACTCTATCCTTTACACGGCTTTCCTCTCACATCTAGGTGGTTTTCCCTTAGCTTGGCCCACAAAGCTTTCCGTGATCTGCCCTCGACTTTACTCTCCAGTCCTATCACTTTATTACTGCCCTCCACTCCCACTAAACCTGGCCACACCAAACTTCTACTGTTTCCTGAAAGGGGCAGGCTTTCTCCCTCCCCTATGTTGTTAGTCACCTGGACCAGTCTTCCTCCCCCTTCCTCACATAACTAATGCTTACTAGAGGCAGATACCCTTAGAGTGGACAGAGAGTACATTAATCAGTACAATTAACTGCTATTAAAAAAATAGGCTCAAATCTAAGGACTTAACATAATAAAAGTTTATTTCTCATTTATTTTATAATTCAATATTGTTTGGAGGGTCACTGTTTATAGGTGGGTGAGTGAACTGCACACAATCTTTCAGGAAGCCAGGCTGCTCCTTCCATCTGATAATGCTGCCATCTTCTATATCTGGCCTCCAAGTCCTCTTAGAAAGGGAAGAAAGAGAGCGAAGGATTTTATGTCCAGTCCAAAATGTGGCGCGCATCACTTCTGCCCACATTCCACTCACCACAGCCCAGTCAAAGGGCTCCACCTGAACTGCAAAGAAGCTGGGAAACGCAGCTGCCTGAGGAAACTAGAAAAGGGCTGCTAAATACACAGCCCTGTCTCTGGATGATTCTACTACATTGTTCATGAAAGTCTCTGGTTACTGTTCTAATTGCACTTACTGCTCTGGCTGGGGAAATTATATACATTGATTTGATTTTTTTCCCCCAACTGAACTGTGAACTTCTTGAAGACATCTACATTGATGGGCTTTCACCTTTATACTGTTAGAATGTGGCAAAGGACATCTCTGCCACAAATGGCAGCTTATACTTATGAGTGAATGGATTAATGAAGGAGTCTTGCCCCCCCTTTCTAATATTCCTAACTAACTTGCTGAAATTCTGAAGACCTAAAAATCAAGGCAGACCGGAACATGGCTTCTCTGAGCACTGGGGTTCAAGAGAGGCTACAGTGGCTCTTGTAGTAGATTGGTTGATGCCCTTAATGACCACGGAGAAGATTAAGTCATCTCCTTTTCCCCTAGACTATGGGCTCTCCAAAAGCCCAGGATAGGTCTTACTCGTCTACAAATTCTTGGCACTCTGTACTCTTAGGAAGTGTTCACTGAATGAATGCAAAATATTGTAATAAATAGGGGTAAATCAGATCATAGGCTCTACTAACTTTAATTTCATGCCAAAGGTAACAAAATTACCAGGACCAGCCATGAAATGATAAAAGAGTTAGTTTTACTATGGCTTGCAACAATTGTCTTTATATCCTTTTATAATACTGTCTATTCTCATATTCTTTTTATAATACCAGCTCGAATATATTTTAAGGCTAAGAAATTTTTGAAAAAGTTGTATTAATTTTTAAGTAAAGTGAAATGGTGAAAATCACTTAACCTCTTGAACCTAACAACCCTGACCCCCAGAGGCTTTGTAAGAGTGGTGGTTTCTTCTGCAGATGTATAAAGAACGCCTTCTTCCTTTGGATTTATTCATTACAAATTGAGATATCATCATTAGGAAACTGCAAAAGCAGGAAAGGCTGTCTTCCTTTTCCAGTCTATAAATAAACAGGAAGACAAAGATAAAGACTGAAGCAGCTCCCAAGCCAGGATTTTGAAACTCATGCTGACCTGCCTTAACTGTCTTACTTACCATGACCAGTTTTCAAGGGAAAAACAAAAGCAAAAACAATCAGAAAACAATTAATATCTAAACTAGGAAGAAAATTCACAGCATGTTTCTTTTCTTGACATGTCATATTAACTTTAAAGTAATAGTGAGGATCCTTAAATGTATTCATTTATGTCAAAATTAATTTAAGTGCTTGCTCTCTGGATGTTGGTTGTTGTGCTCAAGATACCTGAGATTAATCTGCTGAAATGAGCATTCACCTTCCAGTGCCTTCGTAGCTCTTATCTCTCAATAAATAAATAAGCAACAGGTCCAAAACTAATCTAAAATATACACAGTAGTCCCCCTTTACCCACAGGGAATGTGTTCCAAGACCCCCAGTGGAAGCCTGAAACTCCAGACAGTACCAGACCAAATATTATGTTTTTTCATATACACCTGTGAAAAAGTTTAACTTATAAATCAGACACAGTAAGAGATAAACAATAACTAATCATAAAATAGATCAATTATAATATACTATAATAAAAGTTATGTGAATATAGTCTCTCTCTCTCAAGATATCTTATTGCACTGTACTCACCTTTCTTGTGATAATGTGAGATGATAAGATGCCTATGTGATAAGAAGTGCAGTGAGTGTCATAGGCATTGTGACACAGTGTTTGGCTACTAATGACCTTCTGAAATGCTACCAATGACCTTCTGACAATATGTCAGGGGGAGGATCATCAGCTTCCAGAGCATGGTGGATCATGGGTAACTGTCAGTGCAGAAAGTGAAACTGTAGATAAAGGGGGGACTCCCGTATTTATTTTAAAATGTACAATGCAACCCATTTAAACTAAAATGTAAAAATTAAGAATTTATTTTTGTGTGCTAAAGAAATCCATTTATTGGTAATTTTCAAATCTACTTAAATCCGATCCATTAGACAAAATATGAAAATCAAACTTTTAATGCAGCATTACTTTGAAAAATCATCTATGATCTCTCATTTTTTTCTTTCAACTTATAAAGCCTTAAAAGTTCAATGAAAATCAGATGGATAAAACCCAAATAAAAGCAAACTTGAACCCTTAAAATAAGCTGCTCAGAGAATTTGAACATTAACCTTGGCAGGCCTGGAGTCCCTGCTGTCTAGACTTGCGTGAGGATATGACTACTTCGAGGCCTGGAAAATCAAATCAATTACAAAATGGCACCATAGAATACAGGGAACTGAAAGGAGACGGAAAAGAAGATACACAGTTTGATCTAGAGGCATTTAAGCCCCAGAAAATCCCAAAGCCCTCATTACCTCAAGGCCCCAGGGCTATCACGGAGCTCAGCCAACAAGCATCCTCTTCCAAGGTGGGTGTTTTTACCAGGTTGGTGCATTACAGGCTTAGACTAATCTTATCCCAAGAGCAGCAGTCTTCAGTGTCAATCGGTTGGCTAACTGAACACCCTACTGTGTGCCGTGGGAGCACAAAGCTAACCACTGGAGGGTATGGCCAGGAACAGACAGACCTAGAACATGTCCTCACGGGGCTTGCAGTAACTGGGAAAAGCCACCTTTAGCAAATTAATTCTAGTGCAATATACTTCTTCCCGGAGAATTTAGGGGCTATGAGAACACATTACAGGGGTTCCTAAATAGATCAGGGATATGAGCTATTAGAAAAGGCTTCCCTGACGGTATCATAAGCAGTGATATTTATACCTGCTGACGTCACTTAATGTTGCAGTGTCTTAGAATCTTCATCTATGGAATGAGATCATCATGGGGCGCCTGGGTGACTCAGTCAGAGAGCATCTGACTCTTGATTTCGGCTCAGGTCATGATCTCAGCGTTGTGGGATTGAGCCCTGTATTGGGCTCTATGCTCAGTGTGGAGTCTGCTTGAGATTCTCTGTCTCTTGCTCTCTTCCCCTCCCCTTGCTTGTGCTCGTGCTCTCAAAATAAAAAAATAAAATCTTAAAAAAAAAAAAATGAGATCCCATACCTGCCTTACAGAAATCTCATAAGGATTAAACTAGATAAGAATGGAAGCACTAATCACAGTGACTAGCATCTGGCAAGTGATCAACATATGTTTCTGCAATTATTGTTATTATTATGATGCTGATTATTATTACTACTATTTGCCTGGAGGAGTAAAAATAGCCAGGTAAAAGGAGGAGAGGAAGAACAGCAAGAGGAACTACTCCAGACAGAAGAAAAAATAAAAGCAAAAGCCCTGAGACCAAGAAGGTTGTGGCCTCTCTAGATGGATAAAATTAGGACCTGCAAACAAACAAAGAGATCTCTAGAAAGGAAGATCCTTCTCGATCTTTTCCCAAAGCTCCCCCCTCGCCTTGACCATCTGAAGAGACCTTCCCTTGACTCTGCCTTCCCTTCCAGTATCATACTGCAATCTTCATTTTCCTGTTTATAATTTGCTGCATTTAAAAAATTCTATTAAGCACATATTACTGTCATAATTTTTTTTAAAAAAGAAAGATTTTTAAAAGAGATCCCATCATTCCTTCTCTTCCCATAACAACCTAACTTCTGCAAAGTTGGGCTATTATTCCGTGCCTTCTTCTGTCCCAGTCTGTTGGCAACTCATTGCCACCACTCCGTTGAACTATCTTGGTAAGGTCTTTAGATGGAAATCCACCATTATGTCTCTAAAACACAGATCTCCTCTCTCAATCACGTGCTTAAAATATTTCATGGCCTCTGTGGCCTACAAAATAGCATCCAAACCTGTTAGCAAAATCACCTAAATGATCTAGAACCCAAGTCCAATCTGTCCTTCCAGTATCATTTCCTGCCCTTGGGTACTATCCTCAGGCTGCCTTCCAAAGAGTTAAATGTTCATCTCTCTGCTTATGAGTTCCATTAAGGGAGAAGCTGCATCTAATGTACCTTCATGTGTACAACCACCCAGCTCATAACTCAGTATCATTGCTACTCGAACTAAAATAATATTATAATGTTTTTTATTGAGGAAATCAGATGAGATTGGAATATTTACAGCAACCTAGAGAGAGAAAAGAAACAGACACGTGCAAACCATCTCAATTACGTATCCTTCTCTTGCAATCTTATGAGTATTCACCAATTTGGCACAGTTATTGAGTGCTTGGTATTTGCCAGGCACTGTGCCCGACACTATGTATAGTTGTGACCAAGTCAGAATCCTTGTCTTCATGGGGCTCACTATCTTATTTGTGAGATGGATCCTAAAGAAACACACAAATAAATATACAGTTACAGCCTGCGGTAAACGTCATATGGTTAAAGAACAAGAGACCGTGAAAAACAGCAACTTTGAGGCTCCCAATTCAATCAGGGGAAGAGGAAAGCCCTTTCAGAACGTAGCTGTGACAATGACCTAGAGGCTGAGGAGGAATTAACCATGTAAAGAATGGGGAGAAAAAGCATTCTGAAAGAGGGGAAATGTCCCGGCAGGTCCTGAGGCGCGGTGGACATGGAGCATGAGGAAGTGAAGGATGGCCAGTGTGCTGGGAAGCTGGTAGAAGTGCAATGGGCCGGTTCCTCGAAAGCATCTGGTTCTTCTTCTTCTTTTTTTTTTTTTTTTTAAGATTTTATTTATATATTTGACACAGAGAGAGAGAGGGAGAGAACAAGCACAAGTGGGGGGGAGGGGGTGGAAGGCAGGGGAAAAGCAGGCCCCCTGCTGAGCAAGGAGCCTGATGTGGGGACTGATCCCAGCACCCTGGAATCAGGACCTGAGCCGAAGGCAGCAGCTTAACGACTGAGCCACCCAGGTGCCCCAGGCATCCTGGTTCTATGAAAGAGATTGCACTTTTTCTCAGGGTACCCATAAGCCACTGAAGATTTCAGGCAGTGTTGTCTGTTTGGGGGTGGGGATGACAACGGGATCAGATTTACATTTTTTAAAATATCACTCTGAAGTGAGGAATTAAAATTACTTTTAAGAAGAATTACTAGTGAGATGGAAAAGTTCTCCGTTTATTTGATTTTTCAGTACATTTAGGATAATCATTATTTGAATATCCATCAGTCAAATATTATATTCATCAGTCAAATATTTGTCTCTGATCATTCTCAAAAGTTAAACCTGACCCACCCCTGTAGCTCTGGTTTCTCTGAATAGGACAGTGTACAAAGTTACAGTACAGATAGATCTTGGCTCCTAGAATGCCACATGGTACGTGCCAACAAATATTTAATCAGAGCTATCGTTCCAAAGTGTGTAAATTCTCTTGTCAAGATAAAGACTAGTATCTGACGTTGATTGAAACTCAAATTTTTCATTTTAACTTCAGTGGAAGCCTTGGCCTGCTCTACCTGAGCTGACACTTTATGAACGGCATATAAGAAACAGCGAAAGCTGTTTTTTTGGTTGCGCAGAAATGGCACAATCCTTCCCTCCGTTGAAAACAGATTCACTTCTGTTACAATTATGTCACGAAAAGGAGTTGAAGCCCAGTTCTCATTGTAAGAATGTTTTCGTGACAATTTGTTAAATCAAAAGAAATACTACAAGCAAGAGGGAGAGGAAAGGAGAAGAGGAATGTGGTTGCAGATTGAATAAAGACTAACAGGAACATACTTCAGCATATGGACTGTGGCTGGCAAGCAGCAGTGACGCATGGGCACTACTTAGAGCTTGGGAAGGAAAACTGTGAACACACATGGTGAGGACATATCCAACACCCAGCCAAGAAAGAAGAGAAAGAGAGCACACACGATGGAATATAAACTCCTTTCCCAAGCTTTTAATGTGCAGCAATTTCTCCAATATAAAAACAATGTTTGGAAACTGAATGAAAGACGAGGACATCTAGACCAAACAAAGGAGTCCAGGACAAGGACCTCCAGGTGATATAAAAGGACTGGAATTTAATGGTTTCAGAAAAATCATCTGGAAAAGGTAAAATCGTAGTTGTAACATCCATAGTACGAACAGACCTGTAATGAAAGATAACCTTTGTGGCAGGTACTGTTAGGTACTGTGCTAAGACTTTCCAGGGATTATTCCAAACCTCTTACTTTCTTTCCATTGGAAAGATGAGGAAACTTGCTAACTGCACTATCTAGACGCCAAGAGTCAGCTCCCTCTGACTGGGGCTTTTGCAAATGAGTTTCCCTTTAAGTTCTGTTATTGTTTTTAATCTAGATAACTGAGGCTTAAATAAAAATAAAATACAGATTCCTGGGTGCCTGGGTGGCTCAGTCATTACACACCTGCCTTGGGCTCATGTCATGATCCCAGGGTCCTGGGATCAAGCCCCGCATTGGGCTCCTTGCTCAGCAGGAAGCCTGCTTCTCCCTCTCTCGCTCTCCCTACTTGCGTTCCCTCTCTCACTGTGTCTGTCTCTGTAAAATAAATAAATGAAATCTTAAAAAAAAAATAAAAAACAATACAGATTTCTACCTTAAGTCTTTTCATGACAAGCTTTCTAAGTCATATTTTAGATTTTCCTGCTTTCTTAAGCACAATATCCTGAACGTAAGTTATCCTAATGATTCACAATATGCTGAGCATAACTTTAACATTAGCTATCATGTTTTGCCTATTACTAATAATAACCCCAAGAGATACTAATATATGTGGGACTATTTGTTCCTCCACCAAATGGGAACCAAAGCCCTTTAAGTTTTTCCTGTTCTTCGTCTTCGGATGGTCCAGTCTATCCCCGCACTGCCAGGTCACCATCCCTACTCACCCGCTGCGGTCGGACCCGGAGCTCTAGCAGTCATCTACCTGCGCACCCCTTCCCCCCAACTCGGCTGCTTCTTGCTTCTCCGACCTCCTCTTGCAGCATCCGCTGTCTTCTGAATTCCAACCCAGTCCATTCGACACACTTTCCTAAAGTCTACTTTGCCCTGTATTTGTTCTCTGTGGGCCATTTCATCGACAGGAATAGTAGAGCCGCTGTGCCAAACCCAGAAAATACTCATTTCCTTCCCAGCAAACCTCAGCTAGGCAGTTAGAACAGACTCTGTGTAGCTTAACAGAGGCTGAGAAGACTAATGATCCTGTGCATTAGTAGTAAGGTCCTCACTCTCCAGAGAGGTAAACTGAGGCTATAAGAGGTAGAGCATCTCCATTAGGCTTTCCCACCTAATAAGCAGCAGAGCTTGCATTTGACCACGGTCCGAGTCCTAAGCTTTGCTGCCACAGCCGAGGTGGAAGAAAAAACCAGCACAATTTCTTGTAGTACTAACAGCTTCAAAACACAGCCGCAATGTGCTTTATGTCTTTAAAGTAAGTAAGGTAAGTATTGAAATATCACAAACCCACCCTGAAATTGGAAAACAGGATTCAAAGCACAGACCAGAGATTTGCTAAAGAGGCAACATACAACATTTGAGTTGTGCGTGAATCAGCGCCGGCCTGACTGTCACACTTTTCACGGACCGTGTGACTTCCTCAGTGATTTCCTGGCTCTGCTGGGTGCAGCCCTCCACTTTGGAGGCAGATGATTGCATAAGAGTACAACAATTACACAAAGATACAAAGATATATCGAGTACATATGTTCAATATCTTTTAGAGTAAAAATATCGCTGGCATCAATTTTTACGTATCATCATACTCGAGCTTTACTGAACAACTTATTCAGAAGCCCGTTTACCTCTCCTTGTACACCTAATTCTATTACAGCCTGGTTGTCCAAATTCATTTATTTATTTAACCGATATCTGTTAAGTAGATACTCCACTACAGATACTCTGTGCCGCGTATTACGTGAGACAGCAGACAGATGGTAACTCTTCTTATGGTGTGTAACCCTGGATATTTACTCAGGTACAGTGATTATAACTGGATTAACATGCGCCTTCATTTATTCTCAGTAATCCTTGAAATTGTCAATATTTAAAAACCGAATCAAGAAACTTGCTACAGAAGTTGTTTCGTACATGAAATTACATTTTAACAAGTTTTCTCCCCAGTTTACTAATATTTAAAAAGTTACTGAAGTCTTTACCCTAAGAAAGTGCTTAGACCTGTTGTTAGCACTATGGGTTATGCCTTGGGGTTCTGGGTCTCAGAAGGAAATCTCCAGGGAAACCTTTCAACACGAAGGCCAATAATATATACCATGCACACACGAGTGTGGAGAATGGCTTCTTGGATGGGGCAGGTCCCTATGTTTCACTATGTTCACTTCATTCACTATGTTCGCTTCATTCTCTTTATTTTCTGCTTTGACTCTTAAACCGCAAATCAGAGCACCCTGGCAAAAACTGCATCAGCATAAATAACTCCTTAGAAATTCAGGCAGCACCTTCTCGGCTCTGCTGGAGACAAGACCTAATGTCCACCGTGTGGTCTAACTGTCCTGGTGACGCAACGACATTTGGAAATCGTCCGGTCTTCACCTGGTCTGCATTTTTGTTCCGCATAACCCTACAGACAGTCTATCTCTGCCATTTTAGATCATTTTCATTCATGTGGATTTGAGAGCTTTCTTGGTCTCTTTTCTAACACTGGCATATTTATTTCTATTTCCTGTAAGTATCCACCCATTTCTAGGGCAACTAAGTTGCCACCACCGTTCCAGAAAAACCGTAGTAGGCTTCCGAAGCACACGCCATTTAGATTCATCTTAGAAAAACAAACAGGACACCACAACAGAGTGCCGCCATTCTTCCTGCCTACAAGATTTACATTTAAAATGCTTTTACTTGATCCTCCTTGATCTTTTTAATAGCACAAATGCTTAAAAGATTAAATGCATTTGGGGGAGACTTTAAATCCATAATTCTTAATGGCATATTTCAAAAAACTGAAAATGATACATATGCTTAGCTTTAAAATTTTCTACAGAAATACAAGCCAACAGAAACATTACATTTCTGCCCTGTTTTAAAAAGTTTTCCTCTTTCTTCCACTCGTTAATCATTATTAACTGTTGACCAAATCGTATATTATCTTCCCTTATACAGTTAATCTTATTGCCTCAGGCGATCAGTGAGCATTTTACGACTGAAGTTCTCAGTAAATAATTTATTCCACTTTCCCATTACTTGAAAAGTAAAGTTGCAGAACTGTCCCTGACACTAATCGTTGAAGCGCAGCACCTGACAGAACCGGACAGATGAGATAAGGGTTAATGCACTTATCTTCTTTCTAGAAGATCAGTTTGTCAATATTGATTGAACCCAATGTGCACAAAAGTATATATTAGGAGAGAGGAACTTCATCTAAACACTATTTTATTTCAAGTTTAAGCTAACTGAGATGTGGGAGAATTTATGGCTTTTCCTACACCAGCATCATTAATTGGGAAGAATCCTTAATTACAGTCTAACGCATAATTAAACCCATTAACCTTGTAGATAAGTTAAAACAAGAAGGCTCACAGAAAGTAGAGACTCCCCGAAACAGGAGATGACCCCACCCCGCCCCCAACTGTTCCATCTTATCGGAAGCAAGGCAATCGAGGTGAATGTCCTGATTCTGGTCATAAATTTTGAGATGCATCTGCTTTCTGTGGGTTAATAGGAAGTTGAGGGCTTTAATGACTCTGAAAGGTACCCAGCAAGAGGAGCGGAAGGGAAAGGAGGTGGCGGCCACTTCTGGGCACCTTCGTCACTCAGCATGTCACCACGGGGTAAGGGGGTCAACAACCTGGGGCCCCACAAACCACAACTTGCTGATTCGAACACTGCAGTTCAGAGAGACAGAGTGTCGATTAAGATTACGTACAATTAACTGCTGGGGTCTGGCCACAGGTCAGACAGCCCGAAGCTCTCAGGAGAAGAAAGTTCCAGAAGCTGCTGCTGCAACAGTACTCATTCTCTTTTCAACCAGAGACAACCCATTACTTTTTTTTTTTTTTAATTTTTCTCTTTGGTTGTTTTGCCAAAATCCTGGTATGGACTCAGTTTATTCTAATTTCACTAACATATCAACCACACAGAGTAGACACGTGAGGTAGGGAGGAAGGAGGTGCGTCTTCTCTGGTCCCTAAGTTCCCTGAGAAATGACCTTGCCCCAACCTTCTGGTGACCTTGTTGGCGCCCTTCTGAAGACATACAGCACCCTCTTGTCTCTGTTCTTCATCCAGTCTACTACAGTAAGAGCTAAATGCACAACGAAGCTTAATGTTATCCTCTTAGAAACTGAACAAAAACAGGGACAGTGCTCTGATGAAAGCAAGAAAATGGTAGCATGACAAACATCACAGGTAGGCAGGGGGCCACGGCTGTGTCTGGAGTTCTAGAACTTCATTCAAACCAGTTCAAGCAAGTGGAGGGGTGGAGTGTGACTTCCGACCCCTTCCCTTTTGCCTTTTTAAAGTCAGCACAGAAGTCAGTCACTGAAGGGCAGGAGAGCCCTGGTGGCTGGTCTGGCTCTCTGAGAGCTCCGAGCTGTGGTGAGCCCACAGGGCTACCAGGACTGAGGAAGACACTCTCCTCCCTAGCGCACACCCACCGCTGTCACTCACTGCCTTCCTCCTGAGTTATAACCTCCCTTTTCACTGCTCTAGGTACTCCATTAGGCCCACACGAGTATTTGCCTATAGTAAAGGACTCCAATTCTTCACAAATACAAATTTCCAGTAGAATGGAATAGAAAGGGGGGGGGGTGTCCAGAGAAAGGAGAGAGTGTTTAATTTCCCATGGACCTGCTACTTCTTTTTTTCTTTTTTTAAAGATTGCATTTATTTATTTGACAGAGAGATAGAGAGAGCTTAAGTAGGCAGAACGGCAGGCAGAGGGAGAGGGAGAAGCAGGCTCTCCACTGAGCAGGAGCCCGATGTACGGCTCGAACCCAGGATCCTGGGATCATGACCAAGCCAAAGGCAGCCGCTTAACCGACTGAGCCATCCAGGCACCCCAACCTGCTGCTTCTTTTAGGCATTAGCCATGTGGCCTTCTATTTATCTAAAACAACTCCTCGGGCTAATAGGCAGCTGAATGGCATCACCGTTGTCACCGTCTTGATTTATAATTTCTTCCAATATTCAGTTTTCTATGACAATGGAAGGCAAGGAGGAGAGCCAATGACCCAGAACAACAGATAACAGAAGGTATTATTATATTTTAGCTATTGTTGCTTTATATGCTCTGCCTCCACTGATTTCCTTCCCAAACTCTCTTCTGCTTAGCCGCAGGGGCCCCAAACTTGAACAGGCACCAAGCATCTGAGAGAGGGTATTCAAGTGGCCTGAATGCATATTGTGTGTTGAAGAAAACCAATCTGTTTTGTGCCATTTATCACAGATAACTGGCAAGTGGACACTTAAGAGTTTGTGCTTAGTATTTACTGAGTTCACAAATGTGCTAAGTACTATACTGAAATGACAAAGACATGATGATCCTTGCCCTTTGCTCCCATATATGCCTTTCGCCCCAGGGGGTTTCAGGGTAGGTTTCCCTGAGGAAACCTTCTTTGATCCTATAAGATCCTATAATTTACGTATCACACTGGTCAGATTAGCGCAGGAAAGGGACGGCTGACTGCAAAGGCAGTGAGGAGACCCAGGAGGAACTTGACAACCACATGATATCTTCAAGTCTAGTACTGAGTAGAGAGAAATGATACTCTCAACAATAAAAGCCTCTGGCAAGAAGAATGGAGAATTTAAACAAAAGGTAAAGAGCATCACATTAGCCATGGTCATCTGCTCGATTTAGATAGACATTTCAGTTGAAGAATGAGTATCTGAGAAGAATGGAAGAGATGTGGGGCTAAAAAGGGAGTCTAACACTTGCTATTTATACGTGAAAGGAAAAGCACGTCAAGGAAATGGGCTTTTCCTGCAGACCTGAGAGGAAAACAGAGCCCACTGTCAGAAGAGAGAGAGGAAACAACAACAACAAGATAAAGATAACGTAAAAGTGGTCATAATGCTTTTTTTTCCCCTTCTGACAAAACTAGGGTTTCATTTCTGCTAATAGTAACTTCCACATAAAAGAGGGATCTTTTCTTAAAAAAGAGAAGTTCATGAAGATGTTCAGAGTGGTCAGGATGGTCAATCCAATGACTGTGAAAGCCACTTAAGCTATTTGATCCAGAACCTTTCATTAGCTATCTTTCACTTCCTAATAGGCCTCTCAAACGGCATCAGTTGAGGCTGCTACGAGACTGGGTCTTGCCAGCGGGGAATGTTCAGCCACCACCCTTTCCGTACGAGATGCGCTGTGGTGTAGTCCAAAGCAACCCGGATGGAGGGCAACAAAAGGGCTTTTAACCTAATATCTTCTAGTTCATTCCATGACTTCATTCACAAGTGTTTTGTGTAATATGTTGTCTTCCTATTTCCTCTATGGTTATGAAAAAGAATGTGAATTTTGTGAAATTAAATAGCAATTAACCCATCCACTATAAACTTAAAAAAAAAAAAGACTATAAACTTAAAAACAAAACAAAACACAAAACCACTTTACTTGACTAGATACAAAATCCTCTTTGAAAGAATATGGAGGAGAGGTCCTTTCCTGCATACTGTTGGAAGGATAAAGACAGCCCTCTCAGAGAGCGCACAACACACCAAGACTCTCCACTTTACTTCCAGAATCATCCCCAGAGAAGCTTCCGTACATGCGTACAAAGAGATCCAGATAGGGATATTCAAGGACACGTTCCCGTAACAATGAAAAAATGTGCGACAATTCAATTATGCATCAAAAATTGAATAGATCATGGCATAAAACAGAAAACTACTAAGGAATGAAACAGATAAACTAGACATACAATATGTAAACAACATGGACATTCCTCAAAAACGTTAAGTCTGCATGGACCAAACTTCAGAATGATACTCTATCATAGAGTATGATATCCTAAATGTAAAGTTAAAAACACAAAATAGGGGTGCATGGGTGGCTCAGTGGGTTGGGCCTCTGCCTTTGGCTCAGGTCATGGTCTGAGGGTCCTGGGATCGAGCCCTGCATCAGGCTCTCTGCTCGGCAGGGAGCCTGCTTCCCCCCTCTCTCTGCCTGCCTCTCTACCTACTTGTGATCTCTCTCTCTTGTCAAATAAATAAATAAAATCTTTAAAACACACACACACAAAAAATCCACTACTGTACGTTATTAATACACATAAATGTAGGAAAACTATGAGGACATGAACAGTAGTCTCAAAATTCACAATGACAGGCACCTGTGAGGAAGTTGGGAAGTCAATATTTTATGTCTTTTATTTAAAAAGAAGAAAGGAAGTAAAGCATATGTGGCAAACATTAATGGCTATTAATACTTTCAGGTAGATATATGGGTTCTTACGTTATTTCCCTGCAGCTCTCTGGATGTTACATTGATTTTTTAAAATAGTTTACCTTTGCATACCATTTATTTAAAAGTCATACATTTTCTTAAATTCATTCAACTGCCAATCTACTCAACAAATATTTGTTGAACGTGTCATTAACCCTGGGATATGAAGAACAGATCCTTGCCCTTGTAAGGCCCAGATGAGTGGACTAATTCCTATTTAGGAATCTTGTCACGTTCTGCAACGTAGTTTTCTGTATACAGTAAGGAAGGATTTCCATTAGGTTCAAAATTGCCCAAGAGTAACTGCAGAGTGCTTATTTACAGGATGGCGTATTACTACAGTTCCAAAAATATAACTGTCAATATTTGCCTTTAACCATCTTCTTGCCAAGTTTTTGAAAGGGCATTAAAGCAACTGAGTTGTGAAGAAGTTCCAAAGTGAGTTAGTATCAATCAGACTATTATAAAGACAAAAAGTCAAATAAGGTAATCTCTCTTTGAAAGTTTTCCAAAAGACAGATTAATTAGCTAACCTGTCATTGCTAATGACAACAGTAGGTGACAGAGTGAAACTTGAATTTGGTGTAGACACAACACCACCATAGCACTCCCAACGTCTCATGGCTCTACGCTATAGAAATCCAAGACTAGAAGTATTTTCTATTTTCTTTTTCTCTAAGGTAGCTGTATATAGTTTCTGCACAACAAATATACATTGCCACCTGTCTTGAAAAAAAATCAGGCCTCAATATTGTTGGCTAACTTCCAACGTTACTGCAAGTGACAGACTCAATCCTACATTTTTCATTCAACTTTTTTATTTGATAAAGACAAGAAAGGCACCACTCTCAGTCATCACCTGTCAGCCCCCAGGCCTGCAGTCAGGCTACCCTGGCTACTATTTACCTTCAAAGAGAGGCCAGGTTTAAGGGTGTGAAAAAGTCAGACACTAACCAGATCACAGCCGTATCAGGAAGAAGGAATCCCGATGTGGAATCATTAAAACAGGCTTGGCTCAGAAACCAAGAGTGAGGACTGTGGGACAGAATTCTCTCCTCTCTCTAATGCCCTCTCCTGAGAGTACTTAATAATCATCAAAGTTCATGGTACAGCCTGTAAGATTAGGAGGCTGGTTCAGACTACCCAAGCTTGTACAGCGTTGGTGGTACAGTGGTGAGCATAGCTGCCTTCCAGATTACCCAAGCTTATTATGGCTAGGTCTGACCAACCAGTAGAGACCAAGAGGCCAGTAAATAAATTAGGCTTAGTAGGGCTACAGATATGTGTACAACCCCCCCACACACACACTTACATTTCTGAGTTTCAATCTGTATCTAGTAATTATGAATGTTACCTACCTTCCATAAAGCCTCTCTCTCTGGGTTCTAACACTGTTCAGTAAAGCTTTTTTTAGCTTAACATGTATTCATGTATTATTATCATATGGTATATATACACTCAAAGTGTCTTCTTATAATTTTATTGCAATTATTCCCATCCCAAGTGGTTTAGATGTCTGTCAATCATACCTATAAAAGCAAAAGTTTCTAAAATTGTTTTCTTTTAGGACATTAAAGGTATTCAATAAATTATATCCTAAGTTCTAGGGATTCTCAGAATATAGCTAAATGTAAATAAAAAATAGTGTTTGCTTTCAACAGATGCTTTACCAAATCCTAAAGAGGGAGAAGCTCAAAAGTAGTCCTCCGTGTAAAAATGAGACACCAAAGCGGATACCAGGCTCATTTTAAGATTTTTATGTTTCAAAATTGGATCAGCAAGGCCTCAGCTTTTGTTTTTAACTCAGGTAGAAGTACGCATTTCTCAAATGTTAACACAGTAACCCAAACCAATAAGTACACACACACACCCCCCTCAAATGAAAGACCAAATTTCACTTGACTATACCTATGATGGAGTCAGAGGCAGCATCTGCTTTAGCTCAAATCTGTATGTGTGTTCAATCTTTACTGCAGATAAGTCACCTAAGAGAAGCTAAAACAAACAAACAAAACCTCAGTGAAGCTCAGACCTCAGACGGAGCACTGAGATCGAATGAAATGGTCTGACTTCTTGCAGTCTGACACCGATTTCTTTTGTTTGTTGTTGTTCTTTTAAAGTTTTTATTTATTTATTTGACAGACAGAGATCACAAGTAGGCAAAGAGGCAGGCAGAGAGGGAGAGGGGGAAGCAGGCTCCCCGCCGAGCAGAGAGCCCGATGCGGGGCTCGATCCCAGGACCCTGGGATCATGACCTGAGCTGAAGGTAGAGGCTTAACCCATGGAGCCACCCAGGCGCCTCACTGACACAGGTTTCAAAGACTGGTTCAACTCCTTACCTGTTTTATGGCCTAGGGCAGGTCCTTGGCCTCCACGAACCTCAGTCCCCGCTTACATAAAATAGGATAATAGTAATTATCTGGCACAGGTCGTCGTGAGGATTATATAAAATAATTTCATAAAGCACCTGACAGTAGCAGGCAATAAATAAATGTTAATTCTCTTCCTCCTGTCTCTTTTCCCAAAGAAAAAGAGAATCACCTGGGGACAGATGCATTAAGAGAATGTTGGCAACACTCATGAAGGAGAGAAATAAATAGTCTGTTAACAAGCGGAGACTGTGATTCAGGAGGGCATTCTAGGATGCCCACATGAGAACAAAGAAACAGGCGAGGACTAATTGCTATGAGAAATGCGGAGGGATGCAGCTGACCAGCAAGTTCGTAAAGCAGAAGTGTGGCCGTTAAGGAAAAGACGGGGTATTCAGTGAGAACTAATGAAAAGAATCGGGACTTGTGACGAAATGTGTCACAATTCCAGCGAAACTTAGGCAGAGCGAAGAACCATGAAGTAACTGTCGTGGGCCCTTGTTTCCTCAACCCCAAACAGGCTTAGCAGAATGAACACTGCTAAGACATCAGCTGTCATCCAGATTGGCTCACACCTTCAGACCCACAAGGGCATCATAACCATCTTCTATACAAAATAAGGGTTCTGGCCCCATGGGCAGCCCAATCCGTAGCACCACAGTGTGGGCTTTCAAATGCCACAGTCAGCCGGATAACTGCATCCTCGGAGTACTATCTTTCATTACATCTAAGATGCCATCAACAATAGAAGACGATATTATGTTATGCACCACTTAGAAATCAGAGATGCTCCAAAATAAGGAATCAGATAGAAGAGCACCATGGACAACCGGGACACCAGAAGGTCACATTCTCTGGGGAAAGGCAAACAAGAAACCAGCCTAGCAGGCTGAAAGAGTCAGCAAGGAGACGTGCACCTCTGCAGCTCGTGACTGGGTGGAGGAAACTGGGTGATGAGGAAACAAATCTCTGCCGAAAGTCTGAACTATCGGCTGGTACTGCACCCAAACAACCAGTGTGGCACAAGGACACCTCCAGCAGACAATATAAACTCAAGGGCTTTCAGACTGAGAGTGTCCCCAGGTGGCTAACACAAGTAAACACAAACCCAGAAATCCCCTCCGGAAGAAGTGGACTTGAATCCAGGCTGACAAGCCCTCAAACATGCCATCAACTATACAACGCACTCTGATTTCAGTGAAGGAGGCAAGTACTGGGTGGGTGGGGAGAGAAATGTGTGCGTCTGGAATTTTTAAAATGCAGTATAGCTATTTTCCTAAAAAGAGTAAGATGATGTTATACGTGGTTCTGGGTCACTCAAGTATTTATTAGTATATATCCACTATATGCATAACAGAGATTTCAAAGCAATTGAAGGCATGACCCTTGCTCACAAGCAGCTTGTTTCTATCTGACTTACTTTTGGATTATTACGTTTATAGTGTGGTCACAAAATGGTTAGAGGGGTAAATGCACACACCCCTCATCTTGGGTCTGCTTTTTTATGGTCGAGCATTGGAAAGGTGTCTGTACGAAATCAGTTCTAATGGAAGTAAACTTATTTTCATTCCTCCAAGTTCAGCAAAATTCGATAAACAGCAAAGTACTTTATGATTACTTTGGTTAGCCTTTGCTCAAAATAACAGTATTATGCCCAGCATGTGGGATATGCAATTTTGATCATTTGGTTAAAATCTGCAGCATAAGTAAATATGATTAACTTCTATATTGGGCAGAAAAGTTTGAAGGAACTTCATCCTTATGGTTTTTTTTTTTTTTTAAGATTTCATTTATTTATTTCACAGAAAGAGAGGAAGAAAGAAATAGCGAGAGAGAAAGAGCACAAGCAGAGGGAGCAGAAGGCAGAGAGAGAAACAGGCTCCCTACAAGGCAGGGAGCCTGAAGATGCAGGACTCGATCCCAGGACCATGACCTGAACCGAAGGCAGAGGCTTAACTGAGTCACCCACGTGCTCTAAGGCATTTTTTTTTTTAACTATAATATTAGAAATCACTAGAGCAACTTTTTTTTTTATATTTTATTTATTTATTTGACAGAGTTCACAAGTAGTCAGAGAGGCAGGCAGAGAGAGAGAGGGGGAAGCAGGCTCCCCGCCAAGCAGAGAGCCCGATGTGGGGCTCGATCCCAGGACCCTGAGATCATGACCTGAGCTGAAGGCAGAGGCTTAACCCACTGAGCCACCCAGGTGCCCTAGAGCAACTTTTTTTCATTAATCAGCTTTGAAAGGGGACATCTAATTTCCTGGGCAAGAGAGATCCGAACTCTTGCTCAGGGCTAGCTTAGTAACAACTCACTGAAAACCTGTTAGCATTAGTTGCACCTTACCCATGACAGAGTCAGTATTTACTAGTGCTGGGATTATTACAGGTACATATGCCAAAACCCAGCCCCAAGGGACCCTTGCACAAAAAGTCTCTTGTTACCTGATGCTACTTCTTGGGAAATGGTCTGTTGTCACCGCCTGAAGGAATACAGGTTTCTCCTCCAAAGACAGTCGCTTGGTTTCCTGCCTTGGTACTTCTCTTACAATGCCCTCAATCCCCACTCTGAGTCCTCAGCACTGCATGTTCAGGAAATCATTTAAAACGGACAAAATGAGGGTGCCTGGGTGGCTCAGTGGGTTAAGCCGCTGCCTTCGGCTCAGGTCATGGTCTCAGGGTCCTGGGATCGAGTCCCACATCGGGCTTTCTGCTCAGCAGGGAGCCTGCTTCCCTCTCTCTCTCTCTCTGCCTGCCTCTCTGCCTACCTGTGATCTCTGTCAGATAAATAAATAAAATCTTAAAAAAAAAAAAGAAAAAAAAAAGGACAAAATGCTTGACTTGGTAACCGCTCACAAGCGAACATGAAGACTGTCAGAGAATAAGCTATAAACAAATTACACACATTCCAAATACAGATTCTCCCCTTGCACCTGGACTAGCTCACACTGGATCATTCTTTCATGGCTCTTCTCCAAGTGTACCCCACTCTCAACCTTAGCTGGAACAGAGACCTCTGTCTGCCTCGTAGGACATGAAGGACCCAAAAGTTCTTGCCTGGGCCTGGTCCTCATCCCCTGGGTCCTTGCTGCCCCACAGCCCCACAGCCCCGATTCCCAAGTCTCCTTAGACTCTGCCCATACAGGTGACATGGCCCCTGATGGAAACTCAGGGCTGCAGGGTTTTGAAGGCTTCATGCGTTTTCTACACTTGTCATTCTGCTAGGGGGTTCTAGTTTCTTCACAGCTGGACAACCCTCTGCCAGAATCACTACCTTGAAGTTTCTAGTTGCCCACCTTGATACCTCCCACCCACGCAGGAGACCAATTTTCTTCAGGGAGTCAGTAATCTCAGCATTTAAATCCTGACCTGTGTTCTCTCTGGTCTTACTGGTATCCCTATAACTCTCTCTCAAGCCAGACTTATGCAAACAACTTGAAAATGGTTCTGGGGAAGCACTTAGAAAATTCTCACAAGACAACAACATATATAATTATAGGAGATAGACATTCTGGAATGTAACTCCATAAGTGAGTAAAAAAAAGAGATTTCAAAAAATAAAGTTAAGGAAACGAAAAGGGGGCCTCATAGTGAATACATAAAACAATGAAAAGCAGGGAGGAGGTGGGGTTATAAATTTCTGAAAGGAGGAATGAAAAAAAGTATTTTTTTAAAAAGATTTTATTTGTTTGAGAGAAACAGAGAAAGACAGCGTGCCCGAACAGAAGCAGGGGGAGAGGAAGAAGCAGACTCCCCACTGAACAGGGAGCCCAATGCGGGGCTCGATCCTAGGACCCAGGGATCATAACCTGAGCCAAAATCAGATGTTTAACCGACTGAGCCACCCAGGTGCTCCAAGAAGATCCCTAGGAAAGAGGCTCGACCAGCACTGGCAACACCTGAAGCCTAATGCAGAGAACTATCATTTTCACTGATTGTGGGACTCTTGAACCATGATGGTAAAACTGCGCAGATATATTTTTAAATCCATGAGGTTGTTGGGCAGCTCTAGATGGAAAAGAAAAACAAATCCAAGCTGGTGTTCTGCTTGGAATAGCTTCACAACCCACTCCCCAAATATTATTCTGTACACCCTATTTATTTTTACTCTCTAGCATATGTTAATTACATTATAGTTTTTTTTTCAATTGTCAATATAAAACAGTGTCATTATTCATTTCCTACAGTGCCCTGTACACAGGTATTTTCTTGATTATATGAAAAGGGACAATATTTATAGATTAAATTTGCTCTATTTATCAACCACATTAATACGTTGTTCTCTTCCCTTTTTTATTGTTTAACATAACATAAATTCATACCTAACTACTATATGTTATATTTTAACAGTAGTGATTTGCGTGTGTGTGTGTGTGTGTGTGTGTGTGTATACATACACTTCTTGGAACAGTGCCTGGCACACAGCAAATATTCAATAAATGTTAGCTGTAATCATTATTATTATTTTTGTTATTATTGTTAAAAACAATTTACCTTACTATAATGAATTCTAATTGTATCATAGCTTATACCTGCCAGGAAATTCCTACACTTTGCAGAATGGATTTACACAGTACTCGAGTTTACAAAGTGGATTTCAAATTCAAATAATTAACAGAAAAATGTAGAATCACTTTGACTAGATATATTTTGTACACATTGCAGACATATTTGATTTTATATTTAAATAATTTTGTGATCAGTAGTGAAAAGAGTTGTTCAACTGTAATTTTCTTTGAAGAATATAGACGGTACCTCAGTCAGGGGTTTTCAAGAAATCTTTGACAAGATTCCCAGAGAATCAACTTTAAAATACTTACAAACTTTATTATGCTTAGAGTTACCCTCACCTTCAACCCATTCTTCATACATCTGCTAAATTAATCTCCCTAAAATGCTGTCATTCTTCAGCTTAAAAATGTTAATGGCTCCCATTGCCCAAAGGATAAGAGTAAGAACTTTTCACTTGCCACGTCTTCCTACATGGTTTGCCAGACTGAATGCACACTGCTCCTCCCGTCCCCTCAAACATAACAAGGCTTTTCTGCCACCAGCAACACTCGTCCTGATCATTATTTCTTTCAAGGCTGAGCACAAATGTTTCCCCTTCCACAGAACCTTTTTGATCTCCCCTAGAGAGAAGTGAGCTCTGTTTCTCCAGTTTTCCACAGACCATTCTCCTCAAACCATCCAGGGCCCTCATCTTGGGTTGTTAAGGGCCATTAATTAGGTAGTACTTCCTCTAGTTATGCTGTACTCTCTCCAAGATGGGGGGTATGTCCAACCTTTGAATCCTCCATATGTCTAGTTAAGAATATGTGTGCAGGGATGCCTGGGGGGCTCAATCAGTGAAGCATCTGCCTCTGGCTCTTGTCATGATCTCGGGGGCCTGGGATCGAGTCCGCATCAGGATCCCTACTCAATGGAGAGCCTGCTTCTCCCTCTGCCTGTTACTTCCCCCACTTGTGTCCCACCTTCTCTGACGAATAAATAAATAAAATTAAAAAAAAAAAGAATACATGTGCAAAGGGCATTATTATGGAAGGATATGTAACAAGAACCCAACATAAAAATCATGACCTAAGTCCCTTAAGTTCCTTGAAGTTACTGGGAGTTCTAAGAATGATCTCTGTTGGACTATTGTCTAGTTTAACTTAACATTTTTATATAGCATTTAAAAGAAGCAGTATACATTGAAACACCCACATCTACATACAACTCTCTTTCATCACACTGACATACTGAGCTAATGAGGATGAGCTGTGGGAAAATGGGTCCAAGAGGTAACAGATGATCCTCAATACCTGTAAGAATGAGACTAAAGTAAAGCAGACATCCCACTAAACTATGAATTACAACTGAAACAAAGTTTGGAAGCCATTTTGGACCACCTGAAAAGTAGCTGCCCAACATGAACCATAACCCAAAAGAGCAATTAACATTGGGCATGGAGAATTATTTGTTGGAAATAAAATAAAAAACCCAATGTTAGTATGTACAAAACTCAAGTGCATCTTGGATACTACAGGAAATTATAATTATTGCCCTTCCAACAAAATGAAAAACAACTAAAATGATTAGAAGAATAGAGATATTTCCATGCAAGTATAATTTTAAAATTAGGACTCTTCAGTCTGGAAAAATATAAATTTAAAGGAGATATTTTTAAAGTTTATAAAATCATAACCAAACTTCTTCCTCAAGTCATGGAAAATCAGGAGTGGAGAAAACTTTTGAAATGTTATTTTCTTGGTGAAAAAAAAATGCCAATAGTACTTCACAAATGTGTGTGGATCACATTGCTTTCGGTGTCCCAAACACATAAACAGGTCCAAGAATGGTCTAGCCACACTCACAAATGATAGATCCTTTGGCTATTTAAGGGATATTTGGAGCATTTGGTTGACCTCGTCCAACTGTCAACTAATGCTCCCCAAAGTTCCTCCCTTATTGCCAAAAGTAGGTCAAAATCGTGTTTGGAAAATCCTTGGTCTAACTCAATATAACCTTTCATATATTCTACTTGTAAATGGAAGCTCACCAAGTGTTTTGAGAGTTCGGTAGGATCTATACTACAAGAGAAAGTAAAGGACTATAAAGAAAGTTGTCTGTATTGAGGGCTCCAAACTCAGTTTAGCTTTAGGCCAGGAGTAAGATGAGACAACCACTTAATTTTTTATTGAAAAATCATACTTTAGATAACCTTTTAATTTTTTGAGGTGCTCTAACTCAGTCATTCAAATACCATGATCCAAACCTTTCATAGATCAGGTTGACAGTCTTTTTCTGAAAAACACCTTTGGCCTTATAACAGGCCAAGTTTCTGTCAAGCAGTTCAAACTCTATAGAAATGTGCTTGACAGATTCTCAAATTTTAGATAAGAGACTTGAAAGAGGAAGAAAACACAGTTGGAACCACGGGCCTGAACTGAATTCAAACCTTCCTCTCAGTGTGGAGTTATGTGATCTTGCTATGCTTTATTTTCATGTTGCTGTAAACTAATTTTCATGATTATAAAAGCCAAACATCCCTGGGAAACTGACAGGAAAGAAATATTACAGAGAAAACCCAGTATGTGTATCAAATATACGTAGTTATATTACTAAAGCACAGAACTATAAATCAATCTCTTAAATATTTTCCCTTTCAAAAAAAAAAAAAAATCACTCCGGTTACGTATCCTTGCCTCTTGTTGCCATCAATACTGAAGAATCAACCTTTCAGGTACTGGGTATAACTATTAGATTAGCCTAATCGAACTTTTATAAACAAGATGTGGATTTAACAGCTAGTCTGTGTTTGGTTTCATTTTAATCTATGATATTCTGTTACCTCTTTGCATTTGCTATTTTAGTCAATGCCTGAAAGAGGGAACAAGGAAGTATATTTTGTATTGATTTCTCGTGTAAAGTTATTTTCAAACAAATAAAATTCACTCTGTAATAAATTTAAACACCATCTCCCTTTATATATAAGCTTACATTAAAGTCCAAAGAGCTAAATGCTTACACTCAGTCACAAACAAAATAAAAGTATTAAATTCTTTGACAGTCAAAGAAATAATTCTCATTCAGTGATCCCTTTATTATTGCTATATTTAGTTTCCATTGGGGTTTGTGTGAATCAAATCAAATCAAATCCCACATGCACTTAGACAGAATAACAAATGAATGTTCTCCATTCCTGTTTAGGTTAAGAGTCCCAAGAATGACTATCATGTGAGTATAATGGCCATCTTTTAGCAGTACTGACATAAAAGGGCTGTTCAACTGTGTTGTTTAATTGTATATATTCCAATGCTAGGCAACACTCCAAACCTTATTGTAAACATATTTAAGGCCTGTAAGTTCAGGAAAATAATGGAGAGTTCAGGCTTTCTACAGTTACCTCCAAGTGACAGTTGACTTCTCCTTAGGATTTTATATATTGTTTACCATGATTAGTGTACATTGCTCTGTCACATAAAACAAGCTGACATTTGGAAACTCAGACTCATGCTATGCTCTAAGGGTGTCATTTTTTTCTCCACGAACACTGCCTTGGTACTGTGTTTTGTTTCTTGTAATCTATTACAAACTGATGTACAGTTATGTTAAGGTTACTAATACAACAGAATATCATAGAAATATATAATCAGTAGCTATATTGAGCAGGTATTAAGTATCCTGGTTATTATGTTACAGCAACAGAGAAATTTTAATTTGATGGAAATTATACTTTAAAAGTATTTCTAGGCAAAAATTCATGTTTTTGTATACTCTTGCAGGAGTCACTAGTTTCTAGTCACTAGTCCGGTGATTAAGGAGGAAAAAAAGGCAGAGAACCATAGGATAAAAGGTAGTACATTCCTACCCTTTCGTTTTATAAGAATGAGGCTCATTTACTGTTCAAAGGACATTGTTTATACATTCCAGACTTCCATCTTATAATTGCTCCAGGATTTGTAAAAAGGAAATCTCAGCAGGGCAGCAAAATTTATTCAAAGCAATAGCTGCACATAATTGGTATAAAATACCAGAACAGTCTGCTCTGAAAACTCTTTTCTCAGCAACACAGATTTCCACTCCCTCAACTCTCTTTCTATATTCAAATAAAGTTTGCCTTCTCTCCCACTGCTTGAACCTTTCCTTCCCCTACCCGGCTAACACATTTTTTAAAGAGGTCCTATGGAGAATTTTCAACACAAATTACATGGGAAATTTTGACGCCCATTTAGTTTTATTAGTGTTTACCTGGTTACCATGGCAACAGGTAAGAAGGATGAACTCTGCTGTGGAAGGAAAGTTGGTTTTACCTTTTCACAGAACGTTGTTAGGCATGTGTTTTGCCACACACAAAAATGAGTAAAAATTTCATTGTTGTCTTAGTGTCCTCTCAAGAAATCAATGAAATGAACAAAAGAAAGGATGCGAACTTAAGAAATAAAGGAAGGAGAGTCACAAAATGTGACAGACCCCATACATTACAATCACAAATCTTTTGCTAGCACACTGTGTCATTGTTCCAGAATGTTAGTTGGGCTTCTGACGAAATTCCTTCAGAAGTGATATGGAAAGAAGCAAAATAACTGCTTCTTCTTATTTAAAGTGCCATTTTCATTTTAAAAGTTATTTCAACAAGTTCTTTTTGCGTGTTAACAAACAAGCTTACAAGAGCTTTGCTAATTTAATACCACTCTAAAAATGCCATTAGATAGGATTTTAGACATTTCTTTACAGACATGAAGGAGGATTTGTGGATGATTTTCTCATTGTTCTTTTTGGAAAAGAAACAAATCTCCATGAAACTGGAAACATCACCTCCCAATATTAAGGATTAAAAAATGTCCTTGAGTGGCGATGGTTGCACAACAAGGTAAATGTACTTAATACCACAGAACCGTACACTGAAAAACAGTTAAAACAGGAAATGCTATGTTATGTGTATGTTACCACAGTAAACAAAACAAAAACATTCTTGAGCCGTTTTCAAAATCTGTCGTATTGAATTTAGAACCTGTTCCTGATAAAAGGCACAGTCTCACATACAATCCTTATGTCCTATTTAAGATGGGTCAAATGAAGTATAATGTGGAAAACGGTAGGCAAAAGGTAGACTTGAGTAGTATGAGAAATAATAAGAAAACAAATACCCGTGAACTTAATGCCCTGAGAAGCATTTTCAGCTGTATTACAGGTAATATATTACACTATGATGTGCTAATCTGCTTTTCCTTATGAAATAATTATGGCTTTAAGTGAGACTTTTTTTTTTTTTTTCAGATAAACCTTCAAGGGAACTCTCAGATCAAATTGAGGCATTTTATTATAAAGCTGAATAAACACACACATACACACACACAAACATACACATATATAATACATACACACATACACACATCCTATGATCTCAATAAAATACACACAAAAAAATGAATGAAGAACAGTCATATGTTCTTCCGGCTGTGTACATATTAATTTTCTATCTTTACTCTTTGAATATCTTCTTTGTAACCAATTCCCTTTGCATGGAAGCAACTAGTGTGGTGATTAAGGATCAAATATCCAGAATAACTACATCATGGAAATAAATGTATTATTTTTTTAGTTGAAGTAGACAGGTTAATGATAAGAAACCTGGACACAGTGGTCATTTCAAAATAGAACTCAGTCTAAATAAATATAACCTACATTTGTAAAGCATATAGTATGTAACAGGAAGGGTTCTTGTATTTTTTGTTTTGTTTTTACTATCTAAGGCCTTAGGACCTGCTCTACGTTAGTTGATTTCAATTTCTTTCCTTTACATTCTGGTGACCAGTATTTATAAGGTTCCTATATATGGAGGACAGTAATCTGAAAATCTGAAAAAGCTATACCCAACTTCTAATTTCAAAATGGATTTCATTCAAGAATTAAATTGGGTCCTGCATATCTACTTAACAATCCATTATAGTTACAGTATCCAATATGAGAGCCACTAGCCACATGTAGCTAAAAATGTTAAATTCAGTTCCTCTGATGTAGTAGCCCAATTTCAAATGCCTAGTAGCCCCCATGGGCCAGTGGCCACTGTATCACAGCATAGATACTGAACATTTCTACCATCTCTGGAAGTTGTACGGGACAGGGATGCCCCTTCAGGATTGCTCTAGAAAGCAAGCTTCCCAAATTTACTTGAAAGGAGGTAAATTATATATTATATATGTCACTTATAATGACACTTCAAACTATTTAATATCAACAGTTGTTTTACTGCTTTCAGCATCGGTCTGTTATGTAAAGCAAGGTACAACTGCATTAGCAGCTAGTTTCATAGAAAGCTATCCACTGTTGATAGCAGCAGGCCTGGCAAAATGCTTTCCACATAGTAGGCACTCCACTAAGTAATCCTTATCTTATTCGAGTAATAATACAGATTTTTAAGAAGGCAAGAAGTAGCACTGTTAATTAAAAGAAACAAAACTGGGGCGCCTGGGTGGCTCAGTCGGTTAAGCAAGGTCCTGATAAGCTTAGGTCCTGATCTCAAGGTCGTGAGACCAAGCGCTTAGGGCTCCACGTTCAGCGGGGAGTCTGCTTAAGAGATTCCCTACCCCACTCAACACACACCCACTCTCTCTAAAAATAAACAAATAAGTCTTAAAAAAAGGAAAAGAAAAGAAACAAAACCATCCATCAAGAAAAGTAGTAAGCAGCCATTCATCTATCCAACAAATAGTTAAGGAACCCCAAACCTCCCTCTGTCTTTCTGCACTCTTCTACACCCTGGGAGGCTGACCTATAATGACCTATGCATTGAAGAAATGCTCCTTCCTCCAAGTTCCAAAAGAAGGCACAGTCAGGAGATCCCTCTGTGGGAAGAGAGTGAGGGATATCTGCCTAACATGGATTGGCCTTTGTCCTTGGCTGAAGGTCACTGCTCCTCTCTGGCAGTCCTCTTCGCAGGGCCACCCTTCTAAGTTCCAATAATGGCTCCCAATCTAGCCCCTCCAACCCTGCTTAGCAAAGGTAGGTGCCCATCTTTTGCTGGCCTCAGAATATCTCATTATCCCTTTCTGGTTTCCCTAATTTCTGCCAACACATTTGTAAATACTCTAGTTTATTAAATATCCTTTAAATTCCAAATTTAAGTATATGTTAAGTACAAACAGTATATTTCTGGCCAGAACCTTGATAAATATAATCATACATACTTCCACACAGTTCTAGGCCCTTAGAGATCTCCAACAAATCCTAAGAAAATATATTTCTTAGAAATGTAACACTTATAAAAAATTTAAATGCTTTTCAATAATAAAGCCCCAACCATATGTTACTTAAGAAATTACACTGATCAAGTAGAGACTGTATTTTAACGGGCCTCCCATTTTTGTACACATGATATTCACTATATTTAACTTAAGGCAGTCATTGAATATTTTGTTCTCTACTTCATTAAGTGCTTATGTGACAATGACAGACTAGCTTGATAGTAGGGATGGGGGTCTAGGCATGAACAAGGAATTCAACAGTAAAGCTAGAGATTGAGAAAATTATTTAGGTAATTTAGACTAACAGCCCATTTTTAGCCTAATCATGTGTGTATTTTAAGCAGAAGCATTTCATCCCTAAAGAATTCTGCCTGTTGTTCATATTTCTCTTTATCACGTTAGTAAACAAAAGATATGGACTCCATTTAATCAACATCTATTAAGTACCTACCATACGCAAAGCATTTAGTAGGCAAAAAAAGGAACAAGATGTATTTCTTGTCTTAGAATCTTACACTCTTAAAAAGGAGACCACAGCTATATAAATTACTGTTAACAAAGTGTTATTTTAAACTATTACTATATAGAGAGAGTAATAGTAATATATAAATAGTAATATATATAAAACACTTATATATATATATAATTTTATGCCATACTTTTTCTTTCCTGATATCTTCTGACTTTTTCAATCTTTTCTTGAACATGTAAACTATATTATAATGTAAATTTATTATACAGTATAGTCTAAATGAAATTCCACTTGATAGGAGGTAAAATATAACAAGAAAAGGAAAAATCGAGTTAGTAAACTTTCACGTCTCATTTTCAACATCCTAAAAATGGGATTTTATAAACTGTCTATGAGTGAATACAATAAGACTGAGTACATAACCAATAGAGAATTTGATATGTCTGCCTCAATTTGCCTGTATATTCTTAACAATGTGAGTAAAAAAATTGCTCGAAAGCTTCCTCATATATTGAGGAAGTTAGATGAAAGCTACTCAAACCAGAAACTTTTAGTCTAGGAAGTAAACTTGGACCAGACGGGAAACTCCCTGTATACTGAGAGATAATAATTACTCAGATGCTTATTGGAACCCTAAATTTCTCCTTGGACTTTATGCCATGATCATCGAACATGTATGTTTTAACTTAAGCAGATAATGCACAGGACTTCTAAAGGGTCAGGCATGACCATCCATCTTCCATAGCTGAATACTAAGTAAGTAAATACAGGCTACTTCTGCATTTAGGTAGAGATTCAGAGCAATTCATGCACAAACATGTAACAGTAAAATGTGCTGGATCCACATGTTTTAAAAAGATGATCTGCGGGATCCTCCTGAGAGAACTTTTAAGCTCAAGCAGTCAATTAATTGCTCGGTAAAAAACAAACAAAAACAAAACACCTGAAACATCTAAAAAGGCATGTCTCTCCCCAACCTTTAAACATAGCACCCTGGAAACCTCCCTGTGACACGCATCAATGACCAATGGTCCCCAAACAACTCCATCTTCTTACAGATAATACAGAGGCCCTAACAGTATTTTCCATCGCTCACAGCCCTTTCTGCAATTTCCCTTTGTGCAACCCGTGCCTTTCAGAGTTTACAGTTATGGTTAACACTTCCAGGAAGAAGAACAAAAAAGGCTTGAACCAATCAGTACAGAGGATTCTTGAGACAGTGAGGAAAAAACAAAAGTAGCCACGGTTGTACTTTGCTTCTTCTCAACCACACATTCCCAAGAATGCTGGGTGTAAGTCAAATATAACAAAACATCCTCATCCTCTCCAAATGACTGAAATTATTTCACAAACTATTTTTCTTAATATCTAGTTAATCTTTAATAGGCCACGGTTCCTGACGGCTTTAACTTTAAATTATACTTTCCATCAAAGATGTAATGATCTACAATAACCTTTGAAATATGTAAATGAACTAAGGATACATTTTTACCAGCAAATCTTTTAGTAAAGTGTGGAAAAATCACTCTCTCTTATTTGTTTAATATATCCTAATTTCTCCTGTATTTGATTTCCCTAATGGATGGCATAAAGCCAGGCATGATATTTTCAGCTAGTGTACTTACTTAATGAGTATAAGATAAAACAGCATGAGGGAAAAGCTATGTCCAAGTGGTATAATGGGCTTGTTGATGCCGCCTACCGTGCATTTTGTTTTTCCAAGGTTCCCCTCATAATTGACTAAAACAGAGTTCCTGAAGCCTGATCGTATGATGAGTGCTGAAGTCCTCCAACTATGTTCAAATATCTCATGAAAAAACAAGAGATGCTAGAGACTAGTGTGGTGTGCTTGGCATTAGGAAGAAGGTGGTTCCCATCAGAGTGGTTGGCGTCAACAAATAAAGGAGGTGTTTAATCAGAATCACTCCGGGTTTTTTCCTGTGGTGACCAAACACATTACAGCAGGATGGGAAAAGGTTAGGAAGAGTGAAGTAGTTTGGACTCTATCCTGCTCGTGTGGGAAAGCTCCAGGCGCGTCGCAAAAGTGAGAGGGTTTTGGCTCCAGACCCAGGGCTGCAAAAACAAAGACCCTGAGGAATGTGGTAAAGGAGGAATCCAAAAGCAGAACAAGGTCATGAACGGGCCAAAAGCCGTAGAGGATGAGCAGAGTGGGCTATGGGCTTCCCAGTTCAACCTGCAAGGTTAGAAGCAAGAGAACAAAGCAGATTCCGCTCTGGAGACTGGCGAACCAGGAGAAGCAACCAGGCCAGTAGAAGGGAAGTGCAGAAATCTCCCTGGCCCTGTCTGTGGGGGTGACCTCAGACACAGCAATCACTACTGTCTTCTGATCAGATACCGGCTGGTGATACAGCCCATTCACACCCCTACACCTCTGTGATAATCCTGGAACGACTGCCAGAACTGTGTGTGGCCCCTCTTCTCTTCCTTGTCTCCAGGCCACTGCACTGACCAGTCATGTGAGATCAGGCCTGGGCCCCCGCCCCACCCCCCACCACCACTGTGTCCCTCAGAGCCAGCCCAGCTCCTGTCTCTCCACTTTGGGTAGCTTTCCTCACCAGCACAATGAGGGGCTTCAACCCGATTATCTTAAAACTTCCTCCCAGGTCTAACATTCTCTGATTCCTGGATGTTACCAATTCCCAGAACCATAAAATTTAGAGATGAAAAGAACTTCGGAAGTTGTCTATTCTACCTCCTGAGCTAACCTAGCCAGAGCTCAGAAGCTCTGAAAGTTGTCTGCAGTTGTTTCTGGCTGGCCGGATACAGCAATAATCAGAGCTTAAACACCTTAACTATAAAGCATGAAAAAAATAGGTGTAAGATCTTTTAAACATCTAAGAAAAAGTTTGAAGGAGCCAACGCCCGTGGAGCGGCTTGTTCTATTGCTTGGAAGGTCATACCAAGCAGCACTTCCCAATCTCTGTTTGCACAACCTTCAGACCATCGTGAAAAATCACAAGAGTGTCAGAAAATTCTCCAAACAAAACTAATTTTCAATTTCTCATTAGGCTTCTACATTTCTAGGCCAGGATGGGATGACACGTCAAATAAAGTCTCAGAAAGGAGAATAAAAGTATTAAGGGGAAATACAGTGATACTTTGAAATGCATTCAAGAAAAATCAAAAAGAATGTCATCTGTTCTTTAACAGTGTGGTTTAGTTAGTCAGCTGCTTTTCAAAACTACTTTTGTTCTCTGATAATAAATATTCTGTCTCCCTCTTCAAAAACACTATTTTCTTAACAGGGTCTATGCCAACTATCATACTACAGAGCTTGCAGAAATCACTGGTTGTATTTAAGAAACAAGCATTTAAAACAGTAACATTTTCCATTGTGTCTTATTATTAATTACTTGAAAGTCCTAAGTTTGCGAAACAAAACAAAATGAAACAAATAAAATAAAAGTCATAAGTTCATCAAAAAATAAGGAGAGCTATATTTACAGTTTGGAAGACATCAAATTCTCCCAAAATTAACATATAGATTACATTAAGCCCATTCCAATAAAAATCCTGTTATTTCTTTTTCATGGAAATTGACAAGCTGATTCTCAAATTTATTAAGACCTAGAATAGTTAAGACCACTTTGAAGAACAGACACCTAACATACTGCAATAGTAATTATGACCCTATAGTACTGACACATGATCCACGTAGAATCACACAGAAAGTCTGGAAAAAGAAACATGTAAATGTGGTCACTTGAGTTAAAATAAAGGCCACACTGAAATCCAAAGGGGAAAATGAAAATGTCTTCTTAATAAATGGTGCTGGATCAACTAGCTTACTAGATATTCATGGCAGAAACAGACTAAAAATGAACTTGAAAATGTCTTCTTAATAAATGGTGCTGGATCAACTAGATTACTAGATATTCATGGGGGAAACGGACTAAAAATGGACTTGAAACCCTGTCCACACCAAACACAAAAAGACCGATGTAAGGCTACTGGTTACTGTTGGGGAGTACAAACTGGGACGGTACATGAGGGTGCTTTCCCAGTGCTGGAATGTTACACAGAGACCTGGGGGGCCATCCCATGAGTGCATTAATCTCTGTATTTAAAATCTGAGTCCTATATGCATGTTCTACCTCAATAAAAATTTAAATAAATACACTAGTAAAAGAAATTATCCCATTGTGCTCCATGATGGCCCAAATCATGTCTTATTTACATGTTTGCACCTTCCAGGGCACCCTCCACAAGGCCTGCTCAGTGTTTGTTGGATTTAATTAAATTTGCCAGGTAGCTCCAACTCTGTAATCTTAAAGAGATGATTTTGCTACAATATGTCTGAGTTGTGATAGCAGAACTATAGCTGTGTGCTTTCCGCAGGGCAGACTCCTTTTAAATTCCCAATGTATTCATATTTAAAATATCTGGCTCCCTCCCCCTCCCCTAAAGAGGGAGATAGGAACATTTGCATATTGAAAATCAGCCCCATTTTCAGGGTTTAACAAGATTCAAATCAAAAAGGCAAAGGAAGAAAAACAAAGAAAGGTGCTGCCATGTGGCACCCTAGCAAGCAGATGTTCATTCGGGCCCAGACACACAGATTACTATCACAATGTACTTATCTGAACATGCTATCGTCAGACCACACAGCCAAATCAAATTTTGAAGGCTCAAAGGATGTGCACTGGGAGAACATCCTGTACTCTGCAACATGAACTTGAATTCTGTGACAGAGACAGAAGGGTACAGAAGAACACTGCAGATCACCCACTGTCATTTTAAATCCTATTTATACAGTAAGAGAGAATCTGTTCTTTAAGAAAGCAATCAAAATCAACATATAAGATTTCTGCTATTAAAATGAAAACCTGAGGAACGATGACCAAAAAAGAAACATACCCCCCCCAACCCGTCTCCAGCAAATTAGATAACACACAATACTCTTGTGATTATTTTTAGATAAAGAACCATTTCGTGAAATAGTCATGAAACAGAAGAGGCTAGTTATATGTGATTTTAAATATTAGTTTGGGTGAAGAAAAATGTAAACAGCTTACCATTTCACTACATCATATTTAAATCCTAATCTCTTTAGGAGTACGCATTTGTCATGAAAATACTTTCTATTATGCTAATTATGTTCTCTTTTGTTCAAAGTATTACATCATGTCTGCACTTCTCTAACTACATTTATACCTTGCCAAATAAAATTTTATTTTAAATTTTCGTATAAAATTGGATGAGGATTCAGAAAGAAAATCTGATTCAAAGAGGCAATTGTAGTTAGCAAATTCTTAATTATAATCTATAGCATTAAGAGGTAGTAAAGTTTTGTTTTGTTTTTAGTCAAATTAAGTCAGACACACTTGGTCCCTGATTTGGGCTGACTGCAGGGGGAATAGCTTGTAGGCGACAGTCACCCCGGCAGATGGACCACTAGCACAGCACACACACCTGTAGATGGTCAGCAGTCAGTCCAGAGCGACATGGCTCTTGCGGTGCAGGAAGAAAAATCGGGGGCAGGAGTGGGGGGGGGGGAGGGAAAAGGAGAAGAGAGTGGGAACACACTCCGAGGTTGCCCAAATCCATGCACTTTATCCTCACCCATTTCCATTTTGCACACCCTTGGGTCTTGTCTAGCTCTTCACTCAAGAGTCAAGCCACAATCCAGAAACAAAATACAGGGAGGGGTCCATGGTCTGCCTCCTTCTCTTAAGCACCGACTGATTCTGTTTTGACTTCCTCTCAGGGTAGAATTCTTAACATCTTAACATGTGCTCCACAGGCTGCCCTGGTAAAAGTTTGAGGTGAAGGGGAATGTGCCGCCATCAGATTCCTAAAGTCTGGAGTTCCCCTATGAGTTATGAGCCACTGTTGGACCAGGACTAGATGAAAATAAGAGAAGCGCTGGAACTGGACAGTTTGTTCTCTGTAGTTCTGTTTCATTGTTATTTCCAGCCTTAGAAGCTATTTGCTTGATTTGATGTTCAACGAGAGCAAGGAAAGCTGGGAGACTCTAATAACCGAGCCAGTGGTGAGCAAGGGATGAAAAGCACTACTAGAAAGCTTTGGACAGCATTTTTTAAAGTGAAATTATTGGCTGGGGCTGAGGGGCCATTACAGGAAAACAAATGAGCAGAAAGCTAGTCTCCTAGGGAGTGAGGAATGAGGAGGGCTCCCAGGGCCTCACTGTAGGGGGCAGATCCAGAGTCCACCCCTCACAGGACATCACCAGCCACACCTCCCAACTCTTCTGGAAACCCAGGCCCCAGTCCTAGAAGCTTATAGAGCCCTACTGAAGGACTGCCTCTCAGGTGAGTTAGGAAAACCTACCCATTTCCCTGAAGGGGGCAAAGATGGGCTCCTGGAACCTGGAATTCCAACTCTGATACTCACGCTCTCCCCTCACCCAAACATTGCCCAGCACAGTGCTCTGTGCTATGATGTGATTAGCATGGAACAACTATCTATGAATTCTAAAATGGGCTACTTTTACAGGCTCTTAAAGTTTGGCTGGGAACCCTATCATTAAGAGTAACAATTTATGGGGGCGCCTGGGTGGCTCAGTCGTTAAAGCCTCTGCCTTCCGCTCAGGTCAGGGTCCCAGGGTCCTGGGATCCAGCCCAGCATCAGGCTGCCTGCTCAGCAGGGAGCCTGCTTCTCCCTCCCCCCTCCCCCTGCTTGTGTTCCCTCTCAAGGTCTCTCTCTGTCAAATAAATAAGTAAATAAATAAAAATCTTTAAGAATAACAATTTATGTATGAAATATATTAGATGAGTTTCAAGTTCTAGAAAACTGATGAGTGAACTTTTGAGAACAAACTTGAAAACAATTCACTTGTAAGTTAAGTTATTCCCAACCACTGAACAAATCACATAGACCTCTAGAAAAATATCATCTGCCAGCTATAAATTTTTGCTATAGAATATTTTCTGGTAGGGGCGCCTGGGTGGCTCAGTGGGTTAAAGCCTCTGCCTTCGGCTCCGGTCATGATCCCAGGGTCCTGGGATAGAGCCCCACATGGGGCTCCCTGCTCAGTGGGGAGCTTGCTTCTCCCTCTCCCTGCCGCTCTGCCTACTTGTGCTCCCTCTCTATCTCTTTTCAAATAAATGAATAAAATCTTTAAAGAAAAAAAAAAAGAAAATTTTCTGGTAGACACTCTTTTAGGGTTGTTTAAATGAAAGTGTGCAAATAATCAGGTGGAATGAAACCTAAAAAGAGGCTGAGATTAGGAACTTTTTTTTTCTTAAGGCTTCCATCTTTAAAACCATGAAATTCATCAAAGTTGCACTTTGTAGGAGGCAAAGAAGGTTTTGGGAACAAATCAGTTAGTGACCTGAAAATAAAAACGAGCATTTTTTTTTTTAAACTAATGTCTATATTGGTCAAAAGCACGTTTAGTGACAAATCTAAAAGCTAGTGAGAAGACAAAGGTAAAGTTAATGATATCACAAATTTCTAATATAATTTACTTTTGCCTACAACCAAATATTTTATCTGACTCTTTATTTTATAAGCTGTTATTGTTGGGGCACCTGGGTAGCTCAGTTGGTTAAGTGACTGACTCTTGATTTCAGCTCAAGATCCTGAGATCAAGCCCCACATCAGGATCGCTCAGCCAGGAGTAGGCTTCTCTTCCTCTCCCTTTGCCACTCCCCACCCTCCAGCATGGGCATGTGCGAATGCTGGCTCTCCTGTGTTCTCTGTCTTGCTCTCTTAAATAAATAAACATATCTTAAAAGAAAAAAAAAAGTATAAGCTGCTATTGTTACTCTATAGGCAGGGAAGGGCTGAGAAGTTCTGCAGTACAAATACACTACCAATTGCAACTCTCAAAATCACTGTGTTTTAAAAGTGTTAAATAGGGGAAATAGTAGAGTATTATTTGAGGAACTCAAGTATAATCAAAATGCAAGTTTAAAATCCGAAATCCATTTTTGGAAACTTTTATCTCCCCCACCCACAAAGAAACTTAAGAGCAGTATTTCATGACGTATCCATCCAATTCTGCCCATTTTAATTAGTAAATTTTTCAACTGATTAAAAAAAAACAAAAGCAAAACTAGTTATCATCTAAAATGGGGCCACACACTTGCAGAGCTGGGAAAATAATGCAGTTTTCCTACAAGATCAGTAAAAATTACTTGTGATATCTATGAAATGATTGAGTTTTGTTGCACAAAACCTTTCCTTGAAATCACTCCTCATCTGGGATGAAGCCCGGGTGCACCTGCTGTTCAATGGGCAGCCAAAAGGGTGGGTTCCCTGTCCCCCCATGAGGCAAACAGAGGACAATGTGATTCTTGAAGGACTCCGTTTCATTTGCAGAGACGAAGAAAGCTTTTTTTCTGAAATAGAACTAGAGAATGACCAAATAAAAAGAATAAATAGTTATATCTATGAAAGATGATGAATAATAAAAAATCTGCTATCATCTGAAGAAATTACAGGTCGCACTGGACGCATGATCAACATGTAGATGGCAAGCACATGATGATGTAATTAGCAGCATAACAAAACTGTAGACGTCTTCTCCCGTTGCCCTGAGCAAGCCTAATAAATTAGGAGAAATAAACATCATTTCAAATGGTTTAAAACAGTAAGAGTAACAATTCTGTATAACCATTATGTCATCATTTAAGCATTATATTCTCAGCCTGTCACAACCTGAATAGGTTGGCTTAGTAGCACATTTTTAAGCATAAAACTTGAAAAATAATAATGTAAAACAAGGTAATTGAATATGAAACTCTGACGTGAAGGAATTAAGGTTAAGTACCAAAACAAAAAAAGTGTTATTCTGTAAAAGTCTAAGTACTCATAAGAGGATTAAAAGAGGCAAAAAATACAAAACAATGCTGATTATAAATTCAAGAAAATTTCACTAATTAATCTAAAGCCCCAATTTCTTTCTAAAATTCCCAGGTTTATTGTGGCCTTTATTTGCCCTTTACTTTTTCTCACAAAACACATGGCAGAGCCGATTTTCATGATTTCTTTGTCACTCAGACCCTTGGTATGCTATCTTCCTGGGCGTATGATTTTGTAAATATTTTTCTTCACTTATGTCTTGTATTGTGTCTGTTTTGTCCTTCCTGGTAGCTGGTGAGATGCTGGAGAGCAAGGACCAGATACACACTCCCTAACCTTTTCCAATTTCAAGTGCAAAGAACGGTGCTCTGGGATCACTCAGGAAATACAACCAATTGGTTAGTATTTCAGTCCTTCCTGAACTTTCATGAACCTCAGCAATTTTTCAACAAGCTTAAAACTTAACCTAATTCTAGAATACAGAATACAGATGTTACAGCCAACGTTGGAAATAATCCACCAGACATCGTGTTTACAGTACCAGAGTTAAAAACAAGTTAACTGTTCATGTTAGCATCTGATCTCACTTTAAGGATTTTTAGGTTTTCATATTTGTCATCTAGAAAACTGTTCTCCATCCTCTAAAATGACAAATGCATCCATTTAAGAATTAGCTAAAAGCAATGTATGGAGAAGGACAGTGTTCAGTTCTGCGTGTTTTCTTTCCCAGGAGGTCTAGGTGTTGATTTTTTCCTCTCCCCTTTTTGTCTCTCTCTCTTTCACCATCTTTGACACACTTCTTTCCCAGTGCTATTTGAAAAATTAAAATATTCATATAATTAAGTTAAGGGTACAAAAATACATTAAGAGAAAGTAAGGAATTCAGCTAAGGGAGATAAATATTCAGTTTATTTTCGGCCTAGCCATCACCATCCCTTTTACATTTTCCCTTCATATTAAGAAATGTTTAGGGGCGCCTGGGTAGCTCAGTCGGTTAAGCCCCTGACTTTTGGTTTCAGCTCAGGTCACGATCTCAGGATCCTCGGATCGAGCCCCACATCAGGCTCCAGACTCCAGCTCTGCACTCTGCACTCAGCAGGGAGTCTCCTTCTCTGACTCTCCCTCACCCTCTGCCTGCCCCCCACCCCCGCTCGTGTGCTCGTTCCTGTGCTCTCTCTCTCTCTCAAATAAATATTTTTTTTAAAAAAGAAAGAAATGTTTAGTTTCTATTACCAAATTTGTTTGTGTGTGCTCAAATTTGCATGTATGTTTCACACACCTGATTCTAAGGAGACCTTTTGCTGTGTATCATCATCTGGCCAAGCTCCCACTGTTAAAAGTCGGTAGCAGGACAGTTTCCATCAGGTCTTACTATTTATCTCTTAAAATAACAGAACAGAGAAACCACAACATTTAAAATAATTCTACATAAAATCTCCAAGTCCAATGTTCAATTTTGAATATATGGTTTGATTTTACACCAAATATATGGCACTGCATTTAAATCACTCACGTAACATTACTACATTTTCTTGACTAAAGCTATGGTACATTGAATACAGTACTTCCACTTAAGAGCAACTTGATATGGTTCTGCTTATTCCTCTAATGCCAACAAATGTCATCTTTAGGGTTATGCAACAGCCAGTAATGGAGAGATAACTAATTTTGAACACCTCAGTGCTAGTTTAATTTTTTTTTAAGATTTTATGTATTTATTTGACAGAGACACAGCGAGAGAGGGAACACAAGCAGGGGGAGTGGGAGAAACGGGCTTTCCACTGAGCAGGGAGCCCGAGGGCTCGATCCCAGACCCCAGGATCAGGACCTGAGCCAAAGGCAGATGTTCAACCGACTGAGCCACACAGGTGCCCCTCAGTGCTAGTTTATATTTTAGTTGTTATCCATCAAATGAATAAATATTTTCATCGAAATACACTTTTTTTAAAAAGCCATTTTCTTGAAAACTGAGCAGGAAAAAGTTTGAATTGTGTTGGTGGGGGCCACTGACAGGAAGCAAGGACCAGGCTGAGTCACCGGTTCATCACATGTAACGGTTCCCCCCTCAGTGTAATACTATGAGATTTTTTTTCTGGCACCATATGCTTTAATGAAGAGTATACAAAAATGTACTTTTTGTAAATTAAGCACTGACGTATTAATATGTGATTCCTCTTAGGGATCTTGTTCAATTCATAAAACAGCTTGAAGTTGTCACAATAGGGGCAAAATAAATCAAAACACAAATCAAATTACAGTAAGATTTCCATAGAAAATTAAACTGGATCATTACATTTATCAATTTTGGTCTACAATTTTTCCCCTGGTCTAAAAAGATTTTACATGTATTTATTCTGAATAATAGTAGTCACTAACAAGCATTTATTTAGCACCTACTGTTCTGTGGATCAGATAAGAAACCAGGGAAGTGTTGATATCCCTTGCAGAGAGATACACAGTGGGATAGGAGACCATGCTTGGGGAGAATAAATGTTAGTGAACTGAGCATCCAATAAAAAACAAACTAGACAAAAAATTCCTCATCCTCAAAAAGAATGAACAATATTTAAGTGTCCATATGATTTTACTAAGCACCTATTCTTACATTCTATATGTCCCTCAGGTGATTTTTATTGGTTAAATAGACATGGGGAAAATATTTTGTTTTCTGAAAACCCTCTTTTTAATAAAAAGAAAAGGAAGAAAGACCACTTTGTCTTTAACTAGGACCCATAACTTAAAATTTCAGTACTCATTAAATAAGCTGGGGTAATTTTAAAGTTCCAATAAACCATTAAGCAAAATACAAAGTCTGAGCAATATATCAGTAAAGTTTATTTTTTTTCTTGAAACTGTATTACATGGAAATTGCCTATATTTGAACTTAAATTTAAAACCAAGATTGCCCACCACATAGGTATATCTAGTTATACTAATACTAAATGGTTGAAAATTCCCCTACTTCTCTTCACTTATCTTTTCCTACTTCTTTCTAGTAGCTCAAGATTTAGCTTCCAACATATAAAAATATAATAGATGCTATGGGAAATCCAAAAGAAAGAGCTATTTGAAGGGAAGAATGCTACAATATTGCATTAAAATGCATCTTCATTTTAACCATCCAATGACCTTGAGTCTTCCAATACCACTTCTAGATAGCCACACTAATCCACTCACTGAAGGAACTAAGGTGTATTCAAGGTGTAAAATATTGCATGGCTGTTTTGATACATTTAAGCAAACTTTATTCACTGTGTAAATGTGGTCACTCTACCCTAAGTCTTAAAGTCATGTCTCTATAACCCAACCACCTTAATATACTCAGTAGCTCTATGTACCAAATCATAACCCCTAATTCCTACAGAAACTGATGGACACAATATTCCTATGGTCACTAAAGTACAAGTTAAGGAATTCCACAAAATGGAACACAAAATTCAATTCAGAAAAACTACTTTGTTCTAGTAGCCTTCATCAATACAATCCCAAATTATACCACTCATTATTTTTCACATTTTGAAACTTAGGTTCAAATTCGTTCTTTAGTATACACTTATACAAAAACAGCTTTAAAAGAAACTTTTGTTTTAGAACATTTCATAAATACTACTTATGCATAAAAATTTTTACAGCAAGCTTTGAATATGGTATACTTTATAGAAATATCTTTTGATAACTACAAAGAAAGATCACAAATGTGTCAAATTGCATCAGTTAGTACAAAATATTAGCTAAACACTTAAAGAACATTTTGTACTTCCTTTCTTCAAAAGAAATAGAATAAGTATTTCAATTCCCATCTGTATTTGCATATATGCATTGGCAGTAATGTATGTTGTAGTATCTTTGAAATAAACAGACCATGAGGGGTGCCGTTATACTAAGTGAAACTGATACAGCCAATGTTTGAAAATATGCACACATAGCTCTTTAGGTTAAAATACGTTAAATTATCAGATTTTTTTTTTCTGTGTCGCTGAAAAGTGGATACCAAATTTAATTTTTCATAATATAGCATAGGTCATTTATAATCAGAAAACCCTTTAGAATACTATGTGCTTATATTTACGAAGCTACATCAAACCCCCTCTTAGAATGAACGTGTCAGGTGATAAAGGGAGCCTGCTGTGATAAGACCACCCTGACAGAGGAACACAAAAACACCCAACAAGCATGTAAAATCGGGTTACTTGCAGTCTGTGTCACTCTACACTAAGATACTATGACAATTTCACAATCTCCTTTACCTCCCCTCATGTCCTGCCCTTCCACAGCATCCTCAGATTTACTTTATGTTTAACACAGCTGTACTATTTTTCTAATGCTTTTCTCTTTCTGTCGAAGTACAAAACATACTGATACAGTCACACACTGTACCGGGACTCCATAGATTTTTGTTGTTGTTGTTAATAAGTGTAGAAGCAACTAACATGTTTTTAATGGGGGAAAAGTACTAAATAAAATGTCCAAAACAGACTCCGATTGGATGATTAATTCAAGAAGAATTACTTGACAGAAGTTAGTTTTGTAAACTATGGTAGCAAAACTCATTTCAAGTGCCATTTTAATTGGTATGTACTCCTTCTGATGAAAAGAAATCCAATCCAGGCATTCTTTCTTGATTCAAAACCATCATATCCATCTCTCGATTACAGGTTTCAGTCAGGTATCACTTTATAAACAATGACACCATTCCTCAGTTTTTGATATAGCTTCCAAACAGAAGTTTCAAAACAACTCTGACTAGCAAACACATCACTGTACTTTAAACAGACTGATGTTTTCTATCCCATGTATCAGGAAGGTTAAAAGACACAGCACGGAGGCAAGGATCATCACCGTAGACACCAGTTTCTAAGTGAGACCATTAACTCTTGAGGTAGATTAGGCAACACTTGTTTCTAAAAACTAACTACAAATCAAACGAATTCTCTCTTTTTCAAAAAATGACTCACACTACCCTGTTAGCAACAAATATGTCAGGGAGATAAAACAAAGCTAGGTGTTTCAAACTCTGCTTACCTAAAATCTGCATCTAGTCACTTTACATTTTAGGAGATGCCCCTTTCTGAGATAATGAAGATTCTTTGCAATAGGGAATTTAGGTTTAATTGTCGAACCTGAATACCATGTTATATAGGTCAAGTCAGTGTGTGTGTCTTTCTCCTGAAACAAAGAGATTCAAGAGTAATAGGATTTCAGATTTCATAGTAGAAACAGCAAGATATGTTTTGAGAATGTCATTTACTGTAACACAAATCAATATTAAATGCTTTATGCAGGAAGCACACTTTCAGAAAATGGGCCCTAAAGCTTTCTGGGCTCCGACCCTAATTACTGGAGCAGGCTCTCGCCGTTTGTCTCTCTCTTCAATTATTTACAGGGCAAAAAGAGCCAAATGGCATTGCATTAGCTATATTAAATGCCATGTACTTGGTTTCTAACTTACTAATGGTACATAAAAATTACTAAGGTGAATGTGCCTATAGAAACATGGCCCTTTTTCTTCTTCACCTGAGTGTACGTATTTATTATTCATACAGTTAAGTGTCGAATAGGCTGTCCTTTAGGCACCCAATGCTGCATAATTTAAACAAGTGCATTAAATATATATGATATCTAAAAGGTAATGCATTGATTATACCTCAAAATTTCTTTGAACAACATGTATTTACAATGTAGCTCACAAAAAAATGAGCACCTACCTTGGGTCCCTGAAAACAGTATGTGGGGACCACACAGAAGTGAATACTGGGTATCCTCACTTCTACCATCGTGCTGCTTTCTGGCCACCCAAAGTAAGAAGAGAACTGGGGAGAGTGAAAAGGAGGCCCTTGATTGCTAGAAAATTTCTGGTCTGGGTGCTGACAAGTGTTCTTTTTTACGTGAGCAAATACAGAGCTATGCTGTAAGTACATCACACGGACCACACACACTGTAAGAAAGGAAAGCTTATCAAGATTGAATCAGAGATCCTTTGCACCAGGCCAGCAATGTCCTCTGCCAGCAAGGAGGACATGATGACAGCCTACCAAAGAAAAGTTCAGGCGCTGCATCCGTACTTGATTCTTTTGTGATCTAGAAGGGCACCCAGAGTAGAGATAGAAGACGCTAATCACTGAAGAAAGCTGGTACATCCAACTCCAACCCTCCCAGATTATGAACGAAGCTTCCAAAGCAGTGAGACCCTCAGTCTTCATGGGCCCAATACATTTTATATACATATACATAAACACATATGTGTGTGTGTGTGTGTTTAATGCATTCGGAATGCCTCAGATCTTTCTGTGAAAATAAGGTAGGCCCACTAACAAGGTACCCAGGGTCCCTAGAAAGTCAGTTGCAGTTTGTAAGGCTACATGTCACCGGCTGTGTTACCTAAGAGTATGCCAAGGCCACTTTTGAGAAGCACCACTGGAAATGGATATGTGGTCAAAATATAGGGTAGTATTCTTCTAAAGTCACTTCTTTCTCTGCACTGAAATCTGCTCATTGTCCCTCCTTTGCAAAAGCTACCGGGAAGATTAAAAAGGACATCAATGAAGGGTGAGTGAACTTTGGCCACTTTTCCACCCAAAACACCGGCGTAAAAGTAGAAATCAGTAACCAGGTGAAGTGCCACACCGCACAAAGATCAAGGCGACGGGCGGGCGCGCAAGGCCGGAGGCGGGGAAGAAAATGTTCCGTCCTCCCCCCCCCCGCCCCCCGTCCAACGCCCCACGCCCCAGTCATCGCGCGCGCGGGAGGTAGAGGGGCGTCCCTGGGGGGCGGGAGGCCGCGCACCACTCCAAGGGAAGGCAAGAGTTAGGGCTCGCGGGGCGAGGCCCAGGAGAAGCGGTCGAAAAGCCGCACCGCCCGCGGGTCCTGCCGCGGGGCCCCAAGCGTCCGCGGCCGAACCGCCAACGCTCGGCAAGGGGCGCCGCTCGGCCCCGCGACCCTCCCCGCCTCCCCGGCCAGGAAGGGGCCGGCGGCTCTTTCCTGTCTAGTCTCTCCCCCCCACGGCTTTCTGTAACCCGATCCCCGCACTCCGCTCCCCGGGCAGCCGCCGCCCCGCGCGCCGCCCCGCGCCACCCAGGCCAGCGCTATAGTTAGCAACCCTCCATCAACTCCGCCGGGGGTGGCGGGGGCTCGCCGCGCGCGCCCCTGCCCGGGCCAGACCCGCGCACGCCCCCGGAGCCCCCCGCCCCCCGACTCCCCTTTACCTTCGCTTGAAGATACTGGGGGTAGTAGTAGGTGGCGTACTGAGGGTACATCTGCTGTTTCCACACTTTGCCCATGAAGCTGGAAGGGAGCCTGCCGTGAGCCTGCCGTGCAGGGTCGCGGGCACTTTGGGGTTTCCAAGTCTCGATCTCTCCTGCCTCTCCCTTTCCGGCGGCGGCGGCGGCGGCGGCTGCCGCTGCTCCACCTCCCAGCCCGGACCAGACGTCGTCGTCGTCCTCCTCCTCCTCTTTCTTCTCCTCCTCCTCCCAGGCAGAGAGAAAGACACTGCAGAGCGCAGAGGGCACCCCGGACAGGGCGCTCCCAAGGAGTTGCCTCCCGGAGCCTGACTGCTGCGAGGCTGCCAAGGGCTGGCGCCCGGACCGCGCTCCGCTCCGGCGAGCAGGCAGAGCGGGGCTCGGAGGTGATCAGTGCAAGTGGAAAGTGCTGCGGCGGCGGCGGCGGCGGCTACGCTCGGTGCCAGGCGGCATCTGGGGTGGGTGCGCCCGATTGGGAGAGGGGAGAGGGGCTGGCGCGCCGCGGCGGTGGGGGGAAGGGCGCGCGGGGCGGGGCTTGGGCGCCGCGGAGCCCGGGACCCGCTGGAGGTGAGGGCTGAGTTTTAACCACTCCTCACCTCCAGGGCTCGCGGTTGGACGGGCGGAAACCCTGGGAGCCCGGATCGCTTTGTGTCGGGGGTGGGGGTTGGGGGGGTGGGGGTGACTTGGGGGACCTAGCTTAAGAACTGCAAAGCGGACGGACACCTCGTTGTCTTTCCTGAGTTTTTTTTTTCTTCGTAAGGGGGAGGGGAAGTAAGGGGAAAGTGGAGGAAATCTGATCAATTTCTCACTTCCCCCGCGCAATGATTTTTTTTTTTTTTAAAACAAGAGATCGAAAATGATTTAGTGCCCAACCACAAAGCTGGAGTCGGGACACTTGGGTTCTGTTCCCCCTCACCCCCAGGCCACAACACTAATTTTCTAGGTGACCTTGGGAGGTTAGTGTCCTTCGGTTTGGGTTTCCCAGTTGTGAGAGGTGAAATCTTGCCCCCTGCGCAAGGGGAGGCAAGCTCTCTGAAATATACACACACACACACACACACACACACACACACACACTCTCACGCCTCACAACAAACAGACGGATCCTTCTAAGGGGAGATGTCGCAAAGAGGCAGAATGTTATTATTAGAGGACACAATATAGACATCAGCTTTTCCCTGCCTCTTTCTAATGCTGCCAGACAGTCTGTCAACTCCCACTCAGGAGCAAGGAAACTCCCTGAGTTTAGAATATTTTAAGGCCATTTTGAAAGTCGGGCTGGCATATTGTTGCAGTGTGCTTCAGTGACATATAAAATCAATCTCTCTTTCTGCCTCTCTCCATTTCCTAATTGTCACAGTTCTAGACAGCCCCAGACAGCCGTGGTCCAGTTCACTACGTAACTGGATATAATTTAATGGACTTAATTGGTCCCTGAAGCTGCCTGTAGAAGACTTTTATATTCTAGCTCCAAAAGAGTACCAAAATGTACAACAGAATAAGTAAGAAATCACCTCCAAATTGGAGTTCTTGCACATCTAATAAAATGTAATAAAAAATTTACTTGTTATTAAATAGACCTTGATTACTTTGTTTTGTCATTTTGGTTTTCAAAGAGTCTATTTTCCTAAGAGCACAAAAGGTGAATCAGACTGAAATCAAATGCCTGATTTTGTTAAACAGTTATATCTTTATACGGTTCCATTTCAAATTCAAAGCAGGTTAATAAGATACTTTAAGACAAAGAAATAGTGATGTGAGACTCATAATCTTATATGATTTAGACAAATTTTAAGGTTATACATTTTAACAAAACAAAATAAATAAGTTCATATGAGAACATTCTGGATATGCCTGGAGACAAATCATGTTCCCTTAAAAAAAAATTAACAGTTAGCCTATGTAAAATCCTATACAGAAACTCGTATTTACTGAGCTTCTGCTATATGATGGGCATTGCTGAGGTTGATGTAAATCTGAAGGTCAGCATGCTTCACTGTCTAGTGAGGGGAGTTTTAAAGTTCCTTACATTGTTTCAAAGTAGGACCCTTTCATGTTTTTTGAGCAGAGAACTGACATGAACTAACTTGTGTTTTAGGAACCTGTGTTTGAAAGGCTTGAGGTGATAAGGGAAATTACCAAACTTAGACTGCTCTACTTTTTTCTGGATGATGAAAATCCAGCCTGTGTTAAAGAGCCCAGAAGCACACACACAATTATGTAGACACTTGATTTATGACTGAATTGGTATTGCAGAGGAGTGGAGAAAGAATGAAGTTTTCCATAAATGATTCTCGGTCATTTGGCTATCGATATGGAAAAAATGAAATTAGAACCCTGCCTCACAAAAGGGAAACAAAAAAGTTCAAGTGAATTAAAGACCTAAATTAGAAAACAAAATGATAAAGCTGTTAGAAGATAATGTGTGGGGGGTAGGGGGGCACCTGAGTGGCTCAGTGGGTTAAGCCTCTGCCTTCAGCTCAGGTCATGATCTCAGGGTCCTGGGCTAGAGCCCTGAGCCCCACATCGGGGCTCTCTGCTCAGTGGGGGGAGCCTGCCTCCCTCTCCCCCTCTACCTGCCTCTCTGCTTACTTGAGATCTCTCTCTCTGTCAAATAAATAAATAAATAAATAATCTTAAAAAAAAAAAAAAGAAGAAGAAGATAACGTAGGGAAATATCTTTATACCTTGAGGTAGAGAGAAATTCCTTTAATAAGGTGACCGAGAGTGCAAGATTGATCAATTTGACTATATGAAAAATGAGAACACTCGTTCATCAAAGGATTCTATTAGGTGAAAGAGCAAGCCACAAAATAGTTATGTCTAATCCATAAAACTATAAAAAGTTAATATACAGAATATACAAAGTACTCCTTGGAGTCAATAAGAAAAAGAGAAACAGCTTTTCAGAACATGAGAAAAAGACCAATGCATGTTTCACAGAGGAGGACGCTCAAATGTTCCTATAACTTGTGAAAAGATGTCCATCCTTACTAATAACAAAGAAATGCAGGTTAAAATAATAATAAAACACCAATTCACACTTACCAGATTGATAAAAAATAAGACCGAAAATATTAAGAGTTAGGTGAAGATGTGGAAGAGGGGAAAATCTTGAAAACTGCTTTCCAAAGAAAGCGTGAATTGGTACCACCACCGCTTTAGAAAACAGTTTGGCATTGCCCAACATCATTTGCATGTATACTATGACACAGTAATTCTACATGTAGGTACATACCTCAAAGAAAGTATTTATAAATGCACCAAGAGAAATATACTGAAATGTTCACAACATACTAAAAATTAAAATGTCTATCAACCGTTGAATGGATAAAGAGGTTATGGTACATGCACACAATGGAACACTTTGCAGCAGTGAAAATGAATAAACTATAATTAAAAGCATCAACACATATCTTTGAAAAATTGATGTTGAAGCAAGTCAACATAAAGCATCATTCCATTTGTATCAAGTTCTGAAACAGGAAAAAAACAAAATAGTATATTGTGCAAGAATGGTGCATGAATAGTAAACAAAAGTTATATAAAGAAAAATAAGTAGATATCAGAACATTCAGAATGGTGGGTATTTCTGAGGGAGAAGGGTGAGATATTCAGGGAGGGTCCAAAGGGGACTAATAGAGATGGTAATATTTCATGTTTTGCACTGGGTGGTGGATACATAGAGATATATTTCAATGCTCTTCTTTAAATGCTTCATAGACTTTTTTGTACATTTGTCATATTTTATACTAAAACATTTCAAAAACAAAACTCAACTTCTAATTTTAATCCCGATTATTTTCAAACAAATACAAAAGCAGAGAGAACAATGAACCAGCTTCAACACTTACCAACTTTTGTCAATCTTGTTACACCCACTCACCCGCACACACCAACACCCACACAAACATGCTTTCATTTTTCTGTAGTATTTTAAAGCAAATCCCAAACATCATGTCACTTCATCTGCAGCTATTTTAATACCTACTTCAAACAAACAAGAACCTTTTTTAACACAATATCATGATCACATCTAATGAAATTCATAATAATTTATTAAGACCAACTCATCTGTTCTTGTTCATTTTTCCCTGGTTATCTAAAAATCACTTTTGTAGTTCATTTAAATCAGATTGAAACAATGTTCACATCTTAAATTTGGTTGACGTATCACATAAGCCTCTTTTAATATATAGAAGTTTGCTCCCACTCACTTTTTAATTTGATATTTATTTGTTAAAGAAATCAGGGTGTTTGTTTTATAAAATGTCCCACATGGCTGATTTCAACCTCCTGATGTCACTTAAAGTGATATTTAGTTCTAGAGGTTTCATTACATTTAGGTTCACTTCTTTTTTTTTTTTTTGGCAAGGAATGCTTCCTAGATGGTACTGAACAGGCACAGGTGATGGGATGTGCATCATATCACATCAGGAGACACATCATGACTGATTGTCTCATTTTTAGTAAAAAATTGATAGATTGATCAGAAGTTCTGGTATTATCTGGCTAATTATCCACTAAAAAGTTCCATGGTTTTAATAGTCATTCATGAGTGCTACCTCAACCCATTATTTCATTTGGTGTGACAAAATTACGGTTTTAAAATTTTATCATTTCTTCTGCACTTATTAGTTGGAAATTGTCTATGGAGAAAAATTTTCTTCAAATTCTTTGGTTAACTTGAAATACAATTAGCACAGGGAAAGCAGGATAAATTTCTCCCTATTCACTAATTTTCAGAATAATGAGCTGATGCCATAGGACATTCCAAAGCTAACCAGTTTTAAATAATATTCTGAACTTACAGGTTTTTATATATTTTGTTTCAAACCATGACAGTCCTTATTTGGTGCTCAAATTGTCCCATCTTTGGCCAATAGGAGACTCTTAGACTTGGCTCCTATGTCCATCCTAGTCTGATGGATTTTTTGCTTTCTAGTTTAATAAAATTGTCCCAGGTTTTTGTAGAGTTCATGCCCAAACCTGGATCAGCTATTTCTCTAACAAACTCAATTGGCTTGCTCTTAAAAAAAATTTTTTTTAATAATAGCAAATTCTTTGAAATGTGTTCTTCATACTTAGCATGCTTGAGAGAAGGAGGTCATGAAAGATTCTTAATGAACTTTGTGCCAAGATGACCCCTAGGAGAGCATGAACCACTAAGTGATGTTCCCCCAAGAGAAGCTGTAATTTACATCTTTGCCCACATTGAAGAAGCATCCTCTTCAAGCAGGACACACACAGACACCATTGGGGAGGCAGTTGACTTGGTGTTTGCCATCATGGAGCTTACCATCTAGAGAGAGAGGCAGAAATAAAACAACAGTAAATTGTGGTAAACTCTATAAAGAAAGCGACAGTATAATGGGAGGAGACCAACTTTGTGAGAGTCAGGTTAGAAGTTTTAAGTAGAGTTATCAGGGAAACCTCTTTGAGGTGACAGACTGGAAGAGAATGGTCAGCTGTTAGAAGCTTGTGTGAGGGAAAGATGGAGAGCTGTGTCCATGCAGAAGCAGCAACAAGTTAAAGACTTTGAAGCACAAATTTTGCCATCTGAGATCTCCAATCTGGTTTCACTTAAAACCAAAGGTAAACTTTTTTTTTTTGAACTATAGGTAATCAGAAGTGGACCAAACAAATTAACATTGATTAATGCCTTTGTTCTAATGCCATCTGCCAAAGAGTATTGAAATAATTGAAGGATTAGTTTAGATATTTTGCTGCAAAACCCCCTGTACTAGAACATTGGTGAATTGGAAATGGAATTTAGATTTATTAGAAAGACTGCACACAGAACGTGGAGAATTACTGGTTACGGGTACTCTTGCTTCCACTCTAGGTAACTAGTTGATGTCTGTAATACATTTACCAAACACTTAAAATAGAAAGGCCAAGTTTTGCAAGATGAAAGTGTGACTGACATAAATGTTAGAAGTCTCAGAGGCTTAAACAAATAAGAATGTAGATAAAAGGGAACCAGTGGTTTTACTCCACAATAAAGTTTTGTCATGAACAGGAGACTGTTTTACAGTCTTCAAGAAGGTTTTGTATTAATCTTCTAGCTTGATATTTCTTAGATATTTATCTGTAGCCCCTATTTCGTAGACCCCTGCCTTAAGAAATGAAAATTGTATTATCATTATAAGTGGAATATTCTTTAAAAATGTTTTTTCATCAAAATAAAACACAAATTTTAAAATTCTCAGAATGTCTCCCCTATCTCTCACCAGAGTTTGGGAAGCACTGTTTAGTTCATGCTTTTTAATCATAGCTCACAACTCCCTTCTTGACCAGATTCTTCCCATTTTTCCAGATACATCCTCTTCCTCTATTACCTCTTGGCTTGTGGATTTTCCTCCCTTCCACGCCTGTTCCATAACAGGGTTCCATAAGTTTCGTAAAGGGACTTCCATTGCAGAGAATATTTATTACCATAGATGATGACGGACTACTAAGTCCTAAATTTAGCAAGTAATGCATGGAGTTGGGTGCTGCTATCTAACAATGTGGTGGAACTAAGGACTCAGTTTACTATCAAGGACATACATTCCCCCCAAACAACTCTGTTTGGCAAGAGTGGTCCATAAAGAAGATTTACTTGATCATTTTAACTGACCTACCCAGATGATCATCTCCATCAAGGGACAAATGAAATAACTTAGTAACTAATTAATTCATCCAGTGAGCATACAGTAAGCACCATCGGTATGCAAGACACTATTTGTTGATGGGCTCTAAAGGCAAATAAAGATATGGACCTGCCCTCAAGGAACCATGGTTCTATTATATGCAGTCATTAGTTCATCTTAGGAATCTGTAAACAGGTGGCTGATAGGTATTATTATAACCTTTGATGACATCAAAATCCCAAATAATTTAAAATTTTTAGGAGTCAAGGGAGTAAGCCAGTGGAATAGGAAGAAAACATTTCTCTCACTTTATGGTCTGATTTCTTTTCTATAAGCCAGCAGTCCTCAAGCCACCTTTTGTTCAAAATTTGGATTTTGTGGAGGTCACCATTTCCTAGAGATAGATTTAAAATGTTGTGCCCTTGCTTTCCAGGTTTTTAAAATGCTTTTGATAAAAATCATTTAAAGACATGACTTTTTAAAAAAATGTTTTAGTAGGACTAACAAAATCATGTTATTAAACATGTGTCTACTGAGGGTTATTTCTTTCAACTGTAATTTCACATTTTAAAATAGCCTGCCCCATGCAGCAATATGTTTAGGTACCTGTGTGAGGTAGGCTGTGATTTTGTGACTTCATAGAAGAGGTCAAGAAAAGGTGCTTGTGCTCCCAATATTTTAAGGCTCTTTTAATGAGGATGTTTCCAGCGTGCTCTGCAATAACAGAACTTCTACAAAAATTCTCCAAAGAGGGGCGCCTGAGTGGCTCAGTCAGTTAAGTGTCTGCCTTTCAGTTCAGGTCATGATCTCAGCCTCCTGGGACCAAACCCCACATTGGGCTCCCTGCTCAGTGGGGAGCCTGCTTCTCCCTCTGCCTGTGGCTCCCCCTGCTTGTGCTCTCTCTCTCCCTGATCGATCAATCAGTCAATCAATCTAGAAAGAAAGATTCCAAAGAGAGAGAGAGGGGGGAATTTTTGCCTTTCCCCATTTCTTTCTTTAAAAAAAAACAAAAAATTTAACCCCCCACCCAGATTAAAGGCAACTATTTAGTTATTTCCATTCTCAGATGTTAGAGATTTTTTTTAAGTATTTAAAAATGGGATAGAACAAAGAATGTCTTAAAAGCTGAGATTTAATCAACAGGCACGCAGACATGATATTTGTACATATGTAGATGTGTACACACACACAAACATACTCTTCAATGCAGTTCTGAAATGAAAAGCTATAACGTGCTCCAAGATCACATAGAAATATTGAATAAAAATAAAAACCCAAGACTAGGAATTCTGTCAGTTTTTATCTTGTAGGGTATGGGTTCTCTGGCATGTAGATTATTAGCCAAGTCAAGGTAGAAGGCATTGGTGATTCTCTTCACCTGATGCTGCTATGGAATTAGAGAGCTAGGGAAGAAGGAAAGAACACATAAAGGAAACATCAACTTCAGCTTCCTTAATGCTTGTACATTGCCCAGATTTAAAATTATAGTTGAATTCTCAACAACACTTTGTTTTTGTTCCCAGGATTTCCTGGAGTCTTACCTGGACTTTATCACCACCATTTGCCATCATCATTATCTTGAAATAATTTTAACATCGTCATTACTTTTTAGTTTGTGAACCCTCTCACATGAGTTACCTCCTTTGATCTTCCCTGAAATCCTTCCAGGTAGATATTTTTACTAAGGGCACAGACTCTCGAGCCAGACTGCCTAGGTTTAAAGCTGGCTCTTCCACTCCCCAGCTGGGAAAGGGTAAAATGAGGTTGTGGAGAGATTAAATGAATTCATATACAAATGACGCTTAGAATAGTGCCTGGTGCAGTTTAAACACTATGAAAATATTAATTATTATTAGTAATTTTATGTATGGAAAAAGACCAAAACTCAGAGATATTCAATGATTGACCTCACTAATGTAGTTCTCTATGGTAAGTTAAAAATCCAGGGCAAAACCCCAGGACTTATCATACTGAAGGTCCTATGGCTTCATATTGTTCAGTACTACCGTCCCACTTAGATTGAATTTCCTTTCAGATGTCTTTCCTCTTTCTCTTCTTTCTCCCTTTCATCACTTCTTTTCCCTCATCGTTTTCTCCCTCTTACTCCCGTCCTTTCTCTCCTCTCCCTTTTCCTTCTCCAAGCCTGCCATCACCCTCACCACCTTCACCACCTCTTCTACCATTCTTGCCCCCAACATCACCACCAGAAACATGAGCATGATGAGCTAAGTTGCTGCAAATTTGAAAGAAACTTATGTTGATAAATTTCTTTTCAGTGGGTTGATGAAGAAGGAAGAAGGATGGAAAGAAAGAAGGTAGGGCCGATGAAAGAAAGGAAAGATGATTTATGTATTATAGCCTGAAGGGGAACATTCTAGCAGACAACCATACTAGAAGGTATATTTAACTTGCAGTTACGATCTCTACTTATTCATAAAAAAACAATGCCTGAGATTAAAGGTGTACTTGAAAAGATTAATAGCAACTTAGACACTGCAGGAGAAAAGATTAGTGAGCTTGAACAGATAGCAGTAAAAACTGTCTGAAACAAAACCAATTCAGACTGTTAAACCATGTTAATACTATGAATATAAATTGATAATTTATGTAAAAATATGGAAATGCTTGTGTAAAATTTACAATAGTATGTGAGCTAGGATGTTGTGAGAGTGGGTAATTTTTGTTGCTGTTGTTGCTGTAATTTTCAATATTTATTCATTCTATTGTTTAGCACAGGTATATGGGGTGGGCTGACACTGTTAACCAACAGGGCACTAAGGACAAATTAAATATCCTTCCTGTCCTTGCGCGGTTCTCAGTCTAGTAGAGAAATCAGACATGTGAATGCATGATCGCTATAGAATATGGTGAGCCGGATAAGCAGGAGGCACTTTATTTGGACTGAAGTAGTCCAACGAAGCCTGCCTAAGAAAAGACATTTTTAGCTATAGTTTATGGGCGGAGAAAATGAATTTACTGAGTAAATAGACAGACAACTAGAATGGAGTCAAGTAGAGGAGAACTGGAGAATTCCAGGCATAAGATCAGCCTGTGCAAAAGAGTACGTGCATAGTTATTGAACTACAGATCTTTGATTACGACTTACAATGGCAAGTACGTGCAGAGGTAAGTAGGGATTGAGGCAGGAAAGTCTTCAACGGGGTCCAGGTCATGACAATCTTATTAGAATAGTATTGTGCAATAAGTGAGATTTTTCTCCAAAGGCAGAAATGAAGAGTTTTGTAAATCACTTGAGCTTTATTCTGTATGCACAAGGGAGTTGTTAAGGGGTTTTATAAAATATGAATTGTAATCTGAGTTCCAAGGTCAGATTTATGATTAGAAAGATTACATTGCTATCGCTGTGGTAGATATATTCAGTGTTGATGAGCGAGACGAGAATCAGAAATGTCAGCTATTCCAGGGAAGGAATAGACGAGGGCTGGACTAAGCCAGGACATATGAGAGCAGTGGGAGCATTTCATTCTGGATACAGACAATAACGGGGTGCATTATCTGTGGAGAATTTCAAAGCAATAAGAAAGCTAACTAAAGTCAGTATGTTTTATATTCTCACTATGCACCCTTTTATCACTAAACAACGTTAGTGGTAAAACACTCCTCCCAGAAAAAATCATTTGTTGGTCTAAGTTCCAAATAACCATGGTTTCTGTTGAGCTTTAATAATTGTATTAGTTATTTATTGCTGTGCAACAAATTAGTGCAAAATTTGCAACTTAAATAATAAACATTCATTACCTCACATGGTTTTTGGGGGGTGGGGAACTTGGGAGTGGCTTCGCTGGTTGATTCTGGCTCAGGGTCTCTCATAAGACTTAGCTATCAAGTGAAACTGTAGTCACCTAAAGGTTTGACTGGGGCTGGAGGATCCACTTCTAATCTCACTCGTGTGGCTATTGGCTGCATCCTCAGTTTCTTTCCATGTGAGCCTCTCTCTAGGAGAGGAAGAGAGAGAAAGAGAATGCCTGAGTCAGAGACAACCAAGACAGAAGCTACAGTGTCTTTCATAACTTAATCTCAGAAGTGACATACTATCAATCCTGCCATATTTTAGTAGTTACAGTGTGGCAAGGGACTGACTAGAAAAGAATGTGAGTACCAAGAATGGAGATTGTTGGAGGCCATCTTGGAGGGTAACTACCTCATACCACATACATTATATATCATGGTGTTTATTGAAAATTTAAATGAGCACATTCTTATTACTTACTGTTTTACTTTCTATACTTGCTTATATTATAAAGACTGTAAGCTACATGAAGTCAGAAAATTGCCCAATAAGCAATCACTCCTACTCTCCATTCTCTTCCCAACCTCTGGCAACTAGCAATCTGCTTTCTCTTTCTGTGGATTTGCCACTTCTGTACATTTCATATAAATGGAATCATACAACATGTGGCCTTTTTTTGGTTTGGCTTCCTTCACTAAGTATGTTTTTGAACACACTGTAGAATGCATGTATCAGTACTTCATTCTTTTTCATGGCCCAGTAATATTCCATTGCATATTTATACCACAGTTTGTTTATCCATTCATCTGTTGATGGATACTTGGGTTGTTTCTGTCTTTTGGCTATCTTGAATAGTGCTATTATAAATATTTGTATAAAAGTATTTGTTGGGAGAGATGCCAGTGAATATGTGAGTGAATGCGTTTGGCAAGTACTTATATCCATGGATATGAAGTTAAGAGGAGAGGCCCGAGACCAGCACTCTATATGTTAGTTGTCAAAACCAAGGGAGAGGATGAGATCACCTGAGGAGTACATGTATAGCAAAGAGGGCAACAGACTGAAAGTAGGAGACAAGTCAAAATGTTAACGGCATATAAGACTTGGCTAAGCCCTCTAGACATGGTCTGACAGCTGGTCTCATAAGCATCAAACTAGTTCACATTAGGCAGAGCTTCTTATCTGTCACTGACCTGTGACTTTGGAGGGTCACATAACTTCCTTCAATAGCCTACTCAAGGATTTAGCCATTTTTATTATCAAGAAATCACTTCCTTCTAGGTGTTTAAATTCCAATTTTTGACAATAAGAAATCATATCCTGCCCAGTGGAAGATGGATAATGTTTAGCTGGTGCTCTGTGATAACTCAGGCATCTTTTCTATTGACTAATAATCTTGGGCCTTTCATCTTCTTTTTAAGTATTTTCTGATATTTAGATGTATTTTCTAGATCTCCCATAATTTACTACATCATGATTCAATTGGGTGGTCTAATAAAGCAGTGTCTCATGCTTAATAAAGTATGCGCTCTACCAAGATCTTACAGTCCACCCTTCTTTTAAGATAGTATCGTGTTCTATTATTATAAAAAGGAACAAGACAAATCCACTATTGATTTATCAGTATCTTTAACATGTGTTCCACTGTAATCTTGAGCCCATTTATTGATGTTTATGTCTAGATAATAAATTCTCTTATTACATTAGTAGAGAATATTTTAATTTCAGGGCATGGGTTAATGTTGCCAATTTTTCTAGAAAAATTCTTTGTTTACACATATCTCTTATTTATAAAGAACACTTTCAATTTTCTTCTTGTGTATTTTTAAGTGTTAATAATCTTGTCATATTTGACATCATGCCAGAATTGAGAATTTTCCCAATTCCATTTTATCATTAGTAAGGAATATTGAACAACATTAGGGGCCTAAAATTCACCCCAGTGTGGTAGTTTTCAGATTGACACTAACTTGTTCACCTACACTTTGAGGGGACATTGCTTTCCATCAAACCATGCCTCTAGAATTGCATGAACCCTCATGTGGCAACCTCCCCACTCGAGTTGGTATTGGAACATAAGCAAGGCTGTAAATCTGTCTGGTGGACTAAATTCCAGCTCACATGAAACCCAGTCATTTCCATTTCCTTTATGTGCATTGCAGAAGGCAGTGATTGTAAGCTGTGCGATCTTTGTCAGGACTTTCTGGGTTTGGTACATATTGTGACTGACAGAGCCGCGATAATGAAATGCGAGTGATCCTGCCCTGTCAAGATGCTTTAGATGGATTTCCTTGTCTTCGGGAGATGTCTGGCCCGTGAGGGAGGAGGAAATCTAATCTAACAGTCAGAAGACTAGTACCTGCTCCCTGATGTCTAGAAGGAAGTTAGATTCCTGGATAATGCGATTCTAGGGCCTCGTGTTTACTGCTGTGGAACCATCAGGCTATTCCAACTCTTTGAAAGATGGGTCTCTTATGTGCTCAAAGGGTGGAGCTAACACTCCTTTCTCAGCACTGTGCAGGGAGACTAGATTGCCTAGTGGGTAATTAGTGTTGCTGGGACGTGGGCAAAGTATAGTTGGGTCAGAGCACTCCTTCCCCACTGGGATCCAGCCTGCTAGACATCCGCTTTCTAGTTGGCTTGCTAGAGGTCCTGCTTACATTTGATTTCCATGAATCTTGTACATTTGAAAGTTCTTGCATAATGCCACTTACTAAATGTTATCTCACCTAATCTTCTCAATCACCCTGCTTTGTAGGTTACTATCTTTTGGTGAGAATGAGAAGGCTGTGTGAGGTTACATCTTGCCCAAGGCTTCAGAGAGACAGAATCAGGATTTGAACTGAGTTCTTACTCAGTGAAGTATGCCTCATTATTTCACTTCAAGCAAAGAGCCAACAGAAAACATGAATGGTTCAGTTAATTAAATTTAAATTGATTTTGAAATCGGTAGGCACATTTATGTAAATTTTCTGTACTCTTATCTTATAAAAGCTGCTTCTGATCTTCATTCTGATATAATTAAGATTTTTATGTTTTGGTAACCAGCAAGTGCACAATTTCAAATTCTACCTTTCTCATGTAATATTTCATTTTTACTTTCCTATGTTGTCTATTTTTTATAGCTTTAATTTTAATAGCTATAGAACAGTACGGTCAATAAACAGTCATTTAAACAATTCTTAATGTAGTGGTGAAAATTAAGATAATGCTCTACAAGTACATCTCACTTTAGGAAAACCAGAATTGTGGACAAACAAAAAAAGCAAAACCAAGGGTGAATATTTTCTTAATGAGAGGATTCAATATAGAATTCCTTTAAATAGTACACTTCCCAGAATTCCTAGGGGATTCAGTTTCTTAAAATTAAGAGTCACACACTTCTGTGAAGGTCTGCCTAAGGCTGGCTAATTTCAGGGATCCTTTCTAGCACCACCATGTCTAATACATTGATTGGGTAAGAGGAGGTTGCCCATATATCCTAGGAGTTTTTCAGTTACAGGAATGAAGGATATGTTTACTTCTCAGGACCTCGTTGTTCAATATAAACTCAGAAGAGTTTTTCACTCATCTACTCTTACCGGACCAAGTCTAAGCATTTCTAGAATCGTAGAGTCCCCAGGATGTCAGGGACAGTGTGCGGTCATCTATTCTAGTCCATCCTTCTGCCTCCAGTTGGACCACACCCAACTTGCCCAGACGGATGAGACTCTGTCCTATTTTTAACAAGACCAGGGACTGGGAGCGTTCCTCATTTCTTCAATAACTTCATTTCAAATCCTATCAGATCCCGAGTTTAATTTTCATACATTTAGCAGAGAGCCGCCATGTATTTCTTACAACTTTAGATTTAATACGAAACATTTTTCATGAATTTAAAATTAAGGAAGTAATAAAAATGGACCAAATAGAAAACAAAATGTATTTTAGGTTGTTGGTGACTTTAGATATACTAGTAGAATGTCACATAAGGTGATAACATTAGGATATGTAATAACAAATATTATTTCCTAAAAATCCTAAATTTTACTCAGTAAGAATAAATACATATCTTAAATACCTTAAGACATTTTAAAAAAATATTTTATTTATTTACTTAAGAGAGAGACAGTCAGAGAGAGTATGAGCAAGGAGAAGGTCAGAGAGAGAAGCAGACTCCCCGTAGAGCTGGGAGCCCGATGTGGGACTCGATCCCGGGACTCCAGGATCATGACCTGAGCAGAAGGCAGTTGCTTAACCGACTGAGCCACCCAGGCGCCCCTCTTAAGACATTTGATTGCGAATATATGATCTTTATTTTAAGATTTTATCTATTTATTTGACCAAGAGAGAAATTGAGTGAGCATAAGCGGGGTGGGGGGGGCAGGCAAAGGGAGAGGGAGAATCAGGTTCCTTGCTCTCCCAGGATCCTGGGATCATGACCAGAGTAGAAGGCAGATGCCCAGCCAACTGAGCCACCCAGGCACCCCTATACAATCACATTTAAAAGAGAAGATAATGATACACCTTTCACTCATCCTTCAAAAAAGATTTAATTCTTGCTTAGTAAGATTAGATTATATTTGAAAGGGATTATATATGAGAGAGGTTATATTTTAGATACATAATAATGAAATCCACTCTACCTCCTTTCACTCACAAAATACGGCTTTATTTTTGTTCAATGGGTTAGATTGCTTTGGGGGGAAAAAAGTCTCTATTTACCATTCTGCTGGTGTTTTGCTAATTGCCTCCCATCAGCTTTTATTTAGTTCTTTTAAAGATTGGGAAACTGGAAATTTTGAGGAGACTTAAAAGGACAAAGCTGAATCAAGAACAGAAATGACTACTTTAAGTTATAGCAGACCGACCTCTCTGCTTTTATGTTTTCCCCCTAGCTCAAGGGGCTTCTTGTTTGGTGGTCCGTGGTGTTGCATGGACATCCTTCGGAGGTAAAGGACAAGCTTTCCTAAAGCATCATGCATTACTGCTGTGGTCTTGGCTAGTTTATTTAATGAGTGTATTCTTTACAAGTAGATCAATCATTTCCCTCTGATACTTATATTCTGACAGGCCTTGTTTCCTCACTTTCTTCTGAGAAGATTTCTATATTGAAGAGTGTAAACAATAGCGCCTACTTCTCTCCCTGCTCCAGTGTCCTTTCTGTCTTTTTGGCTCTGAGGCTGATATGCAGCCACAAGTGCTAGATAAGAAATCTCTATCAGATTCAGCCGTTCTGCACATGATTAATTTGGTTATGGGCAAAACAGATAGGTTTTCAAGGTTGCTGTGGCAGTCACTGTATTAAGCTCCTCTTCCCTCTGAATCATCTCAGTTTGTGCAGTGAAAGAGACTCATGTCTTAGTTGAAACAATTGTTTTCTTCCATTCGCGCTACAGGATCTCCTGGTCTTTCTAGGCTCCTCCCTTCCTACCTATGAAAATGGTTAACATCACTTTGACAGGTTGTCTTGATCTTCCTCCATGAATTACAAAATCCCCATGACAGAGGCATGTTTTTGTTTTTCATATTATGACTAATTTTGAGACAAGTTACATTAGTAAAAAGGAGAAAAGGAAGACTACAGTCTGAATTGGAGTACGAAAGAAAACAGAAACAAAGCAGAGAACAAGGTATCTCATTGAAGCTCCAGTGAAAATTTACAAACTCAAGTGCAATGAAATTTTGTATTTGACTACTGTTCACTAGATGCATGTTCAACCAATATTACCGAGTGATTAATAGGTCTGCAGACTCAGAAAGTGTAGCCATAGATTATATCAAACTACGGTGTAGTCTCTTTACGTCTGCAGATGGCATGGTAGGTGGGAGTTAGAAGGTAAACTTAGATTTGAAGTTTTGCTTTCTCACTTAATTGCTGTTTGACCCTGGGCAAGTTACTTGACCTCTGAGTACCTCTGTTTCCTCGTTATAAAATGGAGAAGGTAATAACTGTTCTTAATCCTAAATTATTGTGACTTAAATTTATTGTGAGTAAGTACATGTTTATTCATAGTATATGAACATTATGAATTACACGTATTCTGTTATTCCATATGTAAGTATCATGGAGAATTGTACCTGATAAATAATAAGCACTATATATGGTAGCTATTGTGCTAATTTTAAAATCTAAGATCTCACTGCTGAGGTTATTATACTGATCTTGGACATTAGTAAAAATTGTAGCATTTGCAAATGATTGCCAAGAGAACAGGAATTCCTTTGTAGAAATCCCAGACAACACAGGAACTTCATCCAAACATGAGTAAAAGAATTTACTCTTTACTGAACAAATCTTACATGACAGTTGTTAACTGTCATGAAAAGTCACAGAGGCAACCATGACTTCCTTGAGACATCCAGAACTGGAGTGAGCTGATCCAGGCAACAGAAGTCAGGATGGGGCCACCCTGGTGGCTCAGTGTGTTAAGCATCTGACTCTTGATTTCAGCTCAGATCTTGATCACTGGGTGGTGAGTTCAAACCCCACAGTGGGCTCCACACTGGACGTGGAGACTACTTAAAAACAAAACAAAACACAAAACAAACAAAAACCCAACAGCAGCCAGAAGTCAGGATGGTTGGGGATCCATGTTCCCAAACTTCCTTTAGCTTAAGGGGACCTGCCAACTGCCTTAGTTTCATAGTTGTCAGCCTCTCTACTTATTCCATGGTCCTTTCTCCAAGTTTCATCTGTGTCCTCCACGTTTGGGTAACCAGTTGACAAGTTTCAAACTTCTTCAGACGGCACGGAACAGTCGATAAAAATCACTAGACTGTTTGTAAATTCTCCGTATTCTTCACATGATATGTAAGAATTGCTTAATTAAAAAAAAACCCTACAAGCAGATTAGAATGCTTTTTGTTTCTAGTATTCATTGATTCAATAGATGAATATGTATTGAACATTAGTTTGTATTAAGCTCTTGACATAGAAGGATAAATAAACCATGGTCCTCGTCCATACTGGTTTTATTTTCTGGGAGTTTAGTGTTGATCTCTCAGAAGGTTGATCCTCAGTATTATTTAGTCTACTCACTAAAATTTATTGGTAATTTTACAATCAATGCTTGTGGTGCTTTGGGGGTCATTTGTGGACATGCGCCAAGAGGCCAAAAGTTCGAGCCCCCATCACGTGCACTTCTACTGGAGGCAGAATAAGGCAGTGCTCTGCCTTCTTGTTTTGGCTCTCATACGGTAAACAGTGTCCTTTTTGTAGTTTATTTGTTGCCACATTTTCTGCATTTTTAGGCTTTTTGTTGGTGATTTTGCTGTTTAAAATGTCTCTAGGTGTAGCATTGAAATGCCGTTTAGTGTTCCTAAGCACAAAACTGTATTGTGCCTTCACGGAGAAAACACATGCATTAGATAAGCTTTGTTTGGGCATGAGTTGCAGAGCTGCTGGCTGTGAGCTCAGTGTTAATGAATTAACAGTATTGTATGTCCAGAAGAAGGAAGAGGGAATTCACCAATCAGACTGCTCCAGAAAGGGCTACCTTACCACCCACAGTGCATGACAAAGCTATGAAAAAGTTGAAAAAGTGGCTGAATTGGTGGGTTCATGAGATGATGAATGGTTGTGAAATTGAAAACCAAAGAAATGTATAGTCACATTACTCAGAGTCAGGAAAGTGTTAAAGCCCTCTTGACTACTGTTTTATTATGAAGAAACACTGCATATAATTATTTGTGAGAAATATATCTTAAACATGTTGCTTTTAAACATAAACATGCAAAAAACAAGATTATGTATTGATCTTATTGTGACCAGAAGCTTACAGGAACCTAACCTTGGATTTCCCCTAGAAGCGATGGCTCAGTATTTGGCAATTCAGTGTTTCTGGTGACTTTATAGAATCTACCTCCTGCGGATAATAAGAACAAGCCATATATTCTCTGATACTCCACAGCAGTGGTTCTCAACATCCAGATTTTGCACCCCATGGGACATTTAATAATGTGTGGAGGCATTTTGATGGGTGGAGGATGGGAGTTGGGGGGAGGTGTTATTGGCATCTGGTGGATAAAGGCCAGGGATGTTGTTAAACCTCCTAAATGCATAGAATAACCCCTCACAGTGAAGAATTACCTCATTTAAAAAGTCAACAGTGCCAAGGCTGAGAAACCATCCTCTGTGCTAAGGGTCAGCAAACTTTTTCTATAAGGACAAAATAGTTCATATTTTCTCCTTTGTGGGCCTTGTGGTCTCCACCCCAACTACTCAACTCTGCCATTGTGACATGAAAGCAGCCACTGACAATATTCCAGCTGACTATGGATACAGCTGTTTTCCAATAAACTTTATTTATAGAATCAGTCAGCAGGCTGGATTTGGACCTGGGCTGTAGTTTGTAGATCCCTCCACAGCAGGAATTTTCAATCTTGGATGCTCATTAGAAGAACCCAGAAGCTCCTAAACGGTGGTATTGCCTGGACTTCCCTCCCCCAAATTCTGATTTGATTGGTCTGGAGGGGACCCCAGTGTTGGTATTGTTTAAAAGCTCCCCAGGGAGTAGAATGTACAGCCAATGTGGAGAGCCACAGCTCTGAAATATTTGCTGTTTGTGTATTTAAAAGTGGCCCAAGCACAGTAGACCCTTATCAGTGATCAGCAGACCCTTCTTTTGCGATCTGGCTTTTATCCCAGGCACTCTCTTTCAACTCCCCAAATTAATGGCCTTTGATCAGTACTCATTCCTCTGAACCTTTGAGGTTCAGATTTAGAAACATTCCATGTTTTCAGGTACCTTGAAACTCCTCACTCTCCTGCATCTCCTCCTGCGCTTCTAACTACTCTTTTGCTTCTTCTTCAGCCTTTCACACCTTAAACATAGGTGCTCCCCAAAGAGCTGTTCTAGGGTTCTTTGCTCATTAATTTTCTCAGCACTGTGTCATGGCTTTATCGCTCGATAAACAACATTCACACAACTCTCTGTTGGCCTGGTGTCTCCCACAGGGGTTGTTTTTTAGTAGGGCCACCTGGTGACTCTATTCTTGGTTTGATCACAGTTTTGGAAATAGATATGAAAATTCTTATTCATAAAACTAAGTTACAGTCTCTTCTTCCAGATATCAACTCCCACTGCTCAGGATGTTTCATAGAACATTTTAAACACTAGAATCCCTTCTGTGGAACTAGCTTACAGGAGAAACAACCCCACAATAAGGTCATTCGGGGACTTTGTCATGTGTCTTATGTATCTAGACCTCCTTCATGCTGAATAGAAAGTTACCAGCATATACAAATTGAAATACTATTGAATAAGGGTAAGTACCAATAACACAGAGGACATTGGGAGATGGAGAGAAGTGAGTTGGGGGAAATTGGAGGAGGAGACGACCCTTGAGGGACTGTGGACTCTGAGAAACAAATTGAGGGTTTTGGAGGGGGAGGGGAGTGGGAGGTTGGGTGAGCCTGGTGGTGGGTATTATGGAGGGCATGTATTGCATGGAGCACTGGGTGTGGTACATAAACAATGAATTTTGGAACACTGAAAAGAAATAAAATAAAATAAAATGAAAAAAAAGATTTTGTTAAAAAAAAAAAAGGATAAGTACCAATGTTGCATATATGTTACCAAAACACCCCTAGAGTTCAGAGTTATAATAATAAGGTCTGAACTCTTTGTCAGATATACCTAGAAGATCTTGGCAGAAGACATGTGGCACACACAAAATGTGTAATTAGCAAGAGTTTTAAGAGGGTCTGTTTACAAAGATACGGGCAGGTGTATTGGTTTCCTAGGGCTGCCATAACAAATTTCTAAAAACCTGGTTGCTTAAAGCAAAAGGAGTTTATTCTTTCACCATTTTGGAAGGCAGACGTCCAAAATCAAGGTGTTAGCAGGGCTGCACTCCCTCTGGAGGCTCCAGAAGAGAATCTCTCTGTACCTCTTTCAGCTTCTGGTAGCTGTTGGCACTCCTTGGCTTCCTTGACTTGTGTCCACATCACTCCAATCCCTGCCTTCCTTTATAGCACCTCCTCCTCTTCTTTGCTTCACATTGCCTTCTCTTCTCTCTCTGTCTTCCCTTTCTTTTATAAGAAGACTTGTCATTGGATTTAGAACCACCCAAATAGTCCAGGATTATCTCCTCATCTCAAGAGCCTCAGCTTAATTACATCTGCAAAGATCATTTTTCCAAATAAAAGATTAAGATGTGGTCATATCTTTTTGGCTGCCACCATTCAACCTCTTACAGCAGGGTTCGGAGAAACCAACAAGGGACAGTGAAACCCTATAGGATTGGTCTTTATGAAGGCTGCAGGAGAAAAGGGAGGAAGAACTCAATGAAGTCCAGAGCCAGTAGCTGTAACTGTAGGGTGAGAAGAGAGCACCTGACAGCTATGTGGCTTTTGAAAGAGAATTTTACTTAATGTGTGGACTGACATAAAAAAGGCCGGGAGAAGAAATACTTTATTCTCTTCCTGTCCTTCTGTTGGTGCCTCTCATTGGCAAAACCACAATGGATGTCAGAGAAAAAGATGCCCAAATGCAGTCCCTAAAAAAAGAAGACTGGAGAGGTGCCTGGGTGGCTCAGTTGATTGGGCATCTGCCTTTGGCTCAGGTCATGATCCCAGGGTCCTGGGATTGAGCCCTGCATGGGGCCCCCTGCTCAGTGGGGAGTCTGCTTCTCCCTCTGGCCTTCATCCCCTTGTGCATGCCCTTTCTCTCTGAAAAATAAATAAATAAATAAAACCTTCCAAAAAAAAAAAAAAAAAGGGTAGAGAGTGAACCTGGAGGGGCAAACAGAAAACATCTGGACATTACCACTCCCAAGAGGGAGCAGAAAAATTCTCAAGTTAGACGTTCAGATAAAGGTATTTTTCACAAGTGCAGCAGTACATTTAACTTTTTCTATATGTAAAAAACAAATGAGAGTGTATTTCACTTTTTTTCCCCTGTAATTTCAGATCATCACACTGGTACTGGGAAATATTAATTACCTTTGTGTTTTGGGAAAAGAACTATAAACAGAGTACAAACCACCACAGTCCTTTCCATATATAGAAATAATCCCATTATTACAAGCATCAACATCATTATTGTAATTTTGCTCCCCTTACTTATGTTCCTTTTCTTTTCTGACAAAGAATTTAGATGGCTCATGAAGAAGAGATATATTGTAAAGATGATGAAATTGAAATACAAAATTCAAGATAATAGAAAGGAAGAGAAGGCAAATATGTCAATCTTAAGGGCTAATAGGGGTGCTGTGATTGAGAATTCCATTTGGCCCTGCCTTTCTGACAGCAAGCATTATAATAACACAGCTATGCCCACCTCCCACTCTAGCAGAGTTTTGCTTACTTAGTCATGAGACATTCTGCAACACATGATTCTGCAAAAGCTGTCTCCTTCTCCTGTTCCTGTGATAGTCACTTTCTAGATAATTTGTACAACTAATCATTTATTGTGGAAATAAAAATCTGAGAGATGAGAAAAAGACTATAGAAGAATACAGAGAGAAAGAAAGAAAAAAAGGAAGGAAGAAAGAAAGAAAGAAGAGGAGAAGAAGGCACATAGTTAAGGGCAATGTAGCTTTCCTAATTACTAATTACTTTCAAACTTTCCTCCCCTTGCTTTTATATTTTTTATTTGTTTTTTTGAGGTATAATTCAAACTGTATTTTAAAGTTTTATCATTTTATTTTTACTTATTTTATTATATTTTTACTATAATATATTAATATATTTTATTATAACATATGTATTATGAATACACCAGCTTTATATGAATTGTTGATGACTTTTGATAAATGTTAACAGCTGTGAAATAACCACCACAATCACAATATAGAACATTTTCCTCACCACCCAGGATTCCCTCATACCCTTTTACACTCAGTCCTCTCCTTCATTGCTGGCCTCCAGCAGCGGCTGACCTTCCTCTTATCAATATAATCGTGGCTTTGCTAGAATTTTCTAGAATCTCACAGATAGAGTATTTTCTGCCTGGCTTCTTTCACCTAGCAGAATGTGTTCCAGATTCATCCATGTTGTTGCAGGTATCATAGCTCATCCCTGTTTATATTGAGTAGTTATCCATTTTGTAAATACACCACAATTTATTTATCTGTTTACCAACTGAAAGGAGTCTGAATTGTTTTCAGCTTTGAGCAATTATGAATACAATTGTCATGTGATTAGAATACAAGTCTCAGTGTGAACATATGTCTTCATTTTCCTTCGGTAAATACCTCGCAATGGGATTGGTGGGTTATACGGTAGATACACATTTAACTTCGTAGGAAACCGCCAAACCATTTTAAAAAAGTACCACTTCAGCTTCCTACCAGCCATGTATACTATTATTTCACATCTTTGTGAACACTTAGTATTGTCAGTTGTCTCAATTTTGGCTGTTCAAGTGTGCGTAGGTGGTATCTTTTTAATTTGCTGTTTCCTGATGATTAATAATGTTAAATATCTTTTTGTTATTCATTTAGCACTCTTTGGTGAAGTGTCTGTTTAAATCTTGTGCTCATTAAAATTCTTTTTTGTATCACTGAGTCCTAAGAGGTTCTTTTTGTTTTAAAATAAGGTCTGCTCTGATTTAGACAAACCCTTTGGTGTGTTTTGTAATTTTTTTTTTCTCAGCTATGTAAAAGAAATATATTACTTTTACCACAGAGCTGTAGTAAGAATTAAATTAGACTAGATAATAGGCAAAGCTTCTGTTACCTAATAACCGCTTAATAGATGTGTGTTCTCTTCCCATGTCCTTTTCCCTATCAATAGATTCAAATCCTGCAGAAAAGCTGAGAATGAGGCAAACAAGAAAAGTCTTTTGATGAGGGCATCTTGGAAAAAATATCCTTCAGGACACTAGTGGGGTCATAAAGGAAGTTATGCAGGATTAAAGAGTAAGTGGTAAGGATTTAATGAAGGGCTAAGATTATTATTTTATTCTTTTTGAAAATTAGGAGATGGAGGAAGGAGAGAGAAGGCAGTAGCATCAGAGAGAGGCAGGAGAGCACAGTGGTTAAGCACACGAGTCTGCAGCCAGGTTGCTTGGGTTTGAAGTCCAGCTCTGCTGCTTACAAGCTATGTGACCGTGGGCATCTATTTAACCTCTCCGTGGAGGAAGAGTTAAGTGAGGAGGGCAAGTCCTGAGGGCAGTTATGAGGCATGAGCCTGGGAAAAAAAGCTCAGATTTGCATTTACAAAAGGATAAAAGGAGAAAAAGCCACAAGGAATTCTGAGGGACACATCAAGTCCACTGGCCTTTATTTTTTCAGTAAAGTATGATGTTAAGTCATCTTCCCAGAAAAAGGCAAATCAAAGGCACAGTTGGGAATTATGGAAAGTGAAGAAGTTGAGGAAACAGTAGTTGTTGAGATTCAAATAGTGAAATGAAAAAAAAAAAACCAACATTAAAAGATTGCCAAAAATCAAGAAGGATCCAGGTGAACTTGGGAGAACATGTACTAAAAACGGATTTTTAAAGAAAGATTTTCATTTATTTACTTGAGACAGAGAGAGTTTGAGAGAATGAGTGGGAAGAGGGGCAGAGGGAGAACGGGGAGCTGAACAGGGAGCCCGATACGGGACTCAATCCCAGGACCCTGGGTTTATGACGTGAGCTAAAGACAGACACTGACCCGACTGAGCCACCCAGGTGCCTCTAGAAATGGATTTCATCAATAGTTCTCGTGACTGGTCCTAACAATATTTTATCAGTCTGGAAGTAGGAAAGGGAAAACAGAATACAACCTACTGAGAGAAGATAGTGGGTGACAAAACAGCAAATATTTAAAAGCTTCCAGATGAACATGTTGTTGAAATGGCCAAGCATCTTACAGATATATCTACACTATGGAATAGTGTGCCACTAAAGAATAAGGTGTTCCTGAGTGTATTTTATTTCTGTAAGTAGAAAAAAGAAAGGATAATTTTTGAAAGTAGCAAACTTTAAATGGTTTCCCAGATGGAACAGACAGTGTAAGATGGGGGAGAAAACCTGAAAATGTGTTGGCTCACATATTTCAAATTCAATGATAACCAGCATCAGATGGAGTTGAATTGAAGAATGGAAAGATGTCAATGGGGGGATCTTTTGTCACTGGGGATTTTAAAGAGGAGATTTTCATAGTAGAAAACTTTGGAGGTTGAGGGACATGGTCTTATGAGTGTCAGAGCAAGAGTGGGGATGGGAGAAATAGCCAATTCATTGGTTAAGAGACTGCGGGGTCAGTATTCGGAAGGGTAATGCTGCCGGTGTTATAAGAAGGGTGCTCATGCACGCTGAGGAAGACTGAAGTGGGAGGTTGGGGGAACCAGGTGGTGGGTATTGGGGAGGACACGTATTGCATGGAGCACTGGGTGTGGTGCAAAAACGATGAATACTGTTATGCTGAAAAGAAGTTAAAAAAAAAAAAAGAAGTTTCTGGGACATGGGTCACAATAAAATATAAGATTTGGATTACCAAACAAAACAAAACAAAACAAAACAAAAAAAACAAGGAGGAGTGTTTGTGGAGATCAGGAAGTTATTGTAGAGATTTCTCAACTACCTTATTTTGCCCTTCGGTGCTAATAACAGGTGATAGATCTGTGTCCAGCTGAGTGTTTGCTTGCCCTTGCCTTGTCCCCAATATTAAGTGAGTCTCTCTGTTATCTTTTTTTTAAAGATTTTATTAATTTTTTTGATGCACAGAGAGAGAGAGAGAGAGCACAAGTAGGCAGAGCGGCAGGCAGAGGGAGAGGGAAAAGCAGGCTCTCCGCTGAGCAGGGGACTCCACGTGGGATTCGATCCCAGGATCCTGGGATCATAACCGGAGCCGAAGGCAGATGCTTAACTGACTGAGCCACCCAGGCGCCCCTCTCTGTTTTCTTTTATAATTGATGTCATCTCAGTACTCGTAGCACCCCCAAGCCCTGCTCCAGAAAAAGAGAAGTTCTCAAGGCCCAGGTCTCGGCTGCTTCCTCCTCATTCTCAGGGGTAATAAGCCTGCCCAGGATAACTCCAGTGAGCTGCCTTTGCCTGGGACAGAACTGAGGAACTCGAGAGAGTGGAAAACAAAGCACTCTTCCCTTTTGCTTGCTGTGGGGCTAACCTCAAGGGGGCAGAAGTGTGGGAGGGAGAGTTTATCTCTATTTCAGTGCTATTTAAAAAACATACCTTGGCCTTTGACTTATGGTGCTAATTTACATATTTGACATCAACTCTTTGCACTCTGAGAGCCAGAATTCTTACCTACAAGTACACAAGCATGTGGGAGACCATTTAAGGTGAGTCACGGAAGTCTGTACGGGGATCTATCTCTTTCCTCTTCCACTTCCAGAGTGCTGCTGGGTAAAGTTGTATTTGAAGGCGTCCACAGGAAGAGAAACAACCTTTATAAGTCAACTAAAGCGAATGAGGTAAAGCATTTACCGCACTGAAAAAAATTAAATTTGCCAATGCCTACCTAAAAACATTTTAAGGTTTATTTAAACAGGGTCAACTCCTTTGTCTGTGAAATAGGCAAAAGATTGCCATTTAACATCCTTATTCCAAGTCCTTTGCCACACGTGCACAAATACCTGAGGGGTTGAGGAGCTGTATTGATAATTCAAATTTCCAAAAGTGATTCTGACAAAAATGTCTTACTGCTTATGTGGTCCAGACTGACTGTCTCCATTAAATACATTCATTAGGTAATTGCTTAACTTTCCATTTTCCTTTTCTGGTGAAGTCACATATAATATCTCCGAAATGGCTAGAAGGAATCATGGGATTTATGCATATAACTACAGCATTGCTTTTCAAAAAGGACAGAATACATTCAAGAACTATTTATATTCTGGATAAGCCTTGAATTATATATATTACATACGCAGAAAACAATTCATTATGGCATTTTGCACGTTGTGTGGCACACTAAATGACCCTTTGGTACTGATGTCATGCCCATTCATTTGGAAGGAGTTATAGATACCAAGAGGACCAAAAACTAATGCCAAGAATGCATGGAATGGTTTCCATGGAGCATAATGGCACAATTGTCTGATGGAACAAAATTGAAAAGAACTGGAGGACCGGAAAAGGGTGTGGTGTCTGCAAAAATGAAAAACTTTATTCATGGATTCAAATTTATGCTTAAAATGAATTGGATGTGATATATCATTCTCAGTTTTCAGGCAAAAGTTAGAAACTAGTAAAATAGTGATGGAACTTTTAGAGTAATCTGACAAATTCTCCTGGAACTTTCTTTCCTTCCACCTCAAATATATTAATTATGATCAGTTCTATCTTTCTTCCCTAAAGGATGACAGAATAGCCTCCTTTTTATCTTCTAAAACTTTTGAAAACTTTCCTTCTGTATCCTTTTTAGGACCTCATGCACCAATCTTCACATTGCCTTATAAACTTGACATTTCTTTCCATAGAGCTGGAAGGACCTGTTGGTAGAGTCCATTACCAGAAAGAACCCTAACCTGACTTAGAGACAGTTGGGAAAAATTCTTGAACAGGGGATAATCCAAAACATTTCTTTCTTTCTTTCTTTTTTTTCATTAGACTGTTGGTTATATTTTTATTCTGTTCCATAACCATAATTAAACCTTCCTTTGATTTCCTTTAAGAGCACTGACTGTCAATAAACAGCTTTAACATTATCACAAATATGCAAATAGTGGTCACTGAAAAGCTTCTGGATGGTACTATTTCATGATGTTGGTGCCATTCCAAAGATAGTTGCTTGTGTTAAATTCAAATGAAGGTGCTTTTCTTATGTCACGTATTGTTTAAAATTATTCCACAGTTTAGTTTCATAATGTTCAGTTCAAATAGTTTTGTCATGGCGCCTTCACCATTAAATAGTCCCTTTCTTACTGTTACTTGAAATCCATTTCATTCTTCCTTAAGGTTCCTGACTTTCTGTTTTCTTTTTCTTTTTATTTATTTATTTGATGGAGAGAGAGAGCACATGCAGGTAGAGTAGCAGGTAAAGGGAGAGGGAGAAGCAGACTCCCCGCTGAGCAAGAAGCCCAATGTGGGGTTCGATCCCAGGATCCTGGGATCATGACCAGAGCCGAAGGAAGCCACTTAACCCACTGAGCCACCTGGGTGTCCCCAGACTTTCTGTTTTAATTTGATGAATTTCTGTATTTGTTAGCCAATACTTTCATACCTACCCTCATTCCTAACTCTTACCATAGAACTTTTTATTGAGGTCCTTTCATCTTAATAGTATCAAAATTTGGTGTTTGCTTTCTAGACTTGATGTCATACTACAGCTTCCTTTTATTGTACTCTGATTGGTAGTTTATACTATGTTTTTGGATCCTATATACTCCTTTTGATTACTTTGTCCTTTGTTTTGCTGTAGTAGATTTTCAAGTAACTGTCCATGAAAAGCTGAATGAGATGCAAATGTTCTGAGATTTTACCAGTTTGAAAATGTCTTTTATCTGCTCTTACCCCAAGTGAGAGTTTGGCTGAGTATAGAATTCTAGGTTGTAAAAAGCATTCTCTTAGAACTTCTCAATATGATAAAAGGAATTTGTGAAAAACCCAAAACTGACTATCATACTCAATGCTAAAAGACTAAAAGATTTCTCCCTAAGACTGGGAATAAAACAAGGTCTTCTGTTTTCACCACTTCTATTCAACTTTCTACTGGAAATTTTAGCTAGAGCAATTAGACAAGAAGATGAAATAAAAAGCATCCAGATGGCAAAGGAAGAAGTAAAACTATCTGTTCACAGATGACATGATCTTATATATAGAAAATCCCAGAGCACCCTTCAAAACTACTAGTGCTAATAAATGAATTCAACGCAGTTGCAAGATAGAAGATCAACACACAAAATTCAGTTGTCCTTAACATTTAAGTTGGTTAACATTAAGAATCCCTTGATAATGTGGATGGGTTTCATCCAATCAGCTGAATGGTCTTAAGAGCAAAAAAAGAAAATTCTGTCTCAAGACTGCAGTGTCAACTTCTGACTGATTTTACAGCCTGTTGTCCTGCCCTGCAAATTTCATACTTACCACCCTATAATTACATGTGCCAATTTCTTCAAATAAACCCTCTCTCATATAAATGAAAAGAAAAGATTCTCTTAAAAGGTTGAAGACTTCTTCCAATGTCTTCATTTTAGTTGCTGAAGAGAATTCTGATACTAATCTGATAATCATTCTTTTGTAGATGATTCCTTCCTTCCTTCCTTCTTTCCTTCCTTCCTTTCTTCCTTCATTCCTTTCTCCTCCCACCCTCAGCAACAGGAGCCACAATGGTGACACTGAGAATGATCTGACTCATATGCTTCTGCTCTTGAGATAATCTTGAACCCTCTCAAAATAATTTTATTCCTGATGCAGCATTTCAAGTTCAAGAAGTCAGTCATGTAACCATCTTCTGGCTGTGATGGGGATGGGGAGAGGGAATCTGGATCATTTGGCTTCTGAAATATGAAGTATCCATAGAAAAATTAGGCTGATAAGAGAGGTGGATACCAAACAGAGATGACCAATGTCTACTGTACATACTATCTTCAATGACATCTTAAAGTTCAACATACACTATTAAATAAATGCTTATTATAACACATTATGGACTTATGGGGTGGTGGGGCTAAGTGACTTGCTTAATTATGTAATTACTTGCTCATTCGTTTATTGATCTCTCTTGTGTGTCTACAATTAAACAAGAGCCCTTGGTTAAGTTATCCAAGATGTGCTCCTTAGATTTCATTTCTGTCAACACAGGAGTATACTAATGTTCAAGTAAAGCAAATATACACATGGCAAGAAGTTCAGAATTTTATGAATCAGATTCACACCTACATGTGCTCTCATCAGCCGTTTCCAAGAAACAATATTGTCAGAAGTTGCTGATAACCCTCATAAATGAATTTGTTCTCGGTTATCAGGACATGAAGCCCATATTGAAAATCAATGTTAATTCAAGAATTCTCAGCTCAACATGTAGCTTGTTCAGAGCTCTAGGAATTGTGCAGGAAAAGGAAAAAGGAATGATTTGTGATCTGAGGAATATGTTTTGACAGCCCAAACCCAAAACACATTCAAAAATTTTCACAGGGGCTTTAAAGGTGACCTTGGTTAGGAAGGGAAAACAATCTTCATCCGGTGAAGATAGGGTGAGAAACATTGCCTAGAAAGATTAAATTTAATTATACAGATTAAATTTAAAATGAAAACAATTTTTAATTTTACCAGTTGAGTGCTTTGGGATTTTGGAAATATAGTTTGAAATGCTGGCATCTCAGCAATAAGTACTGGAATCTGGAGGCTAGGAATCGGTTGGTGGCACCTGCCAGTCAGCCTTCAACAGCAATGAAAAGATTCACCTATTGTAACAGGGAGCATTGGCTCCCACTGCCTGCAAATGACTCTCCAACAGCCCCCCTGGAAGCTGGTTCTGGAGTTCGTCCACAGGGAATAATTATAAGATTCCTAAACTCCCATGCCACTTTCAGCTGGAAATAAAGGTCATCTCATTTACAGTTCAGCTAGAAATCTCTGTCCTGAGTTAAGTCTGAAGAGACAGGAATAGAGAAGGCTTTGTGCTTCAACTCACAAATGTTTAAAAGGAAACAGTGATAGAAATCATTCTACTTCTTCTTCATTGTTTAATAAATAAATATGGAAATCAAATGCTAGATGTTTAAATGCACAAAAAAATCCTTCAAGTATGTTTAGAGTAGATCACATAGGTTCTGCACTATAAAGTCATAATGAACCGTGATGCTCATGTTTAAACGAAACTTTAAAAAGTCATACTTTCTACTCGTATCTTCATTAGTCTAGTGGTATTATGAGACAAAATGGGACACAATGCTACTGAATTAGAAATTTTAAAAGCCTTGTTTCATTTCAAAATAAAAGATTGTTTGCAACAACATGGACATGGATGGAGCTAGAAAGTATAATGGTAAGTGAAATAAGTCAGTCAGAGAAAAGCAAAGTGACTTTATTCATATGTGAAACTGAAGAAACAAAACAAGCAAAGGAAAAGAGAGAGGGGGAGTGAGGGAGAGAGAGAGAGAGAAGCTAAGAAACACTCTTAACTATAGAGAACAAACTGATGGTTACCAGAGGGGAGGTGGTAGGGGGGGATGGGTGACACAGGTGATGGGGATTAAGGAGGACACTTGTGATGAGCACCAGGTGATGTATGCAATTGGTGAATTACTAATTTGTACACTTTAAACGAATATAGCACTGTTATGTTAGCTATGCTAGAATTAAAATTGAAAAAAAAAAAAGATTACTTTTTTAGTCTTTAAAAAGAAAGTGTTAGATTGAACATAAGAGAGACTGATCTTGGGAGTATTTCTTTCTTTCTTTTTTTTTTTTTTAAAGATTTTATTCATTTGTTTGATAGAGACCATGAGACAGTGAGCACTCAAGCAGGGGGAGAAGGAGGCAAAGGGAGAGGGAGAAGCAGGCTCCCTGATGAGTAAGGAGCCTGATGAGCGACTTGATCCAAGGATCCTGGGATCATGACCTGAGCCGAAGGCAGACGCTTAACTGACTAAGCCAGGCAGGCGTCCTGGGAGTATTACTAATTAAAAAAAAAAAAATCAAAATTCATTCTCTCTCAAAACTAAAGTGAATTTCAAAGATTACTTCTTGTTCAAAGGCCCTTTTACATATTTTGGGCCTATCAGAAATATTTTAAATGATTGTAAATGGATGTCTACTTGTATCACATTGTGTATCACATTGTATGTGTATCACATTGTTCTAAGCCATTAAACTGGAAAACGTAACCCCTGTCCTCACAGGACTCACAATTTAGACAGCACAGACTACAAGACAACCCAACCTCAGCGGTGGAGGACAAAGGGGACCTGGCCAGGAAGATGAGGTCCCGGCCTTACCAACAGTTTATTTGAACTTGTTGAAATTCACTAAATGTTTAGTATTTCGGTTTCTTCCTCCTTCAGGGGTAAGGTTATAATACCTGCCCTCCTTATCTCATGCATTCCTATATGGAGAACACACATACCAGCTCTAAACATTCCTAAAAATTCGAATGCATTCTTGTTATCTATATTAGGCACAAAATGACTGCAAAGAGGTGTCCATTTCCTTTTAAATAGCTCTAAGAAACATCAGTGAAATGTGTACAGTCCTGAAATCTCCTTTCAGCCCCAAATTGCAGAACAGTGTTTTTAGCTACATCTTGGGCTGTGGCTTCAGAGGAAGATGTACATTATACCTCCTCCATTCAGAAGCAAAATGTTGATACTTTGAAGAATTTTACCTTCCAGTCTTATTGAGAAATACCTGACATACACCGCTGTGTAAGTTTAGGATGTACAGCATGATGGTTTGATTTACATTTATTGGGAAATGATGACCACAATAGGTTTGGTTAACATCCATCATCTCATGTAGATACAATAAAAAGAAAAAAAATTCTACTTGTTATGAGAACTCCTAGGGTCTACTCCATTAATAACTGTTCCATGTGTCATACATAATGTTAGCTGTAGTCCTCATGCTGTACATTACATCCCCAGACTTATTTATCTTACAGCTGGAAGTTCGTGCCTCCAATTATCCCTCCCTCCACGACTGGTAACTGCAAATCTGATCTCCTTTTCTATGAGTTTGGTGTGGGTTGTTTTATACTGAAGAACTTTTTTACTGATACTCACAGAAATGTGGGGAGAAGCAAACTATAAGAGGAAGGGGAAGATTATTTAAGTCCTGAAATATGTAAAAAAAAAAATTGGCTTAGGATCTTTTGGGGTAATTGACAAAACACCAGGGATAACCTACTTTATTGAATCTTTAGAATTTAGAGAATAAAAATTTTTAGGGATATTATGATATCTGAATAACATTTAAAATTTGCAGAAGATACTGACTTACAGAGAAGAAAATGTAGACAGTTGAGTTAATATGCTGAAGGAGGAAGATATTTGTTTTAATTCTAGGTTCCTTTATGATAAAATGAAAACTTGAATGCAAAAACTTCATTCCCATAAGAGTTGAGATGTTTTGTGCCATCTCCTCTTATCTTGCTACCCAACTGTTGGTCTCTGAGTTTCTGCTGTCATGATGAACTCTGTCCCCAAGCATATCACATTTGAACATCTCAAGAGAAGATTGGTTGAGTTCTTCAGTCTATTCAGTATTCAGTGCCCCTCTAGGTCTCAAAACAGGTCACTTCTGAGGTCACTGGCCAAACAAGTGCTGTTCCAATTAGTTGTGGATGTGCTTATGGGGTCAAATGATGCCAAACATCCTAAGGATTCCAAACCACAGTTTATGTGGGGAGGGCAGGAAACACTAACTGGGTCTCCTAATTTTCCGCCATCTTGCCCAGTGGGAGATGAAGCATGAGAGACTGGACTCTGAGAAAGAAACTGAGGGTTTTGGAAGGGAGGGGGGTAGAGGGATGGGTGAGCCCACTGGTGGATATTAAGGAGGGCAGGTATTGTATGGAGCACTGGCTGTGGTGCATAAACAATGAATCTTGGAACACTGGAAACAAACAAACACACACTAATTGGGGAGTAGAGAAGTAAAACAGGGAAGGAAAGGCAGCCAATTAAGGGGCATTAGCAGGCACTGTGGGTGACCAGGACTTTAATCCCACAGGGAAATCCAGTTATAAAACACCCCTCCTAGGGCCATCCCAATGAAGTGCGAAGGAGAGGGGTATTTATATACCAACTCCCCTTAGTCAGTGGTTGAGAGCTGCTGGGAGGGAAGTGGAGGGAGGGTGTTCATTCTTCCATACACCAGTGTTCGCACCCTCAGGCCGAGAGATGGTGCTGAACCAGCAATTAAATGTGTTGGTCAGTGAAGTGGTTAGGCCTGAGGGATCTGGGTGGGGCGTTCACTTCACGCAGTACCTGTCTGTGAGAAGTCGAGAAATTGAGAAATCGCTCTTTGCTACTTTCTACCAGAAAGGCTTTTCATGTACAGGCTTCAAAGCTTGGCCGATACCATTTTTATTAAGGCAGTAATTCAATTTAAATTTTAAGTCCAAATTAATATAAATATTATTAGATTTTTGTGTTTGAATTTTTGGACAACCTTTATTTTAAAATTTGAGTTTAAGTGCCTAAAATCCTTCTTTGTGTTGCATTTAGATTTCGCACATTTGCTGATAAATATTAAGCTTCTCTGTGGGAATGCTGGACACTAATCAGTAGTTCAGTTTTGGCAGCATTGAAATTTTTGTCAATTAGTTGAATTGGGCAATTGTTTGACTACTTTATTTTTATAAAATGTTAATGAATGTGGAAGTCTTAGTATCAATCATAGGACTTTCATATGATTATAAAATCGAGACAGAGATGCAAACCACAAAGCATGCCAAAAAATGGAAATCTTCAGTCATATTTGAATTTAAACTTTATTTTTGATTTCAAGAACAAAGTTAATAAGAACGAAGCGCAAGATTATGATTCAAGTGTAAAGTGAGGTTAGAATTTTTATATTTTCGATTTTTAAGAACCAGCACCCATTAAAAAAATGGAAGTTGATTGTTTGACTTCTGCTCTTCAACTTTGGTGAGTGTTGTTTCAGAAATGTACAAAATCAGAAACGGGAGACTGCAAAGTAAAACTGCTTTAGGAAAAAATAGAAAGGATTAAAAATGTCATCTTCATAAGTGAAAACGGAGCCCTGGTAGAGAGAGAGTGCCTGACCAAGAAACCATGCGTTTGGAACCATCCCTCGGAATCTGAGTTCGGTCAGTCCCACAAGTATAAGGTCAGACAGGCAGAGCGGCCATCCCATATGGCACAGTGGCATGAGGTGGGAGTGGTACATCTGGAGTGAGCAGAAGGCCCAGACCCCCACGGCTGGACAAGCACCTTAGCTGACACCCATGACTACACTGAGCTCATTATACACAGCTGATGGAAAAAGAAATAACCTAAACTTGACTTATGGGTGGATCTGGCTGGTTTGTGGATACAAATCAAGAACTTAGGCGAAAAGTTGAAAGACTGCTGTGCAAAAAACCCTCCAAGGAAACCAGCTGCTTGTAGGTGATGCAGGATATGCTACAAGCAGGGGATCCTATAGATTTAGAAGACTGGCAATTTCTCGGCTGTGAAGTGGATCCAGGTCTTTGTGGGATCCTATGCTCATGGGCCAAAACACTGTTAGCCCTCAGATAGTGGCATGGCTGGGGTCCTGCGGGTGGGAAAGGCAGACCTGGCCCTGGAGGGTGTGTCTACTCCTGGTTGGACAAATCTCGGGCCCTTCTAGGATGGAAGGGTCATGTAGTCCCGAAGTGAGGTTGCTGATGCCAGCTGTCCATGCCATTTTGTCTGCTTGCTTGGTTGGTGTTTCTTTCACGTGCCTGCTCTCTGGTGGATGCTGACATATGATACACAGATCTTCATACTCAGTGCCCACTCCCTTACGTGTATCCACATTCCTCTACCTTAAACCTCATTGTGATCCATCTGCCAATTTGTTGTTTTCCAGACCTCAGAACACTTGACCAGTTGTTGGCTTCTGGTCAAAAAACTAGGCTATTTGCTAATGTTTCTGAATCACATGTAGTCTGACCTTAGGCCACTCCTTCCACTGAAGTGGGTAGAACCAGGTGCTAGGAGCATTTATATAGGCTTCCATTCCTTTGTTTTCATTTCTCTTCAGTAAATATCTAGAAGTGCTGGGTCATATGGTAAGTGTGTGTTTAACTCTATAGGAGATGGACAAAGTGTTTGCCAAGTAGCTATAGTACGGAATCCCAGCAAAGTATGGGGATTGCATGCTAACGAACAACTTAGTTTTTTCTGCCTTAATTTTAGCTATTTTAATCTTAATGTGTCATCACATTTCATTGTGATTCTAATTTGCATTTCCTTTAGATTACTTCTTAAGTTGTTATTGAGCAATAAGATTTTTTATACAGTTGAGATTCGAGAAATATTTTTTTAGCCTGTCTGGGGCTAGACTTTTTATTTCTTAAAGGTACCTTTTGAAGAGTGAAAGTTTTCATTTTGATGAGGTTCAGTTAATCAAATCCTTCTTTTTATGGTTTATGATTTGTGTGTCCTAGCCAAGAAATCTTTGCCTACTACAATGTTGCAAAGATTTTCTCTTGTATTTATCTAAAGTTTCATAATTTTAGCTTTCACATAGGTCTATGATCCATTTAGAGATTTTTTTTTGCATGTGTGTACAGAGTGAAGGAAATATCAAGATTGATTTTTCTTTATATGAATGTTCCAGTACCATTTGTTGAAAAGACTGCTTTTCACATTGAGTTACCTTGGCACTTCTGTCAAAAATCAATTTGCCATATGTATGTGGGTCTAATTCTAGACTCTCTACTCTGTTCCTTTTATTTATATGTTTCTTCTTATGCCAGTATCGCACTGTCTTTTGACTTGTTGTAAGTCTTAATTACTTTAGCTTTATAATGTCTTGAGATCAGATATAGAAGTTCTTCAACTCCATTCTTCTTTTTCAAAGTTGTTTTGTGTATTTTAGGTCTTTGCTATTTCTACACAAAAGCCTCCTAGTATTTTGATTGGGATTGCACTGAATCTGTAAATCAACTTGAGTAGAAATGACATCCTAACCATATTGAGTCTTTCAATCCAAAGGCGTGTATATTTCTCCATTTATTTAGATGCTGAATTTATTTTTTTTTTCATTTTTCAGTGCAAAGACATTACACATCCTTTTTAAAAATGCACCTTTAAGTGTTTCATGCTTTTGGATGCTAATGTGAATGGCATTTTATCTTCCAATTGTTTATTGATTGTATATTGCAATGCACTTGATTTTTTATATATTTTCTTTGTATTTATCAACCTTGCTAAATTCACTTATTGGTTCTAGAAGCTCCTTTGCAGGATTTTTGGGATCATGTTATTTTACTTCTTTCCTTTAAATCTTTACTTTAGGTATGCATGCACTTATTTATTCATTTGTTTTTTGGCCTCTGGCACTGGCTGGGACCTCCAGTTTGAGGTTGAAAAGTAGTGGTTTGAGTAGACATCATTTTTTGTTGTTGTTGTTCCCAGTCATAAAGGGAACACAGTCAGTCTTTTATTATTAAACATGGTATTATCTGAGGTTCTTACAGATATCTCTTATCAGGTGGAGGAAGTTCCCTTTTATTTAAAAAATATTTATTGAGATATAATGCATATATCATATCACAAATTGTACAACCATCACCATGATTTAAGTATAGAATATTTTCATTACCCAGAAAAGAAACCTTGTACTTATTAGCAGTCTCTGCCCATTTTCCCACTCCCCACCCCTCCCAATGGCAAACACTAACCTACTTTCTATTTCTTTTTTTAAATTTTATTTTATTTATTTATTTGACAGTCAGAAATCACAAGTAGGCAGAGAAGCAGGCAGAGAGAGAGAGAGTAGGAAGCAGGCTCCCTGCTGAGCAGAGAGCCCGACATGGGGCTCAATCCCAAGACCCTGGGATCATGACCTGAGCCGAAGGCAGAGGCTTTAACCCGCTGAGCCACCCAGGCACCCCCCTACTTTCTATTTCTATAAATTTGCCTATTCTGGGCATTTTACATAAATAGAATCATGCAATATATGTGGTCTTTTGTGACTGATTTCTTTCACTTGGCCTAATGTTTTCAAGGTACATCTAAATTGTAGCATGTAACAATACTTCACTCTTCCTTATTGCTTAAAAATGATGATGGTGATGATGATTATGATAATCTCTTATGGACATTTTATTTATTCACTCATTGGTGGATTGTTTCCACTTTTTGGCTACTTGGAGCAATACTGTTATGAATATATTGTACAAGTTTTTGTGTGAATGTATGCTGTCGTCCCTCTTGTGTAGATACCTAGTAGTAGAATTGCTAGGTCATATGGTAAATTTGTATTAAACATCTGAAGAAGTCATGATCCCAGGGTCCTGGGACCGAGCCCCGCATCGGGCTCTCTGCTCAGCAGGGAGCCTGCTTCCTCCTCTCTCTCTGCCTGCTTCTCTGCCTACTTGTGATCTCTGTCTGTCAAATGAATAAATAAAATCTTAAAAAAACAAACAAACATCTGAAGAACTGTGAGACTGTTCTGCAAAGAGGCTGAAACATTTTAAATTTTTACAAGCTGTGTTTGAGGATTCCAGTTTCTCCATATCCTAGTCAACACTTACACTATCTGTCTTTTTGGTTATAGCCATTCAAGTGGGTATGAAATGGCATCTCGTAGCTTTGATTTACATTTCTCTGATGACATTCTCCATATGATATTCTAAAAACAAATAGAACTGCAAAGAAAATTAAATTAATTCAGTAGTTTTTTGTTAATAGTAACATTATTATTATTATTTTAAAGATTTTACTTATTTATATGAGAGAGACAACATGAGAGGGAAGAGGTCAGAGGGAGAAGCAGACTCCCTGCTGAGCAGGGAGCCTGATGTGGGACTCGATCCCAGGACTCCAGGATCATGCCCTGAGCCGAAGACAGTTGCTTAACCAACTGAGCCACCCAGGTACCCCAATAGTAACATTATTATTATTATAGTTTTGAAACTATGCATAATAGGATAAATCAAAAAAGATAATTTGTTAATGTTATTAGGAACTCAGATTTTTATGTAAGCAACAAGAGATAAAAATAGAAAATTAAAGTAGGTAAGGACACACACCTCTGATACATAAATCTGAATTTAAAATATCAATATAAAACCCCTCATATTATATTAAACTTGGAATTGTCTAGAATCATTGACACTCTGGTAGCAACAGTTATAGTTAACATCCTGATCTTGGTTGGAGCTGAAAGAAGTCCTCTTCTTGGAGAAATGCCTGAATCTCAGGCACATGACAGGGTAGGTACAAAGTGAGCCTGGTTTGTCTTATCGTCATAAAAAGCAAGAAGGTGCTCAAAGACTAGTGGGCATGTGACAAAACTATATTAGAATCAGGTTGAAAGCTTCCATTAGGCAAATTTGGGACTTTTGAGCATTAAGAAGAGTATCAAGTGTAACTGATTATAATTCATAAATCCATAGTGAGAGAGAGAAGGAAGAATGTATGCCTCCTCTGTCACATGGAAGGTGACTTTTACATCAACTCCTCACTCTGAACATCTGTAATTAAAAGGGAAGAATAGTCATTTGCCATGTCATTTTAGAAGATAAGGGAAAGCTCTTCTTTATAGAAGGATGTCAGCTAGTACATATAGAAGAAATGAGAAAATTAGAAAATCGTCATTTTGCTAATTTCCAATAAATAATTGATTTTTGCCAGGATGATCCGTAAAATGTAAAGCCTAATACCATTAGGTGAATGGTAGTTGTAGAGAAGGACTAACTCATGGTGCTTAATATTCCTTTATTGTTAATCGCTAAGGGAAAAATAAGACTGCTTTTATATAGATGAATCTGGTTGTCAGCTCTTAACTAAATCAAGTACAAATAATGTCCTTTTCCAGTAAGAGGATCCATTCCAGAATTGTGTGTTGCACCCAACTGTCATGTCTTTCTAGGCTCCCTCAATCTGGAACTTGTTCTCTGTCTATCCTTGAGTTCCATGCCGTTGATGTTCTTGATTACAAGGTATCCTTTTTTAAGTTTTTTCGGGGTAAGACTCAGGTTATGCATCTTTTGCCGAAGTCATACTGTGTTCTCCTCCCTTCATGTTATCTGGTGTTACACAAAGCCCATTTATACCATTGCTCATGATCTTAACTTTGAGTACTTAATTGAGGTGTCTGCTAGATATCTCTACTATTAAGTTTCTTTTCTTTCCCTTTGTAATTAGTCTTTTCTGAACAGATACTTTTTAAAAAAAAGATTTTATTTATTTGATAAGGAGAGAGAAAGCTCACAAGCAGGAGGAAAGGGCAGAGGGAGAGGGAGAAGCAGTCTCCCAGCTGAGTGTAGAGCCTGATGTGGGACTTGATCCCAGGACCCTGGGATCATGACCTGAGCCAAAGGCAGCCGCTTAACTGATGAGCCTCCCAGACGCCCCCTGAGCAGACACTTTTGAGAGTACATCAATATTCCATTTCTTATTCCACTTTCACCCACTAGTTTTAGCACCTGTTCATATTTCTTAGGTGAATTAGTACTGATGATTGCCAAATGATTTTCTAATTCCATCATTTCTTCTGCATTTATTTTCTGGCTTTCTATGAGAAAGAGAAAGCTCTTTCTCTCCTCCCTATTTATTTGTTTACTTACTTATGCCAGTGTGGATTCAGGGCTTCCTATTTTATTCAATTGCTTGTAATTCACCACTATATGTTAACGCGCTGGTTGTTCCATATTTGGATAATTAGAAGCTCCGTCAAGCGGCTTTCTGTCTTCTTACTCTTTGAGCATTCTTTTACTTTCTGGCATCTTGCACCTTGCCTGCCCATTCCTGAAATCAGCGATTTTCCCAAGAAGTCTTCTTTCCTTTCAGTGGAGAGTGCGATTCGGAAACTAAGATTTGGGTGAGAACTGTGCTCTTGGTGAGTGGGGTGTTGCTGTTGCCCAAACTCCTCACTGAGAGCAGCAGGAGACATACAGACAAGCGTTTGTACATCTCTATCTCACTGAATTCACAGAGCTTCAATTCCAATTCCGTAGGGCAGGACCCACTCTGCTTTCTTTTTTTCCCCTCATATTTGTATTCCCTCTTCCATCAGTGAGAGCCCTGTCTCCCATTATTCTTAGAATATTTACTGATTTGTCTTGTCACCTGTATGTAGCTAATTTCCTGATCCTGCCAAGCTGTTTCTGCCACCCATTATAACACTGCCCTTGTGTGGGTGGTTTCTGCCACCCATTATGACACTGGCACGGCAACGTCTTCCTTCCTAGTCCAACGCTCTTCGTATTATTACCAGCTGCCACTGGGCTTCCCCTGACAGCTCACTCCAATACTTCTCACGCAAGCTGTCATTATCCATCTTGTTTCTTATGGTAATGGAAATAATTCTAATGATTCTTCCTTGTGTATGATGCCAGATTTGGGTCATGTATATATGTATGTAATATATGTATATGTACTCATGTACAATACATATATATATACACATATGTATGAACTCATATATACATATATGTGAATATATCTATGACTTTTAAATCAGGGAAGGACATTCAATTTTGCAAAATACAGTTTATCATTTATTGAAATGATTAAATAGGATTTCTCCTTTAACTTATTAGTGTGATAATAGTAATTTAGCAGATATTCTAATTTTGAACTATCTCTTGAACCCCCAAAATGAACCCTGTTTGATCATCAAGTATTAATCTGTTTATTTTCTTATATTTTATAGCATTCCTGTATTGTTATTAATTATATATTGGTATGTAGTTTCCCCTCTTGTGACTTATTGTCAGATTCAATATCAGTCTCATTTTTTTCTGTCTCCAAGCTTAGGGATCCCTTAGGATTGAAATGCTATGTTCCTAGATGTTTTGAATGAAGTCATTCGTGAGACTGATAGAGCCTAGTGCTTTTGTAAAGGGTTTATCTCTGATACCTTCTCAATTTCCTTACTGGTAATTGGTTTGCTTGTGGTGAAATCTTTCCTAGGGTCAGTTTTGGCAATTAGTATTTTCTCAGAACTGGTTTATTTTATCTAGATTTTCAAGTGTATTTGCATAATTTCATGCAAAGTGTTTTCTTATGATTATTTTGGTTTCCTTTTAACCCATCTAAATGCCAGTTTTGTGTTGTTTATGATTCTCTTACACATCCTTCAAAAAATGAGAGAAGGTACCATTTTGTTCATTTGGTTGATTTGTTTCAAGTAATCAGTTATGTTTCTTTCACTTATATTTTTTGTTTCAAAATCATTAATTTATCATTTTTTCTTTAATTTTTTTGCTTTCCTTTATTTTCTTATTCTTTTATTTTATTTTATTTTCCTTTGATTTATTTTCTTATTTTTTTTACCTCTTGTTTTAAATATGAACTCATTTATTTTCTTCTTTCTTGTTTGTTAACTTGCATAAGACTCTGAATTGTTCTTCAAAGCATTTCTTTTATCCATAACACATGGATTTTGATGTGTAGCATTGTCATTAATATTATTCTAAAAATAATCTTTCAATTTCAGTTTCTATTGCCTTTAAGTCAACTTTTTAAATAGTCTTGATTTTTAGGCAGTTGGGAATTCTACTTTGCATTAAAATTTGACAATAAGCTCTGTACTATTTTTGTTCATTGTAATATATTGGGAGTATTTTGTGGTCCTACATAAACCAAAATTTTTGTGAACTTTTTTTGGTATTTAAAGATAGAGTATTATTTGTTTGCAGGGTGAAGGGTGTGATATATTTTAGAGGGATTAAAATTTTAGAGAGACTGAATGAATTGTAGAATTTGATCCTATATCTTTACTTTTTTACTGTTTTTTGATCTGTCATGGGTCAAGAGACTACATGAACTTTCTCCATTACTTCTGTATTTTTCTTTATTTCTCTTTGTATATTACACAGTATTTGCTTGGGAATTTCAAGCTAGGATTTTGGCATTAATGATCCGTGACAGACCCTCATTATGATTGACTCATCATTATAAAGTGAACTTATTTGTCTTATTTCATACTTTTTGCTGTGAATTCAATTTTGTTTGATCTTAATAATGTAATCATTCTATTAGCCCTTTAAAATTAATTACCTCATATATATGCCCATTATTTAACCCTAAATGTATCTCTTGCATGCAACAAATAGTTGAGTTTGATTTTCTAAACCTACCCGAAAATATTTTTCTTTTAATATGTGGCTTTACTCCATTTACATATATTGTTATGCAGACATGGTTAGGTGTTAGTTCTCTTTCATCTTTTATGATTTCTACTGTTAACTGCTTTATTTTTATTTTGCTAAATTATCTATTCTTTTAAAATCAAATGTGTATGTATGTTTTCCTTCTGATAGTTCAGAAGATTTATAATGTGTTTTTAAGCCCTTTGGTGATTACCTAAGCTTGTATTTTTTATATTTTTTGACTTTTGACACTACTTATTGCTTCCTTATTATAAATAAAAAAATAAATAAAAACCTAATTAGTGTCTATTTCCATACATCTGTTTGCCAAGTTCTAATTTTAATTAACTACAATTCCTTCAATTCTTCTTTATAACTATAATTTACATGATTTATAAATTAGTGTCTTTTTGAACACCATTTATGGAGGTATAATTCACCCTTTTGGATATATAGCAAAATTCACCCTTTTAAAGTGTACAGTTCTATGAGTTTTGACACATATATACAGCAGTATAAAGGTCACCATCATTAACATATGGTAGAATATTCCTTTCACACCATAAAGCCTCCCTGTAGGCCTTTGTAATCAACCTCTTACCCCACTCCCGACCTCTGGCAACCACTGATTTTGATTCCTACAGTTTTGTTCTTCAGAAATGTCATGTAAATTGAGTAATTCATTATGTAATCATTAGTGTCTGCCTTCTTTCACTTAGTATGATTTTGAGGTTCATCTATGTTGTTGAATGTGTCAGTAGTTTTTCTCTTCATCCTTTCATCTAAGGATGGATGTGTCACAAGTTGTTTATCCATTCCCAGGTCAACAGACATGTGGGACATTTCCAGATTTTAGGGATTATGAATAAATCTGCTTTAAACATTTGTGTGGAGGTGTTTGTGTGGACATATGTTTTCATTTCTCTTGGATAAATACCTAGTAGTGGATTGCTGAGTTTGTTTAACCTTATAAGAAACTGTCAAGCTGTTTTCCAAAGTAGCCATACCACTTTACATTTCCAAAAGAAACATACAGGAGATTCTGTTGCTTTGATTCATTGTCAACTCCTGATATTGTCACCTTTGAAAATTTTAGCCAACCTAGTAGGTGTTTGGTAGTGTATCACTGAGGCTTTAATTCGAATTTCCCTAATGTCTAATAAGTTGAACATATGTTCATGTATTTGTTTGCCATTTGAATCTTTTCTTTGCTGAAGTGTCTATTCAAATTTTGTACTCAATTTTTAAAATTTGGCTTCTTTGTTTTTTTATCACTCTGTTTTGGGAATCTTTATATATTCTGGCTACTAGTCCAGTTTATCATTTTTTATTTATGGTTTGTACTTTTTGTGTCTTATTTAAGATATTTTTGGTAACCCAGTGTCATAAAGATTTTCTTTTCGTTTTTGTTTTTTCTCCCTAAAAGGTTTGTAGTGTCAAAGAAAAAAACCTAGCTTGGACGGTAAAGTGGTAAAAATAGATTTTATTCTTTCTTTCTTTCTTTGAGAGAGAAAGAGAGCAGAAGCAGGGGGAGCAGCAGGCAGAGGGAGAAGCAGGTCCCTTGCTGAGCAGGGAGCCCTACGTGGGACTCCATCCCAGGACCCCAGGATCATGACCTGAGCCGAAGGCAGATGCTTAACTAATTGAGCCACCCAGCTGTCCCAAAACAGATTTTATTCTGACAATTGAAATAGTCCTCAGTATAGAACAGGGCTCAGTACTGAATATATGGGCAAGTAAGGATTTATAGCCAAGGAGCAAGGTGGGATTTGGTGAATGGAAAATTACTAAGAGGAAATATTAGAGGTAAGGGGGATTCTGGGTAAACTCATCTAACAGAATTCTTGCTTAAGACAAAGCAGCATGATCACATCATGGGGAACTTGATCAGACCAAGAGTGATCATATATGGAGGTTGGGAGGTTCTGGTTAGACTGATGTAGTGGGATTCTTGCTGAAACTGGATTTTAAAAAGAAGTGGATAGATGGGCTAGAAAAAGGTGCCTGACTGAAGTTTGGTCAAGCAAAGACTCTTTGTCAATAATTTTAATTTACATTTAGGTTAAAGATTCAAGTTAATTTTTGTATATGGTATGAGGTATGTATCCAACCTACCAACTTTTTTCTTTTATAGTTTGTCCTTTTTGTATGTTATCTAGAAGTATTTGTTAGCCCAAGTTTCCAAAGATTCATATTTTCTTCCAGAAGTTTTATGGTTTTAAGTTTTCCATTTAGATCTATAATTGGTTTTGAATTAATTTCTGCAAATGATTGAAGATGTGAATCAAGGGTGACTTTTTTTTTTTAACATATAGGTGCCCAAGTGTTCTAACATCATTTGTTGAAAAGACTATCTTTTGTCCATTGAATGACTGTGCTAAAATTTAATGATAGATACATGAGTCTATTTCTGAACTTTCTGTCCTGTTCTATTATCTATATGTCTATCCTTTGGCCAATATAAAGCTTTCTGGGTAATGGCTTTTTAATAAGCCTTAGAATCAGAATGTATGAATCCTGTGACTTTTTCTTTTTCAAAATCATTTTGGTTATTCTAAAACCTTTGGTTCTTTTCAGATAAATTTTATTTTATTTTTATTTTTATTTTTTTAAGATTTTATTTATTTATTTGACAGAGAGAGATCACAAGTAGGCAGAGAAGCAGGCAGAGAGAGAGAGGAGGAAGCAGGCACCCCGCCATGCAGAGAGCCCGATGCGGGACTCGATCCCAGGACCCTGAGATCATGACCTGAGCCAAAGGCAGAGGCTTAACCCACTGAGCCACCCAGGCGCCCCTTTTCATATAAATTTTAGAATCAACTTGTTAGTTTCTACAAAAATGTCTTCTGCCATTTTGATTGGAAGTTGCATTGAATCTGCAGATGAATTTCAGTAGGATTGGGGTCATAATGATACTGAATTTACCAATCCATGAAGATAGAATATCTAACCATTTATTATATCTTTGATTTCTCTCATCAATGTGTAATAGTTTTGAGTTTATTTGCTGATTATGGGGGGTTATACAGACTGGGAATAAAAATATTTTCACTTCTTCCTTTCCAATCTATATGTCTTATAATTGTTTCCCTTACTTTGTTGCTTTGACTAGAACCCTTAACAGAATATTGCATAGGAGTGGTGTAAGTGGAATTCCTTGTTTTATTCACAATCTTAGGGGGAAAGCATTCAATCTTTCATCACTAAGTACAGTGTTAGGGGTAAACTTCACTGGTTTTTATTACCTTATTTTATTTTTTCATATTGGTTCATTGGTTTTTAAATAGTGTAATTGACCATGCCCCTTTTTCACAAGAACTGGTCACATCTTTACCTACCAACTTGTAGATTTTCTGAGTAATATTATTTCTACATTGCTTTGATTCATAACATTTACATTTTATTTTGTAACCCCATTGTTTAGTTTTAGTTCTACATCAAAGTTAATTTAAAGAGCATGGCCAGGACTTTTGTCACATTTTCTCTATTTGTCTCTTGGTTAGTGAAGTTCTTCTTCAAATATATTTAAGAAGATTCAGATTAACTATAAATTCATTCATGTTTGAAAGTAGCTGTTGTTCTTATACTTGAGCGAATGTTTGATTGGCTTTTTTTCCTATGATCTTTGCAGACATTCTTCTGGTATTCTCTAGAGTTGAGTACTGTATTGGGGAAATCCAAAGCTATTCTTCCTTACTAGAGGGGAATTGGGGGGAGGGGGTGGGGATGGGTAAAGTAGGTGATGGATATGGAGGAGGACATTTGTTGTGATGAGTACTGGGTATTGTATGTAAGTGATGAATCACTAAATTCTATACCTGAGACTAATATTACACTGTGTGTTAGTTAACTGGAATTTAAATAAAAATTTGGAGGAAAAAAGTGTTTTTAATCCTTTTAGGTGATTTTATTATTAAATTTCCTGGCTTTCACAGAAATATATTTGTAATTATTTATGTTTAAAGAGTTCATTTAGTGCCCAGGACTTAATTACTTAGTAAATGTTAACTCTCTGCTTTGACTCTTGCTGCGTAAAGACCATCGTTTTCTTCCAAATTCTCTTATTTAATGGAGAACTTTTTGGCTTATTCTACGGCAAAAATTCATGTGTGGTTCTTCATCTGTTTTGTGTTAGTTCTTTTACTTGAATTATTTCTGTATAGATTCTAAGTTGATTCTGTTTTTGAAAATTACTCATTTCTAAATATGGGGCATTCTTCCTGAATAAACTATTTTGGAGAGAAATATGAGGAAAGAAGAGCCCGGCGAGTAAGCTGAAGTAGGAGTAATTTGAGAACTCTTAGAATTTTTGGAAGCTCTTTTCTTAACACACTGGCTAATGGGCATTAATTGTCTCTGGGATAGTGTAATTTCTCCATGGCTCACAGTGAAGTCCTGTGTGGTATAGGACATATGTGTGCATGTGCGTGCGTGTGATTTGGATTTCCTTTTCCTCCATATCTTTGACTCCACTTTATGTACTAAGTCTACTTTTTTTCCCATTTGTTTTCTGTACTGGTTTTATTTCTTTCAACTACTCATCTACATGTCTTTCTGCAGGCTAATCGCCTTTGTTTTGTTCCTTTCCTCCTCCTTGGCTGCACAGTTCCGTTCCTGATTATTTCTCATCTTTGAAGGAGGGGAGTCTGGTCACAACTCTCTATGATCTCAATAATTTGGAGGAAAGGGGCCCAGAACTGAAGCAGCGGGTGGTTTCACTTTAGCAGACTAAGCTGAAGTAAGAGCAATGTGAGAAATCATAGTTTATGAAACCTCTGAAAGTCTCAGAGCATTTTCCAGCACATTCTGTTCAGGCTCTGTCTGCAGGCATGTCTGTTCCCTGGGTTTTTAGTATTCTTAGTACCCTCCTTGGGTGAGCAGGTTGGCTTCCTTTTTAATGATGACGAAGTTTTTGTGTGTGAAGATGTTTCCTTCCTTCATTTTTTTCATTCATTCCTTTTTCCCTTCAAAGAGGCTCTCTAACTTGGTGGTTACAACCATGAACTCTGGAGACCTTCTGCTTAAATTTGAATTCAGGCTCCGTCACTCACGAGCTGCAGCCCCGGGCAAGACACTTCACCTCACAGTGCCTCAGTGTCTTCACCTGTAACAGAGGGCTAGTGATGGTAATAGGATTTACTTCACAGAGCCTTCAGGATTAAGAGAGGCATCAGGATTAAAATTTGTGACATAGCTTAGCAGTTCTTTTTTTTCTTTTTGCTTTTCTTAAAAAAAAAGATTTTCTTTATTTATTTGAGAGAGAGAAAGGGAAAGCATGAGAGGGGAGACGGTCAGATGGAGAAGCAGACTCCCCATGGAGCTGGGAGTCTGACGTGGGACTTGATCCCAGGACTCTGAGATCATGGCCTGAGCTGAAGGCAGTTACTTAACCAACTGAGCCACCCAGGAGACCACCTTGAGCAGTTCTTGGCATAGTGTAAGAACTAAATATTTGTACAAAAAAGCAGGTCTGTGATTATCTGCTACGAAATCTGCTTGCTTATTATCCTGTATTATCCATGTGGCCACACAAGCAGACTTCTTGTCTAAGTGTCATGTCTCAGTGTTTCTCACTCAGCTCCACATCTTGTACTGTTCACAGGTTAGAGAAGGTTTTAAGGATATTCCTGGGCACACTCCAAGAACTGACTGTTCTAACCTAGGGATCACTGATTGAGCCCTTTGGGGCCCCACGCTGCCTTTGGGGAATTTGGCCTATACTGCAAAAGATCTGTCAGCTTGATGTCTTTCCTTCCAGCCTCTTTCTTTCATTTTGGTCCAGAATCTACTGTCTTTTGGCAGCTGGTTTTCATAGTTTGTGGTTTGAGGTTGTGATTATTTTCCAGCTTCATTGGAGATGAAGTTTTTGTCCCTGTTTTTATCATTGTTTTGTTGTTTAGATTGGTTTCAGGGAGGAGAACAGCAGTAGTAATGTTTTTACTAGGTCATCTAGAGCTAGAGGTTGAGTCAGCTTTACTTAAATCACTTTTATTAAATCAAATTTTAAATTTTATTCAGAAACTAAAAAAACCTATATAGTTGTGTTTTATAAATTAAGCTCTATTACTCACAACTCAAAAGGACATGTTCCATTTTAAGTTTGTACATTTTAGGGCAGTAATTAAAAGTCCTTTATTAAATTAACAATTTGCCTAGTTACAAACTGAATAAGGCAGAGAAATCTAAACAAAAATTCCTCTGCCCCTTCCCCATTTCCAATTCCGTCAGTCCCATTTCTCAAGAGCAATCATTTTTACCTGTTTCTTTTAAAAATTTTTTTCTGGCAGTTAGCTTGATATATTTAAATTATCAAGAATGTAGTTATATATGGGCGGGGTTTTTTCCAGTTAATTTCATAATACATAAAAAACCCAAATAGCAAATTGGTATGTTAGAGCATGTTCCACAGATCGCTGTCATGATTTCTCTGATGGAGTTCCACTGTCTGAATTTTACATGAAACTTCATTAACCCAGTCTCAAATATAAACTCCTTATGATTGGCTGTCAGACTAGATTTTCCCTTCTGCCAGAGAACTGATTCACTGACTCTCAGGTAAATGGGGGCAATTTTTCTGAAGACTACTGCAGTAGTCTGTTCAAAGCTTTCCCTCTTGTTTCTGCTTATGTTTAAGTCAGATATTACTTCTCTACTTAGATTTACTCAGAGTTTTCCTGAAAACACTTTTATGCAATCTTAGATTAAAAAAAATATTGGGCCTTTGATTAGTCCTTTGGTAGTGTTTCCTGATACAAGTTCAAATTACTTTATTACAATTCAAAATTAAAAAGTTCTGAAAACCAGAAGTTGTGTATATGTGTTTAACTCATTTGTTGGCAAAACTTGACCTGAACTTATTCGAAGAAATATTTATTCCCTTAACTGTTTAATGATGAAGTATTATCCCATACTCCCACTGTAGCTATTACACGATTTAATGTATATACACTACTTACTTCCTAAAGTCTGAACTCTGAAACATTTCTGGCTCTGAAGACTTTGAATGAGGACACTGTGGATCCATGTTATGAAAGTGGAATGTTATTACTACAGGAATTCTCAGCCTAATTAGATAGGCGAACGCTGTGTGCTAAATGCCATCTTAGGCCAATAGTGCTGTTTATATTTGCTTCTTTTAGTGTCTAGTCAGGAAAAAGAGACCACAGCAGTTATTTTAACAAGGAGAATTGAATCTAGGACCTTGGTTAAATGGCAGCTAAAGAATCAAAGAGCAAAAATGAGACACTGTATTCATATATATATATATATATATATGCATATTTTAAATATTTTATTTATTTATTTGACAGACAGAGGGCACCAGTAGGCAGAGAGGCAGGCAGAGAGAGAGAGGGGGAAGTAGGCTCCCTGCTGAGCAGAGAGCCCGATGTGGGACTCAATCCCAGGACCCCGGGATCACGACCTGAGCCGAAGGCAGCGGCTTAACCCACTGAGCCACCCAGGCGCCCTGCATTTATGTATTTTTTTAAGATTTTATTTATTTATTTGACAGAGAGCGTGTGCGCGAGAGAGCGTGCAGTAGGGGGAGCAGCAGGCAGAAGGAGAGGGAGAAGCAGACTCCCCACTGACCAGGGAGCCAGATGTGGGACTCAATCTCAGGACCCTGGGATCATGACCCGAGCCGAAGGCAGATGTCTAACCATCTGAGCCACCCAGGGGCCCGAGACATTGCATTTAGATAGAGGTGGCAGTGGTAGGAAGAGCTGCTACTCCAGGGCTGCAAGCATAGAAGGAAGAGTTTGGAATTACTAAAAATTAAAAAGAAAAATGAATAGAGACCCTGGGGGTTGGAATTCAAACCTCTAAAGCGATGGCACTAGGGCTGTTTAGAGCTGGTGTGTTTGAGGGGGCGTTATGAGGTTGGTTCTGGGAGTGCCAGAAAAAAAAAACAGAGTAGCACCAACTGCTGCTGCCAGGACGAGGGGCAGTTGTTGGAGTATCATGGGCAAGAACAGGAGGCAAAGAGGAGGAACTCCATCCGCTCCTTCCTCTGGCCTTCCTGTCTCCCACTGGTGGCCTCTCTCAATAAAGCCTATCAACCAGCTGGTGAAGGAGGAATACAGTTTGCAGGTTTTTATTGACAGGATTCCGAAGCAGAGTATAGAAGGATGGGTTTGGAGGTGAGGGCCAGCTGAAAAATGGGGACAGTCCAAATTCGGGGTGACTTGGTGTCCATGTGTCCCTTCTAAACATGTTTGAAATTCTGCACAGCAACAATGACAAATGTATGCAGCTACTCCCCTACAAAAGAAGTTGTTCTCATCTTTTCCTCAGAAAGGGGAAAATAAAGGCATAAGGTAAAATTAAGTAATATCCTAACATATAATATGTAATACAGGGAGATCATGGCGTCCATCTCTGGGTGATATTAATTAGTCCTGGGGTTTATTCCCAGTCCCATATAAATATTCTGCAATATGATGACTAAATTTTAACATTAATCACTACCAGCAATCTTTTCAAAATAATAAGGAAAAATGAGGAAGGAAAAAAAGGTCAATATATGCAAATATATATTATAATACGTAGTATCTTATATAATACACGATATACAAGGTAATAAAATAATGTAACATTATAATAATGTGTTATGTACTATATGATATATTTATTTATATTATGTAACAAGCAAGGAAGAAAATATACATAGTTGCTACAGTTCTAGTTTCAGGTGGCTATAGTGATATTTATAACTTCCTTCTTCCACTAAACATTCCATGTTTTCTTTGCCCTCAGCCAGCACCTCAACTCACCTAAATTCTTTAACTGTTGGGGGTGACTCAAATCTTTATTATTAAAGGGCTGAATCTTTAGTGGTCATGCCTTTCTTTAGTTATTATAATTTTCCAATAATTTTGCCATCAGAAGTGGAAATACTGGGAAGCACTTGAAAGAATCCCTGGGTCCCATGCATTGTCCTTCCCACTCCCATTTTGTTGCTACAAACTGGCTCCCTCTTTGGCGATCAGGATCGAGCACTCCAGTCAGTAAGTGTCCCCTTTCTTTCACTGCTGACACAAAAGCATAAGGAACTCAAAATAGCCACATAGTAGTCTCAGACTTCCAATTCAGTGAAACCATTGTTGTGTCCGTTGGTGAAGCATTCCTCTAAGACCTCCAAATCTGTAGAATACAAAATTGGGAAGAACAGGAATCAAATAATCAAATAATCTGGGTTTAACACTGGAAGGAGCCCCTCCTGCTATTCTGTTTATGGGAGAAATAGTACCCTACTTGTCGCTGATTTGAAGTTTGTACTAGAACCTGTAAGGGAGAAACCAAACATTTCAGAATATGGTCTCATAACTGGTCTTGTAACTGAATTTTCAGTAAGTTGTGCTACTGTTCTATCAGACCAGTCATTTCTAGGTGACAGGGCGCTTGGTTGTATCCCCTTAGCCACAGATCACCAGAAACACAAAGGTAAGTTTATTAGCTTGTTCCTGCAAGGGAGAACACACACTGGGGAGCCATGGGGGTGTGTTACAAATGGGTGAATCGAGGAGGTTTTATAAGATTTGAAGGGGAGTTAGCCATTGAATGGTCTTGTCAAGGATTAGTAAGAATTTGTAAACTAGTTAAATTGCTGGGACAGTCAGTGGTCTTATCTTTAACACAGGAATCCATTGGTCCCCTGGTCTTATCTTGGAACCCAGGGATCTAAACAAGATATGTTAAAATGGCACGAGTTTAAATTACTTGTCTTGCATGTTATGGTTTAGGATAGTTTATCTGTTTTGTGAGTCTTGGTACAGTTTTACAAATTGTATTCTCTTCTTCAATTTTCAGATATCCCCTCACAGCTACCATCTGGGCTTTTTTTTTTTTTTTTTAACTTCATCAGACACCCTTTCAAAAAGATGAACTGATGGACTGTTATCTTCTGAGGCTGTGACTGATCCAGAGATCCAGATCGGCACGGTTCTTTAGATGTCACTATTGTGTATTGAGTTTAGAACGGTAGTTGTTTTTCATCTCTTTCATTGTCAGGTCTTCTTGTTCTCCTGGTTGGAGGATCACTGGTTGACTTATGTTCCATGGCAGCAACTGTACGGCAATAATTAAGACCCTGGAGGTCACGTGTTTGGTTTCTGCAATACAAATACTAAGAAAAAGATTATTATTAAAGCTCACATGATACTTCAAAAACAAAATACTAGACTTCCACATTTGAGCCATGAAGACATGTCTCATAATAATTTGTAATCAAGTGATATTTCCCCTTTGCTTGGTTATGGATTACTCAACTTTGCCAGTGTTTGAATAAGCAGTCCTGTACCAATAACTGATATGGTTGAGGACCTTAAGAGTATCGTGATTGAAGGCCAGGGATGCCTACAAACTGTTTAGGACCTTAAACCAACTAAGAGGGAAGAAAATAACCCAAGAGTTAAAGACTAAAAATATGCAAAGGAGTAAGAGGCAACCAGAGGCAGCTGGAGGGTCTTGGTCTGATGGTCTTGGGTGAAATGAGTCTATTTCTACTAGTATTTTCTTCTAAAGTTCAAGAGACAGAGCAACTTGCGCTGCAGACTGTACTTACTTGATTTTTCTTACTCTGAGCCCACTCAAAATGTGCAGGCTTAGAGATTATTTGGTAAATGGGTTAGAGATGCACATACAAATGTGGTGTATATTTTCCTCTAACTCGACATTCCCAGGTTTAATACCAAGAGACAAAAGCTTAAAAATCAGCACAGTATTTAACCTTCTTGGACCTTAACATTTTTAGTGAGAGATGAACATTTCAGAAAGCTGGACTCTGAATATGCCAAGATGAAGAAGTCTGTTGTCTTTTAATTCCATTATAATAAGCTTGTTAAAAATGATTGCTCTCAGCACATGCTAACAATATGAATGATGAAATCCTTTAAATGCATTATGTCATTCAATGGTGACCAGACTACAAGGAAGTAAAATTTGGCAAAATTTCAAGTTTATCCTTAATGATCCTTGACTTTCTTGGAGATACAGATCCACAATTTACAAGCTCAAACTAACATCTTCGCTGAAGCTCAGTGAGAATTTCAAGAATTCCTCAAGGCTGGTGGTCTGAAACTACTAACATCAGAATCACTTCAAGAGCTTAGTGAAGATGTAGACTTTCAGATTCCAAGCTCTGATTTCCCTAGGGGTATTTTTTGAGGATGGGGGCCTGGAATATTCAATTCATCAATTTTCCTACTCAATTCTTACGCACAGTAAAATTTTGGGGCCACTATTTTACCTATACCCAATTAATCTCAGATTTCCACTGGGTATGTTAATTTTTTAAAAGAAATTTCCCAAATAATCTAGTGCAACACTTAGGGAATTTTGTAATATTAAGCTCTTAACAACGTCTTTGACCTCTTGTGCTAATTTATGACACTTAATAAAACAGCTGTTTGAGGAAATACCTAATATGCCAGATAATGGTCCACCAGAGTTGTGAAGTGTGGGCTCCTAAAAAAAACATGGAAGGAGAATTTGCAGGAAAGAAATTTTAGAACTTAAAGGAATACAGAGGTTGGAAGATTAAAATCCTCTGTGAAACTACTCTTTTATGCATTCTGTCTGTGAACACAAATTAAAATAATAAAGATATACGACTAAGTAAAGAGACTATCATTGGGCGTTTTACACGTCTCATATTAATAGTTCAGTCTGGGTTCTCTCTGCTATAAGAGGCAGATAGCCAATCAAGCTGCCTTGACTTAAAACACTTTTTTCAGTTGGTCCATGTAATTGCAAAGTCAATGGTAGGCTCAGTCAGATCCAGGTGCCCACAAGAGGACTTCAGGAATCTGTGTCCCTCGCCTATGTCTCGTGCGTTATCATTATTTGAACAAGACTTGCCCAGTAGTGCAAAAAGATGGTAACCACCAAGGTCAGGCTTGGAACACATTGGCTTGGCAATTTCTGGGAAGAATCCTTCTCTTTCTCAGTAATCCCAATAAAAATCTTATGGTTGGTAGACTTCCCAAACACATTGATCAGAGGGATACAGAACTTTTAATGGCCAGATCTGTCTGGGTCATGGGTCTAGGCTGCAAGTGGTTTGCCCTGAGATGGTGGGGGAGGGTAAACATTAGGGAGCTCTTTTCAAAAAAGAAATATCTATCATGGGCAGATGTGAACCACAGCAATAGTGTGTAAACTGAATAGTGTACAATTGGTTTCCATTAACTGTCTTAAGCAACTTTAAGAAAATCTTCAGAATCTTCTTTAAACTTTCAATAAGACGCTTGTTAAGTTTGTTAGCCTTTGCTATGGATAGTCTTTACACAAAGATGTTTCTCCTTCCTCCCTCCCTCCCTCACTCCTTTCCTTCCTTCTTCTTCTTCCTTCCTTCCCTTTCCCTCTTTCTTCCTTCCTTCCTTCCTTTCCTTTTTTTTATTTCCTTCCTTCCTTTCCTGTTCTTTGACATTTTTTTTCAAATAATCAATGCCTTTCTAATTTTTTTTAAAAAAGGTTTTCTTTATTATTTGAAAGAGGGAGAGAGAGAGAGCACAAGCAGGCAGAGTGGCAGGCTCTCCTTTGAGCAGAGAGCCCGACGTGGGGCTCAATCCCAGGACTCTGGGATCATGACCTGAGCCAAAGGCAGCCGCTTAACCAACTGAGCCACCCAGGCATCTCTGTCTTTCTAATTTTTGACTCAGTTTTAATTTTTCTCCTCATTCTGGGCGCAGAGATGAATAACTGGAAATCTTAGCTTGCAAAAACTTTTACTTAGCTTTGATTTAACCTATTTGGCAAAACTGGTGAGGTATATCTCACACCCTGTCTCTGTACAGAGAATCATATATATTTAATCATAAGGACAGTGTTGTACTATTTAAGCCACAGTCCCTGGAGTCAGACTGCCTGGGTTCAAATTCTGTCTTTGCCATTTTCTAGGTGTGACCTCAGCACATTTTCAAACTTTCTATGACTCAGCATCTTCATCTCCAGAATGAGGCTAACAGTGCCACTCCAATGGCATTGCAGGAAGATGGATCATGTGATCTGAGCTCTGTGGTGCATGGGAAAGGCTCAGTGAGTGTTGGCAGAAGCCCAGATTCATGCTGAAGCTCAGGACGTCCGCCATCACCTTTACTAGTTTCCCATTTGCTTGCCTCTGTAGATATGCACATGTAGCTCTAAGCATCAGGTCTTTCTCTCAAAATTCTTTTCTTCTTTGCAAAAGATCTTCCCTGCAAGACGCTCTACTCCAGTTCTGCCATGTACTTTACCTTCCTCTTCTATTTCCAGCTCTCGGGTTCCCCTTTTCTCATGACTGCTCAGAAACCTGACTCAGCAGTCTCCTCTATGCAACTGAAATTCTTGACGTTGTTGAAAAAGGTGTATAAAAGTAAATCCACACGAGCAAAATTTCAGTGAGGTCAACACCAGGCAGGGGAAGAATTTGTGCTGCTGTGCATTGGTTCTTACATAACATTTCACAAATCTTGACTGCCATCGACTTGTGGCTGGAAGAGAGTTAGTTAATGCAGATGCAGTGGGAGGTGAAAGCTAAAAACTGCAGGGACTCTGCTCTTAAGGAGAGGAAAATTTTGCATCCTATTATTGTATAGTTGAGTTCAACACAAATTAAAACCATTTTTATAAAAAGATCTGATTTTAAAGATTTTTAAAAAATAATTTATTTATTTGACAGACCACAAGTAGGCAGTGAGGGAGGCAGAGAGAGAGAGAGGAGAAAGCAGGCTCCCCGTCGAGCAGAGAGCCCGATGTGGGGCTCGATCCCAGGATCCTGGGATCATGACCTCAGCTGAAGGCAGAGGCTTTAACCCACTGAGCCACCCAGGCACTCCCCCCCCCCCCCTTGAAGATCTGATTTTAAAAGCCTTTAAAAGATTTATTTATGTGAGACAAAGGGAGAGTGTGTGAGTGAGCCCGGGGGTGGGGAGTGCAGAGGGAGAGAGAGAATCTCAAGCAGGCTGTGTGCTGAGTACAGAGTCCAACAACAGAGCCCAAGACCCTGAGATCACGACCTGAGCTGAAATCAAGAATCAGACACTTAACCAAGTGAGCCACCCAGGTGCCCCTCATTTTGAAAATCTTTCTACAAATAATTTATTGTTTTCTCTGCATCTAATGAATCTGCTGAAGAGGAGGAAGGTGATAATCATCATTTTAATGAATAATTATTATATGCTTAACATGTGCCAGGCTCAGTTCCACCAGTTCCACCAATCATTTAACTTCGCCACACTACTGATCCCCACTGTGCAGATGAAGGGCCAGGGTTTTGGTGAGGGTTGGTTTCTTGTCTGAGGTCATGCAACTTCTAAGTGTGGATTTTGCACAATAGCTATACAGAGGGGAGTATTTGCTTGTCAGGCATATACTTAAAAGACAAATCAGAAAACTATCACATAGAATGATGTGGTATTAGGATGGCTCTTTGCTTTTATTAATGATTGCAGTCATCTATAAGATCCCTCATTTTGGAAAATTCAGTTTTTTTAAGCCTCTCATAATGTGGCATTTCTACTTCTTTCCCATCTATCGTTTCATTCTTTTGGGGTTTTTTTCATTGATTTATTCCATAAACATATTATTGAGGATCCACTCTATTGGAAATCACATAAGACTGCGATAAATAAAAGATCCTTATTATCTCAGGAATAGTAGGTTACTTTAACTTTATGGATGGTCACCTGTAGGAATTTTAAGTTGTTCTTCGTTTAATGTAAATATATATATATTTATATGAATAAATAAATAAATAATATTATATATTATATATATTATAAATAAAATTATATATATGGTGGGGGGAGAGAGAGAGGTGAGGAAGGGCAGAGAGAAAGAGAGAATCTTAAGCAGGTTCCACACCCAGCACAGAACCCAAGATGGAGCTCAATCTCAAGACCCCGAGATCATGACCTGAGCTGAAATCGAGTCAGACACTTAACAGAATGAGCCACCCAGGCGTGCCTCATTAAAAATATTTTTAAAAAGTTTTTTGGGTGACATTGACAGGGAAACCTAGGATAAAAATCAGACAAAATTTTTACCAGCACTTCATGACAAAGTGTTCTGGGGATAGGAAAATGTCTTTGGGGGGAGTTTTTTCTTCATTCTGCCTTGTACTTTGTCTACTTTGCACACATTCGTAATTTGCTGTCAAAGAAATCTGCTAATGCACTAATAGGTAAAGAAAAAGCTGGAGTTGTTAACCACCTGTTTTAGAATCATAAAACATTTTTCTCTCAGTGGTATTGCCTTTAAGTTTGAGCTGACTCTCAAAGAGATAAGAGTTTTCAAGTTGGCCTCTAAAATGTCCAATATTATTAAATACACTTGGTAAAAATAATTTAGATGAGTGTCTTTATTGTTGTTCACTTATCTGTTTTCAAAATTTTCTCTATTAAAATAATGCCATAGAGAAATTATTCACTATAATAGATGTTGGCCAATACTTACTTCTTAGGATTGTGTACAACAGTATTCAGAAAGACAAAAATTCTAAAAAGTTGATCAACTTGATGATATAAACTATCTTATCTCTATTAATACTGTGCATTCTCATTTTTGACTATTTGTACCTCATTTCTGATGGAATTCCTAGTAAAACCAAACCAAACCAAACCAAACCAAACCAAACAGAACATCCCATATCCTTAATAAGATAGGAGAGGAAGCATTTCTCAGTTCCTTATGAAGGTACCTGGACCTGAAGGCATAGAAGCTTTCTAAGCAGGAAGCTGGAACATTTGGTCCAGGATGTGGTGAACTACAGAGTTTTGGCTCTAGAAGTGAAAATTGTGAGCCCTGGAAAACAAAGAATCCAATTCTCACGGAATAACATCATAGTTTAAACTACTACAAGATAAAGGTTTGCTGGTTGTCAATTTCATTTATTACTGGTTTTGGGAAGCTATGTTAAATTTGTCCGTGTTTTAAAATTTGGAAACAACAGTCAAATTAAACTTCAGGTTTAAAAATACCCCCTCCCCTCAAGATAATCCTTTAAAAAAATATATGACTTTGTATTTTTTCCTGTGGGCAAAGCATGAAAACCTAACACAGAGTAAAGCTAGAATACACGTCATTTAGATTTCATGCTGCTATCTTCATCTTTCACTAGAGGTTAGTGATTTGAACATATTTTTTGGTTATTTAATAAGACCCACAAACCTAGGTGAAGTTCTATGATATCAACTTGAAAAACTCAGATTGTTTGGTGTAAATCACCTGATTGCACTGACCGAGTTGGAAAATGGTTCCCTTGGCCAAGCAGCAGAGCTAGTTACTGAGAAGGAAACAAGGCGTTACCCCATAGAATGTGCTAACATGCTATTTCTCAGTCTTAAAAAGTAGGCTTAGTGATTAAAAACTGAGGCCATGTGGGAGATGAGTGACCAGTGTGTTCACATAAAGGTGTCAGAACTAGCAGGATTTTTCTGTTCTGGGTTTCGGTGTTTCTCCTCCCACTATGTATTCATGGTGTCAGTACTGGTCAGTAATTTGGACATCTTCAAAATTCAAATTTCTAAATTTTGATGGAGGATCCAGCAGAGAAAACATTTTTTTTTTTTAATCCACATGTCACTGGCTTTTAGCCCAACATATTTACACCTCAAATACGCAGAGGCATTTTAAAGATATCGTCAAGGTTTTGACGACAGGAAGACTGAATGCCTTTTAGCATTAAAGATATCTTTAAGTTTCTCATTTCCTCTCCCTGATGCATTCACCTTAAATATTTCTTTAGTATCAACAGATTTCTGAACAACTCTCCAATAGCATTCCATTTGAAACAGAATTGATTTTGTTTTGAGGCAGTTGACATTAGGAGCTAAGTGCATATTTCCTGTTTAATCATTTCAAGTTCATTTCCTTAAAAAATGAACGCACTGAGTATTTAACTTATTTGGCGGTGGGGAAAAAAAATTAAAGACCTTTGGCCCTAAGCTTAAAAAAACCCAATAAGAGCTCAAGAGGCAGCAGTTTGGGAAGCAGTTAAGAATGTAATTAAAAAACAACTCTAGGGGCACCTGGGTGGCTCAGTGGGCTATGCCTCTGCCTTTGGCTCAGGTCCTGGGATCGAGCCCCGCATTGGGCTCTCTGCTCAGCAGGGAGCCTGCTTCCTCCTCTCTCTCTGCTTGCCTCTGCCTATTTGAGATCTCTGTCTGTCAAATAAATAAATAAAATCTTAAAAAAAAAAAAAACAACTCTAGAATCCTTAGATTGCATTGGATAATCTTGCAGGGTTTCTGAGGGTCAATGTCACAAGACATCTAATCCAATCACCCATTTTGGATTTGAATCCCATTATATCTATGCCAGGTGGTCACCATGATGTACAATCCCTTATCATTTGGGGACAGGTAACTTAACACACTCCCAAGTACATCTCCTTCATTCTGATCACAAGAAAGATTTTCATTATGTGAACTCAGAATCTATGTCGTGGTCATTTTTACTGATTAGTTCTGGAGAAATCAATGAGGGGGTCACACAGAATAAGTTCTAAATTTCATTTGATAGATTACTAAACTTCTAAAGACAGACTGACACCTCTGATTGGATCAACAGTTCCTGCGTCCTAGGTCTGTTGAACAGACTCCAATTTGTTTATGGCACCCAGTCTCAAACCCACGCTCCAGTCTGAGCAGAACAGAGCCGGTTAGGACTTTCATCAAACTCATTTCAGGCAGAGGGATTCTAATTAAATAAAGCCCTAAATGACATGCACTCCTTTGGTAAGTCTGTTCTACAACTGAACTCTATTAAATGTTGTATCAACTACTAAATCTTTCTCATAACTATTTACTAGGTAACACTACTACCGGTACTCCCCCACACCTGACACTTATAACAACTCATATTGTTTCTGTTACTCTCTGCCAGGGATATTCAACTGCTTTACATATATGAACTCATGTAAGCTACTATGAGTTAGCTGTTAGTATTATTCCCTTTTACCGATGCAGGAACTGAGGGAGTTAAAAAGAGTTGAAGTAGCTTACTGAAATTTATCAGGTAATTGATGGCAGAACTAGAGAATGAACTCAACGATCTTTAGTTACCTGTATAGAACATCGCAGAATTAGTTGGCTTTTCTGGACTCAAGGAAAAGGCTAGTCACATATGTCCATTATATCAGTTTTTATTGGCTTATCACTCTGATTGATCCAGGTTTTTGTGGACTCTGAGCTGGCATCTGATGCATTCATTCTCACCCTAGGGTTCAAGTCATCAACATTAGCTTGTTTTCTAAATCTTATCCAAGATACTTTTAAAAATGTAATACTGGCCAGGGCCAAACTAAGATAGACCCTCTCATGCATCATGCAGAGCCATATCTAGGTTGACACCTACCCATTAATCAACAACTTTGGATAGAAGTATTCAACCATGTATGTGGTCTTATAATTGTACTATTTTTCTAGCTGAAGTTTTCTCAACTCTAATGTCACAACACACTGAATTGTTGTAATCAACTGTGAGGTGTTTCCTAACTAATTTATTTCTTAAAAAAATAGAGTAGATTAAAGATTACTACCAAATTAAAGCCACTCTCATTCACTGCCATTTTGTCAAACTTTCTTGAGCATGATAAATAAGGTAGGGGTTATAGCTGGCATGAGAATAAGAGAGGATATGTCCTTGGGAGAGTGACAAATAGAAAACTCAACTCTCAAATGTGTAGTGGTGGAAAATAAGATGATAAATGTTGCTCTGGTCCACATTTTCCCATCTTGGTTACAAGGATTTAATGAGAAACTTTGTCAAATTCATTTTGAGAATTTCCTCTCTCCATTCCTGTGGCCATGACCTTGTATCAGGTTCTTATACTCCTTCAAAGAGTATTAGAATGGATTTTTCAACTTTTTATTCTGAAAATTTTCAAACACATAGAAAAATGGCAAGAATAGTTATAATGAACATCCACATACCAACCCAGATTTAACATTTCATCTTACTAGTTTCATCTGTATATATATACGTATATATTTTGTTCTCTCAACTACTTGCAAATAAGTCGCAAGCACCATGACAATTTCCTCCTGGGACCAGTCATCTGCTTGCTTTATCCATTAATGCTCTTCCTCTGAATTGTTCTGTATCTTAGAGACCCAGTGCCTGCAAAGTAGGTTTCCCATACTCTCTGGTGACTGGGTTCTTCTTAGGTTTTGGCTAATGGGAAGCATTGGCTGGAGATAAGATGGTAAGGAGATAAAAGAAGACAGGATATTTCTACTGCTCTTGCTGTGTTTTGGGAAGTGTCTTTGGCACTGTTTGTCAAACAGTCCCTTTCTCCACGGTCCAAGCTTCCATTGGCAAGTCCCTGTCAATTCCCACTGGACAGCCCTGGCCCCTGGGCTCTGATAACAACACTTCCTCCCATTGTTCCTCCAACTCAAAAGGTAGCAGTGGCTTTCTGCTTTTGTTACTACCTGGATTCCCTCTTTTTTATCTTTTTTGCCCTTTCAACTCTGCCAACACCTTTTTAACCAGTCCCCTGTATTGAATTCCTTTTTTTGAACTCTTTCTTGTGAGTTCGTTCGTTCTTTCTTTCTCTATTTTCTTCCTTCCTTTCCTCTTTCTTTCTATCTTTCTTTCTTTTCTTTCCTTTAAGGTGTGTGCTTTATTGAACTGGATTCAAGTCAGTGCACAGGTAAGCCCCAGGTGCCTCCATGTCTCAACTTCCCTCCAGGGAGACCAAAAGCCTTCATCATACACCTCAAGTTGGGGACATAGAGAGGACCATGATGGCAGACCATTAAAATAAAACAAAAAGAACAAGTGTTAAGGTAAA